>NC_135784.1:294596927-296069427 GCF_051106095.1 Pogona vitticeps
AGTAAACAGACAGTGATATTAATAACCTATGTTTTATGATCAAAAGTGACATTTTTTGTTTCATTTCCTTCACTAGATGATTTTATTAAAACACTGCAAGAATACCAAGTAGTCAGCCCAGCAAAAGTCAACGCAGACGGACATTTCCTCTCATACAGTTTGCACCACCGTGCCTCCAGCGTCAGAAGGAAAAGAGGCTTCAGGAGAAAGGACAGCAACGTGTATTACAAAATTAAGTACAAAGAAAAGAATCTCTTCTTTAACCTAACTTTTCATCATGGGTTGTTGTCTCATAATTACATTCTGGAACGGCGACATGGTAACTACAGTGGTGCAAGGATTGCCCCAAGCGTGGAAACGTCATGTCACCTCATTGGGACAGTCCTGCACAGTGACTCTGGGAATGGGAAGACAGCAATAAGCACATGTAATGGCCTGGTAAGTAATAGAATTACCTTGAAACATTTATGCTCTTGGTGTTTCCAGGCATCTAGAAACCAAAATCTCCATCAAGTCAAGCAAAAAGCTTTATTTAAAAAATATGTGCTGAGAACTGAAACAGTATGACCCCTTTATCTGTGGAATCAGTATTCACTGATTCACTTAAACACGGTCTGAAAATATTAAAAATATCTTTAAAAATCCTTAATACAGTACATATATTTTAATGAAATTATGAGAAGTGGCCACTGGAGGGAGCCAGAGACCATGCTATATTTCAACAGTGTCATTACCTGAAGTGGTCACTATAGGGAGCCATACTACAGTGGACCCTTGACTTACAGACGGATCCACTTACAGACTTTTTGAGTTACAGACTTCTCTGGCCATAGAATTTAGGTTTGACTTGCAGCCGGAGAATTGATCTACAGACCGGGGGGAAAAAAAAACCCAAAATGGAACAAAAATGGCCAGTTACGGATTAATCGGTTTTCAATGCATTGTAGGTCAATGGAGCCTCGACCTACAGACTTTTCGACCTGTAGCCAACGTTCCAATACGGATTAATTCCGTAAGTCGAGGGTCCACTGTATATATAGTGCTTGCTATGATCTGCATTTTTCAGCATCTGTGGGGGCCCTTGGAACCAATCCCTCACAGATACTGGAATCCTACTGTAGTTTTTTCTGAAAGTGCTTGTGGCCAAAAGTCATAGGCTGTTTGGGGAATTCAGGATAGTGGGATGTTCAAAAACACAAACCTATACACTTCTAATAAGCATCTGTGGGCTGAGATATGGGGCATTTTCCAGTGAGGCTTCTCTTGTGTTTTTATGCGATACTGCTGATTGATGTTGTGATTATCCTGCCATCTGAACATTTTGACACCTTATCCTGTTCTTTTTCTTACCTATCCTTCCTGCTCCCTTACCACCCCCCACAACATAATGGTTCTAGTATTAATTAACATGTCGGAAGTCCCCGTCAGTGTTGTGCCTTTCGGACTTTCTGCTAGTCCGAATTGCAGATGTTCGTCAAGTAACCTCCTGGAGGTACGTTGGCTCCATCCCTTCATCACCTATTCTGCCTTGAAGTTTTGTTTAAGAGAAGCACCAGCGTTCCAGAAGGAACGGGGGGGGGGGCATCCAAGGGGCAATGAGAGGTTTTTCACATCCAGGTGGGGAAGGTTCTTACGGAGGCTCTTTTAAAAAGCACGAAATTCCAAACATGTGGAGAAAAACAGCAGAGGGAAGAAACCCATCTGATATACAGGATTTTGGGAGAAGAGCAATCTCATAACGTGGCTTGTGGTGGGGCAATGAAAGTGGGGCTATTCTGAGTCAGTGGAGGATGGCAAGTCTTTCTACAGATATTCAGGGCTATTTGTGGCTCTCTTTGCTTTATCCTAGCAACAATCCTAAGATGTAGGGCAGATTCAGAGGGTGTGACTATCCCAGGGTCAGCTATGAACTTCCATGATCAAGTGGAAATATGAGGTGAGGTGTTCCTAATTCTTGCCAAACACTGTGACCATCAGTGTAACCACCACATTATACTGAATGTGGGTCGTGTCTCATTCTTCCATGACATGTTGTTTCTCTGCCAAAGAGTGTGAGTTGGAAAGATACACAAAGAAACCTGATCTTATGTTGGTGGTGGTTGTAGAAGGGATAAAAATCACTTATGTCTGGAGGAAGGAACATTTGGAATGGGGGAAATGGGAAATCAAGTAGAGATATGCAAGGAAAGAAAGTTTTTTGAGAGATGGCAAAATCAAGATAAGCAAATAAAAGAACCCACAGCAGAACAATTATGCAATTATAGTTTAATAACATGAAATGGGAGGTGGGGAAATGAAGATGACACTGTTCTGAGTTATGGACCCCAAAGCACAGTACAGGTATTCAGAACTAACAAGCAGGGAAGCAGCCTTGTTGAATTGCCTATATGGGATTTTGTCAGGTATGGAAGAGATTTTAAATGGAAGGTTCCTATGATGACAACAGAAGCTAGACAATACATGCACACAGATATCCTTCTGGAAATACCTGTGGAGAGAAAGGAGGGATGACAGCAAGGGGGAGGAGCCAATGGGTTCCCTCAGGACAGTGGTGTGGAGAAGATATAATGGCTGGTCACAACAGGACAGAATTCGAACAATAAAAATTTTATTTATTGTATATACTCGAGTATAAGCCGAACAGAATATAAGCCGACACACCCAATTTCACAACAAAAAACTGGGAAAACTTATTGACTCGAGTGTTAGCCGAGGGCGGAAAATGCAGCAGCTACTGGTAAATTTCAAAAATAAAAATAGATGGCAATAAAATTATTTTCATTGAGGCATCAGCAGGTTAAATGTTTTTGAAAACACTGCCCTTCACTGCCTGCGGAGGGAGGACTCATGCCGGATGCTGCGCTTATCTACTGCTCTACTGCTGCGTAACAAGATGGAGGGGGATGGAGGAGGAAGGTGGGAGGAGGAAGGTGGGTACATAGAATATTCAGAAGGAGGAGGATGGGAGTGTCCCGAAAGCGCAAATGCAGTGTACTTAACCCAGGTCATCGGACCACCCACAGAGGCTTGCAGGTGCCTGTAGATGAGCGGGGGAGTCCGGAGAACACCCGCACTGCAGGGGAGAACATGTAATTTTGACACTGACTCGAGCATAAGCTGAGGGGTTGCTTTTTCAGCAAAAAAATGTGCTGAAAAACTAGGCTTATACTCGAGTATATACAATAAATTAAAATAGCATAGCGATGGCTGAAGAGTGAAGGGAGCTTGCCATCTGGAAACACCCATAGTTGTACTAATATGATTTTACATGACTGCTTTATTTTGCTCCTTACAGGATGTTCGCAAGTGATTCCTATTTGTAACAAAGAAACAGAGATTAGGGACTCATATACATTTCATTATAGTACTTACAGTAGTATAACTCTGCCAAGTGGCTCAACATTAGTTAATATTTCAAAGTTTTTTTGATCCTAGGGAAGTTTGAAGACAAGAGTTTCAGAGTAATTTCAGGCCAATATATTCGTGAAGGCTTTCACGAAAGGCTTTCAGGCCAGCTGGGATACCTGGCCCAGACCCTAACTGCACAGAGAGAGAGAGAGAGAGAGAGAGAGAGAGAGAGAGAGAGAGAGAGAGAGAAGGAATGTGAGAGGGAGGGAGGGAGGAAAGCTTGCTGCAATTTGCAGAATCCAAACCAAGAGTATGTTATCCATCCATAGTCCTCTCTTATGCCTGCAAAGCAAACTGTGCTGATGTAAACATGTCTGGAATATTTCCCCGGCCTCCTGCTCCCGCCCCATCAGTGTGGAATGAAAACTCTTTGCTCTGGAAACACTGCTGCCCTGCAAAATATACTGGAACTGTTCGAAGGCAATTTTGGAAGCAGACCTAGTGTTGTCCTGTGAGCACATGAAAGGATAATAAAAACTGTCTGGACAACTTAAATTGGGTTTCCTTAAAAGTGCTATCCAAGTGCTGTGGGAAATGCTAAACTGTCAAAGATTTAAGCCTAAAGAAGGTGATATATCTACTGGATGTATATGAACAAGGGTGAGGACTCACAACAGTCTTCCCAGCATCCAAGCTGGAACCAACCCAAGGCATTTAGCTGCCTGAGATGAAAAACAAGGCAGTGTTCTTCCCTCTTCCCAATTCCAAAAGGAAACTGGAGGCCTACAAATGTTGGCTACTTCTTCATATTATATAGAAAGATCTTGGAATTGTTGTAGATCAAAAGCTGAATATGCACCAATAGTGTGATGTGGCCGCAAAAAAAGGGACAAATGCTGTTTTAGGATGCATTAACAGAAGTATACTCTCCAAATCCTGTGAGGTACTGGTCCTTCTCTGTTCAGCCCTTGTTATTCCTCATCTAGAGTACTGTGTACTGTTCTGGACACCACATTCTAAGAAGGATGCCAACAAACTGGAACAAATTCAGAGGAGGGCAACAAGGATGCTCAGGGAGCTGGAAAGCAAGCCCTATGAGGAAAGAGTGAAAGAACTGGACATGTTTAGCCTTGGAAAAAGAAGACTGAGGGGAGATATGAGAGCACTTCTCAAATACTTGAGAGGTAGTTGTACAGAGGAGAGGTAGGATAATAATTTAGGTTGAGTATCAGGAAAAACACCTTAGAGCAGTATAATAATGGAACCACATACCTCGGGAAGTGGTAAATGCTCCAACGCTGGAGGCATTCAAGAGAAAATTGGACAACCATCTGTCAGATCTGCTTTGATTAAAAATGTGAATAAAAATAAAATAAGATTCCTGCATTGAGCAGGGGGTTGCACTCAATGGCCTTGTAGGCCCCTCCTATCTCAATTATTCTATGGTTCTAGGATATTCATATCATAAAAACCTCTCATGCCTAGGCACAGCAAGGGGAATACCCGCGTCGCCGATTTCCCTTACATTTGAGACTTTAACAACTCAAGTTGTTAAGAAATACAGTGATTACTTAAACAGTTGATAAATATAAATGTATGAAAGGAAAACGATTAGACTTAGCCCAGGGAGAGAGCCGTTGCTGCCTTCCCGTCCTAGAAGCTCGATCGCCCTTCGACCCGGCCAGAAATGACAGCCCCGCAGCCACTCTCCTTCTCATTCAAATGCCTGAAAAGAAGAGGGCGGTCCTAGAGGGGAAGGAGCCTTAAGTCACCTACAATTTTGACACTGACTCAAGTATAAGCCTAGGGGGGTGCTTTTTCAGCAAAATAATTGTGCTGAAAAACTCGTCTTATACTCGAGTATATACGGTAAATCCAAATTGTGATTTGTTTCCTCTGAGTGGTTTTGCACATGAAGTATAGTGTAGACTGGCTGAATGAAATACAGTCTGTTTCTCTTCCGTGCCCTTCTGTTGCCTGCCTCAAGGTCTGATTGTTCCTTTTTACCCTGCAACATTCCCTGTAATATGTTTATAGGTTACACTGATCAACATTCAAGACAGTCGTCATAATTTCAAAATACTGGTGATAAATCTAAAATGTTGCTAGCTAGAATATTGGCAGAGGACAGCATTTTGAATTCCTTTTTTTTACTGGCAAGGGAAAAGGGAACATGAATGTGTCATATCAGTACGTGATATCTATGCATTTCTTAATATTATAATTAATTATGAAATCTCAATGATTCTAGTTGGCATCTTTGGGATATTTGACTTTAGCAACACCAAGAATTTGTTAAGCAAATTTAGCAACACAAAAGAATTTGGATGGACCGAATAGGAAGGGGGAAGCTGAGAATGTGATATAATGAAATTAAAATCAAATAGCAAAAGAATTATATGCACAGTAACTCAGAAGAAATGTTTGGGGAACTTGTCTTCCAGGGGAGGCTAATTTAAATGCAATATTGCAAATTAATGTCTACTTCAAACTAAGTGCTACTGGTCTGGATCGACGGAATAAAAAGTCTTGCCCAGAGAATAATATGCATCTGTACTGCTTATGCAAATGTAAGAAGTGCTTTCCATGAAGAAAGTCTGACTTGCACTTGTGCGAGGAGGTACCAGATGCTTCTTTGCATGAGCAGCGAATATGTTAAACTGTTCAAGCTACAGCTTCTTGCACATCTGGTTTCATCAAACAGGCCCCTGAATGTGTGCTGTGCACATCCCAGATCTGTTTTGTGGAGTTGGCAGCCCCCTTGCAAGGCTTGTTTTGGCTTTTTGAATTTATTAGTCATGATTTTGCCATATTTTATTTATTTATTTCACTTTTATACCGCCCATCTGACCAAAAGCTACTCTGGGCAGTTTACAACATTAAAAATAACAGTAACAGTAAAACATCAATGTAACTAGAAATTCAAAATGGAAACAAAATTGTCATTGACATTTTACACCTTATAATCTTACAAATTATTTGCATCTGATTTCCTTCAGGTTCCTCTATCATGGCTTTTAACCCAATGCTACTTCTAAATCAGTGGCTGAGGGAGGGTGTATCCACATGCCGTTTCAGGCCCACGGACTGAACTTTCTTTGGCTTCTTTTAGATCTCACACAGTTCAGGAGAAAGTAGAGTCCCATGTACTCTCACAAAGGTTAGGCTCCCCCCTGCACCCGCCCAAAGTAAGATTCGGCCAAAAAGATGAATTTCTGTAGACACTCTGAGGTTATTGACAGGAGCAGCTCATGGGCTGTGTGGGGGAGTCTCAACCCAACATTTTGGATAGGGTGATTCCCTGCTCTAGTCATAAGCTGTCTCTGGCCAGTGGGTCTGCCAAACCAAGTGAGCTGTTACAAGAACGGAAAATTCAGTAAGTGGTTGAAAATCCTGGAGGACAGACTGTGTGGCAGTCACACTTCTCTCTTCAAACAAAGGGGAACATCTAGTAAGCTGAGAAGCAAGAGCCAGGAATCTGCCACTGCCGTTTTCCACAGTGTACACTGACTGAGGGGACTCTCTTAAATTCTTTTCCTCTTAGTAAAATAGTATGTACCACATAGTTGTGATCCTGTCCCGTGTCCTTTACCTCTTCCGATACTTTTCACCTCAAAGAAGAATGCTGCACACCAAACTCCTCCAGTAAAACAGGTTTATTGTTTAACAAATCATCGGCTTCATTTACATGCACACTTTCCATTTCTGGTTTCAACAATAAATCATAAGTTTTAACCTTTTCAAAATGCGTCAAATCCCCTTTAAATCAGTGGTCCCCAACCTTGGGCCTCCAGATGTTCTTGGACTTCAACTCCCAGAAATCTTGGCCAGCAGAGGTGGTGGTGAAGGCTTCTGGGAGTTGTAGTCCAAGAACATCTGGAGGCCCAAGGTTGGAGACCGCTGCTTTAAACGATGGGGTGAAGAATTCGCAAGTCCCTCGTTCCACTGAGGTATGGTGCCCGATATATCAGGTGCACGGTCCATTAGCATTATTGCTGAGGGTGGTAATCCCAGCTCACCTGCGGCTCGCAAACCTTCTTGCCCGGGTTCCGTCTCCATCTCGGTCCAAAGGGACTGCTGGCCCCACAGAATCTCCCAGGGATCTCCATACATCTCCTTTGCTCTCATCTCTGGGCTTCTCTTTGCTGCCAGGCTTTGTATTCTTTAATGTAGTGTATTATCAAAGGCTTTTACGGCTGGGATCTGATGGTTGTTGTGGGTTTTTCAGGCTCTTTGGCCGTGTTCTGAAGGTTATTCTTCTTGACGTTTCGCCAGTCTCTGTGGCCGGCATCTTCAGAGGACTTTGTATTCTTTACATTGTGTTTTCTCTTCTGTCTCCCCCCCCAAGAAGGTGGCTTTCTATACACTGGTCTCTTCCATTCCCTTTCAGCATATTCCCTAGGAACTCTGAACTCTACCCACTTCCCTGTCCAGGGGTCTTCTTGAACTATCTCTACCAAATCCTCCTCTTGTTCTACTCTCTCCTCCTGTACCCAACAAGCTTCTTCTTCCTTTACCTCTGAACTGTTTCCCCCCTTTCTATCACCCTCTTTTGTAACTTCCCCTTTTCCTGCCAAACCAGTGCCCTCTGGTGTTTCTGTCTCTATCTTCAACTGCTTTAACTCTCCTAAGATGGTTGCCACTTCGTCCTCCATCTTTCTGCTGGGAGAGATGGAAGGTACACTCTGTGGAGTACTCTTGGGATTACTCCCAGCCTCACAGTAGTACAAGGGTGAGGCTACTTCAGGAGATAAAGCCTCAATTTTGTTCTTTTGCCTCATAATTTTTTAAACTCAGCCCTAGTGGCTTCCACCATCTTGATTTGTTGTTGCCATTCATACCAAGATGACACATACCCCCATTTTGAGAGACCACACTGCATTTTTCTAGCCACCTCAAGCCTGGAATAGCTCCACCCTTCATTATCATCCTCCAGGTCTTCCCTTTTTCTTCATCACCCTCACTTCTCCAGTCTCTCTGTCAGCCGCTCCAAACCAAACACTGGAATAAAGCCACAAAATAAAAAGCAAGGTAGGGTGTCTCATCGCTGAAATGAATAAGTGATACAGCACTAGTTGGGAAACATTAAAGTTTAAACATTAAACATTAAAGTCAGATTCTCGAGATCATCAACAATGGCCTCGTTCTTAAAGGAGGAATGTCTTGCAGTAGCTCCTGTTAATGTGTAAATGTTGTACATGCCCAGAATGACAATTCGGAGTGGGAGAGGCAATCAATCAGCAGGAAAGAGGGAGCAAAGTAGCTTCTTAAAATGATTAAAAACAACAACGCCTCTTGATGCCTGTTCAAGATAAACTGACTGACCCCTGAAACAGTGCACACTACAGAATAGGTCATGGAGTTGCAAAGAAATGAAATCAGTTTCAAGTAGGATAATATGGATGAAATGAGCAGAGTATTTCACAGTGATGCCATGCCCCAAGAATGCTAATTCTGTGTTAAGATGAATCAGTGCCAGCCAGTTTCCTGTGTAACAGGTACCTTCTGGGCCAAAGCTTGGTGGATCAGTACCCTCTACCTCTCTCATAATAGATCTTTTAATGCTACTGGGTGTATAATAATATATCTGTGGGAGAGGGGTAGATAGCATGTGCAGTTAGCCCTGTAATCCTACATATACTTAGGGGATTTAGGAAGAGGCCCCACTGAAAATGGGACTTCTTTCTGCATAAACAGGTGTAGAAGCAGCTTGAATGTTACTTTATAAACACAGAATGCTGCTGTTGGTGAAGATGTTTCCTTTAAAAGCTCATCATTGCCCACTTTCACAGCTGGATAAACACTGGATCCTGATTCACGGACTGTAGCAAAGGTTATATACTCCCTTCTGACAGAATCTTGCTCCCGGCAATCACAGCTTTTATTAAAAAAAAAAAGAACAGAATGGAAAAGATCCTCATAGAATACAAAGCAGATCATTAAAGCAAGTGTTGGAATTTAATACAACACAAATATTGTTTCAATTCCTCTCTGTGGGCAAGTGGGAAGCTTAGACAAGCCTTTTAATGTCACTTAATATCACATGGTTATTATTATTTCGTTCCAGTAATTTGTATACCCACAAAAACATAGGCCCTGCAACCAAATGTTACAGTCCCCAATATCCACTGGGATCAGTTCCAAGCCTCCCCCCCAAGTGGATGCTAAAAACCGTGGATTATGGCAAACAATATTTTAATACTGAATACTATACCTATCATGGTATCGGGCTCCCTCTAGTGGCCAATTCTGGTAACTTCATAGTTAGAAATATATACAGTATTTCTAAGATTTTTCTTTTAATATTTTTAATATTTTCAGACCATGGTAAATCAGCAGATAGTGATCCCACAGATATGGGGGGGGTCCTCCTGTACGGAGTTTTGCTCTTTGCAGGTTCCAGCTATTCTGTTCACCCCACCAAGAGTCAGTCAGCATGAAATGACCATGCTCAGTCCTCTAAGGCAGTGGTCCCCAACCTTGGGCCTCCAGATGTTCGTGGACTACAACTCCCAGAAGCCTTCACCACCACCTCTGCTGGTCAGGATTTCTGGGAGTTGAAGTTCAAGAACATCTGGAGGCCCAAGGTTGGGGACCACTGCTCTAAGGCCTGGGAACCCCAAACATGTCAAGGGGATATGAGCATGCTCAGTGGCCACAGAATGCTGGGTTTTTCTCATTTCTTCCCTATTTCTCCATACCCTCTTCCCCAAGCATGTGGATACTTCCTGATAAATAATGTTCAGCCTGAGCAGATATTCAGAAAAAGGTTTGACAGTATCCAAGCAGTACTCATTCCCACATGGCATTAATTCGTGATGCAGATGTGAATATTGGATCTTTCATCTCATAAAAATGCAGACCACAATTTAGAGTGTGACTGTTCCAGCATCCTGCAGTGGTACAGTTAGCAGCACAGGAAATGTCTGTTTCACTGTATTCAGCAGATCATATAAATTGACGTGAGTTGCATGTAAAGAGCCTTAATCAAACTTCACACAAAGGAAAAGATAAGAAAAAAAAATGTGTGCTCTCTACCATTTAGGAAAGGCAGAAACATAAGGCCTACATCCAGGTGCCAGTACAACATTAAAGTAGATCCATAGAAATAATTATTGAATGGTGAGTTGACATTTATGTAAATTGTATTGATTCAATGGGTCTACCCTTGTTGGGACTGGCAGTTGAACTCAGGCATACTATGGCATGGTGTAAAATGAATATTATGAAAAAATCTTATTCTAACAACAGGAAAATAGAATGTGATGTTTGAATTCTACAACTGGGATGTGTTGTCTCATGTTTTCGGAAAAGCTAAAAAACCCCTTATAGCTCTATTTCACTTGAGATTACAAGCCATTTCTGCAAGAAACTCTGAGCTGTGTAGTAGAGGGAAAGATAATCCATTATTTCCTTCACACCTAGGTAAGTGTGAGGTAGGTTGGACTGAGAGACAATGATGTATCACCACCAGTACTTTTCTTTATGTTTAATTTCTGAGGAGCTGAAGACTGTTCATTCTTTACCAAGCTAGATAGCTGTATGCTATGTAGGAAAGGCAACCCACCAGTGCATTATGAATTGATCTGATGTGGCAGAGGTGGAGATCCAGAAATGAAGTTTTCCTCGGGGAGAAAGAAGTATGAGGTAGAGACTTCACAAAAACCAGCTACTGAAGAAGGACCAAACTGATCTGAGAAACCACAGAAGCAGGAAAGTAGAAGGGAATCTCTTCCCTGAAGGAGAAGCTGACGTGGCCATGCTTCTTGTCTATGATGTAACCGAGCCTGAAGATGCATTGCTTTGAACATTATATTTTGAAAGGAACTAGTTCTATTACTCATTGCTTTGCAACAGTAGAGGTTCATTATGATTGCTTTACTGAACAATTTTAATCTGGGGCATTGCCAGTTACCAATCAGTAGATCCGTCTCATCAGCAACCCAGAAAATTGCTGCAAATTACTCTTTAATTCTCTCAAGTACCTGATTTTGATACTGTACCTTGTAAATACAAAAATACAAAAGGTGAAACAAAACAATAGCTTTGTTGTTGCATACAACACGATGGACAACAGAATGACATAAATTTGAGAAGTTCCTGTCAAAATGCCTTAAAATGCCCCTTAAAAGTAAGTTTGGAAAATGCTACTCTTTACACAAAAACTATTTTTGTAAGTAAGTGTTCTATTGCTTCTGAAATTTGATTTATATTTGGATAGCAGCAGAAGTGGTTCTATATTACTTTGAAATATAACTTACACATGTCCTCATTACATGTCCTAAGTAACTAAAGAAAGATAATTATACTTTCATTGTAATTAGTTATTTCCAAGGTCTTCTTTGGTGTACTCCTACCTGAGGAGTATGGCTCCAGACCTTCAAATGAATAAACCATCCTTGTGGGGGCTGCTGGTGTGAAGGGAATGAAATTGGTTCAGCATTTTATAAATTGTCTGTACAGGAGAAAGATTTCTCCTGTACTCAGTAAATCAGACAAGCTATATATTTCTGGTACTATCCAAGCGTGAAAGGCTTGGAGATTGTTGCGTGCCAAATTCTGGGTAATACAACACATATATTAATATTTAGGAACCTCTTGTCTTGTCTTGCCTTGCCTTCTTTTTTCAACAAGCATTTTCAGTGTCACTAATCAGCAGTGTTCAAGGCTGCACTTGAGTCTTTCACAGTATCCAGATAGTATATTAAAGTGTTTATGAGGTATTTTGTCTACTGCCTGTTGTTCTATGCATATCTATTGATGCTCTGAGAAAGGAAGCAACTGCTATATAGCAAATCTAAGTGGAATAGTAGCATCATATAATTCCAGATCTGGCCTTCCAGACCTCCTTTTTTTTCCTGGGTCTGGTGAGCCTGCCTCCCTCTCTCCAACTTCGCCTTCCATCCTGATTAGATAAGATCTGACAACTTGTTTCATTTGGTTAAGGTCAGTTAGTAGATGTAGTAAAATTATTTGGCATGATAAGAGGTTTTTAGGCAAGGTATTAATCTGTACTGTTGCTATTCCGGCTGGTCATGATAATTTCTCTGTACTTCATTTTTTCAGTGTCGGAGTTAATTTGTCTTTATGCAGTCTGATAGTAAGGTTTATATAGTTCATGCTGTGTGGGAGTTACAGGAACCCCCAAAATGTCACCAAGGTTTGTGACCCACGTAAATTGAAATGTCATTCCCAGATTGGCTTGTGTATCTCTGAGTAGATTGACAGTTATTGTTTAAGACTTGCGATCCTTTGCTTTCAGACCAGGAGCATGTTGAAAGTCATCAAACAGTATGATTGTTTCCCATGATTTTGAATGAGTTATGCAAAATGAGTCATTCGTAAAGAAGGCAATTTTTCATTCTATCCAGCCAAACTACATCCCTAGAATAAGCTGATTAGCATGAAAAACAACAAAAAGGGACCCAACTAATATATCTTATCTATTGTATATTTCTATACTGCTTTTCTCCTTATATAAAGGGTGCAAGGACTTACAATATATCAAAACAAGCATACAAAAAATAATATATATGGTGAGCCAAACAAGAATTAAAGTATACTGTATATAGATTTTAAAATATGTCAGCTAACACCCACATCTCATAAAAAATCCGAATTTCTATGCCAAACACCCAATTTAAAAGGAATGCATTTGCCCGCTATCAAAAACTGGAAGGATAGCAAAGAGGGGGGCAAACACTGACAACAGCCGCTAGAAAAGCCCTCTCTTGTGTCCTCACAAGATGACCTGTGAAGATGAAGGGATCAAGAGAAGGGCCTCCCGTGATGATCTTAACATTTTGGAGGGGCTCATATGCCTAAATATGACATTTTTTGATCTTGTGTTCTAATAACAGTGGGTATCCTTGATTTGCACCCCCCTGAAGGCTTTGGGTTGTTGTGACTTTTCAACTTTTCAACTGGAGAACTTTGTTAAATGGACATGATGATAGGATTTGCTGGTTCAGCATGAAGATCTTTGCATGTTTGATGTGCTTGTGCAGGGTTGGTGTATCAAAAAGTCAGAAAGCCTAGGGAGGGAGTCAACGTTCTCACTAATTTTCACCCCCCACCTATCTGCACACAGGGAGGGGGCAAGGGTTCATCCAAAACCTGCAAGTATACAGGCGTCAACCCAGGCTGCTTTTGTGCAACACTGATGGAGCTCTGAGTGCCCGCACACGCAGACATCTTAGAGGAGACATTGGAAGGAGTTGTTAAATGCATGCACTGGAGTCCATCATGCAATCTGGGATAAGGTAGGGATGCTAGCATAGAAACTCATGAGCCTTCTTGTTGTACATGTCTTGGCAACAGCAGTGCAGAACTTGGAAACAAACTTTCTGTGTGTTGGCAGTGACCCTTCCGAAATTTCTAGAAAAGACCACAGGATGGGCTGGCAGCGAGCCTTCCAGAATTTCTAGGAGAAACCACAGAATGTATGCCCTAGCAGCCAATGTAGAAACTACTGCAGTTACTGGATGCCTTTTGCTGCCCCTCCCCTTTCAGCTTTATCTTGTCCTTTTTTCCAGTTAGCTGGAGTAGTTCGGTGGGTCGGAAGAGTAGAGAGCCGAGGGTCAAGAGTTCGGACCCCTGCTGTATTACCTGTGACAGGAGCCAGCTGAGATTATTCAGTGTATGTGGCTGATAGAATTAAGTGCCCTGTCACATGTGTGGCCTTGGGCAAACTATATGTCCACAGAGTGGCACCAGGGGGAGGGACAGTTAAACTGCTTCTGAAAAATTTTCACTTGAAAAATCCTGGGAAAGGACTTGAACGGCATACTGTCATTATTATCAGCATCTTGCGTTTGCTGGGATTCTGGACCTGTTTTCCTGCATTCCTCTTGTGCCCATTTCTACAATCAGGTGGCTCAGAAGCAGTTCTGTCCCACCACCTGCCCCTTGTCTCCCTCACGTCTGTGACATCATAAGGGGCTGCCATCGGACAGAACAAAAGTCCATCTCCTGCTTTTAGATTTGGATCTTCGATCTCAGGACATAGAACATTTCTGGCCTGGTCACTCCAGCTGGGAGAGAAGCAGTGAAGTCTCAATTTGTGGATTTCCCTTGATCTTCCAGAGGATTTTGTTACCAGTGACCATATGTAATAAATTGTTAGACTGGCTTTAGAGACTGGGATTGGAGTAGACATGGTGATAGGGCAATTCCACTCATATCTGCAAGGTTAGTGTGAGAAGCCGCATGGGGGAATCATGGCTAGTGACAATGAATTCCAGCATGAGTAGAAATCCATGGCTGTTTTAAGCCAAGCCCAACCCCCTGAGAAATTCAAGCCCTTTTCCTAATAGATTTCCTGCCCTCAGCCATCTGTTCCTGCTGGTCCAGCCCTCCCACTCATCAAACTTCATGAATTTGCACGAAACAATCAACTCAGTGATTAGCAAATGTTTAGTGATTAGTATGCCCTTGAGCATTGTATTCTACAGCCTTGATTAATTCTCTCAGTGGCAACTTTTACCAAGTTTTTCCAGGAACTGTCCCATCCCACCCATCAACACTTTAACCAATAGCCAAGACAAGGGTGTTTCTGGACACAATAAGATAATAACTTTAAGCAAACTATTTTGCCAGCTAGAACAAAATTTGATTTTAACAGTCAACTGACTTCGTATGGTGAACAAACCATCAGCTTTTGGCATCTTGTGAGTATTTCTGACAAGATGTATTGTCGACGGCTTCTGACAATTTCTGAAAAGCTTGCTCTAGTTTTTATGCCAGATTCAAGACAACCAAGTTCAACTACCACAGCCTGTTGTTATGACTAAACTAAAAAATATCTCAAAGAAATATGCAACAAAAAGTTACTCTTTTGGACTATTATTCCCAGAAAATGGAGGCCAAAAATTAACTCATTTCTGGCACTGTAGCAGGTGCTTATTGAGGATCTCAGAACAACTGACCTGGATAAGAATCAATCACTTACATTTGTTGTCTCAAGGCAGAAGAAATTAGTTTGAACATTCCTTGCAAGTAGTTTATGTGATTTTACTTAAATTATTTCTCTCTCTCCCTCTCTTATTCCAGGAATTGTACCTATAAATAATAATTTGTGATAGATTGTATATGTACTAGTCTTTGAGGCATAATCTACTGAGAGGCTCTGTGTTAGCCTGAAGTCTAGTCTTTCCTTTTAAGCTGCAGTTAGAAACATAACTAGCAATTTTGGCAGCTGGGGCAAGCAACATAAAATGGGCCCTCAAATGAACTTTGCATTCATGATGTGAACATAATACAGTACAAGAAATAATTACAGTACAGAACACTTTGTCAGTACCTCCTGTCCTTCCCAAGGAATGTGCAGCACAGTCAGAGCTGCAAAAAAAGAATCAACATACATGCAAACACACTCACACAGAGATTAATGTGCCATGTATTAGTAAGCTTTTATCCCGTCAAGAGGCACAGTCTACCCAGCTCCAAGAAGACCATCCTGCTGACAAGGAAGGCCTGGTCTATCTGTGATGCAGGTATACCAGTCTCATCACCACCTCCTTCTCTATATCTTGGCCAGAATCCTAGTCTGTCAAGCCTCAAGGAGACTTTCCTTCTGATGACAGAGGCCTGATATGCCCATGATCCTGGTAGATAGCTGGAGACTGTGACATCTAGGGCAGAGACCTGGTCTACCAAGCTCTGGTTAGACTGACTCCAACATCTACCAATTATCTGTCTCTCATGCCCCCAGGTGTCTACTGAACATCAAGGTCTGCCATGGAAGTTGGTCTACCTTGTGTTTTTCTGTGCTGGGAGGCCAGGCTATCAGGCCAATTAGAAAAAGAGGCATTCCCTCTAAATTTGGCACCCTAGGGCCAATCTCCTGCTTTCCCAGCCTTGTTATGGCCCCGACAGCAGCGATCAGAAAGCTTGTTTTGTTTCACAATTCATAGGCTGCAAACCTATGCCGATTTGTGTTAGAAGCAAGTTCCACTGAAACTAGAAGTTTTCCCTTCTGTGTAAACAGGTTGAGGAGAGCATTACTATAATGTAGTAAAAAAGAAGGCATTTTTAGCTACCAAAGATGGCTGGTATACATTGAAAAGAGACGCAGGGTTTGGAGCATGTTGGATAATTCATTGGATGTGCAGTGCAGCGGACAAGTGATGGACTAGGACTCAATAACGCTGGGTTTGACTCTCCCTTCAGCCATGGAATGCTATGGGGGCTGGTTCTGGCAAAACTATTCCTTGAAATACCTTACTTACTTTGAAACCCCTTTTATGGTCTCTCTAAGTTAGTTCCCATCACCTCCTGGCAAATAGAAGGGAAGATATGGAGCAGTGACAGATTTCACTTTCTTGGGCTCCATGATCACTGCAGATGGTAACAGCAGCCATGAAATTAAAAGACGCCTGCTTCTTGGGAGGAAAGCCATGACAAACCTAGACACTCCAAAGGGTTCTTCTTTAGTTACATCACTGTTTCCCAACCTTTTTTGAGACGTGACCCCTTTTATAATAGCCAAGTAACCTGCGACTCCCACCACCTACCACATTTTTTTTAAAAAAAAGGCATTTTTCATGGGGAAAAATAGATTTTTCAGAATATAATTCTACCCCAATCTATTAACATTAATGTAATAATACATAATTATGAGGGTGACAGTTAATCTACTCCCCCAGATAAAATTTTAGAAGGAAAAAATGTCAATACACTTTGAGTTTAATTTACTTTTTTGGGGTGTGGAAATGACCCTCCCTTCATGTCTCCTACCCCCAAAAAGCCCCCTCAGTGTAAAGCCCCTCCCCATCAGGTCCAAATAAGACAGAAGCTGGACTCCATGATCCATAGAGTCCCTTCCAGCTCTGTAGTTCTAACATCATTATTGTTATATCCTTAGTTGGGACTAGCAATAGAAAGTTACTTTTTTGGAATACAACTCATAAAATCTTCTGGCTGCAGAATCTGGGAGTTATTGTTCAAAAAGTAACTTTTCTAATCTTTGTTCTGGCCTTTTGGATTTGTGTGGTCTGTTTCCTGGAAAACAGAAGCCGTTTGGTTGAGACAACCGCAAAATAGCATATCCTCTCACGAGACAAGGAAAATAATTTTGTGGTCTTTGTTCTCATGTGCAAGGATGAGGTAGATGAGGATTCTCATCTCTAGATAATACACAGTTAGCATTCCATGGAAACTTCACATCATTAAATAATAATCAAAGGATAATGATGATAAACAAAATTTAAGCAGCACAATTGAATTAAAATTAGCATTAAGACTAGAATAAAACTGTTTTTGTAATGTGCCATCACCGCCAACTTAGGGTGACCCTATGAATAAGTGACCTTCAAAATGTCCTGTCATTAACTACCTGCCTTGGCTCTGGCATAATCAAACTTGAGGCTTCCTTTACTGCGGCTTCTCTTTCTAAAACAGCTTGTCTAAAACACAGTCATGAAAGAGGCATGGGTAAATTCATATGGAAGGAGGAGGTTCCTTTTATATATCCTGGCTCCAAACTTAAGGTTTCATTTGTCAAGAAAGCACTTGCCGGTAAATAGTTCCTAGAAATAGACCGGAAGCTAATAAACGTGAGTTCCATGACCTGTGTAATTTGTCTCCAAAGAATGCTTCTGATTCATTTTTTTACATATTTCTGGATCTTTTTGAAGAGCTGTTTTGCACACAGTACACTGTAGTTGTTATATGCCATCAAATCACATCTGACTTATATCAACTCTAGTCGTTTTTTAAGATATGTGAGGTAATTAAGTAGTTTTACCATTCTCAGTGAATTTCCCTGGGAATTTATAGGGATTTGAACCCAGGTCTCCTGAGCCCATCACTCTGTTCCACTACACCATACTGGCTGTTGTATAGATCAGTGGTTCTTAACCTTTGTTACTCGGATGTTTTTGAACTGCAACTCCCAGAAACCCCAGCCAGCACAGTTGGTGGTGAAGGCTTCTGGGAGTTGCAGTCCAAAACTCCTGAGTAACCCAAGATTAAGAACCAGTGGTATAGATCACATAACAATAATATGAATGGGAGGTGCTGCGCCCGGTCATCGTAGCCCTAGAATTCCAGGATCAGTATGGGGTTTGCACTTATGACGTTAATGGTTTGTGCTTTTCCTCTGATCATTTCAGGATATTTTCAGATTGAAGATATCTGAAAACACAGTAACAGTAAGAAGAGACTCACAAGAAAGCAGAGAAAATTAGCAATGTCATAGTGGACTTGGATGCTCACGCTGCAGTATCAATGAAGAGAATGCAAAAGTAACATAATCCTGAGGTTAACCATGAATAACTGACTTGTGTGTTGCTTCTCCTGCAGTCTGTATAGAAAAGGCTTTCTTTTCATGCTGGCATTTGCTCTTTCCTAGCTGTGCCATGGAAACTTTATCATCCAGGCTCAATTTACAAATTCAGCAAGGAAACACAGGCAAGCTGTACAGATGCTGCCAGAACCATAGAATGACAAAAATCTGCAGCCCTTGGTGGTGCAAATATCATATAGTGAGAGTTGCCTCTGTGGTGTTTTGTGTGTGTGTGTGTGTGTGTGTGTGTGTGACTATACGGAAGGTCTGTTTGTCATTAGAGCCTGTCCCTGATTCTGAACCAGTTTGACTCTTATGTTGCAATAATGCGGCGTTTTTGCCAGCAATTCTTTCTCATAAATCTGCTGTGAAATATATACCTTCCTTACATTGAAAAGGGCCGAAGACATACAAAGCTTCTCTCTTTCTTCTAGAAATTCTTTTTCCTCTAAATTGTTGTCAGGTTCACCATGCATCCTGTTTCACAGAGGGCAGTCCTTTAATAGAAAGTATCCACTGTTTCATAGAGTGGTAGAATATGGTGCTCCAGACCTTGGACTACAACTCCCAGTGTTCCTCACCATTAACTCTGTTGTCTAGGGCTGCTGGGAGGGAGACACTTTGCCCCTCATTGCTCTGTTTAAAGAACTGTCCAGTTCAAGTCCAATTTAAAGATAAAGAACAGTAAGGGAGGACCTTGATGAGGCTTGTCAAAAGCATCTGGATAGATGACTAACCAGGCACCCAAATCATCCAGTCAGATTTTTGTCAAAGACAGTGAAAGTATCTGTATTTCTATTGAAATGAGTGTAATTTAAGTCTGGATGTGTACTGTATATTGACAGATTAATTCTGTGCCTTCTCTTGCCCCTTTTTTTGGTAGCATACAAGTAGCCCACCATATTTGTTGAACATTTTTGGCATGTACATGTCTCAGGTTAACCAATACTGGACATAAAGCCAAATACATCCAGCCAAGAATGTTGAAGTCTATCATTCTCCTGCTGCAAAAACAAGGAAACGTTGCTTTTTAATTTGGCTGAAGACATTTTAGCACTATCACTGTAGGAGTTTTAATCAAGTGCTAAAATTGTGCATATGAATGGATATGGACTGCTTCAGTGAGCATATGTGGCCACACTTTATGAAAAAAAATCCTATGTAAAACAAGAATTTTTAAGGTCCTGTTTCTTCTAAAAGACATGACGGATAAAGTTCAAATAAAGAAAAACTTGTGGCAGGAATCATTTCCTTTTGAGGAAGAAGCGGTTGGCATTTGAAAAATAACCACCAAAATTTCTATGAGCTGATTTTTTTTTAAAAAAGGTAGTTTAAGTGAGAGTGGGAAAAGGAATGGGAATTTTTTTTAAAAAATCAAAATTTTAAAGGTACATGTCCAACCTTCTCCAAATTTGGTACAGGCCAAGCCTGTACTGTTTTCAGTTACTTTGCCAAATATGGTCCTGATTCAAGAACTCATAATGTATTGTTTGGACCACCTCCTCCTATCAGTAATGTATAACGGAATATTGACTGGACTGGCCATGTATTATCAAGGTGCCCTCCCCAGCATCTCTAATACAAGCCAGTGTTCTATTGCTAGTCCCAACTAAGGATATAACAATAATGATGTTAGAACTGCAGAGCTGCAAGGAACTCTATGGATCATTGAGTCCAGCTTCTGTCTTATTTGGACCTGAGGGGGAGGGGCTTTACACTGAGGGGGCTTTTTGGGGGTAGGAGACATGAAGGGAGGGTCATTTCCACACCCAAAAAAGTAAATTAAACTCAAAGTGTATTGACATTTTTTCCTTCTAAAATTTTATCTGGTGGGGGTAGATTAACTGTCACCCTCATAATTATGTATTATTACATTAATGTTAATAGAATGGGGTAGAATTTTATTCTGAAAAATCTATTTTTCCCCATGGAAAAATGCCTTTTTTTGAAAATGTGGTGGTGGTGGGAGTCGCAGGTTACTTGGCTATTATAAAAGGGGTCACGTCTCAAAAAAGGTTGGGAAACAGTGATGTAACTAAAGAAGAACACTTTGGAGTGTTTTTAATTCTTGAGAAAAAAAGGAATTGGACTATAACTAGTATGAAATAATATAATGCAATAACAGCACAGTAGACAATTGCATGCAGTTTCCTCTATCTTCCTTTTTCTAGGTTAATTATCCTTCTTTTTGCTTTTCCTCCACCCACCCATAAGGTTTCCTATGTTACTGCAGCTATATGTTTATGTCGTCGTCTTAATTTCAGTTTGTTGCTTTCTTTCTTTCCTTTAATTCATTTTTTATTTTTAACAATTCGGGATAAAGTAAGGTGTACACAGTCTGTTGCTTTCTGAGCCTTTCCTCCCACGCACAACAGCAAGAAAAACTACAATCACGCTATCATTTTTATTATTCATCCTATATTTCTCTTCTCCTAAGTAATGAAAGCCATGCTCAGCATCTAACTACTGAGTGGATGAGCCAAGCTGCTTGTAAATAGAGAGAACAGCCCAGCTTCTTTTGTTCCCACGCAATTGCAGTCTAGATGCATAGATTATTATTCTGACATACCTCTTGAATAAAAAAAATTTCAGGTTATATTCTGATGCATAGCTTTCTCACTTATTTTTTTAACTTTATTTTATTACATAATATCAGACAGAATAACATGTATTTTAAACAGAAGGAAAGCAAAGCAAAGCAAAGCAAAGCGTGCTGCTTATATACCGCCCCATAGCGCTTCAAGCACTCTCTGGGCGGTTTCCAAGTTAATTATGCAGGCTACACATTGGACAAATATACATTTAAATATGCAGCTATTTATTGTACAACACTGAGAAGTGAGAGAGTAATTTGAATTTCCATTCCAAAAACATTAATAACAGCAACCATTTTTTAATAAATGTATCAGTTTTGGGATTACTTCGTTTTCCTTTAAGCAGACAATCTCAAGATTGTTTTGACATGTCTGTTTTCACCTTACACTTTTATAACCAATTTACAGTTTATGGTCATTCTTCAGATTTCTATGATGATATATTTTCCTGACAAATTTAATGTTTGTTAATTTGTTACTACTATAAGGCTATTTTACATTTGGAGTCAAAATATTATACTTGTTTGGTGAACTTGTTTTAAGACAGCAGTACCTGGTAATTTAAAAAAAATAACCTTCAAACCTATCTTCTTTTAAGTAATTCACAGGCTGCCATGTGTCATGGAAGGCCAAGTAGACACATCTGTCAGGCAGTACAAAAACTTCACTGCTGCTTTACAGCAAAAAACCAGAACTGTAGATTAATGACCCCACCCAGCTACAAATAAGACCACTGCCATCTAGAGGCAAAGCTAGATAACGACATAATCCGCTATCCACCCCTTTGTGTTTTGGGAGGTCCCATTTACCACCAGTACAGCAGTTTGTACTCAATTATCCCAAGTCGGTTTATAACATCAGACAATAATGTTCTGTGGCGGCTGAGTCTGCCTATGGTACACAAATGTAGCTTCTTGTAATTCTAGTTATGTGGTGAATTAAGAGTTGCTAAATTGAATTCTACAGAAGGAGTATTTACGTGTATTTACATATTCCTTAAATATGTGAATGAAGTAGATACTCCTGCCACATTTTCTCCCCAATCCTTTTTCTGTACTATTTTCCAGTCATCATTTTGCAGTTTGTCCCTTTGCAACTTTCCACTCATGTAAATGAGACATATTTCCAGTGATGCCATCTGGTCCTAGACGAATACTGTTGGCCTTCAAGCAAGGATATATGATATAATTTTGTTCCATCAAGTTCATTCTGACTTACGACAAGTCTTTGTAGGGTTCTCCAGACATACAATATTGGACAGTGGTTTTCCTGTTTTCCTCCTTCTAGTGACACTCTGGAGCTGTGCTTAAGGCTCTACAGGCTGCTGCTTCTACTGGGAGGCATAGTGGAGAATTGAACCGTGCAGGTGCTCCAACCTACTGAGTTATCTAGCCATCAATTTCCAATATATCTGAAGATAAATAGGCAGGAAATATAGCTTAGTAGTCATAGTTTTTATCTGCAAGGAAGCGTGAGAATCTCAATGTTGCGGGAAGACATTTTTCAGCCTGAAGCTGGGTCCAGATAGGTTATCACTTGCTATATTGCTATATCCACCTTCATATCTCTCCTACCATCTCCCCCCCCCCACCATTTTGGCATTGCTTTTCCCCACCTTTTGCTACCTGAAGCAAAATGCAGTATTTTATTCTTCCTGCTGTCGTTTAGGGCTGGACTGTTTCAATAACTCACCACTGTTCATTATCAGATCATATTCAAATCACTAAGTACTATGCACTTCTGAATACTGAGCCATAACTCAGGCTGATACAATGCAGATGAGAATTGATAGCTCAAGATCTGCCCTTAATTTTTTTTCTCTCAGTTTCTTTTGAGTGTTTGTTTGAAAGCAGTTCTGGTTAAATTTCCTGCACTGTATGTTTTAAAAAAAAGCACCCACGGGCTGAACTGCCAAGTACAAACCTCCCTCATTAGTTGAATGGTCTCTTTCAATTCTCCACCCCTCCTTTGAAGACTTTTGTGATCAAGGATATAAATTCCAGGATGTTCTGGGCTCACAGTGTTGGCACTCTGGCATAATTGCTTCAGAAATGACGTGCTGCTGTTCTGACAGGCTATGGCATATTGAAATGACAGGTCAAATATTTCCAGTTAAAAAACATGGTTCAGATATAAAACCCAATGAGCTGGAGAAACAACCTCTGGCCTGATGCCCAGGGGTTGCATCTATAATATCCCTTCGGCAGCAATGTCAGGTTCACCTCAGTTTCTATCAAATTTTTATTTTGCAATTTAGCAGCAGGCTAAATTAAATGCACAACAGAGCATCTGAAAGTTCAGAAAGATCATCCGTTTTTTCCTGATGAAAAGGTGTGCTGCTTCTCTTAGACTTTCAGCTCTTCCAAGCATTTATTTTCTGTTCTGTGGAGTTTATGGAGTCAATCACCTCTTATTTGGTCTCTCTTTTCCTGCTGCCTTCAACTTTTCCTTGTGTCATTATATTTTCTAGTAAGTCTTGTCATCTTATGATGTGCCTGAAGTACGATAGCCTCAAATGTTATTATTTTTACTTTTAGAGAGAATTCAGGCTTCATTTAATACAAGACCCACCTGTTTGTCTTTCTGGCAGTCCATGTTACCCACAACATTCTCCTCCGACACCATCTGAACAAATCACCACTTTTCTCTTGGCTCTTTTCACTGTGCAGCTTCCACATCTCTGCATACTAATTGGATATGTCATGGTGTAGATCAGGGGTCTTCAAACTTTTGACCGTGAGAGCCACACCAGATATTTTAAACATCTTTGAGGGTCGGAGGAACAGGAATGTGCATGCGTGCATACGCATGCATGCACCCACCGCAGGCACCCACAGATGCATGTACTCACAGAGCTATGGCCCTTCCCAGTGAAAATTCATTTCCTAGTCCCAACTTCCAGCAGGAAGCTTTCAAATTACTTTTCAAATTAATTAATTAATTAATTAATTAATTAATTAATTAAACCTCTGGAAGAGAAACTCCAGCAAGGAAGTGTATTTCTTTCATATTTTTAAATAAATATATATATGTATATATATTGTAGGACACTCACAATGTACCAGAGGATTAGTGTCTACTGATTCACTTATCCATGGTCTAAAAATATTAAAAATATTAAAAGATAAATTCTAGAAATATATATTTCTAAATATGAAGTTAACAGAACTGGTCACTAGTGGGAGCCAGAGAACATGTTATATACTGTATAGTCTTTGCTCTTAAAATAGCATTTGCTATAATCTGCATTTTTCAGCATCCGTCAAGTGGTGGCAGCTTCAAACTGATCCCCACAGATACAAGAGTCCTACTGTACAAGTATTTCCTGAGTAGTCCACGTGCATTAGGGGAGGATGAACATGTGAGGGCATGATGAAAGCAAAAGCAAAATAGGAGAATGAGAGTGAACCCCTGCAGAGAAGGAAGTGTGAGAAAGCAAGCACTGTGCATCCAAACGCATACTTTTTATGACTGGTTTTGCTGACTCTTTGTCTTCAGTCTAATGGGGAAGACAGCAAAACCAACCAAGAGAAAGCAAGTAATGTTTGGATGCAAATCCTTTGTGAGGAATAGGGCAAAACTGGGAGAAAAGGTGAGGAACTTTCCTCCACATCTGGAAGACCCCTTTGTGTACATAGTAAATTTTTGTGTTGTAAGGAGTTTGGTCAGCCCATCAATACTGAGGAGAGAGAGAGAGAGAGAGAGAGAGAGAGAGACGTTGCATTCCAACCAATGGGAGTACATTTTCTCATTGTCTTAGTGGCTACAGACATTGACTTATAGGTGCGGTGTATGCCGGGGATGAGGCATTTGTGGCCTACCATATGATCGCAGCCTCTCGTCCATGACCATTGCTCAAGCTAGCTTGGACTGATGAGAGTGGGCATCCAAAAGTAACTGGAAGGCCACAGGTCACCTATCTTGGTTTAGACAAGGGAGGCCCTAGGAATTGCCAGCAGTTCATATAAGCAGCAAGCAGCATGCTTTTGAGGCGCTAGGAACCTAAATGTGGCTTTGCAACAACCTTGATGCCATAGTTCTCCATACACTAAATCCGGAAAATAAATACAATTTGTCCTCCATCCCCTTGTGCTGTTTATGGGGTGTGGGAAGCAATCTTGCCATATTCCCACACATCCCTGCCCCTCCTGAAAAATAAGTTTGTATATTCATTCATTCATTCATTCATTCATTCATTCATTCATTCATTCATTCATTCATTCATTCATTCATTCATTCATTCTTAAAGATAACCAGTATGGTGTAATGGACAGAGTAAAAGGAAAAGACCTTTCTCTTCAGGCAAGCTTTGCCTCAGTGGCTGCCTGCCTGAATAATTTTTAGATGGCTTGTTATGCATTGCTGCTCTGACTGGGTCTTTAGCACTATTTGTGTTTATCATCTCTCAGAGTGGTATTTGTTCCTTTTCAGTATTTGCATACTTATTGTTTTAGCTTTAATATTGTATTTTAATGATGTAAACCACCCTTGTATACTCATTGTTTTCAGCTTTAAATATTGTCAAGGATGTAAGCCGCCTTGGGTCCCTTTTAAGGAGAAAGACAAGGTAAAAACATTTTAAATAAATAAAAGCAAAGTGTGCTCCTTACATATCGCCTCATTGCACTTAAAGAACTCTCTCAGTGGTTTACAGTTTAATTATGCAGGCTACACAATGCCCCTCCTCCATCAAGCTGAGTATTCATTTTACGGACCTCAGAAGGATGGAAGAGTGAGTGAATATCCGGCTGCTTACCTCGGAATGGACCCAAGTCATGCAGAGAGTTTGGGCTTCAGTACTGCAGTTTAACCACTGTGACACCAGGGTAACAGACTAGGACGCAGGAGGCCTGGGTTCAAATCCCTGGTCAGCCATGGAATCTCACGGGGCTTGTGGAACTGGTAAAGTCATTCCTTAAACATCTAATTTAGCCAGAAAGCCCTGTTATGGTCCCTATAAATCAGATCTGACTTGGAGGCACATAACAGAATCTTTTTTGGGGGTGGGGGAAAGGCAACTAAAAATCATGAAAAGGCTCTTTAAGTTTAAAAAACTTTTTTTTAATATTTAAAAAGAAAATCTTATTTGGGTGGGAGTGGAGTGGCATAGCATGACAGGTAAGCAGGTGTGGCCATCCAGGGTTGGGGGTGTGTTGTGTCCCTCAGACATCTGGCGGTTCCCTATCCTGGTCTAAACTAACAGGCAATAATTAATTTTGCCTACCTGCTTTTGGCTTTCCCTCCCACAATGACTTTGACAGAAATGGAGGAATAACAAAATAGAGGAGAATGGAAGAAGGTTTTGAAGGAGAAACCACTGTCAAATTCTGGCTGTCTTCTTCTTTCCAGTATAAGGAACATTGCTTTGCTACAAGGTTTCCTTAAGCAGATGAGCACAGAGGATATATTTGAGAGTACAACTGGATCAGGAGGCTGGCATTACCATAAGGCAGAGTAAAGCAGCTGCCTCAAGCACCTGATTTCAGTATGTCACCAAAGAAAAGCAATTTGTTGCTTAAATTATTATTGTTGAATCGGGGTTGTTGTTTTTTTGTCTCAGCAAATGGGAGGGCTGTTTCTGAATTTATCTGCCTCAGATTCTGGAATAACTGAGCTGGTTTTTGATTATGCTTAAGGGGAAGATGCTTTTTTGTTTCTAGCACAGACAGAAAAATGTCTTGGACTAGCCCAGCAATGCCATGTAGGGCTTTGTGGCTTTGAATATTATTTAGAGTAAGGTAGGAGTATAATGGGAATTATTTAAAAATCCTAAAGGGTAACACGAGGTTCCAGAGTTTGAGAGCATTGTGTAAAGGTTAACCTTAAAAAAAAGTATATCTAAGGTTAGCAATAAGGAGTTGACTGTAAAGGGAAAGACAAACTTTATAACACAACTCTCTCTCACACAAGTCCCTTCCAGTTAATGTATGGCTTTGTTGAAGGCACAAACAAATATCAAACACTAGGAGGCCATCATTTCTCCTAGCAAGCGAAGCAGATGGAACACAAAAGCCTGGGAAAGAGACGAAAGCAAAAGCCATGCCACTGTTAAGGAGAACAGTTTGTTTACCAGCGTCATTCTAGTCTTTCACAACCATTTATGCACATCAAGGAGCCAGGGCATGCAGGGGCACCATTAGCCATGGTTCACAAGCTGGCCTCAAAAGGGTCAAAGGAGAAATAGTATACACTAACAGAACCGGGTGAAACTGCTTGTCCAGCTACTGGAGCAGAATCATTCTGGAGGTGACAGATGACTTTTGTAGCCATATTGAGTATCTGCTGCCGAACACTGCCAACAGTTAAAGACAGTCAAGGAGAAAGTAATTCGGCAACATTTTCATCAACAATTCTATCCCCTTAATAGTCTAAAAAAATACTTGTAAAACGTTTTCTTCATTCCTATGCCAATCTGCTTTTGCCCGCCATGTTAGTTTTTTTTCCAGTGCCTTCATCATTTATGTATTTTAGTTTTTTGTTAACACCCGCAACTCATTTCTCCTACTGTGAATTTAATGGATGTACAGGAACAAGTTTCCAATCTTAATATAACATTCTAACGAAAACAGAGATTGTCAATAGCTCTTGAATAGAGCTGAAAGCATGCTGGTGTTGGAGAGATGTTATTCTTCTTCATGGACTCTGTGAATCACACTAGGGGTAATCCACGCATGTGCGGAGCCTCGTCGGAATATTCTAGAGCTTCTGTGGTATCAAAGGAAAATACATTAGCATAGACCCCTCCCCCCTGGTATATATACCTAGGTGCCAAGGCCCTCCCTTCAGTTTCTTTCAACCCCCACGTTGAGAGCCTTGATCATTGCTTCTGTGAGAAATCTGAAAACAAAAGAAGGAAAATTATTGAACTTCATTTATTATTATTATCCTCATTATTTTCAAAAGTTATGCTCCGGCCTTAAGGCCAAAGCATCCCCCCTCCCATCTTTCCATTGATTTCTTTTCTAAACCAGCTCTTAGTTCGTGGCTTTTTCAGGCCCATTTAAAAGCTGCGTAGCCTGCGATAATGAGATCCCGCTCTCTGACAGCCACACTAAATGCCTTTTTTGCCTTGGTGAGGCCATCAAACTTCCTCTTCCCCTCACTACAAAAACTTTAAATGCGGAGTTCTCCACAGTTGCCTTGCTAGACTCAAGCTTCGGCTCTGGGACCATGGATGGTCCTAAAGCCATGGATGAAGCCGTTTCTGAAGCCATGGATGAAGCTGTTTCCGAAAACAAAACAGTGCCCATCAGCTACTCCATCTCATTCTGATCATCGACAACCTACTCTGCCCTTGATATTGACGGTCACACAAGTGCACAAAGCCAAACATTCAATGTCAAAACCCTTGACAACAAAAACAGCCTCTAAGAGAAAACCGTCCATGGACACTTCCTCGGCACCGGAACCGTCACCTCCGAAGAAGGCTAAGCTCTCGAAATCGAAGCCTTCCACAACCATTTTCCCGACTCCACAACCATCGGAGTCTGGGGACCTTATCTGCGGCCTTAAGGTCTGACTACCCTTATCTCCAGTTTTACCCAGATAAGGTTAAACTTTTTGTAGATATTTCTTTTCTACCCAAGGTTATCTCTCAGTTCCACCTATCTCAACCTTTGGTTCTTCCTTCTATTTTCCATTTCCTCCTACTCGTCAACCAAAGATCCTCCATGCTGTGGATGTGAGACAGGCTTTGGCTTTTACATAGCCCCGCTCTCAATCTTTCAGATGCTCAGCTAGTCTTTTTGTCAGCTACCAACTTCCTGCCAAGGGTCTTCAAGTCACCTCACAGAGAATATCTAATTGGGTTGCGTCTACCATCCAGCTTGCTTATCACCTTGCTCGAGTTCCAGCACCACAGAGGATCCATCCTCATTAGGGCATTGGTGACATCTACGGCATTTCTTTGGGGCGTCCCCATACCAGACATCTGCACCTCTGCCACATGGTCACAGCCATCCACTTTTATCAATCACCACACATTGGATGTTCGGCAGTAATCTGATGCTGCTTTTGAGTGTGCTGTGTTGCCATCTTCCTTGGCATGACACCCTCCTCTGAGTACGGTAGCTTTTTAGTCACCCATAGTGTGATTCACAGAGGCCACGAAGAAGAACGACAGGTTGCCTACTTGTAATTTTACTTCTTTGAGTGGACCTCTGTGATTCAAACATCCCAACCCGGCCTCCCTACTGTTACACCCTTTTCTTTATGCAGCGGTTGACCTAACCGAAGGAAGAGCCTTGGTGCCAAGAGGGGAGGGGTTTATGTTAATGTATTTTTATTTGCTGCTGCAGAGGCTCTTGAATATTTCAACAAGACCCCACTCATGCGCAGATTATCCATAGTGCGACTCACAGAGGTCCACTTGAAGAACTACAATTACAGGCAGGTAACCTGTCATTCAGGTGGTGTTGAATGTTGGAGAAATTTCTCAGAGTTCTGTGGCATGTTGCTTCCATATCAGAGCTGCCCACTGTGAACTGCTTGATGCAAGAAAGGGGGGGATTCCAAGAAAGTCACTTTCTCTCCATCAGACGCATGAACTTCCAGTGCCGGGATCATTGGATGACACTTTGTTCAGTCTATCCTGCCCTGCGCCTGGAGATGACCTGAAGTAAAAAGGAATATGTGGTTGTTTGGTGATGGTAGTTTCTTTTACAATATACTTAAAATTCTGCTGCTTTTCCAGTTTAACTTGAAGTTCTTTTATTTTACTGAAATGGCATACATTCAGGAGAACTGATTTCACGCATCTATATGACCTTCATGGAAACTCCAAGGATTTCAGGTCTTCTCTCCTCATTCTGTTTGTGCCGTTTCAAAAGGCATGATAGCTATAACTTGAAAAGGGACTGTATTATGACTTTGCATGATTAGAGGCTTAAAAGCAAAGCAGTTTGCATGCAATGAAAACATCTTAAATGTTTCTCTTTGCAAGTATAATCACAGGCTGATCTTTTTGTTTTTGTTTTGGATGCTCTCCTCTTCATTCAGCACTTTTGTTAATGATATGGATTCATCGCATTGAAGAATAGCTAATCTATATCTCTTTCCTTTCCTAGCTAGTTTTTGTTTCCTAAACTTTTTAAAAAATCTAATTTCTTTAAATGAATGTTACATAAGGCAGGCTGTGACGGTGACTTTGTTAGTAATTCTTCAGAACTTCAAGGCACACAAACTCTTAAATCGCAACAGGAAGCTCTCTTTTTAGCAACTGATGCAGATAACAAAAATGATGAAAAAAATTCCCCCCCCAAAATCAGTGATTTTTGCAAACATGTGATCTCACCCCCAGATTTTTTGGACTTGATTCCTACATTTTGAGAGACACCCTTTGGTCTGCCCCAAAGTAGTGGCAATGCTGATAAATAAAAAGTATGATGATGATTGCAAGCTCTAATCTCTGTTTATTTGCGAAGGCTTTCATGGCCGGGATCTAATGGTTGTTGTATTTATTTAAATACTGCACTCCCAAGCCAACTACACCAGAGCACAGAGTGCTGTCCTCTGAAGATGCCGGCCACAGAGACTGGCGAAACGTTAGGAAGAACAACCTTCAGAACACAGCCAAAGAGCCCGAAAACCCCACAACAACCATCTAATCTCTTTTCTTTTTTTCTGGCCATCCATATGCATTGCAATTCAGAGGGAGGAAAGAGATGCAGATCATTAGCAGTTCTGTGTGTCTTATTCTACAATGCCTAGTTAAATCCTGATATTCATTGCTAAGCTCCTTAGATATGCTAGGATCAGGTTATTTCTTCCAGGAGATTTTTTTAAAGACACAAACATAAGAGTGGTACAAACGTTGCACAAACAAGATGGGCTGTAAAGCTGAGATCTTCTGGGACTTCATTTCAGAATCATAAAATCAGTTGGAAGGGGCTTATAAAGCCATCAAGTCCAATCTCCTGCTCAGTCCAGGAATCCAGATCAAAGTATATCTGAGAAACAGCTGTTTAATATTATCCTGAATGCCCTCCAGCATTGGAGCACTCACTACCTCTTGAGCTAATTGGTTCCATTGTTGCAACCACCACCACAACCACCCACGTCTCTGTTCCCTCTGTTGTTGCAGTCCTCATAGTAGATGAAGGGAAAATGGATTTTCCCAGGAACAATAGATCATGAGCTTCCTTCTTCTAACATAAAGTATTTTGGATAGATGGATCAACCTTGAGTAGATAATTAAAACCCACAAGCTTCACAAAACAACAACTAAAAAAACCCAGCTGCTCTTGGGGGCAGATGAAAATTGCTCAAATAGATTTGTTGAAATGGATCAATACAACTGCATTATTATTGTTATTATTATTATTCTCCTTGGTACCATAACTATGAAGGCACTCATGATAGGTGCCTAAAGTTTAAAATTCACACTAATCAGTAGAACACTGATTTTTCAACACTGCTCAGAGTTAGATTTATTAAAGCAATTATATACTGCACTATCCTGCGGCTTTTTATACACCCCTGTTTATGTCTCCATATAAGTTCTGAAAATCAATGAAGTAATGCAGAGCCTCTAACAGCTCCATGTAGCATACAACTACTGAATGCTCCAAATGAGTTCTCCCAAGTCAGGTATCGGTTGTCTTACACTTGAACTAATTTGTCACATAAAATTTATGTCTAAAAAGCCTCTAGCTACACAGCAGAAAAAAGTTCAGGGATCTACAGAGCAGAATTAGGTTCAAGTCTCCCCTCAGTAGACTACTCTTTATTGCTTGTTCTTGTATCTGACATTTACTGCCTCCATCGTTCACTGAGAGACACTGGTATGAGAAAGAATAAAAAGTTCTCTTTACTCACAGTCCTGAATATATCAAAATAACATATTGTAGAAGATCTAATGACTGAGCAGAGCTTACCTGACTATCTAACTCATACTGATTATGTGACTCGATACATGACTGACTGAGTAACTGACTCTAACTGACCACAGACTGACTAAAAAGATCAGGAAAAGAACTCTTAACTAGAGAGGTGTGGCTCTCTTTAAACTCTGAGGCAGACAATTAGTTGCTGCTGGATTGATTGACAGTTACCCCAGTCCAGAAAGGTCCCTCCCAATCAAAACCTCTGTGAGTCGGCCAGGATGAAACCTTATTTTAACAAGCAATATTATGCTTTATGCTTCATTCTTATTCGTAGTTAATGCTTGATGTATATTTTCTATGATAGATTTTTCTGTAATGAGTCTTAAGCATTATATGGGTTATGTAGTCTGTAATCACAGCGTTCCGTGTCTAAGTCGCACTGGCCATGTGACCACGGAAAGATTGTCTTCGGGCAAAAACGCTGGCTCTATGGCTTGAAGAGCGGGATGAGCGCCGCCCCCTAGAGTCGGACACGACTGGACAAAAATTGTCAAGGGGAACCTTTACCTTTACCTTTAGTCTGTAATCAAAATACCTTGTAACCTTTGTAACAGAACTCTAACAAATTCGTGTAACTTTCCATGCTATAAGATTACATTTCCTGTTATAATGCCCTTGTAGTCTTAGAACATCTTCCTGAATTCCTGCATACCACAATTACCTTGATCCTTGCCAGACCAGCAATAAGAGAAATCAACATCTTAATGAGATAAGAAGGAAAGGGAAAATATCTCCTCAGACATTCAGGCAACATTTTTGCACCCCCTGGGTACATTCTGACTTTAGGTCAAGGGAACACGGGGGGCACAACGCATATTTACGCATAACCAATGGTTGGAGTTAATTGGCATTTTTAGTCCAATTGGAAGCAGGATCCAAACTTGGGATTCAGGGGACCACTAAGGGAATGTTTTGCTTTATTGCTCTTTGTGTAAAACCCTATAAAATGCCTATGCAATTTCTAATCGGGGCTCTTCTCTGCTTTTAAGACGAAGAATCCAGCTGTACTTTCTAAATAAAGATTGGCTTCAGTATCAGCTGTGTGTCTTAGCCTGTTTTCCTTGCCGGAGATTCCGAACTTTAATTTCAAAGGTAACACCTCTTAAAGGCAACATAAGAAAGTTGCGATAATTTTGACACTAATAACCTTTAACATGTGGTTTAATTCACTGTAAGAAACTTGTTTATGTATCAGTGCTACATCCTGTGCAATCTTTCCTTCACAGCATGTCATTCACCTTCTTGCTGGGGATGATGAAGCCATGCAAGCCGCAATACTGTAAATTAAACATGACTGATGGGCCAATGACTGACAAAACCAGTGCTGGGTAGATAACAATGACTTTAAATCATATAATGTGTTAGGAAGCAATTCTTTGATTTTCAAAAAAGAGTTTACTGTGTAGAAACAGCCTTTACTTGCAAAGACAGCAGAGACAGACAGAAACATCCTCTTCTCACACTCGTTGAGAATAGCTAAAGATGGAAGACATAGCAATCTTGTTTCTGCTGCTCCAAAGGGCAAGACCTGAACTAATGGTTTAACTTTATAAGAAAAGAGATTCAGAATAAATATTAGAAAGAACATTGTAGCAGCTGTTCAGCAGAGTAATTAACTATCTCAGAAGGTGGTTTTTTAAAAAAATTAACTAAAGGTTAGATGGCCAGCACTCGGTGATATTTGAGCGGTGGATTCCTGCAACAGCAGAAGGTTGGACTAGATGACCTTTGGGTGATTTCTGGTGTGCAATTCTATAATTCTGTGAATATGGAGTTCTCTGTATACAGAGGCTTATCAAAGTGTGCTTCCTATATGAGTCAGAAAAAAAAGGATCCTTTTAAAATCAGGAATTACTTGAAAGGTTATCTACACACAGAAATTTCCATGAATGTAGCTGTGTTAGTCTTCAGCAGCAACATCTAAAAGTTAATTGCAACATCTTGAAGATTAACGCTAGTGGCATAAGTTTGTGGACTGCAGGCCAAATGGTGGTTCTGATGAAGTGGACTGCAGTCTACAAAAGCCAATTGTCAAACAAGACTGGCTAGTCCTTATTATAAATAATTGTGTGCCATCAAGTTAATTCTGACATATGGCAACACTTTTCTGGATTTTCTAGGTAGACAGCACTCGGAAGTGGTTTACCATTCCCTTCTTCTGGGGCCATCCTCGGACTGTACAGCTCGCCCAAGGATACACAGCCTGGTTCTTCTCTCAGGAGGCACGCTGAGGAATCAAACTCCCAACCTCTGGCTCTGCAACCAGAGACCTTAACCACTGAGCTATCCAGCCAAGCAAGCCATATATTCTCATAAGAACTAGAATTCTTAGTTCATGAAGGAAAATATGACTTGATAAGGATAGCTGAAACTTAGTGGGATGACTCCCATGACTGGAATATAGCAATTGAAGGATATAAATTGTTCAGAAAGAACAGTATGAATAAAAAGGGAGGTAGAGTTGCACTATGTCAAGAATACATATTCTTGCAAATAAATACAAGAAGATGAAATTGACTGTCCCATAGATTAATATAACTGGGATGAAAAGCAAAAGGAAGGTGGTAGTTGAAGTCTACTGTCGACCATCCAAGCAAAGAGAAGATGTGGATGAAACCTTTGAAAAACAAAATGCAAGAATTTCAGAGACACAATGTAGTTGTTTCTTTTGAAATTCTTTGAAATGGGAGATTTCAGTTATCATCGTGTCTGTTGCAAGGCAAATTCTGCCAAGTATGGCTCTTCCAAGAAACTGCTGGCTTGTACTGTGAATATTTTTCTCCTACAACAAGTGGAGGAATAAACTATTTATGTATTTATTTAAAATATTGTAGCTTTATCCGACCTTTCTCCTTAAAAAGAACACAAGGCTATCCTTACTGTCCTTGACTTGATTCTACCAAATAGAGGTGACTTGGTGGAAGAAGTGACAGTGAGGGGAACTCTGGGAGAAAGTGACCATGTTCTACTTGAAGTATTAATTTCCAAAAAACAAAAGCAGAGTGTAGCTTCGTGTGAATGCTGAAATTTGAGAAAGCCAATTTTAATAAACTCAGAATAATGATAAGTAAGATCCCACTCCGGGCGATCTTAACAGGACGAGGAGTCCAAGATTCTTTAAATTTCTTAAAATAGACGTTCTAAAGGCGGAATTACAAACAATTCCAACAAGAAAAAAAAGGTGGAAGACAGCAAAAAATGAAACAAAACAAAAAACCACAAAGAAACAAAAAAGGCCTAGGTAGCTTCTCAAAAAATTCATAGAGGATCTGTAAACGAAAATGGACATGTATAGGAAGTGGAAAGGAGGCCAGGCTACAAAGGAAGAGTACAGACAGGTAGCAAAGAATTTACTGTAGCAAAGCGAAAGCTAAGAATGGACTGAGGTTAGCATGATACTTTGTACCAGTGTTTCTCAACCTGGAGGGAAGGACCCCCAAGGGAATTGGAAAGTATTTTCGAGAACAGTGATGATGAACCTTTTTTTGAGCCCCAGTGCTCACAAAACCAACCACGACCATCCCAAAGACTCCCACTCCTCCAGCCACACAACCTCCAGCACCTGCCCAAGACACTCCCCACTCTGCCTTCGTGCACTTAAAGGTGCAAGTGGCAGGAGCTGGGTGTTTCCATACCTGGTGTCCAGGTGTGTGTGTGTGTTTGTGGTGTGGTGGACGTTGCTGTCTTGGCTCTCCCTCCCTTCACAAGACTTCTTCCTGAAATCTGGGATTGTAGGATGGGTAAGTATTTCTCAATGGAGACTTATAGCTCGAGTGCTCACAGAGAGGGCACTGCGTGCTAGCTGTGGCATGCGTGCCATAGATTTGCCATCACTGTTCTAGGGGATTGCAGGTCACCTTATATGTGTTGTGGCCCTTGTTTAATAATTTCTTCTTTGACGTATTGGTGTGGGATAGTAAAGTTAGCATGTGTGTGTATGTATAAGAAACAAGCTCATTGGGGGAGAAAGAAGTTTCTATTTTCGGAGAAGAAATGAGTGTGCACCATTAAAATACCTTTTTATGCAAATATGGGAAGGGGTTGCAGGTTACTTGGCTGTTATAAAAGGGGTCAGAACTTTAAAAAGGTTGGGAACCACTATATAACCAACAAAGGTGGATGTGTAGCAAAAGACAGAAAATATATAGTGGCTCAGCTACTCATTGGAGATGGGAAAATGATGACAGACAATAAAGAAAAGACAAAAGTGCTCAATTCCTACTTTAGCTTGGTCTTTTCTCAAAAGACAGTCAATGATTTTCCAGGCAAATGTGAAGTACAAATGGAAAGAACAGGATTTCAGCTTGAAATTGATAAATAGACAAGGAATACCTTATTACTTTGCACGAGTTCAAATTTGTAGGGCCCAAGAGTCCTGAAAAAAAAATCTATCTGAAGAACTCTCAGAACCACTGTCTACAATTTTCTTGAAATCATGGAGGATGGGTGAAGTGACAGATTATTGGAAGATGACTAAAATTGTCCATATCTTCGAAAAGGGCAAAAAAGGTGAAAACTGAGAACTATAGAGCAGTCAGCCTGACATCAATCCTGGGGAAAATGCTGGAGCAGATTATATAGGGATTACTCTGCAACACCTTGAAGACAATGCACTAATTTGTCAAGAACAAATTTTGTCAGATTAATTTTATCTTATTTTCTGATTAGGTAACCTTCCTGGTAGATGCTGGGAATGCTGTAGATAACTTGACTTCAGCAAAGAGATAGGGTATTCTGATTAGTACGTTAACTAGGTGTGGGCTGGATAGAACAACTGTTCGGTGACTACAAAGCTACATACTGTACTGAATTGTACCCAGAAAGTGCTTATCAATGGCCCCTTCTCAAACTGTGAGGTGGTAATAAGTGGGATATACCATATAGATAAGTCCTGGCCCCAATGCTTGTCAACATTTGTACTAATGACTTGGATGATGGGGTTCAGGGAATACTTATCAAATTTGCAAATGACACAAAATTGGAGGGAATAGCTAATACCCTGGAAGTCAGAAACACATTTCAACAAGATCTTACTGGTTCAAACACTGCACTGAAAACAACAGAAGGAAAGACTGAACAAATTACCTTGGGAGGTGGTGAGTGCTCCAGTGCAGCTAAATTCCACATACATTTTCCGAAAGCAAACTATCTAGAACCATTTCATTCTGGTACTGAAACAACTTTAGTAGTGCAGACTGATGCCACTGTCAGGAAGAGACAAAGAGTGCAATGTTGTTGATCGTCCTTGAGGTCTCCCTGGCTTTTGGTATCATCAGCAATAGGATTGCTAGGTTTATTCTGTGGGTTAGATGTTAGAGGCAAAGTGCTTGCACTTTTTTTGTATAGGTTGCGCACTGTGGTGTGTATTGCTGTAAGGCACTTAAAAGAAGCACTGAAAAGCAGAAGTCTTCTGAAGAAGTAAAGATCATTATGGGAATGCAGATGGACAATAGAGACACATATTCATTTATTGTTAAAATATGTTTTATTAGCCACCCACCAGATTTTCCAAGATGCTTATAAAGCAGTGCACTAAAACTTTACTATAAACTTCAGTCACTAAAAGGAGCCTGCAGGGATTATGAAAAGTCTGCCATGCAATAGCCAAGCCAAGACTAAGCTTAAAGGTTAAACAAAGTACTGTAACTCTATTACTTAACTCTGTGGGCCACTACAGGATTTTTTAGTTCCTGACATTCAGGCTTTGTTACAGAATTAGACCTATAGCATAAGCACTTGCACAGTTGTAAACAGTGTCCCCAGATTTCACCTGTTCTTTTTTCTATAAACCAAAATTTCCTGGGACAGAAAAATGTCCTGATACATTTATTTTGTCTGTGCGGTTATGCTACTTTTTTCTCAGAGCCAGAGTAATATGTCATGACATAAAACAACCCATGCTTTTTCCATTAAATCATGAAGTGGCAAAGCAGAAGGTACAAGTTTTGGCTGCCCCATTTGTGGCAAAGCTTTTGGGGTGGGAGTGGGTGATGTGGGATTGGAATCCAGTGGGGTGAAAAATAACTATGTTATCAAGATATGTATATTTCATTTTGCTACCTGCTTTTGCTCGTTGTTATGTTTCGTGAAGTTGAAACCGACTTACAGAGACCCTAAGAGGGCTTTCAAGGTAAACAAGCTATTCAAGAAGTGGTTTTGCCAGTTTCCATGACTGAATGGGAATTTGAACCCTAATACCATGTTGGGTCTCTGATTTTATTCCACTGCTTATTTTCTGGTTTGGGTAGTTTCAAGTAGAAACTTGATTTTGCACATAGAAATACTCTTTTTGACATGGAACATTTTGACATCCCACAATACACTGGAATTTTCATTGGAGTCAGAAAATACTGCAAAGCTGATACACACGAGGCTTATCTTTTAATCCTAGTGGTGAACAAAATAAGCATAAGTCATTCTTAGTATTATTATTAGTCCAACTCCCATCAAGGTGAACAGTATAATAGGATAGTCTGCACATTGAGGAGCTTAACATCTCAACAACAGCAACAATACATTATCACATCCGACAACACCATCAAATAAACGATACTTTAGGCAGACATAATTTGAATTGCGCTGTCAGCTGTCGGATTCTCTTTAATGTCTTTCTGTTCACTTAGATGTGCTTCAGAAGCCTGGGAGGATCAGAACAATAGACATTTAAATGGGAAGCATTTGAGACTTCAGAAAACAGTATGCTATCTGTTATAAATTTCTTGTTTAATTTGATTTTGTCTCTGCAGAGGTGAGCAGATGACATGACTGAATAGCTCCCATGGTTTTTGTTCGAAGTAGCCTTGTAAATCATTTGACATAGACTGAAGTATATTCAGTTCTTCACTGTGATAGGATTTGCTTCATTTGTGTTGTACCTAATCTACTGTGTACAGTTACAAGGGAAACTATTGGGGAGGGAAAGGATGTGCAATAACATATTTTACCAAAGTGAAATACCTCCTTTTCCATTAAAAATGTATGTTCCATTAAAAAGGTACAGAATTTGTTAGGATGACATATTCATTAGCTGCACTGAGTATAAGAAATAGGAATAGCACATCTCCATGAATGTATAATTGCAAGCAAAGTAAATGAGAATATTTTCTATGAAACCTACCATCCCTTTTCAGCCCAAGATTATGGCTCCTAAATAGTAGGAAAGGAGGAAGGAGGGAAGAACAAAGCAGGAGAAGGGAAAATTAAGAGAAAGTGGAGGAGAAGGAAGCAAAGAGGAAGAAAGAAACAGAAGGGAAAGATGGAGAATGATGTGGTCACCATTGAGTACAGCCACTTACATATTCAAAAAAAGAGAGAGAACATTTGTCATTCAAAATAAAGATGAAAGATGACAGAAATTTGCATAATATTTGCATGTGCTTATGTGTGTGTGTGTGTGTGTGTGTGTTTGTGTAAATTTAGGAAAAATGTTGGCTGAAATCCTACTGTGCAGTTATGGAAGTGGCTTAACTTTCGGAAGGAAATTGTCCCAAGTTAAGAAACTTCCATAGACATTGTCTGTTGCATAGTGGGTTGCACGACTCAGTAGGCAACAGATAATCGTGAATACAATCCCTATGGAGATTTCTTAATTTATCCCAGTTTGCATCTAAAAGTTATGCTGTGTGTGAAACTGCACAACTGGATTTCAGCCATTATAATCTATACAGAAATAACATAGATTCTACCATGACGTAGATTGAAGACAATTCTAACCAGGTGGCTTGTGTGTCTGCCTGCTCAGTCTACTGCCTAGGTGTTACCTGCTAATGGGTAAATTAAAGGCCTATGGTGCACTTCTTTCTTATTGTTCTTTATCCTGAAGCTGGACTGGGATTGGACAGCCTTTCAAATTGAGAACTGTCAAGGCACTGTTTTTTTTTCCTGTTCCCCTCTCCCTCCCCTCCCCCCAATGTATAGCCTTGAATGGTCTGGGCCTAGGGTATCTGAGGGAGCATCTCAGTACATAATAGCAGAGGACATCATTTACTTGGTGGTACTCTCAGGTGCAAGTGAAAGTCAACCAAAGTTAAATCAAGCAAAGTTTTCTCAAAGTTAAAACATGACAGAATTTCAAAGAAGAGGCAGGACACATGCAATTTAGAGTGAGAGGAAGAGCTGGAAATCAAGGACGCTCTGAGCATGGATGCAAGTCTTACACTGCAATAAAGTTTTTAACAAAGTGCAAAGCTGGTGGAATTGCCAAAGGTCTTGATTAAATTGATATTTGTACAATCCTGTACTGGCAACAGAAAGCTGCAGAGAAGGTTGAAGAAGAAATGATAGAGGGCAGAGGTTTAAAACATGGTTTGAAATGAATGTTAAGAAAGCCAAAGTCATAGTGTTCTGTAAAACGGAAGCAGACTAAGAAATGCAGGTAAAGATGGAAAAGGAAAGATACAAAATGGAAGCAGAGTGTGCTGACATAAGGGTAAGTACCTTGGAACACTGGCATCATAGGTATGCTGTAAAAGTCTTAACAATAACATCTTTAAAGATGAAGAGTATAAACTTACCATTGGCTTGGGGAATGTGCATTTTAGGGTTCTATGCAGTTCTTTTTTTTTTATTAGAGTGAAGCCAATTTATTAATCACAGAAGTTCTTCAGATATGCCGTATTTTTCCATTTACAAGACAACCCAAAGTATAAGACAAACCATCCTCTTTCTAACCCCGGATTTTAAAAAGCAGGGATCAAAGGGCTCCCTTTTTGCTAAGCCCCATGCCTTGGCGAAAGGCAAGGAAAGCAGCTGTCAAAGTGACTGCCGCTTTTCCTCGCCTTTCGAGAAGGTTAGCAAAAGGCATGCTGGGTTTAGCTAAAAAGGAAGGGGAGCTGTTGCTGCCTCTCCTTTGCTAAGGAGGCAGGAAGAGGCGCCCCAGTGCGTGCCTCCCGTTGCCTCCACCATGGGAGGGGACAAGGCAGCGGTGATCGGGCAGGCGGGGGGGGAAGGCAGCAGTCGGAGGCGCCGGAGCGCATGTGAATGCTCCTTCGCCTATGCCTCCTGCTGTCTCTACCCCTGGAGGGGACGGAGGGGACAAGGCAGAGACTGAACTGAGCCTCTCAGTCTTGCTGGAGGTGGTGACTGGGCGGGTGGGGGAAACAGGCATCAAGAAGTGCCAGAGCACATGTGAATGCTCCTTCACCTGCTGCTGCTGCTGCCTCGGCCATGGAGGGGGACAAGTCGTGAGCTCTGAAAGAGGCAATTGGGTGACAGCGGCGGCAGCAAGAGGCGCCCAAGTGCGCGCGTACGCGACTGCTTCCTTCCGTTTATAAGACGACCCTCAATTTTTACTCTGGTTATTTTAGGAAAAAAGTGTCGTCTTGTACATGGTAAAATACAAATTCTCTTGCCGTATAATTTCTACCTTCTCTATCTATTTATCTTAACCAGTCTCTAACTCTATCTCTATCTCTTCTGACTAACTCTCATTGACTCTCTCTTTCTCTCTGACTCCTCCTCTCAGGCTCCGCCTTTTAACCTCTCTCTCGGCTCCTCCTCTCAACCACATTAACATCGTTCTCAGTTCTTCTGTACAGTGTAGAATTGTGGACTTTTACACAGACTGTGACTTTTTTGCAAGATGTTAAAAATGTCTTGGCTCTAGAGGGTGACTGATAAAGAAGTCGTTGTTGTTATGTGCTGTCAAGGTGGAACCGAGTTACGGCAGTTCTAATAGTGCTTTCAAGGTAAATGAGATATTAAGGAATAGTTTTACCAGTTCCACACCCCAATGAGTTTCCTTGGCTAAGTGGCCTCCAGAGTCTTATTCAGTCACTCTACCCACTATACCACACTGGATATCAAAGAAGTGTTAGCCTGTACAAATAAAGAGGGGAGAAACCATAAAACATTTAAAACCCAGAAAGCTAGAATACTTTGCCAGTGTCCTGACAAATGAAAAGTAAAGATTGCTGCAGTTGATAGTTCAAGGAAAATAAATGGGAAGATAATTGCAGGAAAGAAAGAAGTGGTTGGCTGAAATACTTCAGTAAATGGTTTGAATGCAGCACCGAGTGATTCTGAATTGTTGCTGTTGTTTATAATTCACTTCCTTCCTCCATTTATTTCACTTGATGGAAAAGCTGAATCTCAGGCTTATAATAATAAGAGGGAACTAAAGCTATGTTCAATCTACAACAATGTGGCCACTATCTTTGGCCCAGCTTAGAAGACTGTCATGCACACTCTTGCATGACAGACTTCTCCGTTGGACCAAATACTACAAATACTCTGTTCTGCCATTTTGGGCAGTAGTTTTCCATTAAGTCTTACAAATGTTGTCTGTTGAATAATCCAGACAAATTTAATAGTATAACAATAATGACTTGTATAGTCTTTAGTCAATAGTATTTAGATCTTGAGTTGAGGAGAACTGCTGGATAGCTCAGTAGGCTAGGCAGGGAGCCAGAGGTTGGGAGTTTGATTCCCTCCCTGCTGTGCCTCCTTGACAGGGGCTGGATTTGATGATCCGTAGGGTCTTTCCAGCTCTACAGTTCTAAAATGATGCTGATGCTGATAAAACATTGCACAAAAGATTATTGAATTTGCCCCAAGCTCTTTTTTAAAATAGGTGAAAAATTGTTTTCTTGACTGTCCCCCATCCCATCTCTCAGACTTTCACATCTCTAGATTTAGTATCTCTAGTAGCAGGCTCTCTTCCTGCAACCCTGCCAATGTGCGTACATACGATTTTGAGCTATCACAATTTGATCATTTTCATGTCATTAAAAGTCTCTGATTTTAATATTCTAGAGTTCAGGCAGCAGTGTGTGAGAACTCTTCAGACCTGAACATTTACAGAGTAGACGTAAGAATTAAAACAAATAGATGCTCATGTACAATTAATTGCAACCAATGTTTGGCTATTTGCCCAGATGGAATCAACTGAGAACATTGTTTTTCTTTAACTGTGTTGCTATGGAGAGAAGAAATGGTTCTGCTATTAATTATTTTCCCATTTCCCCACCCTCCTCTTTATCAGTTCTCCAGAGAAGACTTAAAAGGCTCTGTGGTTCCCTATTTTCAGATATTAAAACATCACACATCTGATCTAAGCTAATGAGTTTAAAAACAACCTTGAATGCCAAATATTTATAGTTCCTGTTTAAGGTGTTGGGAAAATTTCTGCCAGCTTTTCTTATTAATGCATTGTTAAATATATATTTGTGCCAGTTGGATCAGCTCAGTGGTTTAGGTGTCTGGCTGTAGAGGTTAGAAGTTCGATTCTCCACTGTGCCTCCTGCAAGAAAAGCCCATCTGTGTGGCCTTGGGCAAGCTGCACAGCTCCAGGACACACTGTTTACGGAGGTTGTGAAAGAGCATATATGTTTTCATGTTGCAGAAAACAAACAAAGAAGTCCAACACACATGGATAGAATCACACATAGAATATGAAAGATGGAAGGGAACTTGGAGGTGTTCTAATCCCACTTCTTGATCAAGCTAGGAACTATAATGCAGGAAGCAGCTATAGTGCCCTGACTGATGGTCAGTCAGCTTCTGCTTAGAATGCTACATTTAACAGAGTCCACTATATGCTGTAGCAAATTCGTTTGCTGTTGGCCAGCTTGTACCTGCAAGACGTTTCTCCTAATAATATTCATGTGCCCTACCTTACAGTGATAATTGCAGCTCTGAAAAATCTTCCTTCAGTGTTACCTTTCTTTCTAGGAATTGCAGTGGTGAATTTGACAACCTTCCTTTGGACTTAAAAATCAGCTACAGCCTGACTCAGAACGACCTTCTTTCGTCTCTTTACCTTTCTTGATGGCATTACTGTTATTAGAAGGAAGGCCAGTGTCTAAAAAAAATAGTGCACAAATTACTACTGACAGAGAATAAATTGGTGCAAAAATATTTTTAACAATTCTGGACACACTTTGAATCCTGATCCCATGTTTGAACGTTTGGCTCAGCACTATCTTTCTTGCTTCTCTGTCACGCTTCATCTTCATTGATCTTCATCTGTTTGGCTGGTATTTTGCTTTAACAACTTTTTTTTATCTTCGGAAGAAAAGGCCAGAAATTCAATTGGAAAAAAATCACCACCTGTTTTCCATGTTATTTCATCAGCCTATTTATAAAAGCGGACTGCCAGATTGTTAAACAATCCATGTTCCATGAGCAAACAATGTTCCATGAGCAACATTTCAGGATGTCAGGCAGTTGTGTTCCTTATTCCACCTTTCAGACCACATGTGTTTAGCCTTCTCTAATTTATCACACTCTAAATCAGCCATTCTCAACTCCTTTTTTTTGGCCACGGTCGTAAACAAAGTATGAAAGAAATATAGAACGAATTGGGATTCTATAAATCTCATAGCAAACCTTATAAGGCGGTGTGTGAAGAGTTGTTTCCAATCTGTGGCCTCTTTCCAATGTGCCATGAGCAATGGTTCCCAACCTTGAGTTCCCAGATATTCTTAGTCTAAAACTCCCGGAAGCCTTCACCACTAGCTGTGCTTGCCAAGATTTCTGGGAGTTGTTGTCTAAAAACATCTGTGGACCCAGGGCTGGGAACCATTGCTCTAGATTAGTGACCACAGCTCGCATCAGCCCCAGCTGACATAGCCAATGTAATGGTAGATGGGAACTGAAGTCCCAAACATCTGAGGAACACCATATTATTAATAATAATTGCATGCCATCAAGTCAGTTTTAACGTATGGTGACTCTTTTTGAGGTTTTCCGGGTAAAGAATACTCAGAGGTGGTTTATTATTCAATTCTTCTGAGGCCATCCTGGGACTGCAGTTTCCCCAAGGCCACAGAGGCTAAGAGGTCTCTAATTTGGGGGGGATGCTCTTAAAACAGATCTTGATTTGGATTTTTGGGAGGGGATAGAATATAATATTGGATATATTCAAGGTCAAATCTTTGAGTCTTCTTGTGTATGGTTCCTCTCCTTTTAAAATTTTCTTTCCTCCCTGATGACTGAAACAGAAGTTATGCCTCCGATCGTTCTAGCTAATGTCTGCCTTTCAGAACAGCATATTCTTCATTAAAGACCAGTTTCATGCATACTGAAACTGTTAAAGGGAAATATGAATGGTTTAATGTGCAATGTTTGAAATACTGACCAGATGTTTCCAGATGTGGTTGATCTGGGCCATAAACATAATTACAAGGCTTCTTAACACATATTGGATGCCTTGAGGATTTAGGACAAAACAGAATTTTGACATGCAGCTTTCCCAGAAATGTGGATATGGTCATGGCAAATGGGCAACCTGTTGAATTGTCGTTTAGCAGTTATCACAGAACACTTTTCAGGACGATAAAAGGTGGTAAATCTGTGTCACCCTTGAGCCAGTTGATCTAGTTCAGTGTCATTGAAGGTTGAGAATTATTAAGCTATCATAGGTATAGGTTTTGCCTGGTTCTTTATTGTGGCACTTTTGCACATTCCTTAACAACCTTAACATTCAAAATAATTTGCTTTGGTTCCGGGCCACAAATTAAAGCAGATTCTAGCCTAATGACAGATGGGATTGTATGAGCACTACCTACACATAGCATCAGTTGCCCAGATTCACAGGATGGAGGAGGAATCTGGCATGGCAGTATCAATGTGATCTTAGCAGCCACACTTGATTTGTTCATCCCCACATGAGCAGAAGGCAATTGGGTCATGGCAGGATGGCTGTGCATCTTTCTTTACATGGAGTTGTCTTCAGTATGAAAGGCTGTGCCATTTGATTTGAAAGGAGCAGGGAGGTGTCGCCTTGCTACCTGTTAGCCCATCTCTCCCTTAGATCTACCACCCATTCCACCTGTAAATCCCCAACCTTGATATTATGGAAGGCCACACCCCAGGAGGCCTGGAAGTCTACAACCAGGACTTGGGATTCTCAGTGATGGCCGCCTCTTTACGGAATACATTCCAGTAGAGATGCATCAGGCTCCCACCCTCCTAATGTTTAGAAGGCAAATAAATGCTTTTCAGCCAGGCTTTTGAGAATCTTCTCCCCCATTTAATTATTTAACTGTCTAATTGTTTAATTTATTGCCATCTTGAGGTTTTGTGTGCTTCCCTGTCTATACAGGTGGGTTTTTTTTCTTTTTTCTTCTGATTTCATTTTATGTTTATAATTAGGTTGTAAGCTGTCCAGAGTAGTGGCTGACCACTAGATGGGCAGGATAGAAATTTAACAAATAAACAAGCAAATAAAGAAACAAAATATAAGCAGGGAGGTCAAGGACCTGAAAATTATCTGTAAGAAGTCAGCACCTGGCTGGTACAAATCACTGTCAGTCTTTCTGGAGATGTATTTCTATGTAAACTATCCTAATTATTTCTGGGTGTTCTTCCATACATAAAAATTAGCAAATGCAATTATTATGCAAATCTGCATCCCCTATTGGCCTCTTTTTTGATGATATATGAGCAGCTACTGTCTAATTCAATGAGTGGGGCCACTCCTGCTGACCCATCAGCTCTTGCTCCTTTAAAAGAGCCTCCTATTGAAAGGGATCAGTCGTCTATCAGAATAATAATGATATTTATTAGTGTTACAGTCTTGGGGCTCAGTAAATAACCTCTTTGCAGGCTTGAACAACAGATTATGCTTCTGCCTAGAGCGCTGTGCTATTTGTGCTAGCTTTTCTGTTTCCCCTTTGCTCTATGTTTGACAAAGGTAAAATAAAAGGATCTTAGTGACGATTTAACTGAGTGAACATTTGTGGATATGTTTGACTGCTTGCACGGGGAGGGGAATGTAGATGAGGCTGCAGTCAGACTTGCAAAACACTTGTGAGTAACTCCTCCTGAATTTTGACTCTTTTGGGGGGGGGGTTCCGATGATGTACAGCCATTACTTACCTTTTGTTCCCCCTCCGTGCTATCTCTGCATCAAATCCAGCCTGCAGGGAGGCTACTGCTGTTTTTCTTTCCTGCTCCATTGTGCATTATTACCTGCATTCCATGGTGTGGAATCAATACATTTCCTATACACTTGGTGTGCAGGTCCATGTCTCACAATAGCTGCTGCTTGACTTCTTTTTTAAAGTAGAATGTCGCGTGTTGTCATGCTTCTGTCAAACAGGACTTGACGTACTTGAGGATCGTAAAGGGAAAGTGAGAAGGGGGCCGATAGGAGAAGCTAAAAGAGGGAGTTGAAGGCTATCCAAGAAGTAGAGGGGACAGGCATAATAGTAAGACACTCCCCCAAACTCCTCCAGGAATGGCTGAAAGGAAGCATGTGGAGCATCAGTCCCCCCTACTGCAGTGGTTCCCAAACTTTTTCAATTCACAGTTCCCTGAGGGGCAGTGGCAGTGGTGGCAGAGCAAGGGGATTGGCGAGGGGTGCGGGGAGTAACTGGAAGGTAAAGGTTCCCCTTGACAATTTTTGTCCAGTCGTGTTCCACTCTAGGGGGCGGTGCTCATCCCTGTTTCCAAGCAATAGAGCCAGCATTTTGTCTGAAGACAATCTTCCGTGGTCACATGGCCAGTGCGACTTAGACACGGAATGCTGTTGCCTTCCCACCGAGGTGGTCCCTATTAATCTACTCACATTTTGCATGCTTTCGAACCGCTAGGTTGGCGGGAGCTGGGACAAGTGACGGGCACTCACTCCATCACATGGATTCGATCTTACGACTGCTTGGTCTTCTGACCCTGCAGCACAGGCTTCTGCGGTTTAGCCCGCAGCGCCACCACGTCCCTAACTGGAAGCAAAGAAGCATGAAGGACCTCGAGCTGGAAGAGCAGGCAGCAGCAGCAACACCGCCACCAGCTTGGCAAAAAATCAGAAGTTTCAGCGTTGCTCCTGGCTGGTTTTGTGGCACCCTAGGGAGCCCACAAGGAACCAGCACGGGCATTTTGCCAATACTGTGCAGTGATGTACATACACAAGTTTTGCTTTTTTAAAAAAAAAGAGGGAGAAGGGGGGACAGAGAAAAGCAAAAAAAAAAAAAAAAAAAAAGGAATGGGATATGTCCTGCCTGAGGGTGTAAATGAACGTACCACATCTAGGTAAAGGTAAAGGTTCCCCTTGACATTTAGTCCAGTCGTGTCTGACTCTAGGGGCAGTGCTCATCCCTGTTTCCAACCCGTATTTATTTATTTGATTTATATCCCACTCATCTGGTATATTCTACCACTCTGGGCGTAGAGCCAGAGTTTGTCCAAAGACAATCTACTGTGGTCACGTGGCCAGCGCGACTAGACACAGAACGCTGTTACTGTCCCACCGTGGTACCTATTTATCTACTCGCATTTTGCATTTTGCATGCTTTCAAACCATGGCGGGAACTGGGACAAGCGAGGGGGGCTCCCTCTTGGATTCAATCTTATGACTGCAGGTCTTCTGACCTTGCAGCACAGAGGCTTCTGTGGTTTAACCTGCAGCAGGATATGTCCCGCCTGAGGGTGTAAATGAATGTACAGCATCTAGTTTACCCTTTAAAAGGCAGAACAGTTTAAAAGATATGAACCACTATCATAGTATATACAGTATACCACATGACCACAACACACAACTACACAGGAAGCAGAAGACACAAGAAAGAAGGGAGGCATTTCTTTAGTCTGATGACAACCAGTGTCATTTTTGGCAGGGGTGTTTGAGAAAGTTACTTTAAACAGCAATATGCTTGAGATGTAAATCTTTGGCATATAAGAACGAATATCTATGTTGTTTATTAAAGTGTGTTCACTGATAGCATTTCTGTGCCACCCACTAATAGTAATCTAGGGGTACCATACAAACAGCAAAACATCGAAATGTGTCAGCTGAAGGGAATCTTTGGACCTTTAGAGGTTGCTGGATGGAGGGCCGCAGCGTCCCTACCTCTGAATAGAGCAAACACCCATGAAATGAAACTAGTAACCAAATGCTGATTTAAAAATTCAGCGTAAAATTTTCACAGGAAGAGAACACATATAGAAATATACACAATTTCACTAGAAGTATACAACAATTCTGTAGTTTTGCTGGTCCAGTACCTTGCTAAATGTTGTCTGCCTGGCACAGTTCCTATAGCGAGGAACTATAATTTATTTTTTATAACTTTACACTGGGAAGTGGCAACATTTTGACTTGAAAAAGCAGCAGCAGCTAATTCCCCAGCCTCGGTCTTTGTGCTTTGTCCGGTGAATAGCATATGATTTTATCTCTTCAGCATCCTCCATCAGCATGAATGAAATGAGGGGCTTACCAGTGTGGAGAAATAGAGTAGAGATCCAAATATAGGAGCCCTTTTCTGTGCTGTATGCAAACTGCCTCATTAGCAACCCTGTCGTTAACTTGTCCATCTTGGCAGCAAGTGGCCCTGCTTCGTTGCATCTGCTTTGGAAGGCTGGGCTGCTTGAGATTAAAGTGAACAGATCGTTTCATTTGGAGCTTTGTGCAGATGCTGTTACCATCAAACATCTGCCGTAATGTTGAGGTGCTCTAGGGACCACTGGTGGCTGATCTGTAGAAAGGTACAGAAAGGGCGATAACAAATGACTATCTTCCAGGTGTCTTTTTTTTTTTGGCATGGGGACAAAGGATTACTGCCTGAAATGTCATTTGACGTTCCCTCTAGGGTGTGCTGCGGGCTAAACTGCAGAAGCCTGTGCTGGAGGGTCAGTAGACCAGCAGTCGCAAGATTGAATCCACGCGACGGAATGAGCTCCCATCACTTGTCCCAGCTCCTGCCAACCTAGCAGTTCGAAAGCATATAAATGCGAGTAGATAAATAGGGACCACCTCGGTGGGAAGGTAAAATGGCGTTCCCTAGTCATGCTGGCCACATGACAATGGAAACTGTCTTTGGACAAGCTCTGGCTCTATGGCTTGAAAACGGGATGAGCACCGCCCCCTAGAGTCGGACATGACTGGACTAAAAATGTCAAGGGGAACCTTTACCGAGGGTGCATAGAGTAGGCTGTCGCCCTATGGCCCTGTTCATATGTTTACCAGCTGTGTAGGGGGGCGGAGGACCTTGCTCCTCCTGGTGTTTGTAGTCTGCAAGTTCCATCATTCTTCCATTGGCTCTACTGGGAATTGTCGGACAGAAAACAAATGGAGGGCCACATGGGTTATTCTCTAAGTATATGCAGCTGTCTGAGCATTTTCTACAGCTTCTGCCTGATTGGGAAACCACGTAAGGTAGCATTTCCAAGCCTGCAGGGGTTTCTAAGTTTGGACAGCTGAACAATAATTAAAATTTAAATCCTTCTCTGTAACCTATAGTTGCAGCTGTTCTCATCCTTGATGAAGAGGTATGTCTTGACACTCTAAGACATCTCACTGAAAAACTGTCAAGCGCTCTAGGATTTTTTTTTCTTTTTGGTCCTGCACAAAAGCAAAAAGACTGCTACTTTTTTCCCATCAGCCACACCATTTTTTTCTTTAATAAATAATTTGGGGGGAGGGACTGTCATTTTGTACAAACATCTTGCATCTTATGCATTTGTGGGAAAGACAAGGTTTTGATACAAAAGACCAGTTTTTTGCCCCAAATACAAGTTTTTCTAAAGTATGAATTGAAACTGCCTTGTTTATACTTAAAATTAGGTGCGGTGTGCTAAGTTTGTTAAAGCAGAAGCAAATGTTTCACAGCTGCACCAGAGGAGGAGGGAGAAGCATGCCAGGCCATGGCAGCCCATTCCAACACTAGCTTTTCATAGCATGGTGCTTTCTAGATCAGTGGTTCCCAAACCTGGGTCCCCAGATGTTCTTAGAATAGAACCAGAAATCCTGGCCAGCACAGCTAGTGGTGAAGACTTCTGAGAGTTTTAGTCCAAGAACATCTGGGGACTCAAGTTGGAAATCATTGCTTGCTCCATAACTCCCAGTATCCTTGACTATAAGCTACTCTGCCTGGGGTTGATTGGATTGAGGGCACAGATTGGAGAAGCGTGTGCTAAACTGTGGTTTAGCATTATGTGTGCACATAGATAGTGTGTGAACATCATTGATGCACAAATATTTGAACACAAGTTCTCCAGTCTGAATGTATTTGTTGCAACTACACCATGCTGGGTCTCTATTGACAGAGGGCTCCACAACTTTTATTTGGTTAACCCTATGACATAGGGCTAACCACTGTTATTTCTATTTTAAAGATACAGTGGGGTCTTGACTTGAGAACTTAATCCGTATTGGAAGGCAGTTCTCAAGTCAAAAAGTCTGTAAGTCAAGTCTCCATTGACCTACAGTGCATTGAAAACCGATTAATCCCGTAACAGGCCGTTTTTGTTCCATTTTGGTTTTTTTCTGGTCTGTAAGTCAAATCTCAGTCTGCGAGTCAAACCTAAATTTTGCGGCCAGAGAAGTCTGTAACTCAAAAAGTCTGTAAGTCAAGCCGTCTGTAAGTCAAGGGTCTACTGTACAGAATCAAGGATGAGAGTGTGCCTTGCCCAAAGCCTATGTCTGAGATCTGAATCTGTCAGATTCCTATCAGTTCATATGCACATGATCATCCTTGCTCTTATTACACTGTGCCAATCCATAAATAAAATCTGAACTTATGAAATGATACAATGCTTAATAGGCAATGGGTTCCAAGCAGGCTGCTCTTATCCTTCCTCCCAATGCTCTTGTCAACCCTGCCTACAGATGCTACAGTTGTAAGTTTTATTCCAGCACACTTTTGCATGTCCATCCAGACATTAAACCAGTACAAGTCAAAAATCAAGCACTGTAGAGATGCTGTTTGGGATAACATAAAGAAGCACTTGTTGAGTGCTTTTCAGTGTGAATTATGAAAGCTGTGATGTCTATGTTTTCATTAAACATTAAATGTAATACTAGCAAATGGGTAATTCTGACACTACTAGTGGCCAGAGTTGTATTGATAGCAACAGAGGGCATATGGATTTGTGGGGTTGCGTTGATACAAATTCTACAGTACCTGTGATTTAATATTTACATGAAGTACATTAAGGTTCCTTGGGATTTAATTTCTTGGGAGAAACAACCAAATTAAAAAAAAATTGACAAATGATGTTAATGGGTTTCATTCAGAATAAAAAGATCCCTTGAAATATGAGAAAAAATAGAAAAAATTATGAAAGATACAGACTTTCTCCCACATTCTCAAATTTTGATGGCCTCTTGCAAAATACAGATGTGCATATATCAAATCACTGAAAATTTTACCCCACACCACCTTCTGAATCCATGTGCGCATCCCTTCATACTTGTCAGATTAGGCATGTCCCCCAAAACATCAACTTTCCCGAAAGGACCATTTATTTGCTTACAAAAGCAGGGGCCATTTCAAAGGAAATGTAGAATTATTCTCCCTGCCCTGCACAGTTTCAGTTCACTACCATCTCCTTCCTCTCCGCATTTAGAAAATGATCCAATAAAACAAGAAGGCAAATAGCTCATCAGAAGCCTTTCAGAAACGGATAAAAGGACAATTTATCATATGCAAACTAACTACATCTTTTTACATGAGATGCCACCTTGGAAGGAAAAAATGTACCATATATATATTTGTAGATGCAACTCTTTTGTACAAATGTGCTTTATAACATCTTCAATTCAACCAGTCCATAACAGGTGGAAATGAAAGTGAATAAGAACTGAGTGTAATCAGATTTACTGTGCAATTTAAACGGGATGCTGTTAAGTTATATTATTAAATAGTATGTTTCTACCATCTGTTTCTGAAGAGAAAATTGGGTTTATCTAGCACAGTCGAGACCCCATCCGTTGTCCTTGGCGATATCTCTGAGCGAGTTACTGGGCTTTTTTCCAGCAAATATCTTGAAACAGACCTCGCGTGGAACTGTCAACTCAATCCAGTTACCACAAATTTAAGCATGTTTAAACTCCATGGATTCCAGCAAAAGAGATTTTATACAAAAGAATTAACTGCCCATACTTGATACTGCTTAAAGTGGGTTGGGGTGGTAGTTATTACAAGTTATTGTTGTGATAGAACATGTGTAAAGCACCCTAAGTCTTAGTTTAAAAAAATTGCAAAAGGAAAAGGGGAATGCAGAAGGATAGAGGAAGTAAAAAGCAACTGGTCCAAAATGCTGCAACCAGTCTGTTGACCACAGGCATAACGAGAAAGTATGTGACTCATTTTTGGAACTGCTTCACTAATAACTGGTGCAGGCTGTGCGCAATTCAAAGTGCAGTAATGTGCTGCAAACAAGCATGGCACAATGGACAGACGATCAGATGAGGTGTCAGAGGACCTGGCTTCAAACCCTCGCTCAGCCATGGATGTGCCATGTGGGATTGTAGCACTGAACAACTTACATATCTCAAAAACTCTGATAAGGTTGCCATAAGTCAGTAGTAACTTGGCAGCACATAACAACAACCAACAAGAATATTATTTTATAAGACTTAGGCTGAAATCCTGTTTGTACTGTAAGCCAAGGTGTAACATTTGCTCCATGTCTTCTCTGATAAACAAAGCACTGCTGCGGTGATTCTCAGGGAAGTGGACACATATGTGCCAAGCCAGCATGCCCATGTGCTCCCAAGGAATCATGGCAGGGATACTTTATTTACCAGGCAGGAATGGACCAAAAGTTAAAATTTGTCTTTCATTATGAATAGGATTGCAGTCTGTGACTGACAAACGCTTACATAATTTGGAAAATGGCATTCCCCCTTATGAGCTTTTATGATTTTCTAGAGAGGCCATTCTGCTACATTCCACCACTAGCAGAAGCTCATCTGGTGGAACCATGGCGGATGGTTTTCTTAATGCTTTCTCCTTCAGTCTGAAACTACCTGGCAAGGGTAGCTCAATGGCTGTTGTCCTTCTGCCAGCAGGAGAAGATAATTGGTTTATAAGCTAACTTTCACATTGCTAAAGAAACCTGATTTAATTTGGGTTCAGGCTATTTTGAATTGCAGTAAAATTGGGTGTGTAAGAGTGGATTAATTTGATGGGGAATCATGCTTTTTGGAGCAGCAGGGAGTTATTTGCTTCCCGTCAAAGCGGATGTGGAATCAGCTCGTTAAAATGATTCCCCATATGTGAACTCCTCCGTCCATGTTAATCAGCTGCTTGCTCTTGCTGTCGTTGTGTTAAAAGTGGGGGTGGGTGGGTAAGAAGCCAGGCCGTCAAGCAGCCTGCAGGATCACCCTGCCACTTGCTCGCTCACCTAGATCTTCTTTCAGTCCTGGGGTAAGGGATAATAGATAAAGCAAGCGTGTCTTCAATGAACTGGTACACAAACCCTGGAACTGAGAGGCAGGCAGGCAGGCAAAATGCCACCAGCTCTCTCTGCCCCTCCAGCCAGGCAGTTTCAGCCTGTGTCTCCTTTGCTCCAGCTGTGTGTGCACATGTGTTTTGTTTCCACGTTTGTGGCATGTGTCGGCCACTAGAGATGGGATATTCATATTCATAAATAAATATGAATATCCTGGATGCAGGTGGCCAGGATCCCCAGTCCCACCTCCCCAAACTGACCCGTATACTCACAGATTGCTGTGCAGTGTGGATGAAGCTCGGCCGGCAATTCTCTGCCTTCTGGCTCTTCTGGCCAGTTAACAACTGAGTGGGGAGACTTGTCATCTTGTGTAAAACCAGGTGACAACAGCAACGATGCAGGACACAAGAATAGTCTCACACACTGGTCAGTGGAAAAAAAATTAAAAATAAACATGGAATGTTGAGATACAAGGAAGTAGATAGGTCAAAATGGGAAGGCTTTGGGATAGTGCAGAATGTGTGTGCTGTGGATGTCTGATGAGCTGATGGAACAAGGGGAAGGGGGAAGAAATTGGAGTGTGCTTGGTTAAGATGAGACAGGCTAAGCTTTAGGGTCAGGAACCAAACATCAGTGGGAAATTCCAGTCATGTGAGGCTAGGATGTACCAGTACAGTTCAGCCCATCCAGCAATGACTGATGTCATGTGTGTGAAAGCAAACAGTGGGGCAATAAATTCAAAACAGTTAAATAGGGAGAAAAAAAACACAAGGAATGACAAGAAACAACAATATTTATGTGGATGTGTGCTTAAGAATCATAAGGATGTGTAAAGAAGCTAAACAACTGTTTACATTACTCAACTTCAGCCCAGCCATGTTTTTCCATGATTATAACAAGGATCGTACTATCTGCTTATATGATCCAAGCCAGCATCAGTTTAATGGGGCCTAGCACTAGACAGGTTGCTCTTTCTTACACATCACAGGTTTACTGGCAGCTTAAAACCTGGCTTGTGTTTGGCAGAGGTCAATAACACTGCACTGCTATTTGCTCAATTAGAGATCTGAAATGTTAACATTGGTAATGTGATGGAATATGGGTTCCTTGACTTGGATTCCTGCATTAAGCAGAGGATGGACTTGATGGCCTTTTAAACCCCTTCTGACTTCATTATTCTTTGATTCTGTGTAACAAAATGCTGTTGAATGTACTAGATAATTTAAAAGAGAAAGTCTGACCCTCCAGGAAACCTACCATCACATGTAACACAAACATGAAATAGTCTTCTCCATCATTCAGCTACTTCCCCAGCTATATGGGGAAACCACAGCTGTAATCCAGGCTAACCTTTATGGCATCCCTGAAACCAAATTAAGTAAGTATAGAAGGCAGGTTTGCATCTGTCTTCCCTTTGTTGTTTGGCACTGTTGTAGAGTCTCACACTGAAGCCGTAGATATGAAATCAGTATTTGAAGAGCTAGGTTTTGGTGGAACCCTTATTCCTTGTACCCCAGTCCCAGAGGTGTCTGAAGAACTGTGGCTTCACAGTAGTGATTCAGGACCAGAAATCAGTTGCACGTAGCTGTAGAGATGCTAATCTCAAATCTCCTCTCCTGGCAGCAAGATTTCTCTGCATGGGGCTTTCCACCTACTCACTTGAATAGACATGAAATGAGATTTCTCAAATGGTTTGTGGTCTTTTCTTGGATAAACACCTTCTGTACTGTCTATACAGAGGAATTATAAATTCTTATAAATTATAAATAGCATCCATCCTGCACAAGATTTCCCAGTGCAGGAAAATGTCTCACTGACTCATCTTTGCATGATGAGATTTGGAAAATAATCAAAAAAAAGAAAAGAAAAGAAAAGAAAAGAAAAGAAAAGAAAAAGAAATTTGGGGGAGTATTCTTCACATCCTTTGTTCCCAAAGCCAATTGCACTTGAATGGAATTATTGGCTTCAAAATTTAACCTCAGGCAATAAAATGTCTTGATATTCTCCCAAAGATTGTACCAAATTTAAAGACAATTGCAATCTCCTACATTTTCAACTCAAGTACAACACAGTAGTCCAAAAGCCAATGGCTTAGATGAACTATTGCATTCAAAATATCTCTGATACCCAATATTTTCTTTTACTTGCAAGTATTACCAACGTCCTTTTTCTAGATAAACTCACATCTTGGCAAAAATTACTTAACACGTTTGTCCCCAAAGGGGTTAAAATCAAGGCCAGCAGGTCCCATGTTATGATATACTGATAGTGGCTAAACTCAAAGTAGCCAAACGCTGGAAAGGACAATGAAGTTCTTCCCCACCCCTCAAGGCAGGAAGGAAAAGATCTTTCCCATCCCCTGAGGCAGAAGGGGGAAAAAAGCTCTTGTTTCATCATCACTGCTGCCTTGCCTCTTCATCCTTGTCCCTCATCTCCTTGTCTCTCTCTATCCCTCAGCTCCCTATTTGATCTATCCCATTGCTCACCTTACCCTTGTGGTAGTTGAAACCCTGCCTGCCTGTCTACCCAAGACTCCCTGCCTGCTGAATTGCCTGCCTATCTGCCCTATACAGAAGGCTGCTTTTCACTAGACAACATTGTAGAAACAGGAGTTGCCTTACACATAGGGTGAGCAGGCAATGCTAAGGGCACTGCTGCAGTGGCTAAAGTGCCCTCATGAGGTCAAGGGAGTGGTAGAATTCACTGCATTGCATATTCTAACATCAGAGGCAGATGCCCCACTCTGCCTAATGGACAGGCCAGCTCTGCCTGAAGAAAAGAAAATGTCTATTCAATGATTGTGTCATGGCCCATCCTACCAGAGATGCTGACCGCCTTGTTACTTGAAAACTGAGAATGGGAGAGCATCCTCTATCACAGTGGTCCTCAACCTTGGGCCTCCAGATGTTCTTGGACTTCAACTCCCAGAAATCCTGGCCAGCAGAGGTGATGGTGAAGGCTTCTGGGAGTTGTAGTCCAAGAACATCTGGAGGCCCAAGGTTGGGGACCACTGCTCTATCACACTTGAGGCCCAATAGGCCAGTTTTGAAGTCTCAGGACGAGATGAGAATGCCTGATCTTGGGATGTGCCTCAAGAACAGGCAGGATCTTCCACCACTGCTTCCCCTCACCAAAGCATCAAAGGCAGTCATCTCACTCTGCTTAGTGGCAGTCATTCCATGCCCTGCCCTACCAAGAAACTGGCATTTCAACATATAATGCCTCTGAACATGGAAATGCCATTGAATTATCATGGCAAGCATCAGGAATTTATAGGAGGAATGCTTATGGAATACGCACCTGACAATATTCCTGCGTCTGTTAGCAACCACTTTTAGCAGCTGGTACATAGACAGATTGCACAAAGCTTCTGGGGGAAATGAACTAGAACAATAAAAGAGCATAATTTAAAAAAAAACCCTAGAACCTTAAAATCCTATTGATGTGTGAAGACCCAATAGTTTGATTGCTGGGCAACATGTGAACTCTAAAGTAACAAAAGAATTAACTACATGTGGTGGAGCAGAGATAACAGGCTTAATGTTATCCTTTCTCCACAGAAGATTCCAATCTCCTCTAGAAGATAGATGCATTGTTGGAACAAAAACAATAACAACACATTCTAAGCACACAAAAAGAACCCCCAAACTGCCATAAAACTGCCATACCTGCTTTGCACAAATCCAGTACTGTTCAATAGAGTGACCGAAACAATACAGCATGCAGGAACAGAGTGTGCCACAGAACATGACATTGGATTTAGAGTGGACCCATTTGTCTTGAATCTGATCATAAAGCAATTTACTGAAGTGCATTGTTTTAAAAAAAAACCCAAGCATCACACAAGCCTATTAAAGAAATACTTTTTGAAGAAATTGGGTCCTAATAAGCAACAATTAATGCTCTTTCTTTTCTACTGATTGTCCTCTATTGTATCTAGACACAATGAAACGTTTTGGGATTTTTCTTTTCTTTTCAAGGAAAAGCTGCTAGAGAAAATTATATGCACAGCACAATTCAGACAATCCACAAAAGGAGGTTGGATGGTGTTTGGGAGTGAATTATATGAACGGCTGGATAGTTAAATAGTTTAGGGTTACAGAGCCAGAGGTTGGGAATTTGATTCCCCACTATACCTCCTTGACAAGGGTTTGACTTGATGATCCACAGGGTCCCTTCCAGCTCTATAGATCTATGATGATGATGATGATGATGATGATGATGATGATGATGATGATGATGATGATGTTTTGGCCTCTAAGGGAAATGAAACCTTCTCCCTCTGGATTAATCACTTCTAGTTACACAGAATCTTCTTAAGTGTGCATAGGATGAGCTATGCTTTCCGATGTATGGTCATAATAACCAACCAATTAGCATCCTGCACAGCCAGCTGATGCACAAAGCAAAAGAACAAGCCAGTTGCTTCTTAGCTTAATTAAGTTTGTATGTAATGAGCATATCATAAATACAAACATGGTGGTAATTCCATGCTGTTCTTTCAAGAGTAGTTATGTCTACAAAAGATGAATCTTTGCATGAAGGCATTTAAAATTACCGTATTTTTTGCTCCATAAGACGCACTTCCCCCAAAAAAAAGTGGGGGGGGGGAGTCCGTGCGTCTTATGGAGAGAAGCTGGCGATTTCGCCACCACTGGCCCCGTGGGGGGAGCCTCGCAAGGGTCCGAGTGAGCATTCCAGGACCCTTGCAAGGCTCCCCCCAACCCCCACGGGGCCAGCAGGGGCGAAATCGCCAGCTTCTAGGACCTTTTCTGAGTCTTTTAAGCCTCAGAAAAGGTCATAGAAGCTGGTGATTTTGCCCCCACTGGCCCCGTGGGGGGGTAGGGAGAGCCTTGTAAGGGTCCTAGGGTCTGTTCCAGGACCCTTCCATGGCTCCCCCCAGCCCCTTCTGGGACTCTTTTGAGACTTGGGAAGCTTCAGAAGAGTCCCTGAAGGTGGTGATTTCGCCCCCTCTGGCCCCTGGGGGGGACAGGGTGAGCCTCCAAAAGGTCCTAGGGTGTGTTCCATAAGACGGACCTCTCCATAAGGCTCACCAAATTTTTAGGAGAAGAAAACAGATTTTTATTTTCTTGTTTTCTTCTAAAAATTTGGTGTGTTTTATGGAGAGGTGCGTCTTATGGAGCAAAAATACGGTATCTAATATTATAACACAAATTTTGTTTGTGTTTTTCTCCTTTTCTCTGGACACAATTTTTTTCTCCTTTCTGTGAACACTTGCTCTTTCTTCAGATCATACTAAAAGCATTGCCTGTACTTCAAGTTTGCCATAAAATCACTTTCAGCCAGGGATGGGGACTCGAGTCCCATGACTCGCTGTTGAGTCAAACTTAAGTCGCACCAGTGCAATCAGAAACAATTGAGCAAGCTGCCACTAGAAAAATTTTAATGCACACAGTGGTGCCTTGTGAGCACTGACATGTGCAGAAGAGCTCGGTGGCCATCGGTGGCTGATAGAGATGGGACATTCATGGAATGATTTGCAGTGTATCAAAATTGTAATTGTTCATATATATCCATTTTTGTTACTTCAGTAAGATAAATTGGGCAAAGGGTTTTTTTTTTAATTCTCCAGAGGTTGCACATGGTGTTTGATCCTTCCCACCAGACCTGTGCAAAGCAAACCCCCATTTGTATATTACCCCATAATACACAGACTCTCTGGGCAATTAAATACATTAAAATCACACTAACATCACATTAGAATAAATGAAACCTTGCAATAAATCCCATAACATAGATTAAAACCTTGATCCTAACTAAGATAAAAGGTAAAGGTTCTGCTTGACAATTTGTCTAGTCGTGCTCAACTCTAGGGGGCAGTGCTCATCTCCATTTCCAACCCATAGAGCTAGCATTTGTCCAAAGACAATCTTCTGTGGTCATGTGGCTAGCGCGACTAGACACGGAATGCTGTTACCTTCCCACTGTGGTGGTACCTATTTATCTACTTGCATTTGCATGCTTTCGAACTGCTTGGTTGGTGGGAGCTGGGACTAGCAATGGAAGCTCACTCCATTGCGTGGATTCAATCTTACGACTGCAGGTCTTCTGACCTTGCAGCACAGGGGCTTCTGCAGTTTAACCCGCAGCGCCACCACGTCCCAAATGACCCTAGCTAAAACCTATCTTAAATCGATTAAACAAATTAAACTGATTTTAGCACCTCAGGTAGTAAATTTCTTCATAATCTGACCATTGTAAAAGAAAATGTGACATTTTGGTATAAAAAATCCACCCTGGAAAGTAATACCATTTGATTTACTTGCTTTAAAATCATTATTTCAAAGTCTCCGGGCTCATATATTGCAAAACCATGACACCAGGTTATCAAACTGGATTGTTTCTTGCCTTTTATTTCTCTTCTGCTAGCTTTGATTCTGACAATATTGTCGCCCTAGTAAAATATGTAGTCTTACAGTTTGGTTTATGTGAATGACATTGTGGTGAAATGGCAACAGGTGATGTCACTCCTGTCTGTCCATCACAGAAGCTCAAAAAGGAGGAGCCAAGGATAGGGCAGGAGGGGTGGAGTCAGAGAGGCAGTTGGGGATGTGAAATGGCAGGGTTTAGGAGAGAGAAGAGGAGGATTAGTGAACTGAGCTGAGAGAGTTAAGAGAGTGAATTGAGAAAGTTAAAATATATTGAACCAACAGGAATGAAATTATAAGTAATATAAGATAGATATTGCTTAAAAGTATATAGTAGTTCAGAATAAATGTACAGGGGTGCCTCGCTTAACGAGCGCACCGTATAACGATGAATCCGCATAGCGATCCCGTTTTCGGGATCGCTAATGCAGAGGCATAGCGTCAGCCCCAATGGGCAAAACTCACATAGCAAAGATCGGTAAGCGTTTCGCTTACCAATCTTCGCTTTGCGACGCCCGCAGATCAGCTGTTCGGCGGTTTCAAAATGGCCGCCGGATGCCCAAAATGGCCGTGTACAGCGTTTTTGCGCCCTCCCCTCGCTTACCAAGGGCGCGAAAATGGCTGCCGGACCCTGGTAACTGCTAAACGGTGAGTTTTGTGCCCATTTGGGCACATTGGGCTTCCCCAATGGGCTTCCCCATTCCGTTTAGCGAAGTTTTCACATAGCAAAGGTTAATCCGGAACGGATTAACCTCGCTATGCGGGGCACCACTGTACTTAAAACCCCTTGGTAATCAAATCCTTGGTAATACCTGATACAGTTCATATGTGATTTACCTTTGTGATTTACTTGACAATAAACAAATATTTGTTACTCAAACCTCTGATTCCTAAGTTCAATAAACCTTAGCTTTGGCAGCACACATGTATAACATACATAATCAGTATTAGGAGGATAATACCTGGTGGCAGCTAGAAGAGAAAAGGGTGTGAGCCTTTGTGAGGGCCAAAATAAACAGGGGCGACAAAGTTGAACGTCACAGATGGTTTTTAACAGGAGGAAAAGCCTATAAAATAATAACAACCTTCACAAGTACAGTGCAACAGTGAATGGACTGTTTGCGATACAGTCTGCCTGGGAATAGCAAGATGATGCTTGAGTAGTCTGATAATTAAAATTTGCATCTGCTCAGTGGAAATATCACATTTTAGGCAATCGCAGAGGATGGTACAGTAGCTAATGAATACATTATGAGAATCATATGCATCAGCACCGTTCCTTGCACTGGGAACACGTCTGCACGATTTGTACTAAAAACATTGGTGAGACTGGACAGAAAAATGAGTGCATATTATAAATGAAATAAGTATATCCCTGTAAGCATGTTTGTGGGTGTTTTACTTTTTTCAGACCAGAACGAAATGTTCTTGGTGAGCAAGTGCATGCTTTCAAATCTAATATACTGAAATAATGCAAATATTAGATACACTCATTGGGAAGTTTCTGTCTGTGGGAAGAAGGGCCACTTACGTTTCTGCCACTCGTCCTCTGCAAATGCAATCATCTGGACAATTTTCCTCTAGAAGAATTTCCTTCTAGCATCAGGACACATCAGAGAGGAAAAATAAGAACTTCTTCAAACACCTGTAAGGATGACATACAGAAGAGGGCAAAGGCTGATTGTGTACAATACCCAGAAGAGGGGACAAAATCTAATGGCTGACCTTCCAAGTGGACGGATTTTAGCTGAATATGCTGATTTTTTTCTTGGCTAGAATCCTATTGGTGATTTCTATTTACATAAGTTTAATTGCTTAACTCACTGAGGCAAACTGCTGCCGATTAATTAAGGGTCAGCCATCTTAGGAGGCTTCTGCCCGGTTTCTGCTACAGATGCACACCTCGTAACATAACTAGTGGCACTTTGCCATCGTGAGTTTTAACATAGTTTAACTTAGGCATGTGGAAATTGTGAATAGGATTGTGGCCATGGATGTTAAGAGCATTTCTACAACAGAACAAAACTAAACTCCTAGATGGTTGACAACTTCTCTCTCTCTCTCTCTCTCTCTCTCTCACACGCACACACACAGAGAGAGAGAGAGAGAGAGAGAGAGAGAAGCTACTGTTTCGTTTTACTGTTATAGGCTATATTGTAGTAGGGAATGACATTCTGTACAGAGCTTGTAAATTTACTTTTTGGACAGCACCATTCAGAATCCTTCAATCAGAATAGTCACTATGCAGTTGGGGAATTCTGGGATTTGTAGTTTTTGAAAGTAATGTTGTCAATCTTGGCTTCCTAATACAGTAAATACATTTCCTATGTATATTTATTGAACTGTAAGACCCAGTTAATAATTTTAAAAAATATTTTTAAAAGCAGATAATAATATTCAGAAGCTCACTCCTTTAAACTGTGAAAGTGCTTTTTTTTTTGCTTTATTGCTGGGAATGATCTCAAAGGAAATCTTACCTGGTTTACTTGTGAGTAAGATTACCATTTTTTTTAAAAAAACTGAGTATTTAAAGAAGTTTTTAAAAGTAGAATAATCTGTAGAAGCTCACTCATTTAAACTGTGAAAATACAGTTTTTTTTCCTTGGTGGTGGAGGATGATCTCAAACTTATTTGTACACAGTTTACTTGTGAGTTAGTTTACCTGGTTTACTCATGAGTAAGGAGACAGCCGCAGCATGGGAGAACATTGGGGTGAAGGTTAGGGAGGTAGAAACTCCCTTTCTTGCTCTGTATGAGTTACTCATGTTAGGTTGTTCTCTCTTCCTGCTGTCCCCCATTGTCAAAAAAATATAAATAAATAAAGAATGCTGAGCTTTAAATAGCAAAGGGCAGCCTGAATGTTGACAACACCAATGGCAGCAGTCAAGATGGTCTACAAGAGACCCTCTTCTGCTCACTACCATTCACATTTGTTGAAAAACAGCTCTGACAATTGTTTTGTGTTAGGGTGAGAAGTGCTTAACTGATGAAAAAAGGCATCAGCTTCAGAGAGTATCCCTTGTGGGATGCCATTTTGTGAATTTTAGTGGTGCTGGGGGACTGCTGTTCAACACCTTGACCATTAGACTGTGGAGTGCCTCAGGATTCCAGGAGTCGCCATACTGTATCACATATACATGAAAAACATGAAAGAGGCTGTCTAGAATTTTGTGGTCTGGTACCACCAATATGCTGATGACATTCAACTTCATCTGCTTTTTAAGATCTTCCAGGAGGCTCTTCTCTCACTTTCTCAGCCCCCACTGTGTGGTCACCCCTCATTCACCACCCACCAATTTCCCATTTTTGCGTGCCTCCTTATCAAAGGTAAACTGTTTGGTTTTGTATATATACATGAATGCTTGTATCTATGTGGTGTTTGTATATGAGAGAAAGAGAGAGAGAGAGAACCAGAATATCCACTTTAGCCCCAGTTCTGACTACTGTTGATTGCTGCGCACTGTCTGAGATCCTGTTGCACAGCTTTGCTTGCATAATGTGAAGCTGTGACAGCAATAGAAAGGACTGCAGCAGAGCAGAAGAAATGTCTGTGAAGAACTGCCAATGTCAACTGTGCAACTGATGGTGTAACTGCCCAATGGCGAACCATGTGATCAGTTGTGCAGCCACAACGCGAACTGTGCAATCTGTTGCAAATTGCTAGCTGCCTGGGTGAAAGGCCCAGCATGCTTTTGCAGACGTAACTTTATGTTACACCAACTTGAACAGCATTTCAACCAATAAGTCATAACTGGAAGATTCCAGAATGGAAGGTAATGGATACAAAGCAAATTAGTCTGGATGATGTTACAAAATGTATTAAGATAATGTGCTCTATCTGATTACTTGAGATGGAGATTTCAATGTTTTGAGACAGGAACAGAGCCATTTTGTTCAGATGGATATTACTGGTTCTGAAAGAATAACTGAATTTCTGCATTTGACAACATAATACAGTCCAAAGGGCTAGAATTCAGAATTCATCCTAGAATTATTTATTTAATATATTTTATCCTGCCTTTGTCCTTAAAATGGACCCAAGGCAGCTTACATTATTAAAAAGTCAATATTTAGAATCTAAAAACAATAAGTATGCAAATATTAAAAGAATTAAGCAAATATTATATTAAAACAGTATATACCAATATTAAAACCACATTCAAAGCAATAAGGTACAACACTCCACTTAAAATTGCTCTCACACAGTTAATCACTAAAGGAAGGTCTATATGAAGAAGAAGTACTCCACCTGCCTGCAGAAGGACAACAAAGATGGGGCCAGCCGGGCCTCCCAAAGGAGGGAGTTCCAAAGTCTGGGAGCAGCGATAAAGAAGGCCCTGTCTTGTGTCCCCACCAAACACACAAAGCTGAACTGAAAGCAAAATTTCTCTTATTTGCAGAATGTTTTTTCCCCCACATGGCTGGGAGGGTCTAGGTGTTGGGGACCACTTTCCCCCAGACTTTACTCATGAGAATCATAGATGTCATCAGGGACCTGAAAACAATTACAGGGCAGCTTGTGTGAGGGCAGGAAGCATTGACTTCTCTATGATTTTACTTCATGGTTTGTACTTCATCACCAAATCCTGTCATCAAGACACATTTTACGTCAATATTCCTGCCGTTGCTTTGACAGGCTTGTGGGTGATATAATAATTGCCACTAGTAAGTTTTTGCTCTGTAGAGTAAATTGGCCCATTTAACGGCAAAAATGGCCAGCTAATTTGGCATCCAGCAAAATTGGAAAAGGGGGAAATTTCAGAAATAAATATAATGACCAGATCTCCAACAACCAGTGTAGTTCAAATGTATTACCTACAGTTTCTATGTACACTCTTTGTGTTTTCATTCTCAGACTGGGTATTTCCATCTACCAGATGGCGACTACTTCATTGAGCCAGTGAAGAACTATCAGTCAGAAGAAGGGGCTCACCCACATATAGTCTACAGGACAAACATTTTTCAGAAGACTTTGCGGAAACGGCGAGATGCATGGGCAGAGAAAGAACAAACCTGTGGAGTAAACGGTACATAGTTAAATGCTTTAACAACATTTTTGTTCAACAATCCAGGGAGGACTTATTCAAACAGAATCTTCCTTGGTGGAACATTTCATTTCATATTGAATCAGGTATATCTTCAGTAAAAATTCAAAGCAATTGAAACTAGGCACAAATTTTCTCACAGAGTTCTGGGAACTGAAGTTTGGCAATGATCTCAAAGAGCTTTTTCCCCCAAGGGTCCCAGCCAGGACCACAGTTCTCTCAGTGTAATGTTAAGAACCAAGATTGCCCCAAAGATTTAAGATTAGGGGTCTGACTGCATAGTGAGAGAAATGTGAATTGACTTGCTGTGAAGTTGTACCAGGGAATTCAGATCTCCCTGTTTATGTTTGTGTTAACTGGCCACACAAGAAGGAGGAAATTGGCTAAACAGCCCTGTTTTCAGCTTGTTAATGTAGCTCTGCAGGAGCACAGTTATGGGATAACTACCTCAATAAGCTGTAAACAAGGATTGATTATCAGTTTCTTCCTATCATTTTCTCTTTGCTTTTTTACTTTCTTTTTTTATGTGTCTAAGTGCCATAGTGCAACAGTGCTGCTTCCAAACTATTTGAAAACAGAGATGTGGCATTTTTTGCAAAGATTCTGGCCTCCCATACTGGATCTTTGCCCTCTCCCCACAGCCATAGCACCATTATGCCAACACAATACACACTTTTCTGCATCAGTTCACGCAGTCACACTGCTGAACTGATGAAAATGCATCTATCATGGAAAAAGTAGAAGCCCCAATGTCAGAGGGGGAAACTACCAATTTTGGGTGGGGTGGGGACTCCAGGCTGCCTTGTATTTGCTTCAATACCTTGATCAGGAATTTTAAAAATGCAAATCAGATCATCCCAATTTGGTAGTATTTCCTACATTTTTGGTCAATCTAGTCGTAGCCTGGGGTACATTAGTAATGTAGATATATGTAGAAGTGGGACGAGATGTACCTTCATGGAAAGCCAACAAGTTCAAATAGTTTTTCTTTGTTATTCATTTTGACCTGGGGCTTGCCAAAAAATTTTTTTGTTACCGAGCAAAGGATGGAATAGAGCTCTCCATCATTCCATGTATAAATCCAGGTAAACATAGAGATGGTTAGTACTTCAACACTGGCAACACTTCTTCCACCATAACCAAGAGTAGGTTAGAGGGCAAAAGGCAGGTTTTGTTCTTTACACAGAGCCCTACAGCCTTGCAGCTGCTCCCTGTCTCCGAGCCTAAGTTGCCTATGGCAGCTGCCTCCTTATGGCTAATGACAGGCCCTGTCTTTATCACGCCACCTATTCTAGATATTGAAGACAGCTGGGAGGAGGTATATTCTCTGGAGCATTGTTGTGTACTGTATGTAGTATGGCGCTACTCATGTTATGGCATGTATTGGTGGAATTTGGAACTTTCCTTTAACCTGGCTGTGGGAATATATGGCAAGAGGCCACCCTTTGTATTCTGTCACTACAAGCCCACCTGTGTGAATCCTCACATTCAAGTTTGAATTTTGCACAACACCACAGTTCTTGAAGCTAGAGAACATGGAAGAACAGGACATTTTAATGAACACTGAAAGGACAAAGTTATGAATTGGTTGACATTCCCTCCTTATATAAAATGCTCCACTCTCTTAAATGCCTTGAATTGTTCTCTTTGTAATTTGGGTATTATAGTCCCCTACTTATGTCCTTTATTCAGATGTTAGCATTCTGTTGTATTGCAGAGGAAATTCACAGGGCTCTTGTCAACATTTTTTTGTGCAAATGAGTATTTTGAAAAGCCTATTACAAAAGAAGTAATAATAATCTGTGAGATACATTCTCATGTGTTAAGTGGAATGATTCATGTGATTCCAATCTGCCCTCTTTCTGGCCTTCAATCAAAATGAGTTATCTTTTAAAAAATACACTAGGCTTACTAAAAAAATATTCTGGTGTCGCCATTGTCCTTGTGTGGAAGCTGGCTATTAAGAATCGATATCAAATGATGTCCTAAGTATTAATTAAGGAAATTACATATTTACTGGATAGACACAGTGATGTGACTAAGGGCCGGTCCAGACAGTGGGATTTTGAGCTATCTGGTTCAAACTTAAAAGGTTCTTTGAAGATTATCTTCAGTCCAATCTATCTTAGCTGACTTTTGAGTGATCTTTCTCTTCACACTGGAGATATTTATTCCTCTGTGAAAAGGCTCTAGATAGATCTTTAGGTTACTAGTTTACTTGCAAGTAAGGTTTAACCAGTTTACCCATGATTATAGAGGTGGCGTTGTGGGCTAAACCGCAGACGCCTGTGCTGCAGGGTCAGAAGACCAGCAGTTGTAAGATCGAATCCATGTGATGGAGTGAGCTCCCGTTGCTTTGTCCCAGCTCCTTGCCAACCTAGCAGTTTGAAAGCATGCAAATGTGAATAGATAAATAGGTACCACCTTGGTGGGAAAGTAAAACGGCGTTCCCTAGTCACGCTGGCCACGTGGCAATGGAAATTGTCTTCGGACAAGTGCTGGCTCTACAGCTTGAAAACGGGATGAGAACCGCCCCCTAGAGTTGGACATGACTGGACTAAAAATGTCAAGGGGAACCTTTACCTTTTTATAGAGGTGGCAGCAACTCCAGAGGAGGATAGTGCGACATGGCAACCTCCTGGCAGCAGTACTGGTGCAAGGGAAAAACTCTAGGGTGAAGGGGGGGAGATGGTAACAGACCCACCTTTTTCCCCAGGTGGGACTCTGCTGGGGCTGTGCTGCTTTGTGGGGAGCAGAGCCTACGGTTTAATCTTTTTTTACCTCCCCCACCAAGTAATAACTAATGAGGGGGAGAGATTCTGTCATCTGTCAATAAACGTGGGGCTTGGGGGGCCCGTCATAGCCCCCTTTCCTGCCTTCTCCCATGGCCATCATTCAACAAGCCACAATGATTTTCCTTTCCTTTTTTTTGCTAAAGTAGATGACATAGTGAAACATCAGTGCATCTACCTCGTATGGTATATACATAATACCACCAATGTAGCCCATTTATCTAGAATAGCACTACAGTACCTCAATAGGGAATTTTAAAAAAACAAAGCAGTAGAGAAAAGGAAACTAAAGAAGGAGGGTTTCCCATCATTCATCAGCATGTCACGGCCCTCCTAATATGCCATTAGGGTTGCCATCTCAGATAACACTGCCCACAGTTCTATTTGGGTGCAAACTAACCATGCACACGGGTTACACAATGGGATAATTAGAAGTGCACTGAATCATGTGCACTTCTAAAGTTAGAGAAAGTGGAATCATTGTTAAGAATATCAGTTTGTGTCTATTTTGAATCATTCTTGATTATTATGCACCTTGATTTCGGGTGTGCTATTTTGTGCTCTATCTCTGGCAAAAAAAAATGTTTGGGGCTGGTCTTGATCCACTCCCATACATTAAAAAAAAGTACAGCGGTACCTTGACTTACGAACGTTCCGACTTATGACCATTTTGAGTTACGACCATCTCCAGCCGCAAAAGTTTGCTTCGACTTGCAACCGGAGTTTCGTGTTACGACCGGAAAAAAGTGGGGAAATAGGCGGGGAATTCAAATGTACTAACCATTGGTCACAGAAGAGGCTGCATCTTTGTAGCTCTTTCACCCCAGCGGTTAGAATGTGTGCATTCGGAGGAGGTTTCAGACTGTCTGGTGCTGCTTTCTGCTTCTGAGTGAGTACATACAGGGTTTTGCAGGGCGGGTTTGGGATGGGGGGGTTATGTTTCTGTGCTGTGATTTTGTGTGTGTGTTTTGGTGTGTTTGATTTTTCAGCCCCAGCACCTTCCGATGGGGCTTGCTGTGTTGTTGGTTTTTGGGGACAATTCTATTTCCAGCCCCAGCGCATTCCGATGAGGCTTGCTCTGTTTGTTTGCTTTTGTTATTATTTTTCAGCCCCAGCACATTCTGATGGGGCTTGCTTTGTTCTTTTTGTCTGTGTGTCGTTTTTTTTCAGGCTCCGATGCATTCCAATGGGACTTGCTTTGTGTTTTTGGTTTTCGGTGATTTTTTTTTCCGGCCCCAACGCAATGGGGCTTGCAGGTTTTGTGTGTGTGCGTGTGTGATTTTTTTTTTCTGGCCACAACAGATTAATGGGGTTTCAATGCATTCCCATGAGAAATGGTGCTTCGACATACAACCATTTCGAGTTACGACCATCATCCTGGAATGGATTAAGTTCAATACAGATAACCACTGTATCTGGAACAAGTTTGGTTCAAATACATCACAACCTCTCACATCTAACAACAATCATCTGCCCACTGAGCCATCCTGGCTCTAGAGAACTCCAAAGATCTACTGCAGATCTTTCTTCTAGTTCATGAAGTAACCTTATTTTGCTACGTTTAAATAATCTAGACATCCTCATCTTAGTTATCCTGAGGTAAACTTCAGGTCAGATCTGCTGCAGACGTGACATGCATTTTTTTTTAAAGTTCCCCTCCTCCTTGTTAAGACTTTCCAGTTCCTTTATGCCAGATTCCTTCTGAATTTAGTCATAGGCACAATCTGCCAGAGCCAGCTGTTTCTTCCTAATTGCCTGTGGAAATGGAAGTTCATCTGCCTATCCGGGCAGTTGTGCAGGGCTGCATCTCCTTATGTTTCATTAGATAAGTTCTACTGCCAAGTAAAATGTTAAAGATTACACACACTGGTCTGCAGAGTCTCCTTTGGAAGCAAAAGCAGTGGTTGTGTGTCCATCTTTATCCCAGTCCAATTCCCAGGGAATTTTTCAGAGAAATATTTTCTCACAGCAGAAATGGGGTCAAGTCCCACAGTACTAGGATATTATCAATGCATGCACATGTGTTTTGGAGGTATACTTCAGTCTTGCACCCCGAACAATATAAGACACAGAACTTGGAGAAGTTCCTTTTTGGGTGGGCGGGGGAATACAACACCATGAATTTCTTAGCCAATCATGACTGTCCTTCCTGGAGGATTTGGACAGTTATGATCCAAAAAAATAACTTCTTTGAGTTCTGGCAGGACTAAACAAAAAGTGTAGAAGAAAATGTTGGGAATTAAATACATCTTTTAAAAACTTTTTTTAAAACCTTGCCTTAAGTAGAAACTCCTTGACAGGGGCCAAAAAGGAGCAGGTAGGGATGCTCTGGGGGTGGGCTGGCGTGCATTAGCACAGGTCTCATCTGGTCTCCATCTTTAAGAGTACTCCAGCCCACCCCTGCAGTGCTCCAAACAGCAGACCAAACAGCCCGTGTAGTCAGAATCTCAGTCTGTAGGTGAAGAAGAAATAGATCAGCCACAACAACAAGGAAACAAACTGGAGAAGTATAATTACTGATGTAGAGATGGCCACAAGCCACCAGCTTATCGTCCAAACAGGCGTTTGAAGCTGCAAAACCCTGCCTCCACCTACAGCAGGCATTTGCTCAGAGGCAGTGGCCTGTCTTCCCTGCCCCACCTCCCCTGTGCACTACCTCTCAGTGGGCAACTGCTGGAGAAGGCAGGGCTTTGAAGCATTAAACACCTGTTTGGATGATAAACAAACTGGCACAAACTGGCAGTTCGTGCCCATCTCCATAGAGGTCTCTGTACTGGAGTCACATAGTCACTGGTTCACATGCTGGTTGCACATTTGTCTCTAGAAATCTGTAGGAAGCTAGAGATTTTTTTTGCAGTGGTTAATCTGCAGTACTGCAGGTAAAACTCTGCTCACAACCCGGGTTCAATCCCAGGTAGCTGAGTCAAGGTTGACTCAGCCCTCCATCTTTCTGAGGTCGGTAAATTGAGTAACCAGCTTGCTGGGGGGAAGCAATGTGTAGCCTGCATAATTAAACTGTAAACTACCCAGAAAGTACTTTAAACACTGGAGAGCAGCACTCTTTGTATGTAATCCTTGTCTCCACTTTTGACCACAAAAAGTTGTTGGGTTGTTGTTGTTTTGCACATCAAAAACCTGATGTGACTGCTTTGGGAAGTTAATTAGCATCAGAATCTGCAATATCCTTCACCCCACCGCCATCAGCTTTATATTGTGAGAGAAAAGGCAACATGCATTCATTGAAATTAAAAAGGTGATAGCATGGTACTAAGTGTTGGGATTTGGAATGCATTTTCATCATTGCTGTTTTCTAGCAAGATGACTGTGTGTGATTAGCTGCATGAGAAGCCTTGTCCGTTCTATAGAAATGGTGACAATAAACCTATTGGAGCCTCATGCAGTATGAGCTCCCTGTACAATTGAGGCAGTCATAATGATTGAAATGACAAGATGATCTTAACCATCCTCCCCATGAATATGATTTTTTTTCTGATCATTCTGCTACCGTGTTTGAAAGTTAGAAAAAAATGACTTGTTTATGGCAGCTTTTTGACAGCTTTGTGCAATTGAGAGCAGCAGGTGAGTTATAGGGGTGAAAGCAATATTAGGTCCCAACTCAACCAGAGTGAGCGCAGGTTTATAGATCAGTGGTTCCTAAAGTTGAGTTCCCAGATATTGCTGGATTTCTATTCCCAGATGTCCCAAATAAAATGTGGTCAAGGTTTCTGGGAGTCGTAGGCAACAATATTTGGGATCCAGTTTTGGAAACCCTTGCTTGAATTGGATTATTTCATTTATGGTGATAAAAGATGTACAGCTGCAAGACATGTATGGGTAGTCCTCACATTTTTATTACTTTATTCTAAGAAACACAGTGGGGGTGACTATGGCTCTCTACCTTCAAACTATGTTCTTGCCAAAAGCCTTGTGAGGTAAGAGAGAGTGAGAGACAGTGATTGAATTATCCAGTGATCTTTATCAGCTGAATGGAGATTTGAACCTACGTCTCCCTGGTTTTTGTAACCAACACTTCTTCCCAACACCGTGTATATTTACAAGTATATACAGAAGTTCTAGCAGTACAAACCGGCAGTTATAGTTGAGGTGCCAGGTTTCAGAGTGTTGATTGAAGTCTCAGGAAAGTGCTATGTTTCCCTGGGTTTCCAGGCAAGGAAATCTCTAGATGAGTGGTCCTGGGGAAGAAATACATGTTTTAATCATTTTATAGTATGTGATGGCTTTAATGCCTGGGGACCCATTTCCTCTCCATTCCTGAGTGATGCTAGAGTTCACTCGTTCAAGGTGAAGACATTTATACATATGCTTACACACATTTGTTTAGGATACAGTGCAGGAAATTCACACAAGCTGTTTCCTTCTGCCATGGCTACATGGACACACACATATTATTTTGCACTTTTAACAAAAAGGTCCACTCTCGTGACATTACAAGAGCCTACTTCTTGGTTTCAGTTTTGGCTTTGAAATGTCAGGGAAAAGGAAATGACTGGCTTGCTAGCCTTAGGTGCAGGAGAGGCTCATAAACAGGGTGGGGGATGGGTGGCAAGCACCTCCATTGTCCAATATCACAAACCATCCTTTCCTAAATGTATTAATACAGTAGCTCATATAAAGCAACTTCTTGGGTTGTACAACAGCACTTCTTGGTTTGTATACAACCGGGTGTTGTGTAGCCAACTTGTTTACCTAAAACATGTTTGGGCTGGTGGTGGTCCATGGTGGGCTTACGACTCAGTACCTGTAGAGCTTCAAACTGCCCAAACTTACCCTAAAAGATAATGCAGAATGGAGTATTATACTGAGACTCAGAACTTACCTGAATATGATCCAGACAAAATTACATGTTTGAGGCTGCAATCCTATACACACTTGGAGATATTTAAATTTGTGGTTTATTAATTAAAATATTTCTTATCTGCCACGTATCAACAGATCTCAAGGCATGGTACAATCAATAAACTCACATTAAAAGAATATCTACAGTTGAAATCCTTTAAAGTAACTGCAACATTTTAAAACAATTTAACAACTAAAGCATGATTAAGACAGACTGAAGAATTGAGAACGGAACCAAAATCTCTCTAATTACCAAATTGGGGAGATGAACAGCTCCAGAATATAATGTGGTACTGAAATAGAAGCACTGTTTGTGCCGGCTGGATTTCTAAACAGAGGGCATTCCATACCTAGGATACTAGAACTGAGAAACCCCTGTCCACATAGTATACTGCTCTTAATCATGGGACTCTGAAGGGGTGCCCATTGCTGATCGCTGCAAATCCATGCCCGGTGGTCACAAAGAGAGAAACTCCTCCATATCAACCAGCTAGAACTCTTAGCACTAATAAAAGCTTGCAGAGCTTTCAGAAACCATCTTGTGGGCAAAATGGTTCAAATAGCCACAGACAACACCACCATGATGTACAGTGGTGCCTCGCATAGCGAGGTTAATCCATTCCAGATTAACCCTCGCTATGTGAAAACAACCCTAAACGGAACATAAAAACCCATTGGAATGCATTAAACATTGTTTAATGCGTTCTAATGGGCCCTAAACCTACCGTTCAGCGAAGTTTCCTCCATAGCGGCAGCCATTTTCGCACCCTCGGTAAGCGAGGGGAGGGTGCGAAAACGCTGCGCGCGGCCATTTCGGGCATCCGGCGGCCATTTTAGAACCGCTGAACAGCTGATCCGCGGGCATCGCAAAGCGCAGATCGGTAAGCGAAATGCTTACCGATTGTCGCTATGCGAGTTTTGCCCATTGGAACGATCGGTATGCCTCTGCATTAGTGATCCCAAAAAGGGGATCACTATGCGGATTCATCATTGTACGGTGCACTCGTTAAGCGAGGCACCACTGTATTATGTTCTCAATCAAGGGGACGCTCACTTTGCAAGTCTTTTCTACCTCGCTGTCGACCTGTGGGAATGGTGCCTCTCTCATCACATTGTCTAGCAATACATATAGCCGGTCAAGACAACAATCTGGCAGATCAGAAAAAATCACAAGCCCACAAATGGGATCTAGATCAATCTGTTTTTCTCCCCCTGTGCAAACGATGGGGAACACCCACCATCGACCTCTTTGCCTCCCTGGTAAACTGGAAATACAAGCGCTACTGCTCCTACGCAGGAGTAGGCAGGACCTCCCGCGGAGATGCATTCATCGACCATTGGCCCAAGTCACTCATTTACCTGTTTCCACTGTTCCCACTCCTCCACAAAGTTGTAGTCTGGTTTCAGAAGGACAGGCCCAATACTATCCGGATAGCTCCATGGCGGCTGCGACAGCCATGGTTCCCAATTCTCCACCAGCTGTTGTCCGACATTTATCACTTGCCCCGTCTACCTCGCCTGCTCATACAGAACTACCAACTTCCTGCCAAGGGTCTTCAAATTACCTTGCAGAGAATATCTAACCGGGTTGCATCTACCATCCAGCTTGCTTATCAGCTTGCTCAAGTTCCAGCACCACAGAGGATCCACCCTCATTATAGGGCATCGGCGACATCTATGGTATTTCTTCGGAGCATCCCCATACCAGACATCTGCACCTCTGCCACATGGTCACAGCCATCCACGTTTATCAATCACTACACATTGGACTTTGTCAGTAATCTAATGCTGCTTTTTGGGTGTGCTGTGTTACCTTGGTGGTACACCCTCCTCTGGATACGGTAGCTTTTTAGTCACCCATAGTGTGATTCACAGAGGCCACGAAGAAGAACGACAGGTTACCTACCTGTAATTGTAGTTCTTTGAGTGGACCTCTGTGACTCACATGTCCCAACCCGGCCTCCCCAGTGTCATGCCCTTTTCTTTATGCAGTGGTTGACCTAACCGAAGGGAGAGCCTTGGCGCCAAGATACAAGATACATATTTTCCTTTGCTATCACAGAAGCTCTAGAATATTCCGGCGAGGCTCTGAGTATGCGCAGATTACCCATAGTGTGAATCACAGAGGTCTGCTTGAAGAACTACAATTACAGGTAGGTAACCTCTCGTTATATTCCACATATACCGATTGCACTTTATTGTAACTAAGCAACCACAGTGGCATATGTGACAAATGTTGCTGTGCGTATAACGAGCTCAACAATAGAAAATACTTTTTGGCATGGCAGTACCTGGAATGAGGATCACTCTGCTAAGTTATAGTAAAATGCACACAATGTGAGTTGAGTACAGAGACAACAGCGGCCGTAACTGCCAGTCATTGCCCAAGTTTTATTTTTCTTCCAGTGCCTGCCCTCTGGCAGACAACCTCCCTAATCCTCCTCTGAACAGCTGCTGTCACCACCACATTTCATGTGGCTCTGTCTTTTGCAGCTGGCAGCAAATCCGAAGCATACGGTGAAAGTTCATGTGTTGGCCCATTGACGTGTGCCAACTTCTGAATGCTGCTTTTAGTTTTCCTCATCTCCTTTTTTCCCTCCTCCATTTCTTTTCTTTTCTTTTTGAATACATCCCCAAGTTTCATTTTAATTCTCTTCAAGCAAATGTTCTTTCATCCATCCCAGGTTATCTACTTTCCCGAGATAGCTGTACAGTTAAAAGAAGATTGTATAGTCCATGTGAGTACAGTTCAGTGAGGCGGTCTGAAAAAGCTGAGAAGTGGATTTGAAAGATGCCTTTGGAGAGTAGAGATTAGAGTTGAATGTACTGAAGCCCATTCCCCAAATGAGAGACACCTTTCCCTAAAACCACTTCTTCTTATGAAATAATTGCAACAATAAAAGTAGGGATTACTTGAAAAAAATTCTAGTTTTCAGTGACTTTCCAAGGCTCTCTGTATTAAGATTCATTGGAAAGATTTCCCCCTGCACCAGCAAGCTTTTCCAGCTTACTGCAAAAACAAGATCTGAAGTACAGTTTTTTTTCTCATCTTTTGACTGTTTTTTGTAGTCAAATTGTGTACAATCAAAATAGCACCCTATCTGGGGAAGCTTATGCAGGAAAATATGCCATTTTGTGCAGCAGATGTAGTAATTCTGTGTGTACTTATGTTCCTTTCAGGGAAAAAAATACTACAAAACAGTCAAGAAATCCTGCAGGATTTTTCACAAGATTTCTTAGAGGGGTGGAAAATTAATTCAGAAAACCTTCACTGAGAGGAGAAAAGGGATATTTTTCTTGGTTTCTTGACAAGATGGTTGGATGGCAAGATTCACATCCTTAACTGAGAATGTTGTAGCTTGGGTGGGGGAAGGTAGGTAAATGTGGGCATCATAAAGCTGTACCAAATGAGGTGTGGAAAAGGTGTATGCACAGTTTTCGTAACATTAGGACCTGGGGTGGTTCAATAAGGCTGTTTGTTGAGAGGTCCATGAGAGACATACAGTAAAAGTACTTCATCAGCCTAGTACATGTTTGAACCTTGGTGTAGTGATGAATAGGGACGTGGTGGGGCTGTGGGTTAAACCACAAAGCCTCTGGGCTGCAAGGTCAAAAGATCAGCAGTTGGAATCCACACGGCAGAGTAAGCGCCCGTCGCTTGTCCCAGCTCCTGCCAACCTAGCAGTTCGAAAGCATGTAAAAATATGAGTAGATAAATAGGTGCCACCACGGTGAGAAGGTAACGGCGTTCCATATCTAGTCATGCTGGCCACGTGATCACGGAAACTGTCTACGGACAAGCGCTGGCTCTGGAAATGGGGATGAGCACCGCACCCTAGAATCGGACATGACTGTCAAGGGGAATCTTTACCTTTTTACCTAGTGATGAATGCCAAGTTGGATAGTTTTAAAATAGGATTAGGCCAATTCATGGGGGATAAAAGTGTCAATAGCTACCAGTCATGATGGTTATATATTAATAATAATTATGGTATCTCAAGAATTAAAGTTGGAATGCCTTTCAGTGCCAGTTGCTGGAGAGCATGAACATGCTGGTGCCGTATTTGTGGGTTTCCTTCATGAATCTCCTTGGCCATTGTGTGAACATTATGGCAGGCTACACAGGCCTGCTCTTCATGTGATACATTGCTTCCTCATCTCTGTACACTTTCCATTTTCCTATATTATTTATTTGTAAGGAAGCATCTCTTGTGTAACAAAAGGAGAGGCAGTAACTTGGTTCAGACACTTACGGGGACAATGAGGTTCTTTTTACAGAGGAAGAAGGCATGTGCCTCCTACCATTTCGTGCATATAATACTTCCACTGTATATGCAGAGGACTTGTGCAAATGCCAAACTGTCACTGTAAAACCCTGAACACATTGGATCCCATCTCATTTTAGAAGCTATGCACATTAGTCCTTGATTAGAACTTAGAAGGGAAACTTCCAGGTACTACTAGATAATATCTAGAAAAAAATTCTACCTGAAACTCTGGATTGCTACTCTAGTATGTGTTGATAATGCTGAACTAGATGGAAAAAGGGCAGCTTCCTATATTCCTAATGCCTGAACTGCATAACTGTTCCATTAGAAATGGGTAGTGAGAATCACACATAGAACTTTGTACACAAAGGGGACTCTGATAGGTCTAGGGCCACTCCTTGCACTGGGAAATTGTACAGATGTATGTACAGATGCCCAGCTGATTGGGTAGCTCAGTGAATTAGGTACCTGGCTGTGGATCCAGAGACTAGGGGTTCAGTTTGAGCAATTAAATTACATGATTAGCTGTAGGAGGCATCATTTCCTTCTTTACATCATGCAGCAAAATATCTTGAACATTCCTGTACATATGCAGGGCCGAGGTTCTATGTTCATTGTGGTGGATTTTTCTTTCCCGTTTCAGAAGGTTTTAATGTAGCAAGGCTCTACAGAAACAATTTTTGCTTTCTAGCACGATGTACAAGTAAAAGCTGCTGCTTCATCACTTCTTTGATTTCCAAATTGTAAAGGATTAGCATAATCCTTCTGCTGCCGACTCATCTCTTGCATCAGAAAACTTGGATTTCCAGCCAGCCATTCAGCTTTCTTCCTGCTTTTGGTTTTAATTCATTAGCGTCAATATTCTTGTCAGATATTTTACAAAGAACCGAACGTTGGTGCACAGCAAGTTGCACATTTATGCAGCAATGAAAGACATTTATTTAGGGTTTTTAATATATCAACAAATACGAGGGATTCTCAGAGCAATTAACAAGATATACATAGTTTTGAAATAAAACATACCAACTCCCCCATACATATACAGTTGAAACATCAGTCACAAAAACACTATAAATCCCCATCCCCATCAATCAGTAGTTTAGTTTAAAAGGGTAAGTTCCAATCAATAGTGGAAAGCCTTCTTAAATAACACTTCAAAAGATTTCTTTTTAAAGATGTTTTAAGTAGGGATCCGCATCTGGAATATAGTATGGATCACATTCATTCATGGCAAGCCCACCAGGGGCAATGGGCCAGTAGTGGGTGGGGTCATAGCTTGGGAAATTTGCTTTGTTCAATTATACCTCCTAAAATCTCATAATCTGCATGATCACACATCGACGATCCTAAACTGACTTATACTCTGTCTAATACATGCTAGTGACACATGGAGTTACTTTTAGAGTTCAGGACTAGTTTTATGCCTATCTATGGATTCAAAAGTCAAGAACCTAGATTCAGAAATCAAAGCACGTATGAAAATTGTCTTACAAGTACACATTATTGGTGGGATCTAGACCACTGTGGGTAGAGTTTCCAAAGTCTCTCTCCTTCCCCTCATTCTTTAGATTCTGACAAGCTGCCATGCCATGCTCCCAAGATTTTCTAGGTATGAGTACTTTATGGTCTTCTTGTCCCTGCTTCTGCTGGTGCTTTGGAACTATGCAGCTTGCCCAAGGCCACCCAATTGACAGGCATCAGCTAGATAAGCACTAGGTGAACTTGGCTGGCCCCATTCCCAGAAGGCACAAAAGGGAAGACTCAAACCATCCTTTTACCCATCCTGGAACTACCGTACATGTTTGCAATCATCCACAAAAAAAGCTTTTTACTGCAGGTTAACTACAAACAGACATGACCCCACTTTCAGCACATGTCCTGTTTTAATCCAAATCCTTGCATTAAAGCAACCAGCTGCCTGATCATCTGTAGTGGCAGGAAGGCCCCCTACTGCAGTTTTTAAAAGAGCAAATTGGACACCATTTTTAAACTGCAGGAGGGCCTGCATCACATGCAGGGATAGGAGTTCCTGCAAATTCCACCCAGTTTCCCCACAGTCCATATTTGTGCCCCAGTTCAATAATAACACCAACATCTTTCTGTTCTTTACAACAGGAATCATGAACCTCTGCCCTATTGGCTGGATTTAGTCTGTCATGGCTCCCTTCTGGGTCTCAAAGCCCTCTGTTGAGATCCCTTCAAGCCCTGGTCCTCTCCAGGAAGAGAGAGGGAAATTACTTCCATGCTGATTGCCTTGAAGTGGCTGTTTTCCAGTGAAGCCAGTTCACTGAAGAACCACCATTGCAAGGCCCTGGGACTTTTATTGCCTCCAGCAACAATACAGCATGCTACCATGAAAATGAGGTCAATGTATTTGAATGGGTTTATGAATTTATATGTGTCCAGGCATGTGGGAATGCTAGATGGTTCAAGTCAACTTTTCCAAAATGCAACAGAGACTCATTCTTTTGAATGGTGTTGTGAATCCAGGGCTTCAGGATCGCCTCCTAAATTCAATGAAACTTGAAAAGATTTAAGTATTAGTTGGATTACTGGGCAGAGCTCAGACTTCAGTCACTTGGGACATGTATATCTGCTGCTGTCACTGTTGTAAATCTTATTGAGAAACAAAATCATCATCAACAACAGCTGGACAGGAATGGAGCCAAAACTTATGCAGAAGGAGGAATGTGTTGTTGTTTTTTAAATGTGCAACGTACATTGACTGAAGAGTCATGATAAATGTCTAGGCTGATTCTGCTTCAGGTTCTGACAAATTCAACCTTGCAAGGGAATCAGCATAATGTGTTCCAATCTGCTCTTGGAACTTTCTCTTGTGTCAGTCTTATTGAAGGACAGAAACCACTGAGTTCTCCAGCAAAAGCTCCACTAGTGAGATCTTGCAGGTTTCCCCTGCAAACCTTCCCTTCTGTTGCAAGCTTCCCACCTTGGGATACTGCTGTGCATAGGAACTGGCAGCATGTCTTATGATCTGGCCATACTATTAATCAGAAGGAGGTAACTGCCTCAGGGAGTAAGATATAGTGGCAGCCACCCACAGCCATTTCACCTGTACCTTCAGTCATTCCCTTTTATTTGATAACCAAGTTCAATGCAACACACAGCTGGTCTTGAGCCCCCTAACAGAGCCTGCTGCCCTTTCTTGTTAGTCCAGTTCGCTTGCAGCTAATGGGATACATACCACTTGTGTTTTGCCTCAGGCAACAGCCTGTCTTGTGTCAGTTCTGGACAGCAGATCAATTCTGCCTCTGCATTTTGAAAAAAGGTTCAGCTAGAGCCCTGTTTAGTTACATGCTTGCATCTGTAGAGTTCTGAAGTTCTGAAATATTGAGATATTTCAGGATCTTTGTGGATTCAACTTGAGGGAGAAAGGAGCGGGCACTGCAACAAACTTTTGAAAAATATAAATTCATTTCTTCAGAAGCAATCCCTGCAGAAAAGTTAATTGCCTGGCTGCTGACTGTAGTAGATACACTGCAGATGACTAAGGTGCAAAAATATATCACTATCTCACAGTTTAGAAACAGGTATGAACAAGAGTAGGAGGTACTTGTCAATGGATAAAATTTCTTCTCTGCTCAAGGGCACGATACAAAGAAAATTGTGACTTTTTGTTGTTTATGGTACTCAGTACATTCTCATACATTATATTTTGCTCTGCATAATAGGATAATATTCTCCATCATTCTATTTTTGTTGCTTTTCGTGTTTACTCTTTTTTCTTTCTGCTTGGCTTGAATTTTCTTTAGGCCTTTCTGTTTTCCCCTTTTGACAAAAATAAAAGAATAAGCTAAAAGCTAATATGTATTGTGTGTGTATATATATATTGAAAGATATGAACTTTATTTGAAGTCATACTCCATTGCAACCTGAAAATGCATAGCGTTTCCCATTCATCTTAGCCAACTGATTGATTTTTAATGGATAGTTCATTTATTTTTTTAAATCATAAATTGAAACATGTTTTCAACAGAGAAAATAAATATCTGCCAAACAGCATTTTCCTCTATGATCAAACTAGACAATGCAATACAAGAAGCAGGTCTTCCTTAAGTTATCATCATCTTAGGACCTCAGAGCTGGAAGAGACCCTATAGATCATTGAGTCCAACCCCTGTCAGGGAGGCATAGTGGGGAATTGAACTCCCAACTCTTGGCTCAGCAACCAGATACTTGAACCACTGAGCTATCCAGTAGTTCTTCTGCAAGATGATTGATTGTTCGTCAAGCAAGAGCTTTCGCTCAGTTCTAAATCTTGCTTTGCAATTAGCTTAGTTTTGTGGTTGGGTACTACAAGGTAAACATGGGCTTAGCTTCTAAGTCTAATTTCCTACGTTCATGTCTCTGAGAAAATAACACTCAGGGGTAAATATGAGCTATCACCTTTTAGCATGTGTCCTTAGCATCTCGTTTAGTTTCATTAATTGAATTTCTGGTGAGTGTCGATTCCTACAGAGGTGAAGAGAGACTAGTCGCAGAGTGGGTGGGGGATGTTATGAAAGCATTGCCAAAAGAAATGGTTTTCTGTCATAGCTGATGAACCAGCCATTCCGGAATCTTTTTTTCCCAAATGAGGGAAATGGCCTGGAGACCATTCTAACCCATCTGTCACTATTTTTATTCCCGAGTATAGTGATTCAGCGTTGCTCCATATGTTGTACAGTACTCTGCTGCTGTTTTGTATCTTGTGGGCAACTTTGCCCATAGGCCTTTTCCTAACTGGTTTCCTAAAGAACATTCAGGTTTCATTGAGATGGTTGCATTTCATATGCTTGCCTTAAATATATGTCCAGAGACTCAAAAAATTACTTTTTGGGCCCAGAATAACCTAAGCAGCATGGCTACTAATATAATGTCCAAGCTCCTGTTTGTTTTGAATTGACTGTGCCCTTGTTACAGGCGACTTATTCAGTATTTTCTTTCCCTAAAGCATTCATGGATGGCTTTTCTACAAAGCCATGCTAAAATGGTTGTACTTGAAGCTGTTATTTTGTTTTCTGGCATAGTATTTACAGCTATAGAAGCATTTCATGAAGCAGATTGGAATAATCATTAAATTTATTGCTTCGCCTTAGGAAGTCATGCCCCATTGATATTTTAATAGGAATTTTGTTAGTTGTACGCAATTTCAATATAATACTTCAAGTGGTTGCCTTTCACATATACGGCCCCCCACGTGTACATAAATATTTTTCTACTGAGGCTCAAGTCCAAGCATCAGAAGAAGTGGGCTGCACCCCATGGAAGCTTACATCAAATAATACTCGAGAGACTTTAAGGAGCTACAGGATTCTTTGTTGGTTTCGCAGCACTAGCGGCTGCTCTTTTAAGAAGTAAAAGCGAGCCATTATTTTCTAGCAGCCCTGTTCTCTTTAAAGACAGACGGTGGAGATTTATTTGGGACCAACCATGTGTAGTAGATGTATATCAGTGATTTTCCCTGAAAGAAAGTAGATGTATATTTGTGGTTTTCCTTCTAAGGATGCTTCAAACCATACTATGCATTTTTTGAGGTTTCAATAGAAAGTTTAGGTTTCAAGCAGACACTTTGTGTGGTTTCACAAGAGAATCTGAACAATCCGGGACAAAACAATGGAATATTTATTTTGGACAAATGGAAATAAAGTCAGTCAAATAAACACATCCATTCTAACTAGTATAGTGAGGGAACGACTAAGCCAAATTATCCCAGCCTGGATCAAACTAAATGGGGTTGCTTTGAGGTGCAGCATGTTACTTGCTGTAATTCTTATCTCCTCATTCAAGAATCAGGTGGTTCAGGGGCAGGAAACTACACTGTACCTAAAGCATTATTTATAATTTTTTATTATTTAGCCCTTCTTCCTTTTAAAGGGAAAGATTTTTTTAAAAAAGAACCTACATGACCTCTCTTGTCTCTCCCTCTGTGGAGGGGCTAGGAAAATTGCAAATCTTGTTAAATTTAGCTGTAACTGGCATAGCGCTGAATTAGCTTGCTGAACAAATAAATCAGCACGAGCCTATAAGGATTATTTAAAACTCATCTTCCAGGTCCTCTTCTGTCTTCCCCTCTGGGAGAGAGGGGAGCAGGAAGAAGTTACTGGGCACACAGGGTGTCGCTTATCTTTCCCAGGATTTCTGCTGTTATAATTGTGTATTATTCATTTATTTCCACAAGTGTTCAGGAAATTATTTAGGACACCATAGTCAAGAAATGAGCAAAGCTTTCAGGTGGACCAATTTACACTGACGATGGGTAGTATTTTAATCTCCTTCACGGACTGCTGCCTTGTTGAGGCGAAGGGGCTTGAGTAATTCAGAGATGCTATGGGCTATGCCATGCAGGGACACCCAAGATGGACAGGTCATAGTGCAGAGTTCTGACTAAATGCGATCCAGCTGGAGCAGGAACTGGCAAGCCACTCCAGTATTTTTGACAAGAAAACTCCATGGATAGAAACAAAAGGCTAAAAGATCTGATGATGGAAGATGAGCCCCTCAAGTCAGAAGGCGCCCAACATGCTACTGAGGAAGAGTGGAGGACAATACAATACTTGGTAAGCTACGTAGATGTGGTTAAACAGGAGGTGGCAAGAATAAACATTGACATCCTGGGTTTCAGTGAACTAAAATGGACGGGAATGGGCTAATTCAATTCAGACGATTATCATATCTACTACTGTGGGCAAGAATCCCATAGAAGAGAGGCAGTAGCCCTCATAGTCAACAGTTAGAACTGGATGTGGAACAACTGATTGGTTCAAAATTGGGAAAGGAGTATGACAAGGCTGTATATTGTCCCCCTGTTTATTTAACATATGCAGAATACATCATGCGAAAGGCTGGACTGGAGGAATCCCAAACTGGAATTAAGATTGCCGGAAGAAATATCAACAACTTCAGATATGCAGATGATACCACTCTGATGGCAGAAAGTGAGGAGGAATTAAGGAGTCTCTTAATGAGGGTGAAAGAGGAGAGCATACAAATGGTCTGCAGCTCAACATAAAAAAAACCCTAAGATCATGGCCACCGGACTCATCATCTCCTGGCAAATAGAAGGGGAAGATATGGAGGCAGTGACAGACTTCATTTTCTTGGGCTTCATGATCACTGCAGATGGTGACAGCAGCCATGGAATTAAAAGACACCTGCTTCTTGGGAGGAAAGCGATGACAAACCTCAACAGCATCTTAAAAAGCAGAGACATCACCCTGCCGACAAATGTCTGCATAGTAAAAGCTATGGTTTTTCCAATAGCAATGTATGGAAGTGAGAGATGGACCATAAGAAGGCTGACCGCCGAAGAATTGATGCTTTTGAATTGTGCTGCTGGAGGAGGCTCTTGAGAGTCTCCTGGACTGTAAGGAGAACAAACCTATCAATTCTAAGGGAAATCAACCCTGAGTGCTCACTCATGAGAAAGGAAGTCTCCCTGGAAAAGAACCTGATATTGGGGAAGTGTGAAGGCAAGAGGAGAAGGGGACGACAGAGGATGAGATGGTTGGCAGTGTCATTGAAGCTACCAACATGAATTTGACCAAAATCCAGGAGGCAGTGGAAGACAAGAGGGCCTGGCGTGCTCTGGTCCATGGGGTCATGAAGAGTCAGACATGACTTAACGATTAAACAACAACACAGTATTTTAATGTTTCATTATTTTAAAAACCCATTGCATGAAGTAAATCAACAGTTTGCTAAGTGGGCTAAAGGTAAAGGTTCCCCTTGACATTTAGTCTAGTCATGTCCGACCCGAGGGCGTGGTGCTCATCCCCATCTCCAAGCCATAGAGCCAACGTTTCTCTGAATACAGTTTCTGTGGTCACATGGCCAGCGTGACTAGACATGGAACGCCGTTATCTTCCCACCATGGTGGTACCTATTTATCTGCTCGCATTTGCATGCTTTCGAACTGCTAGGTTGGCAGGAGCTGTGACAAACGACGAGAGCTCACTCCGTCGCGTGGATTCGATTTTATGACTGCTGCTCTTCTGACCTTGCAGCACAGAGGCTTCTGCAGTTTAGACAGGAGGGCCTGGCATGCTCTGGTCCATGGGGTCACAAAGAGTTGATCATGACTTAACAAGTAAGCAACAACAATGCCAAATATAGCTTGTTAGAAGCTGTAATGCTGTGCATGGTTTTGGCTGCCTCAGAGGTCTGGTTAGGTTCGATCCCTCTAATCACTCATGCCAGAACTCAACCAAAACTGAGCAATCTTACCACCATCAAAAATCAGCAGCCCCCGATACTTATCCAGAAAGCTATGTGTGAGCTTGGACAGGTGTTGGGATCAAAAGTATGACACTCAAACACTGACCTCAGAGTACATAAAACTTTGCAATACTTTTTGTTAGTTTCAATTGTGGTGGTCTGTCATAACTGACATTTATATCTAAAAGAGTTAATTCCAATGTGAAAGCAGATAAATTTCCAATCATATCAAAGTTCAACTGGGTATCAGAGTATAAACCATGGCTTCACTCATGGTAAAGTATTCTAGATATCCACATTTTATTCATTCCACTTTTTGCAAGCAGAAAAATTGTTCAGGCAACACCAACTTGCCTGTTTCATCATCTTTATTCATATGCATTGCCTCTATGCATAAAAATCCAAGATTTATTGAAAGTATGTATTTTTTTTTACAGGCACATTTCAGTTTTATAGAAATTAATCTTATTGTAGTGAAAAAGTTGTAGATGCAAATACTTTGCATTTCAAATCATTTAAAAGACAGTCTTACAGCTATGGAAAGAAATTGTACACACAAATGTTCAAAAACATATGACATTTAAACATATGTTGCAGACAAACATTTAAGTCACATTTTAACCCAAAAATGCAAGAGCATAAAAGTGTATAATAAAAATACCAAAAGAGTCTTAAATTACATTTTAAAAAATCAGAGGCTTATAGCCTTAAAAGGCACAATATAAAGCAGAGAATACATCTCTTAAAATATCTCTTAAAAATAATCTATACAAGTAGAAAAATATTAGTTAGCCTATGCTGTATAAGCATATTCAGGCACACAAGAAAAATGCTGTAAGTGCTCCTTCAGCCATCTGCAAATTGTTCTTATCTGTTCTGAGGTGGTAGTGCTATATGGCTACATGTTACCTGATGGTTTCTGAGCTTCCAATGCTCCTTGTCTGTATTGTTGGTATCTGGTATGTCTTTTGTTCCTCTCTATTTATATTACTCTCATTTGTATACATTTCACTTCAACTGTCAACAATCAAGTTCTACTGATAGAGCAAACTGCTGCCCTATCAAATATGCCATTTGAAATTTCTATGGGAATTTATATGCTAATCGAGCAAACTGCTGATAGTGTGGGAACTGCTTTGGGAGCAAAGTGCCAGGGGAGCAAATTGCTGGTAAACAAATTTGGTGAGGTACCAATTTTCTATACTCGAATTTTAGTACTCTAGGGGTTTCATGGTCTAAGAGGGTTTTTTCCAGTGTTTTGATTTTCTTATCATTTGTTTACATGTCCACTCTCAGCTGTTAGCTTGCTAAGAGAGATATATTTTTTTTGCAAGGCAGTGCTGTTTTACATTGACTTTGCTTTTCTTGTGGTGGCTTGAATGGAGAGTTAGCGGAGTATGTTGTCATAGTGACTTTTATTATACTGCTGTTCCAACTTCATATTGTACACTTTCAGGGTTGCATTTTTGCACTCTCCTTCATTATCTTTGCCTTCTTTACATACACATTTTAAACCTTGACAAAGGGGCAACATGGCCTGGGATTGCCCAAATGTCAAATGGTTGTGGGGAAAAGGAACAAACCAGCCTGTCCCCAAAATGGACCAAACCGCAGGCTAACCCTACCTGATCACACCATCTGATAAATATGTATAAGAAACAGCACCATTCTATAATGTTTATGAACAGAGCGTAGAAATATTTTAGCTACTGCTAGAAAACAACGGGGAAATATTTTTCATTTTCACCCCAGTAGGTGAAATAAAGTACTCTTGTTTATTTATTTTTGAATCCGTTTCCTTATTAGAAGAAGCAAAAAAAAAAAAAAATCTGTCTTCACCAGATGGCTATTTTTACTTTATACGCAATAATTCTCAGATGGCCAGGTGTCTGTGTAAAATAAGCTTTAGAATTCCTGCAATTTGTGCCTATTAAGAGTTGGCCCTTCATCACACCATTTCAATTCAGCTCTGTTTTATACGAAAACCATGTGGGGAGGCCATTATGACATTTGATCTGAGAACACTGACTCACTGAGCGAGATGTTAAAATGATTTCCATTCTGGAAAGCTTCCCGCAGTGGGCTAAGAGACTCAGCTGAAAATTGTGCTCTAATAGCGGGTGGCTGTGAGGAAAAGGGGCAGCAGTCTAGGATTAGAAGTTCTGGCAAACTACAAACCTTCCTAGGTTTAACATTTAGCATTTGGCAAATGATTGCAGAAGTAAAGCCAAAGGCTGCAGTCCTCAGACCACTTGCTACATTTGTAGGTTGGTGAGTGAGTTGGAATTTAATTTTTAAAAAACTTTTTAAAGTAATTGTATTTTAAACATGCTTTTGGTTTAATTCTTATTTATTTATTTATTTATTTATTTATTTATTTATTTATTTATTTATTTATTTATTTATTTATTTATTTATACCCTACCCATCTAGACACATGTCTACTCTGGGTGGCTAACAATAAAAATAGAATAAAATTATTTTATAAAATAAAGAGCAACAATAATAATATCGCTCAAGATGGGGAAAAATAAAAAATAATCAAGTGATGACAGGAGGGAAAGCCTGCCTAAAGAGCCAGGTCTTCAGTTCGCTCTTAAAAACATCCACCGAGGGAGCCAGACAGATCTCTGAAGGGAGACTGTTCCAAAGGCGAGAGACCACTGCCGAAAAGGTCCAGTTTCTTGTTCTTTCTCTCCGGGCCTCCCTCAGCATTAGGCCCCTCAGCCGCCCTTCCTGGCTAGAATGAGTGATTCGGGTAGATCTAGGTAGGAGGAGCCATTCCGGTGGATATCGAGGTCCTAAACCATTTATTATTTATTTATTTATTTATTCAATTTATATGCCGCCCACACTACCCAGAGGTCTCTGGGCGGCTTACAATAATTAAAATTCAATACAGTAAAAGATAAAATAATTAAAATACAATTAAAATACAATTAAAATTGTCATCAGACCCACAGCTAATATTATTTCAATTTAGGGCTTTATATGTCATCATTAACACTTTGAAATCAATGCTGAAATGAACGGGCATCCAATGCAAAGCAGCCAGAGAGGGGGAAATATGCTGATATTTTCTCATCCCACTAAGAAGTCTGGCCGCTGCATTCTGCACCATTTGAAGCTTCTGCATCAGTCTCAAAGGTAGCCCCACGCAGAGTGCATTGCAGTAGTCTAATCTGGAGATTACAAGCGCTTGGACCAAAGTGGTGAGCACCCCAACATCAAGATAGGGACACAGCTGGGCAGTCTGCCACAGATGGAATTAGGTGGAGAGAACCACTGACACCACCTGGGTTTTCATGGTGAGTGCCAGATTCAGATGGACCCCCAAGCTGCGAACCTCACTCTTTGTGGTGAAAGTCATTCCCCCCAAAAAGAGGGAGTTTCCCAAATCACCAATGGAGGAGGCACCCACCCTCAGGACCTCTGTCTTTTCCGGGTTCAGCCTCAGTCGATTCTCCTGCATCCATTGCAGTACAGCCTCCAGGCAGCACTGAAGGGATGGAATGCCATCCACTGTGGTTGGAGAAAAGGAGATGTAGAGCTGGGTGTCATCTGCATACTGATGGCAGAAAAACCCACATCCCCTGATGACCCACCCAGCGGTCTCATGTGGATATTAAACAGCATTGGGGAAATAATCGAGACCTGTGGAACCCCACAATTGAGGCTCCATGGGGCTGAAACACTTTCCCCAAGCTGTACTCTCTGAGGATGGTTCTCCAAGAAGGGTTGAAGCCAGGCAAGCGCCAGACCACCGATCCCCACCTCGGAGATCCTCCCCAGGAGGATACCATGGTTGACAGTATCGAAGGCGGCTGAGATATCGAGGAGGACCAACAAAGACATTTTGCCCCTGTCAGCCTCCCTCAGCAGGTCATCAAACAGGGTGACCAATGCCGTTTCTGTACCATGGCGTGGCCTGAAGCCTGACTGGAATTAATCCAGGGCATTGGTTTCATCCAAAAGAGCCTGGAACTGGTCAGTCACTACCCTCTCTACCATTTTGCTAAGGAAAGAAACATTGGCGACAGGCCTATAAGTGCCAAGGTTTCTTCCTTATGGTCCTAATGAGTGTCTCCTTGAGGGCAAGGGGAACCTTGCCCACATGGAGAGACCCATTAATTATTGCTGTAGCCCATTCAGTTGTTGTAGCCCTGGCTGCTTTGATTAGCCAGGCCAGGCCAGGGTCAAGGGAGGAGATGGTGGCACGACAGCGGTCAAGAGCTTGGTCCACCATATCTGGCATCACAGGCTAAAAGGGATCAACTCTCACTGGGCAAGGTGGAGCACTGGACATCTGCTTGATCTACTGTGTTCAAAAAAGGAGAGAGCTCCCAGAGGATGGCCTCCACTTTAGATTTTAAAAATGCTGCAAATTGGTCAGGTGAAATGCTAGTAGGAGGCCCATCATTTAGGACAGTGATGGCGAACCTATGGCACGCGTGCCACAGCTGGCACACAGAGCCCTCTCTGTGGGCACATGAGCCATAAGTCGCCATAGAGAAATACTTACCCGTCCTCCGATCCCGGATTTTGGCACTCCCCTCTGCTAGTGCAGTGGTCCAGCGGAGGAATGCAATGGCGACCATTACCGCTCTAGCCCAATGGGGGATTGGAGGATAAGTAATTATCTATTTGTTAATACTGCCCGTGGGGGTGGGGGGGAAAACAAGCATTTAACCCTTGCAGTACAGGAGCAGTATTTTCTAAACTAAAACTTCAGCATTTTAATTGCAGTATTGGCACTTTGAAATAAATAAGTTGATTTTGTGTTGCAGTTTGGGAACTTGGCTCAAAAAGGTTCACCATCCCTGCACTAGGTGCTCAGAGGCAGTCACTGCCTTCAAGCAGCAGATTTTGCAGTACCAGTGTATTTTTTCCATCTATCCATGACATGGATCCACATGAATTTTAATGTACGCTCATCTCCAAATCATTGCCCATCTCCATTTCCTCGGTTGTGGCACTGGTGTGAGAGGTTGGACAGGAAGCTTATTCAAAGTGGCATATTTTCTCCCCACTTGTACTCTGCAAGTCCATGGAGTGCTCATGGTGTTGATGATGATGAGGCTTGCCAGGTCTCAGAGAATGAGCTGCTATGCCAGGAAATGGCTGGGCTCCCCTGAATCCCCAGGCCAGGCAAACAAATGTGAGTAGCAGTGGTGGAAGGGAAGGAGCGAGTCTCGTTTATTTTTATAGGGTGGCCATAGTGTTTGGGTGCCCAACTCCATCCCTCTCCGAATGGCACCAGGGCTCGCTGGCTTCATCTGTCCAATACGAGACATAATATACTTGCTTGGGAGCTCAGACAGGGAACCCACAATGCCTAGCTCATTCCCTTACACACGCATGTAGAAATATTATGTTCCTAACAAGGCCCCACACCATGTCTTCACAAAGACCCACTCCAGGCATTGAGCCCCAGATATAATGAGGGGATGGGGAAGATAATCCTGTGACAGCCCCTGACAAACAAGACAGCACTTCAAAACCATTCCGGAAAATTCTTTTATTGGTTTTGGAAAAAAAAGGCTAAACGGGTATTCTCAGCAGACAGAAGGGCCTGGTTCAGGTCCAGAAGGATGCCTGCCTTCTGGTCCCTCGCATCCCTCTGGGGAAGAGGACGCTTCAGGCCCTGCAAGAGAAAGAGAAAGAGAAAAACAACTAAGGGTGAGCTCGCCCACTGCCGTCAACCGGCTTCAACCCAGGCGTATCCACCGACCAATGTTCTGGCAACTTCATCCCGAAGTTCCGCCTGCCAACATCCACTGGCTTCGACCAGGAATATCCACCCGTTTGTCTCTTCCACTCCGCTTCAGAAGCCAGCCTCCGCCAGCTCCTGAATGCTTGGGTCACACACACACCCTGGCAACATCCCCACAGAACGCCAGCCAGCCCCTTCTCTCTCTCTCTCACACACACACACACACACACACACACACACACACACACCAGCCACCCCACCTTCACTCCACCAGCCATTCACGCACACGCCAGGTTTCCATCCATCGACATCCACCAAGCTTCCACCAGCTGGTTTCAGGAGGCTAACGTCCCCCGGCTTCATCTGCCAACCTCTGCTGGCCTCTGCTTTGCGGCCTCAGCCAGCTTCCGCAGGGAGTCCACTGGCTTCCTTCCGGTCCATCGCTGACATCAGCCAGCTCCAAGCCACGCATCTCTGCCAGCCTCGAGCTGTTAACTCGCAAGCCCAGTTAGCAAGTTCATCTGCTTTCTCAAGAGAACTTGCCTTGGGCAGAAGGGCTGAAGGGCAGCTCTCTCTGCCGGACTGCCCTCTGGCCACTGGCCTCCCTTCTGGTCTCCCGCCCTGCCCAGCAAGCCCCTTTTATCTCCAGCAGAGAGGTGGGGTTCTGTGAGGTCACAAAGACCCAGGAGAGTGGGGCTGGGTTCCCAAGGCGACAGCAGCAGCACCCTCGGGATTGGCTGAGTCCTGAAGATGATGTCAACAGTCCCTCTGATCCTGTGATTCATCCACAAAAGCTTGCATTTTGCATGTTTTTTTTAAATTTGTGGCCTGTTAATGTATCCCCTGTGACCAATAACTCTGATTGTTAAATCTCCCCATATTAGCCTTCTGACAGGATTCTAGGTTGGTGCTCCAAAAAGTTATCTTCCAGCATTTGCACCAAAAGGAACTTTCCTAAGCCCTGAGCTGGGTGGGGGGGAATGAAAGCAATAAATGAATAAGGATGGGCACAGTCACACAATGAAGCCTTTGACCCTTTTTAAAAACTTTTTTGTGGACATTTCTTTTCTTGCCCTTGCCATGAAAAAGATATTATAAGGAGCCTGTTAAGAAAACAACCTAAGTGTTTGAAACACATACAAGTATTTTAACACCATCCCTGCACTATCAAAGACGCAGCTGTGTTTCAAAGACTCTCCCAGCCTTTGGAACTCCCTCCCACTGGAAGGCAGATTTGCCCCACCAGTAAGTATTTATTTGTTAATACCGCCCAACGGGGGGGGGGGGGGGGAGAGAGAGAGAGACAAACATTTAACCCTTGCAGTGCAGGAGCAGTTGTTTTTTCTAAAATAAAACCTCAGCATCCAGGTTTTAATTGCAGTATTGAGCACTCGGGCTCAAAAAGGTTCACCATCACTGACTTAGACCAATTCCGGATAGATTGCGAACTATATGGAAAAGTTCCGCCTGCTGATTTGAAGCTTTGCGTATCCGGACAGCGAAGTGAGCTCGACTAGCAGCCCCCACCTTAGTAAGATAGTGGTTAGTTGCGATCCTGACAGCTTTCCTATTATAATCCATCGGGTTCCATCTCCAGTTGCACTCTGGCCTCCTGTTTGCTTCATAGCTCACAGCTCCTGGTTAAACCAGCGCGCTGGCTGAGCTCTGTGATGGAGAGGACGTTTAGGAGTGATTGTGTCAACAGCTCTGGTGGCGGCATCAAGCCAGCCATCAACCAGAGGCTTCACAGGAGCGCCAGTCAGATCAACCGGAATCCCTCTCATGGAATCCTGGAATCGTACAGGATCCAGTAGCCTTCGAGGGAGGACCATTAAAATAAGACCATTAAAATGCAGAGCAAAGACCTATTTTATACATGCATTTTAATAGATGTACCCTGCTTTGGTTCCTTTATTGGAAGAAAGGTGGGATATCCAGTAAATAAATCATTTATTGCCAAGAACAGGGTCTCCCTGCCCCCTTCCCACTCCAGGTTACGATTTTACTTATTAGCCAAGTTTTACCTGAATTCCCATCCCTTTCCTCAATCAGCTGGCCAAGATGCAGGTCTTTCCCACAACTCTTGTCTGTCCCACCTCTGTGACATCGCAGAAACCCATCCCAGGCATATGACAAGGATCTTCCTCTTAAGAGGAGTACTTCTTAATGTGTTTCTGCCAGTGTTAGGGCTGGATATTCAGAAGTTTTTTTAATAATGGATTTGCATTTGCAGGGTTCCATTCTTACACCCTTACATGCCCATGGACCACGCCCCAGAAATGCATCCCATTGCAGTAAGTATAGTTATTTCCCCTTTGACTTATGCCAGGGGGAGAAAAGTCATTTAAAAAAGAAAGAATGGTCTCTTTACCCCATCTATTTTAGTGACCCTTCATGGGTTAGGAAGTAGCAATTTTTCTGTCACTACCCACCCACGCCATGAGTGATGTATTTCATAGAAAATGACTAACAGAGCCCATAATTGAGCTGTTCTCCTTTCACTGGACTCATATGCTAGAAATTACAGAAAGTGAGGCGGGAGGTGATTACAACAGACATATTAGCTGTTTCTTTCTGATGAGCAAAAGGGAAACAGGGTTGTAGGAGGAGTGAACACTATCCAATGCTGGAATATTTAATTGCCTCTTTATAGTTACCTTGTAGTGCTCATTTCACAAAACAGGAGGGAAGAAAAGATGGGAGAAAAACTCAGTGCTGATTGGTTGTTCTGGGTTTTTCGGGCTCTTTGGCCGTGTTCTGAAGAACAACCTTCAGAACACAGCCAAAGAGCCCGAAAAACCCAGAACAACCATTAGATCCCGGCGGTGAAAGCCTTCGTGAATATACAGTGCTGATTCCTCTGTAGATTTTCCTAGACTTCTTCCCCTGCTTCTTTCTTTCATAATATATGTGCTTGGGCAGTGATTCCCAACCTGTTTCCAGTCACATCCCCTTTTAATAATAGCCAGATAATCTGTGATGCGCACACTCTGCCATGTTTGCATAAAAAGGCATTTTTAATGGGGTAAAAATCAACCATTCTCAGTAATTAGAGGCTTCTTTCTTCCTCAAAAGGCCCATTTCTCATACATACACAAACATGCTAAATACAATATCCTGCTCTGAAAGTCCAAGGAAGAAGTTGGTTAAAACACATACAGTGGGGTCTTGACTTGAGAACTTAATCCGTATTGGAAGGCGGTTCTCAAGTCAAAAAGTTCTCAGGTCAAATCTGCATTTCCCATAGGAATGCATTGAAAACCATTTGATCCGTATCTGCTCTTTTCCGTCCATAGAAACTAATGGGAAGCTGCTATTCTGCCTTCGACCACTAGAGGGGGATATTTTGTTTCATTTTTTCTTAGGTCAAGAAAGGTTCAGGGAAGGCAGGGAAAATACAGTCCAGGCAGGACAGTACCAGGCAGTCAGAAGACTGTCTCCCAATCCACTCTCTAAACGCTGGGAGGAGTGAGGAAGCAGACAAGCACCCTTTTCACTGGCCAACAGTTAACTGAAAGTTCAAATTTTGCACTTTCCCTGCCTCTCACGTGGTTTTTTTTCAGTAATTAACTCAAATCTAAGTATGTAAGTCAAGTCAATATTTTCCTATGAGAGTGGTTCTTAAGTCAAAATGTTTTTAACTCGAGCCGATCTTAAGTCAAGACCCCACTGTATAAGGCAACCCATGACCCTCCAGAAAATAATTTATGAGCCACTTGGGGGTTATGATCCCCAAGTTAGGAAATACTGCCCTTGAGACTGTGATTCTACACAACCATGCAGATATAACCTTTCAGAAAGAGGTAGAAGTCAGATGCTCTGGCATAAAATACACATGTATCTTCCTGGTGCCATCCTGAAGCCATTTTCTAAATGATGGAACTGTAAAACAGTAGGCTTTTGCTGCCCATATGTCTACAGTTTTCCTGACAGTCTATTGATATTCCATACTGATTTAATAAACAAAAATGTTCACCTCCGTAGCTTTCTCTACTGCTATATCTGTGTGCCGTGAAAAAATAAGATGAGCTGTACCTCTTGAAATTCCCTTTTCAACACAATTATTAAAAGTGCAAGATTACCATCCTTTTTTTTTACACCTGACCACCCTTCATTGAGTATACTTGTCAATTTAAAATATGGCCTGTTTGATTAGAAACATCCATTTTGTGCCTTGAAGGAGTTTGAAACTTTGATGATAGGGAGCTTTGTCAAAAAGGACATTATATTGATCATTGCATTTAGACAAGGATTGATATAGAGGTAAGTGGCTGGGTAGATAAGAAAAGGACAGAGCTGTTTCACCTTTAATGGGTACATAAGGATCTCATTCATGCCCAACCATTAAAAGTTGAATACCTTCTTTTATATTTAGCTATCTGGGATGATGAAACATCTGATTAAATTTTAAAAATTAGATTGGAGGTGGGATGAGCATTAGCAGCATAACTGCTTTAGCGCTAGAACAGAGCGTTAATGCTCCCATGCTCTTTCTGGTTCTCTTTCTTGTTATCAAAGCTGGAGAGAACTTTCCTGGGCATTAGATACATCTCGGTCTTCTAGGGCTGGCCAAGGTATTTGGTAGCCTGAAATTGAGCTGTAAATCTACTCACTCAACCTGCACTGGCAGTATATTTTTAAACCAAGGCTGGCACCTGAAGCAAAATAATCACACAAGCACCCGTCCTTCACGTACGGCAGGAAAAATACAACTACAGACAACAGTTTCATGGCATTCTACATCTGTGGTACATCTGTCTTTATTTTTCATCCTCTTTGAAATTGGTTGGCTACTGTGACTTGCAGCCCCATCCACTCAGATTGCTTCGTCCTCCCATCTTTTGGCATCATCTCCTACGAGGACATGCTCTCTGCAAAGACGAATGGAGGCCGAATGTGAGTCAGAGGCACAAGATGTTTTTTCAAAGCTGTATTTCAGGTCCAATGGTATGTATGTTTACCCAGAGATAAGTCCTACTGTTTACTCCCAACATGTAACTATAACATACACTTGCAAGTCACTCACATCAAACTTTGCATGCCATGTTAACGGCATAACCTGACCTAATTTTTCCGCTGTGAAGTAAGCAAAGAGGGGCTAATCTAGTTTACGCCCACCATGCATGTTCTTTTACCAAATCCTCTCCTGTCACCTGAGGGCAAAGAGAGGGGGAGAGAATGAAATACTCCAAAGTAAACATACATGGAATCAGGCTGTTTGTTAACAGTGAGGTCTGAGAAATGTAAGCCTCTTAACTCTACATAAATGATTGGCGGAAATTATTGGCAATGTTTATCACGAGCCTCTTGAGTTCTAGAGATGCGAGAATGTTGCCTCCATGCTTCAGCAAATGAAGGGGAGGCAGAAAGAAAAAGAAACTACAGTAATTGCCATTTCCATCCTTTTGAAAAAAAAAACATTTAAAACACAGAAAAAGGGTCCACTCAGATGGACAAGCTGGGTTGTGCTGAAACAGCTGGGTGCTGTTCTAACTCCTATGAACAAATCGGTTCAAAAGTGGAGAAATGTTGGGAAAAGGCTGTGATTCAGGATTCATTTAAGAAAGAGCTAGAAAGATAGGAGCTGCTGCTCCCCTGGAAGATAATAAGGCCCTTACCACCTTGGTTTAGGCAGTAGAAATGCAATGTTTCCTCACCTTCCTATCTTGTATTTAGCTTGCTTTGTTCTCTAATGGGTCATTGGCAGGTAAAAATTGGCTTAATTTGCATGTCTGCTTGCCAAGGCATTTATTTCTGTTGTAAGGGAGACAATAAGTGAACTGAAGTAAATATTTCTTCCACTTTTTATGTCTGGGTTGAGTCTGAAAACCTGGCTATTGGCAGAATAGCTACGTCCTTAACTGATGAAAGAACCCTGTTTTTCATAACATGCTTTTCCTCACATCCATATCTTCCCTTTAGCTTGCTTTGTTCTGTGATAGGCCACTGGACTTAATTTGCAAGTCTGATGGCCAAGGCATGTGTTTCTGAGGAAATTGTGTTGCAAGAGGAAAAATGGGCTAGCACAGGCAATATACATTCCCTGTTATATCTAGTTTGACCCCGGTTGAACAAACTGGGCTATTTGCAGGACAGGTCAAGTTAGTTTAACATTTTAAGACAAATTAAACAGAAGTACAATGCATTTCATTCAAGTACAGGACACTGAACAGGTGAATGGTGTAGCTACAGCGTGTGCTCTCCAGGTGCTCACTATGGATGGGCAACATGAAGGCCTCTGATTTCTTTCCTGGTTCTTTCTCTTTAAATCACAGGTGGAATGGACAGCTCTTTAAACAGAAGATATCTCCAAAAGGAGGCCTTTCTTCTGGTCATCTTTAAATGGCTGCCTGTAAAAAAAAATTCCTTTGGTGATATGCCCTGGAGCAGGGCATGGATGGCTAGCTGGAAACTTAAATAGGAGACTTCAGTACTTCAAGATATAGTTACAGCTTACAAGCCCTACTTATTAGGTGAAAATCCCAATACAACACTTGATTGCCTAGCAGAGTTTGACAAACTGTAGGGGATCAGCTGCAGTACCCAGTCAGCAGAAGGAAAAGCCTATAGTGAAAAACATAAATCAAGCAGGGCTATTTTCATATACTTTTGTGCATAACATCCTTTTTGCTTATCTTACATTTATTTAACTTTTTTCAAGGGTTATGGTATGAAACATTTGATGTTGCAGAGTTGACCTTTGAGTTTGTTAAGCAACCTGGCTATAACAAGTTGCCATGAGCATCTTAACATGCTTATACTTCGGGATTTGTTCATTCTGCAACTTCCTTAACAAAAAGTGGCTGAGACGTGATAGATCTTCCTTAAGCATGCTGTAGATGCACAACAAACAGTTCCTATTACAAAATGTAGTAGTAATAGGTTATGTTGAGATATTACATATAAAATTTGTGTGTGTTTTAGATGAATCTTTGGAATTGTTGGGCTGGATTTAAGAATTATGTGAGTTTGCAGCTGAAAGCAGTCCATAGCGTGTCCATAGCTTGGGATTTGGTGCAGATGTTTCTGCAGAAAGAGCTTCTACTGCAGGCAAGGAAGTGCAAGAAAGTCGGCTGCCTAAAGCAAAGACAAAATGGTTCCCCCACACCTGCTTGGATGGTCAGACAAATCTTATTTTGAAACTGTTGGCCAGATAGTGTAACCCTGACTGTAGCAAGAAAACTTAGGTGACTAGTACAGACATGTACTAGTACAGCTTGTTTCACTGCTACATACTCCTCAACTCAACAGCATCAGCAAGCGGGATCTCAAGGCCTTAGGAATGGACCTCAACAGATGGGAAACCTTGACATCTGACCGTTCAGCCTGGAGGCAGGCGGTGCATCATGGCCTCTCCCAATTTGAAGAGGCCCTTGTCCAGCAGGCCGAGGCAAAGAGGCAGTCCCGGAAGCAGCCAAATCAGGGAGCTGGACAGGGGACAGATTGTATCTTTCTTCAGTGTGGAAGGGATTGTCACTCTCGAATTGGCCTTTTCAGCCACACTAGACGCTGTTCTAAGTCCTCCATACAGAGCACATTACCATAGTGAAGGATGCCTAAGAAATGATGTCTGAGAGACCATTGTTGATACCTAGATAAAATTGTGACAAATGAGATGGTGCAAGTGAGACCTGGGGGAAAAAGATGGTACAAATGGGAGTTCTGGCAGCCAAACCATTTATGTATGTAGGTTAATGGAGGAGAAAAAGCCTATTGTTCCCATGGAGTAGATTTATTGGGCCTTGTAGGTGGTGCATTCTTACTTCTCTAAATTGATCTGCTCTGTTTTTGGGTTAGTGTTAAGGTGCTAGGCTCACCTACATCAGTTTATTTGCATTGCTTTGCACAAATTTCTACTTTGTAATTATGACTGAAGTTGCCATTTTATGTTAAAATGGTTCAGATTGTGTAAAATATTTATACTACATTCTAAGAACTTACAGACTGGATGATTGATTGATGTTTTAGAATCTGCCTGCATATAAGTTGATTCTAATCTGTATCAAGTAGTTGACACTCTTATTATTGAGTTATCCACTTGACATTCATGGTTATTTATAGCCATTCTTGTTATGTGGTTTAAAATACTGTATGAATTGCTGTTCATTTAATGTGTTCTGAGCCACTCTGAGCACACTCTTATGGGTCAAGTGGCATAATAAATTAAACAGATTGTGGTGATTGCTATGTATTTTCTGATGGAACAGACCTACCAAAGTTTCTACCTTAGCTTGAAATATACAGTAGCTTCCTTTTTGGTTTACATTGGGAATGGAACTTTTATTATTATTATTTTTGTGGGTGTCCGACAGTTCTAGTCTAGAATTGATGAGAAGGCACTCCAACTTGTGAAAAGTCATATATAAAAGTCAGATAAATATAGGCTTTCTTCTTAAATGTTCCATGTTTGCATAAAGTACCACTTGCAACCAGCTGGTGTCTCTTCCTCATGGGAAAGAGGAATGTCTCAGTTGCTTTCCACAGCTGTCCCTTCACAAAAATTACAATCAATGCTCTTTGCCTCCTGTTTCAGAGACTTTGAACTTTTTCAAACAGCAAGAGCTTCGAAGGGAGAAGTGGGAAAGGAATCGTGGTGTGGCCAAACCAGTCTCCCGACGCTCTGTCAGCAAGGAACGATGGGTGGAGACCCTGGTGGTTGCTGACAGCAAGATGATTGAATACCATGGAAGCGAGAATGTGGAATCCTATATCCTCACTATCATAAACATGGTACAGCACACGTTTCGATTTCCCCAATAAGTTTAAAGTCTACAACCTGGTGGATCCAGAGCAGGCTTATAACTCAAGGACAGTGTGTCCTGAATGCAGAAAGTGCTTGATTGAGGCACAAACATCTCTAGTCAAAAGCTCTCAGGTAGCAAGTTGGGGCCACACAGTACACTACAGATAGCCCATCATCTATAAACTGAAATGTGTTAGTGCTTCAGGGATCTGATTCAGGCTTTGTGTTGAGCAATCATACTTGCAGACAAAGTCTGTGTTTTTGCCTAGAAGGGCAGTCACAAAACAAAGCAAACTAATTTGAAAACTACAGGACGTGGGGAAAGCTCCTTCTGTGACAATGAGATGTTTTCAGAAATTGCAGATTTTCCTCTTGTAATGATGGATTATCTTTAATATAGAATTTAGCCCTGAGATATATTTATTTCCTGGTGGAGAACCATTGTTGTCAAGTCCTGCCATTCTCAGGCTTTTTTGGCTACAGTCATAAGCACAATATGAAAAACAAAATAGGCCAAATCAGGATTGTATAAATTGAATAATGAGCTTATAAAGAGGAACCTTATAAAGGACTCCCTCAAATGTGCCAGGGCCCCTCAGAGCCTTAGTGCTTGCTTATCATTAATGACTGATGGTCTGAGAGGGACTTTTAGATGGATTGCTATGCTCTGTGGTTTTAAATGTGTTTAGTATTGATTTTACTTACTTCTTTTGAAAAAATACTTGTATAATTTCTTTGTAATATTTGTATACTTCACTGTTTTTAGCATTTGAATATTGTCTTTGTAAAGACAATAAGCTTCCTTGGGTCCTTTTTAAGGAGAAAGGTGGGATAAAAATACATATTACTGGATTTATCACGTTTCTGTCACTTACAATAGGTCTTTAGGGTTCTGTGTCCAAAACTATTCACCCCATACTCTCTCTCTCTCTCTCTCTCTCTGTCTCTGTCTCTCTCTCTCTCTCTCTCTCTCTCTCTGTGTGTGTGTGTGTGTGTAGAGGCAATGGAATTGAACAGCATTATGCATCATGTTGATGTCTACAGGACAATGGGAAAAACCATTAAATGGCAGTTTAGGGCCTGCTTCAGCGGTAGATATCCCAATCTGATATAATACTGACTACTCTCAGAGTCTCATGTTATACAGTGTGAAGTGGACTCACTAGTGGACTCTCATGAGCAGCACATTGTATACATGCCTCATTTGTCTAAATAGATTAGGTGGTGTAGACAGCTCCATCTACAGTCATGTGAATGGTGCCCAGACTACTTTGAGAGGAAGGAAGGTAATAGCCTGTAGCAATTAATCTGTCTTCACTGCTATTATGAATGCTAGAAAATACGCCATCATTCATGCTTAGCACTTGCAAAGTACTTCTTATTATAAAGAAAATATATAAACCAGATTGAATTCTGAAGTGTACCCTGGGACATTTCTAGACATAAAGCATAGATTAGTCTGTTGGCAGAGTTTTCTTGACAAACGCTTGCCTGAATTCTGCCATTGAGACAGAGAAGAGTAGCAGAAATATTTCTTCATACAACTGCACTGCCCTCTACAGCCATTCATTTGACAGTGATTTTAAAAGACAGCACGAATTCTGAGAAACTATGCGTAACTGAAGTGCCAAAGCTAACATGGAACTTCTGAAATTAGCAACCAATAAAATACTACTTTACTGCATAGTATCTGTTCTCAGACTTGTTCGTCTTTCTTTGGACTTCTTTGTATCCAATATTACTAGACAGAGTCTTCCCTAATATGGTGCCCAGATAAAGCATGGGACTACAACTTCCATAATTCTCAGATTGCATGGCCACAGTGAAAGCCTAGCTGGTTGGGGTGATGGGAATTGTCCTGAAAACCTGGAGGACATCAGATTGGGGGAGACAGACTTAGCATGTACCCTCAGCTCCTGAAATGCGTATGTCAGACCATACCATATCTGACTCAAGTGATACCCACATGGAATCAGAGGGGCTTTTCTCTCATAGATATACTCTGTGCCAAAGCACCTATGAGAACAGAACAAAGATCTTGATCCACAAGCACATCGACAGGACTGGGCTTCATTACAAGAAGCACATCTGTTCCACTTCACGACAGCACATCAGGTTATGATTAGCTTTGAAAGGGGAATTACATCATAGAAACATTGGTACTGGAAAATTCTTCACCCCAAGGATTCCTAAAGAAAGATGTAAGGCTCTCGATGTGGTGAGCAGAGCAATTATCTTCTCAAAGGCCCTCCACCAAAAATATATTTTTACCCAAGATAGTTGTTTGGTGCCTTATTCCCTGCTTCAGCTAGTGTTTCGAGGCTAAAACCAGTTGTTAGTCCTAGTGTAGCTGTATTGAATCAATGGACCTTTAGTAAGTCAATACATATGTAAGTCTTATTGATTCTACTTTAGTTGGGACTCAGTTGGGTTTAGTCCTTAGTCCTTATCCTCAACAACCAACTGAAGTCTAAATGCATGTCATTGCAATTCATTCATATACATTCCCTTCACCACTTCCATGCCTCCTCTCTCTTAATAGCTGGTTGTCATTCCTCTTTCTATTCCTTGGTTACCTCCTTCCCCATCACTAAATTTAGATGGTTGAACCCCTGGGGGCAAGAACACACTTTATGTGTATGTTACCCTGTATGGTGCTCAATACTTAACTATAGGAATCATCATCATAGTTTGAATCAGCCGCAGAAGAGGAATCTATTATATTTCCTGTTGTCTGTCTGTGTTCTCAGGTGGCAGGCTTGTTTCACGACCCGAGCATCGGCAACGCAATCCATATTGTGCTGGTTCGTCTGATTCTTCTTGAGGAAGAGGAGGTAAGATCCTGCTGTCGTTTTAATATATTCATTGCACAGCATAAGGAAGACATGTTTTATTAGATTTTAGAGAGTGATGAAGGAAAGTGGATGGAAGAGGATTTAAGCTTGCAGTCTAGGAAAATGTTGTTGAAAGTATCCTGCTTTACTTTCCTGACAGGAAAGTTTTAGGTTCTGTGTTCAGATACCTGAAGAAGTTTTAAAGGTCATATTTTCTTCCTAGGGTTTCAGTATGAGGATACCATTTGATTCCAAAATTAGCATTCAGTGTTTAGCATTGCTATCGTTATTTGGACCTTTCACTGACCTGTGCCTTGAATGTTCTACCTGAACCATAAATTTCTCTCCTCTGCTCAGGAATGGTTCCAGTAGAGTGGCCAAATGAATGTGAAGCTAAAACTCATGTGAGCATGTGTTATTGTTCCCTGAACCAGAATATAACTTAATCTACAGCTGTCCAGTTGCAACATTGTGGACTGAACTGAACTAGCTCATTATAAGAGGTGGCAATTCCTTAAAGGTTAAAAGCCATCTGATAGCAATCCCACAAATTGTTCTCATCTCTTACCTTGCAAATTAGCTTCTTTTGTATTGGGATTGGTCCAAGCTTGCGTTCTGATTGCACAGATGCCAGGGTGAGAGAAGATAACGTAGCTGAAATAGTATTTTGCTTCTATTGATGATATATCTAAGTACAGCAGTGGATTTGAACTTTTGGTCCCAAGATGTTCTTGAACTAAAACTCCCAGAAGCCTTCATCACTAGCTATGCAGGCCAGGATTTCTGGGAATTATAGTTCAAGAGTATCTGGGGACCCAAGGTTGAACTACAGCATCTAATTTGACCCAAAGATGCCAACTGTATATCTTCAAATTCACAACTGTCTTAGGAGTCAGAGCAAGTTGCAAATCTTGGTGACACTGTGAACACTGGCCGATCAGCACCATCCACAATCAACTTCTGCAGCAAATTTATAAAATTGTGTTTTTTTAAAAAAAAAACCAGAACTGGAATCGGAGAGGAAGGGTGTGGATGGAACACATGGGGTCTTCACTATTCTAAACACATTACAGGAGGATATCCCCTATCTCTGGGATCAGTATCCACTGATTCATTTATCCGCTATCTGAAAATACTAAATAACACCCCCCCAATACCTATTTATTTATCAGAACTGGCCACTAGAGGAAGCCAGAGAGCATGCAATGTATAGTATTCAATACTTCTGCATTTTTAAGTATCTACAGGGCGGAGCTTGGAACAGATCCTCCAGGAATGCTGTGAACCTATTTCATATCTATCTGAATTTTAGAAAGGCACATCAGTTCCTTGTTGATAGAGAAGGATAAAATTTGTTATGAAACAGAAAACATAAGGAAGTATTTTAGCTGAAGAAAATTGTTACTGTACACTGTTTAGTTTAGTTTAGTTTTTGTGGAACCACATTAATATGCTGTGTTTAGAAAGAAATGTCTAACATTGGCATTGCAGAGCAGCTGGGGAAATTACATGAAGATACAGAGCCATATCTTTTGCAAATTATGTAGCTTAGTTTGTGGTTGCTGCCAAAAAGATTAAAGGTATTAAAAGCTAATTTTTTTTCCTTGATAAAATTGGAAAAATCTATGGTTATAAACAATACCACTGGCTGAGCGTACTTCGTCAGCTGCTCTGTTTCATTTTTTAGAATTATCTGCAGTTATGAGTGGAGTTCTATTTTAACTTTCAGGATTCAACAAGCAGCTGCCATAATGAGCCCTCTTGCTTTAGGCAAAAGCATCATTTGTTAGAACTAAATTACTTTACTGAGAGGTGTAATTAATACTGGTGCCGTTTGTGTGCTAGCAAAATAATGATAATTCTTCTTTCCCTCTCTTTAGGAAGGGCTGAAAATAGTTCACCATGCAGACAAGACGTTAGCCAGCTTTTGTAAATGGCAAAAGAGTATCAACCCCAAAACAGATGCCAACCCACTTCATCATGATGTGGCAGTACTTCTTACCAGGTATGGGAAAACAGTGGGAGCCAGTGTTTAGAAATTGGGTTCTCATAGATGAAGCTGTTGCTGTGTTTGTGAAGGCGATACGCCTCGCAGCTTGACGAGAGGAGTGCTGTTCTCGATATCAGTGACTTACAAGCTCTCTCTGTGGGAAAGGAGCTCTGAAGGAGACATCAAGCTACTGTGGAACAAGGAGACTTGGAGGGTGAGGGGGGGAAATATCCTCTCTGTGTTCCAGGAGAGAAGGTTTGACAGAGTTTTCTATCAGACCAGCAGGTTCCTAGGGAAAAATGATTTCAGATTATTTGTTGGCTAGGGAGAGAGAAAAGTAATGGCAAAACACAGCATAGCTCTAAGAGCCTGTAAGAACAAGGGATCTATGACCGATAAAATACCGTCTCCATATATTTTTTCAGACAGTGAGAAGCATGATAACCCCACATGGAGTTTTCTTACACACACAAGTGGGTGCACAGAGCAAACAGAACTGATAGTTTTAGCTGGACATGAGGAGTTCTAGCATGACAAAGACACATCAGAATCAAGGAGGGTCCTGCAGCTGGGTCGAAAGAGTAACAACCTAAGAGATGTAATAGAGCAGATTCTTACACTTGAAGCTGAATCAAGGTGGAAACATCCTTTAGTCTTGTATTTTGGCACTGGGGGAACTTTGTCAGCTGCATACAGGCTACCATACCTTGATGATCCTGAAGCACATTGGTCTTTGCAAAGAACAATTTGTAATGGCAGCTAATTAAAATTTTTATCGATTAAGCTTATCCTTTGTAAAGATCAGCTCCTGGGCTACTCCTAGGAAGCTGTCATACTTTGGTCATTATTCTGAGAACAACACTTTTTAGTTAAACTGTATGGAGAAACCCATATGTCTCTCACTGCATCAAAAACAGAACAACAGGGGGGGGGAACCACTTGGACTACAACTCCCAGAATTCTTCAGACAGCAAGGCCATGCTGGCTAGAGGATTCTGGAAGTTCTAGTCCAAAAAGAGAACTTTTCAAGTTCTGTTCAGAATACATATACAGTGGTGCCCCGCATGATGATGACCCCACTAAATGACAAAACCGCAGGATGATGACTTTTTGCGATCGCTATAGCGATTCGCAAAACAGCCATTTCAGTGGGGGAATTCCGCTTCACGACGATTTGATCCGTGCTTCGCGGACCGTTTATTTGCAAGATGACGATCTTTAGAGCTGATCGTCGGCTTCGCAAAATGACTTCCCGCTGTTTTCCGGACCCATGCATCGGAAGACAGCGATTAAAAACAGCTGATCGGCGCTCGCAAAATGGCTGCCTATGGAGGATCTTCACTGGACGACAAGGTATATTCCCCACTGGAACGCATTAACCAGTTTTCAATGCATTCCAATGGGGAAACTGTTTTCGCATGATGACGATTTCGCTGTACAGCGATTTCAGGGGAATGAATTATTGTCGTCATGCAGGGCACCACTGTATTCATAAAATATATGGGTGGGCACATCATGAGAAACCAAGTTTCCCTGGAAAAGACAATAATGCTAGGAGAAATTGAAGGCAGTAGGGGAAAAAAGGAAGACCAAATATGAGATGGATTGGCTTCACAAAAGAAGCCACAGCCTTGAGTTTACAAGAGCTGAGCAGGACTGTAGAGGACAGGACATTTTGGAGGTCACTTATTCATAGATTCTCTGTAAGTCAGAGACAACTTGACAGTACATAACAATAACAATGGTGGATTATTTTACATATCTAGTAGGCACAGCAAATTGTCAGCACACAGGTCTACTGTTCTATAGGGTTGTTGTAAGAATTTGAGCCAGCAAATGTGCATGCAGAGCTTTAGGAGCTAGGTATACCACAGTGGCTGAAATCCTGTTGAGCAGCTACACTTGTGTGATTCAATGTTAAGTAGCAGCAGCTCTGATCATGCCAAAGTGGCAGTGCTATTCACAAAGCATATCTGCAGGCACATTCCTCAATCCTTGTTGCTTGGGTGTAACACCTGGCAAATTTACACAGGCATAACTTTACCTTATGCAAAGACAAATAAGGTTCCGGCTAGTGTATTAGAATGTTGTGTAATTGTTGTCTAATCTTAATAGCAGGAGTAGGGAGGACAAATAGAAGCAAAAGAAATGTGGATACACTTGTAAAGCTAATTTCTACCCTTGAACCCTACATCTTTCACCAAGTCTAATGAACTACTCAGGGAACAAGCATATATACATGATTTGCACACTAATCATGAAGAATCTTCCTCTAAAAGCATTTTATGAGTCATGGCCTTTTCTACACAGCTAAACAAAAGGAAGTAGAAATGCTTTTGGAAACAACTCCTCCCTGCTTCCATAAATCCTTTCCAAATAGAACAAATGCAAAAGCAAATATTTTTGGTTCGCATTGTTACAATCTGTTTGCTGCAAAATCACAGGGCTTTATTGCCTGTGACTTTTCCCAACAGGGCTTGTTAATGATAATTGCATACTTCTGAATAATGCCATAATCATCCAAAATCTGCAGCATGGTGTGCCTGTTGTTCTCCCCCCCCCCGCCGCAATCTCTCTCTCTTTTTCCTCTTGGATAATGCCATGGTATCATACCAGCTTGTTTCTAATTCAGGGAATTGTGATTCAGCATTGGAAGACAATTTATGGTAAAAACAAGCGCACAGAATAAAAATACAAATCTAACCAGCCCATGTAATATGCCAGTGACTGGAAGAGATTCAAAAGAAGAAAGTTGTTGGTTTAGTAGATGAATATTTACATGAGCATCTGTTTCATTATTTTTGCAGTTCCAGGGTACTAAAAAGGTAAAGGTTCCCCTTGACAATTTGTCTAGTCGTGTCCGAGTCTAGGGGGCGGTGCTCATCTCCGTTTCCAACACATAGAGCTAGCATTTGTCCGCAGACAATCCTCAGTGGTCACGTGGCCAGCATGACTAGACACGGAATGCCGTTTACCTTCCCACTGAGGTGGTACCTATTTATCTACTTGCATTTTTGCATTTTGCATGCTTTTGAATTGCTAGGTTGGCAGGAGCTGGGACAAGCGACGGGGGCTCAGTCCATCACATGGATTCAATCTTACGAATCCAGGTCTTCTGACCTTGCACCACAGAGGCTTCAGCGGTTTAACCCACAGCGCCACCATGTCCCTCCAGGGCACTAGGCCTGTATATTTAATATATTTAGCAAAGTTTAGGGGGAAAATCCTTTTTAATTTTTTTTTTCAATTGTTCATTTACTGGCTATGGTATTCTGTAAACTGTAGTCCCAAATCTTTTTTTTTCAGACTTTGGTTTAATCTTAAATTGCTTTGTTTGTTCTCAATGCGTTCCACCCATAATTCAGGGGTTCCCAAGCTGTACTCACGGCACCACAGGGCACTGCCAAACCCAAAGAGGGGTGCCAGGGAATCCTCAAAAGTACTTCTGTGGAATCCTCAGAGGTACTAGTCAGGGTAGCCTTCCCTCCTCCATGCTCACCCACCCTCCCAAAGTATCATGTTGGGGAAACTGCAGGCAGTGGCCAGTAAGTCAAAGGAGCCACGAGTTGAAAAAAGTTGGGAACCACTGCCATGGGGTTCCCTATTTTTGTCCTACATACAGCAAAATTGGTTTTGACTGTTTTACCTTTTGAGAGCCAATATGTCCCTTGATGGGTCCTGGGGAAAAGGAAATATGCTGCAGAGGAAGGTCCTCCAGAGCTACCAATCTGTGCACTAGAGGATTGCTTGAAAGGAACTACAGAAGTACAAGAAACCCTGAACTGAAATTCAGCTTTAAACTGCCTATAATGTAAAGCTGTTTCCCTTGTTACAATTGTGGAATCCCTTCAAGATCAAGAAGCAAAGGCAGAAAGATGACTGGATAGAGTTCAAGTCAATTGGGCTGCCAGGCAATGTTGCCCAATTGTTTTCCTTTTCTCTTCTGGGCCAAACCACATGGCTGCACAAAGGAAGCAGGCAAAGCTAATGTTGCTCTTTTTTTACCACTGCCAAGATTCATTTGGGGCTCTCTTCCAAATGAGACCACGGTACTTTCTTCTTCTGCCTCTCCCTCTGTTTCCATTTGCTTAAGCACAGGATTTACCTGGACATTCTGAGATTTGCATCTACACATTGCATCACTCTTCCCTCCCAATGGCTGGAGCTATGAAAATCACTTACCAAAACAGAATGGGATGGGGACCCGGACATTTTCATACTTTTTTACAAGTCCATGGCCAGCTGTAGAAATGCTACAGCTATGCTAAATCCTCAGGTACTCACACAACAGAAGCCAATGAACTTGTGAAGAGCAGAGACAGGAGAAGACAGTGAGGTGTTCAAACAGCACGGTGGCTGGCATATGCTGGCTCGACAAGCTGGCTGGCTTGTCTCCTTTTCTCTCCTATGGAAATCAACAGGCAACATACAGCAGCGTCAAAGAGGTAGGATGGAGGACACAGGAAAACCACCTCTAAACATGTTCCCTCCCGCACCCTCACCGACACGTGTATAGAGAAGTCTTTAAATGTCAAGGTGCAGCTGCTTCAGTCCCCTTCTTCCACTTTTGTGATTAGTTTTATTGATTAGAATAGTGTTAATATTTTTCCCCTTTAGGGAAGATAGCGCTAGGATCTTCAGGGGAAGAACCATCCAAATAAGCTTTGGATTAGGAAAGGAAACACTAATTGCTGACCCTAGTATATACTGGACCATAATAATTCTGCATGATTGGGAGGAACTGAAAGATTTGAAGACTCACAAAAGCAAAATAGAACAGAAATGCCCTGTACACACTGTGATTGGAAAAGCATCCTCTGGGTATTGAGGAACTTAAAGGAGTACAGATGCTCTCCCTGGATGAACCCTTGTGCTCAGGTGGAACAAAAAGAAAAGGCAGTGAGAGCAAACAGGAAGAAAAATAGAGCCAGCGAAGCCGCTCCTGGACTGTGGGCCTTCGTGGGTGCCCAGCACTATTGTGTACATTTAACCTGAGCACTACTGGGCACATTCCCTTGATCATTGTTGGACTTCCAAGTCAGCATGCATCAAATTGGGCAGCAAGTGTTACTCATGTAGTTTTACACCTTTTGTTGTGTTCCCAGGAAAGACATCTGTGCTGGCATGAATCGTCCATGTGAAACTTTGGGCTTATCCCACTTGTCCGGGATGTGTCAACCTCACCGGAGCTGTAATATCAACGAGGACTCTGGCCTACCATTGGCATTCACAATTGCTCACGAATTGGGACATAGGTATGAAAATGTTGAGATCTTTATTTATAGTATTTATCCATTGGGTTATTACAGCGGGAAAGGCTTTTGGAGTGGCTACAGAGAGAGAGAGAGAGAGAGAGAGAAGATGGTCTGTACAGGCTTCTTAAGTTTAACAGAACAGCTTCTAGATGGCAGAGTGAATGCCAGAAGGAGTTGACTTCTTGGGATAACTAATGGTCACTCTGTTTTCCATCTCTCCTTCTTCCAAGCTTCATAAAGATAAGGGGATCAAATCCCATTGTTAACTGCAGCTGAAATAGTTGCAACCACTGTTACATTCCCATGAGAAGAAAGAGCTGTTGTTTTGATGCTAGCAATGAATCTATCTATCTATCTATCTATCTATCTATCTATCTATCTATCTATCTATCTATCTATCTATCTATCTATCTATCTATCTATCTATCTATCTATCTATCTATCTATCTATCTATCTATCTATCTATCTATCTATCTATCTATCTATCCATCCCTCCATCCCTCCCTCCCTCCCTCCCTCCCTCCCTCCCTCCCTCCCTTTCTTTCTTTCTTTCTTTCTTTCTTTCTTTCTTTCTTTCTTTCTTTCTTTCTTTCTTTCTTTCTTTCTTTCTTTCTTTCTTTCTTTCTTTCTTTCTTTCTTTCTTTTTAGGCCACCGATTGTCCAGTTAAGGAACTCAAGGTGGCTTAAAATTTACAAGTTATTTAAAAAACAAACTAAATAAACCTTTAATAAATTACAACACTGAAAACAATTAAACATATAACGGCATCAAAACAGTAAGTTAAAACTGTTAAAACCTCTTAAAAATACAGAGAAAAATATATAAAAAAACAGTGTCCAGCACACAAGATGAAGAACTGCACAATTGATTGAAAGCATGTCTGAAAAAGATGGTCTCCTGTTGTCAGAAGGACAAGAGGCAGGGAGCCAACCTAGCTTCCCAAAGGAGGGCAATCCACAGCCTGGGAGCAGTGACAAAGTGGGCTTTCTATTCTGTCCCCTCCAGATGTCCCTGTGAAAGCAGCTAAACTGAGAGAAGGGCCTCCCCTGAAGACTTTTAAGAGCCAAGAAGGTTTATACAGGGAGATATGGTCTTTCAGATTGCCTGGACCCAAACTGTGTAGGGCTTTATAAGTCATAACCAGCACTTTGAACTGGACCCAGAAACAGACCAGCAGCCAGTGGAACCATTGTAGCAAGACAGTTATGTGGTTCCTATAACCAGCCCCAGTGATCAGCAGCCTGACTGTAGCTTTTCAACCAGCTGAAATGTCTGAATGGTCTTCAAAGGCAGCCCTACGTAGAACGTGTTGCGGTAATCTAAGCAGGATGTAAGGACGACATGTGTCATTGTAGGCAGATTAGGCATCTCCAGTAACTGGTTCAGTTGAGACATCAGCTTTAGCTGTGCAAATACACTCCTGGTCACTATCAAGATCTCAGCATCCAGGCTCAGGGATGAGCCCAAGTACACCTAAGCTGTGAGCCTGAGTTGTCATGGGAAGTGTAACCCCCATCCAGTGCAGGTCGAATCCCTATTCCCTTATATGCCTTATCCAAGAGCGTATATAAGTACAAATGGTCAACATGATTAAAGTTTTGTTTTTTAAAAAAGTTTGTTTAGCTGGAAGCAGCTTTTTACTCCTTACTGAAACAATGTTGTGTGCATATCATCTTGCTTAAATCTTTGTGAATGAAAGGACCAGTGATTTATTTCTCTAGCTTCACATCTTTTAAAAGGCACTTCAATGTACTTTTTGCTCTGTCTCTGGAAATGTTAATATCTGCATTTTCCTTTCACCATTTGGAAAATACTCATCTGAGTTTGACAGCATTGCACAATCTGTCAGCATTACTAAATTATTCAGTTGTGTTTTTTTGCCAAGTTTTGTACAAGCACTTTTTAAAAAAAATCCAAGTAGAGGACCCGGTGTTGGGCAAGGGCTGAGGAGGCCTGGGTTTGAATCTCCACTTAACCGTGGAAACTCATGAGGGGGGGAGGGCACTGGTAAAACCATTCCTTAAATATCTCACTTACCTTGAAAGCCCTATTAGGGTTACTATAGGTCTCTTCTGGCTTGACAGCACATAGCAAATAATAGAGGCGCATAGAAGAATTTCAAAGGATTAACATTTGTTTAAAAGCATTTCCTGCCAGCCTATCTGTATGTCTGTGCCTTAATTCAAATAGTAGTTGACTTTGCCTCTACGACCTGACTGCACATATTCTTCTTTTTTTGAATTGGAGTTCTCCCAAATCTCTGTTATTCTCTTCCCACTTCTGTAGTAGCTGGAGAACTGCGTGCAGGCCTTCAGTAAGGTGCTGCCTCCATAATTTGAGATACACTACAGTGAATTAGAGGTGTGTAGATTTATGGGTGTTAGACTACAACTCCCAGAGTTCTCCAAGCAGCTCCAATCCCTGTGGCATTTTGGGAGCTAGAATGTAAAAATAGAAATCTGCACACTTGCACAAATGTCTACCAAGGAAGGCCAGATAATAACCTTGACCCAACAGCTGTCCTCTGGAAATGTTTTTGTTTTGAGTGTTATTTTTCCAGTAGTTTGTGCTCTATGAAGGTAAGATATTCTGGCTCCTCAGCAACAGCTTGTGCCTGAATTTATTTCTCTCTTAGTTTTGGTGTCCAGCATGATGGAAAGGAAAATGACTGTGAGCCAGTGGGAAGACGCCCATATATCATGTCGAGGCAGCTACAATATGACCCCAATCCTCTTACCTGGTCACGATGCAGCAAGGAGTACATCACACGCTTCTTAGAGTGAGTCAGTCTGGCAGCTTTACACCCTGGGCAGTGGGAAACATTGACATAAATTCTTAGCCTCAATGGCTCTGAGCATTTTTGTGTGCTTGCTTGTTTTGGAAACCCAAGTAACTAATGATTTATAAACTACAAAGCCGATAAAAAGGATGATGAGAGGCAGCTTGCCTTGCATATTGAGTGTTATGAGGACTCAGTTATGCTATTGTACTCGTAAATTGATGTGGTTGTGGCCTTGCTAAAGGATAAAGGATAGATCCTTGAAACTTAATCCGTGGCACAGAATTATAGGGTGTTACTGATACAATTTTGATTGTGGGGTTGAAAGCAAATGAACACATGAAGCAAAAATGCTAAAGAAAAGACAACTGCATTTTAGCACATTCACTGAAAGCCATCTGATTGCTGATAACAGCGCCACTATGTAATCATCAGCACTTTGAATAAGTTAACAATGCCATTGTCATTTTGAAAGCACATTGCCAACATCATGGTCATCTCACTTGGTCTCTGCTCCGCTTCTTATCTTTTGTATATATAAACCTGTGGCCAAACCAGTAGGGTCCATGTGTCTGAGAAAATGGATTGCAAAAGCACAAAAGCACACCTTACAATGAATTTTCAAGATTAGGTTGAAATACCATAGGATTTTGTTGCAATTATAATAGGGGTCAATTTGAAGTTTTTTTTTTCTGATCTCAGAACACCACAAAGGCCAATTTGAATCAGCCTGGCCCTCTCTTGCCCCAACTCAGCTTTTGCCATTGTTGAAGTAAGGGTCCGTAAGACAAACTCACGCATTTCAGTTTCTGTTTATTGTCTTCTAGATTGTCTTGCTGTCTCAAAGAGGAAGTCATTGCAAGTTGTGGCAGATCCTGGTCAAAAATAGGCTGAACCAAACGTCTTGCCATCCCCTAATGACAAAGAGACTGCTGTTTTTAAAGGCAGTCTTGTTTATTCCAGCATTTCATTCTCTCCTGGTTTTCTCATGCATCTCAAATGTTGTCATGATTTTCTGAATCATCTTTTTAGCAAATAATCTTTAAAGAAATGTAGTGATCAAAACAGGATGCTGTGATCAAGCTGATGTCTGATCAGCATTGAATAGAATGACATTCTCGCCTCCTACATACTGTCAGTCTAGTACATCCTTTGTTGACAGTCTGACTTATGAAGATGTATCCTCCTCTTCTCACATTCCTGTTTCCTAATTTCCACCCCTATTCACCTAAAAAATAGGAGTTTAGTTGTCATTTCTGAGATGTAAGGGATTTCTGAGATAAGGTGTTTCACTGTTCATGTCACAAGATGGGAGGTGGGTGTTTTTTCAGTCAAAATATTAAGATTTGATCCTATGTCCCAAATTTAGCCGAGGATGGGGCTTCTGCTTGGATGATGTTCCAAAGAAGAAGGATCTAAAGCCCCCTTTCATTGCTCCTGGGGTGATTTATGATGTGCATCATCAGTGCCAGTTGCAGTATGGACCCAATGCTACGTTCTGTGAACAAGTTGATGTAAGTTCCCCATAGCACCTCTCCTACTACACAACTCATCATACCTTTTAAAATAACAAAATCCAGTTCATTGCATCCCAGTGGACAAATGAGTCCTGCTGATCCAGGGAACCCGAATCTGTTTGCATTTCATTGTGCTAAAAGTGGAGCTGGAAATCTAGGGTCCTCCAGATTTTGTTACACTCATAGAATCATAGATCGAGTTGGAAGGGGCTTATAAAGCCATCAAACCCAACCTGCTCAAGGCGGGAATCCAAATCAAAGCAGATCTGACAGACGGTTGTCCAATTTTCTCTGGAATGCCTCCAGTGTTAGACCAGTCACCAACTCCCAATTAGTTCTGTTGTCGTACTGCTCTAACAGTTAAGAAATGTTTCCTGATATTCCGTCCAAATCTGGCTTCCAGTAGCTTAAGCCCATTGTTATGAGTCCTGCACTCCAGCAATGGGATGCAGTTAATGGAACATGTATGCCTCCAAGTGCGTAATGAAATAAAGTGGGCTATAATAGCAAGGGCCAAATTGAAGTACATAACAAGTAAAATCCTGAACATTGCCAGGCATGCTGAGAAACACTAGAGGCTAGAGATGGGGGTATTCATATACGAATGTGAACACCCCCGCTTAGCTGGAGTCAACGAGGATCCGGCCTCCTGAGGCCAGACCGTCTACTCATGCAATCTGCCGCCAGCCCCGCTCTTCTTTACAATTGTGCCAGAACACCTAGTCAGCAAACCATGTTGCTGTAAATTAGCAGTTTTGTCCCAGTCCAGGCAGTCCAGTTGAATCACACAGACAAAGGCAACGTCTTCCAACACCAAGTATATTTACAATGTATACAGAGGTTTTAGCAGTGCAAGCTGGCAGCATGACAGCATGCCATTCATCAGAAGAGATCCTACATCTTCTCCACATGTCCACACAGTAATATATATGCACATTTACATATAGTCAATCAGTAAGGATATTGCATCACCCCAGACACTACTTCATCTAATACACATTCTACGATTCAGCATTTTGCACACCTGTCAAATATGGTTGCTGATTATTATAAGCCTTTTTCTGCCTCAGTGTGGAAATTATCCTTGACAAGCCACTTGTCAGCCTTGCAGGGAGATTCTGCTTCCCTCCTTCTGCTGGAATTAGCTAACCGGCCAGGTGCTCCAGAACAATTGGAAGGAAGAGGGGGCCTGGCAGCGGCAGCAGATGCATGAGTGGACAGTTAACTCCTGCTATACAAATACGAATACCCACATCTCATGTGTATGCTTTCATTTGTGGAAGATTTCAGCTGTGGTTTCAGTGGGTGTGGCTCTTTCTCTATATATGTTCATAGAAGGTGTCCTTGATAACTCATAGTACACTTCCACGGTGAGCCCTCCATATTTCTTTCACTGGACCATGAACATCAAGTTGCATACAAGTGGCGCTTTAGAACAGTGTTTTCAAACAGAGTCCTTTCTAGGTTGATTTGTCAGATTAGGAACTCCTATATGTCAGCCATGGGATTGCTCTTTTCCAAAGGATTCTGGGGCATACATGAAGGACAGGATCATTGGAAACAGGCTTACATTTAATCATAAAATTGGTCCATCTAGCATAGTCTTCTTCACACCTGGAACAAACGTGGAACAAGAGTCTTCTCAGTCCTGCATGTGATCTTTTGTCGAGCTATAGGTAATACCCAGATTCATGCAAATTCACAGGGATGTGGCTCAGGGTTCACTATCGTAAGAGTCATGCCATGGCGGATCAAAGACCCACTTAGTCTGACATTCTGTCCCTGCAGTGGCCAGCTGGATGTCTTTGGGAAGCCTACAAGCAGGCTCCAAATTTAAGAGCACCCTGTCTCTCATGTTCCCCAGTATGCTGTCTCTGATAGTATATAACCATAATTTGCTGCCATTCATAGCCTTATCCTTCCTTAATTTGTCTAGCCCCAATTTTTACAGCTGTCCATCCATCACAGTCCGACCCATGCATTGCACCAGAACATGGTCATGATGGCCAAGCAGCCCCAGAAGAAGCTTGTTTGCTATTTCTAATTTTCTTTTTAGTTGAGTTGAGTTTAGATTCATTTACCTTAGTTTAGTTTTATTTTCCAGAATATCCAGAAGAGGAAAGCATAAAAACCAAAAGAGTGAACGTCTGGTGTATTTGAGAGGGGCTTGGAAGGGGAACCCTACTAAGGCTAAAGTATCTAACATTTTTGTTCACAAAGCCCCAAAATCTTTTGTAATAGGCAGGGAAAACCTATGGGTTTCATTTCAGATTATTAGTGAGTCAGCGTAGTAGGTACGTCAATAAAGAAAATAAGAGTTTGTTCAGATGGGTATTTGTCCTGCGGTTTGGTGCACTGTAGTGATGGATTAGTTCGCTCTTTTTTGATGACCAGACAATCTGATTGCTAGAGCAAACTAATCCATCCCCAGAGTGCCCCTACCCACACCATTTTGAGCACCTGTTAGGGGCTTTTACTTGTTTGTTGTGGGTTGCTATTCTCTAGTTTAGTCTGTTCCTGGGATGTGTGATCACTGGGAACAGACCAAACTCAAGCCTTGAAGCTGCCGAAGCTGCTAAGGCTCATTCTGCTGTCAATTTCCAGTACTGTGAAATGACTTAATATGTGACGCACTTCAGGAAATTGAACACTTCCCTGCTTCTGTGCATGAAATTATTAATTTTTGTCTCTGCTAAACAATTGCTGATGTGCTGAATCATTTAGATTAAAAAATTAAAAAATGTCTTTTCTTTGTGTGAAGTGCTGAGTTTATTTATTTATTTATTTTATTTATATGCCGCCCACACTACCCAAAGGTCTCTGGGCGGCTTACAACATTTAAAATACAATACAAATTCAGAACAATTAAAATGCAATTAAAATATATATAAAAATTGCCATTGGATCCACAGCTAATATTATTTCAATTAAAAGCCTTCTGGAACAGGAAGGTTTTGACCTGGCGCCGAAATGTCATCAGCATCAGCGCCAGATGAATCTCAGTCAGGAGGGCATTCCATAGTCTGGGGGCAGCTACCAAGAAGGCCCTTTGTCTACAAGCTGTACCTCTTACCTCCTTAAGGGATGGCTCTTTCAAAAGGGCCCCCTGGCTAGATCTTAACTGCTGGGTAGGTTCATATGGAAGGAGGCGGTCCTTCAGGTATCCAGGGCCCAAGCCGTTTAGGGCTTTATATGTTAAACCTCAGCTGTTGGCAGTTTTTTTTTTATTGACGCTACACACAAGGCAAAGAAATTTTCTAAAATCTAGGTTATTCAGTGTATCAGCAATGGTCTAGCAGAGACAAAATTAATGATTTTGCTTCCCCACTCTTCTACAGAGGAGTAGCAAAAGTGATCCATTTCCAGTATCTTGAAGTAGCTTGTTTATTAAGCCACTTCACAATGCTGGAAACTGACAGTAGAAGGAGTTGGGCTAAATAGGGTTGCTTGAGGTCCTTATGCCATTTGGATGTGTGGATCACATCGCATGGTATATTGCTCCTCCTGCAACCTCAGGCAATGCTATTTAAACTGCATCAGCCTGCTTCAAAAAGCCCAGTGTAGTTGCAGTCTAATTCCCTGAAGTTGGAAAGTTTGAGAAGCAGTGGGTTACAGTACAGTACTTGAAACTGGTGGAGGAGTTAGGATAAAGAAAAACACTATAAAGGAATATGTTCATATCACCAGCAAAGGCTCCTCTAAATCATATTCTATGCATGTCTTATAAAACCCTTGACAATATACCTTTCAGAAAAGTAACTGAAATGAAACGAAGCAGCTGTGGTTGCATTCCCTCCTTCCTATCACATTGTACTTTGCACAGATAAGAGTCCCATGCGATATTTCTCTTTACTCAGCCAATAGCTGAGAGCAAAGCGCTCTGAAGGCAGGGGGAACATGAGAACAGAACATAAATAAGGCTTGCTTTCCTATTTTTTCCCAAGGACTAAAGAATAATAATGCCCAAACTAATCTGTTATTCCACCCTCTCCTTTTCTGAGGGAGGGAGGGGGTGTTTGCTTTCTTCTAACCAAACAAAGAAATGCAAGTTGCTGTATGGGTCGCTTATGTTGAGGGTCATACATGGAGTTTGGCAGAAAGAGAGACTTGTCCATTTCCTGTCCCCCAATGGCAATGAAGGGAACACTTGAGGTACATGGGTACTGGGATTAGAGGAAAACACTGTTGGGAATTTCAGTCATTTTCATGATTGTGAAACTATGTTAGGCAAGAAAGTTTGCGCACCCATGAATTAACATTCTGCCGCATTGTGTTAAAAGGAGTTACTGCTCTTTTGTGTGAAGAAAGATCAGTGTATTTCAAGACCTCTCAAAAAATACCTTCTCAAAATTCCTTAAAAACTCAATTGTTTTGTTTGTAAAAATTTATGTTGCTGTTGCAGAACATTTGCCAGACGCTGTGGTGCTTTGTGAAAGGTTCCTGCCGTTCCAGGCTTGATGCCGCTGCAGACGGAACACGATGTGGTGAAAACAAGGTGATTATAGGTTTATGTCCTAGAAAAAGAAAAGAATGGAAAATGAGATGGTATCAGATATTGTATAAATCAGTGAGTTGGACTTGATGACGATGTAAGAATTGGACAGGGGATTGGATTTGATGGGTGATATAAACACACAAATGTACCGCTCCAGTACCTCAAACAGTCAAGACAAACTGGCATCCAGTGAAACAGCTGTTGTCTTTCCTGCTGCTAATCTTTGCATTTAGTCACATTCTTTTCCAATAGTATTTTTACTGTAATTTTAATCTGAAACCCTGACCCTGTTTGACACTAGCATAAAGGTGTCATCACAGAAAAAAACATTTACTTCCCCACCTGGGAATGTGAGAAAATTGCTGCCTTTTTAAATCAATGTCAGTTCTTCTACCAGCAAGAAGTTAGCTCCTAGAGATCAGCAATTCTTTGTACGCTTGGCAGATGAATAAAGGTTTCTGAGCCTACCCTTAAACATGGGTGAGCAAGCTTTGATCATTTGAGACTGCCCTATTTCTGGCTCTAGGCTGCTTGGAATTCATAGCAGACCTTCTAATAAAACCATTGTCACAATTTCCTAAACAAGCTTGCTTCCCATTTAAAAATATCCACATTAGTTTCTTCATTTTTCCTGGCCAATAGAAGGGGAGGTTATGGCGGCAGTGACAGATTTTACTTTCTTGGGCTCCATGATCACTGCAGATAGTGACAGCAGCCACGAAATTAAAAGACACCTGCTTCTTGGGAGGACAGCCATGACAAAACTAGAAAGCATCTTAAAAAGCAGAGACATCAATAATAAGGCGGAGTTTCATCGTGGCGCTGCCAGCAACCCCGTGAAAGCTGGAACTGCCCAATCTGGGGCCCATCTAAAAATGGGGGGGGGGTCGAAGGAGAGATCAGGAGAGGTCTCTCTGAAGAGCTGGTGAGCATCAGAAAGAAGAAAAATTGGGCAGCAACCCGGTATTTATTCCTCTTTCCACCTGAGCACAAATCGGCGCGGGAGCCATTTTGGAAATGGCTCCCCCCCCTCACTCCCTGAGGAAAGGAAAACAAATAACACGGCATTGGAAACATACAGTAATAAAGTAAGTGGAAACCTCCGAACTATGAATAAATACTATTAAGATGAAGAGAAATTAGTGGCCGAAAGAAGAAAAGTAGAGGCAAGCTTTACTTACCAGCCTGCTTTATCAAAAGCGAAACGGTTTCTTAAAAAGCAGAGACATAATCTTGCCAACAAAAGTCTGCATAGCCAAAGCTATGGTTTTTCCAGTAGCGATGTATGGAAGTGAGAGCTGGACCATCAAGAAGGCTGACCGCCTGAAGAATTGATGCTTTTGAATTGTGGTGCTGGAGGAGACTCTTGAGAGTCCCCTGGACTGCAAGGAGAACAAACCTATCCATTCTGAAGGAAGTCAACCCTGAATGCTCACTGGAAGTACAGATCCTGAAGCTGAGGTTCCAATACTTTGGCCATCTGATGAGAAGAGAAGACTCCCTGGAAGAGCCCCTGATGTTGGGGAAGCGTGAAGGCAAGAGGAGAAGGGGACGACAGAGGATGAGATGGTTGGACAGTGTCATCGAAGCAACCAACATGAATTTGACCAAACTCCGATAGGCAGTGGAAGACAGGAGGGCCTGGCATGCTCTGGTCCATGGGGTCACGAAGAGTCGGACACGACTAAACGACTAAAAAACAACAACATTAATTTCTTCAGAATAAACAAATATTTTTGTAAACATGGTGTGGGAGGACAATTGTGCCTCAAGAATTCTTAGTAAATTGATGCCTCAACAGCAGGAGACCGAACCAAATCAGGACGCAGCCACACTAGTGGTAGAGAGCGAGCTAGTATGGGCCGCTTTGAAATGGTTCAGCTTGATTAGAATTCTCTGATCATTCACATGACAATGGCTCCTGCCAATATTGTGAAGTGCCTTACTAAGCAAAACTCTTAAGCAAAACTCCCATATTGGCAAATTAATCAGTTCCACTGTTTAGCAGAGGGCAGGGGAAATGATTTTTTAAAAATATATGTAGATTATCAATATTATATAGATTATTGCTGACGAGCTGCATCAGTTGTAAAAATATTTAAAATATCTTTTCTTCTGATGGTTGTCATAGGTTCTTCTTCATGCACACTAATGGGTTAATCCGCGCTTGTGTGGAGCAGCTTCAGAACTTTCTAGCTCAACCACATGGTGCTGGGACCTCCCCCACGTAGGCTATAATTCTGCCCCCAGCACAGGGTGCCTCTGTTTCTTTCTACCGCTGCTGTTGCAGCTTCATTTGGAACTTCATGCGCTCAATCAAACAAACTTACCTTTCCCTTGTTTTTCTTGGACCTCCCTGGCTTGATCCCGGACTGTGGACCTCGCTTTGCAACTGTGAGTTCATCTAGAAAGAGAAAAATTGGATTGATTATCGTGTTGTTTACCTTCGAGTTTATGGCCTTGCCGGGCCTCTTCAAGAGGTGCGAGGTGTGCTCAAACAAAGTTCCCCTCTCCGACAGGCACTCCCATTGTTTATTTTGTCTCGGAGAAGAACACCAGCTGGCCACATGCGCCTTTTGTAAAAACTTTACTAAGCCGGCTCTCAAGTTGTGGCTCCAACGCCTTAGTCCTTTCTTTGGGAAAAGTCCCTTTCGCCAACACAAAGTTCTTATATGGATTCTTCCAAGAATCTGCAACCGTCCCGGTGCCAGGTGCAGAGTTATAGACAACATGGGGGCACCATGTGCTTGAGCTAGAAAGTTCCGAGGCTGCTCCACACAACTGTGGATTAACCCATTAGTGTGAATTCACAGATAACTCGAAGAACCAGAGTTACAGGTAGGCAACCTCTTTTTTCTTCAATTTGTTCGGCCGTGGTCTGGAGGTTTTCCTTCCTAACGTTTCACCAGTCTCTGTGGCCGGCATCTTCAGAGGACAGGAGTTAGAACTCTGTGTTCTAACTCCTGTCCTCTGAAGATGCCGGCCATAGAGACTGGCGAAATGTTAGGAAGAAAAACCTCCAGAACACGGCCAAGCAGACTGAAAAACCTACAACAACCATCAGATCCCGTCTGTGAAAGCCTTTGAGAATCTATTTTTTCTTTAAAAAATAATCAAGAATGTGCTTGTAGCCAAAGCCACTGCTGTGGATTTGATTGCAGGCAATTCCCCAACTGTCCCTTTCAGATGAAGCAAATAACCTTTTTTTTCATAACTAATGCAGCACATCAGTGATAGTTTATATACAGTTAAAAGAAAAACAGAAACAATTTCCCCCGCCCTCTGCCGAACAGGGGAAGTGATTAATTTGCCAATATCTTGAAGTGGCTTGCTTTTTCAAATTGCCTCTTCACGATACTGTATTAGCAATTTGAAAAAGGAAGACTTGCTTTGGATTGGTTCCAGTGATCACATGTGCGGGATGTCCAAACCGTAGCAATCCTACCCACACCAGAAATGTAGAAGTCCCTTCGATTGAGGCCAGGAAGGTACAAGTAGAAATGTTCTGGTGGTGGGTTGGTGTGTATTAGCAAAGATGTTGTCTGAATGCTGTCTTTAAGGGTGCATCAGCCTCTCCCTGAAGCACTCCAAACAACGGACTCTCCATTTTCTATTATGTAAAAAAAAAAAAAATCAAGAATCTGTGAGGTTTTTTACACAAACCAAGATTAACCCATGCTAAAATACTGTAATATCTAAATGAGACATTAATTCTTTACTAAGCTTCTGCCTTCTGCCGAGCACTGCAGCATTTGCCCACCCAATCCCGGAATAAAGACACGAGATGGTGATATGGATTAAATGCAGGCCACACTTTATTAAATCAACATCAAAATTGTATTTGCCAACATTGGCAAAGGAGGGGGCCTGCTGTAGTGTGGAAACAGGTGAAAGGTGTTGAAAAAAAAAAAGGAGGCTTTGAGACACTGAGATAAATAATATATATATTTTATCTAGTTCTCTTAGGGAAGGGTAAACGGGATTCTAAGAAAACAAAGTGCTAAATATATTACATAACATACCAAAAGCAGTAAACAGAGTAAGCAATGGCAGTTTAGGTAACGCCGACAAACAGGCAAACACAGATAGCTTCTGCCTAGCTCCGTAACTTCGTACCAGACTGTCCAGCTGCTGAAACCAAGTCTACGTGAACTTTTCCACTTCACAAAATACTTTAATGCTATTCTCGAGCTGAGCTAAAATTTCTTAGAAGACATTTCTTCTGAGCAAATTTCATTTTATCATCTGCCGCTTGCACCCAAGCATGCCTTCCGTGTCTACTTTTGGAGAAAGAAAACAATCAGTACTCATAGATCCTTTCCCATATTTCCCAAAAATGGCCACAGTGTCCAGTGCAAGATCAAAACGTGGAAAGTATCCTCTCATAGATCTGTCCCCAGCAAGCTACTATGGAAGAGGTGTCTCTTAGTGCTTGTGTTTTTCTGACCCACTGCATTTGCTGCTTTATTGTTCAGTGGTGCTTCACAGGTGAGTGCATAACGGTGGGCAAGAGCCCTGAAGCTGTCCGTGGTGGATGGGGATCATGGTCATCGTGGTCACATTGCACGCGTACCTGTGGGGCTGGTGTTCAGACTGCTGAAAGACAGTGCAACAACCCAGAGTAAGTCTCATGCCCAACTGTTTCCATAGTCCCTTCATATTTCAATCAGTTTTTAACCTGAAGATCCCAATTCTGGTGTATCTTAAGATCATCCAAGAATGCCCTGCTTTGATGAGCCCTGGAGTTCAGAACAGGGATGGATAGACCTTGGACTTTCTGTATGTCAGCCACCTCCCTTTTGGAAATCCCAGTGCTAAGAAATATACCTGGGAGGTTTTGTCTTGTGGTTTATTCCTTCCGTGGATTACCTTTGGCTGGTGTGGATGGAACTCTTAAATGAGGTTAAAAGCCATCCACTAGCAGCCTGTAAGAATGAGCAAGACAGTTCTTTGGTTTGCATTTCAAGACATTTCTATCAAATGTGCACTTCCCACATATGAACTAGAATGCAGGTTTAAAAATCTCATGCTTTCCTATAAATAATTCCAAATTGCTGGAATGTTTAGTTTGTTGAGGTACAGTGGTGCCTCGCATTACAATGTTAATTCGTTCCAGCGAAATCGCTGTAGAACAAAAACATCGTAAAGAGATTTTTTAAAAGCCCATAGAAACGCATTAAAACCCGATTAATGCATTCCTATGGGCTTGAAACTCACCGTCCAGCGAAGATCCTCCATAGCGCATCCATTTTCACTGCCTGTGCAGCGAGGAATCTGCCCCAGAAAACAGCAGGTGGCCATTTTTTTTACCCGGCGGCCATTTTGAAACCGCCGATCAGCTGTAGGAAAATCGTCGTTTTGCGAGAATCGGTTCCTGAAGCAGGGATCCGATCATCGCAAAGCGAAATTCCCCCATAGGAAACATCATTTTGCGATCGCAAAAACTTCATCGTTATGCGATTTCATCGTAAAACAGAGCGCTCGTCTTGCGAGGCACCACTGTACATAGACTTGTCTGCTAGAGAGCTCTAGTACTGCAGTTCAGAGGAAATCACCAGACTAGCACTGATTTTGTGGTACAGCAGCAGACTACAAATCCCAGCATTCCATAGGATGAAACCATGAGAATAGTTTCAAACACATTAAACTAGTTTCAGATTGCTATACAGTATTATAGGTACAGTAGGAGCGTGGTATCTGTGGGGCATCGGTTCCAAGTTGCCCCCCGAGCGGATGCCAAAATATGTGGAAGTATCTAACACCATACAGTGGGGTCTCAACTTACGAACGGCTCGACATACGAACGTTTCGACTTACGAACCGCTCTCATAGGAATATATGTGTGACAAACCCAGACCTACTGGGATATGCCACAGTTTCACTAAGCTACCACCAACCATTCCCTATAAGAAGTCACACAGACCAGGGATGGATTTTTAAACAAATAAAAGAACAAGGTTTATTTACATAACACACAGGGAAAAATAAAAGGATCAAGTGAATAAGATACAGTAACGTGGCTTAGTCTCAATCATACATACACACAGTTTGGTTCACACAGAACACTTAACTTGAAGCACAGACCCTGAACCTATCAGTTCTGGCTAACCATACAGACACCTGAACCTATCAGGTTGGTACTGACTGACACACAGTAGTACCCTGTCTGACACACAGACTCCCACTCAAGCTTCTTCTCTCAGCTCTTCTCCAGCTTCTCCCTCAGCTTCTCCACACACGCTCCACATATATATACAGTACAGCCCCTCCTCCTGATGTCCCGCCTTCCACTCCCCATAGGATGGAACTTTCCCTCCAAACCCATGACAGGCAGGTAACATCAGTGCTGTATGTAACACCTCCCCTCTTTATAAGTTGTTTTGTAGGGGGAAAGCTAAAGTGCTTTTCTCCAAAAAACAACCTGGATCCAAAACATACTAAAACAGTTATATAATAACATACAATACCATACTTACTTATACTTACACTCTAAGTTAAACATTTACCATTTACAATACATCAAGTTACCTTTATTCATACAAACCAACATGTTTAATAAACAGACACATTTGACTTTTTGTCATCAAAATATATACATAGTCCATGTTTCTTTCGCCGTCTTCATTCTTCAGGTCTTCTTGACAAGGCGTCAGCAACACAGTTCACTGACCCTCTGACCACCTTCACTTCAAAGTCATAGTCTTGCAGGTTTAAAGCCCACCTCATAAGTTTACTATTGTGGGTTTTCATTGTCTTTAACCATTGCAGTGGTGAATGGTCAGTGCACAGAATAAAATGTCTTCCCCAGATGTAAGGCTTGGCCTTCTGGATCGCGTAGACTATGGCCAGACACTCCTTTTCCACAGTTGCCAAATGTCTCTCACCTTTCTGGAGTTTCCTACTCAGGTAGGACACTGGATGCTGGTCACCATTCTCATCCTCCTGGCAAAGAACTGCTCCTACCCCGCTGTTAGACGCATCGGTGTAGATGATGAACTCCCGGTCGAAGTCTGGAGCACGCAGCACTGGATAGTTGATGAGCGCCTCCTTCAACCTCCGGAACGCCTCCTCACAGTCGCTGGTCCACGGGATGCGGTCATCAGCCTTCTTCCTCGTCAGATCGGTCAGCGGAGCCGCAATCTCGCTAAACCTCAGGATGAACTTTCTGTAGTAGCCCACCAACCCAAGAAATGATTTGACTTTTTTCTTGGTGTTGGGTCTGGGCCAATCACGAACTGCTTCTATCTTGGCCTCGAGGGGTTTTATCACTCCTCCCCCTACTATGTGACCCAAGTCTTTTATTTCTGGGCTACCCAGCTGCAGTTTGTTCTCTTTACAGGGCCTAGGCCAAAGCACTTCCTCCCCTGGGTTAAAGTGCCTCTCCCTGGTTTCCTGGTCATCCCAAGCTTTCTTTCTGACCTTTTGAGCTTGCAGGGTCTCTGCTGCTAGCTCTAGGTTTCTCTTTAGGTCATTCCTTAAAGAGTCTATGTATGTCACAACATCTTGTGGGTCATCCTGGGTGATCTGCTCCCAATTTTGTTTGATCAAATCAAGGGGCCCTTTCACCCTTCTCCCAAATAAAAGTTCAAACAGACTGAACCCGGTACTGGCTTGTGGCACTGATCGATAAGCAAACAAAAGGGATTGCAGCTTCTGGTCCCAATTGTTTGGATTCTCTGCCAAGTAAGCCCTAATCATGCGCATTAGAGTCCCATTGAACTTCTCAGTTAACCCATTACTTTCAGGGTGATAGGCAGTGGTTTCCTTGTGCTTAATTCCACAGATTTGCCATAACCGTTTCATGAGCTTCGATGTGAACGATGCGCCCAAATCTGTGATTATTTCTGAGGCAAATCCCATCCTGGACATATACCCCACCAAGGCATCTGCCACTGTGTTAGTTTCAATGTTAGTCAAGGGTATGGCTTCAGGGTACCTCGTGGCATGGTCCACAATGGTGAGAATGAACCGGTTCCCCCTCTTTGTGGCCTTGGGCAAAGGTCCCACAATATCCACCCCTATGCATTTGAACGGAGTGTCAATCACAGGCAAAGGGCACAATTTGCTTTGGTCCTGTCGCGGTTATTCCCCTGCCTTTGACACACATCACATTGTTTACAGAACTCCCTGATCTGCTTCCCTATGTCAGGCCAGTAAAAATTCTGTGTGATTCTCTGCTGTGTTTTGTTCACCCCTAAGTGCGCAGCAAACATGTCAGAGTGCCCCCTTTGTAAGATCATGGGGCGATACTTTTCAGGTACCACTAGCTGACTTCTGATCCCATCTCCCCCTTTTGAGATATTCCTCAGGGTCCCTCTATACAAAATCCCCTTTTTCTCTAGAAATCTCACTGGGGTTTCAGGTGTTAGCTGGGCGTCTGTCACCTGTTCAAAACACTTTTGGAGAGTGGCGTCTGCCTTTTGCTCTTGGCCAAATTTGCTGTCTGTGGTTAAGGTTTCCACCACAGCTTCTGAACTCCCCTCTGCTTCCGTCTCTGGCTCATCATTACCCCCCTGAACTGTCCCCGTGGTGGCTTGTGAACGTGTAATCACTAGCACCCTTTTCACATGTTCAGCCAGGTCATTTCCCACGAGCACGGCTGCTGGCAGAGTCGATGAAATCGCTAGCCGCCAAACTCCCCTCCAGCCTTGAAAGCTTACAGGTACCTCCGCTACTGGCAGTGAGATCACCTGCCCCTCAATCCCTGCCACCTTCATGCTCTCATTTGGGATTATATATTCCCTAGGAATAATATCTGGATGGCACAGGGTCACCTGGGAACAAGTGTCCCTCAGCCCCCGATACTGATGGTCAAGTATTCCTACGTCCACCCCTGCGGTTTCAAACAACTGAGAATCTGTTCTCACGAGCAAGCAGCGCTTGACCTCCACAAGAGGACCATTTTCCTCAGCCTGATCAGCAGATGTAACTGTTCCAGATTGAGTAGCCATGGCAACAGGCTCCCTCAGTGACAAGGAGCTTTGCTCTTTCTGGACACAGAACACAGCTTTTGGCTTGGTTCCACTCGAATCCTGAGGCACAATTCCTTTTAGCTGCTTTAATTTCTCACACTCTGAGATTAGATGGCCCTTTCCCTGACAGAAATAACATTTTCTGCTATATTTTGAGTCCTTCTCATCTTGTTTTGGTTTTCCCTCCAAAATCTGAGGTCTTGGTTTCATGTCTGAGGGCTTCCCTTCACCATGGGCCCCTCCCCCTTGCTGGCTTTTCCCTGGTCCCTGAGAGTACTTGCTGTAGGTTTCTTTAGGTTTTCCCATCGCTTTCCCCTCACCCAAGGGCTTTCTTATTTGGGAAATAAAATCTGCGATCTCGGCTGCTTCTGCCACAGATTTTGGGTTCCTTTCCCTCACCTGGAATTTCAGTTCCCCATGCAGGACTGAATAGAACTGTTCCAGCGCTATCAAGTCTTTGAGCTGCTGAAAGGTCTCTGTCCCCTCCTGAGATAGCCATTTCTCTAGCAGCCTCACCAATTGAGCCCCCACTTGGGTAAAAGTCTGCTCTGGTTTCTTTGTGAGGGACCTGAATCTTTGCCTCAGCTGTTCCGCATTTATCCCATGTCTTGCAAACACCAGTTTTTTAAACTCTGCAAAATCTCTCATCAGTTCCTGTGGCATCTCTGAATAAACCTCAGCCAGGCTACCACTGATTAAAGATCGCATGATGGTCATCTTCTCAGTTTCCCTCACTGAGAAGTCCACAAACGCTCTTTCCACTAGGGAAAAGAACACCTCAGGACAATCTCCCTTGTGGTACACAGGGAATTTCTTCAGGTCAGCTTTAGACAATTGGCCTCCCTCAGAATCCCTATTGTTATTATTGTTCTGGTTCATCATTTCCAATTTTCTTAACTCAAACGCCATCCTTTCTTTTTCCAGAGCAATTTTCTCTCTCTCTAATCTTTCCTCCTTTTCCATTCTCTCTCTCTCTAATTCGAAATGTCTCTGTTTCTCTCTTTCCCTTTCCTCCATTTTTTCTCTCTCTAATCTTTCCTCCACTTCAAATTGCCTCATCCTCAGTTCATGCTGTTGGGCTATGAGCATTTTCCTGAGTTCTGGGTTCTGTTCTCCCGTGCTGTCACCCTGCACTGAGCCAAATTCATCCTCAGAACCTTGGTCTACCTGGGGGTCTTTCACTTCACCCATTTCTGCCATTTGGCTTCGAGTCAAGGGCATAATCCCCCCCCCCAGAACAGGCTGCTTTCAAAAGTCAAGCCTCAAAATAAAGCGACCACTTTTTTTCTTTTTCTTTTGCCTCAGAACCAGCTTTCTATAGATTACTGCTGTTCTTCAGCACTAACTTGCAACAGTTGCGAGCCAGAGTCTACCACCCTCTGCTAGGCCTCTCAGCAGGCAGGCTAGATCACTGCTACTACACAGTTTTGCCTCAGCTTTTTCCCGCCAAAACCGGTTGCCTCAGAGCTCCCTAATCTAGTCCCCAATCTGAGGTTACACGTTCTTCTACTAGCGCACCTCCCCGTGAGGTACACCTAGAAGATTACCTACGTGCTCTCAGATTGTCCCTGACTAGACCCCCCTTGCTCTGGGCACACTTGCCAAGGCTTTGCTGGACCACTGGACAACTGGACCAGTCGTATCCCACACGCTGGACACCAATCAATGTGACAAACCCAGACCTACTGGGATATGCCACAGTTTCACTAAGCTGCCACCAACCATTCCCTATAAGAAGTCACACAGACCAGGGATGGATTTTTAAACAAATAAAAGAACAAGGTTTATTTACATAACACACAGGGAAAAATAAAAGGATCAAGTGAATAAGATACAGTAACGTGGCTTAGTCTCAATCATACATACACACAGTTTGGTTCACACAGAACACTTAACTTGAAGCACAGACCCTGAACCTATCAGTTCTGGCTAACCATACAGACACCTGAACCTATCAGGTTGGTACTGACTGACACACAGTAGTACCCTGTCTGACACACAGACTCCCACTCAAGCTTCTTCTCTCAGCTCTTCTCCAGCTTCTCCCTCAGCTTCTCCACACACGCTCCACATATATATACAGTACAGCCCCTCCTCCTGATGTCCCGCCTTCCACTCCCCATAGGATGGAACTTTCCCTCCAAACCCATGACAGGCAGGTAACATCAGTGCTGTATGTAACAATATGGACTCGGCTTACGAACTTAGATTCGAGTTACGAACTCTTTTTTTTCCCTTTTTTAAAAAGCTAAGTCATCTTAGGTTAAAAGGAAAAAAGAAAAAATATCCCCCTCTAGTGGCAGAAGGCGGAATAGCAGCTTCCCATTAGTTTCTATGGGCGAAAAGAGCAGATACGGATTAAATGGTTTTCAATGTATTCCTATGGGAAATGCAGATTCGACTTAAGAACTTTTCGACCTGAGAACTGCCTTCCAATACGGATTAAGTTCGTAAGTCGAGACCCCACTGTACTAGCTTCCTCTCCTGGCCAGTTCTGGTAAATACATCTTATGGATACATATTTGGGGGTGGGGGGATGTTATTTAGTATTTTCAGGCAGTGGATAAGTAAATCAGTGGATACTGATACTGCAGATAAGAGGTCTTACTGTATATTCCCAAAGTCTTACACTAAGCTTAAGTACATTTAAATTTTCAATAGGTTGTTGTAGGCAACTCCCTACAAGCTAGCAGTCGTCACCTTCTGGCCTTGCAGATGTTATTGGGCACTGCAACTCATCGGATTCCCACTCCAGTGGCTCCTCTGGCGAAGGCCGGCGGGAGTTGTCTTTGAGCAACATCTGCTTTGGGATTTCCAAGTTTTCACATTGGCTTTGTACCTTTAATACCATCCCGCCATGAGAACATTTTAACAGCCAGAATTCTTCCTACCATGCAGCTATGACTTGGGAGAGATCTTCATTAACCATGTTTGGCATCAGAGTAACTCAAAGTACACTTCTCCGTTGAATTGCACATGTCCAAGCTGCGCAGTTGGGGTTACATGTGGATTTTCTAGGAGGCCTTTGATTGGTTCCCCTACTTGAGGGTGGTGGCAAGGAGGCAGCAGCCTGTGCAGTGGCAGCCAGGGTCAGAGCCAAAGACCTTCCACCTCACTCACTCTCCCACCTGGTTCTTTATTTTTAACTGGTAGCTCAGTTCAGTTTGTCTCCCTCTTGCAAAAGAGGGGACTGGCGGGAGGGGAGGAGGCAGATTTCCAGCTGTGAGGAGGAGGTGGAAGAAGGAGAGAGGTTACCGCATGCACCAAGTGGCTGCTACTGCTGTCAACTGGGCTGGAAACACTTGCCTTCTCTTCCACTATTTGTCCCACAGCTGCTTGCTAGCAGGGAGGTGGAAAAGGGAGCCCCCCCCCGGCTTTTCCTCTGCTGGCCCCTGGAATGATTTGCTAATCAGACCCCAGCCTTTCTGCTACAGTGGACCCTCTACTTATGGAATTAATCCATACAGGAATGCCGGCTGCAGGTCGAAAAGTCTGTAGGTTGAGTCTCCATTGACGTACAATGCATTGAAAACCGATTAATCCATAAACGGCCATTTTTATTCCATTTTTGTTCCATTTTGGATTTTTTTCCGGTCTGTAGGTCGATTCTCCAGCTGCAGGCCGAACCTAAATTTTGCGGCCAGAGAAATCTGTAACTCGAAAAGTCTGTAAGTTGAGGGTCCACTGTACTGTGGCCGTGGCAAATGGCCAGCCCTACTTTAGATCTGTTGGGGGAGTCAAGCCAGCCTCTGCAAGACACCCACACACCTAAACCAAAGCTGGCATGCTTTGTTGTTACATTTTTGAGAGCATAAGGATTATACATGGATGGTGAACTACACAGGGGAACAATGCCCCTAACCCTGTGTTGTTGAAGGGAGAAGTGTACTTACTTGGGTTGGCTCCATCCTCGCTGACCTTCCAGTGGGCAGTCACAACTGTACTGTTCCACTTAGTGTTTGGTTTTTAAAGTTGGCTTTTAAAGCTATTTTTAATCTGTTTTTAAAGAACGTCCCTAAAAGACAGGAAGGTGACCAATAAGCTCTTTTAATGAAATAAATAAACAATACATTTCTACTTGCCAGGCTACTGTTGAATGCCCAAGAGGAGAGCCAATAAAGAAATTTGCAGTCCTGTATGGCTATCATTTCTATGGGTAATAGTTGCTGTTAGTAATTGTTACTGAACTGAAGCATGGAATACCTCTTAATAGCAACTGGTGAGCTGAAACAACAATGTAATTCTCTTTATGCTCACCTTTATGCTTGTGACTGGCCAGTTGGTGGCTGGTGGGAAAAATGCTGTACGGATGGGCCATCTGACTATTGGCTGTGCTTGCTAGGTCCCAGAGCATCACTGTACCACTGCTCAGCTATGGATGGCTTTAGCATGCCATGACATTCATTTCTCTTCAAAGAAACTTTCCAACCTCTGGATCAGACCAGTGGAACAAGAGGGTTGGGTTCAGTAAACCAAGGTGGGGAAAGCCATTGAGGTCATTGGGAACTCCCAGAATGCAGTGGAATCAATACATTTCTTAACACCAACAACAAGTTCTGTCCCTTTTAGACCACAGTTTGGAGGGAAGTATTGCACAGGAGAGAGGAAACGATACCGCATGTGTAATGTGAAGCGGTGTCAAAGGAACACACCGAATTTTCGCCAGATGCAATGCAGTGAGTTTGATACAGTTGCCTACAAAAATGAATTCTACCAGTGGATTCCAGTTTATAACACAGGTAAGTAGGAAGCAGAGACTCATCAGCCACCTGGAGTAGTGGCTCTGCTACTAGTCGGGCGGGATAGATAGACAAACAGACAGACAGACAGACAAATCCATGACTAACAGTGAAAATGAATTTCAGTCTTGATCTAGGTTTTGGCCTTAAACAATATTCTGACAAGATCTGATCACTGTTGATTCGCTCAAATGCATGCAATGATCAATTACAATTAAACTGAATTATCATGGTAATTAAAGTTAAGTGGTTCTCACCTAAAGTGCTTGCAAGCAATAGGTATTATTATTGTTGTTGTCATCATAGACCTACAGAGCTGGAAGGGACCCTATGGATCATCAAGTTCAGCCCTTGTCAAGGAGGCACAGTGGGGAATCGAACTCCCAACCTCTGGCTCTGCAGCTGGAGAGCTAAACCACTGAGCAGTTCTATTTCCTGGCACTTAATAAAGGAAGGAGAGTCATTATTCACATATGGATAATTTGAAAAAGAAAAGTCCATTGACCAAGGCTGACATTAAGTCAACACACACACACATACACACACACAGAGAGAGAGAGAGAGAGAGAGAGAGAGAAATGGCTCAAAGAGAACTAGTTTGCAAGCGATTGTTTCTTCAAGTCAGAAAAACAAGCAGCAATTTTTAAAATGACCAGTCTATCTCCTTGGCAGTAAAATTTCTCCCCTGCTGCGTTTGCTGCATTAGAAAACCTTGTATGTGTTGTAAATTGCTTTCTTTAATAAGAACACCACTGAGAATCAACAGAAAATACTGTAGCAGCTTTGGAACTGAATTACAAAAATCAAAAAACATTCATAACTGCTGTGGTAGTTCTGAGACCTGTCACAGTGCTTTCTATTTCCAAAACAGATTTTTTTTTTTGAGAGGGGTTTAGGCCAATTTTGTCGCTCCGTCATGAATGACAGAAATAACTTAGTGCAGACATCAGAGGCATTTTTGTTCTCAGAGTTTGTGAAGAAACTTATGTCGGTGGAATCTATACTCAGCACTCTTGCTCATTTTTAGAAAGCTTTTAGCTTCGAATCTGTAACATTGTATGATTGCACTTTGTGAGTCTTTCGATTTACATGCCTTTGATGGTTCAACACTTGAAAATGTGTTTGATTAATCTAATGTTTGTATTTCTGGGTTTCTCTCTAGCTAATCTGTGTGAGCTTCAGTGCCGCCCTGCAAACAATCACTTTACAGAGAAAATGCTAGATGCCGTTATTGATGGTACGCCTTGCTTTGAAGGGAACAACAGCAGAGACGTCTGTATTAATGGCATGTGTAAGGTATTGGGTATGTTTCCTTCTCTGAACACTTTATGGGTCTATTGATTTACAGGCCTTGAGTGGACCATCTCGATTCTAGTCTTCAGTACTAGTGGTCTTCTGTAAATTGTTGTGGTCTCAAAAGAAATTTTCACTAAGGCTTATATTCCTGGTTCAGAAAATGGTGAGAAGGCAGAGGGTCTAGGATTCAGGTAACTAGTTGGGACGGAGGCTGTTTGGGAAGGGTTGAGGACAATCACACAAAAAAATATCTAAACTGAATCTGTCCTTCTCTGGATGAGAGACAGGCATGAATCACCCCTTCAGCAGTTCGTGCCAGTTTGTTTTCTGGCTGTTTGGTGCTTCTCCAGCCCAACCTCCTGCAATGGGTGCCCACTCAGACACAACACCCTGGCTTCCCTGCCTCACACCCTCTTAGTGCTACCTATGAGTGGATGGCTGTGGCATTCGCCCTCGTGCCCCTTGCCTGACCCTCCAAACACAGAGCACACGAAGGCAAACTACTACTCCTTTTTACCCCCTGCCACCAGTTGATCACTAAATCAACATTAATTATGGAAGGATGAAGATGCAGGTCCAAACTTCACTGTCTTTTAAATAAAATGTTTTTATTGATTACAGATGTTATTTATTCATAGGCAACTTCTATTATCATCAATCTCAACCTTCTATTTGTTATTACAGTTCTTATTCACTTTTCACTCTAATTACACCTCAGACCGCCCAAATACCACACTCTATCTCCTTTTCCACTCTCTCACTCTCTCTGACTCTGACGTACTGACTGTTTCACTCTCTGACTCCACCTCTTTATTACATTTCTCTCGGCTCCGCCTCTCAGCAACATTAGCTTAAGCTTAACTTGGAAACAACTGACTATATATAATAACATGAGGATAAGGTAGGGATCAGTTTCCATTGCATCCCTTCTCTGGGTCCTAATCAGTTTAGATTAAGGTTTCTACCCTATACATACTTGTCTAGGACAGTGGTTCTTAACCTTGGGTTACTCAGGTGTTTTTGGACTGCAACTCCCAGAAGCCTTCACCACCAGCTGTGCTGGGTGGGGTTTCTGGGAGTTGCATTTCAAAAACACCTGAGTAACCCAAGGTTAAGAACCACTGGTCTAGGACTTACCGTATTTTTTGCACCATAAGACGCACTTTTCCCCCACAAAACAGGGGGGTGGAAAGTCTGTGCGTTTTATGGAGCGCAGAAAACAGATTATATTTTCCTGTTTTCTTCTCCTAAAAAATTGGTGCGTCTTATGGAGCGAAAAATACGGGTAGTTGTGAGTAAGCATTCTATTTGTTTGTTTGTTTGTTTGTATAATGCTCATGCTAATGAATTTTTAAAAAGCAAAGCGTGCTGCTTATATACCGCCCCGTAGTGCTTCAAGCACTCTCTGGGCGGTTTACAAGTTAATTATGCAGGCTACGCATTGCCCCCCCCCCCCCCCCGCGAACTGGGTACTCATTTTACCGACCTCGGAAGGATAGAAGGCTGAGTCGACCTTGAGCCACTACCTGGGATTGAACCCCAGGTCGTGAGCACAGTTTGGGCTGCAGTACAGCAGTTTAACCACTGCGCCACGAGGCTCAGTGGTTAAACTTAGACTGAATGAATTCTGGGATATGTTTTTACCCCATGGGAACTTAAATCTATTGAGGACCAGCAGTTGGGTTAGGCATAGTAAAGAGTTAATTTGACATACAGTACTTTGTGTTTACTAAACCTACTGAAAGTCCTCATGCCCAAACCCCAGATTGGCATCAACTTACTGACAGCCAGAGTGCATCCTTTAGAATCATAGTGTTGGACTGCGTCCCAAGATGCTCTAGTCCAGGCCCCCGTGAGTCTGATAAATCCATAGTGCCGTGATTTGCCAAAATATTGCATGGGACTCACTTTGTCTCAGTACACTATGTTACATTGGCTAGAAAGTAAAGAATTGCAGTAGGAAAATACAAGAGATCTGGTAGGAAAAAATGTCCTTAACAATTTATTTCTGTTTTCTAAAATAACAATACATGACCAGCAGTTGAAACTCAGACATATTGTTTATATCTCTTCAGCTAGCATTGTCACAGAACGCTGAATCTGAAGGTCAAGTTCTATAAGAAGTCTGCAACCACCCTGATCCTGTGTCAATAAAATGCTTTATCCAAGTAGATGAAAGTTTAAAGAAAATTCATTAAACTCTTGATTCAATTTCATAATAAAAAGGGGAAGGGAAAGAAGGAAGGGAAGTGGTGCAAAGACATTGTTAGTAAATGTGTGTAGGATATTGCATGTTACATCAAGCTATGTTTTTGAAGTATTTTTAAAAAAACGTTTAACTTACAAGTCAGAATCATGTGCAAACTAAGAAATCTGCCCAGTGTTCAAGAGTATCACACTAGACACATGCATTTTATATATGTATTACCAAGGATATAGATCCCTCCTTCATATGAGACATCAGACTAGCTTACAATAAAATATTAAGCACAATACAGTGGTGCCTCACATAACGGGCGCCCCGTTTAACGACGAATCCGCATAGTGACAATGTTTTTGCGATTGCTTTTGCGATCACATAATGATGTTTCCTATGGGGGAGATCACTTTGCGATGATCGGTAAGCTATTTCGCTTACCGATTTTCGCATAGCGATTATTTTTCCCCAGCTGATCGGCGGTTCCAAAATGGCCACCGGGTAAACAGGGACGGATTCCTCACTTACCGGGCAGCTAAAATGGCCGCTGTATGGAGGATTTTCACTTAAAAGGGAAGTTTTAAGCCCATAGGAACACATTGAAGGAGTTTCAATGCATTCCTATGGGCCTTTTAATTTTGCATAGCAACGAATCTGCATAGCGATGATTTTTGCTGCACGGATTATCATTGCTATGCGGAGCACCACTGTAATATAATTAATGCATAGAAAAAACAATACATTATTTTGGAACTTGAGCTAGTAGGGTCAAATCTAGTCATAGTACATTACTTTAATAAAAATCGGGAATCTATAAAGCTCCTGATGGGCCCTGTTTACCCAGATTAATGTGACAATCATGTCTGAATAGGTATTTCAAGCCACCTAAAGCCTTGGTGGCGCCGTGGGTTAAACCACTGAAGCCTCTGTGCTCCAAGGTCAGAAAGCCTGCAGTCATAAGATCGAATCCACGCGACGGAGTGAGCCCTTATCGCTTGTCCCAGCTCCCGACAACCTAGCGGTTCGAAAGCATGCAAAATGCAAAAATGCGAGTAGATAAATAGATACCACCTCGGTGGGAAGGTAAACGGTGTTCCATGTCTAGTCATGCTGGCCACGTGACCACGGAGGATTGTCTGTGGTCAAACGCTAGCTCAATGGGTTGGAAACGGAGATGAGCACCACCGCCTAGAGTTGGACATGACTGTACAAATTGTCAAGGGGAACCTTTGCCTTTTTTAAAGCCTTGTGAAGGCAGACATGTCTGTTCTGCTTTTGGAACCACCTCACTGAAGGAGCCAGCTGTGCTCTTTAAAGGGGCATTTGCTAATTCTGACGCCATTACCAAGTCTAAGTGATGGTGGATTGCTCAGAATTCTTCTCTTTAGCTGAAGGACAGTGGGAGGATCACATTATAATGCTGAAAGGGCTTAGGGAAGTTTGCTGAAGGGGTTTGCCCCCAAGGAAAATGGCCTGGAATTGACTGCCTTTTCTGAGCTTTCCTCAGGGACCCCATGGTTGGGGATCATGACACAGAATAATATGGGTAAAAAATAAGAGTAGAGTTTGGAGAAGTTACAGTTTTGGACTGCATTTGCTAGAAAACCCCTTGCTGTCAGAGGTATTATGGGAGAGATAGTCTTAAAAAGTAATTTTACACATTGTAAAGGAAGCAAATCAACTACACTCAAAGAAAAAAAAATCTAAATATCCTTTCCAAAACTAAGGAGACATCTGAATGGTTTAGCAGCAGAGCCCTTCTGTGGGGAGTTTTCCATATTTTGGGGTCTGCACTACAGAAATGTATTTTCCCTAGTAGCTAGTCACTATACAGTAGTGTAATGATTAGAGCATTAGACTGGAATTGAGAGATCTGGATTCTAATCCCCAGAAAGTATGAACCTCAGTGGGTGGTCTTGGACTACTCTCTCTCTCTCTCTCTGAGGAAAAAGGATGGGGTATAAATGTAATAATATCCAGTATAGTATGCAGTATAGAGAGTTGAACTAAGACTCACGAGACCTTGGTTCAAATCCCTGCTTGGCCAAGGAAACACTTTTGAGGGGAAACGAAGATAAATTACTACTTGAAAAACTCACATATCTTGAAGGCCTTATTAGGTCTGAAGCACCTTTATGGTCCATGACAACAGCCAGTGTAATAAAGAAAGGAATGACTTCAGATGATAGGGGAATGTTGAAGGAATACCTCTGATGTTGATCCTGGTTACACGAAAATAAGTGACAGGTGATTCTGCAGGTACCTTGACCCAAGCCACAAGGAATTTTAAGAGTCGGAACAGTCGATGTTTGGCAAGCTTCAGCATAGATTGTAACACAATGGGCTCTGTCTGAAGAAGCTGTCAAAGCACTGGCATGGAATCATAGAATAATCGAGTTGGAGCTATAAGGCCATCAAGTCCAACTACCTGCTCAATGCAAGAATCCAAATCAATGCAGATCTGACAGATGGTCGTCCAATTTTCTCTTGAATGCTTCCATCATTGGAGAGCTCGTCATTTCGTTCATTTAGTCGTTTAGTCATGTCCGACTCTTCGTGACCCCATGGACCAGAGCATGCCAGGCCCTCCTGTCTTCCACTGCCTCCCGGAGTTGTGTCAGATTCATGTTGGTTGCTTCGGTGACACTGTCCAACCATCTCATCCTCTATCGTCTCCTTCTCCTCTTGCCTTCACACTTTCCCAACATTAAGATCTTTTCCACCTCCTCACCACCTGCCAAGGTAACTGGTTCCACTGTTGTTTTTCCTGATATTCAGCCTAAATCTAGCTTCCTGTAGTTTGAGCCCGTTATTACAGGCACTGTACTCTGGGATGATCAAGAACAGTTCCTGCTCCTCCTCCGTATGATTACCTTTTAAATATTTGAAAAGTGTTATCGTATCTTCCCTCAGTCTTCCTTTCTGAAGATTAATCATGCCCAGTTCTTTCAGTCTTTCCTCACTGGGCCTGGTTTCCAGTCACTTTATCATCCTTGTTCACCTACTCTGAACTTGCTCTAGTTGGCATCCTTCTTCAAGTGTAATGCCCAGAACTGGACACAGAACTCTAGATGAGGGCTAACCAGTGCTGAATAGAGGGGAACTAGTACGTCACAGGATTTGGAGACTATACTCGTGTCAATGCATCCTAAAATAGCACTGGCCTTTTTTTCCCCTTCAGCCACGTCATATGCCTATGATAGGTGGTTCCACCAGGGAAATTTTGTAGCCCAGTTTTGAACTAACTACAGTTTGCAGACTGTTCTGACAGACAGCCCAGCACATTACTGGCAATCTCCAAAATATCTTATTGCTACAAAATGAGTTTTTTTGCTGGCAGGGAGTTTGAAAGATCACACCTTCAGGGAAATGAGAACATCGAAGACGATCCTTTGCAAGTTTTAATGGGAAACACTTTTGAGTGCTAATCATGTGTCACACGATCATCTCCATCAAGGAACTCAGTTTGGTAACTGGCCTTCAGGGATGATAGTTAGGAACAGCTTCTGTACTGATCATGAAATGAACCATTCTTATCAGGTTCCGAATAACAGCTTTGATGAGTGCTCAGATAACTAGATCTTTCTATTTTGTATGTCATTGTGGAAGTACTATGACCTTTAAAAACCTTCTTATGGTTACACATGACAACTAAGGCCTATAAAAAATCTCAATCTGTTTTTCTCACTGAATATACCGTGCTTTATCTCTTTGAAGTCCTTTGCAGGATGTCATGCCAACTTGGTTCTGTGTTGTACGACATTGTGGCATGACATTTTGAAAACTATTCAAGGGAATAAAAGCCATTTTCTTCTAATAGCACCATGGTAGTGCCTTGTTCGACATCTCTTGAAATAATCAGACAATATCTGGAGCTGAACCAATAAGCAACAAAATTACTTTCAACTAATCCTAGGAAAAAACTGATTAGCCAAGAAATATCAGCCACTGTATTGAAAATGGATAGCCTTTTATCAAGGAGGGGTTGCCAAAAGAGTGATATTGCATCACTGCCTATGTTATAATTCTTGTTGCAGATGATGGGTACAGTTCGGCTTGCAGTAAAAGCGCGTATGTTTAAGCTGGGAGGAATAGATGTTGTGGGGGGTTACTTAGGCTTCCTATACTTTCCTTCACTTCCTCTACATTGATCGTACTTCTAAAGTACCTGATATTTAAATCGAGTGGAGTTCTCACTGGTTGCTTGGTCTTGATTTTAATACTTCTCAGAGGTCAAGAGAGATGTGACTACTTCCTTTTTTGGAAGATCCTGAGGTAATGCTAGAGAGCTCGGGGGGTTAGGTATCTGGTTGTGGAGTCAGAGTTTGGAAGTTTGATTCCCCACTGTGCCTCTTTGACAGGGGCTGGACTCAGTGATCCATTAGGGTTCTTTCCAGCTCTGCAGTTCTGAGATTTAATGTTGATGTTTGGTTATTTAAAAACAAAAAGAAAAGAATGTAAAAACAGAGTTACAGAAAGTGTGGTATGTTCTCAATCAGAGGTTGTTAACCCCTGGTCCACGGCCTGGTGCCAGTCCGTGGCTTGAGCTGGACCGGACCGCGGAGACAGACCCCCCTGCCCCTGCACACACTTCCTTCCCCACAGCTGCTTTACACACACACGCGCATGCCAGCGCTGGCATGAGTGCTCCCCCACCCCTTCATGCATGCACCAGAGCACCTGTGAGGGCATGCAGATGCTCCTGCGCATGCGTGAAAGGGTGGGGGAGCGCTCATGCCAGCACTGGCATGTACATGCCGCCCACCACTTCGTGCATGTGCCCAAGAGCATGCACACACCACCCCAGGCGCACGAGAGGTGCCCCACCTTCCTCAAGGGCTCAGCCAGTCCACAGTCCCAAAAGGCTGGGGACCGCTGTTCTAAATCACACCATGATTTAAAGCCCAGGCCAAATGACTCTGCTGGCCCCATTCACCAATAATAGGCCTTGCTTGATCCCATATATTATGAACATAGCAGTTATTCTGAAAAAATCTTTCTTTCAGAGTGTTGGCTGTGATTATGAGATAAATTCCAATGCCACTGAAGATCAATGTGGAGTTTGTCTGGGAGATGGTTCCTCTTGCCAGACGGTGAAGATAACATTCAATCAAAGTGAAGGATTAGGTAAGAAAAATAACCTTTTCTCCACAATGCTTCTTGCAGCCAGCTCAATTAAAAAAACAACATCTAAATGTTCTCTGCCAGTGGAAGAAGCGAAAAGCTGGTAAACCTAGGAATTGGGTAGTTGAATGAAGGGAAGTATGAGACTCGAGAAGTACATGCATAGAAAGTGTTATTTTGTCCTGAAGGAAAGGTAGCAAGTTACAGTTCTTTGTCTAGACTAAATGTGCTTGCTGTTTATTAAAGAAATAAGCATATTTGAGTATGGTACAGATATATAGCGTTATATCTAAAGGTATTCTTTCTTCAGTGGAAGATACTTCCCCTATAGGAAGTCCTCTTGATGGTCGAAAGATAATCCAATCAGACAAAGGGACGAATTTGGATCCAATTTGTGTTTGTGACAAATGCTCTTAGATTATCCTGATTTGGCCCCTTTTGCTTAAAATAAATCAGAGAACAAGTCTTTTGAACTTATATGACAATTTGGTTGCCTAGAGTTGATGGAAGCTGCAGGCTTCCAAGACATCCTACTAGAACAAAAAATCTCACTAGAATGATACAGCAAATATTTCATTGAACCAGTTAAAAGGTGGCCATGATAAAGTTTTCAGTTGGTTAGAACATTAAGTAGAGTGTAATTATTTTGAGGCTGGTAGTAAAAAATATTTATAATTATGACAATATTATCCGATGCACATTCCTAAAAGAGATTTTATTTTGAAGTATATTTTAATTTTAAAGCCTTTTCCCCTGCATCTTCAAGGGAAAATAGAATAGGCATTCACTTAGTGTAGACATTTACCTCTTCTTCCATCAAGAAATAAGATAGTAATATATAGCTTGATTCACTGCATGTTTTCTCATAAGTAAGTATTGTTGAATGGACTTACTCCCAAATTAGTGTGAAAAAATGCAAATAACATAGTGTGAGATTAAATTCTAAAATAAAATATAATTAAGCAGCCAACAAGATCATGCAGATATTATCAAAAATATTGTTGGAGGTGTCTGGAGCAGTGGCTGAAATTCTCTTGTTTTATTACACCAGTACAAAACAAGAGAATTTCAATATGATACAAGCAGCACAACTTTTTTCAATATGATACAAACAGCATAACTTTTGTAAGTGAATTACCTTAAGACATTATCAATTGCATACTATGTTGTGTGAATCAGCATGTAACTTATAGTGTCTACAGTGGTTTCTTAACTTAGAAAAATTTATCTGCCAAAGTTACACCATTTGCAAGAGGATTTTGACCAGTGAAAATTAGAAACACAAAAAATGCATTACTAGTAGTGACTTTCCAGCTTATTTCTTTATTGTATTTATAATTTCAATTTATATAACACCACATGGTGCAAGTACTTTCTGGGTGGTTCACGACATAAACATATCATCACAATAAAAGATAAATACAGTAAAAGATAAATACCACACAATATACAAAAACAAAACATCAAACAATTATTTTGGAAGACAAAATAAGTTATTTTTATCATCCACAGTTGGTTTTACAGAAGTGCCTTTTCAGAAAGTAGTATTGTAGGAAGATACCATTTTGGATGATGAGCAAAAACCTTGAAGGCTTTTATGATGTTTTACTACAATGCAAAAATTATATTAACTCTATAAAATATATGTTGCTGAGGCTGAAAGTAGGCATAACCCTTTTTAAAGCATGTGACTGCTTTGGGAATACATTAGTCATGTTCTGTTGATATCAGCCATTTTCTTTCTGTAATTTTTAACATATATTTTTAAATTTGTTGATAAATCCAGGCTTACACAGCACTGTTTGACAGACATCTGTGCTATCATGAACAGACCACCCGTGTTTTAAAAAATTGTGTTCATGTGTATGTATGTGTGTCTATTGAAATGAAACTAAAACCACTTCTTGTACATACAACATGCTGCATTAAAAAAAATTAAAAGGCAGATAGCCCACGTAAACATGGGAAGCGGACAGGCAGTTGTAATTGATCCATCATGTAGTTTGTTGTGCTCAATAGCTCTCATTTAAATTGCAAAGACAGGAAGAAACTGGGCTCATCGTGGAAGAAGAAAAAATACCCTGTGATTCCATTTTTATGTTATGTTTATATACAGTATACACCCTCATCCAGTGACAGTTTTGAGCTTGAAATGCTTCCCAACCCAATCACAATGTGAGCAGTTTTCTGTATGTATCAGCAATATGCCCTGCCAAGCGGATCAAAATTTATGCCATGATACTTATCCAAGCCTTAACTGAACAGACTGCTACATATTTTTTGTTATGAAGGAAATGGATAGCTGTATCCTGAGCCACAATTTGTAATTTAAAAGGGACAGTATTTGCAACTATCACTTTCCCATTTTTATAGAAGCTGTTGGTTGTTGTTATTTCCTTATCAGGCACTGATTTTGAAAGAGGGAGAAGGGAAAAGCAAACGTCTCTGAGGTAACAAACTACCGGGGAAAGATAGAACTATATCCATATATGCATGTTGCTTAATTTTTTTTATACATTGGCTGAAATTCTGTTGCTTAGTGTAGTAAGTCACCACTGGAGTGGACCCATTTAATGAAATTAACTCATGCAGGAGTTGATTCATCAAATCTCCACTGATTCAGTGGGCCTAACTCTAGCTGCGACTCACTACACAAAGCAACTGGATTTCAGCTAAATGTAAGACTTCTAATTTATGTGTATTAAAAAGAGAACAGAAAGGTCATTATAGCAATTTATTGTGCTCAACACAGAAAGGTAATTATGTGAATTTATCATGCTCAACACTATTTTTTCCTGTGGACTTCCAGCTGCTTTAAACTTTTGTTGCTGAATAAAATTATATAGTGCTATTAGTTTGAGACTGCATGCCAATTCTAAAAATCTTCCACATATTTATTGGAAACTTTTGAATCAGAGTGTTCATGTAAGGCTGTCATCTGTTGCAAATGTATGATTGAAGTTAAAATGTCCGATGGGATGCAGCAATCAAGAAAATAAAAGCTTTGACTATCGCTGTCTACAAAATTTAGTACATCTGGTCACCTCCGTACCAGCCACTGTGGTGCCCATCAATGTCTCCCTGGCCGACAAGACTTCAACCATATTTTTGAGAATCTCTGGACAGTGATCTTGGGAATATTTAGGCAGATGGTAAGGATGCATTAGGAGAACTGACTTGGGATATCATGCCTGCCTTGAAAATCGCAACAAGTCATTGGTATAACATATTTGGTGGGAAGTGCTCTTGACATAGTGTTTTCCACTGAATAGGAGGCAGGAGTGTTGGAAATTGAAAGGTTCTCTACATCCCACTGTCATGATCAGACCACTTTCCGATCATGTTTATGTCATACTGTCTTGACTACCCTTCCAACAACTGTATCTGCGAAAGTGGATCCTAATTCACAAAAGCTCATGCTGGAATAGATAAGTTGCTCTTAAAGTTGTCATAATATTTTCTTTTTTCTTTTCCTTTTGTTCATGAACTGCCTGCCATATTTTCTGTCCTTTTTTCACTCAAAAGTTTTTTTTTTAATTTTATGGGTTAGGTATGGGGATAGGGGACAAGGGGACGTGGGATAAAAATGGGGTGCAAATCAACATGATCAATTTAAAATACTCCTTATCTGTTACATTTCAAAGATACATGAGTTCCCGGTATTTCTTAGTTATGATATACATTCTATTTCTAAATTAATCTTATGCTTTCTATTATTGATTACTAATTTGTGTTCTGTTTCTGAACCAGTCATCAAATTTATGCCAACAATTGTCATGATTCATCTTTTTTGTTGGCTCTAACCATTCTGATAATTTATCCATTTCTGCCGTATCCAGAATTTTTGCTATTAATTCATCTTGAGATGGATTCTCTTTCCAATGTTTAGCAAAGAGAATTCTTGCAGCTGTCAAGATATGGATGGCTAAATACTTTTTCATTGGTTCTATTAATTCCAGAATTATGTTTAGAAATAATTCAGGGGTCACAGTTATCGGAATCTCTAGAACCTCTTGCAAAAGCATTTCAACCCTTTTCCAATATTTTTGGGCTTTCCCGCATGTCTACCACATGTGATAGAGAGATTTCAGAATGGATCTGGATATGTTGATATAAAGGAGTAACAACATCACTTCTTAGGTTAAGTCAAATTATTTTTGGGCTCATAATGTTTTTGATGATTTCAAGAAACAAATGAGTAAAAAGGTATTAGGTGGCATGCTGGGTGGTCACTTATCTTTTCTATATAAATTTATCAGCACTGATGCTTTATTATTAACTCAAGGCATGTATGGCTTGAGAGCAACCTTCCAGGTCTTTATTACAGTTAAATATCATTTCTGGCTTATACCAATTTAGCTCTGCAGTTACTAAGCTTTGAATATTTTCCATTATTATTCAAGACACATAGGATAAACTTTGGAAAACAGTGTGATGTTTAGGGGAAGATTCAAAGCTAGTTGGGCAAAGATTACAGTCAGATCAGAACAGGATACATGACTAACAAGGAACCAGATCCCTAGGGAGCCTGGCCAGAAACCATATAAAAATGCACAATAGCCATATTTGTTGTTCTTGGGAAAGGGAATTTTCTGGGATGAATCTTCTTGCTATCTCTCTGCCTGACACCTGCACTGGCTGATCCCCCAAACGGCAGTGCTCCTCAGCAACAAGACAATCTAACGAGACCAAGGAAAGGTAATCTAATTTCCTACCCCAAATCATTGCACATGCTAATTGCAATCACAGTTATTTGATTGCCACTCCTGAGGTTGGAAGCAGTCTCCCAAAGCTGTTTTTATGAACCCCGGCCATACCTTGGGTCCCTGTTATTCCAGCAAACATGTACATTGCTTGGAGAGCACATTTTAGTGGCCTTTTCAGCCCTGGGAGGGTACTGGGGGTGGAACACCTGGCATTCAGACTCATGAAAGTGACCCATCTCTTTGTTAGAGAATGCACAACTCCTGCTCTGATGCAGCTCAACTCAGGAAATGGCAGAGGAGTGATCGGAAATTGAAGGCAGGTGGTGAACGTGTGATTGTTTCAATTACATGTACTTAGACTCATTAACAGTAGGACACCAGAACTAGGGGTTATCCCAAGGTTTCATGAATGAATCATTTAAATTGGCTAGGACTGCACTATGTTGTGCATTCATTCATTAAAATGATGTAGGTTGCCTTAAAAAGGCATTAGTGAATGCCTGGCAATAACTATTAACAACTTCTAATACAAGTAAGAAGATTCAAATTTTTAGAAGAACTGCAATTCACATGCATTTTGGAAAAAGGGAATCTTGCTTTTAAGATAGTGCCTCCTGCAATGCATGCCTGCATGGTCCCAAAGTGAAGAATGTCGTTTTCTTGAGGACTCTTTTTATCCATATGCAAATGTCATCATCATGTATTTCTTATAGAAGTAGTTAAAATGTACTAAATATTGTATAGGGGGAAAATGAAACAGGTTGATTATGCCTGTAATGTTTGTTAAAAAAAAATAACATGTTTAGAAAAGTAAACTATTCTGGCAGTTTATAAATAAAGAGGGCTTTATTCAAAATAAAATATATGTTTGTAAATAGAGGCACAATGCAACAGGATTCCAGCAGGTCTCCTGTCACGAAGGCAGCTAGTGCATACATCAATACATATTTATATAGGCTAGGTAGAGATTGGTCTACGCCTTTCCACAGTTCCACATTTTTCACTGACCCTCAGTCATCAAATATCTAAAAATGCCATGAAGCATCAAAACATCTTTTGTTGTACTTCATTTCTTACCAACTCCCTTCCTGTTTCTCAGATGACAGCAAGAACTGTCTTTCGAATGGTTCTGCTAACAGGGCCTGCTTTCATGAACCAAAGTTTTGGACCTTTGCTCTGGTCCTAGGCCTATGGTTTTCCTTATACATTCCAGAATGTTCCCACAGTAAGAACATGATACAATGAACCATGGTTGCTCCTTCTGAAGCTGCCACCTGTACTGACCTGTTTTTCCTTTATAGGTTATGTTGACATTGGCCTCATTCCAAAAGGTGCAAGGAACATCAAGGTGGTAGAAGTGGCCGAAGCAGGAAATTTCCTTGCATTACGGAGTGAGAATCCAGAGAAGTATTACCTAAATGGAGGGTTTATTATCCAGTGGAATGGCGACTACAAAGTAGCAGGAACAATCTTCCAATATGGGAGAAAAGGAGACCTGGAAAATCTCACTGCTCCTGGACCAACAAATGAATCTGTATGGCTACAGGTATGGTTAAAGAAACAAGATTTCTCTTTGGCTACAGGAACAAGTGTGATGTAGCAGTTAGAGGGATGGATTAGGACTTTGGAGAACAGGGTTCGAACACACGCTCAGGCATGGAAACTCACTGGGGGAATGGAACTGGTAAAGACACTCCTTAAATATCTCATTTACCTTGAAAGCCTTGTTAGGGTCAAGTGGGTTCCAACTTGATAGCACATAACAACAGCAAACAGGAACAAGATATCCAAACTGCCAGGAGCATGGAAAGATGCTCTGTTTATTATCTAGTAATGTGTGGGACAGGATAGTAACAGTCACACGTTACCAGTGACAGGAATGCATTTCAGAATGGACCTGATGTATTCCCAATAAATTAATGTGTCTGTTGATAATTATCAGAGTTTGGAAACCTTACTAGTCAGGTTAGATGAAAGATTTTGGGAGCTGAATCCAAAAAATAATATTTCTAATCACTTTTTGTTTTTGTTGGCTTTTCTCACTATTTTTTTATACGGGTGGCGAATTTAGGGTCTGTTAGATGTTGTTGGACTACAGATGCCATTTCTTCTGACCACGGCTCATGCTGGACGGGGTTGATGGGAGCTGGCCTCCAGCAATATCTGGAGGGCCAGAGGTTGTCCACATCTGCTTTTGAACATACCCCCACAGAACGGCAAGCTTTCTTGCTCTTATATCTGCTCAATACCATTTCAGATTTACCCGTATATGTCATCTCTTTCCTTCCAGCTCCTTTTTCAGGAGAATAATCCAGGAATAAAATACGAATATACTGTCCGGAAAGATTCTGAAAATGAGATGGAAGAGCCAGAGTATTTTTGGCAATACGGAACCTGGACAAGTTGCAGTGTGACGTGTGGACAGGGTAAGGTATATACCTTCTGTTGTCATTTTCCAAACTGTGCCAGCTGCTTCTCCTCCCCATTCATTATCCTAACAGCATGTGAATTGGGGGAAAACTAGACTGCTCGGGGGTTGGTAAATGGAGTTTTATTAACACTTGGCATGAGCTGCATGCTGTAAAATAGCCCGGCCTGTTTTTTAAAAATCACCATATTGAGAGCAGCCTGCAAGACTCTGAACAACTGATTAACTGAGTCTGGTGTTGAACATTTTAGTTTAGATTTTTTCCCCCTCCACATGACAAGAACAGAGAGAGTTTTCTCTCTCCTAACTTCATTAAATGAACACTTTACATTTAGTTATGTTACACTCCAAGCATACTTTTTAAAGATAAAAAGCAATTTTTTAAAAAAATCATTTTTTAAAAAAAAGATGTCTGTTAAATATTTATATAGCACCTTGGAAGCATTCAAACCCAATGGCATCTGATGAAACAGTTTGATCACTGTTGTCTGCCGCAATACTGTAATGCAAGAGAATGAAGAATTGCCATCCTTTTGAGAAAATGATGCAAGCAGGGTGGGAAGAAGCAGGAGGTATCCAGGCTGCACCAAGAAAACATGCATTGCTGATTGGCTAGCTACCTTCATTTTATTTTAACAGCATGTGATCATTTCTGAGTTGCTAGCCGATCAGCAACTATACACTGTGAGGGTTCATACCTAGCCTCGTCCTCTTTCCTGAATAAAGTAGGAGTCATTTTAAAAGTTAAATCAAAACTTGGGTTTACTGAGTCATTCAACTGGAACACGTTATCTAACTGTTCATCTTGTAACTTTTCTCTTGCCACCAACGGGCAACGCAAGGGCAACCAAACTTTGGGATCAAAAGGGTTCAATGATTTGTTCTCCCATGGCCTGGGTAAAAAGGGCTCATTGTCTTCAATAGGGTGTTCTCTTTCTTCATCCCCTAATAGCGGTAGGGTCTCCTCATCTCTGGCCTCTCCCCATAAAGGTTCCCCTTCTCTCGCAGAGGGGCCCCACGGTCCCATAGGTATGCTATCCTCTGTGCTTCCTCTGCATGCCATGCCCAGCACTCCTCCGCTTCCCTCACTACTGGCTCCTTCTCCTCGTTCAGCCGTCGCCTCCACTCTCTGGCCTTCAACTCACCCCAGTGTGATGGTCTCTGGGGTAGTCCCTTCCTCTGGCGGTAGTCAGCTTCCTCGCGAGGCACCTTCACCTTCTCCCATCTCCCTGTCCAAGGGTCTTCCACCCAGATTAGTTCCCAGACACCTAGAATTTGGTCTCTCTCCCCTTTTATTTCCCCCGTTCCCGCCTCTACCATGGACCTCTCCCCCTTTCTTCCTTTCCCACCAATTCCCATTCAGTTTGTGGGCAACTGTTAGTCTTAATAATCTCTCCTCCAGTTCTCTGGTGTCAATTCCCCAATGGATGGTCTCTCGGGGAGGTGACAGCAGGATGGTTTGAAACCTCCTGAGATACCCTAAGGACGGACGGCACTCCAACGAGAGCCTCGACGCTCTTGTCTCGCCTTTCACATTGACTTGAAATACACTCATTGATATTACCTCCTGCTACAGTTGAACTTTGATCAACTTTCATCTGGTAGGTTCTGACTAGGTGTAGCGGGCCACTCTCAAGCCTCTACCAATACAGGCCTCCAAGAGTGCTCACTATTATTCTTCACTTGCTGCCACCAACCTATCCTTAGTACTCACAAAGGACAAGTTTTTCTTTCAAACAAATAGTTTATTGATTTGTACAAAATAAAAAGGGTGAATCACAGGTAATAAATCAGGTTGTTAATCACATTTCTCAATTACTAGATCACACAGACTTTTCCCTCACTGACTATCTCTCTCAAATCTATCTCACTCTCTCAATCAACTTCTCTCATCTTTTCAAACTCTCCCAAAACTCTCCCTTTCACACATCACACACACCTTATATAATCCAGCTCCTCCGCCTTCTGCATCACCCTCCGTCCTCTCATTGGCTCAGGTTCCCCTGCCCAGCTGTGACGGACAGGTGAGAGCAGAGCTGTATGCCACACTAGGTATCTAACTAGTTGGAACTATCTGGAAGTAAAATATAAGATCTACCGTCTTCTGTTTGGAGACTATTTCTTTCTTTCTTTCTTTCTTTCTTTCTTTCTTTCTTTCTTTCTTTCTTTCTTTCTATCTATCTATCTATCTATCTATCTATCTATCTATCTATCTATCTATCTATCTATCTATCTATCTATCTATCCATTCATTCATTCATTCATTTATTCATTTATTCATTTATTCATTTATTTATTTATTTGATTTATATCTCGCCCATCTGGTATATTATGGACATGGCAGCCAGTATCTTCTTTGCATGTTCTGCTCATACAGTGGGCTGTTGAGAAAGTGGTGGGACATTTATCAATCTTGCACAAGGAGGTCTCTGTTACCTCCTTGGGCAACTCTAAAACCCTATTCCCTTTGACAGGGTGATGATCTCCAGCTTGCATAACTGACAAACTGGAAATTGCCTGGAGGGCAAAAGGCGTTGTGATTTCCAGCAGAATACTGGCTGGCATATCTGTACAGATTTGCAAGGATGGATCCTTGCTGATAATGTAACAAGGGCTATTCGGTCCCGTTTTTATTGATGATACAATCGCACGAGTCTTCCTTGATGCTAGGCATTACTACTCATTTATGAGGATAATTATTTAACTATCCTAAAGGAAATTACTTCATGACATGTTAGGTTGAATGCCTAATTAAAATAAGCCCTGGTTTTCTGCTTTTGTTTAAATTAATGGATAAACAATTACCTGCTTGCCTGTGTCATAACATGCACAGAGATTTTGGTGTTCCTCAAGGTCAGGGCTAGTCCACATCATTTTGCTGCCTGAGGAAGGGGGAAAAGGTGCCTCCTCTTCATTGCACGTGGAGAGACCAGGTGGACTGGCAGATAAAGCCTTCTATCGCACCAGTGCAGAGCTTGAAGAAGTCCTGCAACATGCCACTAGTCATTCTGGCTGATGGATTATGGGACATATGGTCCAAAAAAGAAGTTTTCCCAACCTTCTAGAAGTCACCAAACTGTTGCTTCAGTGGGAGACTCTTTTTTGGCCTAAGTATGGTGTAGTGAATTAAGTGATGGACTAGGCCTCTGGAGAATAAGGTTCAAATCCCTGCTCAGCCATGGAAACTCACTGGTAGAGTGGAACTAGTAAAGCCACTCCTTAAATATCTCACTTACCTTGAAAGCCCTTTTAGGGTCACTATGTGGGTTCTGACTTGAGAGCATGTTGGTAGGCCAAAGGTCAAGATGATATATTGGCATGCTGTTTGCTGCCCTCCGTTAGGGATGTGATGAGAACACTTGAAAAAAATTCTCTTTCTCCATGATTTTCCAAATCTTGTAAGGCGAGACGCTGTAGCTTCCTGCAAATATGAGACCTTAGTCTTTCTTCTTTATTGTTTTGCACGAAAATTGCCAAATCCTAGGCAGACTTGGTTCCCTTTTTCAGTGAATCTTGTGCAGTAAACATAACACTGTGCAGAGGAATTGGAATCTGTGCATTGTTGAGTTTTTCTTGCCCTCTATGGATGAATCCTGTGCAGGAATGGTAATAGTCATGCACAGTTTAGCATTCCTTCCAGAAAAGAAAATAAGCACAACATTGCTCAACGAGAAAAAAATCATGGAGAGAAAGGGGGATCCTACCCCTTTTCTCTCTGAGAATGGAAGATTGTGAGAGTTACATTGCTACCATCAATCCTTCATGCTGTTTTGCTGTGGAGTGGCTGGTAGGCTTAGACCCTAATAATGCCTTTGGAGTCTTCTCATGGCAGGGAAGCCATACTAAAATTTCTGGAACATTAATAAATTTCATTTATTCATGTCAAAGGGGCTCTTTCTTTCATCTTTCAAACCTTTCATTTTCTCTCATCCTCTTTTACTGTCAGCATCTTTGGAAGTCTAATCCCTCTAGCCAGGAGACCAAAACTCTAAAATAGACAAATGAGTGCAAAGAAGACAGAGTTTGACAGAGTCATCTGTTGCCACTACAACTCCCGTAACTCTCCCAGGCGCTACGGCCACTCTTCATGACATGTTTGCCAAGGTATTCTGAGAGTGGCAGCCCCCCAAAAAAGAGAACAGCTTCAGGCACTGAGAGAGGACAATGCATTGCAGTTAATAAGATACAATCCAGAGACAGTGCCAGGCTGGTGGGCTCTTTATCCTATTTGTGTGGGCCTTAGTAGCCATGCATCAACCTGGGTAAGCTTCTTGGCAGTGGCATTCATTGCCCTATCCATGTTGCTAGAAGATGGATAGGGCAAAAACAAAATAAAATGAGCATTCCTATTGCTATCTACCATTTTAGGTTTTCGAGAATGTCATTGGGTGAATTAAAATGTAGCATCACTTTGGAGGGTTGAATTATGGAATTAAAATAGTACATTTTGACAACAGCCACTTGCTCTCAAGCTCTCAGAGGTATTTTGGATATAAGTACTGTAGCTGCATGATACATTTTGAATCAATGGCAAGGAGGACAGGTGACTTGCAGGAGGGACCTGGGTGCTGACTGCTACCCAAGATGCTGCCCCCTGGTGCAAGGCCTGGGTTTAACAGTTACTTTCACTATGAAAGAAGGGACGTGGTAGCGCTGCAGATTAAACCACAGAAGCTTCTGTGCTGCAAGGTCAGAAGACCTGCAGTCGTAAGATCAAATCCACGCGACGGAGTAAGCCCCCGTCGCTTGTCCCAGCTCCCACCAACCTAGTGGTTCAAAAGCATGCAAAATGCAAAATGCTAGTAGATAAATAGGTGCCACCATGGTGGGAAGGTAACGGTGCTTCCCACCCAGTCGCGCTGGCCACATGACCACGGAATATTGTCTTCAGACAAAATGCTAGCTCTATGGGTTGGAAACGGAGATGAGCACTGCAGCCTAGAGTTGGACGTGACTGGACAAATTGTCAAGGGGAACCTTTACCTTTATCTTTACCTTCACTATGAATAATGTCCGTTTTCTAAAAGCTTTGCATTGCAGCATTGTCCTGTTCTCTCTCTCTCTTTTTTGTAGGGTTCCAACGACAAATTGCCCGTTGTATGAAAAAGGGGAAAGGTGTGGTGAAAAACCTCTTTTGTGATCCAGAAAATCAACCAAAGGGAAAGCAAAAGAAATGCATTGAAAAAGACTGCCCACCAAGGTAGACTCACCAAATGCTCACTGATTCAGAGGGTCTATGCTAGTTGCAACTGACTACCAGATTTCAGCTAAAGGATAACTGTAGGAACAAATTTGTAGCCATAAGCCATAAAAAACTGCAAACAAAATAAATTAGATGAATTAAAACAAAAACTGATAAAAATAGCATTAAAATTTAACAATAATAATATGAAAGTGGCAGTGTAAGAGAAGATAATTCATTTTTAGTCTGTGCCTCTATCCCATTCTTGTTCCAGCTCCAGGCTAAGCTTGAGAAAGTTCCTTTTTTGGATTAAAAATCCCAGAATCCCCTATCCAATGTGGCTGTTGGCTGGGAAATTCTGGGGGCTCTGATTCTAGAAAAGCAACTTTTCCAAGTTCAGAGGCACAGGGGTGCCCAGTTTTCTGAGTCAAGCCACTGTCTTGTGGCTTCAGCACCACCTCTGAGTGCTTTATCGGGGTGTTCAGGGAACTTTACTCATCTCCCAAAAAGAGTAAGACACACAGTGCTATTTTTTTAATTGTTGAGATGTTCAGTCGTCGCTTCACAACCAACATCTCTTCCCCCTTTGAGAAATAAAGCACACACACAGCAAGCAAAGGATATTTAGCTGACTGTTTAAAAAAAGATGCAAATATCCCCTAAAATCCATTCAACAAAGCAATAGTTAATATGACCTTGCACACCCTTTCACCAATTTTAAAAAGGAGTGATGAAAACATCAAGGGATATCTTTTTCATTCGAGCCAGTTTGGACTGCATTACATTTAGTGATACACTGGAAGTGTAGCGGTCGGAAATGTTACTTTTTTTTGGACTACATACAGCTCCCAGAATCTGCCGTCAACATGGCCATAGGCATAAAAGCCATGCTTTCTAGGAATTCTAGGAGTTGTAGTCCAAAAACTAAAAAATATAAGTCCTTTGAAAGTGTAAACCTATACATATCAATTCCAGAGTAAATCCCACTGAGGTCACAGAGCACTCTCAGATAAGTAAGTACAAGATTCCAGCTTGAAACAATCAAGGATCTAAACATTCACTTTTACTAGTGGGTGGAATGACTTTTACCTTAGTTTACAAAAGTCTAGAAGTGATTTCTTTGGCTGAGAATGATTCCCACATCAACTTTGCCTTGCCTTTATCAGGAAGTCATTTTCTGGCAAACTCTGTTTTTGTTTTTTTGGGGTTTTTTTTTACACAGTAAACACTGAACATCTGTTAGAAGTTTACTATTTATTCCGCCACCTTCATGAATATGTATAACAGCAACATCTCAGTGGGGAAATGTCTTTGGCATATCATTACATCCCATGTTACTAGCTTTTTAAAGTATATGAACTACACAATGCAATGATTATTCAGTGCCAATTACCGGGAAGCCAGCTGGCAATATAAGATGATTTGATCATGAACAGCCTTTGTAAAATCTGACCGTAATCCAGTGTCTCAGAGGCATTCCTTACATAGATCAGAAGGAAGTAAAAACTGTGTTCTAGAGCAGTGGTTCTCAAACTGGGGTCCCCAGATGTTCTTGGACTGCAGTTCCCAGAAGCAAGGGGCAGACAAGGCTTGCCAACCTGTTGAAATCCCTTTAGGGTATTGACCAGCATACAGATAAGATGAAATCAGGGACATTCGTTTATTTACACTTTGTACAATTAAAAATGTATTCTGTTGCATGCTCATTTCTTCAGACATGGAGAGTGTAAATATAATTCCTAAGTATTTTTTCTGGGGAGGCGGCGGTGAGGACACAGATAATAGACGAAGTTGGAAAAGGATATGTGGTCCCAGACCTATAGATGTTATTGCTTATGATATAATTCCAAAAGTGTGGTTACACCACAAAGGAAGTGAAGTTTTCCTTTGTTACTTTTAAATTCTAATGTAACTAAATTGTACCCTTCTTATTTTTTTAAAAAAAGAATTAATTACAAATAAGTAGTTAGTCCTAACTGATTACTTTTAAGGTCTAGTACAGACACCATTAAAATGAATGGACATTGTAATAGTGCCTGATTATTTAATGCATCTTTTCTCCTCCAAAAGGAAATGTTCAGGTAGCACAAAAAGTATTAAAATTTAGGTACTGTACATGCAAGTAGCAATTTGCATATGTAGAGCAGGGTCATGCAGTGTCTTTGGACAAATCATAGAATCATGAAGTTGGAAGAGGCCTATAAGGCCATTGAGTAGAAATACGGAAAAACATACCAAATTGTAGGCACTCAATGGGTGGAGTAGCAGCCCCTATAGATCTGTTTCATTAAATCCTCCATTCATGAGGTTACAAATATTAAAAGAAGAAAGATATATGGGATTGCAAGAGAGAAATAGAAAGGTGCTGGGTTGGCACCAAGAGAAAAGAAGAACATGCTCTTTGCCTTGGATATGAACCATCCTTGCCTTTTTTGCTGCAAAGACATTGATTAAACAGTCAAAGTCTGCATGGTTTAGAGCACTGGTTCTTAACCTTGGGTTACTCAGGAGTTTTGGACTGCAACTCCCAGAAGCCTTCACCACCAGCTGTCCTGACTGGGGTTTCTGGGAGTTGCAGTTCAAAAGCATTCGAGTAACAAAGGTTAAGAACCACTGGTTTAGAGACTGGTTTCTTCAATAAGCCAATGTCCTGCTTGCACCATGTAATTTAAATAAAAATAACAATATATTTCACCCTAGTGGGGAAGAAGACTTAGACAAGGTGATCTGGATCCTGCTGTGATTAAGAAGCTTTTTTAAAAAATGGGCAGCTTCAAGGCAGCTGCTGGCGTCCCTTAAAGGGTTGCCTTAAAGCAGAACTTGGATTAGACCGTTCTTCATACAGAGGATGCCTTCAAATGGACAATTGTCTGCAGATGACCTTTCAAAAAAAAACCCTACTTGGCCAAGCAATTGGCCTTCTTATAATTGATACATTCCCCTTAGTATGCTTAGCAGCACTAGAGAGCTCTGGACGGGTTGCAGACACGAGAGGATAACAGAACAAAGGTAATGAGAAAGATTGATTGCCAGAAAACACCATTTAACCTGATACCACCTTGTTTGTCAATATATTACCAAATACATTTTCTCTTTTTTGTTGTGCTTTGATATTTAGCGGTATAATATGTTGTGCAGATCAGTAAGCTACAGTACATAATTTCTGCTGGGTGGATCTATTTGCTTTTGAATAAATTGGCAGATTTTAAGATTTGGGAGGAAGGCCAGAAGAGGCTCTGTTTTTTCTGTGAGGGAGGTAATATCCACCAGGCAGGTAATTGGCAAGACCAGCTTTCCATGTGGATTAGAAGGCTTAACCAAGTCAGCATTAATATATGGAAGAGGATTATGCAGAAATCCTAGAAAATGTCAAAGGTGTCGCCTGCAGTAATTAAAGAAGTGTGCAAAGGGACCATGTTCATTTTGTCATCATGCACCGTCTGTCATACAGAAATGAATCTTTACTTCTAATTAGACAGTCACATTTTTTAAATGTATTCTCCTAAGTCTGTAACTAGAGAGCTTTATTATAAGAAGTACAAAACAGATGCAAAGCGTTAAATAGATATCTTAGTTGCACATCTTTATTTAATCAATTAGTTAGATTAATTAACTTAAATAATTTGGGTTACCAGCCTAGTGGTCTTTGGGGGAGAGGGCTGTCTAGAAAACTTACCCTTTCGGCTATAACTCCTGAAACCCATCAGCCAGCATGCCTGCCTCACAAAAGTAGTATTTCCAAGCTGTGGCTGTAGAATATAGTGTAATTCCTTCTCTGATGCAGAGTAGGAAGTCCACAGACGAGAAGAGATCTATCTCTCCTAGCTTCCTGTGTGTTGTGATAGAGGGGGTGGCCCTAATTTTTCCTCCATCCTCAGAACACTGATAGTAGAATAAGGGAAGAGTGCTTGGGTTCAGTGGCCCAAATCCTCTTATCTACTTACACTGGGATAGCACATAATTTTTGGAAGTGAATTGCTCTGAGTTAAAACATAGTCATGGGCGTTATCAGACGCATACTGAGTGGTGTGACTCAGCATGCAACTGATAACATTTGTGCCAGAGTTATGCCCCTTGTATAGCAACGCAAGAAGATTTTAGCCAAGAATATGTAACTGGGAAGTCTGCTGTAAGGGGAGGAATGGGTGGGGGAAGGGAAAGCTCATTGTTCAGTAAGAATACTGATGAAATTCATGTATGAATACCATAAAGAACCTTAAGTCAGTTAGAGAAATCAACACAACCAGGTTCAATGTATACAAGTTTCCTGGCTACCATTATCTGATACTGTGTCGACGATGAAAAAAGAAAGAAAAATCAGAAACTAACCTCAGAAAGGAAGTACTTGAGAACAGCGATCCAAATAGTGAACTGGAAAAGACTAGAAGGGAGAACAATACCTCCACAGGCCCCTTCCAAGTTCATTATTCTGTTATTCTTGCCAATGCCTGTTGTATGGTTTAGTCTTTTATTCTAATAAGTTTGTTCCTCAGATCATGATGAAGAAACCTATCTTAGTAGTCTTCTCATTGCTTTGTAGCAGTTCACGGATGAACTTTCCAGGCATTTCATAATTAAGAATCATCTAGGTTAAAACAAGGATATAATTTCCTGCTTGAGATACAGGAGCAAAATTGTGGGCACTTATGTTGATCGCTGGTGTCAGAATGGCTTCCATTTAGCTGATTTCCATCTTTACACTTGAACCAGAGGTATTCTGTATTGGATAGAAATGGCAACAGCCCCCCCCCCCCAAGAGGAACAAAGTGTATGTATAAGATAACTACACCTCTCTCCATTCACTGTGATTCTTGAGTATAGATAATTTCTGCTGCCCTTCAGATGTTTCAGGTGCAATTCCCATCAGCCCCAGCTAGCATGACTCAAGGAGAAGGACGATGGGAGTTGCAGCCCAAGAGTTAGGCACCCTGGCTTAAATTTTGTAACTAAAGAAAACATGAAGAGAGGGGACAGCTATCTTCACAGGATATTTTAGTTGGGGTCCGTTCACCTGTGCCATGGGCTGTTCTAAATGTCATACCTCTACATGCATCTTCAGTTTCACATCTGTAAAATGGGTAGAGTAATAATCTATGGATGACAGTTATGAAGACAAACACGGCTTTGCCAATTGAAGAGCCAGCATTACCTTCATCCATTTCCCATAGATCAATGGGAATGAGGGAAAGTGTTGCCTTAATACCTACCATTAATACCTATCATTGAGAAAATTTAAAAATCAAGTCTTTGCCTGGAACAATAATATTTCAGCATTATTTTCTCAAGGTTTTCCTTCAGATTGCAAGTGTTCATCCTCTGATGTACTCAGAGCTTGGAAAAGGCTACTTTTCAGACTACAATGGCCAGTATCCTTCAACCAGCACATCCAAGGCCTCTGCTGGGAGAGGATTATGGGAGCTGTTGTCCCTGAAATAGCATTACCAGACACTGGACTAGGCGTGCATGTCCTTTCATAATTCCCCATTCTCCTTTTGCCTTGATCCACAGATGGTGGGCAGGAGAATGGCAGAAATGTTCAACCACCTGTGGTCCAACCGGAGAGAAGAAGCGAACCGTCCTTTGCATTCAGGCTGCGGGATTTGATGAGCAAGCTTTGCCTGCTGAGGAATGCCAGCACCTGCTGAAACCAAAGGCTCGCCTCTCCTGCAACAGAGATATCCTTTGCCCATCTGATTGGTCAGTAAGCAACTGGACTGAGGTGAGTTCACACCACCAGTTTCATTTTTATGTGCCTTCAAAGTTTCTACCCATTACTACTTTGAAGCCGTTCGCTGCATTTTATCCTTTTACCAAAATTCCTCTGTGGACCCTTGTTGCGAGTTCCTTTCAACGGCCACTTCCCTTCTAATTTCTGTACAAATGAAAATGTGATGCCGACAGTAATTGAATTAAAGGTTGATTTCAGCTATTATTGTAGATGAAGCATAGCATCCGAATGAATGACACTGCTTTCAGCAGAGCCACAAACAGTTTCCTGTGAAGCTGTTCCAGATGTGATGTGATTGTTTGATGTCTGCTAAGAGGTGGTAGTTATCATAACATGGTGACGGGAAAGAGCATAGAGGCATTCAGAGATTACGATGGCTACTGACTAATTAAAATAATTTGAAATTACATGTGTTTTTTTAAATTTCCGAATTAAGTTGCTGTTGTTGTTATGTGCCGTCATGTTGCCTATGACTTACGGTGACCATATGAATTAGTGATCTCCAATTTGTCCTGTCCCTGCTCTTGCAAATTCAAGCTTGTGGTTTCTTTAGGAAGTTGACCCATCTCATATTTGTTCTTCCTCTTTTCCTGTTGCCTTCCATCTTTCCCAGTATTATTATCTTTTCCAGAGAATCTTTCCTTCTCATGATGCACCTAAAGTAGGGCAGCCAAGCTTCAACATTTTTGTTTCAGTGATAGTTCTGGCTTAATTTGGTTTAAGACTCACTTCTTCCTATTTCTGGAAGTCCAGGGTATCTGTAAACTCTCCTCCAGCACCACATTTCAAATGAACCCATTTTTTTTCCTGTCAGCTTTCTTAACTGTCTAGCGTTCATACCCATACATGGTGATCAGAAATACAAAAGTGTGGATGATCTTGGCCTTGGTCACCTGTGATAAATGCTTACAATTTATGATTTTTTCTAACTCCTTCTTTGCTGCTCTTCTGAGTCTCAATCTTCTGATTTCTAGGCTACAGTGTCCATTGAACAGATGGTTGAACCAAGGTGTACAAAATTTTTCACTATTTCAGTTTCTTCATTGTCACAGTTAAAGTTGCGTAGTTCTGTGGACATGATTTTGGTTTTCTTAATGTTCAACTGCATTCCTGCTTTGGCAGTTTTTTCATTCACTTTCATCCGAAGTTGTTTCAGGTCACTACTGCTTTCTGCCAGTAAGATAATGTTATCTGCGTATCTTAAAATATTGATGTTTTTTTCCACCAATTTTAACTCCTCTGCATCTAGTTTGGCTTTCTGTATGATATGTTCTGTGTCTAGATTGAACAGATAAGGGAATAAAATGCACCAATTTCTGACATTTCTGCCTGTAGGAAAGCATTTTGTCTCTTCATATTCTGTCCTATTAATAGCTTCTTGTCCACAATACAAGTTATGCATCCATTTCTTTCAGAACACGCCATCGTTTCTCATGATCCACACCATCAAAGGCTTTGCTATAACGTATAAAGCATAGACTGATCTTCTGAAATTCTTTAGTGCATTCCAATAGCCAGCAGATACTTGCAATATGATCTTGAGTGCCTTTTCCTTTTTGGAATCCAGCTTGAATGTCAGGCATTTCTTGTTCCATATATGGTAAAAGCCTATGTTGCAACACCTTGAGCATCACTTTGCTTGCATGGGAAATCAGAGCAAGGGTCCTATAGTTATTGCACTCTTTGGCATCTCCTTTCTTGGGAATGCAGATTGAATGTTGCCTCCAATTTGTGAGCCATGACTTTGTTTTCCATGTTTGTTGGCATATGCTTATTAGGGTTTTCACAGATTTGAACTCTATGGCTTGAAATAGTTCTATTGGTATTCCATCTACCTTGATGATACATTTCTTCATAGTGCTTTCAGAGCAGCTTTCACTTCATTTTCTGGAACTGCAAGTTTTTTCCCCTTTGGTTGTTCTCCTTTATTTCTTTGCACTGGTTGTGGTAATAGTTATCTTTTTCTCTGCATGACAGTCACTGAAAAACTGAATTCAGAGTTTTAGCCTTATTTCAGTCACCTTTTGCTTCACTTCTCTCCTGTCCTTTAAAAATCTAATTCTTCTGTCATCCATCTAAGTATTTCTTTTCTTTTTACTACAGGAGTTGACTTTTTGCATTCCCTAGTAGCTCTGCTTTTACGGCACAGTTCTTCTGGCTTACGGTCAAATGCAAATCTGTTCTTTATGTGGACTATAAGATCATCAAGAATGTTAATTAAATTATATTTTGACACTACAATTTTTAGTGTTCTTTTTAAATTTATTCTGATAGTGGATATTAACATAATTTGTTCTTGGTCTTGTTTTGGCAGAGAGAGTATAGCTTTTCCATCTTCTGCTTCCGGTTACTTCATTTATTTGATTTGTATATTGACCATCTGGTAATGTCCATTTGTATAGCCATCTGTTTGATACTGTGAAGCATGCATTGCAATATTGCAATATTGTTGGATTTGCAGAACTCTACAAATCATTTTCCTGCTTCATTTCTGTCCCCTAGGCCAAATTTTCCAACAGCATTTGGTTCTGCTTTGTTCGTTTGTGTCCCAGCCATATATGATTAAAAGCATGTCTTGTTTTGGCATGTGATCAGTTTGCTCTTGAGAGTGGATTTGTATCAAAGAGTTGAGCATAGTTCAAGATGATTGATGTGAAGCGAGATATCTCATTCACAGCTTGGTTTAGCAGCAACACCAAAATCTCTCAGGTAGCTGGGGATTCTGGATGTTGCAGCCCAAAAATGTAACTTTTCCAAATTCTGGTTCTCATTAAGAAATTCCAAGGGCCTTTTTAATGAAATTTGAGAAAGGTTCAGATCCAAATGTGAAATCTTTCTAGCACTTCCTCTCTCGAAGGCTTTGATTACTTTCCTGGGCAGATGAAACCAGTCCAGAAAACATTTCCAGATAGAGTTCTGATGGGTAACACAGGGTGGCAGCATACAGGTTTTGCATCAGCACAAAATTGTTAAATGAAGAAAAAAACTGATAAAATATGCAAATAACTATTGTTTATCTTGCAGTGTACAGTTACCTGTGGTGGAGGAGTACGGACTCGTAACATCACCTGTCCCAAAAACAATGGAGAACCATGTGATATTTCAAAGAAACCTCATTCCAAAGCTTTGTGTGGTCTCCAGCAATGTCCATCCACCAGAAGACCACTGATACCCTTTTACAAACTTCATGGTGGAAAGATAATCTGGAGAATGGGATCCAATCCCAGAAGTGGACCTTCAAACACATTACCCACCCGAAAACCCAGGCCAACAATCTCAGCAATAACAACAACTATAATGACGACAATGACAACAACAACAACAACAATGATAACAACAACAATGATGACAACAACAATAACAACACCTGAGCCTATAAATGTTACTTCAACACCCACTTTGTTTGGCCTTACGAATTCTTCTCCACAAGAAGACTTGGAAATAAAGATTTTACAAAGTAATTCTACTGTTTCAAGTATTAGCAATAATTATTCCACCATTTTTAGTGAGAACCGTTCATTGAAAATTAGCACTTGGAGACCTATTACAAATAATTTGAATCTGACAAACGTTACACATATAGGGAATATCTCTGTCATAAAACCATGCAATTCTTCAGAAGGTGACTCTGTAAACAAGAATTCTCTTACCACTGAGCCCATGTCTCGAGTTATAACTCCTATGTTTCATCATTCAACTGAAGTCCCTGAGGCAGGGCCTAATCATACTGATGTTGTAACAAAACATAAAGAGATCCTGAGTGAATGGGAAACGGGACAATCTATTACTACTGTCCATGGCAAGACTTCAGAAATTTCATCAAAAGAATATCATCCTGATAGTTTTAGCCTGGCGTCTGTTACTCCACTACCAGAGATTGATGTTTTGTTGACAACGGTAGCTCCCATAGACCTTGATGTACAAATAAATACACCTGTAACAGCAGATCCATATATAGATCAACCAGCATGGTTAGATGATATAACAGGAAATGAGTCAGAAAATAAAACAATATCTAAGCCGTCTGCCAAAGAAACATCCACTCAGCCCACAGAAAGTCCATTTCTTCAGAACGCCAATATGCCAGAGAACCAGGACAATGATTTCAAGAGAATGTTATCAAACAATTCTGACCCAGAACACCCAAGTGAGTCCATCAGTTTCCACGCTGATGTTTACTGGATAGTTGGAAATTGGAGTAAGGTGAGCATGGCTGTTACTTTCTGATCATGGTAATCCAAGTCACTCTCTATGGTATTCACATCACTTTTACCATTATGACCTCTAAACGGAGTCTTTCACTGCATTCCTAACAAAAACTATTTTCTGTGTGTGCATCACCCTGCAAACCAGCCTTTTAGCATTTCTAATTATTTTTGTTAACTTCTAAGCTTCTCCAGATCTATAATTACAGCTGCATTCAATGATAAAAATGTCAGGAGGCCATAATTTTATGATAGCTATTAAATTCCAAGGAACAAAGTAATTACTTTTTGTTGATTACAGCAGAACATCCCGAAAGTACAGAAGACGTCTGTCACGCTATAGCAATTAGGAGAGTTAAAACTGTTTAGGTGGATCATGCTGGGAGCTTAAAAATGTTAGTGTATCGTGCTAACTGTATTAACATCTTGTGTTAAATTGTTGAAGAAAATTAGTTTGTTAATGTCACAGTGTTAAACGTGTTAAAATGATAACACTCCATAAAACGCAGTTGTTACATTAATTTTAAGAGAATTGCTACATGATATGACTAAATATTAAGAGACTGAAGTTGCTAAAAGGGCCCCACTTCCATTATGCTCCCAAAATAATGATATAGAACAATCATAGAATAATTGAGTTGGAAGGGGCCTATAAGGCCATCAAGTCCAACCCCCTGCTCAAGGCAGGAATCCAAATCAAAGCGATGGTTGTCCAGTTTACTCCTTTCAAGCTCTGGACTTTGGAAGCAGATAGATATTCCTTGAAAGATGTTGCTTTCTCTGTTTCCAAGTATAGTCATCAACCGGACTGACAGTTGCCTCTTACTTCATTACTGAGTATAGTACCACATCGAAATGTGGTAGATTAGTGTGGATTGCACACCATGCCCTGGTCCCCTGTCCCTGCAGTAATTCTAGGATAAGAACCTGCTGGATCTGACCAGTGGCCACGCTGGTCCAGCATTCTGTTGCCCTAGTGGGCAATCAGATGCCTCTGGAAAGCCTACAGAGAGGAGTTAGGCACAATTGTACCTCCCCAATCATATTCCCCAGAAACTTGTTTACAAAACTCAATGGTTTAGGTATCTGACTACGAAGCCAGAGGTTGGGAGTTTGCTTCTCCATTGTGCCTCCTTCCCAGGGGCCCGGTCGGTCAGTTTATTGCTATGGTCCTTAGACAAACCATACAGAAAAGAAATATACCTTTACAAATTTCCAGAATTCCAGATATATCATAAAAACATTTGGCATTCAAAGGCAAATGAAAACCTTGTATCTAGTTACCACAGAATTTCCGAGACTTGAGTAGCGGAACAGAGGCTGGACTCAGTGATCCATAGAGTCTCTTCCAGCTCTGCTGTTCTGCAGTTATGACTGTGATTATATTTTCTCTTGATGTTGGAATGTCATATCTAGCCACCCGTAGCATGATCCTCTATCAATTTGTCCGATCCTCTTTCCAAGCTATCTACCACAGTGGTTATCACTACACCTTTTGCTAGCGAATTTCAGAGTTTAACTCTGCTGCACTCTGTGAAGTACTTCCTTTTATCTGTCCTCATTAGAGATGGGGGTATTTGTATATATTCGCACAGATGGAAATAATGAGGGACTGTCCACTCACAAGTTCGCCACTGATGCGAGCTCATCGGATCTTCCTATTGCACCGTTGTCTGCAATCAATTACCCAGTCCTGGCAGGAGGTGGGAAAACAAACCTCTCTGCTAGGTCGAAGAGTGGCTAACCCATTGCGGAGAATGGCGCAATAGGAAGCCTCTGCGGAGTCAGTGGCAGCATCGAAATCGTGAGTTATTTCCACTTCTGTGGGGATATTCGTATATGAATACCTTCGTCTCTAGTCCTCATAAATGAAGAAGTTGCGTTGTGGTGGTGATATATAAAACTAGAGCTGTGTGCAAAGAACTTCTTGAAATGCTCCACCCTATTTGTGGGACAGATAAACTGGGGAAATGTATCACTGCTCAGAAAGGAAAAACTGGGGAGATGGCTAAACATGTTCTCTGCCATGGGCTCACTCTTTGAGGTTACAGTAGCCCAACTGCTTGCTTGCTTTTTGGCCCCCTTCTTTTGTTGTCCTTGTTCGGGAGGGAGCATCATGCTTACCGTTTTCTCCACAATGCCTGCCATTGTTTCCGGACAATATGAGGAGAAAATGGCCGCTCCTCGTAAAACAGGGTAGAGAATATTCATAGCTAGTTCTGCCAAGCGTCCTTATTCATTGGGGTGGGGAATGTGGGTGAGAAACAAAAATTTCAGGAACGTTCTCTTAGATATTTTGGCTCTGCTGCTCAAATCTCAGAAGTAACCCATCTTCCTAATTTTGGAAACAAACTATAAAAGGGAAGTCACATGCAGGCACCATTCATTTTCACTCCATGTGAAATGGCTGAGAGATGCTTCTTAGCACACCGAGCGATATTTCACTTGGGGAACTCTTGAGGGGCTGCTCAATGAGAAATTCAGAACAGCTTCTGAAAGCAGTTAGGGAAGAAACTGATGTTCTCCCGCTTTGCAGTTCATCATGCAATTGTCAAGACAATGAGCAGAGCGTACCAGAGAGACTTGCAGAGTAATGGAATAATTCTGTACAGCTGTTGCTGTCTCTTAAGGATTTCCCATTTTCAGTGAAGGGGAAGCAGGTCAGACTTATCCACAGTGCTTGTTAAGATTAAATGCTTGGCATTCCATCCCTTTTAAAACCACTTAGTGCAGAAATAGTACCAGATTAGTTAACTATCAAGGGCTTCAAGCTTGATTTTAAGGAATTTTCATTTAGCTGGAGCAAAAAGAAAAGGAAATAAATTTCGCTTAGCCACAGCATTTGAAGTCTTTTTCAAGCAAAAAATAAAAATATCTCACAGAGCAAGCAAAATTTGTCAGGAACGAGAATGCTCCTATTGTATTCTTTGCATGAGTGAAAGGTTTTCAGTTTTGTATGGATGTAAGTGGAGATTTGCAAGGTAAGATTTAAGGGGGATGAAGGGTAAATGCTGTGCTGAATAATGAGTTCTGCTCTTGAAATGAGACCTCTCCTTCTCTCTTGGAAATGCTGTGCCAATCTGCTTTGGGAGATTCCTCCAAACCGATTTCTCCCACTGCAGATCTGAGAGTAAACAGGGGGCTAGAGAGAAGGAAAGAATCACCTTTCTCCTTCTGTGGAGGATATATTGATGGGAGAGGTTAGTTGAATCCCTCCTCCCCCACAAAGCTTCCATATCATCTGCCTCTAAAATCATATACTGTCTTCTCATCTCCAAACATCCATATTAGAGTTAGCTAAACTGCAGGTCTGCTAGTTGTGGGTCAAACATTTTGCAACAGCAATTAACATTATTCATACTGACCTGCCATTGACCGGATACAGACAATACAAAGATACTGAGGTAGCTATTCTGTGTAGGGAACAGCACACCAGCTGTTAGTCGCATGCCACAGTCACAAGTATCTGGCATAATTGTATTTAGTTATTTGTTCGTTTAAAATATCTATATGCCATCTTTCACCTCATGTACTCATGGTAGCTTATGGTATTTAAAAAGCTAAATAATATTTTTTTACAATATGAAAAATACATTAAACAGATATATTTAAAATGCAATATCAAAAGCACAAGTAAAACAATGGAAAAAAAATCTGTTTTAAAAATCCCCTTGGTGCACCAGCTGTTCAAAGAAAAATCTGCCTCAAGAGAATGGTCGCTGCCTACTTGCTGAAGGACAGCTGGGGCCTGCCTAGCTACTCATTGGAGGGAGTTCCAGAGTCTGGGAGCAGTCCCTCTCCCATGTCCCCACCAAGTGCTCCTCTGGGGGCCGTGGGACTGAAGGGAAAGGCCCTCCCTGTATATCTTAACACTTGCAGGCTTATAAAGGGAGGTAGGGTCTTTTAGACAGCTTGGACCCAAGCGTTTAGGGCTTTATAGGTTAATTGAGCCCAGAAATGGCACCTAAAGCCTGACTTTGAATACCCCGGGACTTGCTCCACTTATAAAATAAGTGAATTTGGTGTGTGTGATGCAAAGGCTGGATCAGGGCTTTTTGCTCACAAGGCAGCTTTTCCCCTCCCACCTGAGGGCTTCTACTTTTTTATTGCTGGAAGGATTCAAAAGGGATTTTTTTTGTTGTTTAGGACAGTGTGTGTGTGTATTTGTAGAGAAGGAAGAAAGGGTGGAAGCAGAAGCGCCAGCTGGAGTAGAGAGGGAGAAGGAGTGGGAGGGAGGCAAAGACAGAGAGTGGGAAAAGCAGTGGGGGGGGAGATAAAAGAAGTCCTTGCAGCACTTAGTGCCTTGACCACTATTGTCGGGGGGGGGGCTGCAGGAAGGTGTCGGATGACTTCTTGCCAGCATGTATATGTGTGAATAGTCCGTGTTTGTGTTTCTGTCTGGGGGAGTGCGTGTGAAAGGGAGCAGAGCAGGGTTCATTAAGCAAAGAAGTGAATTGGCAGAAGGAAGAGGAAGAAGGGGAGAGGGGGGGGTCATGAAACACTAAATTGGAAAGAGCTTTTGCCAGAAAAATCCAAGGGAAGAGGTGAAGGAAGGAATCCCAATACTGTGATTGTGCATTTCAAAGTCATGCCTGTTTTCTCTCTGCCTGAGCCCAGAAGGAGAGGAGGGAAAACAGGACTGAACTTTCTGCAGAAGTTCAGATGGAGAGAAAGAGAGGAGGAGGGATCCCATTGTGTGTGTGTGTGCGGGCATGCAGATTTCAATATGACCGGGAAGGGGTTTCTTTTTTAGCTTTGATTGCCATAAAAAGATTGGCAGGAACGAAGGGGGATGCTATGGGCTGGAATGTGACTTGCATCGCATCCAGTGCAAATGGTGAACTCCCAGAACCTTTCGCAGTCTCTGTGCAAATGCTGGCTGCAATTAAAAACATAACACAGGCTTTGAATCAAATCAAACCCAAGCCAAATCATTCTGATTCAGTTCTCCGATGTAGTCACACTCTTGTGGAGCGAGTACTAAGCTTCAGGCTAGGGAGGTCTTTGTTTTAAAACCTAACCCATGGCATTACCAAGAGTGCTTGGTGAAGGTGTAGTCTTTCTCAACCCTAAACTCTTCTTCCATAACATAAAGGTAATGATACAGGCCTATCTTGCATCGATCTTAAGGTGATTACACAGAAAGTATACAGTATGTAAAACATTTTTGCACTTAAAAAACATGCCATGCCTGTACTGTGTTATGCTTGCGTCAGTAGAGATCCTAACACGATTGGATGCTGTTGCAAAGGCTGGGAAGTACGAACCTTGGAAGAATCATTGTGTCTCAACTTATGCATTACTTTGAAAAAATATGAAAGAGGGGAAGTAAGTTGAATCCTCTCCATTCACAGGTTTTTGTGTTTGTTTTTTTGTTTTGTTTTGTTTTGGGGTATACATTTCTTCAGTTTACTTGTTGAGCATCTCCTTATAACAGAGATTCTAGGAAAGAACATAGGACTTCATATGTTCAAAGTATGTGTTTTGCCACTGAGCTGTGATCTCTTGCCTAACCCTGCAGGAATAAAGTTAATATTCCCATATAGTCTTAGCCAGTTTTTTGATGCTGATGCATTTTATTTATGCATTTCATTTTGTAGTATGCGTACACCCACCAAAACAGACATGTAAAGAGCCTAGTGCATCAAATGTTGTGAGTATTTGCCCTTCCAAATGTTGTTGGACTTCAGCTCCTATCATACTGGCCGGGAGTGATGGGGCTTGGAAGTCTAACAATGGAGGACTCCTCATTTCTATACTGTACTAAATGGGATGTATATTCCTACACAAATCTTATTCACATGAGGAAATTCTTTCTCTTTGAAACAACTTCAACAAGTTTGGTCTTCAGGCTAATTGGAAATGGGGGAAGTTGACCAGAGGAATTATAAATAACGGGAAAGACCTTTCAGATTTGAAAAAGTACTGAATACTAGGTGAATAAAGCATATTTACTAGGAATATTAGGAATACAAGGGGAGTACAACATTATCTTCCTGAGGTGTCAGGATTTGGAGTAGAGAACAGCAACTGAAGAGGTACGTTTGGAGGAAAAGTTTTGTTTGCAAAAATGTTTTACTCTTTAAATGTCACAAAGTTCACAAAAGACTGCACACAACACGCTAATGAAGGGAAGACAGTTTGGCCCGTTGCTGTTCTCAGATACTCTGGTTTTCTTTTAATTTGTGTCTGCATTAAATGTGATGCTTCATATCAGTCATAGGATACATGATCTTCTTCCATATACTCTCTGCTCCCCGGAGTTACAAATAAGGCTGTTGAGATGCATCTCAAGAGTCTATCCTGGCATTGTAATTAAGATAAGAAAATCCGGACTGGCTTCTTTTACTTCCCCTCTGCTGTTTTTACAGTGTTCCACCACCTGCGGTGGGGGAGCCTTTTGGAGAGAGGTGGAATGCAGTACACAGAATGAGTCAGACTGCCAGCACATTACAAAGCCTGAACCAGCACGAAGGTGTTACCTGCGCCCATGTGCCCAGTGGAAAACTGGCAACTGGAGCAAGGTAATGTGTCTTTCATGTTCTTCCTAATTTCCAGGTGAATTTAAAAAAATTCTCATGACACTGAAAAGAGTTCAACCTGTCTGGCTCTGATTTAGAGGATTTAAACACTTTTTTCACAAGCAGTGTTGCAAAATAGGTTTAGAAATATCTTAATCAAAGACGTTCCCCAATATGGAGATATTCCCGCTGTCCTTTATTTTCTTTGGATTCAATGTCACAAAACTAAGTTGCTTGACATTTCATTAAGAAAGAAAGTAGAAAGGTACATTGAATCTAAATCGATTGTCTGTTTGGAAGTATCAACTGCGTTATGAATGTAATTATGAAGCATTTATTTCTGTAACAGGAGGTCTCGTTGCATCTGTTATTTTTAAATTTCATGTTTTGTTTGTTTTTTATTTAGCCAGCCTGTTGTTAATATAGGAAACTCAGGCATTATTTACTATCAAGAAGAAGACCCTTCTTGTCTTTAAGCCACTAAGAGACTAAGAACTTTCCTCAGAGATTTCTTGTTTTCCTTTTCCATTCCCATTCCTTTTTCATTTTGTGTAAATAAAGTAAACCATGCTCTGGTTCATCCAGACATACTAAATGGGAAACTGTATAACATATTTTCTCCTTGCAATGAAGGCAAGTCTTTAGAGTGTGATAAGATGACTACAAAGGGAAATGACTGATCATACAAGAAAGGGAGCGATCTCCCTTAAACAACCCTTCCTTTTGTCAGGAAATACTCCAGCCCAACCCCAAAAAGCAGAAGTCCTACAGCAGGACCAAACGGTTCAGTATAGGCAAGGATCAGAGCCAAGCTGGTGTGCATTTTCCTGTGTGTCATGTGACTGAGAGGGGAAAGATTGTGCCAGATGGCTCCTTACATGGTCTAGATTTCCCCATGTGATCATATCCTGAGTCTCAGAGAGAATGTGCATGTTTGTTAGACTAATCTTTATGGAATGACACAAAACATTCAACAGTGCCAATTGTCATCTTCTTGTTCAATGGACTTTTTAAAAGGTAGAAGTACTCAGCTAGTTCTTTGGCAGCTTTGTGAGCAGTAGTTTCATTTGCAGATCTGATCTGTCAGATATTAGCTTTGAAAAATTTGTGCACCTGGAGGGGAAAACGTTGTGTGTTAGGGGAAAACACTCATCTTCTAGGGGAAAGCATGTTTTTAAAATGTCACAGTTCCCAGACTAAAAAAGTTGCCAACGAATGCAAAAAGATTAGCATTTTTTTCTGTCAGTAGCATTATTTAAAAGAGACAGAGAGAGTTCACTCAAAGAAACAACTTTTTTGTGCATAATACGAGTGCCGATATCTTGTTGGGGTCTATACAGACAAAATAATAATACTGTAATTTTTTGGTGGTTTTAATGTTTGGAGAAGTGTCTTGTGTTAATGCTTGTGGACGTGTAATCACTAGTTGTAACTAGTTGTGCAACAGACATCTCACTTAAGAGTGGAACTCCCTGCACAATGTTAGCTGTGCAGAAGTGAATCCCTGCAGAAGTGAATCCCTGAGAAGCTACTCCCCTTTGTATTTTGTGTACTTCTGCTAATTGTTTTCACACACACACACACACACACACACACACAGAGTTCCAAAATGTGAAAAATGTACAAAAGCTCTTATAAACTTGCCCAGAAAGAACAAAGCTTCCAAAAAAATTCAATCTCATCTGAGAAAAGTAGAGGTTTATATTGTGATTCCCCTTAACATATGTTGTGTACCATAAAAGCCACCTTTATCCTCCCTGGGGTAAACAATAACCCTTCGACTAGCCTGGGAAATGGAGTCTGGACCCAGGTTAGTCAGTGATGACAAAACAGGGATTTGTATCTGATTCAAACCCAGGACTCTGCTCGCTAGGCCACAGTACAAACTGCTGGACAGCTCAATGATTTGAACATCTGACTGTGGAGCCAGAGGTGTGATTCCTTGTTGAGTCTCCTTGACAGAGACTAGACTCAATGATCCATTCCAGCTCTGCAGTTCTACGATGGTGATAATGATATCTCTACTGACAGGTTGGCCACAGATTCCTGCCAGAGTCTTCTGCAGTTCCAGAAGTCAACTTCTTCATGCTCTTTTTCTTCACAGTGTTCTTCCAGCTGTGGAGGCGGTTTCAAGACCCGTGATGTTCATTGCCTTGATGTGCGTGAGAATAGAATCCTGAGGCCATTTCATTGCCAGATAGTCGAACGCAAACCATCACTGAACACGAGCTGCAATAAACAACCTTGCTTTGAGTGGCATGCGGAGGCCTGGAATGAGGTATATTATCTCTAAGGCAAGCTATTGGGTCAAGCAATTAATTGCCAGTTGTGAGCACAATCCATGACATTTATATGTATTTGATCTTGAAGGAAGGCACACCATTACAGTATTATGGAATCAGACTTTGCTGTTCCTCTTGGGAGTGTCAGGGCATTTTTTTTTTTTTATGTAGAACTGTCAGTTGCTGCACATAATCCTGGAATCTTCTGCAACAGGGATGGGCAACTTACCATAGAATCATAAAATTGTAGAGCAAAGGGCTGTGGTATAGCAAAACCAGGGCTGAAAGGGTCAAGGCTCTGGGACTTTCTGAGTAATAGAGACTAAGACATCCTCTGCCATACCATCTAGGCTAGAGGCTGTCTGAGTTTTTGAGGAGAGGGACGAGTAGAGCACACGTGTCCAGATTTGCCATTATACCAATGCTGAAGGGGCACTGAAGCCAACTCATTGCCAGTTCAGGAATGCCTCTAAACATCTCTTTAGCTCTCCAGATAGTACTGGATTATAAACCACCCACAATCTCTCACTCTCAGCTATGGTGGCTGAGCCTGATGATAGCTGCATTCGTCCACGTGACCTATATGTTACATCCCAGACGACTGGTACCACCACCATTTAGGTTAGGCACTCGTCAGTCTCGAGAGACTATGGTAATGTGCTCTGAATTAGAGGTCTTGGAACAGCATCTAGTGTGGCTGAGAAGGCCAATTTGAAAGTGACAATCCCTTCAACACTGAAGGCAAATACAATCTGTCCCCTGCCCAGCTCCCTGATTTTGCTGCTTTCAGGACTGCCTCTTTGCCTCGGCCTGCTGGACAAGGGTCTCTTCCAGTTGGGAGAGGCCATGATGCACTGCCTGCCTCTGGGCTGAACGCTCAGATGTCAAGGTTTCCCATCTGTTGAAGTCCATTCCTAAGGCCACCACCATGCCTCTTTTTTAAAAAGTGTATAGCAGAGACAGATGGGAGAATAAGAGAAAAACAGAGTCAGAAAGCTGACTCAATCTTCTCTACTGTTAAAAACCACATTTGGGGACATTACCTTTTAAAATTACAATTCACAGAATCTTTTTACTGACTCAGAGACTCTGTTACTCCCCCAAAAATAACTTTTCTAAGCCATGCCTCTATCTATTCAGCAGTTTCACCTTTAGGGAATTGTTTTAAGTATCAGAAAACCTTTCTTCCTTCAGATCTCACCTCTTTAGCTTTTAGGAATGAGGAGGTAGTAAATATCCATCCCATTGCAAAATAGATTTTAGTCGGACTCATAGCTTTGAAAGTGTTGACGACAAAGTACATTAAAAATAAAAGAGCCTCATGAAGACAGAAGCAGTTCGAAAATATTGGCCGGACCGGGAATGAACCTTCTGGATTGAACTTTCAGCACACATCCTATTTCCACACAAACTTACAAGCTGTTAACTCTGCATACAGAAACAGCTCTTGCAAAGCAAAGTGGAAGGAAAGTTGTAGCTCCATGTCAGAGAATCTGCTGGCATCGGAAGATATGTTTCATATCTTGTGGGTTGGTGTGGGTTTTTTTTTTTTTGGTAGGTTTTTTTTCCATTTTCTTCAGCCTTCATTGCTTCTCCGTCTTTTCTTTTTTGCTTTTCCTTGGAAGCTGAACTAGTTAACCCTTTGCTCTAATTAATCATGACAGTTCCTGTCCTGTTCTTTAAACCTGTTCTTGCGTTGTCATTCTCAATGTCTTCCAGTGCCCTGTTACATGTGGTGGAGGTCTCCAGCAAAGAGCAGTGCAGTGCATTAGCATGGAAGACCATCTGGTGGAAGATATGAACATGTGTGACCACAAGACCAAACCTCCAGGCTCTCAGAAGTGCAACCTGCACGAGTGTGTGGCAAGCCCAGGTCCGTTGGAAAAAAAATAAAAGAGTAATCAAATTTCAGAAATTCTGTACCACAAGCTGCCACATTGGAGATGCTCTGGCTCCCCCCCCCAACACTGCTAAATACATGTCTAAAGGTGAATCGTTCACCACATATGTGACTTTTGCTCGTTTATCCATTCTGCTTGGTTTCCCCAATTATCACTTAACTTAAGGTGAAACTCCCAACAAAAAATAATATTCAGTTATATACTAAAATTTATATTTTGAGCATAATGTATTTGCAATATATTTTTGAATGTGTTCTCAGAAGATATGAACGTATCAGCCTATTGTATCTTAAAGCAGAGATATGTTTTATCTCAAAATTAGAGATGGGATAGTTGTATTCGTCTCCTGGGGGAGAAGAATACAAATATCACCACCACAAAGGGATTGGGCCCTTTTGACTCTCCCCCCAGAATCAGCTCAGTCCACTCACTGACCTTCGTGTGGCGTGTGTGGCCATCATCGGAAAGATTGCGCCAAGCACAGAACTAAGCCCAGCTGGCACTTCCCCACCTCCTTGTGCAGCTGTCCACTCAACAGCTGAGCAGGGAGACTCATCATCCCACCTCCGTGCCAGAGTGAGCAGCTGCACAGGAAGGCGGGGAAGTGCCAGTCAGCCTACTTACATGATTGCCATTATTATTATTATTATTTATTGTATTTATACCCCGCCTATCTAGTCATTTCGACCACTCTAAGCAGCTGATGTTTCCGATGATAGCTCCACGCACCATGCAAAGTCCTGTGGGTAGACCGGACTGGTTCTGAGGGGAGGGTTGAAAGGGCCAAGCCACCTGTGGTGGCGATATTTGTATTCGTCTCACTTAGGACACAAATACAAATATCCCATCTCTACTCAAATATGCATTTCAAATACATGATGTTGTAACTTTGAGCTGAGGAATGCTTCATAAAAGTTCAAAGAAGTGCACAATTTGAAAGATTATTGCATTCTGTTGCTTTTGCCAGGTGTTTCCAGATCTGACTAGCTTGCTTCAGTAATCACAGAGATTTTCTCAATCATCCCTAGATATGTAACAGCTTTGCTTCCCAAAACAAATTTAGAGAACCCCAAATCTTTAGGCTAAAACTTATTTGAAACTGGAATGCCAGGAAGTCATGCCAAGGTGGTGGTGATTTAGGTATTAAAATCATGGCACAAACAGTGAATAATGCCATATTCAGGATTGTGGTGGTCTTATAGCTCAGTAGTTTGCTATCTGCTTGCAGAGCCAGAGGTTGGGCGTTTGAGTCCTCATGGTGGAAGAGCCAGCCTGCGTAGGACGCAAAATGCACAGTCCTAGGATGCTCCCAGAAGAAGGAGATGGTAAACCACTTCTGAGTATCCTGGATATTCAGGGTTTCCTACCTGGAAAACTCTGAAAAGGGTTGCCACAAGTCAACATTGAGTTCACAGTACACAAGTGTTATCATTATGGACAACTGCAAACACTAAAATTACTTTTCCATGTATGTTGAAAAGGATTCCTGTACATGGATGGCAGAGTCAGGAACAATGTGGACACGATAGACTAACAAACATAGGTTCTCACACACTGAGGTGCCGACTCCCTGTCTAGCAGCAAATAGGAGAAAATTACTTGTTTACTGTATTCTACTCTAAGCTTGTCTCAACCCACATTTAAATGAGCTTGCTTTTGTTTATCTATAGTCATTTGAGATATTGTGGCTTTGTTTCTAAGACAAGAAGATATACTTTTACTTTAATGTGTGATTTGACCCATAGTTGCCACAATCCAGAGAAGATGATAAAGGTAAAGGTTCCCCTTGACATTTTTAGTCCAGTCGTGTTCGACTCTAGGGGGCAGTGCTCATCCCCGTTTCCAAGCCATAGAGCCAGCGGTTGTCCATAGACAGTTTCTGTGGTCATGTGGCTAGTACGACTAGACATGGAATGCCATTACCTTCCCACCGTAGTGGTACCTATTTATCTACTCTCATGTGAATGCTTTCAAACTGCTAGGTTGGCAGGAGCTGGGACAAGCGACTGGAGCTCACTCCGCCTCATGGATTCAAACTGCCGATCTTTCAACCTTGCAGCCCAGAGGCTTTGCGGCTTAACGTGCCACCACGTCCCTATAGAGAAGCTGTAGACAAAAACAGGATTCTGTATCTGCCCATGCTTCCTAGATAAACAGTTGCAAGCCAAAATCAGATAGAATTTTACATATGCAGCCGAGTGTGGATGATGGCTGTTTCAATAACATGTGCTTGCATTCAAATCTTCCATCCACATCTAATTATATGAAAATAACATTTTATAGATGCTAGAGCTGGATCAGGGTAAATACATACAAGAGAATGAAGACAAAATGTATAATTATCTGAAACATGGAATTAATTTTATACAAAGCGGGTGCAGGCATTTGGCATTCTTTAATAATACATTTGTTTATATATTATTTGTAAAAACATTTTAAAACCACCTTTTGCTTTCTGGATACTGCAGTTTTTAAAATGTTTTAGCAAATGATAAGTAAATAAAATTTATTATTCATGAAGTCAAAATGTCCATATATGCTTTTGGTGATCAGTAAATGTTGACACCATTTGCATCACCATGTGAAAACTACAATCAAGAAGGCCTCTTCCCTTGTTGATCCACATTATACATGATATATTTGATCACGAGTCTGCCCCAAAAATCGTAATTTCTGAGTTGTCTGGTATAGGGAGAGTTGCTCCAAAAGTGAACACCGGTTCCTTGATTTGGGCTTGGAATCAACCAGGCAGCCCATGTAGCTCTTTCAGAATTAGTTTGATGATATTCTGCCTGGTTAAACCATGTACAGTTCTGGCTGCCAATTCTGCACTAGCTGAGCAGCAGAGAAGAACGATTCAAGGAAATAAAGATAACCATCTTCAGATACCTGAAGGATCAGCATACAGGAGGTGGAGCAAAACCATCTGTCCTTGCCCTAGACTTCTGGTTCAGGACCAGTGAGTGGAAGTTGGAGGGCTGTAGCTTCTGGCTTCATTAGGGGCTAAATCTAATGTTAGTCTGAGATATAGTAAACCTGTTGAAATCCATAGATATTGTGACTCACAAAACCATTAATTTCAGTTGGTCTATTCTGGTCTCGATATTATTAGATTTCACCTAGAACCTACCTTCCTAACCGTATGAGAGAAGGCTGTTATCCCTCTAGGAGAGGCACATAAGCAAAGAATAGGGAGCCATTTGTCTGGGATGATTTATTTAGGAGTTACAGTTGTCCAGATATTCTTGTACTATAATTCCCATTATCCCTGATGTTGATCTTGTTACCAGAAGCTGATGGGGATGCAGGAGTCCAGCAACATCCAGGCAGGGGAGAATACAGATTTCCTATCCTAGTCTAGCTGCAAGATTCCTGCATTGGACCAGATGGTTAGATTATAGGACCTTCTAAGATCTCTTCCAGCTCTCAAATGTTAGGTTCCTATTGATGTTTGTGCAACATTCAAGTAACTTGCTGTGGCTAATTGCAGCTAATTGATGAGGTGCCAGTGTACATATCCTGTTTCCCCCCAAAATAAGACCTAACCTAAAAATAAGCCCTAGTATGATTTTTCAGGATGCTCATAATATAAGCCCTATCCCCAAAATAAGTAAGACCCCGCCCTCCACCCTTGTGCAGCAACCAGAGGACGATGACATGACTGTAGTAGATAGTTGTGCATTAAAAGAATAAAGCATCCTCTGAAAATAAGCCCCAATGCATTTTTGGAGCAAATATTAATATAAAACCCTGTCTTATTTTTGGGCAAACACGGTATTGTACAGTCAGACGTGATCAGGCATGCGACCAAAACATACCCTGACATCTTGTCAACTAGTCAGAATTAACCACAGCAAGTTATGCAAATCTTACATGGACTCCAGTAGATTCTGCCCAATGGCATCTAATCTCTAATGAATAGATGCTCATGATTCCAAGTCCATCACCTAATTTCATGACCCATTTCATGTTCTTTTCCTCAACTTGTCTTGAGTCGCATAATATGGATCAGTTCTCGATGACTGAGTGACAGAGCAGTGATTAATAAGTCATTTAATTTCTTTTGTTTCTTCTGAAGCCTTACTATGAGCACTAAATGGTATTAATGTATTTATGCATATGGGTGTACGTATGTTTTACTGCAGGGTCAGCTTGCAGAAAAGACAGGCTGTCAGCAAATTTCTGCAAGAGGGTGAGGGATGTCGGCAAATGTTCGGTGCCATCTGTGCAGAAGCAGTGCTGCTCCACATGCAAGACACCCTGGACTGTTAGTAAAAGAGGACCTCGGCATCTGTCAAGCCTCAGATCATAAAGTGACCGAGAACTAAGAAGGCCAAATCAGAAATCTAACCTAAGCAATGCTATTAAGCAGGAGTGCCTCACCCACCACAATGTCTGGAACTATGATACTGTGACTTTAATCTGTTCCAAATCCAGTGACTTTAATGTGACTTTAATCTGTTCCAAATCCAGTGACTTTAATCTGTTCCAAATCCAGAGTAACCTTAGCTCAGATTCAGATCATTGGGTTTATTTTGTTCTAATGTTTTGTATTATTATTTTGTTCTATTACTAAGAGCCTGTTCACACAGCCATTTGCCCCACTGTGTGATGATGGGTTGGGTGGGTCTATTCTTTTGTCATGGTGTCCATATGGGGACACTACTGTACCAGACTAATTTGCCCAAACCTGAACCTTTTTGCACCCCTGCCAAGGGGTTCTACTCTTTGAGTGCAGATTGGAGGGCTCCAGTTTAGTCCATTCCCAGCAAGTGCAGTCACTTGGAATGGGCTAAATTAGAGCCTGGCAGCTCCTTCCAGTGTCAATTTCCAGTATCCTGAAGTGACTTAGGAACCACTTCAGGCTATCAGAAATTCAACACTTCCCCTGGTTATCTGTTGAGAGTCAGGGGAAGTGAAATTTGTATTGCATATGCTAGATCACCGCTGATGCAATGAATCACTTGCATTAACATTTTAAAATTTATATTTCTTTGCCTCTCTGTGTATTGCTGATCACAATTGCAAGCAGTTTCTTACACAGAAAGGCATATATATATATGCCTTTAATCAAAGCACTTTGATTAAATTATATATATATAATTTATATAATTATCTCATATATATATATATATATATATATATATATATATATATATATATATATATATATATATATATATATATATATATATATATATATATATATATATATATATATATATGAGATAATTATATAAATTATATATATATAATTTAATCAAAGTGCTTCATCACATCAAAGATGATCTAGGTAAAAAAAATAATTTTACTTCCCTTGACTTTCTGCAAACAATCAAATGAATGATTTAATCAACATGAAGGTCGATATGGTGTTCGGATGAGAGGAGCGTGCCAAATGGCATATCATTCCTTCCCCTGACCTCAACCAACCTTGTGCAGCCCAGTCCATCCCACATCTATTTACCCTTTTCCCGTGTTCTCCTTTCTTCTGCCCTCTCTTTTTTCCATCTCTTCTTGGCTCACTCAAAAAAAAAAAGGGAAAAAAGGAAAAAAAGTAGTGGTGCCACATTGTTCGTAAGTCGTATTATATCAAGTTAGCTTTATTCAGGGATTCAAGAATGAGTCAGTTTGAAAATGTAAGCAGGGAAAGCATCCTAGCCCTACTGTCACTATCTCCAAGGAGGGAGGAATGGTCTGAAGACTTTTGCCACAAATGGAGTCTCTCCACACCATTCCAGATCGTGAAAAATCAGGGTTCTTGATTTCATTGACAGTGTCCTTTCCAGACTGCCTGTCATTGTGTGGAGACAGTGACAGGCAGGAGGGCGGAACTAGAACTCTCTCCTTTGCGCAAACTTTCAAATTAACCCTTTCTGAACACCTGAAGAAACTGTGTTCATTCTAATGCCTTCCTTTAGAGACAACTGCAAATGAGCGTTTTTCACCCTTGATTGAGCAAGTGAAGGCTAAAGTTAATGGAAGCAAAATTCTATGCATTCAGTTTATGCAAATATATGTATAGACAGAATAGATCATACCACAGATGTCCATCATGTCATCTAATATGACCTAGAGAGGCTGTATGGTTGCCATGATGTATCAGATCACTTTACAATTCCCGATACAATTATTTCCAATGAATTGCAGTTTTGCTAATAAGGAGAGTTTGCAGAATAAAAGCCTTTAAAGTCCTTACATTAACTAGAGGCCATTGGAAATGCTTTAACATAGACTTCAGTGTAGAGAGTTGCAAAGACTTGGTGGCGCCTTGAAGAAGACATGTTTACCGCTAGGTAAACAGAGCAATCTCTGTTGTTGAGTATGGTGCTATTATACTATGGTGCTAAAGCGTGCATGGCATCTAAAAATATCTGTACTGTGTGCGGAGATGTATCTGTGTCTGCTCTGAAAAGATACGTTGGGGCAGTGTTGCTGTGCAATGCTGGCTAGTGCTGCTTTTTCAAGTGTGTTACGTGATACCTTTCTCTAAAACTGCTTTGATTTGTCAAATACAGAATGTTTTATAGCCCCTTGTGAGAATGAAAAGTGTACTGGCTTCTTTGATGTTGGAAAGAGCTGTAATTGGGTTTCTGCATAAGATCTTTTGTGCGAGATCTGATGCGCACAAAGGATCATGAGCCACATGGCCTCTTAGAAGGCTGTGATGTGAGAAGGGAAAGCTGCATACCTATCTCAGCAAATGGAGAAGGTTATCAAGTATCACGGCGTCTGAACACACATAACAAGGCTTAACACTTCTATGGCACTGCCGAGGGTCTAAAGTATGTTGAATTCAGTATCTAATTGTGATTGTTAAAATAATCCTGGAAAGTCAGGAAAGGCAATTTCTATCCCATAAGGCTAATTTGGCCTGAAGAGGTCAAACCTCCCACCAAAGACCCTTTCTCCTCCATTAGCCTTGACCCCCCACACACACCCCCCAAGTCCAACCTGGCAGGATTTTTGCCATCTACCCTCACTGATCAGAGATACCAGCAGTTCTCTTCCTGACTGTGTTCTTCCTTCCCAGCCTCACAATGAGAAGGAAGAGGAGGACCATAGCCTGCTCCCAGGTAGTGTTTGAAAATGCCAGTGGATGGCACTTCACTCATCCTCCCTCTTTCCATTTATTGGGCGGAGGGCCAGAGATTTGGACTGTCACCCAAATACAGTTCACCACCCCTGCTGTATGTCAATCATACTATTTACTACAAAGGGAGAGGATCAAATGCAAAAAAGATGCTGGCAGAAGTGAGTATGGTTCCCTTAATGCATGGTTCCCAACCTTTGTTAAGCCGCAGCCCCCTTTTATAACAGCCAAGTAATCTGTCACACACACATGCACAAGCACACACACACACCCCACCATTTTTGCATGAAAAGGTATTTTCAATGGAGTCAAGTCATCCTTTCTCAGAAAGTAGAGGCTTCTTTCTCCCCCCAAATGCCTCCTTTCTCACACGTACACCCTGAGTAATACGACAATGGAACCGATTACCTCGGGAGGTGGTGAGCGCTCCAGTGTTAGAGGCGTTCAAGAGAAAGCTGGACAGCCATCTGTCAGATCTGCATTGACATGGATTCCTGCATTGAGCAGGGCGATGGACTCAATGGCCTTACAGGCTCCTTCCAACTCAATTATTCTGTGATTCCACTTTAATATCTGGCTCCAACAGGTCAAGGAAGAAATTATTGAACAAGGACTACAGCACATATACAGTAAGGTGACCCCGTGACCTTCCCAGAAAACACTTTTGTGACCTCTAGGTTGGGAAACACTGCATTAATGCATTTCAGAGAAATTCATCAACGGAAAATGCTTGTAAAAACAAAATAAAAACCTTGCCCTTTTCTTCTTGTTCCTTTCTAGCCACCACTTGTTATATCATGCCTGTTTTAACTTTGGATGCAGCAGGTTTAAGTTCTGATGTGTTTTGCACTGAAACCTGCCTCCAAGATTCTTCATCTGACACAGTACAGTATATACTTCTTAAAGTGTGTCTTTCCCTACTTCTTTTTCCTTGAATAATCAGTTCTAACAGTCTTTACTTTTTGTTGGAAGTTGCATGACCAAAGTATTTTAGCTTCCTTATTGTATGCATCTTATATTTTTTCATCGTTTTTCATTTCATATATTTCTTTGCCGATTAACCCCTTAGTCCAAAAAAAACCACACATAACATTCTGTGATAAATCTACATCTGAAATGTCTATAAATACTCTCTACAATTATAAATACCAAATATGAAAAACTCTCTTAAACAAAAGATGCAGGGCTGGCTCCATATAAGGAACATCTTTGTTTTAGAGACTGTTGTTTCCCATAACACAGATGTGGCTGAGAAGAAATGAATTGCTTAAAACCTGCCAGTGATTTCACGACAGAGGGAATATTGGAACCAAAGGGACTCATTTAGGCATAGCTTAGTCCCTTTGAGTGTGTGGACCGCAGCAAACTATGGCAAGTTCTTAAAGAAATGGGAATGCTTGGCCATCTTATCTATCTCCTGAGAAATCTATATGTGGGACAGTAAGTAACAGTTAGAGATGGATACGGAACAACGGATTGGTTCAAAATTGGGAAAGGAATGTGACAAGGCTATATATTGGCTCCCTGCTTATTTAACTTATATGCAAAATATATCATGTGAAAGGCCGGATTGGATGAATCCAAAATTGGAATTAAGATTGCCGGAAGAAATATCAGCAACCTCAGATATGCAGATGATACCACTCGAACCTCTTAATGAGGGTGAAAGAGGAGAGCGCAAAAAATGGTCTGAACCTCAATATCAAAAAAACTAAGATCATGGTTACTGGCCCCATCACCTACTGGCAAATAGAAGGAGAAGATACGAAGGTAGAGACAGATTTTACTTTCTTGGGCTCCATGAACACTGCAGATGGTGATAGCAGCCATGAAATTAAAAGATGCCTGCTTCTTGAGAGAAAAGCGATGACAAACCTAGACAACACCTTGAAAAGCAGAGACATCACCTTGCCAACAAAAGTCCGAATAGTCAAAGCTATGGATTTTCCTGTAGTGTTGTATGGAAGTGAGAGCTGGACCATAAAGAAAGCTGACCGCCTTTGAATTGTGGTGCTGGAGGAGACTCTTGAGAGTTCCCTGGACTGCAAAGAGAACAAACCTATCAATTCTAAAGGAAATCAACCCCGAGTGCTCATTGGAAGGACAGATCCTGAAGCTGAGGCTCCAGTACTTTGGCCATCTCATGAGAAGAGAAGACTCCTTGGAAAAGACTTTGATGTTGGGAAAGCGTGAAGGCAAGAGGAGAAGCAGAGGATGAGATGGTTGGACAGTGTCATCGAAGCAAACAACATGAATTTGACACAACTCCGGGAGGCGGTGGAAGATAGGAGGGCCTGGCATGCTCTGGTCCATGGGGTCACGAAGAGTCGGACACGACTAAACGACTGAACAAACAAACCTCCACCTTAGATTGGAAAACCTATATATAAATTGATATCCAAGGATATCAAAGATATTCTTGGGTTTGTATTCCTGCATTGAGCAAGGGGTTGGACTCAATGGCCTTTTAGGCCCCTTCCAACTTCCTTATTCTATGATCCTATGAACTTGCAGGTCAGTGATTCCCAGCCTAGGGAATCCCATGTGTTCTTGGACTGCAGCTTGCAGAAACTCCAGCCATCACAGCTGGTGGGTGAAGGCTTTTGGGAACTGCAATCCAAGAACACCTGGGTTACCCAAGGTTGGGAACCATTGTTGTAGATCTACATCCAACATGACTGAAAGGAGAGCAGACAATGTTGCAAAACATGTTAAAGACATCTCTTTCACTCTGTTTGTGTGAGGAGTGGGGCCTTCAGCTGTCTGGTCTGAATACAAACCGAAGGAAACACACTATCTCTTGTTCCACTGGTTCCCAACCTCGGCTTCCTAGATGTTCTTGAACTAAAACTCCCAGAAGGCTTCCCCACTGGGTATGCTGGCCAGGATTTCTGGGAATTGTGGCCCAAGAACATCTGGGGACCCAAGGTTGGGAACCACTGCCTTAGTCTGTCATTTCTCAATCTGTCACAATGTAAGATTAGATGACTAGATGTAGTCGTAGAGGCCACAATTTCCACTCAGAAAAGAATCAAATACAGAACAGACATAAGAGGCTGTTATTCAGTTCAAGTAGTGGTGAAATGTTAAAATAAGTGCACTGTAGTGTCATCACCAACAGAGGAAGGCAAAAGAAGCAGAAAAAGCCAGCTGCAGCTCCTGTTGACTTTGGGTTCACTTTCCCTCTTGGCCACCTTGTCCAACCAATCTGAAATCACACCAACCAACACTGTTCTTACTTCCAATCATCCCTCCTCCAGTTGCCACATTATTTTTATGAGTCGGACACAACTAAACAACTAAACAACAACAATGTTATGTAAAGTAGTACAAACTAGATGCAAGAATTCTAAAGGAAAAGGGGGGCATCAGGTGTTCTGTCCCTGTGGCTGCAAAATAATATACATCAATTGTCCCAAAGGAGAGTCGATAAGAGGCATCCACCAGGACTTCTGTTTAAATATGCAGCCTTTCAAACAGATGAACCACGTGTTAGCCAGATGGATTTGCCCTAACCTTCTGCATTGCAGAGGGGACGAACAATCCTCAACAGAAAAAAAGGGCAAATAATAACAGTGAACATCTCCAGCTGCATTCTAAACAAACTGCCATTTCATAATCTGAAACCCAGACTGTGCCTTCTTAAAATTCAGTTTGATGAACGTGCTTACACAACTGAAAAACAGCTTGCTCAAGAAGAAATGCTATTGATTTTGTGATGTCAGCTGACTATATTTATAATGTGCAGCTCTGTGGCTTAGGCATCTGGCTGGAGAGCCAGAGGTTGGGAGTTGAATTCCCCACTGTGCATCCTTGACAGAGGTTGGACTCATTGATCCGTAAAACCCTTCCAGCTCTGCCGTTTTCAGATGATTAATATTATTATAATATGTGGAACTTCACCAACTGCTGTTCATAAAATAAGTCAAGCCCCACTGACATGTATGTGCTTCCAACAGTGTCCATATCAAGCTAACTACTTGTCTTGGTTGCAGCTAAGATGCACTCTGAAGGAGTTGGCTTCTGAGTGTGTCTTATAAACTGAATTGCCTGGATAAAATTATTCACTGGGGGGGGGGGGCTAAAATCCTATTCCCTTCTTTTAAAAGGGGTTAGAACTTTATTAACTGCCTGGATAGTTCAGTGGTTTAGGTATCTGACTGTTGGGAGTTGAATTCCTCACTGTGCCTCCAGGGAGAAGAGCCATCTGGTATAGCCATGGGCAAGCGACACAGTCCCAATATGCTTAAGAAGGAGTGAATGGTAAACCCCTTTTGTATAGTCTCTACTTAGAAAACCCTGGAAAGGGTCGCCATTAATGGGAACTAACTTGATGGCACACAAATAATATTGGATCCCCAGTGTAGTATAGTGGATAAAGTGATGAACTAGGTAGGACTCAGGAGGCCTGGGTTCGAATCCCCACCCAGCCATGGAAACTTGCTGGGGCGATGGAACTGGAAAAAAACTCTCCTTAAATATATAACTTACCTTGAAAGCCCTATCAGCGTAATTATTTGACAGCCCATTAAAAACAACAGGACGCTATTATTTAAAACAAAAGAACATTCTCATGGAAAAAATAGTGTTCCAGGGACATCTAGAAAAAAAGTAGGAAGGAAGGAAGGAAGGAAGGAAGGAAGGAAGGAAGGAAGGAAGGAAGGAAGGAAGGAAGGAAGGAAGGAAGGAAGGAAGGAAGGAAGGAAGGAAGGAAGGGTTTGTCATTGCTTTCCTCCCAAGAAGCAGGCGTCTTTTAATTTCGGGGCTGCTGTCTCCATCTGCAGTGATCATGGAGCCCAAGAAAGTAAAATCTGTCACTGCCTCCATATCTTCCCCTTCTATTTGCCAGGAGGTGATGGGACCAGTGGTCATGATCTTAGTTTTTTTGATGTTGAGTTTCAGACCGTTTTTTGCACTCTCATCTTTCACCCTCATTACAAGGTTCGTTAATTCCTCCTCACTTTCCGCCATCAGAGTGGTATCATCTGCATATCGGAGGTTGTTGATATTTCTTCCTGCAATCTTAATTCCATCTTGGGATTCCTCCAGTCCAGCCTTCCGCATGATGTATTCTGCATATAAGTTAAATAAGCAGGGTGACAATATACAGCCTTGTCGTACTCCTTTCCCAATTTTGAACTAATCTGTTGTTCCATATCCAGTTCTAACTGTTGCTTCCTGTCCCACATATAGGTTTCTCAGGAGATGGATAAGGTGGTCAGGCACGCCCATTTCTTTTAGGACTTGCCATAGTTTGCTGTGGTCCACACAGTCAAAGGCTTTTGCATAGTCAATGAAGCAGAAGTAGATGTTTTTCTGGAACTCTCTGGCTTTCTCCATAATCCAGCGCATGTTGGCAATTTGGTCTCGAGTTCCTCTGCCCCTTTGGAATCCCGCTTGTACTTCTGGGAGTTCTCGGTCCACATACTGCTGAAGCCTACCTTGTATGATTTTGAGCATAACCTTGCTGGCATGTGAGATGAGTGCAATTGTCCGGTAGTTGGAGCATTCTTTGGCACTGCCCTTCTTTGGTATTGGGATGTAGACTGATCTTTTCCAGTCCTCTGGCCACTGTTGAGTTTTCCAAACTTGTTGGCATATTGAATGTAGCACCTTAACAGCATCATCCTTTAGATTTTAAATAGTTCAACTGGAATGCCATCACCTCCACTGGCCTTGTTGTTAGCCAGGCTTTCTAAAGCCCACTTGACCTCACTCTCCAGGATGTTGCCCATCTGGTGATTTCCATGTGTAGAGTTGCCTCTTGTGTTGTTGGAAAAGGGTGTTTGTGATGACCAGCTTGTTCTCTTGACAAAACTCTATTAGCCTTTGCCCTGCTTCGTTTTGAACTCCAAGGCCAAACTTCCCTGTTGTTCCTTTTATCTCTTGACTCCCTACCTTAGCATTCCAGTCCCCCAGAATGAGAAGAACATCCTTCTTCGGTGTCAGTTCTAGAAGGTGTTGTAAATCTTCATAGAATTGTTCAATTTCAGTCTCCTCAGCAATGGAGGTTGGTGCATAAACTTGGATTATTGTGATGTTGAAAGGTCTGCCTTGGATACGTATTGACATCATTCTATCATTTTTGAGATTGTATCCCATTACAGCTTTTCCCACTCTTTTGTTGACTATGACGGCTACTCCATTCCTTCTACGGGATTCTTGTCCACAATAGTAGATATGATAATCATCTGAGCTGAATTCGCCCATTCCTGTCCATTTTAGTTCACTGATGCCCAGGATGTCGATGTTTATTCTTGCCATCTCCTGTTTGACCACCTCCAGCTTCACAAGGTTCATAGATCTTACATTCCAGGTTCCTATGCAGTATTTTTCTTTGCAGCATTGGATTTTCCTTTCACTTCCAGGCACGTCCACAGCTGAGCGTCCTTTCGGCTTTGGCCCAACCACTTCATTAGCTCTGGAGCTACTTGTACTTGTCCTCCGCTCTTCCTCAGTAGCATGTTGGTGGAGGTAAAACAGGTAAATTTGATGACTGGCAATGGCCAACTACTGTGTTAATCTTCCTGTAAGCTTTGCTTGAAGGGGGAAGAAAGAAACCAAAGCAGCCTGCGAAGAAGGTCCTTTACTCAAGTCAGGGGATGCTGTAATGGGCATAGAACCTCGGGATTCAGGACCTTCTGTGCAAAAAGAACTTTCAGCCTAGTATTAAAAGATTACACTCATGGACGTTTAAGCCAAATTTTGTCTCCTGTGAAATATACTGGAGACAAAGAGGAATAATGGGTATCTAATGTGCCAGCAGACATATACATTATCTTTTATACTAATACAGACGTAAGGCTTGATTTTTCTGTTATTAATCTGAGTGGCCAAATACAAACAAGGTCAAGGTTTGTGCACCTTAATATGTGGAACAGAAATGTTACCTAGCAAAGGATACCGTGTTCACTGGTACTTTCTTTGTAAGGATTGTGGTGCCATCTGTTGGCCAGAGATGAAGTGAAACGAAGACATGCACACAATAGCCATTAAATGCATCTCTCTCCATTCTAATCAAACCCACCTCAGTGCCAGTTACTGCCTGTTCTTCCCTGCTGTGTTTCCCAACCGGGAGCCACTTTGCCTGCAGCCACTCAAGGGAGAGCCATCCCCTTGGACGGCTTGGGTAGCTCTGCTCTGAAGAAGGTGGGCTTGAAGTACCGCAGCTGTTCCTTATCAGTGCCATTCAGGCAGGCATCACCTTTGAATGACATTGTTGAGCATTCCAGAGCTTGTATTTTGAACGCAGAGGGCAAACGTTTCCCATAAGGCAAAGGCAGATGTGTCAAGTGCTGTTTGGCTCGAGGACACAATTAAGTTAAAACAGCACAAATGCATTCTGTCTTATCTGAGAGTTATTGAAAACGTGTTTATATTTAAGAAACTCAACTTCTAGCTCCTCCATTCCCTGCTTTATTCTTATCACTTTCCATAATTCACAGCAATACCAAGTTATCTGGCTGCATAGTGGTTGAGGTTTTTTTGGGGGGGAGGGTGTCCTGTTTTGTTTTCTTGCATATAGTACTGTAGGACCCCCCCATATCTGCAAGAGGATTGGTTCCAACCCCCCCCCCCCCGGGATGCTGAAAAATGTGGATTATAGATAATACTACATCAATGGCAAATACTATACATAGCATATTCTCTGGCTCCATTCAGAGGTCAGTTCTGGTAACACCTTTAGAAATATATATTTCTAGGATCTTTCTTTAAATGATTCAGACTGTGGATAAATGAATCAGTGGATACTGATGCAGTGGATAAAGAGGTCCTACTCTACTGCAAAACATTGCTTCTATTGCTAATGTAAAGTCACTTAACAATGATTTCCTCTCACCAGAGGACCCCAGAGACTGTAATCCAGACGTTGAGCAAGCCAAACATGTCTATTTAGAAGCCCCTATAAGTTCACCACCACTGGTGATCCACCAGCTCCTCCTTCTGGTGATGCTCTGGGGCCTGGTAGCTTGCCCACAGCCAGTAGACTATCTTTTCTCCCAGGAGGCACACTGGAGAGCTGAATGTTTTTACCTCCTGCTCCAACGCATTGAATGATCTAACCAATCAGTGCTGCTGACACCAAGTAAATGGTCATAGGTAAATGGTTGAAATTAAATCTCATCAACTCCTCTCCCCACCTCTGGTAGTAAATATTGCAACTATTACAAACTAAATGAACCATTTGGTACCCCCCCCCCAATATGCTACATGCTTTACTCCGTTTTGATCCCTACTTTTGTGTTTCACTCACCTAACATTATAAGCATGTCTTGTTTTGATGTGTGAGCAATGCTGGAGCATAGATTTGAATGATGGTTGATAGGTTTTCCATGCAGTCTGATAAATATTTGGTCAGAATTTGCATTATAACCCCTAAATGCCTGTGCTACATCTTGCCTCAGTGTTACAGCCACTCCACTTCTTCTGTTTTCATTTCCAGAGTAGAACACTTTGTAATTGTTAAATAACACCAAGCGTGTGTGTTTAGTCGTTTAGTCGTGTCCGACTCTTCGTGACCCCATGGACCAGAGCACGCCAGGCCCTCCTGTCTTCTACTGCCTCCCGGAGTTGTGTCAGGTTCATGTTGGTTGCTTCGCAGACACTGTCCAGCCATCTCATCCTCGGTCGTCCCCTTCTCCTCTTGCCATCACACCTTCCTAACATCAAGGTTTTTTCCAAGGACTCTTTTCTTCTCATGAGATGGCCAAAGTACTGGAGCCTCAGCTTCAGGATCTGTCCTTCAAGTGAGCATTCAGGGTTGATTTCCTTTAGAACTGATAGGTTTGTTCTCCTTGCAGTCCAGGGGATTCTCAAGAGCCGCCTCCAGCACCACAATTCAAAGGCATCAATTCTTCGGCAGTCTGCTTTCTTTATGGTCCAGCTCTCACTTCCATACATCATGACAGGAAAAACCATAGCTTTGACTATTCGGACTTTTGTTGGCAAGGTGATGTCTCTGCTTTTCAAGATGCTGTCAAGATTTGTCATCGCTTTCCTCCCAAGAAGAAGGCGCCTTTTAATTTCAGGGCTGCTGTCTCCATCTGCAGTGATCATGGAGCCCAGGAAGATAAAATTTGACACTGCCTCCATATCTTCCCCTTCTATTTCCCAGGAGGTGATGGGACCAGTGGCCATGATCTTAGTTTTTTTGATGTTGAGTTTCAGACCGTTTTTTGCACTCTCCTCTTTCACTCTCATTACAAGGTTCTTTAATTCCTCCTCACTTACTGCCATCAGAGTGGTGTCATCTGCATATCGGAGGTTGTTGATATTTCTTCCAGCAATCTTAATTCCGGCTTGGGATTCCTCCAGTCCAGCCTTCCGCATGATGTATTCTGCATATAAGTTAAATAAACTGGGGGACAATATACAGCCTTGCCGTACTCCTTTCCCAATTTTGAACCACTCAGTTGTTCCATGAGCAGTTCTAACTGTTGCTTCCTGTCCCACATATAGGTTTCTCAGGAGACAGATAAAGTGGTCAGGCACTCCCATTTCTTTAAGAACTTGCCATAGTTTGCTGTGGTCCACACAGTCAAAGGCTTTCGCATAGTCAATGAAGCAGAAGTAGATATTTTTCTGGAACTCTCTGGCTTTCTCCATAATCCAGCGCAAGTTAGCAATTTGGTCTCGAGTTCCTCTGCCTCTTCGGAATCCAGCTTGTACTTCTGGGAGTTCTCGGTCCACATACTGCTGAAGCCTACCTTGGAGGATTTTGAGCATAACCTTGCTAGCGTGTGAAATGAGTGCAATTGTGCGGTAGTTGGAGCATTCTTTGGCACTGCCTTTCTTTGGGATTGGGATGTAGACTGATCTTTTCCACTCCTCTGGCCACTGTTGAGTTTTCCAAACTTGCTGGCATATTGAATGTAGCACCTTAACAGCATCATCTTTCAAGATTTTAAATAGTTCACCTGGAATGCCATCACCTCCACTGGCCTTGTTGTTAGCCAGGCTTTCTAAGGCCCACTTGACTTCGCTCTCCAGGATGTCTGGCTCAAGGTCAGCAACTACATTGTCTGGGTTGTCCGGGATATCCAAATCCTTCTGATATAATTCCTCTGTGTATTCTTGCCACCTCTTCTTGACGTCTTCTGCTTCTGTTAGGTCCCTCCCATTTTTGTCTTTTATCATGTTCATCTTTGCGCAAAATGTTCCTCTAATATGTCCAATTTTCCTGAACAGATCTCTGGTCTTTCCTTTTCTGTTATCTTCCTCTATTTCTTTGCATTGTTCATTTAAGAAGGCCCTCTTGTCTCTCCTTGCTATTCTTTGGAAGTCTGCATTCAAGTTTCTGTAACTTTCCCTATCTCCCTTGCATTTTGCTTCCCTTCTCCTCTCTGCTATTTCTAAGGCCTCGTTGGACAGCCACTTTGCTTTCTTGCATTTCCTTTGCTTTGGGATGGTTTTCGTTGCTGCCTCCTGGACAATGTTACGAGTCTCTATCCAAAGTTCTTCAGGCACTCTGTCCACCAAATCTAGTTCCTTAAATCTGTTCTTTACTTCCACTGTGTATTCATAAGGGATTTGGTTTAGATTATACCTGAGTGGCCCAGTGGTTTTTCCTACTCTCTTCAGTTTAAGCTTGAATTTTGCTATGAGAAGCTGATGATCAGAGCCACAATCAGCTCCAGGCCTTGTTTTTGCTGACTGTATAGAGCTTCTCCATCTTTGGCTGCAGAGAATATAATCAATCTGATTTCGATATTGCCCATCTGGTGATTTCCATGTATAGAGTCGCCTCTTGTGTTGTTGGAAAAGAGTGTTTGTGATGACCAGCTTATTCTCTTGACAAAACTCTATTAGCCTTTGTCCTGCTTCATTCTGAACTCCAAGGCCAAACTTCCCTGTTGTTCCTTTTATCTCTTGGCTCCCTACTTTAGCATTCCAGTCCCCTAGAATGAGAAGAACATCTTTCTTTGGTGTCAGTTCTAGAAGGTGTTGTAAATCTTCATAGAATTGTTCAATTTCAGTCTCCTCAGCAATGCTGGTTGGTGCATAAACTTGGATTATTGTGATGTTGAATGGTCTGCCTTGGATTCGTATTGACATCATTCTATCATTTTTGAGATTGTATCCCATTACAGCTTTTCCCACTCTTTTGTTGACTATGAGGGCTACTCCATTCCTTCTACGGGATTCTTGCCCACAATAGTAGATATGATAATCATCTGAGCTGAATTCGCCCGTTCCTGTCCATTTTAGTTCACTGATGCCCAGGGTGTCGATGTTTATTCTTGCCATCTCCTGTTTGACCACCTCCAGCTTCCCAACGTTCATAGATCTTACATTCCAGGTTCCTATGCAGTATTTTTCTTTGCAGCATTGGATTTTCCTTTCACTTCCAGGCACATCCACAGCTGAGCGTCCTTTCGGCTTTGGCCCAACCACTTCATTAGCTCTGGAGCTACTTGTACTTGTCCTCCACTCTTCTTCAGTAGCATATTGGACGCCTTCCGACCTGAGGGGCCCATCTTCCAGCGTCATATCTTTTAGCCTTTTGTTTCTGATCATGGGGCGTTCTTGGCAAAGATACTGGAGTGGCTTGCCATTTCCTACTCCTACACCAAGCACTACAATGTTTATACGTTCTTTCTTATGCTTCAGTATACCTTGATTCCTCCTTCTCACGTTTCATGTTCCTTTCTTCTGTGTTGTGCAGCATTAGACTCTCCTTCCACTTCTGTGTTTCAGCCACTAGATTTTTTTTACTTTGCATCAGCACTTTTTCCATCATCATCTTTGCCGAACTCCAAATATACCAAACAAGGATACATTATTTATAATTTATTTTTCTTGTTGACGAAGGCAAAAGTAGTGTGGAGGCAGTCCTTTGCAAGGCGAGAATGATTTATGTTGCTGATGAAAAGCTTTACTATTAAATGGATAAAGCTGCTGATTCAGAAGCATGGAATGGGCTTAATGGATCAGAAAATATAGTGGAGCTTTTCAAGCTTAAATGCTATTTCTTAAGAGATTCAGGGCGTCCTTGACATGACCATACTGATTCCTGGGGTGGGGTCCTCATCACATCAATCCTAGTTCTGTTGTCCTGGTCAGATTCAACCTAGAGCCATGTTTCGATATCTCTTAGAATCATGAGATCTTAATTACTATGAAATCAGTACAGTATCACACAAAATCCAAAGGAAAAAAAATATTAAAAAATTAAATAAAAATATATATTTTAAAAAAAAACAAAAACTAATGGAACCTTAAAGAACATTATATTTTAATGTCAACTTTTGTAGACAAGCCCACTTCTTCAGAGATATCAAGTGAGGTCACCAGACACAAGTGAGTGGATAGTGGAAAGGGGAAAGCAACTTTGGTTCCAATCCTGATTCTCAGTGTATCTGTTTTGAATCGCTGCATCTGTTTTATAGCAAAAGACTGGCAGAGTTGCAGCAATAGATTCACATACTAAATGTCTAGTAGTGCACTGACAAAGGAGCACCTTGGCCCCAAAAATGCAGAAACAGATCATCTGACCTCTGATTCCAGCTGAAGTATAACATTATTCCTAAAATGTGCAAATATCCCAGCAATTTGGAAATTGGCAGCTTGAATTCTTAAGATTTTGCACTTGAGAATATCCTGTGCATGGTCGTTGTCGTTTAGTCGTGTCCGCCTCTTTGTGACCCCATAGACCAGAGCACACCAGGCCCTCCTATCTTCCACTGCCTCCTGGAGTTGTGTCAAATCCTGTGCATATCATATATTAATTCCTAACCTGAAGCAGACTAACCTCCATTTACCAAGCATTAATGGACTCATTTCAAAGGAGAATGCCTGGAGACTTGCCAACAATGGTTTGCTTGGGCTCTATACCTTCAAAATGGACTCATCTTCAGAATGCTGATGCCTTTAAATAAGATGGTGAATTGTTATGACAATAATACCAAAGCAATAAGCTTGAACTGGCTTATTAACACAGTGCTTAACGGCATCTTCAAGGGGTAGATTTAATATCTATGAACTGAGCTACAAGTGTGAGGGGAAAAATAAAGAGTGCCATAAGCACTAAGATGGGTAACCTGTGGGCTGTGTGTGGTTTGTCGTGGAAACCAGCCTAAATTCAGTAGCTTTTGTGCAGTGTGGTGCAATTTATTTTGAGCTGCCTTGGATTATATGCTTCAGAAACTGCATAAATATCCCTATATACAGTGCTGTAATTTTATGGGTTTACCTGCAGTGCCACTAATGCTTTAATAGTCTTGATTGTTACTAGGAATTGTATACAATCTTCTGACCTTCCGGAAACATAATTGTGTGATCTCCACACCATGTGTTTCAGTGGCATAGTTATGTAAGTGCAGAAATCAGTGTAATATATGAATCACAAATCCATGGTTCAAATCTTACCTGAGCTATAACCATATCCAGTTGCCTATGGCAAGGCCATATTCCAGAAGTGCACTTACCACATTTAATACCTTCTGCATCATCAGTTGGTTTAATCATTTTCTGTAAGCTGAAAAGCAAGGCAGCCTGTTGGCATCTTCTATTCCGACCCCTGACCTCTGACATATTGCCCTTTTCTTCCTCTTCACCTTGTTTGCATTATATGCTGTATATTACTAAGATTACATCCAGCAGATACACCTATGTTTTTTAAAGTAGTGTCTTGCACACTATGCAGCAAAATGAAGTATAAAATCTTTTGATTGCTTTGCAATAGGAAGAATGGTCAATATTTAAACTTTAAAAAAAGACTAAGCCTTACATTTCAGCACCATTTGTAGCTATGAAAACAAAATTGATCCAACTAAGAAAGACACATCTCAGCCTTTTGATTATCTTTTGTAAACTTTTAAATAAAATAATGTACTGAACATGGCTACAAAACTTTAAGGAAGGCACCATTACGTTGTTGAAAACTAAATAAATTTCTTACAAATTTATTTCGCACAGAAAGGAAAAACATTAGGGGGAGCCACAGTAGCACTTTAATCCCTGATCAATGATTACATTCTGATTTCATTTTTACAAGCCTTCACCCAGGTGTCCACCAAAGAAATTTAATTCATTATTGAAAACAGATTTTCAGCCTGACATCTGCTTAATTTTTTGAACACACCAGTTTGGACCAGGGCTCATTTGACAAAAGTTCCAAATATAGAACAGAACAAAGATCACTGTCTGTGAAAAATAACCATAGTTAGTCTCACAGGGGGAAGAAAATCTAGCTGTAATACTAGCGCACAGGAAAGAAGGGCTTGGTTAAAATTCTTCTTCTGCATTTTTGGAGCGTGAAGTCTTCAGCTGCAGGAGCCTCTCCACAGTTTCAGCCACAGTGCGTTCTCCATGAACCTTGTTGTCTCTGGTGCGGATATTAACCGTTCCACTTGCTTTCTCTTTTTCACCAACAACTAAAAGGCAGAACAAAAACAAACAGGTTTTGAAAGAACCTGTATTACTTTTTGGAATTACGGAGTAGAGCCAACCGACTATAACACTTGATATTCAAGGTGCAACATAAGGTAACGATGTCACTTTTGTCCGTGCAAGTTATTTCAGGCATCCATGCCTTGCAAAGTTAAGTAATGCTGACTAACTGAGAAGGATTCAGGGGAGCTGAAACAGAGGATACAAAAGTCTCATGGATACGTCACATAAAGACGGAATGGGCATATACGGCATGAAGCAATGGAGAATACAAAATATTCTAATTTATTAGATAACTCTCTACATACTTAAAAAAACTGTTGAAGAACCAATGTATATTGAATCCCATTATCAGCAGTCTATCAGTACAATAATTTACTTAACGAGACAGTAACTCGTCCTGAGTGCTCTTCCACGAAAGGGTGGGCATCTGAAATCAAGGGTGCTTTAGCAGACAACAGGACACCGAACTACTAGGCTGGCCATGTTCCCACACTTTTTCTGTTTTCTTTCTCTTCTTGTCATGATGGTTACAGTGCAACCCTTGCTTAGACTGCCAAGTTCTCATTGAAAACAAAAAATCTAAAGAGATCAATAGAACAACAGAATTACTGGCTGCAATTCAATTCTTTCATGGAAATGACTCACTGTTAGGACTCAGTTTCCAAATTTAGTAATGGGATATCAATGACTGGCTTGTAATGGATAGGGAGTATTCTTTGCACACTATTTGCTTGCGAAGAAATGTACAAAATTACAAAATATGCATAGATCATATCAAATATCTTCCTTCCTCTTCCACATAAGGAACGAGCAGTAGCAAGGAACAGAACATGAGACCTCTACTATGATTTGGGATATTATTACTACATGCATGCAAAAGACATTTTTCAAGCTTAAACTGAAGAGAGTAGGAAAAACCACTGGGCTAGTCTGATATAATCTAAACCAAATCCCTTATGAATACACAGTGGAAGTGAAGAACAGATTTAAGGAACTAGATTTGGTGGACAGAGTGCCTGAAGAACTTTGGATAGAGGCTCGTAACATTGTCCAGGAGGCAGCAACAAAAACCATCCCAAAGAAAAGGAAATGCAAGAAGGCAAAGTGGCTGTCCAATGAGGCCTTAGTAACAGCAGAGAAAAGAGAAACAAAATGTAAGGGAGACAGAGAAAGTTACAGAAAATTGAATGCAGACTTCCAAAGAATAGCAAGGAGAGACAAGAGGGCCTTCTTAAATGAACAAAGTAAAGAAATAGAGGAAAGTAATAGAAAAGGAAAAACCAGAAATCTGTTCAGGAAAATTGGAGATATCAGAGGAACCTTTTGTGCAAGGATGGACATGATAAAGGACAAAAATGGAAGGGACCTAACAGAAGCAGAAAACATCAAGAAGAGGTGGCAAGAATACTCAGAGGAATTATACCAGAAAGATTTGGATATCCCGGACAACCCAGATAATGTGGTTGCTGACCTTGAGCCAGACATCCTGGAGAGTGAAGTCAAGTGGGCCTTAGAAAGCTTGGCTAACAACAAGGCCAGAGGAGGTGATGGCATTCCAGTTGAACTATTTAAAATCTTAAAAGATGACGCTGTTAAGGTGCTACACTCAATATGCCAGCATGTTTGGAAAACTCAACAGTGCCCGGAGGATGGGAAAAGATCAGTCTACAGAACTCACAATGATACAGAGCAGATTGCTAAGAATAATGATACAGTTATTTCTGAGCTACTCAGTGCTACTGCAAAAGGACACCCAAGCCAATTTTCTTGTTGTTATGAACAGCAGGGCAAAGATTTTCCCTGGAGACTATACTGACATAAATCCCTCCCATAAAAGTCCTACTTGTCGTACATATTTGAATACTGTTGGATAACAAAATCCCATCAAAAGTTGACAAATACCTGCAAAAGGATGCTAAAAGATTCAAAGAACATTGCCCAAATTGGATCAGACAAAAACAATGACATGTTTACCTAAAATAAAGTTGTACTGTGCAAGCTGAGCGTTCCTTATCTTCTTGTTCAAAGTGCAACCAGGGTCCACATCAACATCTGTCATGAAGCCAGCTTCATGGAACTGCTGCTTCACCTGGGAGAGCATCAATGTGGTAGTAGTTAGGATAGGGCAGTGGTTCCCAAAATTTTTGGACTCCCGGTTCCCTGAGTGACAGCAGCAGTGGCAGAATAGGTGAGGCGGTAATGGGCGTGGGGCAGAGCAGGAAGCAAAGGAGCCAGAACTGGAGCCAGAGGAGGAGCAGCACCACCACCACTGGCTCAGTAAAAAAAATGACGAGAACCTTCCACGTTGCTCCTGGCTGGCTTAGCAGCGCACCAGGGAGCGGTGGGCCACAACAGGGTGCTACAGCACACACTTTGGAAACCCATGGCCTAAGCATATACCAAACCACTCAATGGAAAGATTTCTAGCCCCGCTACAAAGTCTGAACACTAAACGCACCTCCCAGCGCGCTGTTCAACAAGGATATAATTTAAGAAGCCATAGAACGTGCAGCCAGATAAGCATTTTGACGTTGTAAACCTGGGGGTTTTCCACTATTTTTTCAAAAGATATTTAAATGAGAGATAAAAATAAACTAATGACTCTGCAGCAGTTTCCAAAAATATCAGAATAATATTAGACATATTCCCACTCTCACTCAAATACAACCCCCCACACACACACTGCTGTTCACCAATTAATATCTTACTGTGTTTCCCCAAAAATAAGACAGGATCTTATTAGGGCTTATTTTCAGGGGAAGGTTTTTTTTTTTTTCATGTGCAACAATCTACATTTATTCAAATACACTCATATCATCGTCTTCTGGTTGCTGCATAATGGTAGAGGGTGAGGTTTCACTTAACTGGGGCTTATTTTGGGGGTAGGGCTTATATTATGAGCATCCTGAAAAAATCATACTAGGGCTTATTTTCTGGTTAGGTCTTATTTTGGGGGAAAAAGGGTATATGTACTTACAATGAAGGCAAACATGAGAGATTGCCACATGTCATCAACATTAATTATGAATTCTCCACACAAAACTTCTTTCAGTGTGGAGAAACTAGCATATGCAGCATCTGCATCACTTGCAGTTAAAATAGCTATATTATTCTTTGCAGTTCCATAGCAGAATACTATCTTACTTCAGTGATAAAAGAAACATTTTTCATAAGATTGTTCATTGGACATACAAATAATTCACATCTCAGTTTCTCTTTTGACGGAGGCCCTTCTATTTAATTAAAATTTAGTTTTGTAAATGAGACATTAGCAAAACTGCAATTGCATGCACTACAGATGGGGAACATATGCCTTCCAGAAATTTTTGGACTGCAGCTTCCGTGATCTGCACCACTGCATATATTGGATGGATATAATCCAACTACATCTGGAGGGCCATCCATTTCCCCATCACAGACCTACACATACACTGCAAAATTAATGGAGCAGAATTTGTTTCGCTATCATTCTTCTTAAAATCTCATTGAAAATTGGTATAAAATATTAAGGTAAAGACATTATTTAAACTGTGCAATAGATTACAGGCTCTATACTTTGTGATGATTTAACAGCAAATATCATCCATGCCACATTAAAAAAAGAACACAGTTGGAACTACAGTGAGTACAATAAGCAGTCTGCTATACACCATGTGTTTCTTTGTTTCAGAGGGGGGAAAAGTTGGAGACAGAAATGCGCATGTGCCTGTAAGGACAATTTTGCTTCTCTGCTTAAATGGGCACATTTCTATTTGACGCACAATCAGCTTAATTCCAAACACCAACCAGAATCTTACTGATTTTAGCACAAGGTTTGTATAAATTGCTGTTGCTAACTGAAGAAGGATGCTGGGATGACTCTCCATTGTGCAACAGCCAAGATGCAATTGATCATGGCAAGTTACACAAACTTTACATGCACACCAACAGGACTCTGGCCACTATTTAGTAGTTGCTTATACTGTCCCTCCTAGTTTAAGATTAAACCACTAAGGAAAAAATCCTACCTTTTGTGCATATTCATCACAGGTTGGTCCAACTGGTATCACCATCACCTGCTGAGGAGACAACCACAGTGGCCTTGTGGAAAAAAAATAAGTTAGAAAAGTCGGGATTATACCACTTTCCTTATAATATAGAATTATATCCTTAAAGGTATGACTATATGATCTAATATATTTGCAAGAACTGACTTAAAAAGTGACACAGGGTGTAACTGCTGTATACTTTGATCAGCAAATTTCTAGCATTTCCTAATTCAGATTAGATCAAGAATTGGTTTTATATTTTAGTTAGTACAGTGGTATTAAATAATAGTTCCCTGCATTTGATGTAATAGAAATCATGGATTAATCAACCATGAATGATGTGCTGAAGCCATGTAGAGAGCAGAAGAGGACAAAGTTTGAGAGCTCAACATTTTTAATTGCTTCAACAAATCATGGCCAATTAAGGCCTAGTTCTATTGTCTCCGTGGGGTAGATCAGTACTTCTTGCTGACATGAGTGTTATGTTTTTCCTTCACTAGAAAATCCATGCACTATCTTTCTTTACCCTGTGAAGTATTAACATTGTTTTTCTTCTATTTTATTTTAGATCTACTCCTAGCATAAAGTTTAGTATTTTATATTAAATAAAGAAAAAGCAAAGTATGCTGCTTATATACCACCCCACAGCACTTAAAGCACTCTCTGGATGGTTTACAAACTCATTATGCAGGCTACACATTCCCCCCCCCCCCAGCAAGCTGGGTACTCATTTTACCAACCTCGGAAGGATAGAAGGCTGAGTGAACCTTGAGCCGGCTACCTGGGATTGGACCCCAGGTTCTTGAGGCCAGTTTTGGCTGCAGTACTGCAGTTACCACTGCAGGATGGCATTGCAGACATTACACCACTGCAGCTGCAACCACAGACAAGTATTTCTATATATGTGAAGTTAGGCTGAAATCTAAATCAAGAGCAGGGGAGGAAAAGGGAGGGAGGCTACTACATCATAGGACCAAAGATAACCTACTCTCTGAGAAACTAGAGCAATAGCAGAATAAAATCTATGTAGACGGAAGGAAGATTTTCCAGACCTCATTATCTGCAGGGCCCAATGCAAATTTCAATATAAGCAGATAATGTAAAACAAGCAGGGTATCACCTACATATGCTTTTTGGGATAAGCCAAAAATCATAAGAATGTACAGTGTCTGGATGACTCAATAAAATGGCCTCACACATTCCCTCCTTTCTCCCTTTGGAACAACTATCAGGAATTTTGTGTTTTGTTTTAGACTAAACACACATCCACGCCACAAACTCTGTTTAATCTTAACTATGGTTTGTTTGTTTGTTTTTTTTAAAAAAAACCAGCTCCAAATGATTTGAGGACTGCTTGCTTCACCACAGTTTGTTGGGTTGTCAGGCTACAGTTAATAAAAACAAAAGCAAATGCTTTTGAAATTCTCATGGCTGTGCTGGAGGAGTAGAGTGAAACACGTGAAGGCAGGGTGGGAGACTAGGCTTCATCCTATCATAATAAACCACAGTTAATGTTTGAATGCATTCACTAGGGAAGAAAGAGAACTAAAATATATATCCAATACCATTTGCCTCCATAGTTTTCTGTTAGAATAGCAATCATCCTCTCCACAGATCCCAAAATAGCACGATGTATAATCACTGGCCGCTTCTTGTCAGTACCGTCATGACTAGAAGATAAAATGTGTTGTTTTAAAAAACCTAAGGAAATAAGGAATCAGGAAATATTCTGAGTAAAATGAAGCACACAGACCACCTACCTCACATATGTGAGATCAAATCTTATTGGGAGTTGGAAATCTAACTGGATTGTAGCACATTGATGGTACCGGCCAATGGCATCTTTAATCTGGATGTCAATCTTTTGGGAAAAAGAAGACGGGCATGTGATAAGAAGATTGCAACCAGAATTCTCAGGTTCAGAAACAAACTAAAGCAGCATCCATTTTCCTATATTTTTTACATTATAGCCGATACCTAATTTTAACGATGAACCATTCTAAGAACTGACAACTACCATCTGAGTAACTAAGGTTTAAACTGTACCAGTCTGCACTCACACCTCTGAAGTGGCTTGTTGGAGAACATGGCCTTCTACCCTTTTGTGTGCTGTTAACGTAACCATCATATCTTCCCTCAGCAGCTGAAAAGAGGTATGTTGCTAAGGTGACTGTGTATCCTTTAACTCCCACACCTCTCAGTACAGTTACCAGCTTTTGCCGGGGGGGGGGGGGATGCAACACTCTGCTAAGAGGAATGATGCACAAGCGTGCCATGAACTAGTTGGCAAACTAGAACCTAGGCTACGAGGCTGCCTTCCTGTCCCTGCCTAAATAAACTTCTGCATTGATCATTTTCTAAGTGGTCTTCTGGATAATTCTAAACATATAAAAATATACATCCAAATTCTATTAGCTATGCCTGCAAATGTAACAATAATTAGCTTGCGACTTTTGGAATTAATGGACTACAGTCCCAGAACTCTGCAGGAATTCTCCCAACCAGATTTCTGAGTGCTTTAAAAACAGTCCTTTCAGGAGTCTGTAAACGCTTTCAGCTGAGAAACAGTAGCTTGTCTCAGACATAATGAAAACAAAGGAAAGGGGTAGGGCAGGGCTAACCTCTTTGGGAACTGCAAGACATGATGGGTCTGGTAGTTTCCTGAGAGCCACCCTGTATAGAGCATAATGGGTCCTGATGGCAATTTTAACTGTATTTTAATTGTATTTTAAACATTTTATCTTTTATTGTATTGAATTTTAATTGTTGTAAGCCACCCAGAGACCTCTGGGTAGAGTGGGCGGCATATAAATTAAATAAATAAATAATAAATAATAAGCAAGGAGACTACCAGATCCATAATGCCTTGCCATTCCCATAAAACTTAGTCCTACCCAGCCACTTTCTCCATCTTATAGAAATTACAGAAAATGAATACAGACATATGAAAAGGCTGAGTGTATGTATGGGGGGTATTAGGTAAAGTGCCCAGAAGTATGGCTGGGGGAATTCCTGCAGGCTACTATAGTTCATTAAATCAGAAAAGCCCATGCCTAAAAATGATGGCATTAACCATTATTCTGAAGTCAATTACCTCCAGAAATCAGGGTGGACAGTTCACCAAGTCATGTAACACAGCACAGAACAGATAGTGCCCTGGACGTAATAGGTCTCTGTAAATTAGGCTATTTATGTCACTCTGTGTCAAAATCCCAACAGGATTTTGGCTTACATGTTTTACTGCGGGATAGCTCCCTACTAAAGGGGAAACACCAGTAGGTATCAAACTGGACATTTTGTAAAAGGTGAAAGATTTATGCGATCTAAAGAGAAACCGGAGTATTCAAACTGGACATTTTGTGAGTTTCCCTCTTTTTTTTCTGTCTTGGAGTCCAATTCATACAGCATGGACAGCTGGTAACCCCTCTGTGCAATGTGCAATAGGAAGGGAATCCATTTCCAAAATGCCAAAATAACCACCAATATGGAAAGAGGCCTACGCCTTATGTTCCAAACAGTTTAAAAGACAACTATGTCATACAATGTTGTTATACAATATCCAACTCATTATTAACACATCCCTCTCCAGTTGTCTAGATTCAGACAAAAAGGTCATAACTAACTCTCTGAACATAGGCAGACCATAGCTAGCTATGTTGTCATAGGCATTAGGTCCAGATGCTGTGAAGATGCACAACTTCTCCACAACCAACATCTGCAGTACAAAGTTACAAAACCACATTGCCAAAAAGAGGCAACATTTTTCAAAATCACACAACAGAAGATCGATTTACCTTTGGTCCATAGAAGGCTCCATCCCCAGGATTCAATTCCCACTTCTGACCAAATTCATTCAGACTGTTTTCAAGTTGCTAGTGAAAGAGGATACACAGAATGATTGGTTCTGCTTTTTACATTGCAATCAATGTGTTATTTTTTTCAGCTTCGTTGCACAGTTTGAAGATTAGCTGCAGAGGTCAATTTTTCAGAACACTGAGCTTCCTTGAGTGTTTTACTTAAAGTAGAACAGAAATATGTAAATTCTTACATCTAAATAAATATCCTATTCTGTCACTTAGAATGTCTCTTAGTGGCTTACTTCCATTCTTGCAAACCCTGAAATAGATCCAGACATACCATCCTGTGGCTAAACTAAATAATCAAGAGCTTATTCTGTGACTGCTGAAGCAACATAAAAGATCTACTAATTTACATCATTACATCTTGAAATCATGCCCTTACAACCAAACCCCAAGTCCACTTACTAGTAAGCACAGCCCACCGAACTTAGTCTATTCCTTTAATTATAAATGCTGGACAGCTCAGTGGTTTAGGTCTCTGGCTGTAGAACCAGAGGTTGGGAGTTCGATTCCTCACTTGTGACTCCTTGACAAAGGTTGGACTCGATGATCCACAGGGTCCCTTCCAGATCTGCAGTTCTAAGATTTAAACCGCCAGTCCTTGTGATGTCAGAAGTACCTCCCAAAGGAGATTTTGCTCAGAAACTGATTTATTCAGGTTGAAGAAAACTTTTATGAAGCAAAAGGAACAGGATCCGGCTCTCTCTAGTTGGGACAAATGTTTCCACAGAGCTCTTCTCTGTGAAGATCTACACAACTTGGAAAGCTCCCTGAGGAAAAAAGATCATGGGTGCTTCCACCTGTGCCACTGGAAGTCTCCACCCCCTCCTGCAATGCCCCTTCAGAGCAGGTGGCCAGAAGAGGGGAGAGGACGGCAGGACAGCCTGAAAACCCATTCCCTGGACAGAAACAGTTTGATTCAACCCAAATGTTAACACTGTTCTACAAACCCCAGAAGTACCAGTTTGAAATTATTTTTCATATCATTTTCTATATGATTTATTTAACCACAAGTGAAATGTTTTTATTTCGGTATGCATGTATAAAACAGATTAAATGAATAAATGAAGTGAAATGTATATTCTTACTCTATATAGGAGATAAATTAGGAGGGCAATTTTAACAACAGTTCTTGAACAAGAAGGTGTGTGTTACCTTTTCAGCTTGATTCCACACTTCAATATCCCCAAGATACTTTTCAGGACGGGTGGAGAGATTGAGTTTGAAGGAAAAGCCAAATACTTCATATACTGCATGCAAGAATTCCAGACAGCTCTTAATCTCCTGTTCAATCTGTACATGGAACAAAACTCAATGTGGTCAAAACCGGTCCTTTCTTTTTTTTTAAAGCTGTTTCCCCTCCTATGGGCCAAATATATATATTACTGTACCTGCTCCATGGCACAGAATATATGAGCATCATCCTGCTGGAACCGCCTCACTCTGGTGAGACCTGTCAGGGTCCCTGACAGTTCATTACGGTGGAGAACTCCAAAGTCAGCCAGTCTCAGTGGCAGCTCCCTCCAAGACCTTGGCCGGTGATCAAACATAAGGCTGAAGAAAAGAAAGCAGGTGCTTGAAATCTACTCAGAACATCATTGCTAAGAGAGTTTTCTCTACAAAACCCCAGCAACTGTCTTGCACAACAAATGATGGCAGATCTAGCAACTGGAGATTTACAGTACAGCATTGTTACTCAGAATGGCAAAATACTGAAAGATTTTTTTCCTATTTACTAGAATTCTAGTTCTGCATCTTTTTGTCTCATCTAGGAATCTACTAAACCAGCAACTGAGCTGACATGCAACCAGCATCAACAATCTCACAATATCACAATTTGACTGAAAGCTTTCTTTAGGTTATCATATTGGCTTATGCCAGATGTGCATTACTGTGTTAATAACAATCAGCACTGAAAACTGTATGTGGGTCAAGTTACCCAACTCTTATGCTGTGCAAAAATATGACAGGATACACACTTATTTCACCCTGTTTTAGTAGAATGATAGACATTTCTGCAAAACTGGAAAAGCATTTTCCCCAGATTCCCCTGGATTTCTAAGTACCTTGAATGCTATGCCCACTGTTCTCACCAAGAGGAAATACATACATATGGCAATCAGTAACCTGTTGAGCTTTGGGCAGTGCAAAGGCCTGCCAGCACAGTTATAAGGGACTGATCTGCTTGCCCAAACAGATCTATTGCATTTGCAGAAGAAACAACCACCATAAAGAAAACCCACCCGTCAACAGCAAGCAACCTATCCTGCGTTATTAGGTTGACAGGACTTTCCACTCCCCCCCCCCAAACTGCTTTATTTCCCTCTGGAATGTACCATAATTTTAGCACGACACCTGAATCTGAATATTTGCACAGAAAACAGCAATCTACTCTTGTAATGATTCACCTCAAGTAACAGGTTTGCCAAAAGCCTCAGGCAGAATGAGTATCTGGCCAGCTGCACAACATGTGTGTGAATTCATTCAGACTAAAAAGCTGAAACATAAACAAGGGGGGACATGACCCCCTAATCTAGAGTAAAGCTAATTACAGGCCTACTACAGAATCACAGTCAAAGAAGTTGATGGCACTAAAACAAAACATCACCACCAATCCATTAATGGGGCATGTAATTTTTCCCTTTGGCACAAAAAAAGCTTTGATATTCAGATCACAGAAGTTTGCCTCTATAGCTATAAAGCCATCTGGCAGAATAAAACAAAGATGGCTCATCAGCACAGCTAGTACTCACAAAAATATTTGCATTGTTTTGCTTACAGTTTAATGCATAAATTTAACACTCCACTACAGTCAAAAAAAAGTAAAAAAAGTAAAAAAAGTGAAGTAATCCAAATTGATGTCCAGTCAATACCAGTGTCCAGGGCAGTTCATTGGTTTCAGAGCAAAGATCTCTTTTTCCACCTCAAAGGAAAACATGTTGTCACTGTAATGCTGCCAGTGCCCTGAGGTCACCCACAGCTTGCTGTTGTAGACGTTTGGAGAGACAACTTCCTGGAATCCTCGTTTTCTATATTCGCTCTGAAAGAGAAGATCTTAAAATCAAAAACAGTCACACACAATAGGGTAGATTAAGACAAGCAGATCAATGCCTCTAATCTCCAAATGTGTGTCTAACCACACAGCGAGAAAAATGAGCAAAATGCTCTTCTCCTACCGAGTGCTATATAATATGGTAACTCACCAGACTAGGCTGATTAAATTGCTTTTCCCTAGTATTAAGTACAGAAAAGAAGACGGTGGGTGGGCTTGTGTGAAAAAAAAAGTGTTCCAGGGAAGCAGCAAAAGGAGATCTCAAGGGCAATACGCCCTTTGATACCTGTACATAATCAGGACAACATGACCCCATGTTTAGGCAAATATTGCCAAACACTACCTGTAAATCTCCTCTGCTTCTCTTTTAGTCTTCAGATCAACACAACTGTGCACCAACAGACTAGGTGTCAGTCCCCAAATCAAAGGAAATAAATTAAACCAAATGCTCAAATGCTGCTAACTGTACAGATATTATGGCCTACCAAGTGTGCTATCCCTATTCTGTTATGGCTTTAGCACAGGTTTGGACAACATGAAGCCAAATGTTTTGTTTTTGCAGGCCTTGGAAAGCAGTAATAAGAGAAACTTATCAAGATCCTGCTGGATCCTATACAAAGCTAGCAAGCTATACTATATATCAAACATTAACAGAGAACTCTTATAGAAATAAGTGGGCCACCAAGACTCTTTTAATAACTCGTCTGTGTGAATTACAACTTCTTCAGGGGGACTAAATATGCAAATTCTATTACAGCAGGAACATTTTTAAGCTCCTGCGTGAACATGAGTCTCCATGTAGTACAGAAAAGTATATACGGTACATGGGCAGCAAACACAGGTGAATTTTACCTGGGTCTTGACTTACCCTGATGAATCCTATCAATGTATTATAGACGTACGCTCCTTTTGGCAAGAAGAAACAGCTACCAGGACTGAGTTCGTGGAAGAAAAATAATTCTTGATCCTGTTGGAAGGAGTAAAAAGAAGCCAGCTTGAAGAACAGAAGAAATGTTTTTCTTCTTTTACTATGGAGCTTCCCAAATAATGAAGTGAATATTAATTTTATAAAATTGTACTGAAAGAGTCTGCAGCCTGCCCCTCTCAGATACATATGGCCTCTCTAAGATAAAATGAATACTCGCTTGGTAACACAGAGAAAGAAAGAAAATAGAAGACAAGACAAGGATTTATTCAGATACCTTATCATAATATAAATAATAATAATAACCTTAGAACTATGGAGCTGGAAGGGGCCTTTCCAGCCCCTTCATCAAGGTCCAGTCCCTGTCAAGGAGGAACAGTAAGGAATTGAATTCCCAACTTCTGGCTCTGCAGCCAGATACTAAGCTACTGTGTTATCCAGCACTAATGGAAAATTGATAGCAATTATGAACAATGGAAACATACAATGATAAATAAATGAGTATTACACTCATCTCTTTGCCCTCAGAAATGGTCCTGTCACGCCCTGTTACCACATGATGGTTCTCTAATGTCTGTCTTAGGATATTTTGCATCCCAAGGGATCTGCCATTCTCCACATGTCACTTTAATCAACCTCTAAATGAATTACCTCGTTTAAGGCTAGTTTGAGTGCAAGCCTGTGCATTCAATCCCATTATTTACAAAATAAAAAAATAAAAAAATAATTTTCTAAACAGCATACGAGCAGCCTGTAGACAACAAAATTAAATATAAAAGAACACATATTAACAACCAAGTTGTTTAAAGCTCACATCTTTTTGGAAACGGTGCTATTCTCAGGAGTATTTTCCCCCCTCCAACGTATAAAACACTCGGGCCACGCCATTGAGAAATTGACCTCACCCGTCCAATTTTTCTATGATCTCTGTTCTTTGCCTCCTCTTGGAACTTCTCCCATTCTTTTAGCATTTTTGCATCTGGGAATGAAATACCATAAATCCTCTGCAAGCTTTCCATGTCAGATTTCCCTTCCCAATATGTTGATGAATTCTGAAGTCACAGAAAAAGATGACAAAAATTGTTGCAATACTTACAGCGTTTAGGAATTTTATTATGTATGCAGTCTGTTTTAAAGGAATTTTTTTCCTTTGTAGGTAATTTATAACACCTGATACTATGAAAGAAAGTGTGGTGTAGTGGATAAAGTGACAGACTAGGACTCTGAGGTCCTGGGTTCAAATCTTCATTCTCCTATGGAAACTCTTGAGTGGGGAGGAGAGTGGATCTGGTAAAGTCATTCCTTAAATATCTCACTTGCCTTGAAAGCCCTATTAAGGTCATTATAAGTCATTTCCAACTTGATAGCACATAAGAACAACTCTATGAAAAGCTCAACATTCCTTTTTGAGGTAAACGTTAAAATGTGTAAAAAAGGGTGGGATGCAACTATAAACCTCAGAATAGGTTCTTAACAAAGATTGGGATAGAAATAACATACATGTGAAAGCAAACCCATCTTTATTAGACTATGCCTACAGTATGCAAAACACAAGGTAATGGGCAAAAAATGTAAGGTGAGAAAGTTACAAATATTTTACTGTGCATGTAAGACCCACTGACAGAAGTGAGCCCAAAGCACACTCTTCTCTCACTACAATGAATACAACAACTAGCATGAAGAGGCATCTGTTTTGAACTCTTAAGTAACCTTCTCCACATTCTCTTGAATAATGAAGCCAAAGAAACTTTCTGAGCTACAGTTATTTTAACCTAATCAGGTATTGATCGAAGAACCCCTATATTATCTCAAAGCCATGGCAGAATCACTGTTCCTTAATGAAGATTCTGCTTTTCAGCATCTAGTTTCCAATGTCTGCTAGAATTGCAGTGTGGAGTTTAATTTCTTACCTTATGTATCTTTAATGCCTTTATTTTACCAGTATGCCTGACATGAGGTCCTCTGCAAAGATCAATCAAAGGGCCACACCTGAAACACAGGAATCATTCAGGCTCCTAAAATGTTATGTGTCTTTTACTTTTAAAAGATTGGGGTTTGGAAGGCTTTATATTTTTCTTACCTGTACACAGTCGTAGTTGGTGTGTTGACCTTTTCGTTCAAGATCCGACACTTGAACTTGTTGTACTGTGTGAAAGTTTTAAAAATTACAGTTAATGCTATACTTCTTCATATACCTACAATGTGTGGCTAACAAAACAAAAAGCAATAGTTTTAAAGCTATCCCAGATGCACCTAAGAAATTTATTTCTCTACATCCCAGAGACAATACACCTTAAAAAATCTCAAGGAAGAACTTAGTTCTACAATCATATGTTCCAACATAAAACAGATCTTCAGCCCTTACTGAGTTATCAACTTTATTTAACCTTAAGGGAAGCATGTGTCAGAAGACTTAAATGCCCAGAATCTGAGATCTCATAATAGATACATAGGCTCCTATCCTAATGGGAGCAAGAATCACACTGCATGGAGTAGAAAATGATTGTCCAAAGGCACCTATATTGTAAGACTCTAAGAAAACAAGAGATAAAGGAGATATGAGATTAAAAATTAGTCAGTTGTAGAAAGAAAATTAACCAAGGAGAAAGATTGAGTTTTTTTGTAGAATAATTCAGATTTTAATCTTGCAAGCTCAACAGAAGGAAATATACTCTGTAAATATGAAACCCCATTTTCAATCGACAGGACACCTAGCAAAAAATATAAAGGCAGAAAAAGACCTATTCCTTAAGCCTAGCAAATTGACAGCTGTCAAAAATGAAGTTGACTGGACAAGCAAATACAGTGGTGCCCTGCTTAACGATTACCCCATTTGACGACGAAACCGCTTCATGACGATGTTTTTGCGATCGCAATTGTGATCGTAAAATGATGTTTTAATGGGCTTTTTTTGCTTCCCGACGATTGGTTCCCTGCTTCAGGAACAGATTCTTCATATTACAACGATCAAAACAGCTGATCATCGGGTTTTCAAAATGGCCACCGGCTGCTCAAAATAGATCCCCGCTGTTTTTAGAGGCATTTTTCGCTGCACAGGCACCCGAAAATGGCCACCCTATTGAGGATTTTCGCTGGATGAGCAGGTATGTCGCCCATGGGAACACACTGAACGTTTTCAATGCGTTTCAATGGGCTTTTTTATTTCACCTGACGAGGATTTCGCTCTACAGTGATTTCGCTGGAATGGATTATCCTCGTCAAGCGAGACACCACTGTAGTATGAATTTCCACACCAAGGGAAAACACGGCAAAGAATACACACAAGTAATGTGAAACCACATTTTACAGCTTACCTTAAACATTTCAAGTAACGTCTCCTTCTTAATTTCTAGCCGCTCAAAAGGTTGCTTCTCTTTCATAATTTTCTTGCACAATGACTCTAGAGCCGGAAAGTCATTGCTAGATACACCCCTGAAGCAGACAAAATTGAAATGAAACAGAATAAAAATTGATATGGGCCCTTGCAAATTAATTACCTGAGCTCTACTGTCTTTCCTTCCTATGGCTTATAGCTAACTGTTACTCACTACTAGAGCAGGCCCACCGAATCAATGGAAATTTACCTCTGCTAATTCAATTCATCTATTCATATTGGAATGGCCCTCTTAATTTTGACTTATGTGCCACTCACAAAAATCAATCTATCATAGCAAGGTTTCCTGCAAATCAGCAGGTACCAGGGAGCAGATACTAGCTGCAAATCTGTCACAAGACAAATTTAATTTGTTCCGCGGTTAATGTTGTCTTGCGAAAAATTCATCTTGTGAAACACGTTTTCCCATAGGAATACATTGAAATTTAATTAATGTGTTCCTATGGGCAAAAAAAGTCAGAAGTCACATTTGGTTTACAAAGGATTTATTAAATGCTCTTTAAAGCCATACATATTGTGCAGATTATTTTAAAAATTTTAATCAAAAAAAGTTAACATTTTAAACATCATAGAAAAACATTTAAAAATCAGCAAACATGAGGCAGGAACAAAAAACAGAAAACATTCATCTTGTGAAGCACGGCCATAGGAACATTTGTCTTGTGAGTCATCAACCCCATTGGCAAAATCATTTGTCTTGCGAGTTTTTTGTCCTGCGAGGCATTTGTCTTGCGAGGCCCACTGTACCTGCAGAATGCATCAGTATGATACTATGAAACAGCTTATGATTTGTATTTAGTTACACTTATAGTTTAGTATGCTTTCTTCATGGATAGCAAAATCCTCCCAAGGTGGCTTCTAAAGATACATACCCATAACAAACTTCAACACATTAAAATATTCATAAGAATCAGCACTAAAACCAATTCTGAAATTTCCCAGCCAAAGAAAACAACAAATAAAGGTAGCTACAGCTGATCTAAAGCAGATCACCCAAACCACACTTATAAGAGCACCCTGGAAAACAAATATGTTTCTGAAGTTTGGGACAAGATATACTGCAGCTGTATGTGAATTACACTGACCCTAGATCACTGCTGAAAGTTACAGCCTCATTCGGTGCAAGTTTCCCAGGAATTATCTTTTCCTCCTCTGAGAACAGGCTACAAGATATTAATGCAGAAACCTTGCATAACTAGGCAGGGGCAGAATCTTACCCATCTTCAAGGAACATATCATAGTAAAACCCATTCTCTATCGGTGGACCGTAACACAAGCAGCCGCCAAATACTCTTTCCATGGCTTCACCCATTATGTGGGCACTTGAATGCCAGTACACCTGGTAAGGGGGAAGGACAAACCAGTCAGGCACCTCTCAGCTGTGACTGACCACCAGCCTTTGTCTTCAGAATAACCTAAGGACTGCAACTATCGTTTTATGATACTCATTCTGTATTACTCGGCACAGTTGCTTTTAATTACGAAGTTAAATCCTATCAAGCAAGTCATAAAGCTGATTTACCAAAGAAACAAAAAACTTGATTGAAAATCAGTTACTGATTCTTTACCTTATTCAGACATCACAGTACATAAAATTTCACTGGGAACCTACATTAACAGGCTTCTGCAGTTTAGCCTACAGTACCACCACGTCCCCTGGGGGTTTCACTTAACTGGGGCTTATTTTGGGGGTCCAGCATCCTGAAAAATCATACTAGGACTTATTTTCAGGTTAGGCCTTATTTTGGGAAAAACAGGTAGTAATAATAATCAATTTAGGCACCAGAAGTTATCGTTTTACTGACAAAAAATACTACAGTTGCTGTCATTAGAAAAAGAAAACATATTAATGTTTCAGGAAGATAATGCAAATGAAGCGACCAATCACAAAAGCAAACTAATTGGCAAGTTATGGAAGCTCAGATGAGCTTCTGGGATGAAACAAAGACAGCTCCTGACACTCACTACTTTAAGCAACGAGCTTTTTCCATTACCTAGTTAAGCCCTTTCTCTTCAGGCAAACTTTCCCTTAATGACTGGGTGTCAAATAAGGGTTTTAAAACAATATGTTTTATACAGTGGTGCCTCGCTTAACGAGCGCACCGCATAACGACGAAATCGCATAGCGATCCGTTTTTTTTCGGATCGCTAATGCGATCGCTTAACGTTTTTTCAACAGGGCAAAATTCGCTTTGCGAAGACCGGTAAGCGTTTCACTTACCGATCTTCGCAAAACGAAGCCCGACGATCAGCTGTTCGGCAGCCAAAATGGCTGCTAGAAGCCCGGAAATGGCCCAAAATGGCCACGCGCAGCATTTTCGCACCCTCGTTAAGCGAGGCGAGGGCGCGAAAATGGCTGCCGGCCATTAAGAAGCTTCGCTGAACGGTGAGTATTTGGCCCATTTGGAACGCATTAAACCATGTTTAATGCGTTCCAATGGAAATCCCTGCCCCGTTCAACGATGCTTCAGCATAGCGAAGGTTAATCCAGAACGGATTAACCTCGCTATGCGAGGCACCACTGTATTTTTATTGCTTTTAAATCTGTTCAAGCAATGCTTTTACCTAATATTTTTAATAAAAGGTTTATGTAATTATTTTAAAATATTCAAATAACATTGTTTTTAACTTTTAATATTGTCTTTTTTAATGATGTAAGCCTCTTTGGGTGCTTTTTTTTAGGAGAAAGGTGGGGTAAAAATATTTTAACCCAACAAACAAATCCACAGAGGAGTGTCTTAGAAGCTGGTTCACAGCTCCCCCATCAAGTTATCTACTTTGAAGTGCTCGATCAATCCTGCAAGCATCACTACCTGATAAGGGTATCCTTGTTCTCTTAACTAAGTAACTTATTAGTAAATGAAACTGAATTTGTAAGTTACCGCTTGTGCTTCATCATCATCAAACTTCAGTAGTTCCAAGGCACAGTCTGTCTCCAAAGGACGATCTAGGTCCCAGACCACTTTGTTTACTCGAGCAATAATGGTGTTGTCAGCCAAACCTTGACTAAAAAAAGACAAAATGAAAAGGCATGCAAGTTGCCAGTACAGCTGTCTTATGTCACATACTCCTGACTGCCATCCCGAAAATAAGTCCTCCTAAGTAATAAAACAGCTTTGTCATTCTATGAACTGTACAACATAAATATTTTTCAGTTTTGACTTTGTGCTAAGTTTTTCTTCACTGAGAATGCTCAGTGATTATTTTATTTAGAATTTGCATGAATTGATTCAGCCACACACAAATGTCATAAACACGGTTGTCACAGAAAACAGCCAGAGATAACCCATGAACATCATACAAATACTGCCAAAAAGAACAAAGTAAGAATGCTCAAGAGCACCCTATCCTGAAAGGAAATTTTTAGAAGACACTACAATCCCCCAGAAAACAAGATAAGCCTACAGTTCTGGTTTCTTTAACTCCAGTAGAAACATCATTTTTACTGTCAATGACTTATTTTACATCCCATTTAAGATTCCCTTAATACAACATCTCCTAAAGCACAGGTAATAGTATTGATGTTTGGATAAAATACCATAGTTCTAATGCCCATATTAGTCATGCCAATCTCCATTCTACACCAGATAAGAAAAGATCATCCTCTTGAAGCAGCATGTCAGAAAAATCACTACATGAGCACTATCTTAAAAAACAATTTCCCTGACTTCCCACCAATTCCCCTGATTTTTCCTGATCAATTTCCCCCATTTCTTCCTGATGAATTTCCATTTCCTTTTCTCTGATTTTCCAGAAAGTGGAAACTATGGCAAGCCTATATTCTTATTTAAACAAAAATATTCTCAAATATTCTCAAGGAATACATTTAAGGTGCAGCTTGTCCTAAAATAATTGTTTTAAATATAGGACATCGGTAAAAATGTAAGATTATTCCTAAAATAATTTACTTTCAAAAATCTTATGAATGAAGCCAACTAAATTTTAGAGAGTAAAGAAATACTACAAAAAATTTTTGAAGGTGTGATTAGAATGCTACCAAAATTAAAATTGACATATTTGCAACTTGTAGAGGCAGCTAGAGGGCTCCATGAGCAAACTCACCTGATTCCACAGGCAATTTGGTATGGTGTTGTCTTCCAAGACTCAGCATCAATTTGTTTGCCATCAGGTAAGGTAACCTTAATGGGTTGGCTTTCTTTAGCAGCCCGTTCTGCCAGAAGAGCATCATGCTCTGCCTTAAGTTTATGGTACATTTCTAGCCGCTGGTTAATGTACTCAGGCCAAGGATTCAGCTATAAAGAAAAAGGACATTTTATCAAACATGTTCTTATACATTTTTTCCTGCACCATCACAATATCATCTCCAGTAATCACAATCTCAGTTCTGATTATCAGTCCTTATGTAGTCCAAATGCTACCATCCCCACACAATCACTGGAAGGTGATTATGGCTGCTGAAGTTTAAAGTACCTGGAGGACTTAAGATTGAGAACAAATGCGACAAAGACACTAAATAATTGCATGAAAGCTTGCCAGTCTATTTTTGCTTTGAGTCTACAAAACAATCTAAAACAGTCCTGTCACTGGTACCATAGGCCACCTATGATTTTACCATAAGCAAAATGAATAGGCAAGTTTGTGTGGGTTTTTTTAAAAATTATTTTGGACAGGAATATATTCAGTCCTATCATTCTACTTCATGAGTAGGCTTTTTCAAGCATGTCCAGGATCTCTCATGCAAACCCCATTTGCTGGAAGGGAGTGATGTCCAGCTTGGACAATGGCAAATCAGGGGTGAAGATAATGCAACAGGATACTAGCCTCTGAATTTACCCTGTGACTAGATCACAAAGAGAGAAAAACCCTATACAGAGAGTCAAAAAGTGTCAATTTGAAGTGTGAGTAGGGCTGCTGCCCTCTTTCTCTTCTTGTCTCTACATAAAGAAAGACAATATGAAGAAAAGGATGTCTGTTATAGTGTCTCCATGTGATCGGGAACTATGATTTATCAAGACACTTGCCATGTGAAGAGATCCTATGTTTAGGATAGTCACTTTCCAGACAGTGACAAATAATGGCTAAGATTAGAGCTCTTTCACTTTTCTAAAGTATAAAAGGGCAACCCTAAGCACATCTATTTGGTAATAAAGTACAAGGAAAATCAGGATACCATGTTCTTCGTTCCAGATCACCCTGTAAATAAAGAACAATATTTACTGTTTGAGTCAATTGAAACAGACATTTACCTCTGAGCAGCCACCATCACCGGTTCCCTCCTTGCTTTTCTTCTTTCTGAAGTCTTTTTTCTTTTCTTCTGCTGCAACAATCTGAAGCAAACAAAATAAATACACCACTTGATTCAAAATGCCTACATTAATACAATTAGGTGAATCAGTATTTTGCAGAACTGCAAGAACTTCAGAGGAATGTTGTTCTTAATGAAAATATATGAAGTATGAATACATTCTGAATTGAATTCTTAACTATGCCCACACTCCAATGCCCTATTTCTGTTGTATAGAAATAACTATCTAATAATCTTGAAGAAAGAAAAGACCTAAAATAAATAACAGTCTTGGAAATGCAGAGCTGGGAGTGACACCACGGGTCATCAAGACCAGCCCCTGTCAAGGAAGCACAACGGGGAACTGAACTTCCAACCTCTGATACCTAAACCACTGAGCTATCTAGCACCAACTCCCAATTTGGTGATATCCAAATAGTAAATATGACCCAATCCAGCTAAATACCTACATGATAACCATCATTCTGAAGGGGCCTTTGGCAATGTAATTCAGTAACTCATCAAAGCAGTTATCTTGGAATGAAAGTAATGCTTAAAAAACAACCACAATGAAATATAATTTTTCTTTAGAAACACAACTGAATTCCAGGTTCTTACCCAGGAACCTGAAATTGCCAGGACCAATGGTATTGAGAACGAATACCTTGGTGAGCCAAATCTGCCTGCAAAAAACCACTTGTATTTGATAGCCACTGCAACTTCTTAGTGTATTACAAGTGTCTTTAAAAACCAACAGCCAGTTGATTTAATCATTTTCAACACAGACCATAAAAACAGATAACATGTGTTGTTGTTTTAAACTCCAGTTTCTTTATTATTAGCTGACAGCCCAGATGGTCTGTGAATGTTACTGTCAAGATTAGATAAACAGCACAGTCTAAAACTAAATTTCACCAAAATTGAGCCCATGTTAATCAGCAACAAGCAAACAGGCAAAGAAATGTAGTTAAGGATCCATAAGTGAAAGCAGAAGAACCTTGGAATTTAGACAATAAATTTACTGGAAGGAATAAGGACCATTGCCACAGTCAAAAGTGAGATGGACCACAGTTACTTCCTTGACAATGTCAAAAGAAACAATACAATACGAACAAAAACATGTCATCTTTATTTTTTGTACTGTTTTGTTGGGTTTTGCCTGATCTGCTTCAACAGACTAACAGGGCTACCTCTTCTAAAACTTCCCTGACAATGTAACATACAAGAACTTAACACAGGCCAGAAAGGCTTGTTGGAGAGCAGCGTGTATTCTCCTATATGGCCTTGAATCATGGATTTAAACAGCCTAGGATCCATCCATCAAAAAGTGAATTAACATTTTTTTAAAAAAAAGAAGTGAATTGAAAAAAAGAAAGTGAGAACCGGCCCATTCGGGGCAAAGAAGAAACATTTCGATTTAAATCGGAACTTGCGGCGCTCCAGAGGCTGGACTGCAGCTCCCATCCTCCCCGGCCAGCAACACCCAAGGACGAAGAATGATGGGAGTTGCGGGGCATCGACAGCAGCTGCCGGGCCGCCACCCCCGACCCATAGGCGCTGAGGAAGGACCAGGCGTCGCAAGACATCACGAAGCGACGAAGTTTTCACTGAAACGGGAGGCTGTGTGGAAACAGGCGTCTAGATCGAGCCCCGTCTGGGTTTTAAACCCCATTTCAACCGCTTCCCAGGGAAACTCTCTTCGAGACCGGGCGGCTGTTGAATGAATCCCTGGAAAAGCCCCAGCGCGGCATTTCCTGGGCCGCCCCGGTCTCTTCCTTTTCGGCCCCCACAGCCGCTGACCGCCCCTCACACTGCGGAAGGTCCCCTTACCTGCTCTTCGGCAGCCTCCATCTTCCTCGCCTTCACCTGAGGCTGAGCTACACCACCTGCGCACAGAAGCAGCCGGCGACAGAAGCAGCCGCCTAACGCGCAGGCGCCGTAGCTGATGCAACGTGCAGCCACGTGGTTCCGCGCCCCTCGCAGCGCGGGGGCTGACGGGAGGAGGGGGAGGGCCGGCGACACACGGGGTTGGGTTGGGTTGGGTTGGGTTGGGTTGGGAAGGGGCGGGAGGGGAGGGGAGGGGTCCGGTCGCCAGCTGACGTGGGACTACAACGCCCATCACGTTGTGCTGCTTGGAGTTGGCGAAAGTTCAGAGCCGGAGAGCAAAAAAAATTAGATCCCAAGAGAACTAGGGAATACAGTGTGCATAAAAGCAAAATTAAACATTTTTACTAATGCAGACATATTGTCCTACAGAATGTATAGAGTAATCATTAAGCACCAAGGCCCTCAAAGAATGTGTTGACTTGAGTAACACCTATACCACCTGTTCACAGAGCAACAATTTAGTGTGATTGTGTTCTATCACGGAATACTGTACCTGCATTTATGGTGTTTCTTGCCAATTTTGAAACAGATTTGCTTAGTAAACATAATGGCGTACAAAAGCATCTGGCATACAAAGCTGAGTGCCATTGGAATTAATGATGATTTCCCACTAAATGGTAGAAAACAAGAAGGGAAAGCAAAAAGGAAAAGGAAACAATGGGCCGAGTAACGCTAACTCCTTTGATGGTATTAGCAGGAGTGGACAAGTGTGGCAGATCCAGGAGACAAATTTTTGCCTCTGTGGTGTCAACAGAGATTACAAAAAACACTGCCCCAAAAGCAAAAAGTTAAACGGGAACACTTCCACATTTTTGTAAAATGGGTATTTTGAAATGTCAAATGGTGTGAGGATTGTGACCTTTTAAAAATGAATTGCCACTCTTGGAGGCATCTCTAAACTGCCATTTATCTTTTTTGTCATAAAAAATAAGCCCCAGAGAGGGGCATCATCACAAACAGCTGTGTAGGCCCACGTGTAATTACATCAAGATGACACTTTACCTACCTCTTGTCATGAGATTGAAGGAGACTGGGACTTGTAGTCAGAGATTAAAAGAGAGTGGGAATTGTAGTCAATGAAGAGAGAAAATGGAGTCTGTTAGGCTTTTTAAATGAAAGGAAGTCATGGGAATGTGAGAAAGGCAGAGGCTGGTTTTTTTAAATTTACAGCCAGCCTGGTACAGCGTGAATCCTGATAAGAGGGCAAGAACAAAGAGGCCCAGAGAGTACAAAGACCCAACAAATTCTTTTCTAATTGAAATGGAGAATGCATCTTCATGAGAATTGTGGGCGGAATGGACAGTTACGCCTCTTTGAGTTGATTGGTTTATGGTTAAGAAGGAGGAGGTCAAGAGAGTGTAGAAAATGGACAATGGGTTACGTGGGAGATATTTTTTTTCGATTCCAGATTGATGATGATGGAGAGAGAATTTGATAGTTTGAGTATGAAGCTTGAAGGAAAGAGAATGTAAGTAAGAGAAAGAAGGAGGTGGGGCTAGCCCACCTTAGCCCCGTTTAGTATTTGTTATTTTTTATGGGAATTAGTTGTATTTAATTATGGTAATCTTTTGAATATGTTCTTTATGCTATGCTTGAGCAATAACAAACTCTTTCTATGAAACTATATATTTTCTTAATAAAAATTAATCATAAAAATCTTCACTAAGGATTGTCTCTTGGATCAGCAGGGTTTGGCTAAATCCAGAGGAGTGGTAATGGTCATTGACTAGCTACCAGAGAAGTCCTAATTATCTGAGCTGTTGTGAGTTTTTAGGAACTACAAAGCCCATGTATCTGTACTTGCAAAGTACTGAGTAAAAGTAAAGTGTTCTTTTAAGGTCAGGCCTATTCTAGACACAAAGGCTACGCACTGCTGGAGGCTGAGGACTTGCCCCAGTGTAAATGTGGTAGATTTGTGGCTGAGTAATTCCCTGATCGAGGACCCATGCTCCTTAGGGAGATTAGGTCCTGACACCTCTGGAAATACAATATGGGTTTGGGTTCCCTTCTCCCAGAGAGAGACAGAGTGCATCCAGATGGGCATATAGCTCATTATTTGGATCATTTTTGGTGCTGTGTGGTTTGAATCAAATTATGGCACCCACACATTTTGACTTAGAATGATCCATTTTTCAGACCTGCCTTGCTCCTTTTTGGCAGTGTGTGTATTTGCAGCTATGGGTTCTTCATCAAAACAGCTCACTGACACACCAAAAGGGAAATGGACATGTCTCATAAAACTTCAAGCATCTACAGACTATAAGCATCTTTTCTTCTCGAGGATTGTAGGGTTTTCGCTTACTAAACTAGCACAATTTTTAAAGATCTGGCTGTGTTAATTTTGTATTTTTACTTTGTAAGCAATTCTAGTGAACTCATTTAGCATTGCAAATGAAGTGCACATTTTAAATACCATTTTAAAGCCGTCATTTTAATTCCCCACACTGCCCCAGAGCAACAGTAAATAAATGAATATGTTAAAATGGAATAACTTGGAATTGTGAAGGCTGAAAAAGATGGAGGACTTACATCTCTCCAACATTAATGTGCTTTTATTTTTAATCACAGGCAGTCTGCAGTGTCTGCTTCTACCCTCGGTGTGAATAGTCAACAATTTTTCCATACTGTTCAAGCATGGGGAGATTGTAGAAAGCCATACATGTAACAGAGATTCCAGACTCATCATTAAATCCTCAGACGTGGTTTAAAATTTCCTTTTCCAGGGGCACATTGGGACTATGCAGCTTGCCCAAGGGTACACACTCTGGTTCTTCTCCTGGGAGGCACAGGGGAGAATCCTGGCTGCTGGTCCCCAGCTCACTGATCTAGCCAGCCATCTAGTGTGTTCTGGAAAGAAGCATACAGTATTGTCAACAAAACTATCTGTACATCACAAATCTTAGCCAGGAGATGGCAGTAAAGTCACACATTTCAAAGCAGTCTTTTTTTTTTAACTTTGATTGTTAGACTCAAATTCTCTCTCTTTTTTATGTTGAGGTGCTTTGTTTTGTTTGGAATCTTTTTTTGCTGAACATTCACATGAATTTAACCTATAGTAAAGGATTCTGCTCAATTTGGGCCTATAAGGTTCAGTTATAGACATGAGGGACCTCGGGGCAAAATTGCAACCTAGCAGAGCCTTTTTTCTCTGGGTCAGCCCTGGGCAGGCTTAGATGGCACCAGTTACCATTTTAAATACCATTTTAAAGCCGTCATTTTAATTCCCCACACTGCCCCAGAGCAACAGTAAATCAGATTTGTTATGAAAATTAAAATGATGGCTAGACATAATTTTCTGGTGCTATGGACTGAAAATAAAAGGTGAACTTAGGCTTCAGTTATGGGCTGTACATGGCGATAAAACCTTTGACAGCTGCCCATGTGATGATGTCCAGAGGCCAGCATAAGCTGGGAAACTTAACAAATCAGGATGTGAGTAGACAGACCAGTTACCTGGCCTGGATTGGTCAGGATCAGTGATGGCGAACCTATGGCATGCGTGCCGCAGCTGGCACACAGAGCCCTCTCTGCGGGCATGCGAGCCATAAGTCGCCGGATCACTACCCAAACCTGAGGAGGGGAAGAGACAGGAAGTTTTCTTTTTCTTTTTAATTGTTTGACTGACAGCACATCAGTGATGCTTTAAAAAGCCCTTTCAAACCAATGCTGATGCATTAGCAATAATATAAAGGAATGGAAAACGTCATCTCCCTTACCTTTCATAGACAAATGGCAAGGAAGCTTCCCATTTCTCAAGATCCTTAAGCAGCCTCAGCAAAAGGATTGCCAGCCAGACACTTTGGTTTGATCCAAAGTTTGATCACCTACACTGGATCAATCCTACCCACACAGAAAAACCAGTAGCCCCAACAGGAACCCAAAAAAGTGTGGGCGTGCAGTCTTCAAGCGAGCTGGTTCATGGTGGCGTGTTCATCATGTGGTTGCCAAGAAAAGAAGCGAACCAGCCCATACCCAACACAGACCAAAACCATAGAACAAATGCCAGTTTGATCACACCCTCAGTTGGTTAAACATAGGATCAATCTAGATATAGCATTAACTGTGTTATACTTTTTTAAACATGTGATTTTAAAATTGTGTTTAGTTCAGTCTTAATATTAACCTTTGATTAATAGTGGTCTACCATTACAACTGGGTTTTTTTCTTTTCATTTATCTTTTTGTTTTTAGTTAATTTTGTTGTGAGTTGACTTGAGTTCCAGTTTTGGGAGAAAGGCAGGAGGCGAATCAAAATAAATAAGAATGCAGTTAACATGCACTGTTAAAAGAACAATAGCTTTCTGATAAGGATGTGGGATACCAGGAAGGGGAAATAACCTTTTCCCCTACTTCAGCTTTGACATAAATGGCTTTTGTCCTCCAACTACTATATACATGCACCTGAAGGGACTTTTAAGGCCTCTTCTACATGGAGCATTTGCTCCCGCTTTTTTGCTGCTTAGTGCCACATGAGTGTAGGCTTTGTATGGACTTGCATTCAATCTTCTCTCTAAAAGCCACTTTTCTTCTCGTTAAGAGAAATCAGCATTTCTGTAAGAAATCTTTCTAAAATCTCAAAAAATCTTTCATCGATGAGCTTCTCCGCTGGATTTTGTTACTGTTGCTGTAAATTGATGGTGTAGCGCTAATTTAAGGCTTCCAGCTGAAAGGCTTTTGCAGACATCTACTACAAACTTATTCCTGTTCTCTTTGAGAAACAGAAAACTTTACAAAAACGGAATTAACATCTTGAAGAAAACTTGCAAGAGTCTTTAATAAGTGTCATTCTCTGCTGGATTTTTGTTGTTGCTGCTGAGTGACAGTGTAGCACCAACTGGGAAGCTCTTGCTACCTAAATAAATTCTGCCTCTGGTACAAAGCAATTAAAAAAATCTTGCTCTTCTGTGGTTTGAAAAAACAATGGAAAGTTAGAGGGTTCATATATGTGGGGAAATAAGGGGGAAATACCAAAAATGGTACAGCAGAACTCAGTTATATAAGAAGAACCAATGCTCTTTGTGGAAGAGTGGTACTACAACCAATATATTGTATATATTGGAACTGTCTACAATGTGCAAGCTTTTCCCAAGGATGTTTGTTCCAAAATAAGTCCCACTGTTTTCAAGAATATTTTCTCCAGGAAAGAGTATTTAGGATTGCAGATTGGCTGTTATGTTGATTCCCATCATGATCTGCCGCCTAGAGTAATCTTAATTGATTAGATAGGCGGGATAGAAATAAAATACATAAAATAAAATAAAAAATATCTAAGTGTAAAAAGGAGCATATTATTGTTATTAAATTGCACCCATAGATGTTTATTCAAATGAGATAAAAATTGATTTTGTTTAGACACACACACACACATCAATGTCCATCAGTGCAATTTCTGTGCATGGCACTCGTATTCCCTTTTTTCCACCCTGTACATGTGGCACTATGGGGGGGGGGGGGACCTAGGACTGTGCATCTAGCAAAAACCACAGCTGCCAAGCATAGAAAGAGCAAAGCTTCGGATAGGTGACATATCTTGGGTCAAGAATCAAGATCCTAAATGGGTGCAGACTGCTGTTAACTACTGTGCTATATCCATTTCTACCACTTTGGGTTCTGGTTTGTTTGGTCTTGTATTAAATTTACTTAAAATTGTGGTTGGAAAGATTGACTGGAATTAGAATGTTATTGAGTTCACATTCTTCTTAAAACAGACTGTAAAGAAACTAGCCAGGAAAATACAATCCAAGGAAATAACAGTGTGAAGAACGGACACTGGAGTGCCAGGCAGAAGCCAAGAAGCTGAAGTAGGGCAAAGAGACCTTGCAGAAATGGGGTAAGAGGTCACAGTATACATCTCTAAGGTGTATATAGTTTTGAAGACCCTTGGATATACTGGCTTCTTTCAAGGTTAAGTTTTGTTTGTTTAAACCATCTTTGAAAAAACATTCTTTTAGCTAGTTCAGTGTTTCTAATTAACATTTTCTTTTGTACAGACACCATCAGGAAATTCAGAAATAGAGCTTCTTGATCTCAAACTGGCTTTTAAAACGCAAGAATTAGTTTGGAATTTCATAGCAGTGTGAAATTCATTGCCTGTGCCTACATAATGTTATAAAAGTTTAATCTGAGACTTATATTTCCTTTGGTTTTGAAATATTAAAACTAGTCTAGTTAGATTTCTGGAAAAAGGCTCTGGGGAACATGTCAAGAGGTATTTGGAAGTAAAATGAAGGTGCATGTATCCAAATGTAAAATTAAAACAGGAGTCACAGTGTTTTTTTCTCCCTGGCTGTAGCCCAGTTTTTATTTATCATCATTACTATTCTAGTGAGAAATTAAAATGGGAGTCATAAGGTGAATCCTGATAAGCTCAGATTGTTAGAAGACATTTATAGGAAATAGAAAAGGGGGGCTAACCACCAAAGATGAATACAAGCAAGTAGCCAGACTGTCGGGACCAAAATTTAGAACAAATTGTGTTTATAATTAGACAAAATGTATGATATTATAAAGCAAAGGAATTGCAACCGAAGACAGGTATGGAAGAATCTAGCTACCCAAATTAATTCAAGTCTTCCTACTGACACCAGCTGCTTCCTGGACTTCAACAGGAACTTGTCAATGTATTTTTTTCAGTCTGTCTACAGTGTTTAAGAATGAAAACTGTTGGCATTTGGGGAGATTGGAGGAAGACAGATGTGTGTCTCTACTTATAAAAATTGAAGAGGGACCATAAAGGCAACTGCTGATTAATCAGCTTGATGCTGAGACCTTGAAAATTTGTAAATGTGTCATGCTTATGCTGTATATAGCCTAAAGAGTGTTTTGCACTATGGGACTACATAAATAAATTTAGCAATAAATGATTTTAGGCTAAGGAAAGACCACATCAATCACTTCTCTACACCATTAATGTCCTTTAAACTCTCATTAGGGCTCCTTTGAAGAGCTGTTTCTGTCTTCTGGTGAAGGAACAAGGGAAATGATTATCAGACGTGCAAGCAACATCAAAGTAAATGGCGTAGGGAATGCCACAGAACAGCAGTAACTCAGGCGTTCTTGGACTACTATTCCCAGAAGCCTTCATCACCAGCTGTGTTGCCTGGGGTATCTGGGAGCTGCAGTCCAAGACTTCCTGGGCTACCCAGGGTTGGGAATCACTGCCATAGAAGACAGAAATGAGATTCAAACTGAAAGTGCTTTGAAGATTTTTCATGCAGTAGGGACCTTTCAATGGGAACGTATGCATATACGTTTGCATACATATCCCACAGAGCTCCCAAGTAAATGTGTATGAGATGCAGAGATGCCTTAATAAACTAATTTGATTCTTAGAGCCTATATAATGTGTGTGTAAGGGAGTGTGTACAATTTTGATAGTACTACAGGTCTCACACTGCAGAGAGTGCTTATCAAGGACTTTTTCTCAAACTCAGAGAAGGTAACTAGAGGGGCACCACATGGCTCAATCCTGGGCCCAGTGCTCTTCAATGTTTGTATTAATGACTTGGATGAGGAGATGCAGGGAATGCTTATCAAATTTGCAGATAACACAAAATTGGGTAGAATAACTAATACCTTAGAAGACAGAAACAACATTCAAAAAGATCTTGATAGGCTTGAGCACTGGACTGAAAAAAAAACAGAATTATATTTAACAGGGATCATTGCAAAGTTCTACTACATCTAGGGGGGAAAGACCAAGCACATAGTTACAAGATGGGGGATACTTGGCTCAGTAATAAGATGAGCGAGAAGGAACTTGAAATTGCTGTCAATCACAACCTGCATATGAGCCAACAGTGTGATATAAGTGGAACCAGTTGCCTCGGGAGTTGGTGAGTGCTCTGGAGGCATTCTAAAAAACTTAGATAATCACCTGGCAGATATCCTTTGATTGTATTCCTGCATTGAGCAGGGGGTTGGACTTGATGACCTTGTAGGCCCCTTCCAACTTCACTTTTCTATGATTCTAAGTGCAAAAAAAAAGCCCAGTGCTATTTTAGGCTGCATTAATAGAAGTATAGTCTCCAAATCCCATGAAGTACTAGTTGCCACTATTTGGCACTGGTTATGCCTCGTCTTAAGTACTGTGTCCAGTTCTGAATAATGTACTTTAAGAAAGATGCCTGCAAACTGGAACAAGTTCAGAAGAGGGCAACAAGGATGATCGGGGTCTAGAAACCAAGCCCTATGAGGAAAGATTGAAATAACTGGGCAAGTTTAGGCTTGAGAAAATAAGACTGAAGGGAGATATGATAGCACTCTTTAAATACTTGAAAGGTGTCATACAGAAAGGGGTAAGATGATCCCAGAGTCCAGGACAAGTAATAATGGGTTCATGTTACAAGAAGCCCGATTTCTGTTGAATATCAGGAAGAATTCCTAACTGTTAAAGCAGTATGACAATGGAACCACTTACCTCAGGAGGTGGTGAGTACTCCAGCGCTGAATACGTTCAAGAGAAATTTAGACAATCATCTGTCAGATATACTTTGATCTGGATTCCTGTGTTAAACAGAGGTTTGGCATGATAGCCTTATAGGTCTCTTCCAACTCCATTATTTTATGATTCTATGAAATTAAATGAAATAACAGTTTTTAAAAATACCACACCCAAACACCATTCAAACTCACTTGAATATTACATAACTCTTCCCCTCCAAAATAGGTGGTGGGCATTAGGGTGGGGATAACCGAACTAGCAAGTAGAAAGAGAATATATAGTTACAGAAATGCTATTGCTACAGGGGGATCAAGGTACACCTGGTGGGTGGAATGCTTCCCTCCCTCATTTTGGGATGAAACACACATACTCAGCTCATATCAAGGGCTGCCCCCTTGTTAAAGCATCAAGTCAGAATTTATGTACTATGCCGTTTCTGGAAACAGTTCCTGAAGAGAAACTTTGCATAAGCACTGTAGTCTCAGCCACTGGTTCAGAGTGACTGCTGCTGAAGGGTTGGGGTGGGGGTAACATATTCTACAGAAGATTTTCTATTTGTTAGCAGGGACTTCTCCTTTAAAAGCGGTTGTCTGTTTAAAAGGCCACCCACTCTGGTTTCAAGATAAAGAATCCTAAGAAATCAAGAGGGGCTTGATGTTGCCCATCAACAGTTAACACCTGGGCAACAGACAAAGCCGACACTCAAGTCACCTGATCACAATTTTGCCTACCATGGCAAGATGTTGTGTGCTTTTCTTTAGATTACAGCCATTATTTGTACATTTTCGTCTATGCTTATAATATGAGCACAATTAGTAAATCTGAAGTCAATCTGCATCTTCTAGGCCTATAAAGTGATATATTTTGGGGGAGTTTTTCTCTTCCATTGCTCCAGGGTGGCGTAATATTTTTCTCACGTTGAAGATGCATCTGGTGACCCAGAAGGATTTGAACTATGTTTCGATTTTAATTTAATTTTATTATGTTTTTACTGTGTATTTTTACTGTTATTCATTTTGTATTTGTAATATTGTATGTGGTCTGTTGTTTACATCCTTTCACTATTGCTGTTGTTTACTTTGTTGTAAACCGCTCAGAGTGGCCTTGGCTGCCAGATGGATGGTATGGTAAAAGCAAATAAATAAATAAATAAATAAATAAATAAATAAATCTATGCTATATAATTTTTTTTGTTGATGAGAAAATGACCACCCTATAAAAAGTAAGCGCTTATTACTTGATAGAGGTCCTTCGTAAGTTCTAGAAAATGTTCCATGTGTGGGATTGCTTCAAGACCACACACGTTGGTAACCTTTTCCCTCTCAAGATTAAGAAATAAATAAAAATAAAGAGATGCCATTCTCATTGCCAGTTATGTAAACATTTTTGTTTTCTGTGTATTTACTTGGTGAAGAAATGGTTGACCTATACTCTAGAGTCTAAAAACTAAGAATGTGGAAACATTATGTAAACTTACATAGTTATGTTGGCAAAGGGAATAATTTTTCTCCATACAAAGGCCTAGTTGATATTGAAGTGAAAAGTAATGAAACGGGCACCATGTAACATCCAAATATAAACGGATTTTCCCCACTCCCCAAATCAGAACTCGGCACCCCCACACGAAGACATTTTGACACCGCAAATTGATATTGATGTTCACACCAGGCATTCTTGCATCTCTGCCCACATGGATGATCGTAAGTCTCTGTGCTGGAAGCATTTTGACAGATGTTTCAACAAAAGTATTTGATGTGGAACATGACCGTGTCATTCCCGTGACAGGGCAACTGATGTGGCCTGCCTGTCCTGTGTTCCAGCTGAAGGGTTCAGGAAGGCCAGTGGCAGGCGTTACATACTAGAGGTAGCTATGTACAAGAACCACCGTTGACTTTGTTTTGACTGCCCTTGTTACCACTGCCAACATCAGAGAGCTGGGGCAGGATGGAACCCTCAAGGACAATAAGGAGAAATAAACAGCTTGGCTGTGTTTCTTGAACCCACATATATATCTGTGATTAAAAACTGACAGCACAGGACACTTCTCTACAACTTACAAACTGTGCCAGTAGGATGGCCAGGAAGCCTAGAATGGGGGCATAGAGAGAAGCTTACGTCAGTTGAGGGTTATTTTTGTTTTGTTTTGGTCTCCATTTCTGTCCTGTTTTTAACTTTAGACCTTTAGCGGTTGGATGTACATAAGGCCTGCAAAATTAAACAACAACAACAACAACAACCTAGCAATGCATTTCTAGAATTTCTGGGCAATACCCTGGTTCTGTCACTTGAACCAGCTTTAGTCTCTGTAACCTGGTCTAGAAGACAAGACTAAGGTCTCATCCAGGTACCTATTAAATTGACCTTCCACAACACAGCACTCTCCAGATGAGACAGACTGCAGCAAAGCCAGTTGGGATCATATGGCTTGCAATTCAGCATATCTGAAGGATACTAGGCTCTGAAAGGCTCATGTAAAGTTTCTGCCAACTATTGCATCACTGTCCACATTTGAGATGCAAGGCCAATAACTGCTCCACCCTTTCCATATTGCAGTTTACAAAACCTGAATGTGGATGCCCATGAAACAGACAAACTCATCTATCCATAGGGCTATGGGTGCTTAGAGAATCAGATTTTTTTTTTAAAAAAGAGGCTCCACTAGCCCAGACTTTGATTCCATGTGTAGAAGCAGTGCACCATTTCAAGGAAACGAGGACCAGTTTATTCTAACAAGAGCTTCTCTTGTTTGTTAGACATTTGGCAAATGAGCTTGTTCCTGTTTTATAATGAGGCCAACTGGGGAATTGTATAACACAGTTTGCACGGCTATCACATTAAAATATTTGCATTCTGTGGTGGAATAACTTTATAAGAAGAACAAGTACCCCTTTTCCTTTAGTGTGTGGTCTTTTCCTAAAGGTGCAATCAGACAGTGATGTAAGGGCCATGTCTCTGGATACCATCTTAAAAGCAAGCCTTTAAAGTGACCCTTCAATCCATGTCCACTCTGGTCCTGATTGCGGCAGACGAGTTCCTAAGAAAGAGCAACCCTGTCACTGGACTAAAAACGTCCAGATCAGGCATGGAGCAGGCATCTGAACATGTGCCCTGAGCACTCCAGAAGTGCAGCCAAAATTGCCATCTGATCAAACCCTAAAGCAGGGGATGCAGCAGAGCTGCTGAAGCTAAATAAGTGGACCTCTAGTCAAGTGTCTTGTGAAAAGAACCACTTGGGAAATGTATGCATGCTACCAAATTCCACAGAGGATGGGATGCTTTTAAAACCCATTAACTCAAAATGTACTTGAGCATCTGGAGTGAATAAAATGTTACATTGTGAACCACATGGTGCCATTAGTGTTCATTCACATGAATAGTTTATATGCATAACTAGAGATAAAATGCTCCTTACTCAGCCATGCTTGGGAATGCAACTTCTAAAGATTCTGGAGACTGAAGGCTGACCACTTTAGCAACTCACATAAACAGAATTTTAACAAGGTATTCCCAGAAGGTAAAACCAGGGACAGTATTTTAAGAAGCATTTTTTTGAAAAAGGAAGGAGCCTGTCCCATATAAACGGGGACAGTTGGAGCAAATACACCAGGTTCCTTTCCCTATAGATCTTTCATAGCACAGTTCTGCTATATTCAGCAAATTTGTTGGAATGTATTGGCAGATATTAGTGTCTTCTCTCTCTTTTCACTGACAAAAGCTAACATGGCATCTATGTTTGGCTCATCCTGCTGAGCCACTGCATTCTCTACTACATGTTCTTGAATCAATTGCTATCTTTCAGCCTGATCTCACCACAGGGTTGCTGTGAAGACCGCATAATAAGTAAATTGCAACAAAACGCAAACTCGCAGAAGAAATACAATAACAATAATAATCATGTGCTGTCAAGCCAATTCTGGCTTGTGGTGATGCTTTTTCAGGATTTTCCAGGTACGATTCTTTAAAGAATTGGTTTACCATTCCCTTCTTCTGGGGGCATCCTGGAATTGTGCAGCTTGCCAAAGCCACACAGACTGGCTCTACTCACAGAAGGCACAGAATTAGACTCCCAACCTGTGGCTCTGCATTCAGACACCTAAACCACTGAACTTCTCCAGCCAGTATGAGAAGAAAAGTATGGTGAAACTCAAAGGTTGATACACTCCCAGTTTCTTCTGGTTAAAAAGGCATCACCCTAACCCTAGTTTGTAATAACATTCTAATCCAGGATGCTTTTATAAAGCATGCTAGTTATAAATTCTTTCCTTCCACCCCCTTCCAATTTAGAGCAGTACTTCGTTTCTGCATATTTATTTTAATATATTTGGTTTTCTGAGTAGAGGCCCCTTAGAAACTCTCCCGCATCCCACCCCCTGCAGAAAAGCATTTTAAATTAAGACTCAAACAATAAAGAGAATGGGAAGAAAATATTTGTTTACTGGAACACATCTGTTTGTCTTTAAAATAATGTAAAACTTTACAGAGGACTGCTAAGCAATGCCTTCTGTATTTATAGTTCTACTTGATTTTCCATTCACATATATAACATTACAGATTCCATGACTAACCCCACAACTGTGTTTGCAAATGAAGCTTGTTTTCACTCTGACCTAAATTTTGCAAGAATTAAAAAAAAATCTAAAGAAAACAAGTACAGAATGGCACATCTGTTGAGGCTGCCTGAGGACACATTGCCTGATAAATGCCTATATTTTTTAAGACGTGGGAACTCTTGAGCAAAGTGGGATGCCTGGCATGACTCAGCATGCCAGTGCCCTGTGTGCTTTTTCAGTTCGCAGCCATTAGATTTTTTCTGTCTGAATTCAAGAGGATGAAGCAAAAAGGTCAAGCTTGTTTGTGCAACATGGACAGAGAATGCTTTTCAGGTGCACCACTCAAACCAACAATGTCTTGCATCATTACAGAATCACAAGCTGAAAAAGGCCTGTAAGACCATCAAGGCCAACCCCCTGCTCAAAGCCACCTTATTGGAGTGGTATTCAGGGTAGTAGTGGTGCCTGTTTCAGCAACAACAAATACAAGGTGAAAACAAAAACAAAAATATTGTGGTGCTTGAAGACTGAACAATTTTATTTGAATGTGAATTTTTGTGGATTGCAATCAGCTTCTTTGGATACATTGGCCACAAACTGAGGCATCGCTATTGTCTCTAATTCTGTCCTGTCTTTCAGTCCATCATACTTGGGGATGCTTCCTTGTGGGAGCTGCAAACATGTTCTGTTTCCGCCCCGTGCGCCTTGTGCATTGTTACTGCAGAGTCATTTTTGTGAAGGGAAAACAGAATACTAAGGCTAGGGTGGGCACATATCTTGCTGTAAGGAAAACAGTCCTCTGTCTGAAGGATTGTCAGAAGACCATTCTCTGTTTAAAGATGTTTTCTGATCAAAGAGCTGTCTAGATTATAATAACTGTGTGTTGTCAAATCAACTCTGACCTGTGGTGATCCTTCTCAGCATTTTCTAGATATAAAATACTTAAAAGTATTTTATGAATCCACTTCTTCTGGAGATGGTCTGGGACTGTGCAGCTTTCCAAGGCCACACGGCTGGCTTTTCTCCTGGGTGGCATGCTGGGGAATTGAATTCCCTGCTTCCTTGTTGATGATGCATTCCTTATTTATTTGGTGATTCACCCTAATTAGGGCTGGAATAAATAGTGATGTATGGTCTATTCAGCAGCACACCATGCTCCTATCATATAATAACATGCTGTCTAACTCAAAACCTCACAGAACGTACAAAACCTTCACCTAGAACAAAATACCAAGACATGATGGTAAAAGTAGTAAATGGACTGTAAATGTTGAAGAGGTTTTAAAGGAATCAGCTTGTCAGTAAAAAATAACACACATAGTTTGCCCTATCAAGCTATTGGATGAAAAGGGGGCAAAGTATGAAGCACATTATGTGTTTTCTAACATCTTACTTCCATTATCTTCACATAACAAATCTGAGTCAGATTGAATACTTCCCCCCAAAACTTAAATTCTTTCAGATGTTTTAAAAACTATTCTGTCCCCCACACCTCCACAGATCCATCCCATCCTGCTAAGCCCTCGCTCCAAAACATCCTGAGATCACCAAATGTTGGTGAGGCTGCAGCAGTATGACTTATCTACATTAGAAAGGATATTTTAATATTGTACACTGTATAAATAGTAACATCTATGAGCACAAATGCACAGACAGGAAGAATGTGTGTGTGTGTGTGTGTGTGTGTGTGTGTGTGTGTGTGTGTGTGTGTGTGTGTGTGTGTGTGTGTGTGTGTGTGTGTGTGTGTGTATGCGTGCACACCTATGCATGCACATAGAATGCTCAAAAAAGTAGTAACAATATAAGTCGTCTTGGTCTCTCCATTTTGGCTTTCCTTCCCATCAGCCTGCAGATGGCACTCTGTCCTCAGTAACTTCTTTCCTTTAACCTCCAATAAGCTTTGCAAATCACTTGCCAACATTAACTGGAGAATACTGCAAAATCAAGAAATAAAGGGTACAGGCCTTATCGCTCTACAGCCATTGTCAGTATCCCCCATGGTTTTAGAACATTCAAATTGTACTTACTGAACTTCAGAGTAAAAGAATGTCTTGCATGCCAACATCTACCTTTGTTTGCAACCTGCAGCTGGACAGACCTGAAGAACCTGGCTGTGATATTTTGGCTTGACAGTGACTGACATCAGTTTACCTTATATTAGCCAAATGTTGGGGGGAGCACTTTGGCTTCAAGCAAGAAGTGAAGATTAAATGTTACTTTTGAAAGCAAAGAGTTTAGACCAGAACTCGACCCTGCTCTCTCACTTGTAACATGAGTAACATGAGCACATGGATACACCCTTTTTGTACCTTATATTCCACCCACCAAATACCATTGCATGATATCACTAGTCATGGTGATCCTTAAGTAAGTACATCATGGTAGTACTGAAGAGTTCAAATGAAACACAGGCTTTGAAACATCAACAAATAGGCAGTATCTTTGCTTTCAAAGGTAACATTTAATCATGTCTGACTCTTAAGTCATGTCTGACTCTTTGTGACCCCATGGACCAGAGCACGACAGGCCCTCTTGTCTTCCACTGCCTCCCGGAATTTGGTCAAATTCATGTTCATGTCCTCTGTCGTCCCCTTCTCCTCTTGCCTTCACATTTTCCCAACATCAGGGTCTTTTCCAGGGAGTCTTCTCTTCTCATGAGATGGCCAAAGTATTGGAGCCTCAGCTTCAGGATCTGGCCTTCCAGTGAGCACTCAGGGTTGATTTCCTTCAGAATGGATAGGCTTGTTCTCCTTGCAGTCCACAGGACTCTCAAGAGCCTCCTCCAGCACCACAATTCAAAAGCATCAATTCTTCAGCGGTCAGCCTTTTTTATGGCCCAGCTCTCACTTCCATACATCACTACTAGAAAAAACATAGCTTTGACTATGCAGACCTTTGTCGGCAAGGTGATGTCTCTGCTTTTTAAGATGCTGTCTAGGTTTCTCATTGCTTTCCCCCCCAAGAAGCAGGTGTCTTTTAATTTTGTTGCTGCTGTCACAATCTGCAGTGATCATGGAGCCCACGAAAGTCAAATCTGGCAGTATCTACAAACAGCCAATTCATCTCACAGTCATAGTCACAAATGTTGTTTTTACATGCTGTGAGTGCTATGAATGAACAATCTCCAATGTGTCTTGTCCTCAACAGCCTACTCTGCTCTTGTAAAATCAAGCCTGTGGTTTTCTTTAAGGAGTAAATCCATCTCGTATTTGGCCTTCCTCTTTTCCTGTTGCCGCCTTTTCCAACATTATTATATTTTCCAGAAAATGTTGCCTTATTATGATGTCCCCAGAGTAGGACAGCCTCAGTTTCATCATTCTTGCTTCCAGAGATAGTTTATTTCTTTATTTTATTTATTTATCATTAGACTTTTACCCTGCCCCCCCCCCCAGACAACGTCTATTCGGGGCGGCTTACATGGATAAAAACACAACAATATGACAATATAAAAATAATCTAAAACATATCCCGGACAACCCAGACAATATAGTTGCTGACCTTGAGCCAGACATCCTGGAGAGTGAAGTCAAGTGGGCCTTAGAAAGCCTGGCTAACAACAAGGCCAGTGGAGGTGATGGCATTCCAGTTGAACTATTTAAAATCTTAAAGGATGATGCTGTTAAGGTGCTACATTCAATATGCCAACAAGTTTGGAAAACTCAACAGTGGCCAGAGGACTGGAAAAGATCAGTCTACATCCCAGTCCCAAAGAAAGGCAGTGCCAAAGAATGCTCCAACTACCGCACAATTGCACTCATTTCACATGCTAGCAAGGTTATGCTCAAAATCCTCCAAGGTAGGCTTCAGCAGTATGTGCACCGAGAACTCCCAGAAGTACAAGCTGGATTCCGAAGAGGCAGAGGCACTCGAGACCAAATTGCCAACATGCGCTGGATTATGGAGAAAGCCAGAGAGTTCCAGAAAAACATCTACTTCTGCTTCATTGACTATGCAAAAGCCTTTGACTGTGTGGACCACAGCAAACTATGGCAAGTCCTAAAAGAAATGGGCGTGCCTGACCACCTTATCCATCTCCTGAGAAACCTATATGTGGGACAGGAAGCAACAGTTAGAACTGGATATGGAACAACGGATTGGTTCAAAATTGGGAAAGGAGTACGACAAGGCTGTATATTGTCTCCCTGCTTATTTAACTTATGTGCAGAACACATCATGCGGAAGGCTGGACTGGAGGAATCCCAAGCTGGAATTAAGATTGCAGGAAGAAATATCAACAACCTCCGATATGCAGATGATACCACTCTGATGGCGGAAAGTGAGGAGGAACTAAAGAACCTTGTAATGAGGGTGAAAGACGAGAGTGCAAAAAACGGTCTGAAACTGAACATCAAAAAAACTAAGATCATGGCCACTGGTCCCATCACCTCCTGGGAAATAGAAGGGGAAGATATGGAGGCAGTGACAGATTTTACTTTCCTGGGCTCCATGATCACTGCAGATGGAGACAGCAGCCCTGAAATTAAAAGACGCCTGCTTCTTGGGAGGAAAGCAATGACAAACCTTGACAGCATCTTGAAAAGCAGAGACATCACCTTGCCAACAAAAGTCCGAATAGTCAAAGCTATGGTTTTTCCTGTAGTGTTTGTATGGAAGTGAGAGCTGGACCATAAAGAAAGCTGACCGCCGAAGAATTGATACCTTTGAATTGTGGTGCTGGAGGAGACTCTTGAGAGTTCCCTGGACTGCAAGGAGAACAAACCTATCAATTCTAAAGGAAATCAACCCCGAGTGCTCATTGGAAGGACAGATCCTGAAGCTGAGGCTCCAGTACTTTGGCCATCTCATGAGAAGAGAAGACTTCTTGGAAAAGACTTTGATGTTGGGAAAGTGTGAAGGCAAGAGGAGAAGGGGACGACCGAGGATGAGATGGTTGGACAGTGTCATCGAAGCAACCAACATGAATTTGACACAACTCCGGAAGGCGGTGGAAGATAGGAGGGCCTGGCGTGCTCTGGTCCATGGGGTCACGAAGAGTCGGACACGACTAAACGACTGAACAAACAAACAAATAAACAGCATATTACCAAGATTACCTAACTCAAGAAAGAAACAATATGGATCAGCTAATTCAGGCTTTATTTGTTCTAGGAGCCACTGGTGCATCTTTCTGGCAGTCCAAGGCATCTGCAAAGCTCTCCATAAGCATCATCTTTCAACCAAATCATTTTTTCCCTGAGCTTTCTTTACTGTCCTGCTTTCATACCCATGCATGGTGATCAGGAATAGAAGAGTATAGATGCTCTTGGTCCCAATTACATAATCTTTATTAGCTCATCCCACTTGATCTGTATACCTAGAGGAAGGAAAACTGTTTAATGGGCTTGGTTTTAGGTAAGAAAGTTTGTTTGTTTGTTTCCTGTATAGGGAATCCAAGAATGGAGTTCACCACTTGTGTTTGCTTAGAGTAGAAGTTAAAGTACAAGAACTTTACTTGACAGAGCTTCTCTCCCCAAGACCTGTTACCTGATGTAGTGTCTCTCCCCAAGATTGCACATCCAGGACACCCGGGGCCAGCCAGATGTCACATTTGTGGGGGGCCACACCTAGAAGCCTGGGAAACCACCACCAGGAACAGGGCCTTCTCAGTGGTGGCCGCAATGCTATGGAATGAGTTACCCACAGATATATGCCAGGGTCCCTCCCTCCTGACATTCAGAAAACAGGCAAAAACCATAAGGTTTGAAGGAGACTTTAGAAATATCTTTCCCCTTTGTCATCCTCATGAGCCCATGACTTGAACTGAGAACTGAACTCATTATTGATTCTGATTTGCCATCTGGGTTTCTTTCTTTTTTAGACATCCTGAGTATTAATGTTTATTAGTTCTCTTTATTTATGTCCTTGCAGATAGGCTTGGGTAGTTGAGTTTTAATTGTTGTTAGCCGCCCAAAGTAGTGTCTAGGCACTAGGTGTGTCGGATATAGAGTAAATGTAACAGATAAATAAATAACTTCAATGTGGCCAACCATAACTCTTTGTTTTAAAACAATTGAGTCTGCCTTTACTGAACAACTCAAGTAAAAGGGAGGAGAGGCCACTAGGTAGAGAAACCAAATATTCAGCAGAAACCTTGGACTCATGATTGAGGAAGAGGCTAATTTCTCTCGATTTGTTGTTAGATGGATTTCTAAGGAAACCACATCCACTCGCAAAGAAGGAGTTGCCATGTATACTTGTATCTTAAAGAAACTGGTTATGTATACTAAAATGTGTTGCTCCTGAGTCTGCTCCACACAGGATGTCAGTATGATGCTTAAAAATTTCTCTGGCATTTCTTATTTATTTCAATGGAACTTGTTTTTAAATATCTTTGGGATCACCGCTTCATTGACTAGCAAGTGTTTTGATCAACCTTTGTTCAAATAGTGAAAGTTACATTGCTTTGAAGCAACTGTTATATAGAAAATGCAGCATAAAGTTGAATATCTGCTGCAGAGTTGCTTCAAAAAGCATCAGATACTGTATTTCCAAGATTGCCACTGAAGTTATTGAGTGTCCTATCAGATTTTGTATGAACAAGCACCATGACTGTTATCAACAGTATAAACTACCATTGAAAATTGTATGTACTGCTTTCATTTTCATCCTACGTTTCTCCTATAGAATTCAAGATGTAAAGATAATGTTCCTATGTAGTCACTTATCTGGGAACTGGCCAGACTGTATAATTTACAAAAGGTGCTCATCTGATCATAGTAGTAAGATGTACCTGGCTATAGATGGAAATAGACAGCAGCTTTCTCCAACTTTGTGCCTTTCAGTGAAATATAGATCCCATAATCCCCAGCCACACATGATACAGATTGGGCAGTTTAGGACCTTCCACATCTGGAAGGTCCTAAACCGGAGAAAGCAGATATATACTGATACACACAAAACTGCCATCATTGGTTTTATCTAATATTTAAGGCTTACTGTAAGCCACCTTGAGTCCCCATTCAGAGAGAGAGAGAGAGAGAGAGAGAGAGAGAGAGAGAGAGAGAGAGAGAGAGACTGTGATCTTAACTTGATGTACCAGAATGTTCCTCAACATGTTAAAGAGCATTTTCATTCTCAGGGGCCAATGGTTGGGCATCACATAGCTTGAGGAAAGGCTACCCCTATTTTTCATACTTCAGGCGTTGATCAATCTCAGGTCTCTCTCTGTTGCAGAGGCAGAAGAGAAGATGGAAAGGCGTTTGTAATGCAAATTACCATTCTGGGCAATTTAGGATTTAAATCCAATGTTCCACTGGCAAAACATTTGAAACATTCTACCCCTGCCCACTCTGATGCAAAGCCAACAACAAGCACAGGAGTGTGTGTGTGTGTGTGTGTGTGTGTGTGTGTGTGTGTGTGCGCGCGCGCGGGTGCATGCGCGCAGAGGAGGCTGACATGGGTTAGAGGACTGTCCAATTCCTAGTTCTGCTAGAATCTGCTCTTCCACCACACAATGTCTGCCACCAATCCTGCCCCAGGTTTTATATTCCCCTTACAAGCAGAAACAAGAATTAATTAAAACATATCAGGAGAACACAGCCTTTGATATTGGAGGTAACACAGAGCCATCATTAGTAGTTGTTAATAGATTTTGACCACATTGAATTGTCTATTTCCTTGTTAAGAGGGTTCAGATTCCTGTCTGTTCTTACACCTCACAGCAATAAATTCCACGATTTAACGATGCACTCTGTGAAGTATTTCCTTTTATCGGTCCATAATGTTACACTACTCAGCTGACTGGATGAGCCTCAGTTCCAGTACTGTATGAGGAATAAAGGAGAAAACAAATGCAGCAGACGATGAACCATGTCCAAGGCTGTGGATCAGGAAGGACAAGCATTCTGCTGATTCAGAGACTGGATCATCTGCCGTCTCTTTGATGCAGACATACTGTGAATTGCACTAAAATCAGTAAAATGAAATTGGCATCAGTCCAAGTAACACATCCTAACTGTATGATCAGACTGTCACATATTTTCATGAGCAGCTCTGATTAGAAGAAATCTGTTTGTGAAACTCTATGCACATATTTGGGAGGAAGCAGTTTTGAGCTGAGCGACATTTACTTCCAAATAATTGCATACTGGACCAAAATCCAGAAGAAATTAGCTGTTGGTTTTATGATACCATATGTCATATTTCTCATGACTCATCTACACATCAGTAACAGCTATTCACAGCAAATAATATACAGCTGATAAGATACATAATAAAGGTCAGGAGGGACTAATACTGGTTTTTGGGAGGGCGGAATTCCCATATCATTTTGGGGAAAAAAAAATCTGAGTAATAAATTTTTAAACTTCATTCCCGCATGCCTTTTTTTTACTGTTTCACTTCTAAATTTTATTTTATACCTTATTGCTGTTACCCAGATATTTATGATCTGTTACTCCACTGGGATCATATAATGTTCTATATGCAAGGAAATAATAATATCTGCAGCGTTTGATTTAGAGGTGCAGTAAAAAATGTTTGACTTCAATTCTAGTTTTCAGCCTAATTGCTGATTTTGGTGGGAACGAGAGCCTAACTACACACGGTGTCTGCCATGGCTTGCGGAAAAAAAGAGGGGAAAAGCTGAGCACAAGTTTTCAACAGCTGTGGTGAACTCCTCACCCAGAAAGGGTTGATGTGAACCACTCAAAATGAGAGCATGATCTTTAAAACAGCCCTCATTGGACCTAGCTAGCTGTGTATGACTTGTCAGGTCAATAAGCTCTCAGCTGATACTGATTTCCTTTGCCCATATGAGTTAAGATTCAGAGCAAGTTTTGAGACTGGAACTGCTACGTTGACCCAACTGAAGGATCTCTACATGTATGATTCCATCATCCCCTCCTGAGCGTGGGATGCCAGGAGAGGGAGACCCTCCACCATGGGCTTCATTGACTCAGCAAGGTGGGGTTTCAGATGCAACAGGCTTCATTTCAGCTACAGATTAGGAAGTCCTGCCCCTATTCCACCTGTGATTCCCAATAGTTCACCAACTTGGGTCCAAGTTGCAGTCACTGGCCCCAAGTCTGTTCCAGTCTATGGCTGAGGCGGATTTGAAGTCATTACTCCCAACACCTGGGCATTCTTCAGAGAAGGATGCTATGCCTATACAACAGCTGGCCCTCCTGCCACAAGGGCTCCTTGGGGTCCTGGGCCAGCTGCATGAGTTGCTGATGCTGGCACCTTTAGCACCACTTCTGTGTGAGGGTTGGCCATCCTGAGATGGGGAGATGTGATGCCCAGTTCATGAGACCCTGGTCCCAGGTCAAAGATGATGCACACCCCAGCCCAGGGGTACTTGAGGACAAACTGTGTGGTGAGTCAGCTCCTCTATAAGTTCACCTGATTCAGCTGCCTTACTCTAGTTGTGGCTTACCTACTGAATTTCAGGCTATAAACTGGAATTAAGTTGACAGCACATTAAAAAAAGAAAAAGAATCACCATTTTGGCAGAGAACGTGGCTTTAAATGATATTGAAATGAAGCAATAAATAGTTATTTTAAATATAAAATACGTATATGCTTTCAAAAATACAATTGAGTTGCAGATTGTCTTGAGAGAACTGTGTGGCAGCTGTGGTACCCAACGGAGCCTGATTCACTAATCTAGACCAGTGGTTCTTAACGTGGGCGATAATGCCCCCCAGGGGGCAATTTCATTTTTCAGGGGGGCGGTAGAATGAAAAGGGGCGGCGTGGGGGCACTGGAGCAGAAGGGGGGCAGTAGGGGGCACTGGAGCAAGCCAAACCTGTGAAGATGGCTGCAGCCTTTTTATAGTGTGCATGAATATATATTTTCCTCCAATTTTAATTTAGTTTCAGACTTTTTGTCTTGAAAGTTTTAGTTCCTGCATTTGTTTTTATGCCCTTTTTATATTTCTTTTTGCATCTTAAAATTCACTTGCAACTAAATCATTAAATGTTACTTTTTTGGGGGCATTTCATTTTCTTGGAATTTAATTTTGTTTTCAGGGGTCATTGGATTTAAGTGTCTTAAATAAATAAATAAATAAATAAATAAATAAATAAATAAATAAATAAATAAATAAATAAATAAATAAATAAATAAATAAAAAGATATCATCACCATGGGGAGGGGGGCGATGATAATTTCCTCAATGGCTCAAGGGGGCGTTTCTTTCAAAAAAGTTAAGAACCACTGATCTAGATAAACACAATTATTTTAAAAATCTTTCTTTAGTAAGAGCAACTTGATAAAGGATCTTCCCTCTTTTGATGAACTATACTGGAAGATCCTGGAAGGAGTAAGTACCACTGAATTCAGTGGCAGAGGGGGTTCTGTCTTTGAGTAACATAAGATGGCAAGCATATCAGACAAACAAAAAATGTTGTGGCACCATAAAAACATATATTTTAATGTGAGCTTTCAAAGATCAACTCTACTTCTTCAGACATAAGAGTGAGACTGCATGACTGCTATATTCATACATGACAGCCATACAGTCTCACTCCTATGTATGAGAAGTGGATTTAAGCTCACATTAAAATACAGCAGGTAGACTTTAAGGTGCCACAATGGTTTTGTCCTTTAAAAAAAAAACTTGTGTTTTTCTGTCTCATATGCTTGCCAAGACTAACATAGCTACTTCTTCAAAAACTGTATGATTGTAAGGTGAATACAATCTAAGAGACAACATATCCTCAAACAGTATTCAATGGTAACTCCTACCACATTCCACAAGATTTGCAAATGCAAGGATCTCCCATGTTCCTCAAACAGAAGACGAAAAGCTGGCCTTCCATTATTTACTAGGCATTTAGCATGCCCATCTTCGCTTCCATATGGTTCATGCTATTACTATATTTTTATCTGGGCCAATTCACAGACAAAAATAGTATGCTACCTCTACAGAAGGGATGGATTCATAAAGAATATTGACTTAGCTGTATGATAGATTCCCTCCAATGCTTTTTTTCCAGCCTGCCTCTTCAATAGAAAGCACTTCCAGACTTGATTAATTTTGAGCAGTATCTAAAACCAGGAGGTAGGAGAAACAATTCCTGCAAGGATTCATGGATTACTGTTGTGATGTATAAGAGTCAGTGGGCTAATTCAAGTTGATTCTGGCTTATCCTGAGTGAACAACCTTCTGGTGCATGCTGCTTCATCACTCTTGCTTGCTTGATTTCTGAACAAAACAGGAAGTCTCTGTCCATGGTTTGTTAAGGCTTACATCTGAACTAAGTTAGCAAAATTAAGAGAAAAGAAGTGGGGGTGGGGGAGGGGGAAAAAGCAAAGTATTGTGGCTTTTTAAATATGAACAGATTTATTTCACTGTGAGCTTTAATGGATCAAACCCCACTTCTCTAAAACACATGGAGTGCATATACGGGTCCTCTCTATTTATATACTGTATATATATGCCCATGATCAAATAGGTATAAATACAGAGGATGTCTATTTGCATTCCTTGGGTGTGACAAAATGGATTTTGATCTACGAACAAAATGTTACTCTTCAATGTGCCACAATATTTTGTCGTTTTCTCCACTTTGCTCTACTTTAATTTTGTCAACATATCAAGACAGACTAACATAGCTATTTTGGAAACATCTAAACCACTATTCTTGGCTTGTTCGTTCCCTAATTGGTCATCTGATAAGGTTATGGGAAACCCTAGTTTATAATTCTGGTTTATTAGGAGAACATAAAGGCAGGGACTTCAGTATAATTGTCAAATGGCCCTTCCACTGTGCAGAAAATAGCAATCCTGTGGTAAGAATGGATTAGAAACCTGTCTCCATTTGTAAAGCACAGCTTATTCCAGAAGACTGCCGAAGAATTGATGCTTTTGAAATTGTGGTGCTGGAGGTGACTCTTGAGAGTCCCCTGGACTGCAAAGAGAACAAACCTATCCATTTTGAAGGAAATCAACCCTAAGTGTTCACTGGAAGGACAGATCCTGAAGCTGAGGCTCTAATACTTTGGCCATCTCATGAGAAGAGAAACCTCCCTGGAAAAGACCCTGATGTTGAGAAACTGTGAAGGCAAGAAGAGAAGGGGACGACAGGGGATGAGATGGTTGGACAGTGTCATCGAAGCTACCAACATGAATTTGACCCAACTCCGGGAGGCAGTGGAAGACAGGAGGGCCTGGCGTGCTCTGGTCCATGGGGTCACAAAGAGTTGGACACAACAACTAAACAGCACAATCATTTTTCTTCTTCCATTGAGTTCAGCAGGATTACTCTAATCATCAGAACAGAAATAGACAGGGGTTTGTCAACGCAATGTGAAACTGTGGAATTCACTGCCACAAGATACAGTGAATGCTGCTCAATCTGGATAGCTTTAGAAGATGATTAGATAAATTCATGGTTAATCTGGCCATCAGTGGCTACTAGCCAAGATGTCCACATATCCTTTTTACTATCTGAGGCAATAAGCCTATGTGCAACACTAGCCATAGTATGTGAGATGATAATGCAATTTCATTCGTGTTCCAATTGCAAAGTTTCCTTTAGGCAACCAGCTGGGCATGATGTGAACAGAATGTCAGACTAGAAAGGCCCTTGATTGTGTTGTTGTTTGATATAATCCAGCATGTTTTTTCTTTTCTCTTTAAAGTGAGTAGGCTAATAAAGAACTTCCTCTGAAGCAGTCCTATTGATTTCAATATGACTTCTGCAATTTTCATTTTGTGAGCTTCCCAGGGCATTGTGTATCAATAGGAAAGATAGATTTGTAATTGAAATAATAGAGGAAAAACACACAAAAGCACATCAATGCAATTCAAAATGTTTTCCAATAATTTAAGACAGAATACACATGTTGAAAATGGTCAGTTAGAGCACTGTTGCTCAACAGGACTTCCTTTATGGAAAATGTTGATTTAAAAATAAAACACAAGCACTTTTGTGCTGCTTTTAATTAGGCATTTGCTGAAAATAAACACTGAGCATGACATAAATTTACAATAAACAATGAAAACAATAAAAAGATGTCATTTGCTATTGATTTTTTTACCACAGGAAACATTTGCTCTGTTAAGTGTGGAGCTATAAACCTCTCTCCATGGATTGGAACTGCTTAGAGGTGCATCTTGTAAGCAACTTGTATGAATTCACTTTCCACATTGTTTTCATCATCCTGCAACTGCCTCCTGCTCCCACCAAAGAGAAGAATACAATCTCTTCTTTCCTGCACTTGTAAAATTTGGAATCATGCTATCAGTCCACATGTTGCAGTGTGAAAGGCTGAAATGAGATTCAGTCCACCATCCCCAAATCCAGGAACTTTCATTCCATCCCCTCTTCTCTCAAACCAGTTCCCCCAACAGATGGCAATGCTTAAGTCTTCATTAAAATGCTTGTGTCCTTCCCCCATCAACTGGTTCTTTAACAATCTTTTCTTTCAGTAAAACTTGGAGATAGCCTTGAGCTCAATACTGTCCCTCTTTCCTGTACAAATGGTGCTGGGATACTGAGTTTGCTATTAACATAAAGGACTGTTAGCATCTCACTTGGATTACTATGTAAATTACAACCCAGGATACTTTCAAATACCATTGCTTAACCCTTATCTCTGATTCCTATCTAAAAGGTCCCAATCCCATTACTCCTGGCGGAGAAGAAAACTGCTACAAAGGGCTTGTTGGTCTGAATCAATACTGCTGCCTCCTCCTTGGGGGCATAACTAACTATACGGGGACTGCCCCAGCCAGTGGACCTTCTTCTAAATCCACTTCACTGAAATTAATCCATGACTTTCATACACATTCAAGGTTGACGTTGTATAAGCCTCCAGATTTATTTATTTATTGAGCTTATATGCCACCCACTTAGACAATAGTCTATTCTGGGCGGCTCACAAACACGTAATGAAAAACAATTGATATAAAATTAACACACTACAATCTCTTGACACAAAGATTACTTTATTTAAAGAATAGTGCATTCTTATTCCTCAATGATCATGGGAGGAAGCAGTACCACTGTACAGCGACCTCGGAAACGCGACGTTTTGGGACTAGATCTCCTTATAGGTCACGCTGGCTGGGGATTCTTCCCAAAAAAAAAGAGGAACGCTTCTGGTTGTGTGCGAGCCGCTGAAGAAGTACCTCGACAGAGCGGTCCTCCCAGCGAGGCACCCAACCCCACTCGTGGCCTGTTCGCTCGACGTCGTCGTCCTGCGGGACACGCCTTCCTCCCCGCCCGCCGGCCGCTTTCTGACGGCACGTAAACAAGCGAGCTACTCGCCTCACCGACCCGGGGCCAGCGGTCGCTCCCGGCGGGAAGCCCGAGGGCAGGGATAAGGCGAGCGCTCTCCGCCGAGCTCCCTTCCGAGTCCGGAGGGTGCCCGGAAGGCAGGCGGCTGCTAACTCGGTGCCGATAACGACACCCGCGTCCCCACGGCGCACACCGGCGTCCTGCAAACCCCTGCTTCGGAAGCCAGCTTCCCAAGTTAGTTCCACGGGGTACCAACTCCCAGACGCTGGCTCGTTGGGGCACTTGCCTCCCGGAAGTAACTTTTCCAAAGCCTGGTCCACCCAAGTGGACCCAAAGGCATGCGCGCCACCGTCGGTTGCCGAGATTCCAAACACGCGTGCACACCGGATCGCACCCTGAATCGCTACACTTCCGATATACCTTCCCCCACCCCCACCCCCCACCCGTCCCAGGCAACATCGCCCCAGGCACATGCACGCCCGCGCCCAGTTTTCCTTGACCTCATTGCGCCCAACAGCGCTCCAGAATCCCCAAGCAAAGCGTCGGAAGACACCGCAGACGGCGACCCGCGGCATCCAGGAACCGCCGAGCAGGGGGGTGGGGGGTGGGATGCGGCAGGACGGAGGGGGGCGGGGCGGGGCCGGGCGGGGGGCACGTGAGCGCATGGCTCCTCCTCCTCTTCCCTCCCCCCCCCACAACACCACCCGCCCGGGCTCGCAGCGCCCTGTGTGGCGGCGACCGGGCGCGCGGGCTGCTGCCACCCTATTTAAACAGGGGCTATGAGACCAGCCGGAGCAAGGGAGGTTCCCTCACACCGCTCGGGAGGCAGAGAGGGCTGGGGACCGCGGAAGAGGGGGAGGCGGCGGAGGAGGAAAGGAAGGCGATGCCGGTGCCGCCGCGGCCGTCGCTCCAGCTGCGCCGCCAGGGACAGGGCGCGGGCGAACGGTAGCTGAAGTACCAAACATTTCCCCCCACCCCCGTTTCAACAACAACAACAACAACACAGCACCTTGGCCTCTAGGCATCCAGAGGACGGAAAGCGGGTGTGTGTGTGGGGGGGGGGGGTGAGCCAGGCAGGAAACGCCCCCTTCTAAGCAACCCATACAAACTTCTCCAGGGCTTCCCAGGCTTCGCTCCTGCTTGCTCGCCCGCCCGGGTTTTGGAGGCCAAGCCCTTTTCCGCGCAAGACCCGCGGAGGCGCGCTTCCTCGCAACGGCCACCATGCCCTCGGGGCTCACCGGTCGCCTCGTCGCCTGCAGCCTCCTCATGGCGTGGCTGCTCTTCCTCGTCAGCAGCAACAGCAGCAGCCGGCCCGGCGCGGAGGAGGAGGAGGCGGCGGCGGAGGGGGCGGACGAGGAGAAAGCGCTCCGGGTGCTGGTGCTGCTGCCCAAGGACAACGCGTACCTGTTCTCGCTGGCGCGGGTCAGGCCGGCCATCGAGTACGCGGTGCGGAGCCTGGAGGCGAACGGGACCCTCCTGCCGGCGGGCTACAAGTTCCGCCTCTTCTACAACGACTCGGACTGCGGCAACGGGGCGTTCTTCAGCCTGGTGGACATGGTGGCCCTGAGGCGGCAGTGGCCGGACCTGCTGCTGGGGCCCGTGTGCGACTACGCGGCCGCGCCGGTGGCCCGCCTGGCCTCCCACTGGAACGTGCCCATGATCTCGGCCGGCGCGCTGGCGGCGGGCTTCAGCGCCAAGACGGGCGAGTACTCGCACCTGACGCGGGTCTCGCCGGGCTACGCCAAGATGGGCGAGATGTTCCTGGCGCTCTTCCGGCACCACCAGTGGAACCGGGTCCTGCTCGTGTACCACGAAGACAAGGAGCAGCGCAGCTGCTTCTTCGCCGCCGAGGGCGTCCATGTGGTCTTCCGCGAGGCGGGCTTCCACATGGACGACTTCGCCTTCGACGAGAGCGCCAAGTACGCGGAGGACGTGGTGCGCGCCATCCAGGCCAGCGAGAGAGGTGAGCGCGCGGCGCGGGATGGCGGGGAAGGGAGGTTCCCGCCGGAGGGCCGGCCCGGGGGGGGGGCTCCCGGGGCAGGGAGGGGGGGGGTCGTCGTCTCGGGAGAGAACCGACGGCAAAAAACCGCCGCTGGAGTTTCGGCGCAGCAGCGCGCACTCCGGGAGGTGCGCCCCCGACTTGCTGTGGGGGGGGCTGAATCTTTTTTGTGTCCAAAGCCAGGCGGGACTGTGTCCAGGTGGCCCGGCCGGTCAGAGAGCGCTCGCCCTTTTGGAGGCAGCTCTGATCTGCAGCCTTTGTGACCTTCTGCGCCTTTGCCTCCCCCGCCCCCTCGCCCCTCCGCCCCGGTTACTGGCTGAGCGCTCTTAGTCGCATATCGTGCAACTCCGTCCTCTGCGGGTTTACTCAAAAGTAACTCCCTTCCAGTTCGGTACCTAGAGATCGCTGCCTTGGGACGTCTGAGCCACCCTCCCAGGAATAGGCCAGCGTTGTCCTCATTTTTAACGGGGGTAAAACTGGGGCTGCAAGAGAGGCAGCAGTTTGCCTGATTAAACATACAGGCGCCAACACAGGTGCAGCTGGAATCCAGATCTCCCAGGTATCAAGCCCCCCCCCCTTTTTTTCTTCATTCCTCACTCTTGTTACTGTTCCTTTGCTTTCTGGCTCCTTCCATCTGGTGGACTATAAATGTGAGAAATGAAATAAATAAATTACATGATGTGTCGTATTCTGAACAGCAGTTAGTGTTCTGGGGAAAGCTGTAATTATCCTCGTAGATTCATGTGTAGGGAAAAAGATGTACAGGAACTCTGACAATTGTGTATTTATTACACAGTACAGGAATGGCTGACAGATCCTAAAGAGACAGGAGTCAGTCAATAACATGAAGGATTAGTCTCATCAGGGCATCTTCTAGATGGAACAGGATCTGATACAACGCCTCTTCCTCTGGATATTCATTTGCCCTTCAGTAGGTGTGTGTCATGTATTGTCAAGATGCAACCCAACTTGTAGTAAGCATAATAGGACTTTCGGAGTGAGATATTTAAGGAGTGGGTTGTGCCAGCCTCAACCACTGTGCGTTTCCATGACTGAGTTGTGATTTGAACCCAAGTCTCCTGAGTTCTAGTGTGGAACTGTATCCAGCACACTACACTGAGGATCCTTAGTAATCCTGGCATCTTTTGCACCACCACCACCCAACAGAATAATGTCTGTTACTTTTGAAATTCTCATCCAGCTTCTTTCAGGTATAGTCTTTTTGTCCAAAATGTTGACCTTTCCTTCTCCTTCATTTTCACTAGGACAGATTTTGGTGGAAGCCTTTTTTAATTTAAAGAACACCCTTCCTAATGAATGTGAACCAATTTCTTCTGAAGTTCTGTTTGTCAAAGAAGAGCTGTACTGTAACATGTTTCAACCCCCACACTGAAGTCTTCCTAGATCAAGTCTTTTCAGAACACTCCGGCTTGCAAAAAAGTACAAAGACTTAATAGATTTTCATATGCTAATTGATGATTTCCTACATACAGTACTTTTTTGTTGCTGTGAGCAAGTGGTCCAGATGGAAATTTTTTTAAAATGGGTGCAGCTGGACTGCAGAATTCTGAGGTGCTGTAGACTTTCTCCAGCTACCTTGTACTGATGCATGTGTATAGCTTAGCACCTTGCAGTGGGGGTGGGGAGCCTTCCAGATACTGCTGGACAATAACTTGACCCTAGGTCACATTGCATGGTCCTAATGGGAGCAATGTGTGCATTAGAGCAAAACTGTGTATATGTGTGAGACAATGTAAAGTTCAGAGTGGATGCTAAGCATGAATTCTTCTTACAGCGTTCAACTGGAGGATTTCTCCCTCATGCTGTTTGAGGAGAAGTATTGTAGCAAGTGTTTGGGATCATTTTGTTTAGAAAAGGAAATGAGTTACCTTGACTTAATTTTGAAAAGCACTGCTGTTTCTATAGTGTACTTGCACTGGACTGTGTACAAATGGGGAAAGTTAGCAGCTATAGCCTTAGCAGGTTTTGCTCTCAAGGAAACATCTAATGCTCAAGTCCATCTTGTTACTGCTGCTCAACAATTAGGGCAGTATCTTGTGGACCATCCAAGGAGCATGGACTTTCCTACTCTTTGCATGACTTCTGTTGTATTGGTAGGATTTCCAGAGGAAACCCATTCACAAGCATGGGACTTTCACTAGCCCAGTGAAGTACTGGATATCTCCATGTGCCAGCTTTGCAGATATTTTCTTGCTCATGCTGCTGCCCACAGTGCAAGCAGAAACATCAGACAGAGGTCTGCTCCAAGAACCCAACAGCCTTGGAGATCTGCTGCAATTCATTCAGAAAACTACCTGTAGATGTCAGTCAACTTTCTGTTCTCTCTGTCGGTCTCCGACACAAGTGGCTGCTTTCAGACCAGTAAGATTACAATTACAATCTTGGGGTTGGCGTAATATGGAGAGTAAACTTCAGCATGCTTTATGTGAGATTAAACAAGAAATTTGAAAAAATGATTCCTTCTAGAAAAATGCCAAGATGGGAAAGCACGAATGAGTTAACTCCAAAGTTCAGAGTTTCACATATTTCTGTGCTACCGTCTCAGAAGCCATGTTCCTGTCCTTGCCAGCCTTGCTCATTTCCATTTTCTGTTTGTTTATATTTGCCGGAGAAGAACTGGCAAGGATTTCCCTCCCTTGTGCTTCCCACAAAATATGGCACATGCAGAACTTTTTTTCTTTTTTGTCCGTATAGATGATGGATGAGATCACATTTTCTGAGACCATCTTTATTTATTGTTTTTCCTTTCTTTTTCATATATGTCTTGTTTGGACCACTCTTAGTATCAGCAATGTCTATTTTTGTGGTGTTTCCTGTTTTTATTCAGAATAGGAAGTTGTTTTCCAGCGGGTCATATGTGTACAGCTTTTGGACTCCTTTAGTTCAGCAGGGATAGCAGAAAGCCAGGAAACCAGACTTAGAATGAATGGGGGTTGGGATAGGCTCCACTGAAACATTAGATAGCAACTGTGAGGATGTACTTATGCATATGGCATTATATATATACATTACTCCCTCTTGCATGAAATAAGATAAATGCTCCCTCTTACATGAGATAACATATCAGAAGGGTTGACCTTACCTCTGTCTTGGGCTGTGGAGTAAACACACAGTGGCTGATGGTTCTGTGTTCCTGATTATGTATACACACTGATTCTTCATTTATCTCTTTTGAAAATATGTGCACAATATCTCCACAGGTTGTAAGAGAAGTGTTCTAAATACAAGACTAAGAAAAATTAACAGAATTTCTTATGACATATCTTCCTCCACCAGTATTACTCAGATAATTTCCTGTTTTTTTCAGAGCAACATATCTGAATAAGCCTAGAGGGCATCTTTTCACAAACAATTTAATGTGTGATAGGATCCAGGTCCATTAAAATAATGAACAGCTTCAGCCATAATTGTAGAGGAATTTAGATAATATCCATGAATACGTATTTCCTTTAAAGCAACAGCTGAATGTTAAACTATACCTACCAATACACTGTTTTACAACAGACAGAAATGTGCTTTTCGGTCATGTAATCAGTGTACAGATAAAGGGTTCACTGAGGGCAAAAGCTGAGGTAAAACAGCTCTTCTGCAACATTGGGGAAGGGAGCATATGGAATACAGGCATTAGTGGATGTTTGTCTGTATCCTTGAGCCCAAGTATTTGAATGAGAAAGCTATCCAGCTTTGAAAATATTTAAAAGATTATCCAAGCTGCATCAGAGTGAAAAGGATGCATATTGGTACTGCATCAATTGCAGTTTTTAGAAAGAAGTAAGACAGAAACAGGCTGACTTGCTGGAAGCGCTGCCTGCATCCAGACCTCTCAGGGAGTGAGGAGATTCAAAGAATGAGTTGTTCAAGTAGTATTTTGATTTATGTTCAGTTGCAGCAGAACGATAAAAAGCGGGTTGCACTTCCACACATACTTAGATGGATTGCAGTCTGATGACCATTTGCTACACTGAATAATGATGAGGGAGGGTGCTTTTAGCTCCTACTCTGGAACTGCTTTTTTATTCTGTATCAGCGTTTATAAACTGATGGTCAGACTAACATGGGATTTCTAGATATGTGTTTGATGCCAATACATGACATGAAAGGGGGCATTTAAATCACACACCTAGCATGTGCAGGAATGTTTTTTTTTTAAAAAAAAACAGACCAGTCTCTTCCCTGCACATGGTTTATCTTTTGCAAGTTCTCCCCTCCCCCAGCATAACTTCCAAGACATGTTTCCATTTTAAGTGAGAAAAAAATATATAGCCAGAGGTGAGAGGTTATAGAAGTAATGCACCAGAGCAAACAAGGTTTAAGTACTCCTCACCTTTTATATGTCCAGATGCCCCTGTTGCACACATGTCTTCTGTCAAATATCTAGCTGGATTCTTTGATACAATATGTAGCTAAGTAAGAGTATGCTAGAAGTGGGTTGAGGAAATTTATTCCCACCCCTACTGCAAGCTAGGAACACTTCCTCTTGGACTAAAGCAACTCCTTTTGTTAATAAACTGTATAGTGACAGTCCCTTAGCAATCAGCCTCTGTTTCAAGATTTTCAGTTCTAAGCCTATGAACACTCCCAAAGTATACCCACATAGAAATGCTGGATGGACAGCAACAAATCTGATCCTTAACCTTTCCTCTTTTGTAGTGACTCTGCATATGTTAAGAGGCTGAATGGATTCCCCCCCCCGCCCTGCTGAATAGCCAGTTGAGTATTACACAAATAACAAAGGCATTTTGTGGACGCAGCTATGGGGGCGGGGGGGGGAGAGAATATTCCCAACTCCAACACATATTCACAATATGGCCAGCCATTGAGCAAAATAAGTAGCTAGGAGACAAATAGGTCCTGAAAACATTTTTTTTAGAAGCTAGAAGAAATAGACTTAAGAGACATGTGTTTAACACATAGTATACATTACAACAAAACAGTGACATCATTGCAGGTGAATTTTGGGAAAATAGGAGGCTTGAATGGGAAGGAATGGCAGCGGACCCATTGACTTGAAGAGGCAATACCTGGAGTGGGATAGCCATTAGTGTATGTTTCTGGCATGGAAGAGAAGTGTGGATGAGAAGAGCCGAATTTCCTCCAAGCTGGCTGATTAACAGTCCCCTCCCTCCCGCATTTCTTTTCTTCCAGACAAGCTCACTTTGATCTCAAAAAAAAGGGAAAATGCAGTTTGAGAGAGAGGCTGTCACACTCCATTGAGTGTCCTTTTGATTTAAAATGGTATCTCTGCTTCCACTTTATATCCAGAAGGGGCAGAAACTCAGTTTAAAGAAAAGCATCCACTGTCTCGCGTAGTTTCAGCATCAAAGAAAAAATAGATTTGAAGCAGAAGAGTTGCATGCCACTACATTGTCTGCTTTTCTTATAAGTAATTACAGGCATGGGTTAGGGGAGGTTTAACCTCTCCCTGCTAGAGATGGGCATGAACCAGTGTTCACTGACTTTGCTAATAGGATGTTTTTTCCTAATTCCTGTACCATGACAGATTGAGTAAATTGTTTATGCGCTGGTGGCCTGCGCAGGAAGGAATACATTGCAATCCTGATCATAGTCATAGGTGCATGTGCATGATGAACATTTTCATATTTGTTTCTTTTTAAGTGTTTTCTGAGGTTGCCTCTTTCATTTACATGTTTTTTTGCGTACAAGTCCTTTTGGTTTATATTAACGAGACCACCTCTTTTAGGTCATTTCATGTTTAATAATTCAGATTTTCAGGCATTAGTTTAAAAACCTTAAAGAACTTGTAAAAACTACTCCAGAAAAGGAGAGGCAAGGCAAAAGAGAATCAGTCTACTCCGAAAGCAAGGAACAATACATGAAAAAAACCTCACCATCGGAGCTATGCAGAGACTTGCTTATATTATCACATTCAAAACATTGCTAGACATTGGCTACCTGGCACACAGATACACCCCCACACTAGAGCAACCAAAAATAACACAAGAACAACAAGAGAGAAATTCCCATGCTGTGCCCAGGTGATAATATAACGGCCCAATTAAAAATTCACCTTCTTAGCTGATGCACAAACAGAATCAAACTAAACAGTCGCAAACAACCTACCAAAATATGTACTTTTAACAGAATGAATACACAGTAAACTGACAAAAATAACAATTTTTAAAAAGCAATCACACTGGGAAAGCAGCTTCCCCCAATACATGGGAGTGTAGAATGACAAAATCAATGAACACACACACAAAAACCCCTCTCTCAAAAACCAAGAAAGGAAAGCGTATAAAGACAAAAAATATAACCTTAATCTAAGAGAATATGGAGTGAGTTGTCTCCCATGTATTACATGATGTCTTCTCATCTCTTCTTTGAGTCCAGCAGGCAGTGCTAGGCAGTTGCAAAATAATCCCAAGGAAGACGGGGGAATCTGCACAGGCAGTCTGCTTGTTGATAGCAGCAATAGTAATAATAATAAATGGGAGGAAAATCCCTCCAAAAATAGAAGGAAAAAAGAAAAGATAGACAGGACAGCAGGCAGGACAGTCTAAGATGGAGGGCACCAGGAGTTTGCATACTCACAGGCACTGAAGCAGAAAGTAAGCTCCAGCCACTCCAAGTCCTTTTACAGATTGATTGTAAAATGTTATTGCAATTTTACAGATTATTGCAATTTTACAGATTCAAAATTCTCACTCCCCCAGACATTGAAATCGACTGCTATTATTAGCCCTTGCATTGGATGAACAATTTCCTGGGCAGTTTGACAGATAAAGGGTGAAAGAAAGGTGAAATGAAAGAGTGAAAGAGGAAATAAAAACCTTGCATGTACCCTTTTCAGATGAATCATTCATATTCAAGAGGATTCTTGTCTGTAACCAATGAAAGAGCATGAACACAAGAGAGAGCCTCTTTTGTGTTCCCCCCTTTTAAAAAAACACAAAAGGCCCATCTCTAGTCATAGGAGCCCTGCACTTATAATTGATTTTCAAATGAAAACATAGAGGCACATGTTACTCTTTCAGTGTAATGTGTAGTTTGGCCTTCAGTTAACTGCACATTAACTGGTTCATTTACATGTAATAAAAATAGGTCCCGTATTTGCCGGCGTACAAGATGACTTTTTGGCCCTGAAAAATATGCCTCCAAGTGGGGGGGGTCATCTTGTACACTGGGTGCACATCCAGCAAACACTCCCTCTCTCCCAGCGAAGTCACTTACCTGGTAGTAAGACCGAGTAGAGCCCCGCTTCTAGCCTGGGAACAGCCTGACTCTAGCGCTGAACAGCTGACTGTCGGGAACAGCAGAGAGGAGGCAGCCATTTTGAGATGCGACCACATGGCTGCTGCCTCTCAAAATGGCTGCCACCTCTCCAAAATGGCTGCCGCCTCTCTGCTGCTTCCCGACAGTCTGCTGTTCAGCGCTGATGCTGTCCTTCTTCCAGGAAACCCTCGCTCTCTCCAAGCAAAAGGAACCAGAATCACACATGCGGAAGAGGGAGTAGTCTTATACAGCAAGTATATAACAAACTCTACATTTTGAGTGAAAATGTTGGGTCGTCTTATACGCCCAGTCGCCTTATACACCGGCAAATACGGTACATTCCATCTTGGACTATGTTGTACAAAAACAGTATCAAATGAGCATCCTAAATTACATTTCATTAAGCAAATGGCAAAGTAGTTAAGTGTTGGTTTGATCATGTTTCTCTATGGCTGTCACTTCTTATTTGTTGAGGGCTCTTGTAGAGCTTAGTCTTCACAAAGCCAATAGGGGAGGTTAATTAGCAGTTAATTGAATTAATTGAATTTTAATTTAATTAATTAAATTTGAATTAGTAGCTGCCACCTCCTCCCCCACCTATATCAATCCAAGATGAAGGAAATCCCTTTTCATCCAATTGATGGGATAAGTTTTTTATGGGTTCTGCCCTCTTATCTAATTTTGGGAAGTATAATAAAGGAAAATCAAAAAGAAATCCAGGCCTTAGGGTTTGCTTTTCCCTTCTTTAATTACAGGACTCTGTAATTAAGCAGATGGGTGGTGAATGGGATGGATTATACCTAAAAAAGAGTTAAGCTTTATTACATTTTAAAGAAAAGAGTTTGCTGTTGTTAAGTCGTGTCCGACTCTTCGTGACCCCATGGACCAGAATACACCAGGCCCTCCTGTCTTCCACTGCCTCCCAGAGTTTGGTCAAAAAAGAAAAGAGTTATAACACATTAACAAGGAAAAAATTGACTCAGAGTTTAAAAAAAAAAATACAGAGGTAGGTCTCTGGGCACAAAACCTCACATTTTAAAAATATAGAAGACAGATGCAGGACAGATGCAGAAATATTTAGATAATCAGCACAGCCAAAAAGAATTATAATCCCATGATACAAACTAGTTTACTATAACCCCAGTTCTGTTTACAGCCATCTAGTTGTTTCTTGTCCCACTTAGTTCTGGAAAGAGCTCTGCCACATGACCAACTGAAGAGAAGTGAGCCACCAAGAAGCACAAAGGAAACGTTTAATTTAAAAAATCCTTCAATGAGTTGGATTATCTGATACCTGTGAGGCTAATACCTGTGAGCCATCATATTCTTTCCAGGTATGTGTGTTGCTGCATACTTGTTATGACAGCTTCTAGGCCCCAATTGATTTCTATGAACCCACCTCAGGGCTCCTAAAGGAAATAAGGGAGTTCCCCCAAAGGATAATATCCTATGTGTGCTTTAAATGTTCTGTTAGTGCATGGCTAGAATTCAGTATTTTCACTGATCAAACAGACTTAATTAAAACGCAAGAGTAAAACACAGAACTGTCATTTACTTTCAAAACTTGAACGCAACATAAACAGCGCTGATCTGGTTGACTTTCAGACATCCAGTTTTTCTTTCCAGTGTACTATTATTATTATTTATTTATTTATTTAATTTATATCCCGCCTATCTAGTCGTGGTGGACTACTCTAGGCGGCCAACAACAGAGATAAAATACAATAACATAAAACAGCATAATTACAACAACAATTAAAAATAGGGAAACAATAAAGGAGAGAAGAAAATCAAAAGTAATCTGGAGAGAAGGCCTGCCAAAACATCCAAGTCTTTAATAGGTTCTTAAAGGTGCCCAGCGAGGGAGCTCCGCGAATGCCAGGAGGTAAGTTATTCCAAAGGCGAGGAGCCACCGCCGAGAAGGCCCTATTTCTTGTTTTCTCTTTTCGGGCCTCCCTCGGCGTTAAGCTCCTCAGCCTCACCTCCTGGCTCGCCCGTGTGACCCGGGTAGAACTTGGTGGGAGTAGGCGTTCCGCCAGGTATCGAGGCCCTAAACCGTTTAGGGCTTTATACGTAAGCGTTAACACTTTGAAGTCGATGCGGAACCTGATGGGCAGCCAATGCAATGCGGCCAGAGTGGGCGAAATATGTTGGAATTTTTTCACTCCACTGAGTAATCTGGCCGCCGCATTCTGCACCACCTGTAATTTCCGCAGCAACCTCAAAGGAAGCCCCACGTAGAGCGCATTACAGTGGTCTAATCTTGAGATTACGAGCGCGTGTACTAAGATGGTGAGCGCCCCCACATCCAGGTAGGGCCGCAGCTGGGCTATCCGCCTGAGGTGAAAAAAGGCGGTGCGGACCACCGACGCCACCTGTGACTCCATGGAGAGCACCGGGTCCAGATGGATCCCCAAGCTGTGTACACCATCCTTTGCAGGGAGAGTCACCCCCCCAAAAGAGAGGGAGTTTCCCAAATCCCCAACTGTGGGAGGGCCCACCCTCAGTACTTCTGTCTTGTCCGGGTTCAGCCTAAGCCCGTTCTCCTGCATCCATTCCAGTATAGTCCCCAGGCAGCGCTGAAGGCACAGGACGGCTTCTCCTGCAGTTGGCAAAAAGGAGATGTAGAGCTGCGTGTCGTCCGCATACTGGTATCTCTTCTATCTTTTCCCTAAACTCTCTCAACTGCTGCCTCCATCTGTTCACCACACCAAGTGATTTCCCTTTCTCCTCCGAATCCAACACCCAACAACACCACAACCTCCCTTGCTTTTGTATTGTTCAGTTCACTCTTTAACCCCCCCCTCCCATAGCACTCCAGTGGCTGTTATCAGATCAACCAAGAGAGGATGAATGCCAGTGCGGTCTGTCACACTTGTATTAAGGATCAGCAGCTGGTGGGTTTGGGGCCCAGTGGAGCTCCCTGAAAGGTGTCTTAGATGCCAGTCTAGAGGAAAAAAGAGGGCCACAGAAGAGCAGTCAAACTTAAGATCAGGATACTTTGGAAGGTTAAAAAATGAGTCTTGGACTGTTTTGCATCCAAGACTAACCATTTTACTAGGCTGTTGTAAAGGCAGCATGTTTCAGTTGTAAGTGACTAGAAAGAACAAGCATTCCAAGTATATTTACCTCAGAGTTATTTCACAGTGGAAGTCATTGCCTTGGGAGCAGGTGGATTGTTTCCAGTTGACGTTTTCTGAACAGAAGTTGGATAGACATTTGCGGGGGATCTTCAGCTGTGGGTTTTCTGCATTAGTAGGAAGTTGGACTGGAAGACTCATAAGGACCATGTCAACTATTCTGTGATTTTAACATTCCAATTAGTATCTCATTGACAAAGCATTAAGTATAATTCAAAGGTTTCTTTTATGTAACCCACTTTAATGCAGATGTAGCCTACAGAGTTATTTCTTTTGGAATCACATAAAATTTAATTCAATTACTATAAAATTTGAGGTATTGTACAGTGTTTGCAATTTTTGCAACTGTTAGGGTTCTGTCTGTTGTAAGTGCCTCCAGGTTTGAGTTAACACAGAGTAGTTCCACAGACAAAGGTAGAATATTCTTAACTATGTTGATTGAAACATTGGTCTATCCATGAAGTGACCACCCTTTCTATTTTTAGACACTTTCTCAACAAACTATCAGAAAACCTCTGTTAAGTTATATACAATTTAATGGACCATTAGAACTTCCCTATATTCATGGTGTTTTCAGAGGAGCCTGTAAGAATTTGGAACTTGCACAATGTCAGTGATATTTGCAACTACAATTGCTATATTTTTCTTCGAAACTCCACATTATTAAAACAAAACAAACAGATAGAACTGGGAGACAGTCTGTCATTGTCTGCAGCTGTGCCGAAGTTTGAAAATCTGTTCCCTGTGGTTTGAAAAATAGTTTCTTATCTGTGTTTTCCATTTATTTTCACCAGTTGTAATCATGTGTGCCAGCAGTGACGCAATAAGGAACATCATGTTGGCCGCGCATCGGCAAGGAATGACCAGTGGAGACTATGCTTTCTTCAATATTGAACTCTTCAATAGTTCATCATATGGTAATGTTTTTTCCTCTAGTGAGTTACGAGACGTTTATAAATAAAATCATATTTTAGAGATTGTTTCAGTCTAGTAGAGCACCTTAAGTTTGAACATGTGCCTTGTAAGTCTTTAAAGTATAAGTCATAACGTGTGTCTTTGTTCACTTTTTGAGATAACATCTGTTTGGATTATGAAATTAAAAGATAAAAAGAAAAAAGGATGAAATTCTTAGAAGTCTTTTTTTTTTCTGAATTTGCTGTGTTTGCTTCTTATTCTGTTTCCAGACATCTGAGCAAGGTTTGATCTCCACTGCAGTCTTGCACGAGAGGCTGCTTTGCAGAACAGGAACTTGGCTATGACTCTGAGACCATCTAGTGAGCTTCCTAGCCAAGCCACCATGGACCTGAAAGTGGGCTTCCTAGGTTCATACGTAATTGCTCTGCTGTTCATTAGAGTAAACTAAAATGAACAAAACTGAATAGCTGAATGCAACAGGGCCATCTTGGTTCAACACATTAGTTGTCTGTTGGAGTAGCCTTTACAAAATTAACATGGTTACTTCTGAGCAGCAAGTAAATGCTGATGAGAATGTCATAACCCGTTCCACCATACATGCTGGACTCAGACTAGAAGTTCAACAGTGATGGGGGACCCATGAGCATGACACGAGAAAATACTGTAGTCAGAAGAGTTTTCTCTTCATTCTTTACTAGCCCTGTCTTTTATGCATAAACTTACTTACTGTGGTGTCATTTGGTTGGAATGTAGGCAAATAGTAAATTTACCAGCGGCTGAAATGTTGGAGTTCCTTGCTACAGAATGCCTGGGCTAACATGTCTGGATGTAGGAGAGACTGCCAGCTGAGCAAGTGCATGCGGTTTGTGGGTCTTGCAGGCTAATTTAATGTACAGTTTCCAAAACTTAAGTGTTTGGATTCATTCAACATTATTCTAAGGAAGCAAGTTGAACTAAATCACCCAATATTTTTCATCTTAACTGGCTAATGAATCACATCCGAACTACTACACAAAACATTTTCTTTCTTTTAGGGGAAAAGTTTAAGATACTGGCCACACTAGTCTGTTCCACAGACTTTGCCTCACCTTGTGTGTGCTAAGGTGCAGGATCTGTGGATGTGTGATTACACAGTTGTGTACTCTTCAGACTATCATACTCTGTACTGGGTGACTGAATGTACACGGCTAAATAGGATTAGTAGTAGCATGCAAGGGACACAAGCCTAAAACAGAAATGGTCATTGTGCTCAGAGGCATCAGCACTATGAGCCATAAATGGTTGAAGTGCCAATTTTGGTTCATAATGTTGGTGGAAAGAAAGCACCAGTCTTAATGCAGTAAGACGGTACACAGTTATAATCGAGCTGCATGAATGTGTTTCAGTGTACTGTATTCACTTATTTGCTTTGAATCTTTGTTTACTGTCTTTGATAACAGATTATCTCGGGGTACTTCATTATTTTTTAAAAATATATAAACAATAAAATAACAGCAAATTAAAAATGCACTTAAAATGACATAAGTCACACAGTCCTTTTGCACGACAGTGGTGAAGTCAGGTTTTCTGAGTTACTAGCCTTCTTACTTATTACATAATCTTGTATGACATCAGAGTAGCTAGGATAGGTGGGAGCACCTACACCATTGATAGTAGTAAATATTGATCACTAGAAACATCTGTTATCTTATATGATATTTTGTCCTCTGTAATAACAAAGAGTGTTTCATACCAAACAGTTGATTAATAGCTGCAGATGGCACTTCCCATTTCTAGTAACAGGCCCTTGAAGCCCATGTACCAAAGGTCAAAACATAGTCTAGTAGGACTTGTTGGGAAGAAGTAGGCAGGATTCCCTATCAAAACAAGAGCCAACAGCTCATGTGTTTTTGTAAGATGTTAATTGCTTGATTTCACTTGCCAAAGTAAGTGTTCCTTTTGGATGAGTGTGATGCTCAGGAAGCCAGCCCTCCTCTCCACTCTGTAACTTGGAACGTGACAAAATTGTCTTCAGAATTTTTGCAGTTCTCTGAATTCCAGTGTAGTTAAGGGGAAGCTCCTGACCCACCCCTTTCAGATTCGAAGCCAAGAGCGAAGGAGGTGGTTTGTCCCTGGCTTCTAAGGTCATCCATAAAGATATGAGAGGTTCCTGGTGGCTACAGGTTTTTGACTGGGCTATTAGGGCAGTCAGACATTGCAGATCTCAGCCCAATAGCTTATTCACATGGTGAAACAAATGGCCTTTCTTCATACTGGAACAAAGAGCAAGATGTCCAGCGAGAACCATAATTTATGTCAGGTTCATATAGGAAGAGATGGTCCTTCAGATATCCTGATCCCTAATTGTTTCAGAGATCTATAGCTAGCAGCCAACATCTTGATTGGGCCCAGAAACTAACAGGAAGTAAATGCAGATGATGTAGCTAGTATAGTTAGAAACAAAAACCCAGAAGCCTTCTGACTACTACATTTTGTACCAGTGGGGTTTCTGGATGCTCTTCAGAAGTTATTCCAAGACAGAATATGCTATAGTAATCTGTTTGTTGTTGTTGTTACACAGAATTAAGGCAATTTGTGCAACTTTTTAAAATAGAAAAAAGCTCTTTCATGAATCATCTCTGTAAATGTGAAGTTACTGTTCCAAGCAACTTGAGGTTATCCTACTTTTTCATTTGTGTCTTTTGAGTTTTGCAAAACCAGAGCCTTCTCTTTAGAATATGAGAAATTGACTTATAAGAAGTCAGAACTTAATCTAGCTAGGTAGTGCCCAGGTCTTTTCAGCACTCTTTGCAGAATAGCTTGTAGTCTCCTGTGTAATCCAGGGACTCCTATTCTAAGCTACAGTTTTTTCTCATTAGCCTCTAAGTAGACCTGACATAGACCGGCATGTGAGCAGGGATTGGACTAGGCAGGCACCTCAGGTGGAAATGATCACTTTTCACTTGTATGATCCCCGTACAGCTGACCAGCCGTGTTTTCAGAATTTAATAAAACCTCTGTTATGCAGGAAGGGACGTGGTGGCGCTGCAGGCTAAACCGCAGAAGCCTGTGCTGCAGGGTCAGAAGACCAAGCAGTCATGAGATCGAATCCACGCGACGGAGTGAGCACCCGTCGCTTGTCCCAGCTCCCACCAACCTAGCAGTTTGAAAGCATACAAATGCAAGTAGATAAATAGGGACCACCTTGGTGGGAAGGTAACAGCGTTCCGTGTCTAAGTCGCACTGGCCATGTGACCACGGAAGATTGTCTTCGGACAAAACGCTGACTCTATGGCTTGGAAACGGGGATGAGCACCGCCCCCTAGAGTCGAACACGACTGGACAAAAATTGTCAAGGGGAACCTTTACCTTTACCTGTTATGCAGAGCTTAGTGTGGGGCTAGGACTGAGAAGCCTGGATTGGAAATCCCTATTGGCCATAAAGTTTACTGAGTGATTTTGGGTGAGCCACTGTCTCACAGCCTAACTTCTCTCAAAGGATTGTTGTAAGGATAAAAAGATGGAGAATATCATGTATAGTAGATAGCTCTCCTCAGAAAGGGAGGGATATGCAGGTAACAAATCAACACACAAATACAGTTATATTCTTGCTCACAATCGCAACTCTCAGTTGGATTCTGCCATTTGAACCTTTGTACTTTTAGTCATGGCTAGAGATGGGGATATTCGTATTCGTAAACAAAAACGAATATCCCCATCCAAGCTAGAACTAATGAGGGTCTGGCCCTCAAGACTGGACCATCCAATCATGCATCCTGGCACCACAAAGGTCCCGCTATTACCGCCAATGGCACCAGGAGCTCAGCTGTCTCCCTGTTCAGCAATCCTGTGGGGAGACTCCTCCTCTCCCCCCCCCCCCCCCCGTTGCCGGAGATTGAATTCTAGCTTTTGGTAGAAACTGTTTCTGGTACCCAAGAGAATAGTATATCATGTTTTGTTTTTCCCTTTCTTTTTCCCTTTCTCTATCTGGCTGGATAACCCAGTGGTTTAAGTATCTAGGTATCTGACTGAGGAGCCAGAGGTTCGGAGTTCAATTCCCCACTGTGCTTCCTATGAGTAGAGCCAGTAGACGGGAATGGTAAACAACTTCTGAATACTTTCTACCAGGAAAACCTTGAAAAAGTGTTGCCATAAGTCAGAATTGACTTGATGGTACAATGATAATGATTCCTTCCTTCCTTCCAAGAACTTCATGCTTCTGTTATATGTTTCATCCTACAAAATCACATGCTTCTTCTTTGTAATATAATGTATAATCCTTTATTTTTTTAAAAAAGTCTCATAATCATCTGTGGTGCAATCCAGCAATAGATAAGTAATTTTAAAAAAACATTTGTTCATTTTATTGGAGAGACTCCAAGATGTCCCACTGAATTCTGTGCGTTTCAGAAGTGCTTAGAGTATTGCATTAGCAGAACAACATACTTCACATTTCTGGCTACCCCTGGCAGCACATAGCAGCAGCAAAGGGGAAAACGAGCTCTTTATGGTGACTGGCTTGGAATTGTAAATATTTTTATTTCTCCCTTAGGAAATGGCTCATGGAAGAGAGGTGACAAATACGACCTTGAAGCAAAGCAAGCATACTCTTCCCTCCAGACAGTCACACTACTGAGGACAGTGAAACCAGAATTTGAGAAGTTTGCTATGGAGGTAAAAAGTTCTGTTCAGAAACAAGGAATCCATCATGATGATTACGTAAGTACCTGATTATTGGGCTGTAGCTTTTAGCATCTTCAAAACACCTCTTTAATTAAATCCAAGTTAACAATATGGCCTTTTCTGAAATGGGCCTAAATGGCTAGCAGTTGTTTCTGCTAGACAAGAAAGACAGACTTGCAAGAGAAAAATGTCTCTCTCTGTAGGTATTACCATTATTTGGAACAGAGTGCTTTTTATCTTTATCATCTTGCTCATTGAAGGGCTTCTAAGGTATTAAGCGGCAAATTCGCAAACTCCGTTGCCCTTAATGTAGAGTGGAGGAGCTGGTGTCCTTCTGGAATGTTGATTAATCACTGTGAACTTCATTGCTCACAATTAGGCATGCTGGCAAAAAGTGATGGGAGCTACATATTCACTTGCTTGTTAAGGACTGATATATACTTGCAAACCTATTTTACCTTCAAACAGAATATACACGTCTGGGAGACAAATGGTTTTGAGAAAATCAAATGTGCTGGGGCAGAAATGGGCAGAAGTTAGATCTGGAGCACCCAGCAGCAGGATGGATAAAAATCAATGATTTTTTAAAAATCAAATTGATTTAAATCATGAGTTAAATTTAAAAAAATCAATTTTATTTAAATAAGGTAATCTAAAATCTGATTTTTAAAATTTAAATCATCTATGCTTCAGTATAGGCATAGACAACCTATACATCAAACATTATAGTGGGAAATTATGTGCTCAGAAGTGCTAGATATTCCCAGTATTGGGGAAGCTTTTCCTGTTGCAACCATGGCTCTTTTCTGAGGGGTAGTTCATGAATCTTAGTAGGGAGAATGCCTCATGCAAAAATTTCAGGCTGAGCCCCTTCCTTGCCATATGCGTAGACCATGAGCAGTCTATGTCTGTTCTGCTGGAACAGATCTGCCTGCTGCTGTTGATCTAGTATACCTGGCTCAGAAATTAGCACTAAGCAAAACATACATGAGCCAAGTGTGAGAAACAGGAATCTTTAAATTAATATATATGATTAATTAACCCGGGTAAAGTATCCAAGCCAGTGATGTGGGTAAGGCCTGAGCTTTTTAGGAGTTTCATATAATAAAATACTGTACCAGTTAAGTGGTTAACTGCTGAAGGCTTTTTAGACGGAGAGAAAGGGGATAATTTTTGCTATGGCTGATCAGTGTACCTTTACTTTCCCAGGGAGAGGCAAAGGGGGGGATTTTCAACATGACTTAGAAAAGTAAGAAAAGACAGGGAAAAAGAGGTAAAGACAAGGAAGGAGAATTATTTGTGATTGTTTTTTAAAATTGGGGAGGATGGGGCAATGACACAGCAATACAGTTCACACACTTTGGGGAAGGGAAGGAGGAGAAAAGGGGACATGAAGAACCATGAACTGTTAGGAATAATAACATAGATGTGTGGAAGTGCTTCAGTTGGAAGATATAATGTGTGTGTCCTCACAGGTCATTTCCTGTAAACACAGAATAAGGGATCATTTGATAGAAAGAGGCACTCAAGATGAATTACAGCCCTTGAAATGCTCTGTCATGGTTTCATATAGATCATCTAACAGAGAAGGTGTCAGAGATATTTTTATAGACTGCAACTACACCCCAGAAGAGTTTTTCCCTCTTCAGAGGCATGGAACTATAATCTTCTCCGTTCTACATTCGTTGTCCCCATGAGAGCATATTCTATGGAACTGCCTTCAGAATAAAAGTGTTGCCTCAGCCATTGCACAGCCCTCATTCAAATTCCACTAAATTCTTACACTTTCAGATAGTGGAAGCAGTCATTTGGAATTAAATCTGTTTTTATGCAGTTTCCCACAAACATTTAATGGGACACAGCATGTACAGCAATTTCTAGGACCTCCCAAAATGCAAATCATTTTTACTAGCAATCCTTGACACCTCTTTGGTAGAATAGGAAGATGGAGGTTTGTACAGTAGTATCACTGCATTCAGAAAAGAATCAAAAGACCACCTCAGGAATTGTGGCCTTTGCCACCTTTAGACAATATGAGCAAAACCAGCCCTTTCCCTTCTAGGGAGTCATAAAGAACAGGATTTATACATGGAGATGTCAGGCCATTCAGGAGCGGGGAGCCTGCTGCAATCCTCTGTTTAAAAAAAAATCAAAAAATTTTACTTCCATCATTGTCCTTTTACATTTACAGCCATATTGCTCAGAAAATTGGTAACTTCTGTATTAGAAACTGCAGGGAAGATTGAGAATTCAGCCACACTAGTCACAACAGAAAGAGAGTGGAGAAAAGAAAGAATTCCATAAGCAGTAAACCCAGTTTGAGAATTGAAAGGCAAAAAAGATGTTGGCTGGGAATTGTCCTTCAACTGTGAACTAGGAATTTGCTATGGTCAGATGGAAGGTGGCTCACAGATCAAATGGGGGAGTTTCAGGGGTGGGGGTTACTATAGTCAGAAGTCACTGGTAGTTAGGCAGCATCTTTATTATAGCTCATTAGTTCTAGGTCTCATCAGTGGAGACTGGAGGAACAAACTCATGTTTTCTAAGTACTGTGTTTCCCTGAAAATAAGACAGGGTCTTATATTAATTTTTGCTCCAAAAACACATTAGGGTTTATTTTCAGGGGATTTTTTATTTTTTTTCATGTACAACAATCTAAATTTATTCAAATATAGTCATGTCACCTTCTGGTTGCTGCACAATGGTGGAGGCCAGGGTTTCACTTAACTAGGGCTTATTTTTGGGGTAGGGCTTATATTACGAGCATTCTGAAAAATCATACTAGGGCATATTTTCAGGTTAGGTCTTATTTTTGGGGAAACAGAAGACTGCTTTTTTTCAAAAAAATATGGCCGTTTGGCTGATACCTTATTTACAGACTTTATCATGACTTAGCCAGAAGTGTGTGAAGCCAGAGACAAAGATGGATGGAAATATGGATCTCTACTTTATTTTTGCTCTGTACCTAACAATAAAAAAGAAGATATTTTCATTCCAGTTAAAGACACAATTCTCTGTATCACCTAAACACTGTAAATTAGATGAGACAAGTGCATCATTATTAGGGCAGATTCTTGCATTAAAATCCTCCATTAATGTCACATAAGCTTTGGATTCTAAATCTATTATATAAAATTCCAACTGTCCCCAAGTTTGTTTTACATAATTTGGAGGAGAGTGGGGGAATATAAACATTAATAAATAAAAAAAGACCTAGTTCTAAGCTTAAGTAAGCCAGCCACTGTAGTTCAATCACATGGGACGTTGAGTGGAATGGATTTGTCACTGAAAAATATAAAACTGAAGCAGACCAAAAATACACCCCTGAATTCTAGGGTGTGATGGAAAGTGCTTAACAGTGAATAAAAACATTTCTTTATGTGTTATTTCCAATCCTGGTAACACCAGAACAAGAGAAATGTTAAAACTGAGCTATTACTGATCGTGTTCATTATTTCATTAGGCAATATTTCATTATTGTCATATATATCTTCATAACAGACAGGGGGAGTTGATTTACTCATCTCTATCTGGTATCGGTGCCTGCCTTTCAGAGTTCTGGAACATAAAGTGCATAAACTTGAACAGTTAACTGTTCTCCAGAATTGCTGCACAGTCTGTTTCAGGCATTAGGATGGAAGCAAGCAATATATTATCTTAGGTCACCCAGTAAAATGCAGCCCTTAACTACAGCTGATTAATTGCAAAACCTACCGTGGTTCCAGTAGCAGCAAGCTGCCAGCATAAATACACCTTAACTTTTGACTCTGTTGATTCAACAAACCAAACCATTAGAAAAATGCCACAGGTGAAAGACAGACCCTCTGAAACAATACAACAATTCACTTCTGCCTATTCCCATTTGGTTAAAAACACGGTGATATTAAATAATGTAGGCAATAGAAAAACCTTCTGAAGAGACATTAACAACAATAATTGCATGTTGTCAAGTTGATTCTAATTTATGAAAGAATATGTTTTATAATTCATATGGAATTTTTATTTTCTATTATATAGCTCCAGTATTCATGTGACACAGTTTTGCCAAAGTGTAAGTTGCTGCATATGTTCCTAAAAACTTCCTTAATCACTGATTCAGAAACATTATATATTAAGTGCAAGATATATTAGCATTTTTAAATCATGTGTTGTCAAGTCAGTTCTAGTTTAGGGTGACACTTTTCAGGGTTTTATATGTAGGTAGAGAGCACTTGGAAGCAGTTTATCACTCCTTTCTTCTGGAGATATCCTGGAACTGTGCAGTTTGCCCAAGGCCACATAGGCTGGCTACCTATTGGTGGTAAAATTACAGTGAAGAAACAATTGTATTTTGTTAAAATCAGTGAAAATAGGCATAGACTTTACTCCCAGACAGACTACAGCATCATGTCCTGAATATATGACATTTCTTAACAATCTATTTTTTATTTTATTGAGGAAGGGGGCTGTGTCTGAAATAACTGGCTCTGCTCCTCTTACTTTCACCTTCAGCTCCTGAGAATTTTGATCATTTGTCATGCCAGCTGGTGCTTCTGGTTCAAAAGGTCAGCAGAGGGTTGGGCAAGTTTAAGAACCACTACTTTAGATTGTAAGCATTGAATTTTTAATTATTAGGGCCTGTAAGATATTTTAAATCCACAAATTAGATGGTATGTTTGAGTAGCAGACAGTAGGTACAGTATGTACACTGTGTTCTCTTTGAATCAGAAAGATACAAATTCTCTTTTAAATGTAAGTTCCCACTTTTGCCATTTGTAGCTTTAAAAAAAAAAAGAGGCATGTTTATCAAAGCCAGGAACTTATCACTGGCAAAATGCAGTTTCCTTCCAAAGGAAACGCCATGGGAGGTGCTTATATCCCGACTTAATACCAGAGCTATGAGATTCTTCACACCCTGGGGCAAAGCCAGGTTGCTGCATCCTAGTTAGGACAGAGAAGTCCACACAAACCACTCAGCAACGCTACTCACACTTTTCTGGCATGGGTGATTTCCAGGAGGGTCAAGTGTGCTGCTAGTTGGGGGAAATCTTCCTCTCTGGTCCCCTCCCAACACTGTGAGCCACCCGTGTCCCTTCAGCGCTCCAGGGATATACCAAAAATCACAAGGTTGCTTACTTAAGACCAGAAACCAACCTTGCCAGGCAGGATTACCAAAGTACCCACACAGTGTTCAGGATCCTGAGAATAAGGCATCTTCTTCAGTGTGACCAGCCCCTTCTTCTCAGAATAACCAAATAGCTTTTTAAAAAATTATTTTATTAAAGGTGTTGCAAAACAATTTAAAGGTTCAAAACAAATTCAGAGCTTCAAAGGAAATCAAAAGGATGGGAAATAATTCCATATCAAACATTTAAGAAACTAGGCAATTCTAGAATTGCCCCCACAGAAAATAGGAAAGCTAGCTATCCTGCACCAATACTTAAAGTATAGTTAAATTGAAGTATAGTTCCAGAGCATATGCAGAGTGCAGCAGAATAATAGGCAAACATAGCATTCTCCTGAGAGAGACTAGGTAAACAGCTCCATAGTCTCTCCTATTTTTATACCCATCATCCACTTTTCTTGGTCTTTCAAAACAATTCCACCAATCGGATCCCAGGTTACCTTGAATCTTTTAGAAGGGAGTAAGGTAAAGGTAGTCCAGTCGTGTCTAACTCTGGGGCGCGGTGCTCGCCCCGTCTCCAAGCCGTAGAGCCAGCTTTTGTCCGTAGACATTTTCTGTGGTCATGTGGCCAGCTCAACTAGACACAGAACGCCATTACCTTCCCACCGAGATGGTACCTATTTATCTACTCGCATTTTTATATGTTTTCGAACTGCTAGGTTGGCAGGAACTGGGACAAATGACGGGAGCTTACTCCGTCATGTGGATTCGATCTTACAACGGCTGGTCTTCTGACCTTCTGCAGTTTACCCCGCAGCGCCACCACTACCCCCTTATCTAGAATAGTGCTGCATTAATAGGGGACCTTTAAAAAAAAGTTGAACAGAAAAATGATAATAAAGGAGTGGTGTTTCCTGCTGTCCTTTAAAAGTTCCAACCCACCTGTATGTCCCAGGGTTTCTGCTCACAGCTCCATTTGAGTGCAGACTAATGATCTACAAAAGAATAAGTAGGAGTGTGCTCAATCAAAAACAAGACTGTGGCCTGGTGCTGTGCCAGAAAGGAATGGGACACCTCTGGAAAAGTTCAGGGTGGATATCTAAGTCAAAACGCATGTGATGCCGTAATTTCATTCAAACAAAACTGTACCCGAAACAATCCAGATAGCGAGCTATATACCTGTCTGGACTGGCCCACATCTCTTCCACCTTTGTCATAGGAGGGCTTGCGCCCATGGCCTAAGTCAGAGTGGGGGAGAAATGATACCACTTGCTTCAAGCACCAGAATGGCTGTTTGCCACCCTCAGTTACTTTGGGACACAGTGACTGGGGAGCATTTGTCTTGCCCCAAGTGAATCCTGGTTGTCCATTCTTTATGCTTTTGAGTTTTCTCTGCTGTCAAATCAGAACCAACTTATAGCAACCCTAATAGGGTTTTCAAGGGAAGTAACATATTTAAGGAGTGATTTTGCCTGTTCCACCCCCCCAGTGAGTTTCCACGGCCAGGTGGGGATTTGAACCCTGTTTTCCCGAGTCCTAGTCCATCGCTCTATCCACTACACTACTCTTTCATGTTCTAAAACCACAATCTGAAGAGAGAGGGGGGGAACCTAACTATCATAAGGGCATGTTTTGAATATGCATAACAAAATGGATAAACAATGATGTTCACAGTCATTATAGGATATAATGCTTGCAAAAAAATAATCCCAGAGTAAAAATAGATCCTGATTTATCTGGTTTATCCAAAATTGTTTTTCAGTTAAAGTTCAGGCACAGTCCACTTTCTATCAAATAATTTTGAACTCTTACAGGAAATTGGCTTAGGCTTTGCTTTTCAAAATTCTTAATGCTACCTCTGTTACTGGTTTGGGGGGTAGATTTTAATAAATGCTGCTTTCATTTCTGACCCAGTATTCTGAGGAGGGATGATTTTATAACCTTGGCTACTTGGCCTTTTGAGGTTAGCAGGCCACCCATGGCTTGTTTTTCCTTCTTGTTTAAAAGCTGGAGGAAAATTAACTAATTTAACAAACATTCCGGCAGGGTTGGTTGGGTGGAGGGGCACATTGTTTGCTGGGATCGGAGATTGTCACTTGGAAAGGCCATTTGTGAGCACTCAACCATGATGCTGGCGAGACTGAACAACAGTCTTTCAACTATATAACAATTCTTGCCCATGGCACAGTTGCATTAAATAAAAATTAGACACTTTTGTTTTTTAAATTAGCAGATCAGTTCCATAGCAGTCTTGAGGGAGAGGTAGCAGATAGTCTTTTGAAACAATTTTTTTTTTTTTTTTTTTGCATTGTGTTCACTTTCTATAAAAGCTACATGGGAGGCAACAGAGACCAGAATGCTCATGAGCTGATCCATGTTTCCATGCCAAATTCTTCCACTTTTTCCATCCCTGATTTCCCCAAATGTTCCCCCTGTCATACACAAAGAATCTAACATTATCTTTTAATTGGAATTGTAAAGTCAAGAGAACAGAGGCACAGAGGGGGAGGCGGTTAAGCACTAAAGCAAAATCTTTGAAAGAGAAGTAAAAAATGTTACATGTTCAATGGGTATGCCTTACTTGTCTTTCTCCAAAGCAGCCAAGTAGGATTAATGACAGGCAGGCTTTTGTGTTCTCTTTCTATACATCAGTAAAGAAAGGAAAGGAAATTTAAAAGGCAGCTGCCAGCGAATAATTTGTACAAATGAATAGATCTATTCAGTTTCTGAAGTGCTTGCTAATTGTTTCTAGAAGAGGAAGAAGAAATCACAAATTGGCTTGCAGTGACAAGAAATAACAAATTCACATGTCAGTTTAAGCTTTGGTAATAGAATTGATCCACTATTAATTACAAATTTGGGACATGGCTGTACAGTTCCCAAAGTCAACTGGTTTAGCAGAATGAAGCCCAAAGTGATTTTCACTAATAAAGAAAATACACAATCTTTTTATGCACCTAGTTTAATAACTTTCCATGCATCTTCCTCCATTTATTTTATGGATGTTTTAAAATACAGTACTATTCAATCCAGGACTAGTCTTTGATAAATTCATTGTTCTGGGTACAGTGGTGCCTCACTTAGCGATGTTAAATCCGTTCTGGAAAAAACATCGCTAAGTGATTTAATCACTAAGCGATATTAAAAAGCCCATAGGAACATATTAAAACACGTTTAATATGTTCCTATGAGCTAAAAACTTACCTTAAAGCAAAATTCCGCCATAGCGGTGGCCATTTTGGGTGCCTCTAAAGCAAGGCAAAACAGCGGTGGCCATTTTGGAAGTGCCGATCAGCTGTTTAAAAAAGTTCGCTTTGCCATGATCGCTTCCCCGCGATCATCGCAAAGCGAATTTTAGCCATAGGGGACATCGCTAAGCGATCGCTCCAGTGATGGCCAAAAGTCCATCGCAAAGCGATTTCATCACTCAACGGAGTGATCGTTAAGTGAAGCACCATTGTATATGTTAGCAATCTTTGCTTGCCTTAAATATATTCATAGCATTTGTAGGTTTCCAGCACACTGTCCCAACAGTAGAAATACTCAGTATTAATTTATTTTGAACATAACTTCTTTGGAGCAAGTATTAGTAGAGGTATTTAATACTGAGGAAAGAAATTAACCTGGTAATATATTCAGTGCATTGCTACTAACTATAACATAGTACAGTGGTGCCTCGCATCACGATGATAATTGGTGCAGCAAAATTCGCTGCAAAGCGATTTTGTCGCTATGCAATATTTAAAAGCCAATAGGAATGCATTGAACCCCCTTCAATGCATTCCTATGGGCTTCAGACTCACTTTAAAGCGAAAATCCTCCATACGGCGGCCATTTTCGCTGCCCGGTAAGTGAGGAATCCGTCCCAAAAAACAGCGGGTGACCATTTTTTTACCCGGCAGCCATTTTGGAACCGCCGATCAGCTGTTAAAAAAACCATCGCTTTGCGATGATCAGTAAGTGAAACAGGGTACCGATCATCGCAAAGCGATTTTTCCCCATTTAAAACATCGCAATGCGATCGCAAAAGCGATTGCAAAAAGTTAATCGCTTTGCGATTTCATCGTTAAACGGGGCACCTGTTAAGCGAGGCACCACTGTATGGTGTGAGGTGAATCTGTCTTCATGGGAAGTATAGATTAACACATAGTAGATGGGGAAGAATAAGATGAATCTATAACTTAATGAATTCATGTTCTGAAGGCCTTACAAATGTAATTCATACTACAGTGGTGCCTCGCTTAACGACGATAATCCATTCCTGGAAAATCGCTGTTAAGCAAAAACATTGTAAAGCAAAATTTAAAAAAACCCATTGAAACCCGTTCAATGTGTTCTAATGGGGTAAAAACTCACCGTCCAGCGAAGATCTTCCATATGGCGGCCATTTCGCTGCCTATATAGCGAGGAATCTGTCCCTAAACACATTGGGGAGCCACTTTAATTACCTGGCACTCATTTTGAAACCGCCGATCAGCTGTTAGAAAAACATCATTTTGCAAAGAATGGGTTCCTGAAGCAGGGAAGCGATCATCGCAAAGCAGAATTCCCCCATTTAGACCATTGTTTTGCAATCGCAATTGCGATTGCAAAAAGATCGTCGTAAAGCGGATTCGTCATAATGCGGGGCAATCGTAAAGCGAGGCACCACTGTAATGCGTTAAATCTGTGTCAGTGCTTTCGTGTATTAATTATTTATTTAGGGTTCACAAGAATTTGTGCTGGGTTATGGTTACATATCATGAAATACAATAACAACCAAAAATCAAAATATATTTTGTCAGATAAAAGCAATGGCTTACAATACAAATTGGAAAATCTCAATTTTAAAGAGTCTGGGAGTTGTAAATCTGGCACTGTGAAGGAGGCACCAAGGAGTTTTCATTGGGAAAGGATTCTGCAGTTGTTGTGCTAACACAAAAAAGACAGCAAGAAGAAGAATGTGCCTATTCCTTGTTCAGAAGACAATTGCAGAACCATGAGGGTTGTTAGAAGAAAGGTCCTGCTCCCAGTGGAAGCTGCCGGCAAGGTCGAATCCAAAACAAGATCCACCTATAGATCCATGTTGTTTCATGACATCTGTAGGTGGGTGGTAAACAACAAAAACCAGTTCAAAACAATTTAGAACATTTAAAACAATTGGGCCTTCTATGGGAGAGCACTCCAAAGCCAAGATGCTACAGTAGAGAAAGACCTCTGTGTGCTGCCTTAATCCTATGATGTCCTCCCTTTCTCCCAAGAGTGGAAGTCAAAGTGATTTAAAATAAAATAGTTCGAATGCATGAAAATGAAGCTTTATAATTTAAAAAACACAGTAAAAGAAAAATTCAGCCGTTAAAAGCCCCCCCCCCCCCCCATAGCAAGTGCCAAAGCTTTTTAAAAGTGTCTTATCTAACCAGGGTTAGGATTTTTACTAAAACCACACACATTTCCCTCAAAAAAGGATCCAGATCTGTTTAAATCAATTCTGATTGGGCCACACAAAGTGCAATTGCACCCTCAGTTGTGATCCCTGTGTTCAAAAATTAAAAATAAAAAAAAAATAGGACAACTGGACACAACCCAGTTTGTTTTGAAAATCTGTACATTCTGTTGTGTCATTGAACTGGTCTCATTAAGCTTTTTAAAAAATTAACTAAGATAATATTGAGTGAGCATGTCCCCACATTATACTTAGACATGTTCACCATAGTGTTGTTGTAGAAGCTGTCATTACTCATGTGATTTTTTATAAAAAGTAGAGTAGATGTAGTCTTCCATTTATGGTGTATTTCAAATGTAGCCTCCAGGGCTGAACATGTTGTACCCCAATGAAGAAACCTATAGTAATATTTGAGTCAAATCTGTGGTCTGATTCTTTATAATGAAATGCTGTGTGTTTTGAGCTCCTGGTTCCATTAGATGCTAAGAAAGTTTGTTCCAAAGAGAAATCTCCTGAGGGCAATGAGACCTTCCCAGTAGTATGACCTTTTACAGCTGTGACTAAACGTTATATATTTAGGAAGGTTAGGTTTGGAGAAACATTGCACTGTCTTGTATGAATGTCTGTATGCTTCCTGTACAAATTCTGTGACTAGCAGTAAATTAAGCTTCCTTTTCAGGCGACTACCATTTTTGAAATCTGAAATTTAGGACAAAATTAATGGTGACAATAAATGTGTCTCTGTATTTACATATATATGCTTCTTTTAAAAAAACTGAGTAGATGCTGATGTGATTGAGAAAGCTAAAAATTATTGGAGTTAGAGCAGAAGGAGAGGGGGAGTTATACACTATACCTGTATATTGAGAAGAAATTTCCACACTGCTGGCAGTGGGAAGTCCTCCTCTCAGTTTCAAAGGAGGAATATTTGTCACTTCCAGAATGGGAAGAACAGCAAATAAAATAAAATAAAAGCCTATTTTTTTATTTTTAAAAAATCTCCATCTGCTCAAATCCTGATACCAGGTGCCCTCTAGGAGCAAGTATTTGCATTTTTTTTAAAAAAACCTGCATCTTAATTGAAAGAAGACCTTGATGGTGATACCTGGTTTGATTCTTCTTATATCTTGCTTCATTTAAATATGTTTAAACTGCTACTATAAGAAGGTCAGAGTTTTAAGCATGCTGCAATAGTACACAATGCTGTTGAAATAGAGGCAGATGCTCTATGTTTGTACTGTACTCTGATCATGGCACAGAATAATACAAGAAGTGTTCTGCTACCCTGTTTCCTCAAAAACAAGACCTCACCTGAAAATAAGCCCTAGTAGGATTTTTCAGGATGCTTGTAATACAAACCCTACCCCCAAAATAAGCCCCAGTTAAGTGAAACCCCACCCTCCATCATTGTGCAGCAACCAGAAGAAGATGACATGACTGTACAGTATTTGAATTAATGTAGATCGTTGCACATGAAAAAAATAAAACATCCTTTGAAAATAAGCCCGAATGCGTTTTTTGGAGCAAAAATTAATATAAGACCCTCCCTCTCTTATTTTTGGGGAAACACAGTAGATATCACACCAAAAATACATCTTTTTGATTTCTCTCACATGCTTTCAGGAAGCAGAAAAGAATATAGATATGAGGACTCTACTATTGCAAATTCCTTCGGCAACTGGTGTTCAGACTTACATTGCCTTTTAACAATGAGGTTCCATTTAGCTACCATGACTAATAGCTGTTGATAGGGCAATCCACCATGACTGTGTCTAATCTTTTTTTAAGGCAATCTGAATCTCTTTTAAAGTGTATATATTTGCAATTAGATTCTGCCTTCCTTTGCTTTTGTAGACTGGATTTTTCCCCGAAGGACGGGGAAATATAGTATCCCAGGCTAATAATATTAAAGAATGTGTGTGCATACATGTAATCTATTCTCATTCTTGGTTCCTATCTATATTTGCATGCATATCCAGTCGCGCCCAACAGCAAATCTATATTTACAGAATTAGTTTAAAATGCAAAAACAGAAGAAATAACAATGTATCGGATAAGAATTAAAAACCCAACCCTCTTACTTCGTTCCCATCCACTCCAAAAGAGGTCTTATGTTTGATTACATTTTGATCCTAATTTTTTTTCAAATGAGTTCATAAATGTGGTCTTTCATAAAAAAGATGCTCTTTTTTTAATAACAGAAAATCTTAGGCACCTTCACATTTTACCCTGGGTAATTTATCACTTTAAAGCATCATAAATAGTACTAATGTCTGCCTGAATATGCATTCCAAATGCAATTAGTAGTTCTTGTGATGAATTAGTAGTTCTTGTGATGCAGTCTCAAATTAAGAATATGCTTACTGCAAAAGCGCTTTGTGTCTGTATATACCCTGTTTCCCTGAAAATAGACCTAACTTGAAAATAAACTCTAGTATGATTTTTCAGGATGCTCATAATATAAGCCCTACCCCCAAAATAAGCCCCAGTTAGGTGAAACCCCACCCTCCACCACTGTGCAGCAACCAGAAGATGACATGACTGTATTTGAATAAATGTAGATTGTTGTACATGAAAAAACATAAAACATTCCCTGAAAATAAACCCTAATGCATTTTTGGAGCAAAAATTAATATAAGACCCTGTCTTATTTTGGGGGAAACATACTATTGAATGAGTTAAAGTTCCTACATCCTTTAATCTCTTAACTTTTGCTTGCTTTCTGTGTTCTGGCTTTTAGAACTCTCATGTGATCTCTGCACAGAGTATGGGATTCCATTACTTGAGCATTTGCATCTTTTGCCAAAAAAAGTCTACCAGATGTATTTATAGTAAAATGGTCGTCACTGCCCTCAACCTAACAATCTAGGAATTTAACGTACATTACAGATAACACATCATTAGAAGACAGAATCCCTCTATGCTGAAAGATGTCTGATTGTTACAACACAAATGTTTCACACTTCCTTTAGTTTGCAAATCAGTTTTATTTGCTTTGTGATTGGTCATTGGGAGCTAATCACAGCCTTTGTCTGTAGGTATGAAGTCACAAGGTCTGCTTCTTTGCTCTTTGTAATTGCTGCAGATTCAGCTGTGCCATTATACAGCAACATAATGAAAAGTATTTGTTCTCCATGTTAGGGGTCTACTACATGCCAGGCATAGGGACGTGGCGGCGCTGTGGGTTAAACCGCAGAAGCCTCTGTGCTGCAGGGTCAGAAGACCGGCAGTCATAAGATCGAATCCACGTGGCGGAGTGAGCTCCCGTCACTTGTCGCGGCTCCTGCCAACCTAGCAGTTCGAAAGCATGTAAATGCAAGTACTGTAGATAAATAGGTAGCACCTCGGTGGGAAGGTAACGGCGTTCCGTGTCTAGTCACGGTGGCCACGTGACCATGGAAACTGTCTTCAGACAAAACGCTGGTTCTATGGCTTGGAGACGGGATGAGCACCGCCCCTAGAGTCGGACACAACTGGACTAAATGTCAAGGGGAACCTTTACCTTTTTTTACATGCCAGGCATATATTAATAATCAGGGGGAAAGTAGTCAGTGATGTCAGTGGTGCCACTCATGACAACTTATACACAACCAATCAGGCATATTCAGGCATCTGTAAACTACCACCAGGGATGTTCTCTTTCCTCTTTTGGCATAATCATGAGGCAAGAGGGACTGTTCTGGGGTCCACACTGTGACAATGGCTGACAAGGACAGAGAAAAGCCATGTTGGGAGTAAGGCAGGCACCATCAGTGAGACATGTGAGGGATTTTTAATTCATTGGTTGGTTAATGAACAAGGCTCGGATGTGTTTTATTTTTAATTAATTTGTCCCTAGGATGAAATCCTGTGATAGGATTCCACCTATGCATTCACCTTTTAAAAAAATGAATATGTCATGATCTCTGTTTCCTTTAATGTGCAATAAAACTGAACAGCTTTTCAGATAAAATCCAGCTTGTCCAGTGCCTTTTCTGCTTTGTTTGCATACCAAAGACTTCTCTAGTTGAGAAAGAGCAAGACAAACCTCAAGCCTGGACTTTTGTTTACTGAGTCTCCTGGTCACAGAGAGGAAAACATTATCACAGTGGGCACATTCTTTTTAGCCTCTTTTATATAAAGAGGGAAGCAGGACTGGTGGCAGCAGCTTTACTACTAATGAGGCCCTTTGTCTTCTTAAGAGTGGCCGAGAGACAAACCCATGTTTGTACCTGCCGTAGTGTAACTAGGTCGGTCTACCATAGCTTCTTATTTGTTGCATTCCTAGAAAGGTAAATAATGCAAGCAATTCCCAGCTGCGATTCTGTTCTGTTCACAGCATCCTAGACAAATGTTTGTGTCCTTACATGAATATATATGAAGGGCATCAGTGCCTGGAAGAGCAACTTCTTTTTTGTTACACATTTGAATAAACTTATATATGGCATGAACAGGGATTCCCCTCTTGACCTGCTTGTGAACCCTGATGAGTTTGGGTTGTCAACTGCTGATCAAAATAAATTGGGTAGGCTTGATTTTGCATACTACTTTGCAACCAAAAAGTGACTTTAGCTTAGTGCTAATGTCACTGAAGAGCTGTGGGATGTCTGACATGGAAACAGAAGGATTTTTTTTTCCTCCTGGAGACATAAGGATTCAGAGACTATTCAAAGCCATGGGAAAAAAAACCCCACCAAACCTCCAGTTGAATCTGGTCCTAAATCTGATGAAGTGGCAGTTTAACTTTCAGTACTAGGAAAACAATATAAGGAACCTTTCTGAGGGTAATATTTATGGGATTTATTGTCCAGTAAGTTGGCAGGCCGACATCACCAGGAGCATACATCCATTAATTTTCTGGCTGATAACCTTAAAAAGAATGTGGTAATAAAAAAGGATACAATGAGAAACCCTCTAGCATGAACAACTGTTTGTAGAGATGGGGATTTGCTTCCTTGTTTTTAAACTATTTGTCACTGTGATATATCCACACATTTTTTAACCATAGTCTGTAGATTAGAGGCAGGTTACATTTAGATTTATTTCCAGCCACATTGAAAGGACAACCAGCAGCTGTATCCAAATGAATTTTGGACTTTGAAATGTAAGGAAGGAACACAAGTGAGTCAAACCAGAGGAATTTTCCTCAGAGGGTGGAAACAAGCTAAAGAGGCAAAAGAAACCTATTGTTTAGGGCAGGCATTAGAAACTTCAGTCAAGGGCTGCATTCCATTCAGGGTGATGTATTGAGGTGCATATACTGGTGGTGAACAGGTTCAGAGCCAGTGGACAGTGGGTATGCTCTTTCTTTCTGTTACCCCCTTACCACTCTCTATTTTTGCTGCCCCTTCTCTCCCTCTGTCTTCCTGGTCACCCAGTGAATAATGAGGAAGGGACAGATTGGTCCTCATAGATGTCTCATTTGATCACTCGCCAAGGGTTTTTCAAATTAATCTAAAGATTTACATGAGATTAAGAAAGGGCTGCATGTTATCCATCCAATGCTAGGGCACATTTGTACTACCAGTCGAAGACTTGGTTAAAATTAAAACATATGTGTCTCACCTTTCTGTTAAAGGAAAAGTATGTGAAAGAGCTACAGTAGTATTATTACTACTTTATGCTATTGCTGCTCCTAAAGCACTGAATCTCTAAAATAAATTGTAGTGAGAATTTACAAGAAAAAAATACAGTCCTCAATGAATCCACTTTAAAACTGATATAGCATCCTTCATAATGCTGTTTCAAAACAAATCTGCATGCAAACATCTGAATACTAGTATGTATAAAAACTGTAGATGATATGTGTCTTTGTTTTGAAAAAAAGCATTCCCTTTCTCTCACAACGAAGACAATGCCTTTTTGCAGAGGAAATATGTTATTAAATAACTGTGCACCATCACAAAAGAAGGTATCCAGTTTGATTAATAAGTTAATTTTCTACAAAGTGGAACGTTTTACTGAAAAAAGCATCATTCTTTTGCACCTATATTTTGCACAATATCCCGTGCCTTTCATGGTGCTTATGCTATTGTTGTTATGTATATTCAACTTGTTTCTCGCTTCTGGCACCCCTATGTATGACTGACCTTCAGCATCCTTTCAGACTAACAGAAAGTGGAAGCTTGGCATTATTGTGTCCAACAGTGTCCATAGTAGGCTATGGGTTCCTTTTGATGAGTCAATCTATCTCATATTTATACTGTTGGAAACCAAAATAATGCCAAGCTTCCACTTTCTGTTAGCCAGTGGTTCTTAACCTTGGGCCACTCAGGTGATTTTGGACTGCAACTCCCAGAAGCCTTCACCACCAGCTGTGCTGGCTGGGGTTTCTGGGAGTTGCAGTTCAAAAACACCTGAGTAACCCAAGGTTAAGAACCACTGTGTTAGACCACTGAATGTTCTAATCTAATTTAATAATGTCTGCTGACATAGGTAGTAGCTTTCTAGGGCCTTTCTCCCCACCTCTGTTGGACATGAGGTTTGTATATTTCTTCCCTGTTCCTGCTGCTAATATTTACCATGATGACTTCATCTCAGACCTCATCTCACCCTTTGGAAATCTTTAAAATAGACTGCTAAAGGAAATGCCATTGACCTTAGGAGGAGATAAGGGCTCATCAGCATGCATAAATATTGCAAAATCTCCTGAAGTGTTCACAGTGTACAGACATAGTGTAATTTTATCACAAATAGCATTCTCTTCAAGGTCCCTGAGGGCCGTTTATGATATCTGTGTTTAGACGTATGGTAGAATGAAAGCTGTATTTGAAGAGGTCAGTGCCCCAAATCTAGGCCATATTTTTTCAAGGTAATGAGATGTCAGCTGCTCCTACTGATTTTCATTAGAATGGCAAACCTGGGTCTGGATTATACCACTTCACATTGGAGACTGGGATATGTTCATATGAGTGAATGCTGTATGAATTCCATATAGAAAAATCATGTATTGGAGGGAGCATTATAGTATACTTTTTCATGCACAGGAGACCCAGGGTGGTGTAGTGGATAGAGTGGCGGTCTAGGAGTCTGGAGACAAGGGTTTGAATATTGGTCATAGAAACTCACTGGGCTGTGGAACTGGTAAAACCACTCTTTAAATATCTCGTTTACCTTGAGAGCCTTATTAGGGTCACTGTAAGTCAGTTCTAACTTGATGGCACATAACTTTCATGCTACTTTTCTAGAAATATACTTACTTCAAAATAGATAGACCAAAGATGGTTGAGGTGAACATGGGGCCAGAAAGTTTATCCCAGTGATCTTGAAGGGGAGTGGAACACTCACATGAAGTGGTATATTAATATCTACATCTAAAAAGATGTTCAAAGGCTGTTTCTGTTTCGAACGTGTTTCTGAATCAAAAGTGAGGCATATATTCTGGCCCATATCTTCAAAGTAGACTTCAGCACCAGCTGAATTGTTGTTGTTTAGTTGTTTAGTCATGTCCGACTCTTCGTGACCCCATGGACCAGAGCATGCCAGGCCCTCCTGTCTTCCACTGCCTCCCGGAGTTGGGTTAAATTCATGTTGGTTGCTTCGATGACACTGTCCAACCATCTCATCCTCGGTCGTCCCCTTCTCCTCCTGCCTTCACACTTTCCCAACATCAGCAGCTTTTCCAGGGAGTCTTCTCTTCTCATGAGATGGCCAAACTATTGGGGCCTCAGCTTCAGGATCTGTCCTTCAAGTGAGCACTCAGGCATGATTTCCTTCAAAATGGATAGGTTTGTTCTCCTTGCAGTCCAGGGGACTCTCAAGAGCCTCCTCCAGCACCACAATTCAAAAGCATCAATTCTTCAGCAGTCAGCTTTCTTTCTGGTCCAGCTCTCACTTCCATACAGCACTACAGGGAAAACCAGCTGAATTACCATGTAGCAAAAAGTCTTTTAAAACTCTGATAGACAGGTGGCCTGGAAGCAAAAAGAAGAATTAACATCTTCCAGTTTATTATTGGACTTTCACTGCTCAGTCATCTGAAGGCAATTATAATTTACAAGGAATAGGGAGCAGCATTTTACAAGGCAGTAGCAGAGAGCTGTTAATGAATTGTTATGAATTTCAGTCCTTTGTTACCCACCTTACAAGCACCACATCAACACTGGAACAAATCTTGAGTTGTATTTTTGAAAGATGATGAATGAGCAGTCATTTCAGAAAGGGTAAATGAGGCATTGGCAGGGAAGCAAAGGACTAAGGTCTAGAACTGGGACCTTAGGCAAACAACTGACAGCCTCTTTGACCACAGTCATTTTGTCAGTTACCCCTGCAGTCAAGAATCTCCTTGTGTGTGTGGCACTTCAACTTACTTATTTGCTCATTTCACTTCAGCTTACTTATTTGCTCATTTGCATTTTTGGCTTCTACACAGCTAGACAGGGTGCAGGTGTCCTCTTTGCTTCTGGCCACCTTGTATGTAGTGGCAGAAGTGAAGGCTCCTTCCTTTCCTTCCCTCCCTGCACACATGAGAGTCTCTCCCATATATATAAACCTTGTTAGAAGTAAGTGTGACAACCCCAGACCTACTGGGATATGCCACAGTTTCACTAAGCTGCCACCAACCATTCCCTGTAAGGAGTCACACAGACCAGGAATGGATTTTTAACAAATAAAGGAATAAGGTTTATTTAAATAACACACAGGGAAAAATAAAATGATCAAGTGAATAAGATACAGTAACGTGGCTTAGTCTCAATCATACATACACCAGTCTGGTTCACACAGAACACCTTTAAATAAAGCACAGACCCTGAACCTATCAGTTCTGGCTAACCATACAGACACCTGAACCTATCAGGTTGGTACTGACTGACACACAGTAGTACCCTGTCTGACACACAGACTCCCACTCCAGCTTCTTCTCTCAGCTCTCCTTCAGCTCTCCTAACTTCTCCACACAAACTCCACATATATATACAGTACAGCCCCTCCTCCTGATGTCCCGCCTTCCACTCCCCATAGGATGGAACTTTCCCTCCAACCCATGACAGACAGGTAACATCAGTGCTGTATGTAACAGTAAGCACTCCCTATCCTACAACTTCTCTCTTCTCATGATTAAGTCTTATAATACAGTTTGTTGCCTTTTCAAAATAAAATTTGCCTTATGAAAATTTCAGGGGTCTGCATCTGTCTTTATGGTTACCCAGTATGGTATAATGAATAAAGTGATCAAGGACTCTGGAGATCTGAATTCTAATTACCACTTGGCCATGGAAACTCCTGGTGGTGGGCTACATGTAAAGCCATTATTTAAATATCTCAGTCATCTTGAAAGCCTTATCGGGGGTCACTGTAAGTCATTTCTAAATTGGACAGACAGACAGACATACGCACGCGCGCACACATGCACGCACGCGCACACACACACGCCTCTTTCCCTCCCATGGACAAAGAAGTATTTTAGGGTGATTTTGACCTGGAAAATGACTGAAGGAGAAACAGCTCAGTAGTTTCTCCCCCACTTCTTTTACATTCCCACCCCTGCTTTGGAGGGGGGGAAATTAGGGCAAACACAGACAGTCATCACACTAGCATAGGTTGCAGGTCTCTGAGCATTGGGATTGCTATGGAGTTAGTTGAATTTACTCTGAGGAAAAATAGCCCTCTTGCCCTCAAAGGCATATTTTGTTATTTGCATCATTCTTTCTGTTCTTTTCTAACTGTTCCAATAAATGGATGCTTTAAATACTTGACTATTATTTGAAAATACTTGATCAATTAAATACCATCTCTAACTGAAGTTGCTAGAAGAATGCTGGATGGATAATAATGCTGTCTTGGCAGACCTTTTCTTTCCATAACTGCAGTTTTTCCACGGTCTTCTTGTAGGTTTAGAATGACTGGAAGGGTGACTCATGTGTGTCTTTTATCTTAGACCCAAAAATGAACACATCCTTACTCATCGAAACATAGGGACGCATGTGGAAAAACTGTAATTAATTTGCTTTCCCAAGGAATACAAAATTATTAATATTTTACTGAATATTATGAAGATGTGTCTTAGAATCACATCATTTTTAATGGGGGAGGGGGGAAGCCAGGGCACTTGTACCTTAGGAGTCATGCAGAAGAAGTGGTTTGAAAAGGTGTAACATATTATGCAAATAATATTTGCTAAAATGTCTTCTTCACAGGTGCAGGAGGCCTGTCCTCCAGCATGTTCATGCACCTTTGCTTTGTTTCAATCAACCACTAAAAGAGAAACACTTAAAACTGTAGAATAGTAGATCTGAAAGGAGCACCAACAGGGGTCATTCTGGTCAACCCCTTGCAGAAGCAGGAGGTCCAGAGCCAAGCCATTTCCGAGAGATAGCTGTTCAACCTTTATTTAAAGTGAAGAATTGAGACAGACTCTACTGTCAGAAAGTTCTTGCTAATATTCAGAAGAACTTAAGTCTTCGGGCCAAATGGGTATATTTTTAAATACCTTTAACATGCAGATATCTTACAATGTAAATTGCAGTAGTTTGAGAGATTTAATAATAGAGTCAGAGCAGGATGGAAAGCAAATGTCATAGTTTCCTCTTTGCTATCATCTTGAGTAACATCATTCCTATAAAGTTAGTGTTTTTATCTGCTCAGCTCTACTTTGGCTATCCCAGATGACCTTAGTTGGAACTGCTGTTTGGCAGCTGCCCAATGCCAGCAAAGAAGATTTATCTCCATCATAGAATCAGCAAATTCCAACCGCTTAGTCCTGCTTATCATCATTGAAGGTCTTCAGTGGCTTTTGTTGCATAGCAGATGGATGACCAAAAGAGACCACCAGAGCAGGAACTACATGTTTCAGATAACATACAGTCTTTTAAAAATTTATTTATTTTGCTATGGATTATCAGAAAACAGGTGTGAAAGTGCCTGTTTCACATGTCCTCTTTTAATGCAAAACCTTGCATTAAAGTAGGATGTGGAACAGTCCCCAACCCATGGGCCTCTCACTACTTCTAACAGTGCTGGACTCAAGGCAGGCTTGCCTGCTTTCCATGTGGGGAAGACTTGAGTTCCCTCCCCCCCCCCCGGCAAAACCAATGTTGCCAACAAGTCAGTGGTGAAGTAGCCAGAAAACCTCCCCAGCAGTGGCTGGGTAATTAGATTGTTCTTACATGAGGGGGACCTCCAGCATGTTTTTATTGCATGCTGAGCCCCAACCTGGTCAGTACCTGGGAAGAAGCCTTCCAGCACTGGGCAAGTGGGACAGAAACCCTGGTGGGGTTTTTAAATGGCACCAGTGTACTCTTTTTAAAACTGCACCAGGGCTTGTGTCACAAAACGACCAAGTTGCTGTGAAGCCGCTTCAGTCCTTTCTGAGAGAGTGGTTGGGGCCCAGAAAAGATAAATGAGAATAGCATGAAATACTGACTCAACAAGTATGGAATCACAAATGTGCTAGAATATTATTGTATTGCCACAATATTTATAAGCTGCTTTGAGGCTTCCATGGAGAACACAGTTGGATAGAAAACTTAAAAATAAATAAATGAATGCAGTTTCATTGGGAGACAGCCTCACAGTGTCACCAATTGGATATTTCTCTTCAAACAAATATCAGCTGTAGGGGACTGGTTTTCCTAAGGAACAAAACAGAAAGTTAAGTTCTGTCCCTATGCCCGGTCTGATTCATAATTTTTTCCCTCACTTGATTTACTACGTATATTTCAAAAATTTGCATGGAATAGTTCATCTGTAAGAGTTAACATAAAACTAGCCATTTAGCACTGAATAGTGAATATATTGTTTACACATACAGATAAATTCATATTCTTTTTTACATTTTTTCAGGATCAGCTTGTTTAGGCCTTTGGTTAATAACTGTAGGAAATATTATAATAAATCCGACATTAGTCTTATCTATACCATGTTTCTCTGAAAATAAGACAGGGTCTTACCTTCATTTTTGCTCCAAAAATGCTTATTTTCGGGGGATGTTATATATATATTTTTATGTACAACAATATATATTTATTCAAATACAGTCATGTCATCTTCTTCTGGTTGCTGCACGAGGTTGGAGGGCGGGGTTTCACTTAACTGGGGCTTATTTTGGGGGTAGGGCTCATATTACAAGCATTCAAAATTTATGAAAAATCATACTAGGGCTTATTTTCAGGTTAGCTCTTCTTATTTTAGGGGGAACTGATCAGGGTAGTAGATTGATTACAGTTACAACTAACTTAAGCCCCACTGATTTCAACAGGTCTATTCTATACTGTTGAATTTAATGGATTATAGAATCATAGAATAAATGGGTTGGAAAGGGCCTATAAGGCCATCAAGTCCAACCCCTCTGCTCAACGCAGGAATCCAAATCAAAGCAAATCTGAGATAGGGTTGCGGGGAGTCCATTAACTCATTGCCTGAAATGGGTTAGAGATGTGCTACATCTGCCACAGTGTATCTGTCAGCCTTCCAAACAGGAAAGATGTTTCTCCACATATAGGTGGAATGGCTGATAGGAAAATGGGAAAGCTTGGAGTGAGGTGAACTGAGTTTCATAAACAGAGATTCTCCATTTATCTGCAAATTCTCTGGTATTTTTCTGACGATTCATAGTGTTTGAAAGTTGTGCATCAGTGTTTCATCAGTTTCATGAAATCCTGGATTTTGAACCCTCAGTTGCTTCCAAAGCTTAGTTACTGCTCAGACATTTTAAAATCACATATTGAATTACTGTCATTCTAAATGCTTCTGTTCTACAAAACCTAAGTGTTCTTTAAAAAAACACAGCATCTTTATTTCTGGCCTGTCATGCAGATAAAATGAAGAAACTGCCTTCAAGTTATTCGTCTATAAACATTCAGTTCACATGACATGTGACTCTCTTTTGGATTTTCTCAAATTTGCATAGTTGTTTGAATTAGTAAATACAAAATATTACTATTGGCGTCATTTATTTTTGCTAAAGTTTGAGATAATGTATCTTTTACATTTACTTTATCTTTTGTTCCTGCACATGTGAAAAACATTGGCCAGAACCCTTTTGGCATTCAGGTAAGGTTTGTGTAAATTTTAGTTGCTAAGTGATGAAGTGCCTGTTGCATCTCAGTCACATGCCAAATTATACAACTGTGTGCCCCACACCTTGTCATTTAGCAGCCGCAAGTTATGCAGACCTTAGTTGAAGAACAATAGGAGTCCAACAATTATCATTCATTTTTAAAAGACTCTTGTTTCATATTAAGTTTTATTCTACAGCTAAATGAGTTTGAAGTTTCAAATTTATAGGAGAAAAACTAGTCTGTATTTTATTTTTTTAATTTTTGTTTGATTTTTATCTGATATGCTTGCACAGACGAACATGGCTACCTCTTTTAAGTCAACAATACATCTATTTTGATGTTGGAGATATACCTATCAATCTTAAGGGCTGTTCTTTTCTGAGTCTTCATATGTTGACAGTCTAGCCAACGGTAGTGAACGCAACCCTAGAAGGCCGAACATGCAGCTGGATTCCTTGTAGCACAGCACTAAGAATACTGCTACAAAATGTAAACCTACTTAATTGTTTTGTGAATTTGCAACAGAATGTGTCGTTTTACTTAGTTTGAACTATTTACTGAAAGAGCCACAAAAATAGGGTAAACTGTTGGAGGTATCCCTTCAGTCACTTCAGAAGATAAGTTATAGAACAAGACTGCATTGTTTCTCATGTTATAGAAAAGCAAGAATGTGTTGAGCAAGAATTGGGAGAAATGAAAGGTGGTAGAAAGCTGAATGTAGATGATCACTAAACAAACAAATCACCAAGTAGAGTCAGGAGAAAATCTTTGTCCCAAAAAGGTTAATGGAGAAGAGGCTTTTCATAACCAATTAGGTGTACTTTGTAAAACATGTACAGGTAATTGACAATTTATGCTGTCTGTCATAAGTAATGATAGACTATTAAACTGTTACTGTATCCCTAAAGGAGAAAGTAGAATTAGTGGATTCTGTGAGTAAACATGTACTCAAGCCAAGCAACTGTTACAGACCCAAGGAGAGACCTTAGGAGACATGATTTCTGTTCACTTTGACAATCTATTCCTTGCAGTGAGCTGAGATTTTCCTAGCTGTCCCCAGTTAATTTTTATAAGCATGTTGACTATATTAAAAGCTGCCTTATTTTATTTATTTATTTATTTATTTATTTATTTATTCAATTTTTACCCCGCCTCTCTAGACAGCATCTACTCGCTGTCCTTTCCTTCTGTTGGGCCAGTTTTGTTGGCTGATGGTGTTGGAGATAGGTAGTCCCTCCATTTTAATTGGCTGGGAGCAACTGAAAATAAAAAATACTTTATTAAACTCCTTTTATATTCATCAACCTATGTCTGATTCTGGATCAAAATTGAAATAAGAGTGGTGGATCACCATCACATGAGAAGGAAACACTAGATGAGTATTTGAATCATAGAACCATGAAGTTGGAAGTGGCCTATAAGGCCATCAAGTCTAACCCTCTGCTCAATGCAGGAATACACATCAAAGGATATCTGCCAGATGGTTGTCTAAATTTATCTTGAATGCCTCCAGTGCTGGAGCACTCACCACATCTCGAGGTAATTGGTTACATTACTGTACTGCTCTAACAGTTAGGAGGTGTTTCCTGATATTCAACGAAAATCTGGCTTTCTGTAACTTGAGCCAATTGTTGTGTATCCTGCACTCAGGAATGATTGGGAACAGATTCTGCTCCTCCTCTGAATGACACAGCCTTTCTAGTATTTGAGATGTGCTCTCATATCTCTCATACCTCAGTCTTCTTTTCTCAAGGCTAAACATGCCCAGTTCTTTCAGTCTTTCCTCATAGGGCTTGTTTTCCAGCCCGCCTACCCCTTCATCCTTGTTGCCGTCCTCTAAACTTGTTCCAGTTTGTCAGCATCCTTCTTGAAGTGCTGTGTCTAAAACTGGACACAATACTCAAAATGAGGTCTAACTAGTGCCAAATAGAGGCAAACTAATACCTTGCGGGTTCTGGAGACTATTCTTCTGTTAATGCAGCCTAAAATAGCATTTGCCTTTTTTGTAGCCACATTACACTTTTGGCTCATATTCACCTTGCGATGTATGAAGATTCCAAGATCCTTCTCGCTTTTAGTATTGCTGAGTGTAACTGTGTATCTCGTTTCTTTTTTCTAGATGCAGTACTTTGCACTTATCCCTGTTAAAGTTCATTCTGTTGTTTTCTGGCCAGTGAGCAAGCCTATCCAGATCATTTTGAATTTTGTTTCTGTCTTCCAGGGTATTAGCTAATCCACCTAATTTTGTGTCATCTGCAGATTTGATTAGCATTCCCCATACCCCTGATTCAGGTCATTAATAAAAACGTTGAAGAGTACAAGGCCCAGGACTGAGCCCAGGGGGACTCCACTTGTTACCTCCTCCTAGTTTGAGAAGGAGCCGTTAATTATCACCATCCAAGTACAGTTCTGTAGCCAACTATGTCCACCTAACAGTTGTACTATCCAGCCCACACCTAGTTAGCTTGCTAATCAGATTATCATGGGGCACTTTGTCAAAAGCTTTGCTGAAGTCAAGATATATGATGTCTATCCTTTTATTTGTATTCCTGCATTGAACAGGGGGTTGGACCTGATGGCCTTATAGGCCCCTTCCAACTTCACTATTCCATGATTCTATGAAAAGACTGAGCTAAAATAGCAATGGAACACTTCTGCCTTGTCTTGTCTTCTGATATAATTTTCCCATTTCCATTGAGTAGCTGAGCCACTCTTTTCATTGCCTTTTGCTATGCAAGTACCTGAAGAAAGCTTATTTGTTGCTTTTAGTATCTCTAGCTAGCCTCAGCTCATTCTCAGCTTTTGCCATTCTAATGCGATCCCTGCAATTCCTTGCTACTTGTCTACACTTTTCCTTTGTAGCCTGGCCTTCCTTCCACTTCCAATATGTGTCTTTTTGTTTTGTTTTCAGGTCCTCTTTGAGCTTTTTGTGAAGCCACACTGGCCTTTTTAGCTGTTTCCCACCTTTTTTTCTTGTTGGGATTGTTTGTAGTTGTGCATTTAGAATTTCCCATTTTAGAAACTCCCACCCTTCCTTGACTCCTTATTAGGATTTCCTGCCATGAGACTTTATTTATCTGTGTCCTGAGTTTGTTACAATTGTTTTGAAAGCCAGTGTGTGGCTACACTCTGCTGTGGTTTCCTTTGAGAACAAGAATTCTAGTAGAACATGGCCACTCTCTTTGGCCACAGGAGGCAGAGGGCACCAGGGACAGGAGACAAGAGGGCAGCGGGGGCTGCTTTGAATTTCTCACCCCTTCCCCCTGCATTTCGTAGGTCGAAGCTCCGGCCGCAAGTCGAACTGAAATTTTGCGGCCGGAGCTTTTCGTACCTCGAAATTTCCGTAAGTAGGGACCTTCGTAAATCAAGGGTCCACTGTATTTCAAAGTACTGAAATACTGAACAACACCAGCAATCATTACGTTAGACTGCACAGGGAAGCCATTGAAATTGAAATCCACAAACATCAGCAGAACCTCAACAAAATGGAAGAAAGTTTGAAACTCAACAAAGCTTGGCTCCCAGCAGTGAAAAATACAGCGTGCAAAAGGTCAACAAACTCTACCCAGCCACAAGGACCAGTGATCACTACACACAAAAAACCAGCTAAGGACACCCATCAATCACAGTGACAGATAATCTCTCCTCCTTATCAGAACAATACACCCACAACAAAAGCACACTGATCACCATAATCACCCATCTCCTGAAAAGGACAAAAGCTGATCTCACAGCCATAAATACACAACTCCCAAACAAACTGCACCAGAGGACATAGTGCTGTCCTCTGAAGATACCGGCCACAGAGAGTGGCGAAACGCTAGGAAGAATAACCTTCAGAACACGGCCCATGAGCCCGAAAAACCCACAAGAACTATTAGATCCCAACCGTGAAAGCCTTCGCAAATCTTTAGCTTCGGATCCTTTCACTGCTAGTTTCTCAATTTCTGTTTCTTGATCTTCACATACAACTCCAAGTGCAACTCTGAGTGCACACTTACTTTGCCCAGAGCCACTGCCTCTGGCAGAGCCTGTGCTTTGAAATACCTATAGGGTTGGAGAAGCAAGATACACATGAGGGCTCAGCTCTTTCTTGTTTGAGGTCACCCTTTTTCCATCCTCCAACAGCCCCAGCCTTCCACTCTGGCAGAGCCTTTGCTTTGAAATACTTGTTAGAGCAAAATAAAAATTATAACTTCTTTTTATAACTCTTCAGATATTTCTGGAAAAATATTACACAGCCCAGCTTTTACATTGTTAGAAATTCAACTTGTATTTGAATAACCTTTTGACAATTTTATCGGTTGTCCTCTGTAAAATTAATGTAATAATGCAGCAGTTTTAAATCAATGAATCTATGTATCACTCAGAAATACCATGAAGAGAAATGAAGTGCATATGTGATTTAGATACTACAAAGGCTACAGAACAAATCTGGTATGTAAGGTGACATATGAAGAATTACGTTCACCAGAAAGTATCTACCTAGTTCTGTATAGTTTTATATAGTGCTTTAATGAAGATCGTAAATTTACAAAGCTTGTCTGAAGTTAGCTAGTTTATATGAAATTGTGATTTTGGTGAGCTTTCCAAATGGACCATTTTTACAGCTTTATATTAAAGAAGATGTGCTTTCATTCTAGGTCAACATGTTTGTGGAAGGATTCCATGATGCCATTGTCCTATATGTTCTGGCTTTGCGAGAAGTTCTGAAGAATGGGTTCACTAAGAAGGATGGAGAAAAGATTGTCCACCAGACATGGAACAAGACATATGAAGGTAAATTACAATCACATGTTCTACACAATTTTGTTATAACCTGGTTTTGGTGAAGTCTCCAACTCTTTTAACTATAGTAATTATGTGCTGTCAAACTAATGCTGACTTACAAGAAGACAGACAAAAATTGTCTCTGAAAAAATGCTATGAAATAACAGCTCTGAGAAGAATGGAATTAAATCTGACTTCAATATGTTGCTAGGCAACAAAAGACCAAAATGACCTTGTAAAAGAGAAATGCTGCAAGAATGCCAGGCTAGGTTGGTAAAAAAAAGATAGAAGTAGTTTTAATTTTGCAAAGATAATACACTTTATGTGTAGCGATTGCTAAGACAAGAACATTTCAGAACTGTCATAAAAGAAATGGGAAAGATAGAAGAGTTTGCACCTCTGACTAGATAAAATGTCTCTTCCCTGAGGTAGCATTAAACTTGCTTGAATTGTGAACTTTAAAGATGTTTCATGCTGACAGATTAAATATTTCTAAGCTTTTTTTTATCACAAGAACATACAGATATCAAGGCTATCAACCAGTTAAATCCAAGAAAATGGATGCTTAGGACATATCGCTTAGAAAGACACAATACAGTAATAATAAAATATTTTGTAAGTTCTTAGTAACAAGCATGTTAATTCATAAGGACAAAGAGATAAATATAATATTAGCTAGCCTATAGCTAGAAGGGCAAATAGATAAGGAATAGCTGCTGATAGCCAGTAGATATTGAAAACAAGCCTTTTTTTGCTTGAGGATAATATCATTGGTTGAAGAAATAGATAATGGTGTGACTTGCAATAAACAGACATAAATGTAGTATAAAATGAGCAGATTTAAGGCGAAGAAGAAAAAAGGAGACAGCTGATCAACTAATAGATGCATTCATTGGTTGGCTTTTTGTATATCTAGGATAAGAGCAAATACCTTTTTATAATCCATCTAATGGTATGTCGATAATTATAAAATTTTGCTTATGGCTATAAAAGAATTGTAAAAAGTGGCTAAAATATTTACTATTAGCTATCTTTGGATTAACCTTTTACTTTCTGGAAATGATCTTTTGTTACTGCATTTACAGTAGTCACTTGTTCAATAAAAAGAACGCAATAGCCTCAGCTTCACTTTTACTCAGCTCATTTTTCTGCCCCGGTTTAGAGTGGAAGTTATAGACAACTATGCAAGATGATTTCAAAACTGCTATGAATTATTTTGGGTCTCATATAGACAAAATGTCTTTGTTTGAAAGATTCAGTTTAGACTACATGAGGCTTGCCTGCAGATATTCCTGGTCCTTTGATGTCTCAAATTTATAATCTGTATTTGTTAGGAATTAAAAAGAAGCAGTACATTGGGCTGTACCTATCATTATGGCACCTACAGATGGAAGCTTCATATTCGTCTTCTAGGGGAGATGAACACGAAGCTCGTCACCACACGTAGCCAGTTCCCCCCCCCCAAAAAAACCTGGGTATCGAATTACCACTTGCACACAAGGGTCGTCTCCTTCATACTGCACCAATTGCAAACATAGCCCAGCTGGATCTTCCCCACCTCCCTGCGCTGCTGACCAGTCTGGCAAGGGAGTGGGATGACAAGCCTCCCCACTAAGCAGCTGATTGTTCAGCAGTGCAGGGAGGCAGGGAAGACCTAGCTGGGCTACTTGTGATTGGCATGACACAAATGATGATGGCCACACGTACTGCAAGTAGTAAGTTGACACCCAGTTCAGCAGGGAGGGTTCAACTGGACTGGCCACTTGTGGTGGCGAGCTTCATATTCGTCTCCCATGGGAGACAAATACAAAGCTCCCATCTCTAACGGCAACCCTTGCCAGGGTTTCCAGAGTATAAAGTACTCAAAGTATAAAGTCATTATTTTCTGTTGGCCCTTCAGACTGTGCAGCTTGTCAAGGCCACACTGCATGGCTCTTCTCTAGGGAGACACAGTGAGGGAACGAATTCTAAAACCTCGGCTCTGCAGCCAAGTATGTACTCCAATTCACTGGGTACATCCAACCAGCTTTTTTAATATAGAGGAACATAATAAGTGATCTAGTTCCCAGATTGTATTGATTCAGATATTTGAAATAAAAAATCTGATAATTGCCTATTGATACAGTGCCATGAGTTGAATATAGTTGTATTATTTATTATTTGTAATGTTTTAAGATAAAGGAACTTGTAAAGAAAAACAAAACCTTTCTCTAAGTATCAATAAAAATCACTGAAAAACATTACAACAGTGTAATAAAATAATAAAATACTGTAATCTTAAAAATCAAACTAGCATGAAACCCGAAGGTCTTGAAAAGTTTAACTGAACAAAAATAGTCTTAATAAGACACTGAAAAGAGAGCAATGCAGGCACCAGGCAGGCTTCCCTGTGGCAGGCGGTCTGCTATGGGATTCTCCCTGAAAGTGTCCTGTCTCTCATAACTGTTTACCAGACTTGGGGTTAAGGGACCACTTAGTAGAGGGAGTAAAGATTTCATCAGACCCCAGCTACCATGCTGTGTAGAACTTTGTAGATCAAACCCAGCTTGTTGAATTGGATCTGTTTTCAAAGCAAAAAAAGCATGCTGCTTATATACCGCCCCATAGTGCTTCAAGCACTCTCTGAGCAGTTTACAAGTTAATTATGCAGGCTACACATTGCCCCCCCCCCAGCAAGCTGGGTACTCATTTTACCGACCTCGGAAGGATAGAAGGCTGAGTCAACCTCGAGCCGGCTACCTGGGATTGAACCCCAGGTTGTGAGCACAGTTTTGGCTGCAGTACAGCGGTTTAACCACTGTGCCACAAGGCTCCTCTTTCAGATGGAAAGCCAATGCAAGAAGAAAGGAAGAGAAGTTTTATGCTGTACTGTTCACAACAAGAAAATAACATACTATTCACTGTAAAGAAGAAAGTTAAAAGAAAAATTTTATAATGTGATCACAAAAAAGTGAGATATAAACGTATGGCCCTTAATTCTTTGTATGTAATTTTTAGTACAGAAAAGAAGCAGCTAACTTGGAAAAAGGAGATATACTATGAGAACATTTTACCACCTGCTTTAGCCCTTATCTACCACCTTATTCCTCTTGTGTTATATTTGGAAAGTTCCAAACCGCCTCTGGATATCAGGGCCTCCCTATAAAAAGATGGATGACTGTGACATGCTTTAGTTTAAAAAGAAAGTGTAGATAACATGTGCACCCTTTTTTAACATGTGGTCTCTTAAGAAATTAAATTAAATAGCCCATTAAATTTTATACACACCCACACTGTATATAGTGTGTATGTGTGTGTACATTTTTAAAATGCTGTCAGAAATATTCTGCACAAAGAAAGCGCTTATAATAATATAGTAGTTGTAATTTAGGTCCCTGGCTCCTGGCTCCTTCCTTGTTTTTGAAGATTGCAGCTGTTTAATTGTTTTATGTGCATATATTAGCTGAACACATTGTGTTTTTTCATTATTGTATCTGAAAACATGGTTTTATTAAAAAGTTCTTTTTCCAGTCCCTCCCCCCTTTCCCCCCTCCTTTTCAGTGGTATTATGTTTTGAAGTGCTTTTTGTATGAATATGCATGCTTGTGTTTGGAGATGTTTCAAAACCTCCATTTGATATTTCAGATTGAATGTGCCAAAATTTTATGTGTCCAGCCTGTTGATCCCTTCCCTCACTTTTCTGCAAAATTTAAAATATGTCAGTTTTAGGAGGTAACATACACATGCCTTAAACTTTAGACAGTTAACTTTACCGGTAGGAAAGTTGCTCATGTCAGGTTCATCTGTCATTTCTTACAGGGTAAGATTACCAAGATTTCCAATGGAAGTACTTAAACTAAAGGAAGTGTTTCCTTTAGATAAGAATCCAACAATGAGTTCAGAAACTGGAACAGCTATGAAAAACATAACAGGCAATTTTCTCAGCTGAGGTTTTTCTTCCTCACAGTAGCAGGGACTATTGGGTTCAAAATATGCATACTGGAGTATTTCATTAGGTTCACACATTTAAGCAAACTAACCTATGAGTTGCTCGGGGCAAATTTAATATGCAGATCAGAATGTAACTGTCTATCGTTTATATTACCCACCGAATTGTAAACAAACAAACAAATTAAATAAATAAATACCAATTCTAAAAAGTGTATACACAAATGCATATTTTAGAGAGGAGTGTTACAATACAAATGTTTGTATATCTTTGAAAATGGGGGGAACAAGACACTTCAGATTTATCACTGAATACATGAAAAACTAACACTGACTGAAATGGGATGATCTGACCATCACTAGTTAGAAAGAAGGGCGTATACTGAGCAAGAAGGCTCCCTACACACTTACCATGCATGTTAATCCACATGGAAGGGATTGTCACTCTTGAATTGGCCTTCTCAGCCACACTAGACGCTGTTCCAAGACCTCTATTCAGAGCACATTACCCTAGTCTCTTGAGATTGAAGGATGCCTACACATAATCCGGGCCTTGTGCAATTTAATTTTCTCCCCAAAACTTTTTAAATTTTTAATTTTAGCATGCCAAAGGTTCTGGAATAAGAATTCATTTTCCCTCTTACTCACCCTCTGAAAAACAGACTGAGATTATTGCATATATTTTAAAATGAGAAATGTTAAGAATTTTAGAAATGTAGACACAGAGATGAAATTACAATTTCTTTTGGAATGCCAGCAAAAGTGTTGGAAGTCTGATGATGTTTCTTTCCATATCAGTGTATAAAAAGTCTGTCTGCTCCTTAATTCTTTTGTTTTTCTTTGAAACATTTTGTATTTTGAACTTGTGTTTTAAAAAATTTCCCACATGCCATTCTTTAGGCATTGCAGGCCCAGTATCCATAGATGCCAATGGAGAAAGATTTGGGGATTTCTCTGTGATGGCAATGACTGATCCAGAAACTGGAACTCAGCAGGTAAGCATAGCCGTAGACTTGAATCTAATTGGTAGATAGGAACAAGGGCCGCAAGGGGTAGTATAGAGAATAGGAAAAAAGAGAGAAACTATGCCAATGAATGCCCCAACAATCTGATTGATTTAAGTAATCACATTTACTGAAATAATAATGAATAATTAGCTCATCTAGTTTCAAAACTACTAAGTGTTCTTGAAAAATTTCCTCCAGTGACCTAGATCAGTGGTTCTTAACCTTTGTTACTCGGATGTTTTTGAACTGCAACTCCCAGAAACCCCAGCCAGCACAGTTGGTGGTGAAGGCTTCTGGGAGTTGCAGTCCAAAACTCCTGAGTAACCCAAGGTTAAGAACCAGTGACCTAGATCACCCCACTTCATCCTCGCAACTAAGAGAATCTGGCTGTCCAACAGTCACCTAGGAAATCCAGGTTTAAGTCCTCACTGTCTCATAAAAATCATTAGGTGACCTTAGGTCAGTCACTTTCCCTCAGCCTAACCTATTTATCTCACAGGGTCGTGGGAAGAAAGCCATATGCACTGGCTTGAACTCACTGACAGAAAGGCAGGATATAAAAGTAATAAACAACAAGTAAGTTTCATGTGGAGCTATGAAACACCTTCCCAACCGATATGCAGTTGTCCCTATCAGTTCTGGCCCTCAGGTAGACTTTGAGGATTTACGTCTCTAAAGCCTTCAGCTGAGATGATTTTATTTAGTTTGATTTTTGGCTTTTCCACTACTTCTGTTTTTTTTTTTAAAGGCCACATTCAGACACAGACTCTCAGAGTAGAGTACTGTACACAATTGAAGATGCTTGTAAATGAAAGAACTTGAAACAAAAAAGTTTTGACATAAAGCAGCAAAACATTTATAGTTGTAGGAATTGTTAGTATTTTAAATATTACTATTGTGTGACCTGGCTTTTCAGTGTTTGCTTCATGTTTAAAATATTAATATTTATTACACTATGAATTTGCAGTGATTTAGAAGAAAATGTTTTATTGAGGCAGTCCATCTCATATTTGGTCTTCGTCTTATCATGTTGCCTTCAGCTCTTCCCAGCATTATTGTCTTATTCAATAAGCCTTGTCACTTCATACTATGCCCAAAATACTATAGCCTCAGTTTATTCAAATTTGTCTTTAGAAAGGATTCAGACTTGATTTGACCTAATACCCACTTATTTGTCTTTCTGGAAGGCATGGTAGCTGTAAAGTGCTCCCTCAGCATCATATTTTGAATGGATTGATTTTCAGATTTGGTCCAAATACCCACCTGATTTATATGGGACGTGGTGGCGCTGCGGGCTAAACCACAGAAGCCTGTGCTGCAGGGTCAGAAGACCAAGCAGTCGTAAGATCGAATCCACGCGACGGAGTGAGCTCCCGTTGCTTGTCCCAGCTCCCGCCAACCTGGCGGTTCGAAAGCATGCAAATGCAAGTAGATAAATAGGGACCACCTCGGTGGGAAGGTAACAGCGTTCCGTGTCTAAGTCGCACTGGCCATGTGACCACGGAAGATTGTCTTTGGACAAACACGCTGGCTCTGTGGCTTGGAAACGGAGATGAGCACCGCCCCCTAGAGTCGAACACGACTGGACAAAAATTGTCAAGGGGAACCTTTACCTTTACCTTTACCTCTAATAATTATTAATTTATTCTAAACGTCACCCCATTTTAAAGCAGTTAACAATCCACAAAGGGCACCTCCTCTTTTATCTTGACTCTGGTGAAACAGTGCCTATTGGAGCATCCATGTCTATATGCTTGCTGGCACTCTTAAAGAACTATGGAAAGATTTACTGACACAGGGCATCAGTTTGCAGAATCCATACAGATTCTTTTTCAGCACGGCTTGTCTTTCTATATGCTTGATCATTTTACCTTTAAAAAAGCTGTCAAACAATTTATCTACAATACATATTCAGCTAAAAGCCTCCATTTTTTGGATTTCCCTAGTTCTCCTCTTGAAAATTAGAGCTATACTGCCCACTTTCCAGCCTTCTGGCACAAGGATAAGTTTTTGGGACTTGTTTGTTTGTATATTTGTTTGAAGATTAGCATTGTAATGTTAAGAATTCTCAGACTGATAACATCTAGTGGACCGAATGATATGTTTGTCTTCAGTTTGCGAACAAGATCTGAATGTCATCTGTTTTCACATTATGTCACAAGTCCCCAGACTGCTTCTGTGATGAAGACAGATAAAAAGAACTCATGCAGCTTCTCTAAAATGTCCTTTTCCTCCTTCAGTACTCCTTCTTTACCATTTGGTAACGATGTAAATTGTAATCAGTGCCAGATTTTGGTCCATATTATTTCGTCTTGATCCCTGCCTGCCGCCCATACTGTGCAGTCGAACACCTGGGTAGACTGGAGGGGTAGGGGAGTAGCCATTGTCTATAAAAACACTCTAGAGGTTGTTAGGCACTCCGCAGTGGAGACACCATGTCTCTTTTTTAAAAAAAAATTTTAATTCTATAACTATAACATAAACAAAAACATATAACATATAAACTAAAATACAGTTTAACTGTGTTCCCCACCACCGTATGTGGGACCTCTTGCCATAATCTTCCTCTTATTGTTCTTGTTCTTCTATTGTCCTCTTCTCCAAAACTGCATTGATTCTTGATTTGGAGCTTTCTCTTTTCCTCTTATTAAGGCATATTCCAAAAATTTACCCCATATTTCATAAAAAATGTTTTAGCTCTCCTTTCTTAACCTTTAAATTACAAGTTAATTTATCATTTATTGCTATATTCCATATTTCTTTGTGCCATTCTTCAATTTGCAATTCAACTTTTAATTTCCATTACCTAGCTATAATCAAGCTGCTGTTAATAAATTGGTTATCAATCTTTAGTCATTTTGTCATATTCCATATTCTCATATATTGATAACTAAGCAATCTCAGCATTAAATTCTATATCTTTTTCACATATATAGCTTAATTCTTTAAAAAATTGTTTCCAAAATTTTTGCACTTTTTCACATTCCCACCACATATGAAAGTATGTACCAATTTCTTTCTCACATTTCCAACAGACATTCGGATGACTGGCATTAATTTTATTTAATTTTAACGGTGTTAAATACCATCTTAAACTGAGTTTAAAATTTTTCCCTTATTCTCACTGACATAAATCTTAAAACCCTCATTTTCTATATCTTCCTCCATTCATTTATTCTTTTTCATCTATTCTTTACCTGTAGCCCAGTTATCTCTCCAAGAAACCGGGCTTTCTCAGCAGTGGCCCCTCAGGAACAATCTCCCCCCAGAAATTTGTCTGGCTCCCTCGCTGGGTGGCCTTCTCAATACCTAACTTATTTCACCATCTTCAATTGTATTAATATTGTTGTTACTTGGAGTGTTGTTAGCTGCCCAGAGTAGACTTTGGTCTAGATGAGAGGGGTATAAATTAAATAAACAAATAATCTTTACAAAAAACTCATCATTGTCAATCAATTTCTGGACACAATTCAAAGTGTTGGTTCCAACATGCCAAGCCCTAAATGGCTTAGAATTAATGGCTTAGCTTTTGAGCTTGCTGAATGAGATGCCAAGATTTGTTGGCACTGCCCTTCTTAGGGATTGGGATGTAAATGTATCTTTTCCAGTCCTCTGGCCACTGTTGAGTTTTCCAAACTTGCTGGCATATTGAATGTAGCACCTTAACAGCGTCATCCTTTAAGATTTTAAATCGTTCAACTCGAATGCCATCACCTCCACTGGCCTTGTTGTTAGCCATGCTTTCTAAGGCCCAGTTGACTTCAAAATACATTTTGGATTTCAGCCTATTGAACTGTAAGAACAGTGAACTGATTTAATTTGATGTATACCAAGCTGTTTGTACGAATGGACTATTCGTGTATGCTTGAAGATCTTTTGTAATATTGTGGTGGCTATGACTATACACTATGGTGACTGAGTGATAAAATGGAAGCTGTCAGAAGGTAACTGTGAACAAGATTGAAGGTCCAAAAGTCATCTGAGGAAAGCTGAAAGGGACAATATGTTAAGCCAAGGTCTATAAAAATGAGGATATTCAGGAGAGATCATATTGACCCTCAGTCTCTGCAGATGTTCATGTACAGATCTTTTCTAGGACAGGAAATCCAACGATTGTATGACTAGTGTTTTTGTATATCTAGTATATCCTTTCTGTTTCCTTTTAAAAGCCTTTCTCATGTCTGATTCTGGTTTCTTTTCCTTTTGCATTTATGGACATCATTCATTTTGCTGCAATTGCCTTTGTCCCGATTAATAAAGCTGACCTCTCTTTGATGATGGTGGCAATGTTTGTTTATGTGGTAGTTTCCTTTCCACTGGTCATGACCATGTAAGTTCCTAAATGGTATGAATCCAAAGTAATGTTGTCCAGCAAATTGTTATCTGAAGGTTGGTTGTTTAGAACACGAAGGGCTTTAAAAAAGATAACAACCAAAAATGAAAATTAAACAAACATATTTTAGAAGAATGTAAGAGACAGCTGCAGGAAAAACAAAGCAATTTGGGACCACACACATACACAAAAGAGATACACCGACATTGCAGTGCAGCCTCCCAAAACAGTTAAGTGACCCATTTGCTGAAACATAGTAACAAAGTTACAACATGTACATTTGATCATGTCATCACCTGCAGCCATATTTTAGTAATAAAAATGGTCATCCTCCTCCCCAGGTTCTTATGATCCCTTAGGGTTCCTTTGGTCTTGGGGAAGCCTTTGGGGTCTGCAAGACTGGAGAAAGTCTTGAAAGTCTGCAATTTGTTGCCCCGAAGCTAAGACTGGCAGGAGAGATTTTCAGACATTCAAGACATTCTGTCCCTGTCCTTCTGCCCAAAAAGTCTTCTCCGGGACTAAAGGGATCCTAAAGGAGCCTAGGAAATGAGAGGGGAATAGGAAACTTTTAATTACCAAAGTACGGGCATGGCTGATAACATCATCAGTCTTTACACAGTGTAATTGTACACTACAGTGGGGTCTTGACTTGAGAACTTAATCCGTATTGGAAGGCGGTTCTCAAGTCAAAAAGTCTGTAAGTCAAGTCTCCATTGACCTACAGTGCATTGAAAACCGATTAATCCCGTAACAGGCCGTTTTTGTTCCATTTTGGTTTTTTTCTGGTGTGTAAGTCAAATCTCAGTCTGCAAGTCAAACCTATATTTTGCGGCCAGAGAAGTCTGTAACTCAAAAAGTCTGCAAGTCAAGCCGTCTGTAAGTCAAGGGTCCACTGTACTAGATTTCAGCCATTGAGCCATAGCTTCAAGAAGCAAAGATGTGTGGCTCTCAGACATTAAGAAATGAGGGTTACAGGGGTGGATTACTCTAAAAAAAGTTATCCAGTGTCTACATTGTTTCTTTGATTCTTTTTTGCAGAGCAAAACTGAGATACGTACTGTGACTGGCCTGGTGTTGTTGATGAAATCTTAATCAGTTCAAAGAGACTTACAGTGGTACCTCGATTTACAAACTTAATTCATATTGGAACGGTGTTCGTACATCGAAAAGTTCGTAAGTCGAGGCAAACTTTCCCACAGGAATGCATTGAAAACCATTTAATCCATACCTGCTGTTTTTCGTTCATATGTCAAGGCGCTGTTCGTAGGTAGAGGCATTAGTTCCCATAGGAACTAATGTAAAGCCGGTTAATCCATACTCTACCACTAGGAGGAGAATTTTTCTTCTTTTGACCTAAGATGAACTTCGGTCAAAAAAAGGGCAGGAAAGGTTCCCCCCCCCCCGTAAGTTGAGGCTCCATTCGTAAGTCGAAGCAACTTTTTCCGGTACCATTATATGTTGGTATGTTGATGATGTTCAAGATTCTAGAACAGGCAAATGAGACATTTTTTATGTAAGGATATAATGAATTCATAGATTTCTGAAGAATGTACTGTATGTTATATACAGAAATTGAAGCAGCTGAATATGCTGCTGTTTCAGGATTTCTCTCTTTCTCTTTATCTCTGTGAAATATATTGATTGGAAATATATTGCTATTTTGCTACGTTTTTTCTCCCTATACAGGTTATTGGGAACTACTATGGAAAGCAGGGACAGCTGGAAATGTTTCCAAATGTGAAATACCCCTGGGAACACAAACTGAGAATAGATGACAGCCGAAGTTCGGAGCAAACAAGCAATGCAGCATGCAAATCATGTAAGTACAGTGCTGTTAACTTGTGCTTTCTAAGCCCGCAACAATGGCTCTCCCAATCCATATTGGGAGACTGTGCTTATTCTTAAAGATGGTTCTGTATCTTGACAGCAGTATTACTTTTTTTTGGGGGGGGGGGAAATCTTTATTTTATTAAATGAAAACATATTATATAGAAACAAAAGAACAACAAACAGAACAACAAACAAATAAAGCACAATAATTATACACAAACAAATTGAAACAAAGTGCTCCCCTCACCGGGACCTATGGAGAACTAGACCTTTTCCTTTATTTCAAGGATTTCCATTCTCCTTCAAAAATTGTAACATTTCTTGTGATGGTGCTCTTTCCTTCCCCTTTATTAATACATAATCAATAAAATCTTCCCAAATGTCTGCAAAAATATGCCTTTTAAGCAGTCCTTTCTTTAAAATTACAAGGTAATTTGTCATTGATAGCTATATTCCATAACTCTGTATACCATTCACTTCATTGAAAATTATGTTTTATTTTCCAATACTTGGCTATAATTAATCTAGCAGCTGTGACTAAATTAGAAATTAATTCTATAGTTGCCCAATTATATTCCACCTTATCAAATATTGATAGAAGTGCTATCAATTTAGGAGATACTTCTACATTTTGTTCGGTTATTTCTCTTATTTCCTCAAATACCATTTGCCAAAATCCCATCACACTCTCGCATTCCCACCACATATGAAAATATGTGCCAGTTTTCTGGCATCCCCTCCAGCACAACATAGAGTAATTTTTATTTATTTGATTTAGTTTCCCTGGAGTTAGATACCATCGCCAAACAATCTTACAAAAATTCTCTTAAATTCTTATAGACATGGATTTCACTATTTTTACATCCCATATTTTCTTTCATCTCTCAGCGTTTATCACTGCCCTCATATCATGTTCCCATAAAATGCTCAGAGGGTCCTGTTGATCCTCTGCTTCAATTAATATTTTGTAAATTTTACTAACTGTACCTTTCAATGCTTTATTTTCTTCTAGATTTTCCTTTTTTTAATAACATTTCCTTAAACTTTATAACTTCCCTATAATTAGCATTTTCCCTCAACCAGTCTTTTGTCCAACTCTAATTGCATCACACTGAACCATGACAATTTATCCCATTCTAATATGTTTTTTATTTGCTCTTTACTCCTCATCCTTTCTACCCAATCCTTTAATCTAATTATTTGCTGTCCTTTTAATGCACTCTCCAGATTTTTCAGATTCGTAGGAAAAGTTTTCAGTTCAGTCACTGGACATAATAAATAAAATAAAAATAAATAAAAATAATGGTGATATTAGTAGTGGACTAAGCATATTCTTCTACTTATTCCAAATTAATAACATGTTTTTCAGGAAAGGATTGCCAATTATTTTCCCTCTATTTTTATTGTATGGTTCGAAAATAATATTCTCAAAATTTAGATCTAGCTCAACTGACTCCAAACCCCACCATATTAATGTATTCTCGAAGGCTTTCTTAGCCGGGATCCAATGGTTATTGTAGGTTTTTTGGGCTGTTTGGCCATGTTCTTAAGGTTTTTCTTCCTAACTAGTCAACAAACACTACCCAGCCACAAGGACCGGTGATCACTGCACACAAAAGACCAGCTAATGACACCCATCAATCACAGTGACAGATCATCTCTCACCCTTATCACAACAATACACCCACAACAAAAAACACGCTGATATTGAATTTTCCCCTGAATAGATATTTTTCTTCCTTATTATAATTAAACATCATTATCTCTGATTTCTGCCAATTTACCTGTAGCCCAGTTATCTCTCCAAACTCTGCTAAATGTAATTTTACCCTATCCATCACTCTTAAGGAATTTTCTATTGATAAAAGAGTATCATCTGCAAATAAATTAATTTTAATCTTGTCATTGGTCCCTATGCCACAGATTAAATTATCTTTCCTAATAGCATTCGCTAAAATTTCTATAAGTATTGTGAACAAAATTGGGGAAAGGGATCATCCCTGTCTAATACCCCGGCCAAGGGATATTTGTTCTATTAGACCATCATTTACAATAATAGATGCAGTTTTTGCTGAATATAACTGACCCATCACACCTCTAAAATATTGGCCCAATCCTAATATTTCTATTATCATATTCAATGATGGCCATTCCACGCAGTCAAAGGCCTTAAAATATCTAACAAAATTATACCAGCTTTCAACTTTTGTTTTCCTATTATGTGTATGATATATTTAGAAGTCTTCTCGTCAAATTGGCCATTTGTCTCCCTACTATAAAGCCACACTGATCCTCTTTAATATACTTATCAGTATACTTATTCATCCTATCTGCCAATATTGCAATAAATATCTTTGCATCTTGATTAATTAGAGAAACAGGTAGATATGCTTCCGGGTCCATTAACCCTTTATTCTTTTTTGCTATTAATATAATGAATGCTTCCATGATGCTGGAATCGCATCTACCTTCATTATATTATTATAGAGAGTTTCTAATTTGGGTAACAGCATTGTTCTGAATGTCTTATAATATTCTGGCCCTAACCCATCAGCTCCTGGTGTTTTTATCCCATTTTAACTTGCTAATTACTCTTCTATTTCTTCCTTTATTATAGGCTGTGCTCTTAAATCTCTATCTCCCTCTTGGAGACTGGTCCCTAAAAATTTTTCAACATACGTAATTCCTCACACTTTCCTTTGTGGGTTTGCCCTCTGTATATAGTCTTTAATAAAATTCTTGGAAAACCAACAATTTTTCTTTCATGAAGTTGCATGTTTTTCCCTTTCTATCCTTAATTACTTCTATAGGAACCTTCAACTTCTTGACTTGTATAGCTCTTGACAGCAATATTACAATTTGCCTTCATCAAACTTTTTAACGTTCAGTCCATATAACTTTAGGCAATTTTATGGGTAGTTCATCTTCATAGGTGCCAAACCAAGAGTGTGAAGCATCAGCCAATTAGATATGTGCAAACGGTTTTGTATTATTTAGTGACAGTAGCTTCATGATATCCCTGTTAGGGGAGGGGTCCCAAATCCCCAGTCAGCAAGCCGGTGCCGGTTTGTGTCCATGGCAGGACCAGGCCACGGAGACAGATCTCTCACCACCACCCCTGCACACACTCCCCCGCATGCAAGGCCTGCCACTCGCATGCATGGGTGCCTCGTCCCTCTGTGAGCACAGACCACCCTCCACGCATGTGCCCAAGCACACGCCCTCCACGAGCATGCCGCACCCCTCCGCACATGCATAGGAGTGCTCCCCACCCTTCCAAGAGCACACCCTACCCCTCCGCACATGCATGCAAGTGCCCCCCGTGGACCCCACCCCCCCAACCGGTCCACGGTTCAGAAAAGGTTGGGGACCACGTGAGATTCATTGTCTTACTGGTATCTAAAAAGCATCCTTGGCTTTTCAGGGTCTAGTGAGCTAGAGGTGATGATGTAGTTGAATGTGATGTGGAGGCATATACTGTATTTTTCCATGTATAAAACAACACTTTTTCCTAAAATCATTAGAGGAAAAATTGAGGATCATTTTATAGACGGGAGGCAGACACACATATCTCTTGCTGCCGCCGCTACCGCTACCCAATTGCTTCTTCCAGAGCTCACGGCTTGTCCCCGCCAGTGGCCAAGGCAACAGCAGGAGACGGAGGCGAAGGGTCACTCACACACACTCGGGCACCTCTTGCTCAGGCGCCTCTTGCTACTGCCTCCCCCGCCTGCCAGATCACCTCCTCCAGTGGGACTGATGGGGCTCAGCTCACATCACTGCCTTGTCCCCTCCGGTGGCGGAGGCAGCAGAAGGCAGAGGCAAAAACGCAATCTTGTGCTCTCATGCGCTTCTTTCTGCTGCCGCTGCCGGATCACCTCCACCAGCAGTCGTTTCCTTAGGGCAGGGGACAACACAGCAACATGAGCTGGAGGTGAGCCCCGGCAGTCGCACAGGAGGAGGTGATTGGGCGGGCAGCAGAGGCAGCAGGACCAGGAGACGAAGATGGAGGAGCAGTTGCCCATTAACTGCTCCTCCACCTCCATCAAGGGTCAAAATTGGGGGCTTGTTTTATACATTGGGGGGTCATATACACAGAGATACAGTTAAGAGTATACAAAACAGTTCAGGGAATAAATTATAGTGCCTGCAGCTGTGGTATATAGCCAAGTGTGTCAGTGCAGTTGGCTATCAAACTAGAGATTAGGAGTTTGAATCCCCACTGTGCTTCTTGGGAAAACAATCATCCTGTGGGGCCTTGGGCAAGTGCCATACTCACATAGCACCACTAGAAGAAGGGAGCGACAGATCACTCCTAAGTACTGCAAACTGAGAAGACCCCAGGAAGATTATTGTAAGTCAGAAATAAGCCTGATGATGTATAAATATTATTCAGTTCTTCAAAAACCCTCCAGTTTATCAATGTGGGATATTGTTAAACTGTGTCCACAATTAAAAGAGCCTGAGAGGCATAATCAAAACACTGGTAGACTCTGCAAATTGGAACTGTGAAGCTTAATTACTCAGCACCCAACTCAACCATCTGAATTGGGCCTTACAGGCAAATGGATATTCCAAGAATGAAATCACAAGAGCCACCAAACCGAGAAAGCAACACCAAACTGAAGAAGAAAAACCACCCACAAATAAAGTATTTCTACCGTACATCAAAGGGGTCACGGACCGCATGGGGAAACTGTTGAAAAAACATAACCTACAAACAGTATTCAGGCCCACCACAAAAATACAACAAATGTTACGGTCAGCAAAGGACAAAAAGGACCCCCTCACTACTGCAGGAGTATACCAGATAACTTGCAGTTGTATCCAGGTATATATCGGGACCACAAAATGCAGCATCTGCAGCAGAATCAAAGAACATGAAAGACATTGCAGACTAAAACAACCAGAAAAAATTGGTAGTAACTGAACATGCCCTGAAACAAGCTGGACATTAAATTCTATTTCAGAACACAGAAGTACTGGACGACACCAGCAATCATTATATTAGACTATATAGGGAAGCCATTGACATCCACAAACAGCAACAAAGCTTCAACAAAAAAGAAGAAAGTCTAAAACTCAACAAAGCCTGGTTCCCAGCACTGAAAAATACAGCCTGCAAAAAGGTCAATGAACTCTACCCAGCCACAAAGACAGGTGATTACTACACACAAAAGACTTGCTAACGACCTCCATCAATCACAGTGACAGATCATCTCCCCCATTATCACAACAATACACCCATAACAAAAAACACCTTGATCACCATAATCACCCCATCTCCTGAAAAGAACAAAAAGATGATCCCACAGCTACAAATATTCAACTATCCCAGACACTGCACCAAACACAGACAGAGTTCTAACTCCTGTCCTCTGAAGAGGGTGGCCATAGAGACTAGTGAAACGTTAGGAAGAAAAACCTCCAGAACACAGCTAAACAGCAAAAAAAAAAAGAAAAAAGAAAAAACTATAGCAACCATCGGATACTGGGCGTGAAAGCCTTCAAGAATACAAAGATGAATAGCATCTGCTTATTGGTATCTTTGAGAAACAAAATTTTTGATTCTTTGAATGTATTTTATAACAGAACAGGCAACATCTGAGTGGTTGGGAATCCTTGCTTCCCACCCAACCACCCCCAGTGTTTGGTGGACTGTACCACAGCTTCTCAATTTTCACATCTCTCAAAAATCTTGGGAGAATCATTTGCCATTTAAATGCAACACATATACCTTGGCTAGTCAGAATTAGAAAGTGGCAGGCTGGTCACTTACAGTTTCTTAAAAAAGGCTAACTCTGGGTTAAATAAGGCTTGAAGGTAAAATTACATCATCATCATCATCATCATCATCATCATCATCATCATCATCATCATCATCATTATTATTATTATTATTATTATTATTATTATTTATCTATTTATCTATTTATCTATTTATCTATTTATTTACCAAACAGAAATTGTCAGGGTTGCACATCATATCCAATTTTTTGCACCACTGCAAAACCATACACTAGGGGACCCATGATTTCTTTGGTGTAGTCTGTGGGCACAGATGGGCACTTTAATTGGATAGTGGCTTGGGGATAATCCTATGTAAAAATCATGTGGATCCAACAACTGCTGGATAGCTCAGTAGTTTAGGTCCCTGGCTTTGAAGCCAAAGGTCTTGAGTTCAATTCCCACTGTGCCTCCTTGTTAGAGACTGGAATTGAAGTTCCTTAGAGTCCCTTCCAGCTCTGCAGTTCTAAGGTTGCTAATGTTATTGTCCATGCCTTAGATCAGTGTTTTCGGACCACTGCAAAGCCCATGTGCCCAGGGAACCATGATTTCTGTGTTGTAATCTTTGGGCCCAAATGGGGCCTATGTCTGAACAGTGGTTGGGGATGATCCTACATAAAAATCATGTGGATCCATGAAGATCTGTGCAACAGATCCATGTTTTTGCACCACTGCAAAGCCATGCTTTTGGAGAGCCATGATTTCTGTGGATCACAGATGAGCCCTATGATTTGATAGTGGTTTGGGGATGATCCTATGTAAAAATCATGTGGGTTTGTACTTTGGATGCATGTTTTTGGATGCATGTTTTTGCATGCATCCGTACTTTGGATGCATGTTTTTGCATGACTGCAAACCCATGCACTGAAGAACCCATGAGGATCCCATATGTTGGATCCATATCTTTATACCATTGCAAAGCCCTGCACTGGGGAATTCATTACTTCTGTGGTATAACCTATGGACACAGCTAGAGTCTATGAGTGGTTTGGGGAAGATCCTGTGGAAAAATCATGTGGATCCATGAGCATCTCTGACTTCTATTGGTGTTTTGAACCACTGCAAAGCCATGTGATGATATGACCCATGATATCTGTCTTGTAGTCTGTGGGCAGAGATGGGGCTTATGATTGGACAGTGTTTGGGGGATGGTCCTACAGAAAAACCATATTGATCCATGAGGAATTGTGCTTTGGATCCATATTGATAAGGAAAAAACCTGCAAATCATTCTAAAGTAATTCATAAAATTTTTTGCCTTTCTCTGAAAATCATTTCCAAGTTGGGACATCTCTGTTGTAATTGTCAGTGAGTTTCAGTGGTTTGGAAACTTTTTTTTTTCATTTACTAGTCTCAAACTAAATATAAAACACAGAGATACACACACAATACAAAAATAAATCTGGAAAGAGATTTATTTATAATACATTTCTCAGTGATTCTGTGCAGTTCACTATATTTCTCTATGAACTGCTGTTGCTTACTTCTTCTTTCTAATTTTTCAAGCAGGTGGCCTAGGAGAATCAGCAGTTACAGGAATTGTTGTTGGTGCATTGCTAGGAGCAGGATTGTTGATGGCTTTCTACTTCTTCAGGTTGGTTCTATTTTGGAAGAACGCTATGTATGTGTGTCTGTCATCTTTAACTCATGCAATAATGTAAGGTATTGCCCACCAGATATATTTTTCAAAAATAAGAAAATATGTTCCCTTTTTGTTTATAACAAAAGATCAGTGAGGCTCATTTGCCTTTTGTCCTCTTTATGTGATCACTTCCAACTAGCATTGAGGCTACACACTTGCACAGGCAGTAACAGAAATTTGATGCAAGCTCTACACAGAGGTTTCCCAGTGATTACATCCATGAACACAAAAATGGCTATCAGTTCCATCAACTACACATGGTTTTATTTCCCCAGCTAATCATCGCCACACATTTAGTGATGGAACTGCCACATTGTGGATAGAGTTACAGCTTGCATTCACAGAAGCTTAACATACACTTTGTTTTTCTCTAATGCATGCCAGAACCAGCCAATATATAAAGAAAGGCCCTTAGGACCCCATATCTTAGTAGGGCTCTTTAATTACACAGCCACCATAACAGCATTCTAGTTTTCTAGAAATCCCCCTCCTTACTGGGTTATATGGCATCCTAGAGATACAGCATTCCCCCTCCAGTCAGAAATTCTGACTGGCTGTCAAGAGCCCTTGTTGGTCACACCACCAAGTCTTCAGAAGACACCCTGCAATGCTATTCAATGACAAATTTATCAGGCTGACATACAAAGGGTGAAAGAAGCATCACATACAAAGTTTGGAAGAAAGATTAAATAAAAGAGGAAAAATGAAAGAACACCAAACTTTTGTGTACCCCCTTATGTTAACACGAGTGATGCATGTTTCAGAGGCTCACTTTTGGAAAACAATAAAAAAAACCCCACAAAAATGAAAATCTTATGTCTGTGTTTTTTTTTTTCTTTCATGTTAATCTGAAAATCTCATCCCTACTAGCATTTAATTGGATATGTAGATATAGTGCTCTGTGTTTGGTATTGTCACTTTTCTTAAAAGCTGTGATTTGAGGAATCCCTCAGTCAACTGGCTGGGGAATTCTAGGACCTGTTGTCCAAAATGTAACATTTCCTAGCTCTGTATACGGTATGTTTGAGTATTAGGTGTAATAGGATTCTGCATAGGGCTTTAATGGGGGAGTAATGATTTAGCCAGAGATAAAGAATACAGTAAGTCAACAGGAAATTATATTTTGCAGTTTTGAAGCAGTTCCATTAAATGTTTGAGGGAGCTAACAATTGAACAGTTTCACTATTTGGTAGTCTTAATGCCAAAGTATCAGTTGTGCTTTATACTGATTTCCTGATCATTGAAGTTTCAATATTTTAAAAGAAAAAGAAGTTTATCTGAGATATTTGGAAATAAGTTTTAGAGTATGCAAAAGTGCTCTGATCTTTTGGCAGCCATATTCTTCCATTTTATATGTCATAAAATATGTCCATCCTTGACACACATTCTTTTGTGGAGCGAGTTCTTATCTGAAACTAGAAGGCATTTTTTCTTACTCTATGCCACCCATTCCTTTTCTACAGGAAAAAATACAAAATAACTATTGAGAGGAGAAGTCAACTGGAAGAATACAATACTGGCAAACACCGACAGCTAAGAGAAGACTCTATACGGTCTCACTTTTCTGCTGCATGAACACATTGCTTCTGTGGGAAAAGTCTATAGACAAATCAAAACTACCAAAGACAGCTGCAGAAAAGAAGCTTATTAAGGACTCGTCATTCTAAAAGTAGAGTAACTTTGTCTTAATTTCTTTCAGAAACTCAGGAATTATTCACACACTACAGTATGCTGCATGGCTTTTTAAAAAAAATCTCTGTGAAAGGAGAATGACAGTTCAGTTTTTATATTGGCAAGATGGTTTCAAAACTATTCTAAGACAGGTGATTCTGGTCAGCTGCTTTGTTTCTTGGAAATGTGAATGGTTCTTTGTGATGACTTCTTTTGAACTTCAGATGATCCTTCATTGACCATTTCTTATCCCAGATCAGATTATCAAAAATATATATGTGATTTTGGAAAAGCAACTGCTATTTCATATCAGAAACATGAATATAGGTTGACCTGTGAGAGCAAGATATGAATGAGAAGTACATGGTGGATATACATTTGTAACTGGAATATAAGAAACCACAAGATTGAGTAAAGGGAGGCAATTCTAAAGAGCTATTTATGTGACACATTGGTTTTCAGTAAGCTTGCCATAGCAATCCTTATGAAATGATTTATTCACTGATAAGCTTGAGATTGATATCAACTGAGTGACTGTTCACAGGTGTGTCTGTGAAAAGAAATTTTGCTGAAGAGAAATTCTATTTACATGAATATTTTCATGGGATTTTTATTTTAAGAAATGTCCTCCACTGCTAACATTTCCACATCCTATGTATAGGAATTCTGTCAGAGATCTCTGGGGTTATGCATCCATTGCTACATGTCCTTCTCTTTTGATTTTTTTTTAATGCTGCTTGCACAAAATGTTTGCAGAAAAGATTAGATCTAGTCTATAAACGAAGTAGTATCAGATGGTTGAATAACTGAGGTAATAAGGTGGATTTTCAACTTTAAGAGTACAAGTGTGTGGATGAGGGTGCATTTCTGAATGTTCCCATATTTGTTTTAAAAGCTCAACAATAACAATATTAGTAATTTAGAGAAGATGTTTTAGTTAGTCCTCTCACTGTCTTGCTTGCTTTCTACTAGACTTTTAAAAATAGAATCTTTTTAAAAAAATCTCTTTCTTCTACCTGTACTTTGCAAATTATACCAGTCTTTCTATGAAGCCATTCCCATTCCATTTTGTTTAATTGTAAACCAGGTTGTGGTGGTGCTAGTGACTAGAAATGGGATAAAGCACCTTATATTGTACATCGATTGCTGTACATGTGTGTATTTATACACACATGGCAGAAGACTGCAGAAAGTTCAGATGATGGTCTGGCTTCCTCTCTGCCCTTCCTCATTCAGACCAGGTTCCTCTGCTGCTCCTTAAGCCTTTTGGTTACCACCACTGAAATTTAACCTGGTGAACAAGTTGAGAACCTTGATCTTTGTAGTCATGCATATGTGATGTCCATGCAAATAGGATAGTCCTAATGACTGCATAAAATAGCTGTTACTGAAAAGCAGGCGATTGCTCGGAGTATGTTCCACTGAAGCCTGTGGTGCTTAGTTCTGAGTAAATTATTACAAGATTGCCAATGGCTACATAAGATAATCCCTTTTAGGGATTCTTGAGTAGGATGCAAATATCCCACTGCCATCTTTGAGACCTGATTGGTTTAGCTATTGTAAATACTAGGTGTAGTGGTGCATTTTGTACAGTAAAGACAACTGAAAAGTTTTTTGTTGTATAAAAGATGACAGTTTGGGTTAACATTTTATTTTTAGGTATTTTAATCTTATATTTTTGTATTGGAAAATGTCTATTTTGGATTGTTTTATTTCACAATGGAAAATCAAGGTGAAAGCACACTTGTAGAGCTTTTTTTTCTCCAAGTGTGAATAATAGAGCATAGAATTTCTTAGATGTATATAACAGTAATATCTTTTACCATTGCCTATTAGGCCAGTCTTCCTCCTTCCCTTCCCTTTCTTTCCCCAAGCATGCCTCTCTGATTTAGTGGCCAGATTCTACTGATTATAAAGAAACCGAGACGTTGTGCATATATTCCCAGTCTTTCTCTATCAAGATTTTTTCTTAATACATCCATCTCTCATCATAAGGTTATATGAATCTTTAGCAACAATAAGAAACTCTCTTAGCATTGTTGGCTATTCTCATGTTTTTAGTGTGGCTCTCTTGCTTCAGACTTTCAAGCTTTCACAGTCAGTTCCTCACTTCAGTTTATCTGCCAGTGACCATCTATACACTTGCCAGAAAAACCACCTCCTGCCAACCAGAGAGGCAGAGGTTGTGCTAGGCACACCTGTCCGTTCCCAGCATCTGTACACTTGCAAGGTTCTACCTCCAGCTGACACCTGCGTTTTCTGCTTTTCATGTTTCCCACTATTGAAGGTGGCAGCTCTATTTGGGTGTGGCCCCATCTGCCATATTCTTCCTTCTTTGGAGTGTACCACCTCATTGGCTGCTAACTCCAGCACGTATCCCATCACCAGCACTCCTAGAATTGTCACATACACTGTGTGTGTGTGTGTGTGTATGCAAATTTTGCTATGCTTTGATGAGGGCCCTCCAAAGTGTGCTATTAAAAAAATAGCCACTTGCAGGGCATAAGGGCTATTTCAGTAATAAAAACCATTTTGGTATGGACAAAAAAAATTGAGGGAATGTAAGATCAGGTGTGGCCCTCCAAAGCCCATAGATGGACGTGTGAGAGATTTCTCTGGAGATTGCCCATACGGAGTATGTACATACAGAGTATGTACTCAGGTTGTGTTGAGCTCATTGCTATGATATGTGAAATGAATTGTGATCTAGAACTAGGGATGGGCAAGAAGTTTGTTATGCATTTTAAGGCAAACATACCTACTGTCGGTTTTGAACTGATATGCAGTAGAGTCCTCTGATTAAAAATTCTAGACAAAAATGCATATATAAAGAAAAGAGCACACAAATGAATATGTTAGTGAAAATTATGCTAAAATGTATACTACTAGGAAAATTCTTGAAAAAAATGTTCCTGTTGGGTAGATTTGCATATATATTTGCATGTAGTATGTGCAGTTGTGTACACTTTAAAAGTTTTTAATGAAATATATTTAATACTAAAAAAACAGAAATCAAAGCATACGTTTGTAGAGCTAAAATACACCTGTCTTCTCCTGTGGCTGTACATTGCAGGAGGAGATGGACAACCAGCTGTGTTTCAGGGAGGTTTTATTGTTCTTGCTGATCCTCTCCTGAGGAAACCCTGGAGATTTCCAGGCAACCCACATTATCTCAGAGAAGAGTTTGAAAACCACTGGGTTAGGTTGTAAGTAATCAGGTTTTCTTTTCAATAATCTGCTGCTGTTTCACTATCAGTTATTTTTAATTTCATGTTATTATTTTATTTTTATCAGCTTTCACAAACTGAGAATATACACTGTTTTTTTTAGGATAAAATCTTTTCCAGGGATTTTTTTTTTAATCATCAAAACTTGTTTTACAGAAATGCATCATGGATCCCCATGAACGTAAACAGTCAGTTAAACAGAGCTATATATCACAGTGTTTTTTGGGACTAATTAAATTAAAGCAAATTGCTTTGTTCAGCTGAAATCAACAGATGCATTATTATCTAGATTGTTGTCATGTGCCATCAAGTTACTTACTGATCGACTTTCGTTAGAACTTAGTTTCTTGCCACTGAAAATATAGTAATGCTTTTTTTTTGCCTAATTGTTGTTCTTTGTTATAAACCATCATGTTGTTTCCAACTTAGGATGACTCTGATTGGGTTTTCAAAGTACTGTATGTGAAATGTTCAAGGAGTTTACCATTGATATCCCCTAGTGACTTTCTATGACCATGCAGTAATTTGAATCTGTGGTGTCCTAAGTCTTATGGTATGACAGCACTGGCAAACTGAATTGGAGTGATTCAGCTTTGTTGAAGTTTGATTCTCAGACTGTTTTATGCTTCTATTCGGATTAGGTTATCACATGAAAGCTGTGGATTGCTTCGGTGGGAGTGTCCACGCTGGCCCCTCAGTCATCAGATCTTTGATGCTTTAATCCATACCACAGTCCCCACTTCCTTTGGTCCCACCCCTGCTGATCCTCAGCTCTTCATTTACGGTTCATTGTAAAGCCAGTGGGCTGTTTAAAGTGCTGCACGGCACTAGGAAAAAAGGACAGTTTTCAAAAGTTTCCCATAACATACAAGCACATACACACATACTATACCACAGAAACATAATAGTCTGCTGAAAAAATAGAAGCTCCAACAACTACATCCACAGCAAATCCCACAGTATTTGGCCATATAGTTGCAGCCTTAGTCCAGTACTATTCACTACAACAAACTGGCTCTTGTGTGCTCTAGATTAGATTAGCAAAATCTACGAACAATAAAATACACTGAAATGTGATTTGGGAACGTAATAAGACTATAACTGCTCACATCGAGGCAGCTGAAAGATTTTAAAAAAAATTGGTTGGATGCACATTTTACTGAACCAAATCATACTAGAGGAAATTTCTAATTTTCCAACTTGATACAGCCCTTCAAGATTGCTCAGATTTTTACATTTGCCAGCAGAAATTGGACCAATGTAAAGTATCATTGCATCCACTTTACAATGTAAAGTATCACTGCATCTGTTTCTTTTTAGGTCTTTTGAAGTCAGAAAATTGGTACAAGCACAGTATATCTGGAGCCACATGGCGATGTCTGTATTAAAATACATGCCAGTGAAGTGCTGTACATGAATCATCCTTTAAAAATCTGGCTTCCAAATCTTTTTAAAGACATTATCTTACCTGTTTTGATAGTACAGTAAAGTAGCATACAGCTCTTTAAGTTCAGTCAGTCAGTTAGGAGTCTGAATTAGGAATGACATGATCAAGGCTTGCCAGAGCATTCCCTCACAGCTTTTGTGTTAAAAATGAACAAAATACCTTGATGAATTTTATGCTAAACTTTTAATGCCAAATCTCAAATTTCATTTTACAGTCTTAGAAATACCTATGTAGAAATACCTATGTAGAAATACCATAATTTAACTTCTTTTTTTAAAGGTAGTTGCTAAGTTTGATGAACTACAGCTATACAAATCACTTGACTCTGTCATATAATAGTGTGAATTTAATTGACAAGCATTTATTAAATTGTCATCATACGGCAGGAAGTGTCTCCCTGTGAAACTTCTGGGTATTATTCATGCATATATCATACAAAGTCCACTACACTACATGAAGGTGATCTGTTTCCAGAGCCAACAGAAGAAGTGTATGCCTTATCTAACCCCCTACTGTTGCAGCATGTTTGAGTAAGGACTGCACTATCCTTTGTGCAGTCCAATCCTCAATGGACAGTGAAGGAAGGATGAGAGATCTTTAAAATTAATGTGTGTGTGATTTACAAGCAAGTCCTTTGATAAAACATAGAAATTTGGCTAGTAAGTGTCACTGGAGGAAAGATATTTTAAAATATTAATAACATTTCTGAAAACTATTTGAGTATCATTACAGTCAAAAGACATTTCCAGGCAAACTTCAGTGAGGATGAGGATCTTAATCCTTGTAGATTTTTCTCTAAAGAGAGCAAGGAATATAAATAGATAAATATTTCTGGTTAAAGAATCCTTGCAACACTTTGGAAAATAAAACTAAAACAAAGCTTTCTGTATCCAGTAAAGTGTTATGTAGATACTTTTCCCCTAATAAAAATATCTTTATTCCAAGACTATCTTCAGTTCTTTGGGCATGCAAACATTTAGCAGAGTAGAAATGGTTTCTAAGGGTGCTGCTTTAAAATTTTACATAAACCATTAATCCAAATGTTATGCAGCAAGAGCAAATTACACTATTAATGTTATTGCTGAAATTCATATATTAAGTTGTGATACTTATATAATGAAGCTCTACAAGGTACTGCAATATATTAAAGATCTAAAATGCATCCTTGGTGTTTCCACTGTATAATTTTCCCTAAAGGACATATGAAAAGAAAGGAAATAGATCCAACAGAGCATTTTTGAAGAGGTTTATAACATACTGAAATATGAACAGTGTCCCAGACGTTTTTAACTAAAAGCCATTTTACTTCCTCTTATTATTTCAAGTGGCTCTTAGACCACATGGCAATGTTTATATCAGTCTAACCATGTGGCAGTTGATATATGCTAGAATAATCATTACACTGTCTTAATGCTGGGTTCTTCTGAACAGCAGCATGTTAACTTATTATAAAGGAGTTCTGAAAAATGAATGGAAGCTATTCTAGCATAAGTGCTTCAGGACTTTGTTACAAAGTCATAGCCTGTGCCCTCTGAAACTTACAATGTTGTGCCAACAATGAAAGAAACATGTTTTAATTAAGTAAAAATAATCATGAGGCATTTTTGCATTCATTTTTAGTATCATTCGTTGCTCGTGTTCCATTTTGACAGTTGCAGTTTATACATGCTTAAATAAACACAACCATGAACATTGCCTATGAGAGTAACAAGGCCAGAGGGACTGACGGCTAGAATAACTGGAATTAGAATTTCACCACTGTGGGACAAGTGCCAGACTAAACATTCCAGTTTCAGTAGCATTCCAAAAGCCATGTCTCACAGTGGCCACAGTCAAGAGAAATTAAGTCTATGTGCACATATGATTCACATTTATGCCTCCGGGCATTTTCTTTTGAATTCCACGTGTCCGTTCCCTATGGGACAGTTACAGGAGCTCTTCAAAAAAACTACACAGTCCTCAGATCTCATCTCTCTACTAGCATATCTGGTGACTGCTTTTACCAGTTTTCTACCAACAACAAGAAAGGAAGGCAAGAGGATAGAAGTATTTGCGAGGCTCAGATACCATTGTTCTGAGCTCTTGCACTGGCTCAGAAAGTTGTTCTGAGGTTTCCAGCTTTTTCCAGGAAACCTTGGAAAATTCCTGAGCCATGCAGAATTCCTCAGAGGATCTATCGATACCTAATTAGGAGCAACTGGACAGTATGTGTACTACTTGTACGTTCACAGGTGCATAAACCTTTCCCATGTTTCAAAGGTAGTTTTGAGAGGCATTCCTGTGAATAAGAGTTGTGATGCAGGATGAAGCCCTCAAAATGACATCTACAAGCTATTTAAACTGCTTTTTGTCCCACTAATTTAAATACATAAGATAAACACATAATCTCAAGTGGCTTGTAATCATGCTGTGTTGCAACCTAGGAACAACCTACAGATTGTAGCTGCACCAATCTGTGCTTGGATTTTACTGTACTGTATATGCTTTTAAACAACTGCTCAGAGTTTGTCACCATACGCATTTAGTTTTTTCCTAATAGCATAGCAACATAGGCCTACAGTTTTCCTTTTTAAAATCATTTTGTGGAACATGTCCCTAACTCTACCATTGGTCCAGAAAACAAATACATTTTGGTGAAAACGTATTTTAATTGATTCCTGTGTGACATACATAGTTTTTAGAAAATTAAAAGGGCTCAGAACAGAGTCCTTTTATGGAATTTTGATTTGGTCTGCTTCTCCCCCTTCATTATGGGCAGTATTAACAATGCTGAAAAATATACTGGATAATCTAGAGGCATAATAGTGGTTTGGTTTAAAAAATGGAAAGCTGCACATCTATTATACTGAGTACATCTCTTGTACTGATGTAAGTAGAACTATTTGCATATGATGTGATTTTATTTATTGTACTTCTGTAGAGATAGAACTCATGACTGTGGATTTATTCTTTGTGATTTATTTTTATTTCTTGTATAAGTTCCTCATTTAAAATATTAATTGGTGCCCATTGATTAATAAATGTGTACAGTTTCAACTAATAGATTACCATATTCCCATGTTACAACAAAAGGCTCCCATTAAACTTTAATGATTAAAGAGACTAATCTATATATTCGCTTAGTAGTGTGTCTGCATGATGTGAAGATTTTTGTTCTGCATCTGAGTAAATGTCCATAACATCCGTGAAATGCAGTTGAACATCTTACTCTACAGTTCCATGCATGTTTACTCAGACATAAGGCCTGCTAAACATAATGGGGCTTACTTCCAGATACAGGGTTGTAGCTTAATATGGTAATAACCTGTTGTAAAGGTAAAGGTTCCCCTTGACATTTTTTAGTCCAGTCGTGTCCGACTCTAAAGGGCGGTGCTCATCTCGTTTTCAAGCCGTAGAGCCAGCGCTTGTCCAAAGATAGTTTCCGTTGCCATGCTGGCCAGCGTGACTAGGGAATGCCGTTTTACCTTCCCACCAAGGTGGTTCCTATTTATCTACTCACATTTGCATGCTTTTGAACTGCTAGGTTGGCGAGGAGCTGGGACAAAGTGACGGGAGCTCACTACGTCGTGTGGATTCGATATTACGACTGCTAGTCTTCTGACCCTGCAGCACCACCACGTCCCTAGTAACCTGTTTTAAAGAGATGGAGAAATTCCATCAGCTGTGAGACTATTGCTTTTCCAACATTACCCAAGAAATTCTCATTCACATAAGGAGTTAAACCTAGTCCATGCTAGAAAATATGCTAAACTTTAGATCACAGTGCCCATTATTGTTTGATGCCATGGATTATTCATAACAAAGATGGATGAATATTCTCTCAATACCATGCTAGCCTTGTACCGAGACAACACAAGGCAAGAATTGTGAGCAGATTGATGGTGGCTTGAAACCAGTCTTATATTTATTTCATAACATAAGTATGTTGAACTTTTAGGAGATCTAAGTATTATTTAATATGTTCACACTACTATATATATATGATGATGATTAGGGGAAGGATTTCTATGACATGTCATTTTTTTTCCTGCAACCTGTGTTTGAGCTAATGGGTGGGTTTGAACATGTTTCTGAGCAATCTGGTGAGAAAGGCCAGATTACTCATAATCATGTTTGAACTTCCTTATCAGTTCAAACGTAGGTTGCAGAGAAAATACAAAATGTCACAGAAATCCTCCCACTAATTGATGCTTTTAAATTGATTTATAATGTTAATTTGTATAAAACAAGAATACAGGCATAAGGTGTGTGAACGAACATAAGAGCAGCAGAAAAAAGAGTTTCAAAAGTCAGAGTCAAATTATCAAGACTTAATGTTGAATATAAAATTATTTGCCTAGAAAACAGGAAAATCAGTGCCGGGAGAATCTTCCTAGAGAGGTTGTTCCACAAGTGAGTCACGTGGCCAAAATAGGGCCCTCTCTTGTGGTAAAATGCCTCACTTCTAAGAGAGGAGATAGTTGAAGCAGGGTATTATCTGATTATATTATCTGATTATAATCAGCTAATATTGCCTTCTTGTGAAGGCAAGAGGAGAAGGGGAAGACAGAGGATGAGATGGTTGGATAGTGTCATCAAAGCGACCAATATGAATTTGACCCAACTCCGGGAGGCAGTGGAAGTGCTGTGGTCCATGGGGTCACGAGGAGTCGGACACAACTAAACGACTAAACAACAACAACAATTATCTGATTATCTTAATGCACAATCAGGTTGGTATGGGAAAAGGTGGTGATTCCTTAAGTACTTCAGTCCCACGAGCATTAGCATTTTGCACTTGGCTAAAAGTGGTGAGGTTGTTAGAAGGCACAAAAAGTGGTCCCATCTAGCAGTGAGAGTCAAAATTCTGGCCATTGCATTCTGTACCAACTGGACCTGCTGAACTGGTTTCAGAGGCGTTGCAAGAAAACCAAAGGACAAGTTACCAAGACAATGGATAACTAAAACTTGACTATTTTCAGCAAGGGACACAGCTGATAAGTGAAACGAGATAATATTGAGGATCCCTGAGCTGTGAATTTGTTTCTTCAAGAAAAATGGCACTTTTCCCATAACTTTTTGGATTGTATCTCTCTGGACTGAAAAATCAGCATCTATCTGCAGGAACTTGTCCTTGCATTTTTAATTTATCGGCCTTCATCCTTCCTATTAGTGAATCCAGGCATTCAGTGAACACCCACCACCTTAGCTGTCTCTCATATAAAGGAAGAATGGAATTAAGTAGCTACACTACTGGCACTTCATCCCAAGTCCTTGAGTAGGTGATCCCAAAGTGCTTCTGCATGCTTCATACAGATATTAAGTAAAATGGCTGAAAGACCATAGCATAAATGCACAGAGCAGGTAGACGCCCCTTGTTAGAGCCTTCTAGAAATGATAATATAGATAGTGAAATTCCCACAACACAACATCACCAGAACCCAGTTCGCCATGCTGATCTAGAAAGATTTTGCAAAACCTCCAAAGCAGCCCAAGAAAATCAGCAGAATTACACATCTTTCTGTCTTCCAATAAAGTTCTTCCACCAAAAATGTGTTTGTGTATAACCGTCCACCAACAGTTTTATCAAAGTTTTTATAAACTATTTGCTAAACGTGCTACCAAAATGATTTGAAGAGACCTTCTGGTTTCTAAAAGGGATCTCACAAAGTGCAATCTGTTCAGCCTAATGTTTGTTCCAAAAGAACTAAATGGAATGGGGTCAGGGCTCTAATTTTTAAACAAACAGAGGATCCAACACAATTCCATCAAGGCAAGACATAGATGCTTTCCAGAATTAACCCTAAGCAACACGAGGTGGGGCCTCAAGTGACCAAGCATTTCCTCCCACCAAATGTCATTTCTCTCCATTCCTGCACACAGAAGACATCCTCATTGAGACGGTGAGGCAACCGGCCAAATATAAATCCAACGAAAAGATCCTTAGGCAAAGGTGGGTTATTTTAACAGTCCATAAACAGTTTGGTATATAAAAGCTGCAATTTCAAGCTTAGAAATGTACTAAAGATTAAAGCAATGGTCCAGTTGGTCTACAAATTTCTTCCCCAGAAGCTTGCTGTTCCTTGAATGTTTATAGGTAGCCACTGGCAGGTAGGTCTGTCACGATGCAAGAATAAATATCTTAAAGGCTTCATTAATAATTCTCTCCAGAATGTGAGGCTCAGAGCTGGAAGACGTATCAAAGCATCAACAGCTTGAGGGCAGGGCTGAGGCTGACACTTTGCCTAGGTCAGGAATGTACTAAAAATTCAAGCTGACTTGCAGCTGCGGTAGGGAAACAATAGTTTAAGTAGGTCCAAAAAAATCTTGAAGTCTTCCTCACGGATCCCTTGTGGCATCAAGAAAACAAAATACTAAAAGCAAAATAACTCTGTGTGTGGGTGGGTGGGTGTGTGTGGGTGTGTGTGGGTGGGTGGGTGCGCAGCTTGTGCATGACCAAGCAAGACAGCTTTGTTTTTATGGTTTTTCTCCTAATTTTTTTCAATCTGCCCTTGTCTTCTTGTTTCTTTCATTATGTCGTTTTGCTGAAAAGCTGTCATATGCTGGGGTAAAGGGGGTGCTTTTATGATCCACTATGGTCTGACTTGCAACACCTGGGCTTTTTAATTGGACCCACAGCAGTGCTCACTCAACAAAAGATAAAAGACTGATCCCTGCATTCCAAACACAGAAGTCAAATGTTTTGACACTACTGGTGGAACAATGTTTTCCACCATACCTGAGGACCACAGCTTAGCTTAGACACACAGGAGAGGCCATATAGCAACTCTGTTGCTTCCTACTGCCCACCTTCATCAACCACCTGAGAAGTCCACCTTGTTTAATCTAGTGGTAGAGCTGTCTTTGACCCTCAAGAATTGCCCTTTCAATTTCCAAACTGAACTGGAGCATGTCAATGTTCTTAGCTTGATACACACACATATGAATCATTCATCGACAATAGGAGGACAATTTGTTAAAGAGAACCTGCTGAGAAGCCCAAATGGCATCAGTAGTAGGGGAGGCTTTTCCCCAGCTCTGCTTAGTACACCAGCTACAGTGTTTGCTAATCAGAGGTAATGTCTTTCAGTCATCTGTGCTCTAGTGACCTTTGGATTAGACTGTACAAGAGGGTGGCCTTGCAAAAACATCTCGAATTTTGAAGTGGTGCAAAGAAGTACAACCATATCATTGACTGCTGCCAGGGGCTTTGAAAATATTAATATTGTTTGAGTTATATTGATTGTCAGTGTATTTCTGGGCTCAATTCAAGATTCTAATGTTAAGCTTTCAAAGTCCTAAGTAGTTAGAGATATGTATATGTTGCTATAGAATTCCTGCCTGTACTGTACACTTGCTTTTAGATGATAAATAGGAAAGTCCATAAGGTGCACTTTCCCCAAAATGTGCTCTTTTTGGCAACATAAAATATTAAACTAAAACTAAAAATACAAAAAAATTCCAGCTTCGTTCCACCTTGAGCACTTGAAATGTGGTCCATAAATTCTAAGCATTACGTTGATGATAAATGAATGCTAAATAACAAAGCTGGCAAAATGTTGCCGAACTTCATTGCTAAGTCCACTAATTAAGTTATAAAAAGTCCTTTGGGTGTGCGGTTCCACTGTCAATAGCTAGACAAATTAGGTTGCCCTGAATATCCATTAAAATTTCACTAGGGGTAACAGTAGATAGAAGAATGTCACATGTCTAGATCATGCCCAACATAGAACATACTCTTGCTGCTTGGGCTTTAGCAAGAGAACCCTGTGATCCCAAGGAAAAACACGCAGCTGCAAACATGCAAAACATTCAGACTGCTACTATCTGTAGAGTTCTTACTAATTTATGGTAAAAAAAATCCTGCTAAGATATCCTGTTTGTTTATTGTTATTAGCATAATCACATTTTCTAAGCCTATTTTAAAAATATACAGCAAGCTGGACAAAAATACATTGCTTCATGCACATCACATATATCAAGCATTCACTTGTCTGACACTGCACAGACCAATCAGTCATGGCCAAGACTAGAAAATGTACAATAAAATCAGTTATACAATTGTACTGTCAGGGCATTGCTCTTGCAGATATACAGGAAGGGGGAGGGAGGATAAAACATGGAATTATTATGCACTTTTCTCTAGAAATTAATTGTATTGCCAACTACCTACCGATTGTGAATAGCCTTGAAAAGTTACCTTTTTGGACTACAGCTTTCATGGTCAATAGGATATGTTGTTAATGGTTCTTGGAAGCTGGGGTTCAAAATAATAACTTCCCAAGCTTTAGGTTCAACAATGAATTCTGAGAGAGAAAATGTACAAGATGCCAGCTTCCCCATTTCAGCAGAAATTGTAATCTTTTTTATGTTTTCATGTTTTAATTGTATTTGAAATCATATATTGTTTAATTTATCTTTAATATTCAACTTGTGTTTTAAAATTGTGTGAATTTTAATGTTGTGAGCTGCTCTGGGTCCCTTGATGGGAGAAATGCAGCATATGATGATGATGATGATGATGATGATGATGATGATGATGATGATGAAGAAGAAGAAGAAGAAGAAGAAGAAGAAGAAGATATTAGTGTTCCAGAGATGCATTTTTTGAAAAATGCTATGCTTGCACAATCAATTTATAATGAAACCAATGACCAAACAGAGCTGTGGAAATTATTTAATTGCAAAGCTGAGGTCTCATATACTTAGACCCTCAATTCAACAATGGTCAAATGACATGTATAATTAAAGTTCACATACTTGCTTATATGCCATATTCAGTTGTTGATCATTGTATAATCGGAATACAACTGAAATATCAAAGAAGGGGACCATTATTCATCCCTTCTTCACGCCCCTGTAAAAATCAACAAACAAGCAAGACTCTGTATTTGCGAAGGCTTTCATGGCCGGGATCTAATGGCTCTTGTGGGTTTTTCGGTCTCTTTGGCTGTATTCTGAAGATTGTTCTTCCTAACGTTTTGCCAGTCTCTGTAGCCGGCATCTTCAGAGGACAGCACTCTGTGCTCTTGTGTAGTTTGCTTGGGAGTGGAGTATTTATGGCTGTGAAATAGGCTTTTGTCCCATTCAGGAGATGGGTGATTAGTGTGTCTTGTTGTGGGTGTATTGTTGTGATAAGAAGAGATTATCTGTCACTGTGATTGATGGGTGTCATTAGCTGGTCTTTTGTGTGCAGTAATCCCCGATCTTTGTGGCTGGGTAGAGGTCCTTGACCTTTTGCACGCTGTATATTAAAGTATTTGAACAAAACTTAGTTCAAATATAGTGGTGCCCCACTTGACGATTACCCCACTCCACGACGAATCCGCTTTATGATGGGGGTTTTTGCGGTCGCAAAATAATGTTTCAAAGGGAGATTTTCGCTTCACGGCGATTGGTTCCCTGCTTCAGGAACCGATTCTTCACATTACGATGATTTTAAAACAGTTGATCGTCGGGGTTCAAAATGGCCGCCCACTGTGCAAAATGGCTCCCTGCTGTGTTTAGGATGGATTCCTTGCTTAACAGGCACTAGAAAATGGCCGCCCTATGGAGGATCTTCGCTGGACGATGAGGTATTTCGCCCATTAGAACGTATTAACCGCTTTTTAATGCATTCTAATGTGTTTTTTTTAACTTTCGCTTGATGATGATTTCGTTGTACAACGATTTTGCTGGAAGGGATTATCTTCATCAAGCGAGGCACCACTGTACTTCAATATACAATCCAACTAAGTGAACAGGAGACAAAAACGCCTTCATAACTTGACAGATGTTGATTAGCAAATTACCGAAGGGTAGTAAAATTAAAATAGCAACAGTGGGTCATCATAAGGTATCTGTAAACTATTAATAATGAACAAACAAAAAGGGAAATGTTTTATGCTTTTCTTGTACTTAAATTATTCCGTGTCATTTTTGCTCTCCTGTGTAATGAAGTGTATTTCTATCAGGACGATTTGTTATTCAATAAGAAATAGACACGCTGTGTTAATAACCAAGACTATCTGAAGGGATCACATCTTTCCAGTGTTTGGTTTCAACATTTTTATCTCCAAAAATAGTTCAGGCTTGATTTGATCTAGGATCCACTTATTTCTCTTTTTGGTAGTCCAGGATATCCACAAAGCTCTCGTACAGCACCACTTTTCAATGAATCTTTTTTTTTTCTTTTCAGCCTTTTTTCCAGTTCTATTTTCACACCCATACATGGTGACTACAAACACATAGTGTGGATGATCTTAGACTTAGTGTCCAGTGATAATCTTTTCTCGTCCCTTCATTGCTGCCCTTACAAGTCTTAGTCTTCTGATTTCTTGGCTGCAGTTTCCATTTGGATTGATGAATAATTTCAATTTCTTCATTGTCAGTGTTAAAGTTGTGTAATGCTTCTGTAGTCATGATTTGGGTCTTCTCAGTGTTCAACTGCAGTCCTGATTTGGCACCTTCTTTAACTTTCACTAAAAGTTGTTTCAAGTCATTGATGCTTTCTGCCAATGCTACACTAATCAAAAAGATTTCAGCCATTGGGTCCTAAAAGTTATAAAAGTTAAAAGGTTGTTTTTAATTCATTTTTTAAAAAAACAGGATAGCAGGTTAGCAATAAAAGATAAAACATTGAGGATTGTTGAGGATCAGTGAATGCTCTCGGAATGAAATATGATTCCATAAGAAATCAACCTAAACACATTTAGACAAATTTCTGAGCATGTATTTTCTTGTTAGGTGTTCTTTGTTTGACTTGAAAGCAGTTGGAAATGTATGGTTGTATAGCTGTACCCAAAGGTATAAGAAATAATTTCTCATAGGAAGCCCTGAATTGCTAAGTGTTTTTATCAGACTCTCTTAAAAATCTCTAGCTAGTACTCTATTCAGAATGGATGGGCAATTGTGTGAGTTCTCCAGTTTATGACTGTTCCTACAACTTGTTGTGTGACCATTCATGCAACTAATGTGAGACTAAAGATTCAAAGAAAAACCAGATGGAGCAGGAGAGATACTTGTGCAATTGTTCTTCCATGATCATGTAACTCAAGTAGATACTGGCCTCTGCCTTTGGAGTGCCTGTGGTTTCCACCAAGAAATTTTCTTTCCCATATTAGCACAATTTATTCAAAGAAATAAGATACACCTTGCTCAGTGGGGCTTCTTAATCTGATTGGCATTGCAGCCTTATAGTGAAAACCTATACACACATACTCAAAAGTAAGTACCACTGAGCTTACCCCAAGAAACTTGGTTAAGGATAGCAATCTTCTATCTACTCAGAAGTAAGAGCCACTGAGTTCAATGGGATTAACTTCCAAGAAAGTGTCTAAAGTACATCTTTAGTATAGCAAAATTGTATCTTAAAAATGGTGGAGCATATATGATTGAATATGATGCTATGTAGTATTTCTTATGTACAGAAGCCAGAGGGGATTGTGCCTAAAGCCTTCTGAGCAATGCATTCCAAAGTATTTCAAGCACACAGAAGTTTCATCTAAGTAAAAATCACTTGAGAATTGTTTTAAATTAGGAACTTTATGAATAACAAACATTTAAATTATGGGCATATGTAATTGCAAGTTTTGCTGCCATCAATGGGTTTTGCTTGCCAGTAATTAATGGGATCCAGAATTGATAACAACTCCCTCAAAATCAGACAAACACAAATAAGCAAGGCAGTGCTACTGCTGCGGCCTCCGCTTATTTTCCTCTTCATGTTTTCTGCAGCTGTTCTGGACAGCAGTATCTTTTGTTGCCACTGGGAATTTCTTCTTGAACAATGGATTTTGACAAGCAGTGCTTAGGGGAAAGGCATGGATTTTTTTTCTCTCCTACAAACAGCAGAGTCATTTCATCAACAAATATAATTACTATGATAAGGAACTAAAATACTTTTAAAACAAGCAGACTGCTTAATTTCTATTGACTGGTGTTTTTCCTGGCAGAAGGGTAACATAAACATGTTGCTACTGATTCTATATTTGCATAAAATTAAAGTTATGGCTTCCTAAAGAAATGGAATAGGGATATGAATCAGGTCCCCACTTGCATTTTTTTCCAGACAAATTGCATCTGATAATAATGGAACAATGAAAGTGTAACTTAAATAAAACAAAACAACAACAGCAACAACAAAAACACAAGCCTGTCCCTACCGTTAAGCAGATTGAAGCAGCTACCTAAGGTAACACATAACGGTGCATGCAATGCGGTCATAAGGAAATGGAGAACTGAGTTGCATGTGCCGAGCACATTGCTGTGTACTCTCTAAAGTAGCCTGCTGCTCTCAAGTGCAGTAAAAGATTCGGACCAGCATCCTATTCAGAGCTATTACACAGAGCAATTGCAAAGCCATTCCCCTGCTCCTACATGCAACTGATCTTACAAACAGTTTGAGACCAGGGAAATGAATGGGAATAGTCCATCAGTGGAACAAAGCTTGTGAGTTGTCCGATCGGAATCACACAACTAAAAATTGTAGAACTGCAGAGCTGGAAGGGGCTCTACGAATCATCAAGTTGAGCCCCTGACAAGGAGATAGAATGAGGAATCAAACTCCCAACCTCTGGCTCCACAGCCAGATACCTAAATCACTGAGGTATCGAACAGTTCAGAATACTGGTCATTGCCCTGTCGCCAGACTTGAAGGAAAATTCAGCATCCAATTCAATCAGCCTTTATGTGGAATTGTGAGAGTGCCATCTTGTTCTTTGCCTCAATCATCAAAAAAAAAATAACTATGAGCCAAGATAAACAATTTTAGCAATTATAATCTCCAATTCGGAGTCTAACTCCAGTCGAACACAGATGCAGTTTACTAGTAACAGTGTTGGGGCTGCAAGATCTGATTGCATCAAAGACACCACTCAGAGCACTGAAGAAATTATTAAAATTATTTGAAATAATCTATTTATTAGAGATGGGGACGAATATAAAAACAGATTTTTTTTAACGAATATAGCCAATTTGTCAAATATTTGTTGGTCCGAATTCATATAAACATAAATCTAGACAAATATTTCCTCGGTTTTATTTGTCACTCCATCAATCCGTTAATATTCGTATATATTTGTTACCTTTTGGGGGGTCTCTCTGAGCTTGCTGGTGCCAATTAGAAGCTTTGGCAAATCAGGACAGAGATTGTGGATTGGCATGTCCAGCAGCCAATAGCACTGCCAAAAGGTGCCGAGAGGCTGTATATAAGCTTTCCCCCTCCAGGCGTTGCGCACATCTGTTCATGCTCTCTGGAGTGAGAACAATTGCTGCTGCTGGCTTGCTGTTGCTCTGGTGGTTTGGTTTCACTTTTGTGACAGCAAAGCAAACAAACCCGTCGCTTATATTTTTCTTTTTCAAAATTATCATTCATCATCATCAACAACAACTGTACTGGGAATTTGGGAAGGGATTTTCAGGTAGCTTAGGCTACTTTATTTTTATTTTATTTTATTTTATTTATTTTATTTATATCCCACCTATCTGGTCGGGTCAGGCTTTTTTCAAACTTTTTTTCTGGAGGCTTCTGTCATGTGTGCCGTCAGGCAAGTGGAGGCTTGCATCTGAGCACAGTGGGTGGGGGAGATTTTTTTTTAATTTTTATTCAGCCACAGTGGGTCGGGGGGTATTTTTACTAATTACATTACACTGGGGGGTTTTTGTTTAGGTAGGGAAGTCACATTTTAGTAAAAGAATTAGTCCACCACCCCATCATTCAAAAAATAAAATTTGCACAGTCACTCCCTTTCTCCATTGTTTTATTAATTAGATTTTTATTATTGTTATTTGTTTATTTGATTTGGTAGGCAGGCAGTAGAAAATGAAGGGATTTCTTCATGGTCAATCCAAGGGGAAGAAAGCTGTGAAGCTGCGTAGGCTAGGCAGTGGCAGCACGTCCATCACTACCACGTGTACATCTACTACCATCACCATGACCACCACTGTTTCTCCTCTGGTGGCCTTGGAGGCAGGCATGGAAGCAGAGCTTCCAGAGATGCCTAAAGAACTACTCTTCCTAGAGGAGTCTGAGGAGTTACTGGTTGTTTCTGAAGATCCCCAGTCTGATTTGGAATGAGTAAGGGCAGTTCTAAACAAGCATCTTTGTCGCCCCATCGCCTGGCTTCAGATTGCAGAGCTGATCTATTTCCAACAGCCTTGCAGCCTCATGGATTAACCACTGTTAGTAGCACTGACCCTGTTCATCTGATGGTGCCGCTGGTGCTATTGGAAGTTGCAAGCAACCTCAGTTGCCTCCTGGGAGCAAAAACCTTTCCTTTGCAGGCAAATCTGATGTTGCTGAAGAAGACCAGAATCTGCTCTGCTGCCTTTTGCTTCAGGGCCCCGATAGGGCCTAAACGTCTGCTTTCTGGCTGCCAACTACCTCAGTGCCCAATGGGGCAAGACACGGTACTTTGCTGCTGCCAACTACCTCAGTGCCCAATGGGGCCAAAAACTCTGCTGTGCTACCAAATACCTCCTTGCCTCCAGTTCTCCTGAGGGCAAACTCTACTTCACTGGCAAATGTAATGTTGTGCTGAGCTAAAGACAAACTCGATGCCTCATGCATGCCTCTGCCAAAGGGATCTCTCATTCTGCTGGGGCTAAATATAACTCCCTCAATGCCACGGGCTTCTGTGCTGTGTGGGAAGCTCTCCTGGGGGGACCCAATTTGTGGGTGAATAACTCAGAGTTATGATATCCAGTCTTCACCAAAGTGGGCAGGTGTGTTGGGAAAAGACATAGGAAGCTCCATTGTGATTCTGGATTCTCTAAGTTCTTGGGGGGAGCTTTCCTGGGGGTCCTATTTGTGATTATATAACTCGGGGTCCATTATCCAATGTTTACCAACCTTTCCAGAGTTGTAGGAAAGTGTTTGATGAAGCTTCCCTGCACATTTGGTGCCTCTTGGTCATCAGGGGCCAGTGTTATAGCCGTTTAATGTGCAGATGAATTGACAGATTGATCCATCAATTCGTTGATGAATATTCATATATTTGTATTCATTGATTCGTTAACCTTGATGGATAACGGATCAAAACGAATTGCCATTTTTTAAATTTGTCCCCATCTCTAATCTTTAGGTTTGAGGAAGTAGATTTTGGAAATGTCACAATGAAGCAAGTCTTTAAGTTGCCATAATATTTTGTCAAATTTTATCTTCCTGGGCTCCATGATCACTGCAGATGGAGACAGCAGCCCTGAAATTAAAAGGCGCCTTCTTCTTGGGAGGAAAGCGATGACAAATCTTGACAGCATCTTGAAAAGCAGAGACATCACCTTGCCAACAAAAGTCCGAATAGTCAAAGCTATGGTTTTTCCTGTCGTGATGTATGGAAGTGAGAGCTGGATCATAAAGAAAGCAGACCGCCGAAGAATTGATGCCTTTGAATTGTGGTGCTGGAGGAGGCTCTTGAGAATCCCCTGGACTGCAAGGAGAACAAACCTATCAGTTCTAAAGGAAATCAACCCTGAATGCTCACTTGAAGGACAGATCCTGAAGATGAGGCTCCAGTACTTTGGCCATCTCATGAGAAGAAAAGAGTCCTTGGAAAAAACCTTGATGTTAGGAAGGTGTGATGGCAAGAGGAGAAGGGGACGACCGAGGATGAGATGGCTGGACAGTGTCTGCGAAGCAACCAACATGAACCTGACACAACTCCGGGAGGCAGTAGAAGACAGGAGGGCCTGGCGTGCTCTGGTCCATGGGGTCACGAAGAGTCGGACACGACTAAACGACTAAACACACACAATATTTTGTCATTTGTTTTTTTTTTGTTTCACTTTAATTCTGTTGATCTGTATACAGTTAGACAATTTACAACATTGTTGTTGTTGTTTAGTCGTTAAGTTGAGTCTGACTTTTCATGACCCCATGGCCCAGAGCACGCCAGGCCCTCCTGTCTTCCACTACCTACCAGAGTTTGGTCAAATTCTTGCTGGTGGCTTCAATGACACTGCCCAACCATCTCGTCCTCTGTCATCCCCTTCTTCTCTTGCCTTCACACTTTCCCAACATCAGAGTCTTTTCCATAGAATCTTCTCTTCTCATGAGATGGCCAAGGTATTGGAGCCTCAGCTTCAGGATCTGTCCTTCCACTGAGCACTCAGGGTTGATTTCCTTCAGAATGGATAGTTTTGTTGTATTTGCATTCCAGGGGACTCTCAAGAGCCTCCTCCAGCACCACAATTCAAAAGCATCAATTCTTCGGCGGTCAGCCTTCTTTATGGTCCAGCTCTCACTTCCATACATTGCTATTGGAAAAACCATAGCTTTGATGATGCAGACCTTTGTCGGCAAGGTGATGTCTCTGCTTTTTAAGATTCTGTCTAGTTTGTCCTCGCTTTTCTCCCAAGAAGCAGGCATCTTTTAATTTCGTGGCTGCTGTCACTATCTGCAGTGATTATGGAGCCCAAGAAAGTAAAATCTATCACTGCCTCCATATCCTCCCCTTCTATTTGCCAGGAGGTGATGGGACCAATGGCCATGATCTTAGTTTTTTGTTGTTGTTTTTTGATGTTGAGTTTCAAACCATTTTTTGCACTCTTTTTTCACCCTCATTAAGAGGTTCTTTAATTCCTCCTCACTTTCTGCCATCAGAGTGGGATCATCTACATATTGGAAGTTGTTGATATTTCTTCCAGCAATCTTAATTCCGGCTTGGGAATCATCCACTCCTGCCTTTCACATGCTGTATTCTGCATATAAGTTAAATAAGCAGGGAGACAATATACAGCCTTGTCGTACTCCTTTCCCAATTTTGAACCAAACAGTTGTTCAATATCCAGTTCTAACTGTTGCTTCCTGTCCCAAGTATAGATTTCTCAGGAGATAGATGAGGTGGTCAGGCACTCCCATTACTTTAAGGACTTGCCACAGTTTGCTGTGGTCCACACAGTCAAAGGCTTTTGTGTAGTCAATGAAGCAGAAGTAGTTGTTTTTCTGGAACCCTCTGGCTTTCTCCATCATCCAGTGCATGTTAGCAATTTGGTCTCTAGTTCCTCTGCCCCTTCGAAATCCAGCTTGTACTTTTGGGAGTTCTCAGTCCACATACTGCTGAAGTCTGCCTTGGACGATTTTGAGCATAACCTTGCTAGCATGTGAATTGAGTGCAATTGTACAGTAGTTGGAGCATTCTTTGGCACTTCCCTTCTTTGGGATTGGGATGTAGACTGATCTTTTCCAATCTTCTGGCCGCTGTTGAGTTTTCCAAACTTTCTGGCATATTGAGTGTAACACCTTAACAGCTTCATCTTTTAAGATTTTAAATAGTTCAACTGGAATGCCATCAGCTCCACTGGCCTTGTTGTTAGCCATGCCTTTCTAAGGCCCACTTGACTTCACTCTCCAGGATGTCTGGCTCAAGGTCAGCAACCACATTATCTGGGTTGTTCTGGTATAATTCCTCTGTGTATTCTTGCCACCTCTTCTTGATGTCTTCTGCTTCTGTTAGGTCCCTCCTATTTTTGTCCTTTATCATGTCCATCTTTACACAAAATGTTCCTTTATCTCCAATTTTCTTGAACAGATATCTGGTTTTTTCCTTTCTATTATTTTCCTCTATTTCTTTGCACTATTCATTTAAGAAGGCCCTCTTGTCTCTCTTTGCTATTCTTTACAACTTACAAAACCACAAATCCATTCATCTTACAAAAAAACTTCCAGAATATTCTCCAACTGTGATTCTTAGACCCTAAAAACTATGGTGACTGACCATGTTTTGGCACTTATATGAAATTAACATCTACATCACTCAAACCTTCATGGGAGAGAATTTGGAGCTGAGGAGCTGTGGGCAAGAAATCCCTCCCCAGCATCTCCACAAAAGGAACCATTCTTAATGACGGAACATGGAGGAGGAACTTCACAGCATATCTTAATGATTAGCCAAGTATCTTAGGGAAGATGCACTCCCCCAGATATTCAGAGTGCAAACTGTGTGAGGTTTTGTAATTCATCACCAGCACCTTGAACTCAGCCTAAAAGCATATTGACAGCTTGTGTAATTCTTTCAGAATTAGTGTCACATGGGCTTTGAAAAACATTTCTTCCAGCAATCTAGCTGTGGCTTATCTGCATCAGCTATAGTATCCAAGTCACTTTCAAGGGAAGCTCTACATCAGGGGTCAGGGAACTTTTTTACCTTTTACCCCCCAAAACATTTATATACGCTGACATTACCCCCTTGATTCGAAAGGAAGGAAATCATACATTATTTGAATTAAAAATATTATTGAATCTACACAGGCTGTGTACTGAACTAGCAGGATGCACCAAATTTGATAAAGATGTGCACTATTTTTGCTGGAACACATTGCACTCCAGCCATGGTGTGGTATAGGTAGTAAGGTGTCCAACGTGCCTAGCAAGTTGCATTAAATTTTTGCTAGCTTGCAGAGGATCATTAGTGGCTGCCAGAGTGGTGCTAGCAATGACATGCTTGCTAGAGACTGCCAACGCAGAACTGGGTGTGTGTGTTTCCCTACCACTTTAATCATTCTATGTGTGGTGTGCAAAAGGGAACAAACCAGGCTAAAGGTCATGTCACCCACCCTGTTGCCACAGCCCAATATCAAAGGACCAGTGTGCTTTTTTTATCATCATCAATGGAAAACTCAACAGTGGCCAGAGGACTGGAAAAGATCAGTCTACATCCCAATCCCAAAGAAGGGCAGTGCCAAAGAATGCTCTAACTACCATACAATTGCACTCATTTCCCACACTAGCAAAGTTATGCTCAAAATCCTCCAAGGTAGGCTTCAGCAGTATGGGGACCGAGAACTCCCAGAAATACAAGCTGGATTTCAAAGGGGCAGAGGAACTAGAAACCAAATTGCTAACATGCGCTGGATTATAGAGAAAGCCAGAGAATTCCAGAAAAACATCTACTTCTGCTTCATTGACTATGCAAAAGCATGGCAGAAAGTGAGGACTTAAAGAAGCTTTTAATGAGGGTGAAAGAGGAGAACGCAAAAAATGCTCTGAAGCTCAACATAAAAAAAAACAAGATCCTGGCCACTGAAGGGGAAGACATGGAGGCAGTGACAGATTTTACTTTCTTGAGCTGCATGATCACTGCAGAGGGTGACAGCAGCCACAAAATTCAAAGGTGCCTGCTTCTTGGAAGCAAAGCAATGATAAACACAGACAGCACCTTAAAAAGCCACCCTCTCCCTGCCTTAATTCAGTTTCTCTTTTGCTTGACTGGCTGTTCATTTTCACTTTTGAGTCAGTCAGTCAGTCAGTCAGTCAGTCAGTCTCTCTCTCTCTCTCTCTCTCTCTCTCTCTCTCTCTCTCTCTCTCTCACACACACACACACACACACACACACACACACACACACACACACACACACACACACACACACACACACACACACACACACACACACACACACACACACACACACACACACTCCATTTCCTCCCTCCCTCCATTTTCTCCAATTACACACATTTAAATAAGCCTGATGAAGTCCTTGGTCTCTTGCACCTTTCTTTCTTCCCTCCTTTCCTTGCTTGCTTCTTTCCCGCCTTCTGCTTGCTCTCATTCACTTCCGGAAGAAGCAGTCATTCAGAAGCCCCGGATTGATTGATTGCCTGGGCTAATCCCCAGCTGTAAGGGAAGTTTATCTCCCTGATCTCTGAACAAACGGAGCATTTAGAAGTCCGCTGCTGCAAGGAAGTAACAGGACTAGGTAGTTTACAATTTGAGCTTGGCTGCAGAGGGTGGGGGCGGGTGGGAGGGAGGGGGTACCAGCTTGCTCATTACCCCCAGGATTTTCACTTTTACCCCATTTGGGGTAATTTACCCCGGTTTCCCGACCCATGCTCTACATAAAGCACATCGCAGTATTCTAAACATGAACTACAGTAGCCAGACTGTCCCTATACATAATTGATGTAACAATGTAGGTATTATTATGACAAAGATTCACTCACACTTCATTTACTTTTTATAAAAATGAACAAATAATAAAAACAAAATTCAAAGATGTCATGATAGGATCTAGCACCGAGCTAAAAAAACCCAGAATGATATTTAATGAAAATAAGTTATATGCTCCAAAGCAAGAAAAAATAAAACAAATGCAGTTATAAGATGGGGAATACTTGGCTGAATAATACCATGAGCAGGAAGAATCTTGGAATTGTAGTAGATCACAAGCTGATTATAAGCCAACAGTGCAATGTGGTCACAAAAAAGGCAAATTTTATGATAGGCTCTAGATCACAGCTCGCTCCCCTCTATTCAGCACTGGTTAGGCCTCATCTTGAGTACTATGTCCAGTTCTGGATACTGTATTTTGAGAAGGATGCAGATAAATTTGAACAAGGTCAGAGGAGGGCAACAGGAATGATCACTGGACTGGAATCTAGACATGGTATATTTGTATGTGTATCCCTGGGGATATAAATATGAATATCGGCAGCACAGGTGCCCGGGAAGTCTAGTTCCTCCCTCTGAACCGGCAGATCCAATTAACCTGGGCACTGCACAGTTCTGGCGTCGTTCTCATTGTGCCAATTTGAGGAGTAGCCTGGCTTCCCCACATAACCAACTGCTCAACCCGAGCAGGGAAATTCACCATCCTGCCTCCTTACCAAAGTGGTCGGCTGCATGGGGAGGCAAGGTAGTGCCAGCCAGTCTACCTCTGCAATTGGCATGACAGTAACGATGCTGGCCACATAGTGACCAGTAATTGGATCTTTTAGTTTTGGGGAGGGAGGAACTGGGCATCCCTGGTACCTGTGGTGCCTATATTTGTATACGTATCCCCAGCGATACAAATACAAGTATTCCATGTCTACTGGAAACTAAATCCTTTGAGGAAAGACTGAACGATCTGGGCATGCTTAACCTTGAGAAAAGAAGGGCGAGAGGAAATATGATTGCATTTTTTAAATATTTGAAAGGTTGTCCTCCAGAAGAGTGACAGAATCTGTTCTCAATTATTCCAGAGTGGAAGACATGTAGTAATGAACTAAGGCCATAGGAAGCCAGATTTCAGTTGAATATCAGAAAAACGTCCTAAGTGTTAGAGCAGTGGACAACAGAAGAAATTATCTTGGGAGATGGTGAGCTCTCCAATGCTGGAGGCATTTTTAAAAATTATATAGCTGTCTGTCTGATATACTTTGATTTGGATTTCTGCATTGAGGGTTGGACTCAATTGCCTTATAGGCCTTCCAACTCTATGATTCTGTGATTCTATGTGTTCTATACCTGAAGTATGGATGGAGAGCCCAGGAGAGTAGGAAGAATGGAGTAACTAGACTGTGTCATATAGGTAATTATCAGATGTAAAAGTGGTTAGTATATGCACAAGCATGTATGTCTAAATTAGCACTACATTTTAAAAATATGAATTCCATTTCAATTACTGTTGTAATATATTTCAAAGCAAACTTACAGTGGGGTCTCTACTTAAGAACGTCCCTACTTAAGAACAATCCAACTTAAGAACAGCTCCATTTGCTAAATTTTGTTTCTACTTGAGAACAGAAATCCAAGATAAGAACAGGAAAAAAAACCTTTCCTGCTCTTTTTTTGACCTTAGGTCATCTTAGGTTAAAAAAAATTCTCCCCCTAGTGGTAGAGTACGTATTAACCAGCTTTGCATTAGTTCCTATGGGAACTAATGCTTCAATGTACAAACGCACCTCTACATAACAAAAAAAACAGCCAGAACGGATTAACTGGTTTTCAGTCCATTCCTATGGGAAATTTTGCTTCAACTTAAGGACGTTTCAACTTAAGAACACCATTCCAAAATGGATTAAGTTCTGAAGTAGAGGTTCCACTGTAGTTTCTATGGACGGAAAAGAGCAGATACGGATTAAATGGTTTTCAATGCATTCCTATGGGAAATGCAGATTCAACATAAGAACTTTTCAACTTGAGAACCACCTTCCAATACGGATTAAGTTCTTAAGTAGAGACCCCACTGTACCTCCTTTTACATATCACATTTCTTAAATCATAAAAGGAAATTTGAGAAACTGGTTTACTGAAGCTGCTAAATAATATTTTTCCCCAAAAATACTATATACTTTTATCTAAAAATGTCACTTATTGCTGTAAGAAAAAAAATTCTCACAGATAAACTGCATACACAGATGAAGCAAATTTGCTAGAAGTAATCCTGCATGTGTCTATGGCAGGGTGCCATGTTTCCTTTTGATTAAGAAGATTATATCTGGAATACATTCTGAAAACAGGAAGGCATGGCAAAAGTTTTTTTTTTCAATTAAATAGTTCCCATATAAACACAGGAATTCCACTGCTATCAGTCTTATTGTACAGAGGGCAAATTGGCTGGGTAACAAGATTTGCTTTGTACTTTTAAAAAAGTCACCAAGACATGCTTTGCACTGATATTTGTAAGAGCTCCTGTCAGAGTCACATAAACTATAGCACTGAATCAGCAGTCCCTGTGATAACTAGCTAACATAGTTACTTTCTGATAAGTGCTTTGCTACAGTCTATCTTAATCATTCATTCATTCATTCATTCGGAGCCTGTGTGTGTTCAAGCATTGTATAATAAAATGGTGTTCATTTACTTAAGATATGCAATCATGAAACCAGCTTGTGTTATCTGCAAGTTGACTCATGGCAACTAGACTTCTTTATTAGGTTGAAATGTTTTGCTCCTCCTCCAAGCCGCCTAGAGTGGTCTTAATTGACTAGATAGGCGGGATATAAATAAAATAAAATAAAATAAAATAAAATAAAATAAAATAAAATAAAATAAAATAATAATAATAATAATAATAATAATAATAATAATAATAATAATAATAATAATAATAATAATAATAATAATAATAATAATAATAATAATAATAATAATAATAATAATAATAATAATAATAATAATAATAATAATAATAATAATAATAATAATAATAATAATAATAATAATAATAATAATAATAATAATAATAATAATAATAATAGGTTCTTCAGCCTGAGGAGAGTTGGTAGGAAACCCCTGATACATCCTCCACCTTGGTTTCACTTCCTCCTGGTTTGAATAGTCTTGTTAGAAGGACAAAGGACTGGGGGTGAGGGTTAATCCCACATCTGCAGTCCTTCTCCACACTCTCATCACTGAAATGTAGTGAAAGACGAGGAAAACCTAAATGGTGGAAATGCATCAGAACATCTTGTGCTACTTTAAAACTTGCATCCATAAGGAAAATATGTCAAAATACACTGAGATAATTCTACATACCTGATGTTGGTAACATAGCAGATTGGGACAAGGTAGGACCTATTCCGGGGAAGACTATGAAATATTGGTCTCCAAGGCACACTGAACAAGAGAAACCACGACATGGTATATATGTTGGCCACCAAGTGTGACCCTTGGGCAGGAGTTAATGAAAAAGGAATGGACTGTTAGGAACTTGAAGCTATTCTTTGTGGATCTCTGTACTGTACTTCATAGCTCTGCAACAGTGCTGGTCACCGTAGCTGATATTAGAAGAGTCTCTCCAAGTATTTCAGTAACATTATGCAACAACAAAGGAGGAAAACTTCTCTGCTTGAGCACCTTAACTGTGGAATCAAACTTGCGTGATATCAACCCCACAATTTTTTTTCATATCATGCAAAATCTTTTTTGCTTCCTCAGGCATATTAATTGGTTGGTATCATCTTACATTTATTATTTTTTTCCCCCTGATATTCTTGCCACCGATGATGTTTTATTATTTTTATGATATAATCTTTATCTATCTATCTCAGTTTATATTCCAGAATACCAGCAAAACCCACAACAACCATTAGATCCCGGCCATGAAAGCCTTCGCGAATACATTATTTCTGAATTGCTTCAGAATTATGTTAGGAATATTTCAGTGTTGAATTGGATGACATATTTACTACGATATTCCCAATCTATTTGCAGTGAATATCCCCAATCCTTAGAACAACAATTACAGAAAGGAACACTCCACGTTCCTTTGTAAACAGTGCTTAGGAAAGGATTATGCTTGATTGATTAGCTGTAATGGTTTCCTCTGCCTCATCTTTGATGTCATGAAATTCTAAGAGCCAGCCTTTCCTTTGACAGAATAAACAAGCATAGTGTACACATCAAAGCCGTTTGCGTCAATGAATCCTTTTAGCATTAGCACATTCTTTTCTTGCAATGTGAAAAAAAGAGTAATCTGATGGACTCGACACACCTTCAGTATCCAATTTTGCATAATTTTTGGGTGGAAATTTTGGGGAAAAACTTGAGGAAACAGCATTGTCAGAATTTCTGCACCCAGGTCATAAAATAAACAATTACTTATATGTACTTCTTTACATATGACACACTGGTTTTCATTATGCTTGAGCTTTCTGAGAAACTCAGTATAGTTACCAATATATTTACTTGGGAACAGCTATGTAAGTCCATTGCAGAAAGAACAAAAATCTTTTAAAAATCCCAAAATCTTGTGGCACCTTAAAGATGGTAGCATTTTTTTTAAAATTAAGCTGCATGGCTTCAGCTTACTTCCCCAAAGCAATGAAGTATTTGCATATATTATTTATATTAGACAAATATTTCTATAAAATGTATTAATTATTTATGTATTCATTTGTATCAATAATATATAAAGAAATGTATTTACTCCTGTATGTAAATGTCAACATAGTTTATTTTCAAATACTAATTTTTTTAAAAAAAAATGGGATGCATTTACAATTCAAAGTTTTGTTTCTAACCTATAAAACCTTTGGCATAAACAAAACAGAGGATCTTGTCTCCCACTATGAATCTGCTCAGGTACTAAGATCATCAGGGGAGGCCTTTCTCTTGGTCCCATCATCTTCATAAGTGTGTTTGATGGGGACACAAGAGAGGGCCTTCACTGTTGTTGCTCCCGGACTTTGGAATTCCCTCCTACAGGATGCCAGACTGGCCCCATCTTTGCTGCCCTTCCACAAAGAGACAAAATTCAAGCAAGCTTTCCCTTATTGACTGGCTGCTTGAGTAGAAGTTTCAAATGGATTGTTGCTTTCAATATGGTTTTGGTGTTGTTTTAGTTTACCGTTTTTTACTGTGATATTTGTATGATCCTTTTTAGTATTTATATACTTACTGTTTTTAGCTTTAAATATTGTCTTTTAATGATGTAAGCTGCCTTGGGTCCTTTTTAAGGAGAAAGAGAGGGTAAAAATATATTACATGCATGCATACATGCACACACGCACACACAGACTTAAACACACATTTTTCATTTAACCCTTGTAAGCTGATACAAATGCCCCCATGCACTATGTTGCTTATTTGGTATTGACTCTGTGCTTGCTTTTCATTCACTCCTGTTGTTAATAGTAGCAAAGTTACATATTTCTTTATAGGAGACCAGTGTATAATTTTATAAAGTGGAGCACAGACTGGGTTTCATATTTACTCTAGCATGTCATGTTAAAGTTCATAATGTATTATTTGTCCCAGCAAAGGGATGGACTGAATGCATCCTGTAGCTCAGGCAGTTACCAAAGACCTCACACAGTCTGGAAGGAGAGACACATCACCCACATGATCCTGGGGTTATGACCATGGCACTGATCTTAACCTTTCTGTATGCATAGGGTCATGGGAAACATTTACAGAGCAAGCTCCTAGACTTGAGGAATCTGAAACACAAAACATGGCTGATTGCTGTTGCTTCTTTGTCCATCAATAGATGTCTTTCAATGAGTTGGAATGAACGAATGTTCCAGTTATCCAAATTGTCTTTAAGTTTCTATTCTCAATTTTCAATCACAGGTTTCCTTCTAAGAGACCAAACTACCCTGTTTTCCCGAAAATATGACCTAACCTGAAAATAAGCCCTAGTACGATTTTTCAGGATGCTCATAATATAAGCCCTACCCCCAAAATAAGCCCTAGTTAAGTGAAACCCCACCTCCCCACCCTTTTGCAGCAACCAGAAGATGACATGACTGCATTTGAATAAATGTAGGTTGTTTTACATGAAAAAAACTAATAACATCCCCTGAAAATAAGCCCTAATGCGTTTTTTGGAACAAAAATTAATATAAGACCCTGTCTTATTTTCAGGAAAACACAGTGTTTTCCTTCACCATAGTACTATCAGATTGGTTTTTCCTTCTTTGCTATTTTATCAGCTGAAATCGGCATTACTACGCAATCAGTGATGTTTGAACAACTTTAGGGTACTCTCAAAGTCACTTGAATTGCTCCATAAGTTTGGGAAGAAAAACCAAGTCAAGAAAAGTCAAGACAAAAGTCAGTTCTTAAAAATATCTTACTTTAATGCACGATACCAGGCCTTATGAGATTAGAAAGAATGTTGAATCAACATATTATATTCTGAATTTGGCAAGTCAAGTATCTGGGCTATTGTTGCAGAGTCAGAGTTCTCTTAATCTGAAAATAGCCTGCCTGACAATGGGAATAAATGAAAACATCACAGGACCAACCATTTGGCAGAATGAAGCAGTTGCTTTGGATAGCCAGTTGGAATGCCATTCTTAGTTATTTAGTTTACTATATTTCTAATTGATGGAGTTTGGAAATACAGTACCTGGTTAAAGTTAATTATGTGTTTCTTTTGTGAGTGCCTTCTCTCATGAGACATAGTGGGTTAATTTATTGGTTAACACTCACTAGCAAAGCTGAGACATAACTAGTTAAATTTAATTAGTTACATGACAACTCTTCTCCCCACAGATACACACACTTCCATCCCTCCCTCCCACCTTGTTACTCACTCCAGGAGGTGATCCCAAGAGGAGGACAATTTTTGGAAAGCATTGGAAGAAACACTGAAGTTGTTACAACCTGGAAATGTCAAGAAATGAACTGGAAACCACAGAAGAAGTGAATGCCCTGCATTTTGCCAGAGAAGCAAAATTTAATTCAAGATGTTGCTAAATTCTATGCTTTAGAACAGTTTTTCCCAACCTGGCTGTTTCCAGATACATTGCACTATGCTTAGCCATTTATCAGTCAGAAAGACAACTACATGGATTCTAGATCAAACCAAACCTGAACTTTCCTGAGAAGCAAAAATGACTAAACTCAGACCGATGCATTGGGCACATCATGTGAAGACAAGGCTCATTAGAAAAGACAATACTGCTGAAACAATAGGGAGCAGTAAAAGAAAAGAAAAGAAAAGAAGATGAAGACCTGACATGAAATAGATTGACTCAATAAAGGAAGCCACTGCTTCTGTTTTCCAAGACCTAAGCAGGGCTGCTAATAATAGAACCTTCTGGAAGTAAGAATAAATTGGAAGTGATTTGACAGCACACAACAATAGCCATCAATCAGATTTTTTTATTTAGTAGTCCTCATCTGGAACTTCTGAAAGAGCCTGTAATAAAATATGGCATTAGGGGGCAAAAATGACAGTAATAGTATTATTTGTAAGGCTTTAAAAGAGGTAGCCATGTTAGTCTTTGCTAGCAAAACAGGTGAAAACAAAAGAAATATAAAAAATAAAGAAGACAAACTTGTTGTGGCACCTTAAAAACTAACTGCTAAAATTTAATATGAGCTCTTGTGTACAAGTCTACTTCTTCAGATATAGGAGTCCCTATGCTACAACATTTTTGTCTTGTTTGCTTTTTACATTTCTTTTGGTTTTATCTGTTTTATAAGGCTTGTTAAACCAATGATTTAATTAACAAATTAATGGCAGAAATCCTGTTGCTTAGCATATTTAGTAAAACTACAGCAGTTCACTGTACTTTAGTGCAGTAAGCCACAACTATAATTGGACTATTTGAATCAATGGAGCTCATGGAAGAGCTGATTCATCAAATCCCCACTGATTCAATGGGCCTTTGTTAAGCAACAGGTTTTCAGCCAATTACTCATGACAATGAGTTGAATTCCAACTCTCCCAATAAAAACATAAAGTTCATTTCTGTGAATGTCCATGAATTAATTTTAAAATCTAATACTGTATTCTGAGCTTTAGTATTCTACTGTCAGGAAGGGGAGATGCTTGTAGGATTTCCTGCTTTATATGTCCCAATGATGTGGTTGATGCTAGGTACTAAAGCACCTTGACTTAGGTAAAAAAACAGCATTGTTTGTTGCTATATTTCAGATAGTAGAATGTGTTGGCTGGATCTACAGAATCAAGGTATTTGTTTCTGGCACATAATGTTTGAAAGCTTTTGAATCCATACACAACTTGAAAATATTATTCTCTAGAAGAACACTCATGTAGAGTTTTAGGAAAAACTATAGAGAAGATACCAAATTCTGCTTTTTCCTGCTCACAGGCCTTTTGTAAAACATCTGCTCAGTGATCATTTGTAAAATATATGCAATTGAGAAATCCTGGTGTAATATCTGACCCACAGTTACCATAGGAATAATACAAAAGCATTTGTTTGAATGCAAATATCATGTCAGAAAAATAAAAGGTCTCCTTTTGGACTTCTCTGTTTCAAGAGTATGGCCTTTCTGTCCAACAGGGCTCTCTCCACCCATTCAGTGATCTCTCTTTTCTGCCTTCATTAACACTTTGGCAGAAAAATTAAGTATAAATGATCATAACAATAAAATAACATTAGCAAAGAGTCTGCAACTGACAACTGTTCTATTAATGCTCCAAGCTGTACCAACATATTAGAAAAACCCACAAAAGGAACAAATGGAATGTGCAGGAGGGGTGGAATCCTGCAGATCACAAATTGTGTTGAGTGATCAACAAGAATGCACTCCACCCCTTTGAAGCTCATAGAATGTAGAACATATGCAATTAGAACATTTCCTACTGCTATGCTACATTCTTTCCTTTACTGTTCCCACATCTCAGCACAATTCTTGATTTCCATTACAAGCCATATACACTAACTTTCGATCCCTTGGCAATTTTCTCCTTAAAGTAACTTAAAACATAAAACAGCAATGTGAAAACAATTTATGAACCATGCATTCTTGATCCCGACATTGGATTTGTTTCAGCTTCAGAAGTGTTTGTTTCATCAGAATTTGAAAAACTGAAAAAAGAACAGTTTTGTCCCAAATGTATATGAAAATGAATATTGTTATTTAGAAATGTCCAGCTATTTTACGATCTGTCTTCCCCCCCCCCCAAGAATGGAAAGATGCTTTATCTGCTTGTCTAAGGTTATGTCCCATTCTTCATTCTAGTGATCCCCAAACTTTTTTTTTAACTTGCGGCTTCCTTGACTTACTGGTCACTGATGTAGCTCCCCAGTACAGTAGAAGTGCCATATCCACAGGATCAATACCCATGGTTTCACTTTTCTGCTGTCTGAAAATAATAAAATAAAAAACCCAAAACTTAGACATACACATTCCCAATGTGTATTACCAGGACTGGCCACTAGATGGAACAACGTAAAGGTAAAGGTTCCCCTTGACAATTTATCCAGTTGTGCCCAACTCTAGGGGGCGGTGCTCACCTCTGTTTCCAACCCATAGAGCTAGCATTTGGCCAAAGACAACTTTCCGTGGTCACGTGGCCAGCACAACTAGACACGGAAAGCTGTTACCTTCCCATTGTGGTGGTACCTATTTATCTACTTGCATTTTGCATGCTTTCGAACTGCTAGGCTGACGGGAGCTGGGACAAGCGACGGGAGCTCATTCTGTCCCGTGGATTCGATCTTACAAATGCAGGTCTTCTGACCCTGCAGCACAGAGGCTTCTGCGGTTTAACCTGCAGTGCCACCACAGGTGGCTTAATGAAATGCCCTGTCTTCTCAGATTAATGGAGAAATTGCATTTTTGTGAGGTGGGGGAAGCAAGGAAGGCTCCCTTGCAAATAGGAGAACAGGAGACACAGTCTTTTGGCAAGACTGGGGCAGGCTGTCTCTCTCCCCCTGCATGAACACCAGAGAAATTGCAAGTGAGTGCTATATGATACTTTGGATTGCATGGGGAGAAGAGAGGTGAGAAGGATGAGAGGATTTCATGGTGCCCTGGGTGGGATTCCTGGTGCCCCCCCCCCCCCCGGTATCACGCTGCACACTTTGGGAAACATTGCCTTATTCTAAAATCCTCACATTCTGTTATAGGATGAATGTTGAGGAAGTACAGACAGGATAAATATTTAGAATGTAGCCCGGTAATTGTCACAGTTTCTATAGGCACATGTGCAAGATCAATAGATCTCAAGTGTTCTGCCTTTGTGAATACATGCACACACACATGAAATAAGTAGTTGAGGGATGGGTTCAACCAAAGGTGGGTGCCATTATTTCCATGCAGTTATAAATGTGTGTAATGCTATAGATCTTATAGTTTTGTGGGTGAGGACAAGGTATCACTGTTTTAATTAATTTAAAACTGGACCTTAATTTAAATAGGTCTCAGCAATCCTCTTTTGCACTATTTCTAAAGACATCCATAATGGTCAAATACACATGATTAAGTAGTGTACATAAAGTATTGTCAATCATCATTTCAAAATTGTAATCTAAATGTACACAGTAGTGTTTGAGACCATTGTAAAGTCTCCAGAAAATCTTATTGCATAACATTTGTTACAGGACCAACAGATTTCATTTCTAAAAAAACAAATTAAAAAACAACAACTATTGATGATAACTACAACACATGTAAAAGATTCCATGTTCTTTTTACTACATAATTTTAATTAAAGTGTTAGAGAATCCTCATGTTTCTTTATTAAGATAGTTTATTCCAAACAAAACAAACCCATACTTCAAGGCTTTTCTATTTTGGAAGTATTGTATCTTCACTACAAAAATGTAGAAACAGGTCCAACTCTGACATTTTTGGATTGATTCACTTCTACAAGATCCAGTTAAAAATTATACATGACATATTCCATATGTAATTGCTCCAGAAGATTTGTAAATCCTTCCAGAAACAGGGGCTTGAGGAATGCCTGTTGTTTCCATGAGCAAATGGAAACAAAAAACATTCTGATGCATGCTGAATAACATTTAATTAACCCTGCCTATCAGTTAGCAGAGGGATACATTGGCTTTAGCTAATCTGGAAATCTGATTTAGGCTGATTAATATGAGATCCAGATCAAAGAAAAATGGACTCATTCATTACTAGGGCAAGGCCAAGAGTAAGCCTTCTAGAAATGATTCAGTGACTTGAACTTGTAAAAGAGGATGGGCAACCCCCAGAAATTTGGGCCACATAGAAATTGCATGGCCTTAAACAGTGCCCCTATTTTTTCCACACGTTCTATTTTTTGTTAGACATTTGTCAATGTAAGAAAGAATCACAACATTTTGTCTTCTCAGATAAGCAGTCACCACTGCTATAATTTCCATTAAAAACCTTTTGTGCTGTGGAAGGGGAGAACCTGGTACCTCCCCTTCCCCATAGGGCAAACAGAAGGTATATCTGATGTCAAGGATGTATGGAATAAGCATCCTTCAAATCAAAAGTTACAAATCAATTGCCTGCACCACCATTTAAAAGAGTTTTGTGCTTATAAAAGCACTGATCCATCAAAGACTTAAAATAGGCCACAGCCCTCACCTTTCCTGGGGAGCTTCCTGTACCAGGAATAGCTACTGATGTGACGGAGATGTTGAGGAATATTCTCAATCACTTCCTTGCTGAGGAGAGTACTGATCTCCTGTGGCAGGATATTAGTTGATGCTGCTGAACAGAATATGTTCACTGGCAAAAGGTGACTGAACTCAGTTCAGTACCCCCACTGTACTGTACCAATCAATCATTAGTGCTATTATCCCAAGCTCAAAGACATGGGTCCTGACGCAAAGATAATAGGTTCAATATAGATGCAGGAGGCCTGATTATAACAAATGTTCTCACAACTGCATATGTCATTTATAGCAAGATACGAGATAAAAGTGCTGTTCTGTTAATCAAAGCCCTTTATGTATGAGCTTTGAGAATGTCTGCTGAGATCTGGAGGAGAATGAATTGTCTTGACAGTATTAACAATAAGCCTGATGTTTGCTCCAAGATGGTTTCCTAAAATGGGAGGCAGAAAGCAGGACTCTCTTTTTTCTGTAGGTGCCAGCTAATTTGTGGTCTGCATCCAGTTTCTTTACTTTCCTTACTGTCCAGCTTTCACACGCAAACACAGTGGTCAGAAATACAAGAGTGCAGATGATCTTGGCCTTTGTCTCCAATGATTATTTGATGATCTTTTCTAATTCCTTAATTGCTGTATTTGCAAATCAAAATCTTCTGATTTCTTTGCTGCATTCTTCATTTGGATTGATGACTGAATGAAGGTATATAAAATCTTTAACAATTTCAGTTTCTTCATTGTCAAAAAATATGATCCCAGATACCTCTATCTTTTTGGAATCCAGCTTGAATGTCACGTATTTCTTGATCCAAGCCTTTGTTGCAACACTTGAGCATTGCTTTCTTTGTATGGGAAATTAAAACAAATGGTTCTGTAGTTACTGCACTCGTTGCTGTCCTCTTTCTTGGGGACTATAATATATATTGAATATTGCCAGTCTGTAGACTATTGTTTTGTTTCCCACATTTGTTGACATATCCTTGTTAGGATTTTGACAAATTCAGTCTTTGTAGTTAGAAATATTTCTATCAGTATTCTATCTACGCCTGGTAGAGGACTGGTCTGGGCTCCTCAACTTTACCAATAGGAAGCTGATAAAGATAACTACATCCTTTGCAACTGATTTTGGGGAGGGGGCTACAATTGTAAGATCCATCAGGCTAAAAATCCTGGTAAATCCAACTTTCCTCCTTTCCTGAATGAATTGTTGGGGAGGGAGCGACAGGTGTAAGTCCCATTAAATTAAATCAGTTTCCATTCCAATTTAGTGTGCACAAGACTGCAGCCCTTTTATCATATCCCCTAAAGATGAATATCTGATTCAAAAGTTGATTATTAGTTGCATTCATTTAAATTCATTTGGAGATTTGTGATATGCCAATTGCTTCTTGTCCAAAAACATCAAAATAACATAAAGCTAACCAAAAAGTCTGTACTGATCTTATGAACAAGCCTCATTGACTTTTCTATGGCTTACTGCCATGGATTTCATTCCCTGGAAATTGGGCCTTTGTGCTGTCATTTTATCTGCGCACAGCAAACACAACAGTGTATATTTCTCCTCCGGTGGCATGTTCCATTTCTCTGCAGGGGCTTAAGGCAATGGGATATCAGGTCTAGAAGGTCACATTACTGTTGTGCTTAAGCCTGTGTAACCCTGTCGAGTGTGTGGGAGTAAATCAACAACAAAGATGTCCTTATCCTGTCTCCAAAGGTACGTGCAGTCTGTCTCACATGTACCTTTCCTTTATACACAACTTATTATTTGAATATTGTTTCTCTATTGTTTTTCACAAAGCTGTCTTTTCTTTTCTGCTCACCACAAATATCAGTACTGTGGGAAAAGCTCCAGATGGCATTTGTTGCTTGTGCTTTCTTAATGCAACACAACCTACACCATAGAAGCAGAACATTTGCTTTATTTTACCATGTCTGCCTTTGGGAAGTATAAACAAATTGCAGACCATGAATTCATGAAATGTGATCCAAAACTTTAAAAGAGAATGTGGTGACCATGCACACTGTAAAGCTGCACAATGTGTGCTATTATTCTCTTCTCTAAGGCAATTTACTCTAGTACAGTGACCCTCAAACTTCTTATGGCTGAGGGCGCACATTTTTCTGAATAAAAATCAGAGGCATGCTTTACATTGAGAAACTACAACCTTAATCCACTCTCAGAGTGTGTAAGAATACAAATTACCTACCAATAGAAGAGGGCATACTCTCTGTATCACAAAACCAGGCATACTATTAGGTAGAGGTGGTCACCTCAGATGGCACATTATGAAATGGGTTGACAGCTTCACTAGACATTCTTCCTGATTACCCCTCCCCAGCTGTTCTCTTCTGAGATGTAAGAAGTGGTGTTGATGATTTATCATTGATGGCTAGTTGTGCCACCTACCTGCTAGAATGATCCTTTACAGAAGATGATCCAAAATCTCTAAGGTCAGATGGTGCTGAGGAACAAACTGCCTCTGGAGATACTGGTGTGTTAGGGGAGAGGATGGTAACTGTAGTAGATTCCTGTACTGATGTAGTTGTGGATAACAACAAAATGAATGTTTGGTGCAATATACCACTCCTAAATCTGTAAAGAAAAGGACAGGGGAATATGAAAATATCTGTCCTCCACTGCAGAGCTAGAACATCAGTGGTGTTGTCCATGGGAATCTGGACAGTGTGCTCCTCGAGTAATGCTCTGGATGCTTTCTACACTGCTAGCAGTTGTAGGGCATTGATATGAAGTGATATATCTTCCATGGACCATAAGCTATTGATTGTGAACTTGCCTAAGTGAGCCATTCACCTCTGAAATGATTCATTGGTGGTTACTGTTCTGGCAGGACACGGGAGTAAAAAAGGTACTCCTGACTACGGGCATGGATCTCTACCAATGCTGCACTCTCAGGGAGAGAACCAGAGGTTGGTTGTATTGATCCTTTGCAGGGTCATAATGTTGTAAAAACTGCCAATGAAGCAGTCATATTTGTAATCAAGCATGTGAAAGGACTGGGATGTGGTGGCGCTGCGGGTTAAACCGTAGAAGCCTCTGTGATGTAAGGACTGTAGATCTTCAGCTGTAAGACTGAATCCACGTGGAGTGAGCGCCTGTCGCTTGTCCCAGCTCCTGCCAACCTAGCAGTTTGAAAGCATGCAAATGCAAGTAGATAAATAGGGACCATCTCGGTGGGAAAGTAACAGTGTTCTGTGTCTAAGTCACACTGGCCATGTGACCACAGAAGATTGTCTTCGGACAAAACGCTGGCTCTATGGGCAGTGTTTTGTTACAGGTCGGTACAGTATTCCCCAGATCCTCAGTATCAGAGTGTACCAGTAAACTAACCACTAGCTCTTTGTGACTCATTTCATGCACAACCTTTATGCAGCTTGGCCTGTTCATAAATCATGAAAAGTCTGATTAGTCCCCATCTCAGACCAGGAAATTTATCAACATGATACTAAACCCTTGTCTGTCCTAGGCGTATATCTCACCAAGCCACAATATCACTTTCTAGAATTAGAAACACACACACCCTGGGATGAGCACCACCCCCTAGAGTTGAACACGACTGGACAAAAATTGTCAAGGGGAACCTTTACCTTTATGTGAAAGGACACCTACTGTTGTGGCCATGAAATCCAACAGAACCTGCACCTTCTGTGTTATGGTGCTTAATTCTAGAAAGTGATATTGTGGCCCACTCCACAGTCATCCAGAATTCCTGATTCAGTCTGTATAGAGATGTTTATCTGAAGACAGTGCACATGCTGAATTCAAGCATTCTTCCTAAATACACTAAATAATTGAGAAATGCCACAAGGTCAGTTTATGTTTTTGTGCTGTGTGCTTTTTTAATGATTTGAAAGTTGCCTTCACTTGAATCAATTTTAAAATAGACACTTATACCCCCAAGGTAGTTTATGGCCACATTTGAGGCTGTGGTGGGCAGTAAGTGGCCTCTGGGGTACACAAATCCTCCATTCCCTGCTCTAAATGCAAGAATTAAAACATACATAATGCAACAAAACCATGGACTCAGTAATCCTAGCATATGAACAAAGAAATCTGTAAGTAATCACTATGTTTAAGATTGGGTGAAGTACAATAGTTGAAGATTCATTATAATTATATTGAACTTAAAATACTGCCTACATCTTACTAGCTCGTGGTTAATAGTCTGTTCAGCAACCTGTCCTACTGATGGTACATTGAAAACAAAGTAAATGTTTCATTAAGAAATAATTAAGGATGGGCCTACTTATCCACAAGGCCTGTAGTGAATTCTGCCATTAGTTCTTCCTTCTTTCCTTATTTATTGATTTATTGGATTTCTATCCTGCCCATCTAGACCAAAGATCTACTCTGGGCAGTTTACTACAAATTTAAAAACAATAAAACCAAAAAACATATATATTATAGATCCAAGGTGGCAAAAGTACAAGAAATTAAGATACGGCAGGATGGAAAGCCTGCCCAAATAGCCAGATTTTAAGTTTATTCCTGAAAACACCCAGAGAGGGAGCCAGGCGGATCTCCACTGGCAAGTTGTTCCAAAGGCATCTGTCTGGTTTTTTTCTGTCTTCTCCCAATGTGCCTGTTGTTGTGGCACAAAGAACAACCAGATTGTCAACACTGGAATGTAAGACCTATCATCTTAGAAGACCTAGACATCTGTCTTTCATGAAGCTGACCAGTGGGGCTTGGCCCAGATGCCAGCTGGAGCAAGCAAGGGAGCTTCTGATAACATTTTGGCAATCTAATTACTATCTTGATGAAATTTCAGTTGCAATATTTTAAATAAATAATCTCTTGGCAACTTCATAAAGGTACAGGAAAGTTTATAAATATATTATAGGAATTGGAAGGATATGTTGAGATAGGAGGTAGGATTAGATAGTGTGCTGGGTCATTTCAGCTTAATTCACTAAATTCATCCCTGAATAAGCTCAACATTTCCCACTTAAAAATCATTTTCCTTTTGGCACAAAAGAGAAATTTAGACAATGGAAGATAAGGTCCAAACATTTTTGCCAACTATGGGAAAGATTATGCTACTACAAATTGAAAACTGAAATACAAGGTATAAGTGAGAGAAGAGACACGGTACAGAGAGAAATCTACACGTATGACGATGCAAAGGAAAACTCTATCCAAATAAACCATGTCTGAGTTCATAATCTATTCCAATGTACAAAATGCACGAAATAGCTGCCTTAGAATGCATTATATAAAATTATTTCGTATATCTGAAAGCCCTTTTCTTAATGTCATTATATGCTGTTCTGCTACATCTTTCCATATGATTTTCACAATGTTCCATACGTTACTGAACACTGGCTTGAATAGGAATGTACTCTATGTACAACAAAGAGTTGAGAGGAATGTCTGTAGCCGAGAATCTTAATTCTACTTCTGACAATTGACTCAGTTATGTTGACTCAAACAATCGATTCATTCTTCCAGCTTCATTTGGACAAGGGCAGAATGAATGGCTTTACAAATATTCTTATCTCTTCAGTTAACCTTACTACCTCATGAAACTGCTGTTCACTTTTTGAAGGGTCATTGGAATTGGCACATAGCAAATTTTAATGTGCTTTGAATGTGCTAAGCAGTTTATTCCATTTATTAATTTAGGTATTTCAAATCCACCCTATATTAGCTGATCTTAGGATAGAATACTATTGTGTTAAATTATGTTAAATCTCATCCATCACTCAAGCAAAACCAAACTTGGAAGCTGGTGAAGAAAACCAATCCATGATCTCACCAGGCACCAAATGCTCTGATTTAGAATTGCCATTTTGTGTGGGGATTAATTGTTCCAATGCTGTTCTCTCTAAATGACATCCTGCTACTAGCAGTGACCCAAACAAATTTAGAAATTACTCTGAAGTTGCTGTAAACTGAAAATAGAAAGGGCAGGACTTGGAAATGCAACCATGGTTGCCTGTATATAATACAATTTGGCTCAATTACTGCTTCCCTTACCTTCAGAAGGACTTGGATTCCATGTTTTTTCCCATACATAATCTTATGTCACATTTAGTTTCAAATTGTTCTTGTTGGTTTATCACTTCAAAGGGATGCAATTGTTTCTAACTTTTGATGTGCTATAGTATTTTATACCGAACACACAGAAGATCAAACAGAAATTTATTTTCCTAATATTTTTTTCTAAATTTGGAATTGTGCCTAGATGCAATTCATCTTGTTAAGTGTATGCATGGGGATTCAGGGACCTCTAATACATTGTTCAAACTACATTGTGTTTTCTTTCCACAAGCTGAAAAGGAAGTCATCAGGGAGATGCAAAATCGGCCATGACTTTGCACACAATTTAAGCTACCAATTTTCTAAATATCTATGAAAAATAGGAGAACATAAATATCAGGAACAATCTGCACTTGCTGGCAACAAAGGGACCCTGAGCATCTACTCATGGTAGTCAGAGCATTTGTATCATATAACTATGATGAAGGTGTTGGAATTATTGCACCTTCATATGTTGCCTTTAAGAGATTTTGGCTGGGAGTGGCCTTTCTGGACTGGAGTTGCTGTCAATCAATCCAGCCAATTGTTCCTTCTCTCTCAGAATTTTGAAGCGAGTCACATCTCTCTCTATTCAAGTATTTCCCCCACCCCACCCCGCTCTTTTTCACTCAAGCTAGTCAGACGGTCAGAAGACAGAGCAATGTTTTTCATCAGTCAGCAGGCCATGTTGTTAGTCAGCCATAACGCATGCTAACCATTTAGGCGCTGCCCATGTAACCAGTTATTTTTTTTCTACAGAATGCTGTTTGTTTTTTATTTATGGAGAAATGTGAATAAAACAAAACTTCTTTTTCTCTTATCAGTGCCTCCGAGTGAATTATTGAGACAGTAAGTGACAGTTGAAGAAAACCAAGCAATAAGGGGTGATATATTGGGGGGGGGGGCTTAAAGCTAATTCTGCTCTGTAGGTTCCTGAACTTTTACCCGTTGAATATCTAGAGATGTTTAAGTCATAAATTTCTACATTCTGCCAATACAGTGGGGTCTTGACTTGAGAACTTAATCCGCATTGGAAGGCGGTTCTCAAGTCAAAAAGTTCTCAGGTCAAATCTGCATTTCCCATAGGAATGCATTGAAAACCATTTGATCCGTATCTGCTCTTTTCTGTCCATAGAAACTAATGGGAAGCTGCTATTTCACCTTCGACCACTAGATGGGGGATATTTTGTTTCTTTTTTTCTTAGGTCAAGAAAGGTTCAGGGAAGGCAGGGAAAATACAGTCCAGGCAGGACAGTACCAGGCAGTCTGAAGACTGTCTCCCAATCCACTCTCTAAACGCTGGGAGGAGTGAGGAAGCAGACAGGCACCCTTTTCACTGGCCAACAGTTAACTGAAAGTTCAAATTTTGCACTTTCCCTGCCTCCCACGTGGTTTTTTTCAGTTCTTAACTCAAATCTAAGTATGTAAGTCAAGTCAATATTTTCCTATGAGAGTGGTTCTTAAGTCAAAATGTTCTTAACTCAAGCCGTTCTTAAGTCAAGACCCCACTGTAGAAGGTCTATTGTTAACTATATCCTGTTTTCAGTTAGCACAAGGGGACAAAATCAATAGATCCTCAGTACTAATCTAGAAACAAAAAAAGTTTAGAAAGGCCACTCAAATATCTGTTCTAGCTTTTCAATGCTGTTTAGAAACCAGTACATGCATTTAGCTATTCCATCTGTAGAGTGGAAAGAAGATAATTCATTCAACTTCTTTTGTGATGTCTTAGAAGAAATAGATTGTATGACAAGTGTCCTATCTATAAAGAGAAGGCAAAGCGACAGAAAATATCTGTGAATCCAGAAGAAGTCAGACCAAATGGAATGTCCAGAGAGAAAGCAATTTTAAAATTAATGAGCTTCTTTTTTTGTCTTTCACAGATTAACTGTTTTACATTTTTATATACAAAATATGCACAGCAAGGGACCACATATTTGAATTCCCTGACGTGTGTCCCATATCTAGCTGTCACATTATTTTAGTTTGCATTTATAATATTAATAGATTAACTGGTTAATAATCATACAGCTGAAGAACAGTGATTACAATTATAAACATTGTTCAGTGGGGAAGAGTGTCTCCTCATTTGAACCTCAAAGCATCAATAATGAATAAACCAAAACAGAATTGGGGAAAAATCCAAAAGCAAGGACTTTGGCCATCATTAATATTATCAGCTGACAAGTCTACAAAATTAATAAGGAGGTTTTCCAAAAAAGAAGGAAGCACAGAATGGGGGTGGGGGGAAGACATTTACTTGCTGTCACTCTACTAATTAGCATTGTTTCTCCACAGAAACTAATCTACTGATGCCAAAAGGTTGTATCATGGTAGCGCTGCGGGTTAAAACGTGGAAGCCTCTGTGTTGCAAGGTCAGAAGACTTGCAGTCATAAGATCGAATCCATGTGATGCCCATGTGTACAAAGATCAGATGAATTATACTTTCCTATTGTATCTATAGACATCATTATCTAGTGCTGTTTGTGTTTATTCTTTGCTCTTCCCAATGATTGTGCACCTTTGGGTCCAGATATGATGGCAAGAGTCAAAGCTGCTGCTCAACACAACTTTATTAACTGAGCCAATGACAGAACACAACACTACTCCCATTACATTCATCCTTCTCTGCCCCCTCCACTGGTTCTGGTTCTGATCGATACTTAGGTGTCCCAAGTTGGGGAGTGGTTAATTCATCCTCTCCAAAAGTCTCCAAAGAGGGAGAAAAGTCTTATCAGTATCCTAGTTACTGTACTCCTCTATGAGAGGAAATCAGCATCTTTGGATGATTCATTCCTCCACTTCCAAGCATTAGACAGTGGAAGACAGGAAGGCCTGGCATGCTCTGGTCCATGGGGTCACGAAGAGTTGGACACGGCTTAAGGACTAAACAACAAGAAGAACTATACAGCATTTTCTCTGGCTTTCTCTAGTGGCCAGTTCTGGTAATTCATGGAAATACATATAAATATGTATTGATCAGAGGTGGCCAGCTGAAGTAAAAGTATAAACATGTATTTCTGGATTTTAAAATTAAATATTTTAAATATATTCAGACCGTAGATAACTGAAACCATGGATATTGAGCACAGTAATATGGAGGTCCTGCTGTATTGTACAAGAAGAAGAACTGACACTTGCCTGTACTCATAATAATTTAGGGACACATTAAAATCTGGAAGTTAAAATGCAATGGACATTATATAAAAATATGCATTCAGACCAGAGCAAAGTCCTCTACTCCCAACCACTCCCACCCTTATTTTAAACTTGGCTTATCTAAGATGTCCTACACCTCCATTACTGCCACTCTACACAGCTTCACCAGCCTACTTCTTTCTTTAAACTGCTATATAAACAAATGTTTTGAAAATCATTGCAGAGAAAGCCATTGGAAGGCCAACGTGAAGCTGAGAATGTGCAGGCTGGCCATACTAGGACCCTATTTTAGGCAGCACATTTCAGGTATCGTCAAACAACAGCAAGTTGTTAGTTATTTTATCTGCTATTTCACCACCAGAGATGGAAGGATGTTCTTATTTGATTTTCTGCTCCATGTGTCATAATAACTTTGGGTTTGCCCTTCTGCTTAAATCACCATCTTTCAGAGTGCCTCAAAGAGAAGACATAAAACTTCATATGACAACTAAATTAATTCTTATAGTTAATGTAAACTACAAGATACACCACATGAAGTTGCAGCATCTGAAGGAGTCTGATCAAGAATAAAGAAGACATCAGATGATTGAGAACATGGTGATATTTAGCTGGGTATAGTATACGTCCTTCAGTAAACTGCTTTCTAGTTTTTGTGGTTTAGAACTAACTCCAAAAGCCACTGTGTAAACTTCTCTGATGGCTGTCTAAACTTACAGCTGGTACAATGTCACTTTCTTTCACTTACAAACACATCTGGAAGTAACACACAAAGTTGAAACATTCCAGACATATTTCCAGTCAGTCCTATTCATGCACTAGGGAGATTTTTAAGAAGTCTTTTCTGCCAATATTATACTATTTTAAATTCCAAGAGTACTATTTTCATTCCATCCTTCATGGTTTCCACAAAGGTCACACAAATGTAAAAGAGGATGTAAAAATTAAAAGATACTTTATGGGTAGTAAATCCACAGAAAATCTACTAGTGGGAGGATCTCTGAACTTACATCACTCTACATAGTATGTAAACGATATGTACATGTGCAAGGACATCCATGACTTTGAACAGAGAAGATTTGTATAGACCATCTGGGTAAAAATCAAAGGAGAGAGAAACGACATGGCCTCACTATAGGGGGAATCTGACCTCCAATCCAGACTGAATACTTGGGTGATGACCTCTTGGCTCAGATTACCAAACATGCAAAGAGGAGACATGCAGTAGTGATGGGAGACTTCATTTACTGTGATATCTGGTGAAACTCCAACTCTGCCAAAAATGAAAGTCAAACAAATCCTTTAATTGCCTTGCTGACCACCGGTCCTTTCAGAAAGTAGAAGAAGCAACAAGAATGATCAGCTGTCCCGGATCTGATTAACACCAGAAGGGAAAAGCTAATCAACAAGGTGGAAATAAAGGGGACTGAGTAGAAGCAATCACCTCTTCTTGGATGTATTCTAGTAGAGATTTTCACAATGGAATTTTTCATATTTCTTTTGTGTGTGTTCTTTTGGGGGGGGTGCCTCTTTAGTCTTCATATTTTTCTTTCAGTTTACAAAAAAAAAGGGAAAAAAAGAAAGCATATTTTGGGTTTCTTATTCATATTTATCCATTCATGGTTTCTGGCACTCCAAAAGCCCTAAAGACTGATTGTGTCTCTTTGCTTCTGCTTTTTAGAGTACAGTAGTTTTAAAAGATTAACTACTCTAAAAAGCCGAAGCAAAGAGACACAATCAGTCTACTCCAAGCAGCAGTACATGCGAAATAATCATCAGAACCATGCAGGCATTAGTTTATATTACCACCAGTGGGAGTTCAGTGTCCCCACCACAGCAGAACAGAGACCCTATTAGCATAGGCAGCACAATAGGAAACAAAAAGGCAGGTACTGCAGTTAACCAGGCACCGACTGCCTGGCACACAGAGCAGCCACTCACTGAAGCAACTAATAACAACACCAGGAACAACAGGAAATGTCTGTAGAGCCCAGTGGCACACTGGGATATGAATGAAATCCAACCCTCTGACCAACACCCACACCCCAAAGAAGCAAAGGAAACAGCCCTCCTGAAAACCCACCAAAATGCACATTTGTATACAAGAACCCTCTATCCCCCACCAAAACACAGTTGTGATTAGCCTGACAGACAGAGTAGAGGTTTGGGTGGGTTGTGTGAATTCACAGAGGGCCACTCAAAGAACTACAGTTACAGGTGAGTAACCTGTCTTTCTTCTTCAATGTTTAGATAGATATTATTCAAACCTTTTAAATACCTTTTTGCTATTGAATTAGCAAAGAGTTTTGATTATTTTTGTGCCTTCAAGTACATTTGTAACTACTGCTGCTGAATATACTTTCAAAGAGGACAAGGAAAGATCTTTTTCTTGAAGATAAACTGTAAGAAATAATGTAATACACAATGCATTTACATCAGAAGATTCTATAATTTTTTTACATTAATAATAGTAACATTTTCTAGCAGAAGGAAGGACTATATTCAACAGGAGAAAAGGAATGATGAACAAGAAAATGTCAGGGTGGTGGACGATATATGCTAACCAAAGGAGGGGCTGGAGGCAATTGGAGGAGAAAATTTAGGAGAGCTAATTCTAACTCTGGAGTCAAAGGGAGTCTTAGGTGTGCTAAAGGAAGATAAGGGGAGAGAACCAGCAGATTTAATTAAAACCAGCCTGGAAGATCTAATGGAGTAAGTGCATAGAATGATCTCAGATGGTACAAGGGAAGGCAGAATATTTAGAAAGATAGGAATAAGAATTGGGAAAAGGCAAATTAGAGAAAGTTACTTAGAAAGATGTATTGTAAAGGAAAAAATATTAAGGGGCTTTCAAAGTTGAAAGCATGTATACACCTAATTTCTGGAATTGTAAGGGGACATATCTTATATATTAGAAAAATGATTCAATCTGAAATAAGGGATCACTAATCAGGGTAAAGGCATAACAAGGTGGCTCTTAAGGTAAATTGAAGCTAGATATAAGAAAGAGGTAAAACAAATAGTACTTAATTAACATATATTAGATATTATATTGATATAGACATGACAGAAACTGTGGAGATAAAAATGGTTAGAGAATTATATAAAGGAAATGTAAATAAAATGTTTTAGACAACATTGATTATGTGTTAGAAAATCTATTTAATTATTGAGACAAAATACAAATTTAGCCAGTTAAATTACCTCAAATTATATAGATTTGAAACCAGAATTGCTTTTATTAGGTATTTTATTAGAGGATTTTGAGAACATTGCATATTATGAGACCAATATTATGATAGTAGTCAGCATTATACACTAAAATACACATATGCTTGGTTCAAATGCTTTAAAAATGTATAGATTTTGAAGAGACAACTAAGAAGACACCAGGACGCCCAAAAATAATAACTGTTATTATTATAAGCAACCCATGTAACATGATGCTTAACAAGGATGAACTGAATGTAGATATAGTGAAAACTAATAAAATGTTAATTTAAAAAAAGATTATGCACATTGCAATTTAACATTGTGGTGCAAGCAAGACACATCCCTGGGTTCAATAACAGCATAGCTGTTGTCCTGTCACATCAACAGATGGAGAAGTTCAGGGAGTTAGCTCCAAGAGCCAGGGAGTGTCCAGAGAGTCTTCCTACGGAGGTCTGGCTAATTGGTGAGATGAAGCTTAGCAATAGGACTGGCATTGGCTCCAAGTACACGTAAAGGGTATTTGGCTGTGAGTACGGATTTTGGAGATATTTTTGCAGGATCTGCAAACGGGCTTGCATTTGGAATTGGACAGTTTGGTGGCGGGCAGGGGGACATAGCCGAGCTAGTTCCCTGCAGTGGCGGGTACTGTGGAATGAAGATGGATTGGTGAGTTCCCCGTGGAGTACTGGCGAGGTATAGTGTGAAGGACAAAGGGCTAGTGTGCCGTCCTCGGCAGAGGATACACAGGAGGAGACATCCAGATGTGTAGAGGGAGAACTCATAAAGATAGAGAAAGATGAAGTGAAGGGCGAGAAGGCGACAGAGATATGCTTGGCAGAAGACAAGGAGGGAGACAAAGGGGAGGAGCAAGATCTGATATTATGGGAGGAGGTTATAAAAGAGGAAGAAGTGCACGAATTTAGATTGGAAACAGGCATGAAAGAAAGAAACAGGAGAGACAGCGCGGTGCAAACAGAGTACAGTGGTGCCTCGCACAGCGAGGTTAATCCGTTCTGAATTAACCCTCGCTGTGTGAAACATTGCTGTACGGAAAGAAAAAAATCATTGGAATGCATTAAACTTAGTTTAATGCATTCCAATCGGCTGATTTACTCACCGTACAGCGATGCTTCCCTATGGCTAGCAGCCATTTTTGTGCCCTCCCCTCACTTAACGAGGGCGCGAAAACGCTGCGCGTGGCCATTTTGGAGCTTCCGGTGGCCATTTTGGACCCGCCGAACAGCTGATCGGTGGGTCGCAAAGTGAAGGTCGGTAAGCAAACTGCTTACCGACCTTCGCTCTGCAAATTTCGGCCATAGAGGCCATCGCTTGCATTAGCGATTGCATTAGCGATCGAAAAAACGTCCTCGTAGAGCGAATTCATCGCTCTATGGGGCACTCGTTGTGCGAGGCACCACTGTACTGGCGAAGTATAGCGTGTCCGAACCCTCAGAGCTGCAGATCGCAAGATTATGGTCCCGGGAGAGGATGCGCTGGGGACACCTCCGGGCTGAATGCCGCCAATAGACGGGGGGCTAGAGGCCCAGGGATGGTCAGATTATGGATGGCCAGAGCCACGCTATCATCAGGACCATGCAACCTTGGGGCAGGACACTCACCCGTTGTTGTGAAGAAGGGGGTCCTGTGAGACCTCCACTACCAGCAGCATTCTGCACTTGTTTTGAATTGGACTACGAATTGATGAAGTTTTATGGTTAATAAAGTGTGGCCCTGTTTCATCCCATCATTTGAGTTTCACCTCTTTATTCCAGAGCAGGGGGGGCGGGAGGAGATCTTTTAGATTTAGGTGGTTATACTGGTCATATCACTGGGACGTGGTGGCGCTGTGGGCTAAACCGCAGAAGTCTGTGCTGCAGGGTCAGAAGACCAAGCAGTCGTAAGATCGAATCCACGCGACGGAATGAGCGCCCGTTGCTTGTCCCAGCTCCCGCCAACCTAGCTGTTCGAAAGCATGCAAATGCGAGTAGATAAATAGGTACCATCTCGGTGGGAAGGTAAACAGCGTTCCGTGTCTAAATCACACTGGCCATGTGACCACGGAAAGATTGTCTTCGGACAAACGCTGGCTCTATGGCTTGAAGAGCAGGATGAGCGCCGCCCCCTAGAGTCGGACACGACTGGACAAAAATTGTCAAGGGGAACCTTTACCTTTACCTTTTTACTGGTCATATAAGTGGGAAGTATAAAGCCGTTGATTTTTACAACACTGGATTTGTCCAGTGAAATTATATGTTCTTGAAGTTCTATGTACCAAATCCTTTGCTTGATGGCTGATTTGGCATTGGCATATCCCATCACTATAAGGGTATTTGGGGAAAGATCAGTTAGCAAAGATTCATTTGTCAGGTGACACTTCCATTCCGATTGGAAGCTGTTGGAAAGAGTCAATGGTACCAAACCTTGTGGGAAGAAGATAAGCTTTAGCCAATGATTGAACATGTAGAACTTGGCACGCGCTCTGATGGAGACTAAAGCTGCCTCTAGGCATAGAGCTGCGTTAGGGACACAAGGAGGCACTGCCAGTACAGCTCTCAGAAATTTGGACTGGACAAACTCAAGGGGGTGCAGACTGGAATATGCAAATAACTGGGAACCATAGAACATTTGTGCAATTACTTTAGCCTTACACACTTTAGACGTACACACTTGGATCACACTTGGATGGAACATGTTGCTGGCCTTTATTGTAAAAAAAATTAATTAATACAGTAGCACTTTTCTGTGCATTAACTGCTGCATGCTCTATGTGGGAGAGCCAGGATCCAGAGGAATGAAAGACTGTACCTAAATATTTATAACTTGACACCTGCTCTGTGGGATTCCCATTGTTGAACTATTTGTACAGTAGTGCATACAGTGGTATTTGTACAGTGGTGCCTTGCAATGTGAAAACATCGCTGTACGGAACGGGGAAGCCCATTGGCCATCTGCCAAATGGGCAAAAACCTCACCGTTCAGCGATGTTTCCAGGGTCCGGCAGCCATTTTCGCGCCCTCAGTAAGCGAGGGCAGGGCGCGAAAACGCTGCGCGCGGCCATTTTGGGGCTTCCGGCAGCCATTTTGGAGCCGCCGAACAGCTGATCCGCGGGCATCGCTTTGCGAAGATCGGTAAGCGAAACGCTTACCGATCATTGCAAAGCGATTTTTGCCCATACCTCATCGCTATGCGATTTCGTCGTTCTACGGTGCGCTTGTTAAGCGAGGCACCACTGTACTTGATTCTCCTTCTGCTAACAACCAACATTGATGTGCATCATTCTAAAAGAAAGGGACTGAGAGCAGACCAATTGACCCGAGAGGAACTTGTTGCAAGAATGCAAGGAGGATGTGCGCTGTATGAACATGCTATAGAAATGCAACAAAAATACATTCTAGTGAGGCTTCCAGCAGAGTAATAATGTTAGCCTCCTGCACAAAACAAAACAAAAACAAAATAAACAACAAAATAAAAAACTTTATGGTGCCTTAAAAACTAGTAAGCATTATTTGTCATAAACTTTTGTGAACTATAGCCATTGCATATGATGTATGCAAATTTAAAAAAAAAGAAAAACACAACTCAGTGCTCTGAACAAACCATACTTAATACAGGGGAAAAATGATAAACAAAGAGAAGTGAAACTGACAGATGTGTCTGTTCCTGAGAGAAGGAAGCCGCCTCTGATCATGAAGGCTGCATATAGTTGACATGACTAGTAGCCATTAATAGCCTTACTTCCATGAGTTTGTCGAATCCTCTTCTAAACTTATACAAGTTGTGATTTCAAAAGACTACACAAAGTCCTTTTGTCTGCCCTGAATCTCACAAAATTCAGTTTAACTGTTTGGCCTCCGTTTCTAATGAGAGGAGAAAAATGGTATATATCCCCTTTCTTTACATCATGGGTAATTTTAAAAGTTCTGATCTTGCCCCCTCTTTACATTTTTTTCCTATGGTAACCCCCTCCCCTGCCAACACTATAGTTTTGCTTCATAGGGAATGATGTTTCAGTAGTCTACCTTATTCTGATTTCTTTTGTTTTAAACCTTTCCCAGTTCTGCAGTTATCTTTTTTGAGATGCAGTGACCAGAACTCTACACACAAACCAAATACAAATCCATTTGCTCACTTAGACTACATGGATTTATTATTACTAATAATGGCAGTTCAACTTTTAGTCCCTTTTCTAATAATCCCTAATACGGATTTCACTCTTTTCACAACTGCTGCACATCAGATTAATATTTCCCCATTGAACTAATCACCAAGATTCCAAAAGCCCATTGCTGATCCATCAGTATTGGTTCATTAAAAGGACAAGATCAAACCCATTACTGACCTGTCACTGGAATGTTTGTAGAAAGAAGACTGGTAACACCAGTTTTCATAAACATTAATATTACTGTACTAGAAACAGGAATTGGTAAACCATAAATCAGGATCTCTATGGGGACTTATGCTGGTGTAAGTGCAACTGACGAGAAGGGGACGACAGAGGATCAGATGGTTGGACAGTGTCATCGAAGCTATGAACATGAATCTGACCAAACTCCGGGAGGCAGTGGAAGACTGGAGGGCCTGGCGTGCTCTGGTCCATGGGGTATTAAGAGTCAGACATGACTAAATGACTAAACAACTACAACAAGTGCAATGCATAAATCACAGTGATGAACTGCTGCTAATCAATGAGTTGCTGCTTGCAATCCTGATCACATGCGGAGTTACAGAACTAAGATATAACCAGGAATAAGAATAGCTACTCTACGGCAAGAATCCTGTTGCACTACTTTATGCTGCAGAACTGTGACGACGTCATCAGTTTTTGATGGAAAAATTGTTTCCTGTTTCTCCCTGCCCTTGATTCCAGTGACTCCTAGGGGTTACAATTTATGCATGTACAGTTAGGTTGATATAAATCTTCAAGAACACTGTGACCAGAACACATTTTTGCCCACATCAGCTAGTAATCTAAAGTATTTTTCATCATGTACATATAAACTGTATTTCAAATGAAAGCAACTATTATAATTCTAAAAAATGTTCAATTACATTAAAATATTTTCTGGAATATTATACTCCCTTGTGAGCCACCCACCCTGTTCTTGTCTTTTGTGTGGAAATAAAGTTTAGGTTTTCCTTCAACAGAGAAAAATGCTTCTTGTACATTACTTCAAATGTATGTTTTATTCAGTATACATAAAACCAGGCCTCACACTTCGCAATTACATAGCTTTAAACAATGTCGTTCTCACCGCAATTTACTCAAAATCACCAGGATTAATGACCTTAAACTCTGTAGGCTAAATTCCGACCTCAACTGCATACTAATGACGTCAATTGAGTTATTTGAAGTAACTGAGGGCAAAATGTGGCCCTGGCTCTTACTCTTTTTAAAATGATTCCATATACAGTTATTATCTTATCACCTTCTTTAGTTCAGAAAACATTCATAATGAGACTTTGGTTGCTTTTTCAGTATGTTTCAGAAATTACATACTACTTTCCAGGAATCAATGCAAAAAATGAGGGAAGGGAAGGGGGAAAGAAGGAAAAGAAACTGCAGGTTAATTATATCAGAAGAGTTTGGAGATGAGGGGTTTGGAATTATTTCTTTAGTGACCTTTTCAAAAACTGAAAACAGCACTAGGGATATAAAATGACTCCACAGAACTTTTGCAAATCATGTGGGAATACAGAAGGACTTATAGATAATACTATCCTGCCCAAATGAAAACAGAATAATTTTAAATTTTCACAAACAAATCATTAATTTGTTAATGATTAACAAATTAATTTTCATCATTGCTTTACAGCTTGAATTGGGCAATAAAAACTAGGCCCCTGGTGTAAGGGATTATTTAAAAAAAACTAATGTCTTTTTTCAGAGTGTATGGTACTATTTGCTCTTCAGTTAATTTTTTCTGCAAAACAAAAACATACCATTAAATCAAACTAATCAACATGTGTTTTGCACTTTGTGTGATTGTTAAAGCCCATGTGGTTTTCAGAAAATCTATTCTACATTTATTAGGAAACAGAAGCCAGCATGAAGTATGCAAAACCTAGATAATTCAACTATAAAACATAAACACTGTTTCCATAAAGGATACATTTCTCCTTAGAGACACAGGTTAACCTTCTTCATCCATTTAAAGATAAGTTGATATGTCACTACAGAAAGAATTGCATAGTTGGGAAGGAGGTAAGAGACTTACTCATGAGCCAACATTATATCAACAGGCATTGCTCTTTATTTCATTCTCCCTGGGTGTACTCATATTACTGTTACGAGGCAGAAAACAGTGTCTTCGCTAATAAACTGGACACAATCCTCATTACAAGGTTGGACAAAATGATCATCCAACTAAATGGAATGGTGGAACTTTCAGGATAGAAAAAAGTGGAATTTATTTTTACATAGCACATAGTTAAACTCTGCAAACCCCCTGTGAGGAAAAATCACAGTGCAGCTTAGGGCCAGAAAAGAAGACATGCTGGAGGTGTATAAAATTCTGCATGGTGTGGAGATGATTTTTCCCCTTCTTAGCCATCAAAATATATTGATTAGGAACAGAAAAAAAATATTATTCACACAATGTACAATTAATGTATGAAATTAACTCACTTAAAGTGTAGTGTTGGCCACTACTTTAGATGTCTTTCAAAGGGTATTAGACAAATCTGTGTTATATGAAAAGTCCAGATACAACGATAACACACTTCTGAATAAGATTTACTGGGACCAATATTGGGAAAGAGATGCTGGCTAAATGCCCTGCCATGCAACTGTCCAAAAAAAGTGTATGTGTTAGATGGACCTTTTGCCTAGGACCCAGCAGAGCTGTTCTGCTGCTGAAAGATATCCCATCTGCAGAAGCATCTGCGGGATGGCCCCTCCCTCCCCTAGCACCCTGCTGCATGCTCTGGAAACTGCCCTGGAGGACTGTGCACAGAGCAGGTCCTACCATTAGGTAGGGTGGAGCAGCTGCCTCAGATGGCAGGGTGCTAGGAACAGCTCATTGGCTGAGAGGGCCTCTGCCTCTGCTGAGACATTGTCTCACCCTCCCTTGTCCACCTCCATATTTTACCTTGCCCTTTATGCCTTGTCACTGTGTGGTGTTGTCATCTACTCGCTGGCTCTTTGCAGATGCACTGGCCAAGCACGAGCAAGAGAACTGCCACTACGAGCAGTTGCAATTTCTATAAAGAAGACCAGCTGTCCGCTGACAAAAATACTGACAATAAGCAGCTGTAGCAGCAGCAGCAGCAATGAAAACTATAACTACCAGAGGCAGGTTGGTGTGTAGGTGAATGGTAGGCACTACAAGAAGAAGGGCAGCAGTACTATTTCTCCCAGCTCAGCCAACAGAACATCTTGGGCCGCCACTGGCTTCGAAACCCTTTGGAGGATATCACTGAGAATTTTCAAGAGTCAAAGGAAGGATGAAATAAAGAAAAATGATGTGGCATCAGTAAAAGTACAATGGCATACAGACTATGACCTGTCAGCTGGCTCTCTTTCCAGAGTAACAGCAGTGAGAGAGGAGCAGGCAACGATCTCAGTGTGATTAAGGTGGAGCTAGACCTGGTCCAGACCTGGGGTGTTTTTAATGGTTTGCACTCATAAAATTCATAATTAATAACATCAAAATAACAAGATACTAAAATATTAACATATTAATAGCCAGGAAGGAAACACATACCAAACAGATAATAAAAAACACAAATTAAGAATTAAATCCTTTCAGGAATAAGATCGTATTCTTGAATTTAGTAGTATAAAATGCCTACAAAATTAGTTTTCAAATTCCAGCTGTAGCCCATTTCAGATTATTTTCATTGTTCACTATGTACATCATCATAATAACTATGAGGTGTAAAGTCAATTTTGACTTATGGCAACCTTTTTTAGGGTTTTCAAGGTAGAGAGTATTCAGAAGTAGCTTACCATTCCCTGCTTCTTAGAGCATCCTGGGACTGCGCAGCTTGTCCAAGTCTACACAGGCTGGCTGTTCTGGGATGTACAGTGGGGAACTGAACCTCCAACCTCTGGTCCTACAACCAGATATCTAACTGAGGAAGTGGAATTAAATGCCAAAACAACTTCCATTCGTACATGTGCAGATGAAAGTCAGAACAGATCTTACTACTGTATACATATACAGCTGTTTGCATGTTATAAGAACGTTGTCCATTCTATTTTTGTTTAATTTGACTTTCAAATAAATGGATGTAAATCAGAGATGAGGCTTGATGCCACAATCCCCTCCCTTTTTCTACAAATGCTCATGGAACACACTGCATGTTTTCTGAAAAGAGTTCATTTATCTTTCAGCTTGCACTGCATATCTGTGAACACTTGGGCCTCAGTACTCCAGACATAATGAAATTAAAGACAAGACAAGACCAGCTGGTACTGCCAGATTATTGTGGCATCATAAGGACACAGCAGGGCAGGGACTGGGGAATATTTTGCTATGCGATATCCTTAGGGCATTTCTGCATGCAAAGCCAGTTTTATTGTCCAGGCTTGCGAAAAGCTGCTGGTTTACTTGCTTCTTGGAGTAAGAAATGCTTCCAGGTGACCAGGATTTTTATTGATCTTTCTGGAAATCTGTACAAAGTAGATTCTTTGTTCTTTCAAACTACTTGTATGACAAACACGATTTATATTGTTTTTGTGGGCTGGCAGGCACAATGGTTAAAAACAAAATCCTTTGAACTAGAAATCTGGGGCCAGAACATACTTGCGAAAGTGGTGTTGGCCCACACCTACAATACACTAACAAGTTCTTACAATGCTGCTGAAAAATAGCAGACCGGGGGGAAAAATCAAAATCATGTACACACTCCCTTTTTTCCTTTTCCACTTGTTATCATGTTTGGAGAGGAAGTTTAGAGGCAGGAAAAAGGTGCCACTCTGTAATCTCTCTTGAGCAATGATTATTTTGCATTGCTTTATGATAAGAGTGGCCTGGAGCAGAATGTACAATTTTTCCTCACACAGAATAGGAGAATGCCACAGCTATACTACCCATTATTCTCTAAGACTATGATCCCCAAACCATTTGCTCCTGAATAGCATAAACAGCTTTTTCAAAAGAGGCTAATTCCAAGTGGGTGGATTAAAGACTGCAGATTTAGCAGGGTGTTATTTCTCAACATTTTCATAACCTCCAAATTGCAGCAGTACAACGTTTAATTTGAGATATTAAATAAATAGGTAATAAAAATGTCATATAACGTTTACTTATTTTTAAAACCTGCCATAAAAAGGATTTATAGATAGAACAAAATGTAAAAAGTAAATATTATTCTAGCTGAAACCTTCCATAAATGTAAAGTGTTTGCATTTACTGTGGTACAAGAGATTCTGCAAAATGACAAGCCATGTAGAACTGTTTACGCCTCGAGGAGGAAAAACCAGGATGTGTCAAGTGATACTAACAAGACGTCCATATGTTTAAGAGCTCAGAGCTCTTGCTGGAAAATAACTCATCAGATCAATGGAATAAAATATCCAACTCCTGTCTTTCCATAGGCTTTCTTCTCAGGCCTCTCTAGAGTTACCATGAGATAAAGCACTTTATTTAGGGCCAAACTACATATCACACTGAAATCCATATAACTTCCTTGCCTCCCATGTACTAGGTTTAAAAACAATTAAAAACAATAAACTAATAGAGATTCGAGGAACCTTTTAAAGGTATTTTTAAGGCTTTCATGGCCGGGATCTAATGGTTGTTGTGGGTTTTTCGGGCTCTTTGGCCATGTTCTGAAGGTTGTTCTTCCTAACACTTCACCAGTCTCTGGGGGATCACTACACACAAAAGACCAGCTAATGACACCCATCAACCTCAGTGACAGATAATCTCTTCTCCTTAGCACAACAATACACCCACAACAAGACACACTAATCACCCATCTACAGAAAAAGATAAAAGCCTATCTCACAGCCATAAATACTCCACTCCCAAGCAAACTACACCAGAGCACAGAGTGCTGTCCTCTGAAGATGCCGGCCACAGAGACTGGTGAAACGTTAGGAAGAACAACCTTCAGAACACGGCCAAAGAGCCCAAAAAACCCACAACAACCAACCATTTTAAGTCTTAGATGGTCAGAGAAAGGAGAGGGTGAAGCCAGAAATGCCGGAGCTCAGTCCAGAACCAGCAGAAAAGACTGATGGAGTTGAGGTCCTGAGAAGTACGTACAGTACTCTTGAAAGCTGTGGTCAGTCAGGAACTGCTCTCCTGACCCATCCCCTTCTTTTTGAGCAAAGATCCTCACCAGATGTCTTTTTGGACCAGATATCAAACACTGGTAGACAAAATTTAGCCTACAGATCAGAATCTTCCCATGGATTAAACTAGATGCCATAATCAGGAGCAGAGGACGGGAAAGGAAGTAAGTAGAAGTTCTTCTTCGTGGCCTCTGTGAATACACACATATGGGTTTAGTCTGCGCCTGCGCTGACATTCTCGGAGCATTCTAGAGCTAAAAGTAACAATTTTATGGTGTGATCCCCCATGAGGCACAAGCTCCTCCCACCCAAGATTCCCCTCAGTTCCTTTTTTCCGCCGTGCTGTAAAGTTCTACTGAGCATAGAGCTATTTCCACAGGGGTTTTTCCCCTTAGCTTATTGATCAATTCCCTCTAAATTGGATTCTTTCCCTTCTCAGTTATCTAATCTATGATCCCCCGTGAGTTGTTTTCTTTTTTGCTTGCCAGCTACTTGGCTTACCCCCCCCCCCCCCCGCACACACACACACACTTTTCAACTGTTTGCTTCTTTCTCCTTTCCTGCCTTTTTCGGCCTACTCATTTTGACTCTCAGGCACATTAATGATTTTCTGCCTGAGTAAGCTACATCTTACCCAGATAGGTGCAGGCCGCAGTAGGGGACCCGACAATGCCAAGGAGTCCTTAAAATCGAAGTCTACATCAACAGAGGAATCCTCGCCAGAGGCTAGCGAATTTGCCTCTGAGGAGACGACGTGCCAGCTCTACCTGCACAGACTTCGGATTGCCTGATAGCCTCTCTGCTCCAACTGGCCATTCAGTGACTGCGCTACCGTCCAGTCCGGCCATGGCCCTTTTTAGCCCTACATGAGGGCGGGCATTTGACGTTCCTGAGTTGGAGCTTAAGTCTCTCTATCTCATGAGGAGAAGAGAGTGAAAAGGAGGCATGTCTCACCACACCCTCTCTATGAGCAGCCATGAGAGAGGCTGGTGAATCATCGATGGATGATTGTTTCAAGGGGCTTGTTCAAGGGACCCTGCAGGAGTTAGGGCTCTGTTGCCCTGTCCCTAGGAGAAGAAGGGCCTCCTGTTGCCCCGGTCACCTTCCCTGACTGTCAGTGATTCCTCCTGACATGGGAAGCGCCTCTGTGTGTGAGTGCCGCACACCAACCCTCCTTCGTGCGCCTGCTCATGTAGCTGCGACTTCTGGAGGGAGCTGCACGCCCAGGCTGCCAATGTGCCAGCAACATATGGTAAGGCTTGGGTTTTCCCTTTGGGGATACAATGGGCCCCTTCAGCTCCTGCGGCTAGCCCTGCATGTCAGTGCTTTGCCTGTCTGGGGTAATGCCCTTGGGTGTTTGGTATATTGGGCCTGATTTATCAGAGGCCTTGTTCACGTGGCTGCTATTTCCAAAACCAGGTGCTGAGGCGAAAGCTTTCTGGCAGCATTTGACAGCCCTAGTTTGCCTCTGAAAGGGGGGGCTACAGCAACTCCCACCACTAGCCCTGCTAGTCGGTGATATTCCTGCCTGGGGTAGCACCTGCAGGTGGCTGTTAATTTGGCACAAAACAGCCCTCTTTATCAATGGGCTCGCTCACAAAGTAGCCTGCAGCCCTGTCTCAGCTGCCAGTGCCCGCATAGGCTCATAAGGAAAGGACTCACAAGGGTCCACCCGAGAACCCTGCCGCTGTCTGGTAAGTCTGGATAATTTTCCTCAGGTAGGTCCTGACACACTGACAAGATTGCGTAGGACCAGTCCCTTTTGTTTGGGATAGGAGCTATGAGCTCTCGGCCACCATCACCATCCCGCTCTACCTGGCATCATTCTGAGCCATGGGCTATGGAGTGCTTTATGCCTCCACATGCGCTTTACAGATGTAGTGCTCCCTCGAACTCGGCTCTGGCATCACAATGTTTGGAGCCTTGATCAAACCTGCTGTTAACCCATTCAGGTTTGAGACTCACATGAGTTGCTGGGGGGTGGAAGAGTTTCCAACCAATCTTCCTACACCCCTCTTGGTTGTCGCAGATGGTCACACTCCTTTACTGTCAACAGATGAGTTCTTTGGTCGGCGTTGTTTGGTCACCGTGTAGCCACATACTCCTCTGCCATGAGGGCTTATCACCACTTATGGAGTTTGGTTCTGCCCACCCTGCAGGTAGCTCATGTGCACGCTTACAGTTCAGGCCTTCCACATCACTGGGAGGCACTGTTGCAGGTGCATCACAAGCGCACTGCTGCTCGATACACCTGAAAACCAGTGTCTAAGCAACTGACAGGTTAGGACCTGCCATTTGTTGGTGTATGGCTTTTTAGCCAGAAAAAGGTTGTTATTCTTGATAACCTGCTCACGCTCTAGAAGGTGACACATTCATTGTGCTGTAACATCTGCAAGAGCCTGAAGATGTTCCCATCAGCCTATGGCATTCCGGGAACGTTAAAAGCCTCAACCCCAAAGTTACCAGCCGCCGCCCCTAGACATGTGGGGAGGCAGTGCCTTGACCGGCAGAACTGCTGGTAGGACTGCAAACTGAGCAGGCTGTTTACTTCTCTGTTGTTGACCAGTCAGTCCGTTTGACTTCTTTCTATCGTAGCTGCCAGCTTTGCCACTATCTTCGATGTACATTGAATCCATTAGGATCAACCTCAACTTGGAAAAGATTTTTGTTCTTTTTCTCTACCATACAACACTTTGGCAGGAAAAGATGCTTTCCAAATTCCAATCCATCTCGTGTCAAGGCCCATTATGATCGAGCACGACCGGTCCTGGCTTCGAATCTGCCAATTCTGGACATAAGCTCGGATCTCACTCCTTGAACGAATCTCCCTCCAATATGATGTGATCCATTATCATCCTCTGTCACCTTCAGTGTGCTTCTTTTCATTTGCACAGCTCACTTCTCGATTCACCACATCCCGTCTATTGGGAATGGAGGAACCGCCTTTTCCACACCCAGCCATCATTTAGCTGAGCACTTACACTGACTATGCTGAAGCTAATAAAGGATGCTTGCACCAAGCCACTTCCTATTAAAGATCTAGGAAGAATGTATCACAGGTACAAGGTACGAGGAAATGACATAGAAATTTTGGGATGACTCCAGTCCCATTTCTATCATCGTAGAACAAATTTATCCAAAACGAGAAATGATTTCCCTGAACCCTACTAATAAGAATACGGAAACATTGATGTCTTTGGCAGGGAGACTTATTCCCTTCATTCACTTCTGCTTCATGCGGCCAACTATCAATCACAATAGGCGCCTACCTGGAGCAATTTTGGTCTCAAATTCTACCTCTCTTGGAATCCATTAAAACAGAGCTTAGAAATTCTTGCTCTGAGACCACGACTCTAGCAAAGCAACACAGGATTGCTGCTTGACATGCAAAGGGCTTCAACTACTGTCGCATCCTTAGTATCTAGAGAAGAGTCACCTAGTCACGATCCACTGGCTCATCAAGGACACATAGGACAGAATTGAATGTCTTCCATTACATGGTACCAGTCTCTTCAGTCTTAGACGGGTGACACTAGAAATATTATTATTATTATTTACACAGAATAGGAAAACAGCTAAATTATATATGGGCCGACAGCCCTTTCATCCCTCTTTCAGTTCTACCCATAGTCCTTTCAACCATATCTGGAGTTTCAGCCTCCCAGACATTTCGGTTCATACAAGAATGTCACCACCTCTCTCAAGGTTACGTTATATAATTGTCTTTGTTCCCCTTTGAGTAACGTTAGATTCACTCTTTTTGTCTATATCCTGCAGGAAGAGACCTCTGCCTCCTGGGCAAACATGCCATAATCCAAGTTCCTACATCTGGCTTATGCATGGCTTCTACTTCTGTGCTATTATATACATAGAAAGGACAGAGGCATCCGTCCCATCCTTGGTCTCAGAAATCTTTTCATGTGTATTCTACCGCAAGTTTCAGATTCCAGCCTCAACACTATTATCTAATCAGTAATTCCTAAGGTTTCACTGCCATTCAATTTTTCAACATTTGCAAAGTCTTTCAGATGGTACAGGACATCAGTTTGATAATAACCTTCCCCTCAGAGATTTGGACATCTACCTGTACTGGTACTATAGCATATGTTTTTCTAAAAAAAAAAAAAAAATACTAGCAATCATCTCCCCAAATTCATGACCTCCACAGCTTCAGTGCTAAAGCAATCCATACTCAGTCTCAAACCACTCCAATAGTGGTATCTTTTCTTTTTGAGCAACTAGAGGATCCCTAATCCAAGTAACTGCAAGTTCAGTTCTATCACCATTGGAAAGTATCGACCTTCAATGTATTCACTGGGGTCTGTACGCCGACTATAGGTTTTATTGCTCCTGTGCAGGTGCGGACGGAAACACTGTCGGGGACATATTCATATGGCAGTGGACAGGGAGTTTGCCATAAGTCTTCCCTCCGATACATTTCATTCTACAGAGAATCTTCCATCACCATCATTCCTAATCAAATGCGATCCAAATACCTCCTTGAGGTACTTGGTCCTAGTTCACCTGTCTCAGATCGATATAGACAGACACATGTCAGTTCCCTCTGGTTCCTCACCTCCTAACTTCCATGAACTTGGCAACCTGGGAAATACTCCCACGTTGGCATCAGTGCTCGATCAAGCTCAAAAACCATGAACTCGATGTCGATGTGTAAATAAATAAATCTTTATTAAATATACTGAAACAAAGAACTACCTTACCAACTTTCTTTGAAACTGTTGCCTACTTGGCTTTCTGTTTATGCTTTAAAATGTTATATATCTGCTATTGTTGCCCATTAACCAGATTATTCTGGTAGGTAGGACTTTTGTCTCACTCTAGGGTCAAACATCTTTTCACAGGACTCAGTACCACCCGTCCTCCATGTAAACACATTGTTCCTCAATGGTCTATAGATTTCTAAATTCACTCATGTGCCCGCCATTCGAGCCCATTTTCTCTTCAAATGCCAAATTACTTACTTCCTAGTGGCTGTCATATCTGCCAAGGGAACACGCAAAATAGCTGGATTGTGATTTGATCCACCTGTTATTCAATTTTCCTGATAAAGTGACTTCCTACTTTAATGTCTCATTCCTGACGTATTCGACTAATTTTCATGTTTATCTATGCTTCATCTTACCATCATTCTTCAGATCACCATCATCTCCTTTAGAGCACATGCTCCACAATATTTATGTAAGATGCTCACCAGCATTTTCTCTGGACATTACCAGAGCTTCTAAACAGATGACAGGCTCTTTTGATGCTTTCATTCTTTTCATTTCAAAAGTCCAGTTTCTTCCTATCCATCTCTAGGTCGATGGTCCAGGCTGTATCTATGGCTTGCCAGCGGTCAGACGAGTCACCGTCTAATTAGCTTTAGCCTCGCTCCACGGAGTGCTGTCTACCTTGGCTGCATCCAGAGTAGAATCGAGACTCTCGACATCTACCATGCACCAATATGATCCATGCCATCTACCTTTTGCAGAGCAATATTGGCTACACTTAGGTACATGCAATACCACTGGATTTGGCAGAAATGTGATGCCATCCTTCCTACCGTGACGTCCCACCTGCCAATAAGTAAGCTTGCCAGTCACCCATATGTGTGTATTCACAGAGGCCACGAAGAAGAAAGAAAGGTTACTTACCTGTAACCATGGTTCTTCGAGTGGACCTCTGTGAATTCACACTACCCACCCATCCTCCCCTCTGTCGTCACGGGTATCTTATTGTTGTATAACTCTCATGCCCGGCGGACAAATTGCAGGAACTGAGGGGAATCTTGGGTGGGAGGAGCTTGTGCCTCATGGGGGATCATACTATAAAATTGTTACTTTTAGCTCTGGAATGCTCCGAGAATGTCAGCGCAGGCGCAGACTAAACCCATATGTGTGAATTCACAGAGGTCCACTCGAAGAACCATGGTTACAGGTAAGTAACCTTTCTTTTCGTTGTCATCCATTCTTTTCCTCCGTTTCACCCCATGTTCCCTCTTACAGGGAAAACAAATACTGTACATAAATTCCTATGGAGGAGGGGGAGATTAAGGAGCACAATTTACAAGGAAAAAAAATTCTCTGAGGAAAAATTTTACCCCCTCCCCAATTTTTGCATATACTTTTCCCCCAATCACAACATCCTAGTGTGTGTGTACATGCATGCGTGTGTGTGTGCCCGTGCATGCACATGCATGTTTTATCAATCAACCAGTTCTTCTGTGCATGCTATGCATGTGTGCACTTTGCTTTCCAAAGGGAAGGGTCACCCGTTTTATGCACAGACATTTTAAGCAAATGGCAAAAACCTCAGTGGAAAAGGGACTCTTTGTGTTGTTTCATGTTGGAGGTGAAAAATCTCACAAGGGTCAGCAATTTCTCAACAGGCTGTCACAACATGCCAAGACAGCCTGTCTCAGCAAGAACAAGTAATTTTGCAAGAATTTTTCACATCCTTAATGTGAAATAGCAAAAAAACCCACAACTATACAAACCACTATAGTCCACTATATTTTGCATTCTAATTATTTCAATAAAGTCCAGACTTATTGAAGTTCTATTATCCATAAACACCTTAATATGTCTTGGTATGAACACTGGAAGCCTGAGTAAGTTTACAGTATTTGTAACAGAGTTGTCAAGTGGAATTGTATCTTCCCAGTAGTTCCATATAACCCCACCCAGACTTCTTTTAAACAAAAAAGTTGAAAATTCAGGGAAGGAGCTAGGATTAGGAGGCGAGTCTTTTAAAGCAATGAACAATCATGTTTTTCTGCAGTCCCCTGGCTAAATATGGGATGTTGTTTTCAATCACTAGCAAATTAGCATTAGGTATTACATTACAAAAAATCTTAATACGTTATGGTTGCTCAGTGGTCATCAGGGTTGCTGCTCAGCCATCAGTGTGATTTTTAGCGGTGAACTACACTGTTAAAATGTCTATGTAGATGCTTCCTACTACACACTAGTTATGTGGAATGTGTTGACAAATCTCACTACCTTGGAATTTGATTGGAAGATTATAGACTCATAATTAAAGTCAGAAGAGAAATGGCCTTGAATACCTTCCTTAAGATGAAAAACATAATATGCAATAAATCTTAAAATTGACATTGATGATATTTATGGCATGGTGGCATGCATTCTTGGTTCTGCTGATGGCATGGAATCATGGACTGTAATTCAGGTATCTATAAAAGACAGATACACTTGAAATGTGTATTTATCTCTTGATGCTAAGAATTTTTTATTTCAAGAGGATGACTAACAAAGAAGTAGAAATGCTCATGAAAAACATATTATATAACCATAAAATACATAAAATGCAGAAACCTAGATAATTTGGTCACATAATAAGAAATGAAAAGTACAGATTTTTACAGACTATAATTCAAGGGATAAAATCATGTTGCTTTTTTATCCATGCAGAACGCAAATAGTGTAACATTCAGTTGTTTCAGCTGGCAGTAGATGAATTGCCACTGTGATTCTCAGGAGCCTGCACCCCAAACGGGCTTGGTGTGTACTGGAGAATACTGGGGGAGGGAGGCTCTTGTTAACTGCCAGCTACAAGTGACTGAATATTATGCTGTTTGCTTGCCACATGCATAACAAAGCAACAAGACTTCAGACAATGTAACATAAATTATTATACAATGCAATATATAACCAATATATATTTAGAATCATTACAATACAGTGGTGCCTCCCTTGACAAGAGTAATTCGTTCCGTTCAAATCGCTGTTAAGCAAAATCCTCCTCAAGCGAAATGAAAAAGCCCATTGAAATGCATTGAAAACCGGTTCAATGTGTTCCAATGGGCTAAATACCTCAGCGTCCAACAAAGATCCACCATAGGGCGGCCATTTTCGGTGCCTCTAAAGCAAGGAATCCGTCCTAAAGCACAGCGGGGAGCCATTTTGCACAGCGGGGAGCCATTTTAGAGCCACCGATCAGGTGTTTTAGAATCATCGTCTAGCAAAAAATCAGTTCCTGAAGCAGGGAACCGACCATCGTCAAGCAAATTTTCCCTATCTAAACATTGTATTGCGATTGCAAACCTCATCGTAAAGTGGATTCGTCGTTTAACGAGGTAATCATTAAGCGAGGCACCACTTGTATCAATGTTTAAAGCTGTTGCACCTGAACTCATGATAGCTCTAGGAGAAGGAGGAAATGTTACTTGTTTCATCAAAAAAGGTCCATAGAAATGTTGTTGTTACAACATTTGAAAAGGAACGTTATGTGTTCGTTTCACCAAATTAATGTGTTACAAGTGATGCTGTTACTTTCAATGCACTACTTCCAAGTTCTGCTTCCCACAATAATAGGGTTGGAGACCTGTGTCCCTATGATTATGTTGTAAACCACAGGTTTTCTCAATCACTTTCCATAAAGAGACAAGTTTGCAATGTATTAATTCATAAGAATGTAAATATTTATAATTTGTCTCCATGTAATAGTTATTATCTAATATATTTGCCACAAAGAACTATAGTATTCATCATCATCATCATCATCATCAAACCATGCCTGTGAGAGATACAGTATATTTTGTTACACTGGAAGCTAGGCAATATATTTTGGCAGAAGGATCAGGACTAGAGAAAATTAGGACAGACAGGCAAGGGCAACAAACAGACAGGATTGGAATGGAATTCAGAGATGGGCTTAAGGCAAATAGGTGAGTTAATATGAATGAATTCAAAAGTATTATGAAGAATAAGCAAAGCAAGATTCACAGGACTGGAGATAACTTGGCAGTACAGCAGCTATAGCAAATTCAAAGCCAATGATAGCTGCTTTGATGGGGAACAAAGATGGTCCTTTCGTATTTGTATCCCTGCGGCTACAGATAAAAATAGTGGCACCACAGGTGTCTTGGAGATCCATTCCCTTCCCCCAGAACCGGGCAGTCCTAACCGCTGTTTAATATGTGGCCCTCAGCTCCATCATGGTTGCACCAATTGCAGAAGCATCCCGGCTGGCCCTTCCCTGTCTCTCCCCCCCTCCCTACAGAGGACCACTCATCGGCTAAGCTGGGAGACCCCATCCTGGCTCCATGCCAGAGTGGTTGGCTGTGTGGGGAGGCAGGGAAGAGACAGCCAGGCACATCCTTCCACAGTTGGTGGAACAATAACGACAACAGAGCCAAGCATCGCACACCAAAGTGAGTGGACCAGCTGGTTCTGGGGGGAGGGAATGGACTTCCGTTGAGATGTCATTGCCATTGCACATGTGGACCACAGAATGTCAGACAAAATGGCATGACAAAGCTGTGGCTTGAGTATGGACTGCAGGGCCTTCAAAAAAGACTTGTGCTTCTGAGGCATGTGGGTGAGAGCATAAGATTCACAAAACTAATTCTGGTTCACTCATAGACTTACTCCTGCTCAAATATGCTGCTCAGAATAGTCTAGTGAGCAACAGTAATTATGTCTCTGGAGTTCCTCCCTCTGCTGGTTCTTTTTCTCCACTGCAGTTGACTGACCTGCTGTTCTTAGGGTCATAATGAGAGAAGTAATGCAGAAATATAGTGAAGGAGGTATGACCTCTGTGTCCCTGCTCAGTTTCCTTGTACTGATTACATGATTGTTAACAAAATGGCCAGTTGATCCAGACAGAAAAAAGGGCCAATCAAACAAAACTTCTAGAAGGCATGATTATTTATCCAAGGAAATAAATATGTTGAAATAAAAACTGCAGGAAAAAAAATCTAAAATGAACAATAACATTAATTATACAGCTTGAAGCACATTCATGGAATTCTCTCTACATGGGGCTACCCTTGAGGGCAGTCCTGAAGTATAAAACACAGCAACCAGGCTGGTTTCAGGAACATCAAAATATGATCATATTTCTCCTGTCCTGGCCCATTTGCACTGGTTGCCAGTATGCTTCCAGGCTAAGTTCAGAGTGTTAATGTTGAATGATTTAGGAACTTGTTACGTGACAGAATGTGTCTCCTTCATGTCAACCTCCCGTCCCACATCTCCCAATCCCTGATGCTATGGGTGGTCACCCCAAGGGAGGCCCAGAAAACCACAACTAGGAACCACACCTTCTCAGTGGTGGCCACTTCACTTTGGAATTCCCTCCTAGTGAAGGTGAGCTTGGCCACTGCCATCCTCAACTTCAGAAAGCAAATAAAAACATGGGTTTTTACACAGGCATTTCAAAATCCTACCCCTTTCTAATTTCAATTACTTTATTGTTTATGACCTGATGCTGACTACTTGAGTAACACTGCTTTTCTCACCCTCTTTTGAGTTATATTCTTTTGTTGGATTCAGGTGGGATGTTTTATAGCTGTTTTTATTTATCCTTACTAAGGTCTCTTAAGTTGTTGTTTCTCTTCATTTGTAACGCCACCCAGAATTATGTCTTGTCACTAGATGGGTTGGGTAGAAATTTAATAAAAGAATTATTAATGCAATCCTATGGGTCAGAAACGGCTGCTTAGGGACAATTTTAAAATGTGACAAATGCAACTCTCATTTCAGAATGGGGACTCATGGCACTAGATGAATGTCCACACTTGGAAGTCTTATTCTCTGTGCCAACAGGCACTGCAAATTTTGAAATGTGCCCCTGTTGAATTCCTAAAGGGGATGAAAAGGAGATTTGGCAGAGATTATACCGCCAAACTATCCAAAATACCATTAGCTCAAAGACACACATCAAACCAGAATCAATTGCTCATATGATATGGTGTTATGAATTCAAGTACTATGGAAGTCAATGGTTGCCAGATGGATCTAGAAAAACCCTAAACCATGCTTGATAATGCACATCCCTCTAACCACCTGAGAGCAGGAAGTATGTGAATTCCTTCTGACCCCCATATTTACTCTCTAGCCCAAGTCACAAACACTGAAGCCACCACTCTAAGTGACAAGCATAACAATATTGTAAACAGCTTTGGGATTTTTAATAAAAGTCATATAGAAATGTTTCAACAAATAAACAAAACAGAGAAAATGGCATGCCAGTACTCAGTGTAAGAGTTTCTTGTGCACATTTGACAGGTGGGCAATGCTTCTCTCCTGCCTCCAGTCCTTTAAGGTAAAAGCATCATGATAGGCTCCCTAATTTCCTGTAGGAAGAAAAACAAAGCAAAGTGCAGCTCACTGCATCCCCACAGACACAAACAGGAGAGTCCTCTGTGATGGTTTGAAGACTAGACAGCCATAGAGGCAGCAGATAATCCATGAAAGGCAGAGTGGGACATAGATTGTGACATTCACACTTTTATCATGCTTGTAGGTACTGCCACCAAAATGAGAATGTTCAAAGCCCCACACTAATGGGTTGGCATTTGAACCTGAGAATAGGTAAAGGTAAAGGTAAAGGTTCCCCTTGACAATTTTTGTCCAGTTGTGTTTGACTCTAGGGGGCGGTGCTCATCCCCGTTTCCAAGCCATAGAGCCAGCATTTGTCCGAAGGCAATCTTCCGTGCTCACATGGCCAGTGCGACTTAGACACGGAACACTGTTACCTTCCCACCAAAGTGGTCCCTATTAATCTACTCGCATTTCGCATGCTTTTGAACTGCTAGGTTGGTGGGAGCTGGGACAAGCGACGGGCACTCACTCTGTCACATGGATTCGATCTTACAGCTGAAGATCTACAGACCTTATAGCACAGAGGCTTCTGTGGTTTAACCCGTAGTGTCACCACGTCCCTCGCAAACCTAAGAATAGGGGTTCCTTATCCTCAATTATTTTTATCATCAAGCTAAGCAAACAGTTAATCTTCCATTTCCATTACTTTTTGAACACTGCCAGAGCTAATGTTTAACTTTGCACTGTCTCTTTAAAAAGCAAAGAACATGTGGCCTTTGTTACTTTCATGACACTACATAAATAATGTGCCCTAGCATGGACCAGTCATATGCATGGGTAATGACTACTATCTCTAAAGAAATAATAAAAAAGATTTGTAGACCAATATGTTTATTTTTTTAAAACCAGAGAAAAGAATTTAAAAAATCAGTTATGAGACAGTCTTTATTGGCATACACAAAAAATCACATATACAGGATAACAACAAACTATTAATTAACTGGATCTACAAATTCTTTATGTCTCATTCTGCAGCTCCTCACTATCTGGTTCAAAAAACCTGCCACATTCTCCACTATAACTGAATCCCCTTTTGACAAAATGTACCTCAGTGTATCACAATCTGAACAACCCCTCTTCTTTAACAAAAATGGGTCTAAATATTTTCTGCAGAGATCTATATACAATGAACAATATAAAATCACGAGAGAGAGAGAGTGACTCCACCTCTCCGAGCTCACAGGAGCAGCACCTCTCACTGTATGGAATCCCATTGAATCTCCCGTATAACACTGCTGATGGAATGGTGTTGCATCTTGCAAGAGTAAAGATCCTGCATTTCTGGGCACATTTTAGCAGGTAAAGATAACATGCTGGCTGGCCAACTTTGATGGGAATATGCAGGCTCATCAGTGGACAGGTCTTATTCTCAACACTAAGCAGTTCCTGTATTTGTTTGTCCAATAACCTACATTTTATGGTTCAATATGCTTTCAGTTGGGACCACAAGCAGACTGTCCTGATCCAAACAGTAGTAGGCTCTTAGCCAAAGTGTTATTGATCTCAACCATGCCCTCTATCAAGGGTTAACCAGCTTCTAGACACAAAGTGGCATATGAGACACATCTTGGCATTCCTAAGATTTTCCGTAATTTATCAGGGGAAACAATTTTCAAGCTGTCAGGTTCTTTATCATATAGGCATAAGTCATTCCCCCCTTTTCCCCTTCTTTCCTTACAGTTTAAACATCCACTGTTCTACAGACAGGCATAAAAATAGAGCAATAGATATAACTGTATAAATGGATGTTTGTTGTGACACAAGTTCCAACAAGAACACACTATTTCTCACAGGTTCTTCAGAAAAACAGCCCACCTTCAGCTATAGCTCTTTCTCTCATATCTTTTTTCTCTCGTGCCTTTACACATAAGAGCTCCTCTCCAGCCAGGGAGCATACAAACCAACAGCTCAGAACTGCATTCACAAACACACTGCCACATCCCTCAATGTTTTTAATTGTGTCTCTTAGCACACATCCAGCCTACAACTGTCAATCAAACTCCAATCACTTACACTGCATGCAGATAGCAATCTATTTTTTTTTAAAATTATAGTATAAAACTGACACACATACCCCAGCCTTCAACCTAATCAAGCCAGTATTTTAAAATGATCTCCCCCACCCTGGTGGTATAGGTCAAGCTAACAAAGCGGCCTTTGACATCCAGGAGCCAGACTACTGTAGGTAATATAAAACCTGTCAGGTAAGCCTCAGCAAGACTGCTTCACACCTCATTTGATCTGTGCTACAGCTTGCAATGTTATATTTTAAAGAGAATTAATTGCATTACTCATGAGTTATTTGTTTGTTTGCTTAATTTTTATACGACCCATCTAACTACCAAGGCAATTCTGGGCAGTTTACAAAAAATTAAAAATAAAACACTAATAGCCACATAAAATAAGACTGTAGATACATAAACTTCAATATAATATGAAAATAAAAATAGGCATCTACTAATCAATTGAATTTTAAAAAGGAAGAAGTACAACATAGAAAACAAACAAACAAACAAAAGGCATTATAATTGTCATTATTCAGATTGTGGAAATAAATTGCTGCAATATACATTATTAATACGTTGCAACTTTGTTATCAACACTGCTCAAAACAATTTTATAATCATACACTAATTAAAACAACAGACTGAAAACAGCAGAGCATAAAATCATTTAAACAAGATCAATTAACTACTTAAATTTCAGGACTGTTTTGATAAAATGAAGTTTTTATCTGTTTCTGGAATGTTAGTTTTGAGGACGTTAGAATGAAAAGCAATATGAAATACGGTATACTGTGGGGAATTCCTGCCCTGCTGTCCAACAGATCATTCTTTGATAAATCATGGGAAACAAAGTTTGATGGAAGATGAATGCACGTAAGAGAAGATTCCAAAGAAGTGGACATTTGGCCCACTGGTTGATTCACTGTGAGGATGGCCTGGTTCATTCCTTTAGCCAGCAATTAGATGATGTAATTGCTAGAGCAAGCCTGCACATGCCCAGGGCATTCCTACCCGCATCTTTCTGAATCCCTCTCAGGAACTACACTTTTTTAGGTGTGGGTAGGATTGATCTGTTCTGATTCTTTCAAGGATGTGTAATGGCATGTTATCCCTCCAGAGATGGATCTCCAGAGCTGCTATATTTGCAAAATCTGCATCCAAATGGAATCCTTTCTTTTCTTCTAATGATCCAAACAAAATAAGAGCAAGCTAATGAGTGACTTGTGACACTATAGTGTCAGATATTAGAGGATTCTCCCACACACTTACAGTGCTTTAAAGCTTCCCCCATATAATCTGTTTTGTTTGTCAGTCTGTAGCAAGAGACAAGAGCTACTGATGCTACTCTTAGTGCCTCAAGCATATAGTCTTCTTTAACTTCTGGTAGGTTTCCCCTCCACCCCCCAGACTCAGGATCATTTTAGCGGACAAGCAATGTGAGTTTCCAAAGAAGTACTTCATCAAAAATGTAATCCATAAGCTCATGCAAAAATAAATCAGGCAGAGTCTCTCCTCCTTCCCCTTCCTGGTTACTCTACGCTGGGTGACAGATGGCGGAAATGATTTCGCTTTTATCTTGAAGATATGTTCTAGGAAGGTTGTGGAGAGATAACAGTGATTCAAAGATTTGTGCTGGGTTGATGCCATCAGCATGCAGATGATCCTCTGGTCTGCCACTCTTTCCCATCATTTAGTTAAGAGAGACAAACTACATACCAGTAGAAAATCTGATAAAGCCTGTTTTGGATCAAGTTGCATTCATTGTGTAGAATCAGCTTCACAGTATAGGAGCACTTGGGATCTGGCTTTTCTCCAGGAAGAGTGGCTGGCTTCCCTTTCCTGGAAATTCACCTGCTCACTGGTATTTGCATATTGCAAGAGGGGTACAATACCATGCTGTATGTGACCCTCACCTTCAGAAGGTATCAATCTACCCTCACCTTCAGAAGGTATCAATCTATTTAAATCCTTCTCCCAAATTAAAGGAAGATATAGACACGGGGAAGGTATGTCTCAGAGAACTGTCAGTTCCCTCTCTCCTATCTATTTCAGAATATTCAGTTTTCATGAACCTTTCAGGCTCCAAGAAAATAATATCAATTTAATCCCCACCTCACAGGAACCAAGAGCTGTAGAACTGTATAGCTGCCCTTTAAGAGCTTGAACAACTCCACATAGAAGCCAGGACCAACAACAGACTAGGTCTTCCACCTTCATGAGGTCTTTATGCTATGCCAAAACAATGGCTCTAGCTACTATTTTCCATGGTGCTCTGTCCAAGGTACTGATGGGACTTTGCCCTACTAGCAAGTACGTACTCCTAGTGCAGCCAGTTTCCACTGAGCTGTGATTACTATTAACCTGCCATTGACTCTTGATTAGTTTCTGGAAACAACAGAAAGTGTGCAAAACTATATAAGATTTAAGGAACTCAACTTACTGCTTTCAGTTTCCAGAACCTACTCACATACTAAAATTCCCTTATGAAGTTTTGATTTCACTCTTACTCTCATGTAAAGTGCAGTTTACTCTGGATACCCCTCATTCTTGATATGCTTTTGGCAAAGTTGAGAAGAAAATGCTATTTTGCTGGGCTTTTGTATGGTCCAATTGTTTTTTTATCCTAATCCTTAATTTTCTTACAATTACATTTGCTACTATTGTATTTTGATCATTGATTGTGATCTGTTTGCTATAACTGGGAAGAAAGTTGGCCTGTAAATATTTCAGGAAACAAAATATTTCATTTATCTGAAAAATACATTTATCGAAAAAAATCATTTATCTAAAAATATCTTCCTAATATTACTGTCTATCAAAACATAATTAAAACACTGGAAGTATTCAGTCTGTTGAATTTATCAGTGTAGATTGTATTAATCAAGTTTACAGAAAGCATGGAGACGTGTCATAACAACATCATGGCCTATAGTTGTTGCTATTGTTTCCAATTACATATTGCACCATAATGCTAAAATATTCTCTGAGCGGTTTGCAACATTATTATGCAAATAATGCTTTCCATCCCAGCAAGTTGAGTACTCATTTTACCATCCTTGGAAAGATGGAAAATTGAGTCAACCTTGAGCCGGCTACCTGAATCTGTCAAGATCAAACTTTCAATGAATAACACATTTCAAAGCAGATTCAGATACTGATGCATGTTATTTTGACTGAGGGAAATTATGTCAGATTGCATAATATACAGACAGAATGATGGTAACAAAAAGGCTGTGCTCAGAGCTACACTATTCTTCTGCCAATATTCTGGGCTCCATCAGGACATAGAAGCAAACTAGAATCTTCCTTCACGGATACAAATTGGTTTTGTGTGCAGAAACAGAATAAGAAAGTAGAATAAACTTGACTCTTTTGGTGTTGTATATAAAGGCTAGATAACTAAAGCTTAATAGCCAACTACTCCATAAACAACAAAGAATCTTGTGTCACCTTAAAGTCTAATAAATTATACCATGAGCTTTACTGTTTTCCCCCTAAGGATAGCAGCTAATTCTCCATAACCCTGGCAGAGCAAATGAGGTCAGAGAGGTGATAATCCCCTTGGAATGCAGCACTTAACACTACCCTAGTACTTGATAATTGCAGCGTTTTAGTTGAAGGAACCGCAAAGTGAAACCTAAATATGCTGGATCGGGGAAGTTCATGAATGATCAAGTGAAGTCTAAAGTGAAAAATATTCATAGTGGAGTGTTATGGGATAAACGAGGGAGTATTATCAGTTTGGATCAGGCAAGAGAAAGTTGAATTATGCATCCATCCTAATCCAAACTGAGTTAAAATACGAGTTTCAATATAAGTGGCCACATTGATGTACACTAGGATAATCAATGCCAGAATTCAGTAAAAGCAACAATCTGTTAATTGCAAATTGAAGCATCAAGCAAACAGAGTATGGTACACATGGACATCACCAGATGGTAATTATAGAAATCAAAGTGCTTATATCACTGGAGGCAGACATTAGAGAGACTTTATTATTCCTGTAAAAAGATCAGATGAGGCCCAGACCATGAATTGTTTATATATAAAATATATAATACATTTAAATTATATTTTGGTAATATGATTGTTTCAAAATACAATTTAAATAACATTTTGGATGAATTTAAATATAATGTAAAGAGCAGATTTGCATTACTTAACTCACTTGATTGGAAACCAAATAAAGATACAGAGTGAAACCATAAATATAATTGGGAAGAATGCAAAAAGATTGTTCCTGTGGTTGAAAGGAAAGAAAGCCATTGATGGAAACTGATAAAACATAAAAGTATTGATGATAAATGAGAAGCAAAAGTAAAATGTGACAAACAGGATTAGGCTGCTAATGCAATGGCTTGTCTACACTGCTCTTTTGGAATGAACTGGTGAGGTCTAAATAGGGTCACAGGATTAGACAGAAGTATATATGCAAATTAGTGTGATCCTTGCTTCCAAATGGCATATTGGAGCTCAAGCGACCATATTTGATGAGCCTCTTTCTAATAGGAATTTCAGATATCATGAAGTGGCTTAATAAAAGGCCACTTCAGGTACTGACAAATTAAACACTTACTCTCCTCCTTGGCAGAAGGGCAGAGGAAGTGGCGGGAAAATCAGATTTTACTAGGGCTGTGAAAATGTGCTGCATTACATGTAATTTTTAAAAAATCTTTGCTTTGTCTTAAAGGGCCACTTGAGAAACTGTCTGCAGCCAATTGAACTTATAGAGGAGCTGACTCATCAAATCTCCACTGATTCAATGGGCTTACTCTAAACTGATTTACTATACAAAGCAACAGGATTTCAGCCACTACTTACTACTCTTTCTGCATTTATTTATTCATGTGCAATACTGCGTGAAGCATTCCACTTTTTCAAAATTATAGGTTATTTATAATGTATAGTAAGAGGAATGAGTTCATCACTATACTATAAAAATGACTGCTGCTTCTATCTTAAGATTCAATAAATAAATAGATTAGGCATCCTTCAGTCTCAAGAGACTATGGTAATGTGCTCTGTATGGAGGACTTGGAAAAGCATCTAATATGGCTGAGAAGGCCAATTCGAGAAAGAGAATCCCTTCCACACTGAAAACAAATACAATCTGTCCCCTGCCCAACAAACAAACAAACAAACAAACAAACAAACAAACAAGGAAGACACATTCTCCCAATTCATTTCTTTCTGTGAAGAGAGATAAAGAAATGGTGGATTAAAATAATTTATAAAATTTACGAGGTGACCCTGGATAGCAAGGCTGACTTTGATATTATGGTAGTAAGCGAAGTTACTGTTTATGGAGACATCAGGTCATGGAGCAAAGAGGTGATAATCCGTCACTATGAAGATTTATTCAGATCACACCTGAAGTATTGCACATGTCTTGGCACTTTAGTTGGGAGAAATTCTTATGACAGATTTTGGCACCAAGTTAGAGAAAGCTAGGGAAATTGTATTAAAAATAAAATTAAGCAAGAGCTGTGTGGCAACTGAGAGGCAGGTGAATTGAGTCATGGTAGCTTATTCCAAAGTTTTGTAATTAAGGGTGTCATGATCACAGCTTGGAAACATTACTTTTTTGGACTGCAGCTTCCATTCTGGAGTATTCTGGAAGTTGTACAGTAGTCCAAAAAAGTAATGTTTCTAAGCTCTCTATGTATCACAACAAAGGACATGGATACAGCTGGACATCTAATGTGTAAAGTGACTTCTGCAACTTTGAGGTTGGTGAATGAAAGAAGGTTGGGAGCACTAAGGGTTGCTTCACATGGAAGTCAGATACCACTTTAGGCAAGAAAGACATATCTGGGATGGTCACTTTATTCCTTATGGAATTGCCGAAAAGGAGGATCATACCTGAATACACAGAGTTCACTTTCTCTCGCTGCCAAGGTAATAGCCACCAGAAAAAGTTCATTGTGTGATAGCAGCCACAATGATGCCTGTGCAGTGAGGAATGTGTTTCTCAGACCTCTTGAGAATGTTTTAAGAAATTTTTTTAAAAAAAGATGAGGTACAGAATAAACTGGGGATTGATACACCACTATTGCTGAACAGATACGCTTTCAGCAATGAGTGGGATAGTCGCCCCCCTTTCAGTTGCAGGAAGAAATGGAGTACCATATGCAGGAGATAAGAAACCTGTACTGATTTTGCAGAACTGACAAATTTGTTTCATTTACACTTGTAATTCTGTCTAGTTGACAACTTCCATGCTTCACACACAATTTGTTTTTATTGCTGAAGAATCCCTCACACTGTCAGTTTCAGCCTGGCTAGGTCTATATGATGGGCCATCCCTCTGCTCTTTGTGATCAAATCAAGAATGATTGGTAACTAGTATCAATTTCTTGCCATTAGTTTTAGCACTGTGAACCAAACCTGCAGTGACCACCAAGGGGTAATCAGTATAGTGTTGGATTTCTCTTGACAAAGTTTTACTACAACTCTGTGCAGCAGGAGAATTTAAGGGAAGAGATGAAGGGGGTCCTGTGATCAATGAGTAATAAACATATCTCCAAGTGAGCCCTTTCCACAACCCATCCAAGAACACTATTTCTTGCATTTCCAGTTGCTTCTGGTCACAGATCTATCCACGGTCGTCCACCTCAATGGCTGCAGATTTCATGGAATGCCTTTGGAGCCTGTTTCCATTCGTGGGTCTGAGTTATTTATCTGTTCTGATAGTTGGCCATCTTCCCCTGCAGCATGTACAGATATTGGAAAGTTGAACACACCATTTCTGAAGTTGGATTGTTAGGTACAAAAGAGCATGGAATGCATTCTGCCCTGTTTGTATATCTAATACATTGTGGTAGTCTTGTACTACTTTCTACTATTGCATCTGCAGTACAGGGAATTGACTTAATAGACCTTTCAGCTCTCAAATGTTCCAAGGGGTTTTGCACAGGCACAGAAAGAACTCACATGTGTGATTCAGAGAGACCATGAAGAACTTTTATTTCATGTCTGCACACAGTTATTATGCTAGGGTTACTCACCTGTCTCCCATGCCTGTGTGTTACTTTCCATCTACAACAGCATCTTACGTTCTGCAAAATTAGGACTCCTGTATCATTCCAAAAAAAGGCATACATGCTGTCAGCCCCAAGAAGGGCTGATTAAAGGCTGTGATGAGCCCTCCCCAAAAAATATAATACTGGGGGGGGCACTTCCTCCTCCCTCCCTCTCCCTTACCTCCCACCTAAACAGATCACACAACATGAACAATATAATATAACATAAGTAAGAATGACTCACTAAGGTAATCTTGGTAGCAGCAAATAAGTGAACAATGCTTAGGTAAACATAAAATGAAGAGAAAGTCTAGCTTATGAGATAGGGTCGAGGCAAGGGAAGACTAAAGCTGAACTTTGAGGAACTTGCATATGGCCAGAGAAGAGGAAAAGTTGCAAACATTATGTGCAGAACACGCCAAGGCTGCAACCCAGAGCAGGCCCCAAATGGAAGATAGGGAGGCTGCCTATTGTGTGAGGTTGCAGAACACTGGGCTCAGGTGTAGGAGGAGGTGGAGGCCCGCAAGCGCTTTGAAGGAACAGCCATCGCTGCCACCCAACTGAGGGCACTGGTGGGAGGAGTGTCTCTGAACCCAAACAGAGTGCCCTATATGTTCCAGCTGGCCTTATTTACACCCACCCTTCCTCACCTTCCTCAGTTGGGAAAGGGAGGTCTTGCTGAGACACTTGAGCTTCAGGACACCATCTGGGCAGTCAGGGGTGAAGATGGCAGTGGGCACCTCCAAGGGTGTGGCACCTTTGGTGCCCAGGAAGACATCTTGGAACAAGTCCTTGAGGTGCAGGAGGGCACCCTTATTCTTGTTGGTTGCTCAACCCCGCTCACAGCAGCCACAGCCCAGCCTCGTGGAGGGAGGGAGATGGAGCGGAGATGAGGCAGAGGAGGGTGGCACACCCAGCAGAGGCTCCTGAAGCTCTTCCCTACGCATGACGGTCAAGGCGGGGCCATGGCAGGCTATTGGGGGCAGGACATGGTGCACAAAGGAACTTAGCACTGTCTGCCCACCATCCAGCCTACACGGCTCACTGGCCAGGAGCACCATCTGCTTGTACTGCACCACCTCCCCAAGCTGGCCTCGCCCTCGCAGCCCCAACGGCTCCCAGCTGCTCTGGCCGTTTCATCCCCCTCTTCATGTGAACCCCTACAGACAGTGGCCCCAGGGCAAATGCCCACTTTGCCCTCTGAATAAGATGGCCCTGGCCCCAAGAAATCTTACTTTGAGGTTTCCGTCCCACTCAGTGCCGCAAACCATCTTGTATGTTACCAAAGCCACCTCGTTGCACTGGGTTTTGTGAGCACTTATTTACTGGATTCAAAAGAAATTTTGAAATAGAAGGAAGAATTTGAGTCCCTGTAACTATAACTACTGCTGCTACCAGTGGACATTTTGTTTTTAACAAACTTTAAAAGGAGGCAGCTTAAACTGCAATGAATTTAGAAGTCCACTCCTATCTTCCACAACTTTTTGAACCTTCACCAGAAGATGTCTTTTCTGCATCTCCTAGGAAAACCCCTACCAGAGAAGAGCCAATCCAGCACTGAGAATATGGACATTAATGTGCATATGGTAAGTGTATAATAATAATAATGTGATGTCAGATCAATTCTGACTTATGGTGACCCTTTTCAGGGTTTTCCAGGTAGAGAATACTCAGAAGTGGTTTACCATTCTCTTTTTCTCCGGGCGCTCTGGGACTGTGCAACTTGTCCATGTCTACACAGACTGGCTCTACTCACAGTAGGCACAGTGGAAAATCAATCACTGAACTATCCAACCAGCTATGGCAAGTGAAGCAAGTGAAATTCTGTAATGTCTCACTGTTTTATATACATCAGCAGTTGCAATCATACAATAAACAACTCTGCCTGCAGAGAGGAAACCAGTTATAAAAGCTCCCTCACCTCTGTAGGAAACAGGAACTGCTTTACTCACCAATACCACGGCTACATCAGTGAATGGAAACCAACTAAATAGAGAGCAGAATGTAGTGATGCCCAGATCATTACAGCACTGCTGTTAGGTAAGCATAACTGGCTGGTGGCTGCAGAGCCAACAGCATCCAAGCCAGTGCACTGACTGAAGAAGGCATGCTAAGAGCACCAGCAGGCCCTGCTGTGATGTGCTGGTAGTATAAATGCTAATACGAAGTCTGGGGCAAAAACAGTTGGGGGGGAAGGGGAAGCAGCCCTGTTCTGTTTACTACTGATGAGTGCTAGAGATTTTGCTCTCTAACAGTTCCTCTTGATTCCACCATCTGTGTTGCATAAAATTCTACCGAAAAGGTCTGCCTACAAAGAGTATTTCTTGTACTTAAGAAGCCCATCATGTACATATTTTGAGTGACATGCTTTTGCAGGAATATTATGTGCTGATCAAATAGGTGTTTCTGGTAACGGAAAAAAAAATCTTACTTTCAATACCCTTACTAGTACAGTGGACCCTTGACTTACAGACGGCTTGACTTACAGACTTTTTGAGTTACAGACTTCTCTGGCCGCAAAATTTAGGTTTGACTTGCAGACTGAGATTTGACTTACAGACCAGAAAAAAACCAAAATGGAACAAAAACGGCCTGTTACAGGATTAATCGGTTTTCAATGCACTGTAGGTTAATGGAGACTTGACTTACAGACTTTTTGACTTGAGAACCGCTTTCCAATACGGATTAAGTTCTCAAGTCAAGACCCCACTGTAGCTTTACCAAGCAGAACCAACAAAACTATTTTAATGCCTCCACAAGACAAAATAAGCGGACAGTACTAAGAGAATTTTAAAAGACACTTTATAAGTCTGTTTGGTAAATCTGCCAGTAGACATGTTGAAACTAAGTTTCTTTTTTTTTTTCATTGCCAGAAAGACATCTAAATACCGGTTTTATTGGTACAGATTATCCCTAAAGAAGAGTGTACTTCAACATGTGTGTATGTTGGATTTCTTTAGGCTGAATAAACTTGATGTTATTCTCCATTTATGAGCTGTTTCCTTCTTTTTTGCGTTACCTAGGGATGCAGCTCATTGTAATTTCCTGTCATGGAAATTTAGACAGCACACACTGAGGAACGTAGAATCCTGCAAACTAGTTCTTTTGATTTCTCTGTGAAAGGTAGCAGACTGTTAGTTTCTCCTGCCTCCTAATTATGGGAGTGTAAATCTTGTGTGTTTCCTTCAAGAAAGTTGCATCTCACAATTACTTTCCACAGCAGAACAATGGATTTTCTGGGATTTCTGTCTGGCCTTTGGGATTTCAGCTGTTTACATTCCCATGTTAAGTCACTGATGTTTTGTTTTTGTGTATTTGCCACTGTACATTGTTCTTATTAAAAGCATAGATCTTGCATGTTCATTTTGATCAGTCACACAAAATTACAGGACTGTAAATACCAGTTCCCATAGATACATATTCAGTTTTCATCTAGCAGACACCATGCACCCCAAATTTTGTCATCTTTAGACAACAGAAGCAGCTGAGAGTAGTTTTGTAGTTGTCAGTAGCAACCATCGTGAGAGAACCCTCAGATTCATTTTTAATAAAACGAAGAGTAAATTCCACAAGAGCAATTTGGAAGCTGATAAGATGCCTGCTTCTTGGGAGGAAAGTGATGACAAACCTAGACAGCATCTTGAAAAGCAGAGACATCACCTTGCCAACAAAGGTCTGCATAGTCAAAGCTATGGTTTTTCCAGTAGCGATGTATGGAAGTGAGAGCTGGACCATAAAGAAGGCTGACCACCAAAGAATTGATGCTTTTGAATTGTGGTGCTGGAGGAGGCTCTTGAGAGTCCTGTGGACTGCAAGGAGAACAAGCCTATCCATTCTGAAGGAAATCAACCCTGAGTGCTCACTGGAAGGCCAGATCCTGAAGCTGAGGCTCCAATACTTTGGCCATCTCATGAGAAGAGAAGACTCCCTGGAAAAGACCCTGATGTTGGGAAAATGTGAAGGCAAGAGGAGAAGGATGGGATGAAATGGACAGTGTCATCGAAGCTATCAGCATGAATTTGACCCAACTCCAGGAGGCAGTGGAAGACAGGAGGTCCTGGCGTGCTCTGGTCCATGGAGTCACGAAGAGTCAGACACGACTTAACGACTAAACAAAAATAACAAACTTAGTAGTAGGACCAGCTTGGCTTCTCAGAGCCTGCATTCAAGAACAAAGGATGCCTTGTTGCATTTGTCCATCAACTTAATCTTTGCAAGGGGTGAGCAGGGCCTTGGAAGACCGATAAGCAGACAGAATCATATTCAGTTAAATAGTTTTTCAGGTGCCCCACTCTGAATTTGTTCACAGCTTCAGATAGCAGCCAGCACTTAGAATTGCACTCACAAACTAGGAATCAATCATGCTGAGCAGAGCCACATGATGTACAAACAACTCGTCAAAATAGGAATAGTAGTTTATGAACAATGCAGTATATATCCAACTCTTTAAACCTGCTTTATGCTTTCAGGAAAAAAGAACCTAAACAATCTGTTTAAAAATGCACACATTGAGGCCATTTTTCAGCTCAGAATACAAACAAACATTTAGTTGACCCATAAATATCACAGTTCTCATGTCATATTTCTACAATGGGGAAATTTTAAAATGTAATACATTCAAAACTTTTGCAGAATGAGAAGAGGTTTCTTAGATTGTTTGGATAAAGAATGTTTGGATAAAGGCTAGGAACATATCCAAACTGTCTGAGGGGATGGCCAAGACTGCACAGGCCTTCTTTGAGAGCTGGATGTTCCAAAGCATCAATGTCTGCACTTTGTCTACTGATTTTTCAGGTTTCTATGATGCCCAGTTATGTTTAAAGGCATTGTTTATATGGTAATGCTAAGTGTATTGTTTTGAGTTGCAAGGATTTGGTAAACATATGACAGGAAGGGCGGAGGGAGGAGCATGGAATGTTCGTAAGAATGTTGCTGATTGGCTGGGAGAAACTGGTGGAGTCAAGGGTCAATTACGTTTCGAATAAGTACAGTATGTGGGAGTAAGAATGAGTAAAGGGTAGATTTTAATAAAAGAGCTGGGAGTTTAGAGGGAGGTAAATGTGATAAAGAGAGTGAAAATTTGTGCTGAATAAATTTAAAGCTTGGGAACAAATAACATCCTTCAGATACAGTTATTTTAATAAAATCTTATCAAATTCATTCAAGCTGAGTAGTGTGGAGCTCAATAACTGTCAGTTGGCTATGTGAAGGGTGTTAAGAGGGACTAAATAAAGATTATTTAGAAAACATGTTTATTCTTGTGGTTATTTCAAGAAACCATTACATAAACAGTCAAGTGACAAAAAAAACCCTGAGTTTTGACAACAGTATATGGGAGGGAGATAGGACAGCTTCCCCTGGTGCTTTCTTTCCCACAGATGCCATAGCAAAGGAAAAAAAGAGGGGAAGCACAGATATTTTTTTTCCTTCCCTTTTTTCCCTCCTGCATAGAAAATAATGGTGGAAATTGATTCTATTCCTTTTCTATTTGGCAGCCTTATTGCTGAGGAAATCATTCAACAATGCTGCAGTTCTGCATTTCAGTAAAAGTCTCTATAATGTCCAGTAGCAATTACTGGGAAAATGTGTTTTTAAAGTGTAAAACATCTAATCCTGAAATGTGTTTCCTGGAGGAAACATTGAATGGGAAGTGCTTGAGCATATCAACATCTACAAAGACCAAAGATGAAGTGCACTCTGATCTACAGTTAAATCCTCTGTACTAGTCCAATCAGTTTATCTGTAATTGGAGGAAGTCTTGCTGTGTTTAATGGGCTTAGTCCCATGGAAGCAGAGGTTCTTCTCTTAGGGAATCAAGAAGTGGGACTCACATGCTAAGGTTGAATATTAAGGAACAAAAAGAGAACATCAATGTGCCTGAATTTTAAAGAAGGGGGCTGATCTGTGGTCTCAATTTCTTTGTTTTCAAGGGTACACTATTGACCATATTTTTTTGCTTTAAACCAAAGTCCACTCCGCTTTTGGATAAATATATAAAAGAATCTGATGTTTGAAAACTGAATCTGATATTTGAAAATCAATTCATTGAGAGACAGAGAATTGTTATGACTGTCTAGAATTACAAAATTAGAGACAAAAACTATCCCAATTCATTGTTCTCATTGGTTTCAATCTGTCTGAAATGTCTGCACACTAGTAAATTTAGTACTATATTGAATATTATCAAATCTTGTGGATGGGTGTATAATGTACTATTTTTTGTTTCTATCCATAAAATCATGATCTGCTGCTTCATTCCATATATTCAGTCCGTATCTAATTTCTGCACTCCCAAAGCAAAAACAAAACAAAACACAAAAACATATATTTTCTTATGTCCTCAATTTTCAATAATATGCACATTTTGTATATATTTTAAAAATGAACTTTGCATAAAATTCACTGAAGTGTGCAATTAACTTTTAATCTAATTGACACATTAGTCTAAGCAGTGCAAATCAGTTTGGACCACTTAAAACAGCAGTCCCCAACCTTGGGCCTCCAGATGTTCTTGGACTACACCTCCCAGAAAGCCTTCACCACCACCTCTGCTGGCCAAGATTTCTGGGAATTGAAGTCCAAGAACATCTGGAGGCCCAAGGTTGGCGACCACTAACTTAAAACACTGACCAAATGAAATTCTCTGACATCTAGAGTCAAAACTCTCCCTGACGCTTTTCGTAACAGTTGGTGATTATTCTCAAAAACATCATTATCTGATTCTTAATACAGTGGTACCTCGACTTACGAATTTAATCTGTCCCAGAAGATGTTTGCAAGTTGAAATGTTCTTAAATCGAATCAGCATTTCCCATTGAAATGCACTGAAACCCAATTAATCCATTCTGGCTGTTTTTTGTTTGTATGTAGAGGCACTGGTTGTAAGTCGAAGCATTCATTCCCATAGGAACTAATGCAAAACCGGTTAATCCATCCTCTACCACTAGGGGGAGAATGTTTTTAACCGAAGATGACTTAGGTTAAAAAAAAGGGCAGGAAAGGAGGGAGGGAGGGAACAATGGGGAAAAGAGGAAAGAAAGGTCGTCGCTGGGGCACACAGACACCCTCAGACAAAGGTTTGTGCTTTTAAGCACAAAAAGAGAGAAGACAGAGAAAGAGAAGACAATTGGGGGGGGAGAGAGTTTGGAGTCTAAAACACATTTTAAACCCACGCATGCTAAACTCACACATTTTACACCAACACATTTTAAACCAAACCAAGCAAAATTTTCTGATTTTAAAAACCAAAAGACTAAAATCCAGTTTAGAGCACACCAGCCAGCACAGACCCTTGCAGAAAGGGTCTGTAAGACCCATCAAAGCATAGAAACATAACCCCCCACCTAGCCCAAATCCAAAAGTCAAACATTTTTAAAAAGCCAAAAATAATACAGTACGTACAGTACAGTACCAGGCAGTCTGAAGTCTCTCTCTGTATCCACACTCTCTAACCACTGGGGCAAGCAAGGTAGCAGACAAGTAGCCTCTTTGCTGGCCAACTGTTAACTGAAAGTGCAAATTTCTCACTTTCCCCACATTTTTTTCCTGTTTGTAAGTCGAAGCTCCAGTCACAAGTCGAAGCTAAATTTTGCGACTGGAGCTGTTCATAAGTAGAAATGTTTGTAGGTAGGGGGGTTCATAAGTTGAGGCACCACTGTATGATGAAGATAAATATGAAATAGACCCAAATATGGTTCTCAAGGAACAGTGCAGATGGCACACCAATCTAAACTTTACAAAACACTCCTGGTCTTAGACACCTCTGAGGATCCTAGAGCAGTCATGGTCAACAGGGTCATATGGCCCTCTGGGGCATCCTGGCAAATTTGAAGGGGACCACAGACTGGAAACAATTCTTCATACACCAACTTATATGGCTTGTTATAGAACTTATACAATCCTGCTTTGTCCTATATTTCTTTCATATGATGTTTATGGCCATGGCCAAAAAAGGGTTGAGAATGGCTTTCATTGAGTAATGCCAGACCAAGGAATGCCCCCAAATGATCATCTAGTATTGATGAAACTTAATATTAAATTTATTTTATTTTATTTTATTTATTATTCGATTTATACCCCACCCCTCTAGACAAAGTCTACTCGGGGCGGCTAAATCCTTGAACGACCAATTTAATATAATTTTAGAAAAGGTAATCATGTTTTGTCCTAGCATCTCAGACAAAATAAATAAATAAATAAATAAATAAATAAATAAATAAATAAATAAATAAATAAATAAATAAATAAATAAATAAATAAATAAATAAAAAGACAAAAATGTGGCACCTTGAAGACTAACTGTTATGTTTTAGACATGAGAGTAGGACTGCTTTTTTCCTCAATCACATGAGACAAAACAGAAATCTATGGACCTCCCCACCCCATGAGAAAACATCAGAAAGTTAAGCACATACAGTATAACAGCCCTGGAACTATGCTGGTCTGGGAAGAGTGTTCATAATATAGTGTTGTGTTCATAACAAAATATATTCCTCGTCACAACTCACAATATTTTCCAACTAAGATTCTGTTTCATCTGTCCATAGCATAGTGATAGAAAGGCCACACTCTTCCCAGTCTGCGCCAGTTTCACCGGAGTTCATTCACAGCTCCATTCCATTCTGTTTCTGTATCACTCTATTTTTTAAAAAACAAGTGGAGGGGAAAGCAGGGATCAAAGCAATCCTGCAGCACTTTGATCCCTTTCCCCCTACACATGTTAAACCCCACTTAGATTTCTTAATTTTGGATTAGAAAAGTAGGGGCTTCTTATACATGGGGCATCTTATACACGGATAAATATGGTAATCTCCAGGCTTAAAAGGAAGGTACCTCCAAATGCCAGATGCATTTGGGGTATCGGAAGACGGGTATCAAGTTGTCTCATGTGCTCCCAGAGGCATCTGGTGGGGCCACTGTGAGATGCAAGAAGCTGGACTAGATGGGCCCTTGGCCTGATCCAGCAGGGCTCTTCTTCTGTTCTTATAACATGATTGCTTGACAAAAAATAGTGGGTTACTAACAAGCAGATTATTGCAATAGAAACTGGAATATTATCAATATTTAAATTCATAGTTGAGGGTTATAAAATTGAAATTTTCTTTAATTTTTGTTAATAACATATATTATCACAATCAATCTTGAGTGAAAAGAGAATTTGAGACAAAACATTGTGAAGACTTCTGCGAGTTGCAGGCCAAGAACACCTGGATTAACCAAGGCTGAGAACCACTGATCAAATGCAACATAACACTATCAACTGCCCAACAGTTGCTTGCTATCATCTTTGTTCTTATTATTTCTATGTAAGTGTCACTGCAAATTTCACCTTGTATTTTTTATTTAGATGACTCTCTTTCTCACATCTCTACCAGTTAATTTTTCTTGTTGAATGACACAACCTTTCTTCTGAAAATTGAAAACAGCCACATTACCAGAGGGGCCTGCTCAAATCTTTTACTAAATGTGACCCCACTGTTTGGAAGAGATGCCAGTTTTCAGAGACAGAGAGATGCTATGATTAGATCACATTTTTTTCAGGTTGCCAAGTAGCCAGACACAGTTCGTAAAAGACTGCTTCAAGAAAAACGATCAGTGGGCAATGGAATTTATGTATTGGTCCTAAAAAGACTTTGGATCAGGTTCATGAAGTCCTAAAGTAGATTAGTTTGGCAGAAGAAGAGGAGTCCACCTCTAAATACTGGAAATAAAGATTTTAGGAGACCTTTAAAAGAATAATGGTGTTGAGATATGTGATTCCATTATTTTCAATGTGTTGGAAGGGATTGTCACTCTCGAATTGGCCTTCTCAGCCACACTAGACGCTGTTCCAAGTCCTCCATACGGAGCACGTTAGCATAGTCTCCCGAGACTGAAGGATGCCTAACAAGGGCAAAGGTAAAGGTAAAGGTTCCCCTTGACAATTTTTGTCCAGTCGTGTTCGACTCTAGGGGGCGGTGCTCATCCCTGTTTCTAAGCCATAGAGCCAGCGTTTGTCTGAAGACAATCTTCCGTGATCACATGGCCAGTGCGACTTAGACACGGAACGCTGTTACCTTCCCACCGAAGTGGTCCCTATTAATCTACTTGCATTTGCATGCTTTCGAACCGCTAGGTTGGCGGGAGCTGGAACAAGCGACGGGCGCTCACTCCATCGCGTGGATTTGATCTTATGACTGCTTGGTCTTCTGACCCTGCAGCACAGGCTTCTGCGGTTTAGCCCGCAGCGCCACCACGTCCCTGTCAAGGGCAGCAACTGAAAAAATTAGATTATATTACAGACTGAAAAAATTCTGATAGATTTACAGACTGAAAAAATTCTGACGGGAAGGAATGAGATTCTGAGAATGAAAAAAAATATTTTGGTGTGACAGAAGTAGGAGTTTTAGACCTGAGGAGGGTGAAGCTACTATTTTCAATTTTCTACTCAGTCTTGGAGGCACTAGCTAAGGTGCACAAACCTGCCATTAGCAGCGATCTATCTCAGAGATGGTGGACTGGGGTGGGGGCTCGTTTACTCTGCAATTAATGCTTGAAATGTTTTTTGTTAAAACTAGAAACACTGACTTTTTGAAAGAAATTTCATTTGCGTGATCTGTGTTTCTTTTTCAGCTAGAAGAAAGTTTTTAATGGAATAAATGTCTCTTTGCACTAGGTGATCACTCAGATGATTTAATTTAACTAACACTATTGCTATTATTTCAATGGTTAATCCTAACAGAAAGGGTATTTGGGGAAAAAATAATTTGGTAACAATATAGCTCTTAGTATTCAAAAATAATCTGAGTACTGTATCTGATAGTGTTAGAAGCAGAATAGCTACATACCTTGTAGGCCTTATTTAGGACTGCCTTAATATCTGTCTTGCTCACAACATGCAACAGGTTGGGCATGTACTATTTATTCCTAATGCAACACATATACGTAATCAAGTTATTTTAAAAGGAACAGTTTACTGAAATAAACTGTCCCCTTATTTGCTTTTAGACAAAAAATAATATTAGAATATTCAGAACCTCCCTATGACACATTCCCTTGTCAGTTCTGCAACGGCTGCTGCCCTCTCAGGTTATGTAACCTGGATTGATGCCACTTGGTCACTTTTGAATGAAGCAATACATTTATTTATCACCTGTCTCTGTGGTGGCTTAAATAAAATGCCTCCTGTAAGATATGAAACATGGAAAAGTTAAAAAAAAAGCAATTATGGTGTAAAAGTGACAGACAAAAGCAAACACTTCCACGTAGCATTTTCTAATCAAGGTAAAATCATAGCTCACATTATAAGCAATGTATAGATTGCTTAAATACCTTGTAAACTACCCAGAGAGTGTTTTAAGCACGATGAGGTGGCATATCAGCAGTACGCTTTGCTCAGATTTATGAGCACATAGTCATATTCTCTCTAGGGCCTAGCCAAAGCATTGACAGCTGCTTTTGTCACTGCATTCATGTATGGGGGAGGAGGCTTGAAAGTAGAAAGACTTTGAACATTTAAATAGGACCCAAAATCTAAACAAAGGGATGCCAATCAAGCTACAGCTGGTGAGCACCTTCTGTCTGAAAACGTTGAGGTGTGGCTTGGCTGTGCTTGGAATCAGAAGCCTAAAATGCCTCTGGAAATGACATTCAGATGATTAGTGTTATATTCCAGGCATCCTACAATGGATCCACTTTCAAAACAGTTGCTAGCTGGCTTGCCAGGATGCAGCCAAACTATAACAGAGCTTTTCAAAATGTTTTTAAAATTAAAATGCTCACACAACTGCAGAATGGCAATTATCAATGCCTCAAATGGAACATCCAGTGTCTGCCCCCATCTCAAAGTCCCCAAATTCTCCCCTCTACTGGGGATTAAACTTTGGAAGTAAATACCCAAACTGTAATTCTATTATGTCCTCATTAATTTTTTTTAAAGGCTAACCTGTTACAGAAAGTTGGTTACTTTAACTCAATTTCTCCCCTTTTCTACATCATTTAACCAAAAGAAGAAGCCTTTTCATCAGATGTTTTCTCTTCTTGTCTTCCTCAGTTGAAAATTATCTTTTGTAGCCTCCTGTCATTTTTGCCACTGCTCAAATTTCTTCAGCCTTAAAGAGAGGAGTATTCCTTTGGAGAATCATTGCTTCAAAGAACTCCAGGTGCCTTGAGGCAGCAACTCCGCTTCCATCAACCTTTACTGTTCCTTGGTGAGGTGGGAGTTTCAAAGAGGGGGCTGCATCTTGGCAGGCTGGATGGCAGGGGCTTTGACTTAGGGGCTAGAGGTCCCCATTCTTGATTTATCATAATAAGCTGTATTACAGTATAAAGTCTGTACTTTTGAAGACTTGTTCTGTTCTTCCATGAAAGGTGCACATTTCCATGCAAGAAAACCTGACAAACAGTCTGTGAAACATTGTGGAGTTTATCTGTTAAGGCAGTGGTTCCCAACCTTGAGTCCCCAGATGTCCTTGGACTAAAACTCCAAGAACCCTTCACCACTGACTATGTTGGCTAGGATTTCTGGGAACTACGGTGTTAAGGGGAGATGGTGCACTCAGGGACATCTAAGAATGTGGGCTGCAATCCAGAAACAAATTATAGTAGAATAATTTAGGTATGGGTTTCAGTTTTTGTTGATTTTACAGGTGGTGTTGCTGAGGAAATTAAGTTGAAGGCTCTGATCTAAATGGTCCATCCTGTAATTCTACTGGTGCAAGACATATTTTTCTGATACTGTTATCCATGGGATGATGTTTGCAAAGGCAAATTCCTCAGTGCTAATAAGAAAATTTAAGAATTAGTGAGTAAGTAATATTCTAGGAACTGTTGAGCTATTACCAACATTTTGGGATGTGCAAAAAAGAAAATTGAAAAGAATGTGTCCTTGAAACCCTTCCAGACTTGAACTTTTGTTGCACAGAGCGTATTTACTTTGGAAAAGACTAATTAGGAGTCAGCAGTCAAAAAATGTACCCATTTCTTAATGTCATTCCAAAAACATTGCCTGTGACAAAAGGACTAGTGGGAGGGAAGACGGTAAATGGGGAAATGTGAGCGACCTCTTACCAGCTCCCAGCAGGTACCATCAATTATTTAATTCTAAGATACATTATGACATCACCAGGGAGTGTGACTTAGGTCAAGAGCTTGGCAGGAGGGTTTGGCGACTGCTAAAGCAACAGCAATCAGAACTGGAAAACCAACATGCTTGCCACCATAAAATTTAAAAGAGAGCTTATTGTGCCTCAAACACAGCAGCAAGTTTAATAGAAAAGTAGACATGTTTATAACCCCAGATTTACAGCACAACTTATAAACACCTTATTACTTAGAATCCAGTCTGCTGCCCTAGAAACTAAGAATGTTACTTTGTTGAGAAGAAGGATTTGTTGACATAAATGCCTTGACTAAGTTTGCCATTGTGGTTAACCAAAATGCATTTACTACTGAGAAAGTAAATAAAAGCAAACAAGATGTCTCTTATATTACAATACAGAAAGGTTGAAACCTGACTAAGCTTAATGCTATGACATAAATATGCTTAATGTTTATAATTTTTAAGGAATCATTTGCCAAGTTGGACTTCAAGCCTCAGGTGAGTCCAACTAAATAGGAATCTGTTTTCTAGGGCTCAAAGATATCTGGAAACATATAGTCAGCCTCTGTGGGTGTGATCACCCATCCCATTCCGCAGATCTCTTAATTTTATGTCAGCAACCAATCACACCAGTCTTCATTCAGTTAGGTTTGGGATGAAGCTGGGCTATTAATCTCACAATTTTTTACTCTTGGCAAAGGGGGGGGAGGGAGAGGAAAAAACTCCTCTTTTCTCCTTGTAGCCAGATTTCTCTGTTCAGGAATTGCTGGGCTTCTGTTTGTTTATTTTTGAGAAATCTTGGGGATTAATTTGGAAATATTCATGGAAAATGGGCGCACACCAGGAGAAACGATAAAAATGTGGGTCTTTTTCCCAATTTTTTTCAACACCCAGTAAAACTTCATGTTTCGGCATTGAATAAAATAACATTTCTTTCTAAACCAAAATCTGCAGCATAAAAGCAGGAATATGTACTATAGTGTCTTGGAGCATTCTGTCAAAGATACTGTAACTTATTTAATTGGTTTAGAACCTAAAACTCTTGATCAAGAGAAATACCAGTGAGAAAATTTCAGCCTCAAGACAGCGAATCTTTGGTAGCAGCTGAAGGTGGGGATCCTTCAAGTCCCCAGCTGACATAAAAGCTTTCCTTAACTCAGTCTGTCTTGATGAAATGGGGTCACAAAGCGCGCTGTTCGTGAACACATTACAAATTATCTTACAGGATATATTAATTATTAAACTAATTAAATAACTCAAGCAAACCAGGGGAGAATGAGTAGACATAAAGTCCAGCCAACTATGAATTTAGTTTCAACCAGCATAAAGATATGATCTCTGTTTTTAAAAAAAGCCTCCATCAAAATGCCAGTGTACAGGGCAATATCAGCATAACATTTATCTATTTATTTGTTTAAAATATGTAAACCCTGTCTTTCTTCTCAAAAGGACCCAAGGTAGCTTACAGTATATAACAAACATTATTAAAAGCTAGAAAAAAAGACAATAAATTATTGCAATAATAAAAAATAATAAAAAAACTGTGTGAGGGGTTCGCTATCAGTATTAGAGTGTGTGATGGCTTCTCAGCTCCACAGGTTGTTTCAATCTAGCTTCAGACCTGGTTATAAGAAAGAGGCAGATTTGGTCACCTTGGTGGGTGGACCTACACTAGGAACAAGACTAGTGGAGATTGGGTCCCTATTACTTCTGCTGGATCTCTCAGCAGCTTTAGATAACTTCAATCACAGTATCCTTCTGTGCCATCTCTCTGGGATGGGACTTGGAGGCCCTTTTTTACAGTAACTGATCTCTCTTGGAGGGGCAAACTCAGAGACTCGTGTTCGACACCTTGGCTTTTAGCTTGTGTTGTCTCAGAGGATTCTGTTTTGTCCCCCATGGTATTTAATATATACATGAAAAAGCTGTGAGAGTGTGTACCTCACACACACCCCGCTCCAGGGGGAGGGTTGCATGAAAAAGCTCCTGCAGCATTGGTTCCATAGACACTTTATTTATTTTTTAAGCTCATATACCACACCAATTAGTAGAAGCACTGCTCTGGGCTATTTACATCCAAAATGAAACATAACATAAATCTTAAATAATACCACCACATAAACAAATAAGACAACCCACCACTTGGGTCCTTGAGCAGTCTTTATTAACTGAAACACACATGATGAGTCAATAAACAGATGCCTTGGAGTTGTCCCAGTCCCAATGCCACTCCCACCCCAGGTAGTGGTTTCTTGCACTCTCAGCTAATCTGTCTTTACCACTTTGCTGAGGCTTAGTTCCACTCAGTAGCCCCAATCCATCTGTTGCTTCTCATTGAGTCTGAGTTCTATTCATTCAACCCAGTTCCACAGCCCCCTTCGAGCAGGGCCAGTAACCATGGATAGAGGACTGTTTCCACAGGGATGGGAAGCCTCTTCCAAGTACCTGAGTGAGCAGTGAGAGTTGAAATAATGTATGGCAGCACTGCCAGCTTCTCCACTAGACGAGTATGGGTCCAGGTGGGAAAGTACCCTCGGATTGTCATCAATGGACATGCTGCCCCACATTCTTGTCCCCACCCAGGCTCACCCACTTGCAAGTCCAGGATTCCCACAGGGTCTCAAAGCATGCGTCCACCAGCATGCAATGGTAGCTCTCCCCACACTTCTGCACATGTCTCCCCATAGAACCAGTCCTGATCCCCCTATTGGTCAGTATGGGCTCTCCACCTCATCAAAAGGCAGGGGAGATTTCAGACTCACAGTTCACCTGTGGACTGGAGTGTTGGCGACGCAGATGCAGATGATGCCTTGGAGGCCACACATGTAGTCATGGTGGGTTGGGTATTTAGAGAGCTGGACAAGGAGGACTGCTGGGCTGACACTCTAAATTGGGAGGCGTTCAAAGCCCAAGAGGTGTTGACGTTGCCAGAACACTTGACAGCCAGCTGGGAAACTACAGTGGTGCCTCGCTTAGCAATTGCTTCGTTTAACGAAGAATTCACTTAACGATGTGTTTCTTGGAGGAATTTTCTGCATCGTTTAACAATGTTCTCTATGGGGGATTTTCACTTAACGATGTCCGTTTTCGCTCATTTTTAAGTGTCTTAAAATGTTTGAAACCTGTTTTAAATGCTTGGAATCGGTAGTGCACCTTGCGAAACCTATGCAAACTTAATTTGGCTTTGTTCTGAGTCTTCGTTAATTTTTGGTGATTTTTTGTTTTCCCCATTTAAATCCATTGAACTGTCCGATTCCAAGCATTTAAAACAGGTTTCAAACATTTTAAGACACTTAAAAATGAGCGAAAACAGACATCGGAAAAGCCATTGAAAAGCACTGAAGCCGACTCAATGCTTTTCAATGGCTTTCCAATGGGGGAAACATTGTTTCACTTAGCGATGTTTCCTATGGGGATTTTCGCTTAAGGACGGTAATCGGTTCCCATTGGAATGGATTAACCGGTTTTCAATGCATTCCTATGGGAAATGGTGTTTCGTTTAACGATGTTTTCCCATAGCGATGTTTTTTTGGAACCAATTAACATCATTAAGCGAGGCACCACTGTATCTGCCACTGGGATCCTGACATAGGGCATGGGGAGGAGTCCTGGTAATACCTGAGGAAGCAGCCTGAGTACACTGGAACAAGGTGAGCACTGAGAGGTGAAAAGGCTGGAGAACCAGTGGTGAGTGTGCTGTCGACAGAGGAAGCAGCAGGGGCAAGTAGTTACCCTGCAGCAGTCCCCTGATCATCCTTGTTGCTCTCCTCTGAACTTGCTCCAGTTTATTGGTATTCTTCTTAAAGTGTGGAGTACCTGGATGCAGGTACTCTAGATAAGGCCTAATGAGTGCAGAATAGAAGGGAATTAGTTCCTCATGGGATTTGGAGACTATGCTTTTGTTAAGGCATCTTATATTGCTTTTGCATTTTTTTTTTTTGGCAACGACATCACAGTGTTGGCTTACTGGGACACAGGTGGGTACTATTTCAGAAGCATGTGGCACTAAAATAACTCTTCTTCCCCCATCCCTACAGCCAGAAAGAAACATTTTGCTTCCAAAGCAGGCAATGTGTTGGTGCGTGGGGGGGAGGCAGTCACAGAGGAATTAGCAAACTCTTTGTCTAAAGCTTGGGGCAGAACATTCCAAACATTCTGCAAGAGATGGTGCTCAAGACCACACTTCTCAGATGATGTTTGCAACTAAGTCTGAACTTACTTCATGCAGGATATATGCCATTATTATTTTTTAAAATCTTATCTACAATTTTTCTGCACTGTCCAGAAAGGGGTGGTGTCCAGCCTAATAAAGTGGAATTTCCTCCCAAAAGTTTGTAATTTGTAGTTCAATAAAGGTATCATCCTACTCTTACAGCTTGGTCATTAGTGTCAATGGGAATGATGGGTTACTTAGACAACAAAATAAATTCTGCACAATTGCAAGCCCATCTTTGACCAAATTTTGGTGGGATTAAACCAGAACCACTTTATAGCATTAACTCTTTCTACACTGTCATCCTACATTGACAGGGATACTGTTATTCCTAATGAAATAAACAATCTGATTGCTTCTTTAGCTATTAACAAGGCTCCTGGAGAAGATATGTTCCCAGGAGAATGGTTTAAATCTAATTCTTCTTGGAGGTGTGCAGTGCTTGCTATATAAAGCACCATAAGAAAATAACTCAGAGCTGCAAAGCATGATTGTTTCTATTGACAAAAGGGGTTCCAAAGCTGATTCAAATAATTTCAGACCATCAGTCTCTCAATGTGGTCTCCAAACTGTATTCTAAATATCTGCTGACCAAATTAGTGAGTTGGGTTGCTGAAACCTCAGCAATAGCAGAAAAACAGGCAGGAAATCTACAATAGATCAATATTTTGTACTCCATCACTTGAATCCAAAACATTCTAAATTGGGTAAAAAGGAGATTTATGTCACCTTTGTTGATTTCATACAGTGGGGTCTTGACTTGAGAACTTAATCCGTATTGGAAGGCGGTTCTCAAGTCAAAAAGTCTGTAAGTCAAGTCTCCATTGACCTACATTGCATTGAAAACCGATTAATCCTGTAACAGGCTGTTTTTGTTCCATTTTGGTTTTTTTCTGGTCTGTAAGTCAAATCTCAGTCTGCAAGTCAAACCTAAATTTTGCGGCCAGAGAAGTCTGTAACTCAAAAAGTCTGTAAGTCAAGCCGTCTGTAAGTCAAGGGTCCACTGTATCAGGCAAAAACAAAAGAAAAATAAAGAAGACAAAAGACAAAATGTTGTGGCACCTTAAAAACTTCTATTTAAATGTAAGCTTTTGTGGAACTTCACCCACATTTTCAGACATATGAGGTAGAATACCTCTTGTGGAAAAAACTTTCTTCCACTAATATTGATAGAAGGCTATTATTCTTAATCCAAACGCTGTCCGGACAATAATGATCAATAAATCTATTCAATGTCTATATTAATAGCACTGTGCAAGAACTGAGTGGCCTAGAATCCTTCCCACTTTCAATCTGGAATGTCAAGCTCTCAATCCTCTGTCCAGATGATACTGCTATGACCTCTACTACATTTGTTGGAATGTGAAGACTTTTGGATAAACTGAGTAAGATACAACTACATTGTCAAATACTGTAGAATTTGCTGAGGGTATAGATTGATTTGTCTTCAGTGTCGAAGGGATTGTCACTCTTGAATTGGCCTTCTCAGCCACAATAGATGCTGCTCCAAGTCCTCTATTCAGAGCATGTTACCATAGTCTCTTGAGACTGAAGGATGCCTAATCTAAAAAGAATTGATAAATTCACTTTTTAATGTATTTATCATATGACACAAAGGCCAGTTTGAATGTTTGGCCCTTTTTGCTCCCAATGCAGAGCAATGCCATATGCAGATTATTGTTTTTCAAGGAGGTGTAGTGATGTGTTCCAATTTTCCAATTTTCCTCTATGCTTAAGCTTGTTTGCATATAGATATAGACTTATATTTAGAAATCTCCATTTTGTACAGGCCTTTATGGGTCTTTCTTAATTAGATGTCTATTTCACAGTGCTGTTTTGCAGTTTTGTTTCTCTTCACATGTCTCTATCTTGATCAGTCAAACAACTATAGACACCTGCTTTTCATGAAGGTACTGTATGTGGTTATCATCTGGGAAAGGGATTTGTTTGCACAGCTGTGCTGCTCAGCCAAATAATTCTGGACACCTGTGCCTGGGAATGCAATCTACTTGTTAACTAAGTTATTTGAAGACACAAGTGTTAATATTTTGCCAATTAGTGAGGGACCTCCTCATCAGTACCCAATTAGTGAATTACACTTCAAACATTTTGCAATTAAGAAGGAATGTGCTGTGATCCTAGGTGGGGGCAGGTGCCAGCTGCCCCAAAGGTATATAATGGTCAGCATTTGGAACCACTGATGAGCCTCAATATATGTCATAGCTAGCTGGTGTTGTGCAGTCCATGTGGTTGTTGACCTCACAAGGGACATGGGGACTTAGATGGAATGAGCCTACTGCTGTTTCCAAAGGTTCTTGATGGTAGAACCAGTTTTCAAGCTATATCTTCACTTTATCTTTCTTCATTAGTTAGTCTTTATATATATAAAAGATATAAAGATAGAGTTATATATATATTCTTACTATTTCTTACTAATTTTATTATGGTTGCTCTCTTTTTCTATTATTTCAATAAAGTTTTAAAGCCTTTTTTCTTCCTTGGCACATTGTTGCCTTGAATTAATAAGAACTTGTTGCCTGTGTCAAGACAGGGTCACAATCAAAGCAGGAGAATGACTTCTAGAATTCTGTCAAGCCAACAATTTGTTTATGGTAAATGCATACTGCAGGCAACTGAAGATGTGGGAATTACCAGAAAGCCAATAGAGAAATCAAATGAACCATGTACAGTCATTGGAAGTAGGATATAGAAAAACTGTACAATGGTGCCTTGACTTAAGAATTTAATCCATATCGGAATGGCGTTCGTAAGTCAAAACATTCGTAAGTCAAACATCAGATGATAAATTAATTAGGAAAATATATAAATTTATTTTAAATTGGAAAATGGAGGACAAACAGGTCAAAGAAACGATGGTTCAGTGGGCAAAGATTTTGGGATATAATGCTGACTTTGAAAAATGGCAAAAATTGTGGTCTAGAAACTATAAAATGACAATGGCAACATCTTAGAAAGAGAATTTATATAAAATGTTTTATAGATGGCATTAACCACCCGATAGATTAGCTAAAATGTACTCTAATAGGTCAAGTAAATGCTGGAAATGTCATTAAATAACTGGAACTTCTTATCACCTTTGGTGGACCTGTGATAAAGCAAAAAATTTTTTTGGAAAAAACATATATGGCTTGTTAAAATAATAAAAAACATGTAGATTTTAAGCCAGAACCCTTTCTATTAGGTATAATACCAGAAAGTGTGTACAACAAAATGTATATTTAAAAACTGCATATTTTAAACAGCCGCAAGGATTATATTCACACAATACTGGAAAAATGAAGAAACACCTACAGATCAAGAGATAATTAAAAAGACATTGGATGTGCCGAAATGAATAGACTGACACTGAAAATTAAAGGAAAGGAAGATGCAGAATATTATCAAACATGGAGCTTGTTTTATCAATGTTTAGAAGCATGTTGTATAGATTAAGAGCTTAATATGTACAGTATTGTAGTTGTATTAACAAATGATTATAAGCTGAAACCAGGTGACACAATGTTAAACAAGCATGGATGGATTTTATAAATAATAATAATAATAAAAAAAGAAAATTAAAAGAAAGACAGACAGACAGCAACAAGGATCATAAGGGGACTGGAAACCAAGTCCTATGAGGAAAGATTGAAAGATCTGGGCATGTTTAACCTTGAGAAAAAAAGACTGAGATATGATAGCACTCTTCAAATACTTGAAAGCTTGTCATGCAGAGGAGGGGGCGGGATCTGTCCTCAGTCATTCCAGAGTGCAGGGCATTTAATAATTGCCTCAAGCTACAACTACATTAAAGGTTGTCATACTGAAGAGGAGGAGGATTTGTTCTCAGTCATTCCACAAGGCATCTAATACAGTGGACCCTCTACTTACGGAATTAATCCGTATTGGAACAGTGGCTGCAAGTCGAAAAGTCTGTAGGTCGAATCTCCATTGACCTACAATGCATTGAAAACCGATTAATCCCATAACCAGCGGTTTTTATTCTATTTTTGTTCCATTTTGGTTTTTTTCTGGTCTGTAAGTCGATTCTCCGGCTGCAAGTCGAATCTAAATTTTGTGGCCAGAGAAGTCTGTAACTCGAAAAGTCTGTAAGTCGAGCCGTCTGTAAGTCGAGGGTCCACTGTAATGGTCTCAAGTTACAGGAAGCCAGATTTCAGCTGAATATCAGGAAAAAAAACTCTTAACTATTAGACCTGTATGACAATGGAATCAATTGCCTTGGGAGGCGGTGTGTGCTTCAACACTAGAAGCATCAAAAGGAAGTTAGACAGTCATCTGTCAGATATACTTTCACTTCGATTCCTGACTGTTAGTTCTGATGGCTTTATAGGCCCCTTCCAACTCCATTATTCTGATTCTGTAATTATCCATTATTATTTTCAATAGATATTTACTGGACTTCATCAGATTAATGCCTTGAATAGTATGGACAATGCAGAAATGTTGAAAACTGATGGTCTATAAAAAGACACAAAAATGTATTGTAACTGCAAATACTGTTATTCAAAACCGGCAAACATAAGTAGTATGTATGCTGAAAAACTGAAAATTATAAATTATGCATCTGAAGCTATTAACTAGTACAATGTATTAACCACACATTCAACTCACGTCTCCCATGAAAAGAACAGCTTCTGTATTTTCAAGTTAGAATTAGCTGGTACGGCAATGAACAGGGGCATATAGATCAAAATGTAATTGATGGCAGACTATATGCCATGTCTTACAAAACACTGAAATTGTAGATAGAGGCCCTCCTTTCAGTATTTTAGTTCATCACATGTGGCTTCCACCAGACCTGGTTTTCCATTCCCTCACCAGCAACATTCTATGGATGAAGAGCCTGCTATTCCATCACCAATCTGTTTTGAAGGGTTTCCAACCCTGAAGATTATTTACCCCTAAGGACTTTTGGTACCTCTTCAAACCTGGCATTTCCCCAATCTTGATGATGTTGATGTTGTCATTTTGCTTATTTTCCACTTTCTAGTAAGGTAATTTAGAAATCATGTGATCTTAGGAAAAAACTAAGCTGTTTTTAACCAAGTCCATTTTCTTCACATTAAACATGCATGTACTTTTTTAAAACCACTGTCAATAAGAGCACAAACCTTATAATAAAAAGGATAATTCTTTGCAAAATCACCCTGCAAACCATACATTTGTTCACTTCCTCCTTACAAGACCAATTAACATGACAGTTCGTGTTTTGAGGTGCTAAAACTTATTGGAAATTAAACCCTAGCCTTTTTTAAAAAATAGTTTGCAAGGAAAACAACAGAATGGAGAAGTAAGAATTCCCTGTTCCTAATCCCTTACACATTATTCTTCCATAAGACTCTGGATGTGCATGTGGTAATAATACATAAATGCAGGTTAGGGGGAAAGTGCTTTTTGCAGTCAGTTTGTGACATAAAGAGAGCAGGAAGGAAGAGGTTAGGCACCAATGCTTCTCTCCTTTAAAGTGTCTCTTCTTGTAGCAGGCCAATTCAGTGCAATAGTATTTTAAAACAGTCAATTGTCTTTTCAAAAGACTTTTAGAAATTTGCTGCATGCATTATGTCTAATATCTATTCAAACTCAGATTAGCAGGACCCCCTGTTATGACAATATGTCAGCAAAGCATTCCCAATTGACACAGAATCTCCAAACTAGAATAAACCAGGAAATCTCCCGGACCTTTTTCTGTTTGCAGTTCAGCCAGTAGGGGTCTCTGTACCAGCATCGCCCTATCAAACCCACCCAGTTATGTTTATAAAGGAGATATTAAAAGAGAGAAGCATTTACTGTCACATCTCCAAATTCAAAGCATTTTTATGGCATCCATGACTTCAATTCAGGTTTGCTTGTATTATTTTATTATTTATTTATTTATTTTATTTATATCCCGCCTATCTAGTCAATTAAGACCACTCTAGGCGGCTGTATTCTTGTATTAAAGAATATAGGGTCAACAAATTCTAGTTAAAAGAACTAAGATCAATTTTGGCATGAAATATTTAACAGGCTTTTGGTATTCAGCATTGACAGGCTGCTGCTATAGATGATGTGATAAATTCAGAGAATGCAGGTAGACTTCAAATGGTGCATTCTGTAAAAAACTAAAAAGGGAATTAGCTATTCCTTACTAACTCAGTCTTCTTATAGTTCATATGGAAGTAGAAATGTTGCTAGCATGCAAAGCTAGCAACATTTCAAAGGCAGAGTGTCAAACTGTTAATTTGTCTGGAAGAGATTTACACTTTACTTGATGTGCCTTAGAAAAAGGGGGTGGAATCCTACTTCTGAAGAGACAGTCCCATCCTTAAAAAAACACATGACCTCATGAATATGTAACCTGCTGTTATCTGGTATGGACGGAGGAAGTAAGCCTTAATTATATATTTCATTATAAATTCTTTTTTGTTTCCAGGAATGCTTCAGTGGATAACAATGAGAGGAATTAAAGATACTTGTGGACTGTTGTTAGGACTAGACTGTGGCAGCAGTGCAGAGGTGTAAAGAACCACGAGCCGGCAAAAAGCAACAGGGAGCAAAAACCAAACCAAGGGTCAGAAATCGGATCAAAGAGCAAGACCAGAAGCAGAAGATATTCCAGGACTCACAAAGAACGTGTTGCCTCAGCTGAAAGAGTAAGCACTTTATACCATTTCTTGGCCAGAAAAATCTCATGGTCAGCCAGAATAGGCAAAGGTACTATAGAAGGTTCCTCATTGATAAGATAATTGGATGAAGTTCAGTGGTTCACCACACAAGACAACCATAGGTAAAATCCAAAGCTCCTGATAGCACACAGCTGTCAGGACAAAATCCACCACATTCTTATGAACAGCCAGTCCTACGTCAGGCTGAGATAGAATATTGGAAGTGGTAAATTTGCCATTCCCCAGTGCTGCTCCTCAGGAGGATCCCTTCTGCTCTGCTGGGCTGCCACTACAAGCAGCTATCCAGAGAAGGCTATTTCCTCAAGTCATCGTTCCAAACCAGGCACTGAGGAAACAGCCACCTTCCCAGCAGGAGATGGGATAGTCTCCACCATTCTCCTCCTCTTCTTTGGGTTGCTGGTGTGCTTTTTGGCTTCTTCAGATGACAAGGGGAATTGTCACCTCTTCTTCCTTTCTTATGAGGTGGGAGAGAGGTACACTCTGCTACCTCTTTCTTTTCTTCTTTTTTTGGAGGAGGTATCCTGGTGTTCTCACCTGTGCCACTGGTTCCTCATCCAAGAGGGCTGCTACTGCAGTTGCCTAGTGGGAGAGGAATGGCATTTAACTTCCCACCTCAAGAGACAGAAGAGTGCAGGCCACTCCTCTTCTTATAGATTAGGTTTGTCATGGTATGAGTGGTAGAAAGCGTGTGTGCATTGTTGAAGTGCGCATATTTTCTACTTGTTCCCAGGAACAATCTTCAAGGCCACAGATTTTTCAGTTTAATCAAACATTGCAGCTAAAACTTAATGAAGTCCAGGGTATGCTGCACACAGTATTTCTCATTATCTTTGTTCTTTTGGGAAGCTGCAAACAGAGAAGTAACTGACATGGTGGGGTTTTAAGTGGAACACAAAGAAGACTGGCCTCAAGAGGGCTCAAAGCACCAAAATGCAAAGCGATTGGATTGATCTGTTGCAGATAGGGAACATTTCCTGGTTTAAGCATTGCAGATTAGGAAATGATTGTTGGACCAAAGGTATTCAGTGGAGAGCGAGATTTAGTGCCCATCAATAAAGCAGGGAGAGCTGTTACAATGCTGGTTTACCTGGCTTTTGATGGCCTCTTTTGCACAGTACAGCTGCTACATCAACTTTGCTTTAACATTGCTCAAATGTTTTGGTTAGTTTCCAGTATAAGGCACTAAAGATGAGGCACGTGCAGGTACTGTAGATGGTCCCAGTGTTTATAGACAGGCTGCTTCTCTGTAACTGTGTTTCTTTGCATGGCCATCTGTGAATACTGTACTCAGAAATAGTGCAGAGCTATATCTAGAATCCAGAGTAGCTCTTGGGAGGAATCCATCACCATTCTCCTGTTATGCATGTCTAAGCAAGGTGGAACGCCTTTCTCCTAAGTCCGATCTCCTCTTCCAGTGAGAAAGAAGTCATTAGCTTGATGGACCATAGGGAGGTAGTTGGTTGGGTGAGTTTGTAAATAAAAACTTGAAGACTTACAATTAAATGTAAGCAACCTGTTCTCCACTGCAATCTCTATAAAACCCATAAACAGGCGACTAATTGGATCAGTTAGTAGAAAATGAAACATCATGACAGGTAGAAGACAAAAGCACAACCAAAGGATGCATCTGCTCAAACCTACTGACCTAGTCTTTAGCGATTCACAAGTGTAAGTGGTGTGGCATGTTGCTGCTAAACAGATATCTGATAAACACGCAACAGCAGAGGGTCTAGTTAGAATGTCTGCAAACAGTAATAGGAATGGGCAAACAGATCAGCAATATTCAGAGGCATAGTAGCTGTTACCCTTTTTGCTAAATGTTGTGTTGACCCCAGATCACTTTTATTACCACCTTGGTAACAAAGGAAAGTCTGGATGACTTTCAAAAAGACTGTGTCGTAGCAAGATAGAAGGATAAAGCACAACAAACATCCAGAAAACAAAGAGAAACTTCTAAGTGTGTTGTAGGGGTTGCAAAGAAGTTGGGAAGCATCTTATCAGGGCTGATGTTAAAACAGTAACCAATTCAGGAAGAAAGGAAATATCAGGTCAAAGAACTTTTCTTCATGAAATACAAGAAAAAGCATAACAGATTGTGAGTCACAAAGCTCATGGATTCTACAAGCAAAAGTAACTGTGACCTAAAATACTGTCTTGAACATTAAGGACAAAGATCTACAGTAGCTAGTGTTTCAAATGATGCAGATATAAATTGAGTAAGGACAATCAGAAAAACCAGGATAGTACCAGCAATAGTTTAGGCAAAGGTAAAAGTTCCCCTTGACATTTACTCCAGTCATGTTCGACTCTAGGGGGCAGTACTCATCTCCGTTTCCAGGCCATAGAGTCAGTGTTTGTCCTGTAGATAGTTTCCGTGGTCATGTGGCCAGCGTGACTAGACACGGAACGCTGTTACCTTCCCACTGTGATTTATCTACTTGCATTTTTACATGCCTTTGAACTGCTAGGTTGGCAGGGGCTGGGACAAGCGACGGGAGCTTACACCGTCGTATGGATTCGATCTTACGACTGCTGGTCTTCCGACCTTGCAGCACAGAGGCTTCTGCGGTTTAACCCACAGTGCCACCATGTCCCAATAGTTTAGGATGGTACAAAGACCTAAGTCCCTTAGGATGCTTCTAAATCCACTGATGTCAAAAAGGGATGGTCCTGTCCCAGTGACTGGCTGATCTGACACTGCAACTGCCAGATACGTATATGTAAAGTGAATACTGAAAAAGATTAGGGTCCCTTAGATGGAGAAAGGAAGTAACTATTGTAGACAACAAATTTTGTTGATAAACCAGGTTATGACAAATGTCTCAAACTGTTTCTATTTACGGCCATAGGAACATATTGCAAATGGTTTATGAGGACATGCCAGAAGGTAAAGGACATGCTTTGCAGAGTCAATGAGAGCAAATCTATAAAGCCATGAACCCAACATGTAGGTGTCTGAATGGTGAGCATTCTGCCTCTGTTATGTAATGAGATGTCAAAATAGTAGGTTCAGATACTCTCAAAGAGATAGCAGCAGTAATTAGACCACTATAGGGTAAGGAAAACTGTGTTGGTTTTGTCTTCCTTGAGTTTGAATATGACTGGAGGGATAAATGAGAATGGGTATATATACAGATGACTTTCCCTGAACATTGAAGAAGGAAAATATTTTCTAGGGAAGGAGGTGTAATCTTTGCCCATATTTGAGCACTTTTAATTGCCCTGCAATGCAAACAGATCCAAGTTAGAAAATCATAAGATACAAAGAGGTGAAATACTGGATGTACAAGTTCCCACTTATGCATGTGCTTTGGTCACCAGATGAGATAATTTGTTAACTTGTCCTCACCAGCTACATGGACTGCAATGGGAAAGATGTGCTTGGCTATATACCATTCCTATAAAAGTGAAGCTAGGTCAGAGGAGCTCCAGAGAATTCATTCCATCTTGTTTGTTTACACAGTACATGGCAGATGTATCATCTGCAGCTATTTGGATCATCCTGTCTCTGACAAATATTTAAAATGTTTTGAACACTTTGAAAACAAAGAACTTCAGTAGGTTCATGTAAGAGGGTACTCTGACACATGCAGTGAGTCTCAATGTGTCACTTTAGTGTCTTCAATGCTGCACTACTCAATTCATTAAAAAAACCCATCTGTTGTAAACATTACTATCAGCCACGGGGTTGCAAGGTACTTGGTAGGCCAAAGTTGTGAGGATCTCTGTTCTTTCAGAAGAAAGCTCACATCACTCTGGATTCTAGAGTGGCTCCTTTGTACTGAATGGGACCAATAGGATGAAGACGGGATTTTATGAGATAACACAGAAGATTGTGGGTAAAGTTAGGTTTCTTTTAACAGCAGGCTAAGAGTCTCCCCACACTTAAAGATAAGCTGCTATTGGCACTCTATTATTTATAAAAATTCCAAATATTGCTTCTAAGCTGAAAGGGAGCACTTTGAATTGAAAACAGGAAATCCATATCCAGGGCAAAACAAAGACACCAGAAGTGGCTAGATCTGATCAAGAGTTGTAGCTATACATCTTTTCATTATGAACCATTCTCCTTAACTGTGAAAGGATGGGGCATAAACCAGCTGTTTAAGTGAGGCATTAAAAGTTCTGGTATAAAGATAGCAGTTTTTTATTTTGATTGGTGTCAAATGTATTTTTATCTCCTGAATTCTTCATTACAGGAGGAAGAGGAACAATGGTATATTGTCCGATGTCATTGTTGCATTTGATAACGGGTAGAAGAATGTTCCCTGATTTTGGGAAAAGTGTGAAGGCAAGAGGAGAAGGGGACGACAGAGGATGAGACGGTAGGACAGTGTCATCGAAGCTACCAACATTAATTTGACCCAACTCCAGGAGGCAGTGGAAGACAGGAGGGCCTGGTGTGCTCTGGTCCATGGAGTCATGAAAAGTCGGACACGACTTAACGACTAAACAACAACAACAAGAAGAAGAATGTTCCAATGCATGAGAATGCCTGAGAGATAACTTATTTTTTTTTATAAGAACTCCTATGCCAGCTGGATTTAAATGGTTTAGGGGTTGCTATTATGCTGTAATGCCTATTTTCTTAGCTAAGATCCTAGTTTAAAATAAGTGATTCATATCCTATTCCGTATGAGGCTGTCACTATCAAACAGCACATCTATATGTGTCTTGGTATCTTCCATAATCCCTGCAGGTCTTAACCAGCCATGGCAATATAAAGCTGCTGACAGTACTTTAGAAGTGCAATGTGCCACGTATCTGGTACCCATGGTACCCATTTGTTGGGCACCCATGTAGTGTGCTTCCTGCTAAAACATAACAGCCACATTTTTGTCATCTTCTGGAAGGGCAGCAAGGAAAGGTTCCATTATCCCCTGTTCATATGCTGCCTATCCCAACATGCCCCCCACTCCATTTGTTTAGGAATTTTCCCTCCTCTTTCTTTCTTTCTTTCTTTCTTTCTTTCTTTCTTTCTTTCTTTCTTTCTTTCTTTCTTTCTTTCTTTCTTTCTTTCTTTCTTTCTTTCTTTTTTATTTATTTATTTATTTATTTATTTATCTATCTATTTATTTATTTATTTATTTATTGGACTTATATGCCGCCCAGCTAGTCATTGTCTACTCTGGGCGGCTCACAACAAGCAAAGTATATATAATAACAATTTTACAACAATTTACAGTAGTTAACACTCTGTAATCACTCAAGATAGTGCATGTTTGTTGGTTGGTTTGGTTGCTTTCCTTTATTAGATTACTTTCACTAATGCCTGGCTGGCCTGCCTCCTATCACTTGCTGAATTCAAGGAAGATTAGCGAAAGCTGTCCATATTCTAGTAGTTTGGTTTGGAAAAGCTTTGTTTATATTTTTGGCGTATGTACATTTCTTCATTTTTGGGAAGGGCTCCATGTTTTGGGGGTTTACTATTTCTTTTCCTGTGTGGATGTCTGGCCATGCTTTCTCTGTTTGATAGCTTTGTAAAAAAATTATAATTATGTTAATTTACTATACATTTATTCTATTAAAGATGCATGTTGTGTGGCAGGGGATTGAAAACTATTTTATTTGAATTTGTGGGGGTCTGTGAATGGACAAGGGGATGGACTGTGCCAGTATCTCCCTGAGCTGTGTAGCCATTTCTCCCTTGTTGTTCTTGATGTTTTTGTTGCTTTCTGCTATCTCTGTATGCCAGAAAAAGAAAAAGCCACGTGGTCCTTACATAATACAAAAGCAAGGGCAGGTGATACCTTTATTAGTGGGTTATTTACTGGTGAATTGTGAGAGATAATCCAGCCAAGGGCCACCAGGGGTGGAGTTTCAAACCTACACTCCTGACTTGTATTTGCAGCCTGCATTTTTAACTTACAGTACTTTGAAGAAACAGACCTGGCATGAACATCTACCATGACTCTTGGAACCTCTATATTTTTTTCGGCACCATCCACAATATATTGGTGCCCAGCCTGACAAAGACAAGTTCAAGTTGAAATCTAGCATTTTCTAAATTATTAGATGGCAATAGAGAATTTCTAGCAAGCTATCTCCTGTGATACTGAGAAAACTGAGATTCAGGCAGAAAGGAGGAATGGCTGAAAGTCCACCTCTTTCTGATGAGATGAGTTCTGCAGCAGAGTTTGAGACAGATCTTCCTTTAACCCCTCAAAAGTGGTGACACCCAAACAGGTAGAACAGTGCTGCTTAAAAAATGCTCAACTATAGAAGAGGATTACTGGGAGTAAGGAGCGTGGAGGATGCCTTCTGGAAGCCTATGAAGGTTTGCCTTAATCAGGGCTGGCAACCTCTGCAGAAAACTATTTGGCAGAAGTTTCAGAAACTGTTAAAAAGAACACATCCGCTCTAGGTGATCCTTGGCTCCCTACATTCCTAGAATACCTGAATCCCAACTTTATTTACTTTGCTAGCCTTTGACCCTAGGCAGATACTTGATTTTGACTTTAGCAGTCCCACCATCATCTTGCTGACATCTCATAGGAAATTATCTATCTTGAACCTGGCATTCTTCATTAGATTTGATAGTGTATAGTTCTCCTCTGTTTCAGGTGGGGTGTGTGCATGGTTCTCCTGGTATGATTACTCCACTGCTGGAGCATGCCACGAGTAGAGGTTACTTTTCATCACCATCATGCATTGGACTGAGAAATTTAAAGCTTTGTGCTCAGTGCTTCTGATTTCAGGTATTATGAAGCTGCAGCACTCAATATAGTGATCTTCTATTGATTCTGACTTGCCTCCTGCAATGGAACAGGGAGGTGCTGGAAGAACCTAATGGATCCTGTTGCTTGAGTTGTGTACTATTGAGAAAAAACAATGAGATTTTAGCTCAGTGATTTAGGGACCTGGCTGTGGAGCCAAAGACTGAGAGTTCAGTTTCTCACTGTGCCTCCTGGAAGAAAAGCCAGCTTGTGTTGCATTCTAAGAAGAAGGGAATGGTAAACCACCTCCGAGTACTCCCCATATGAAAAACCCTAAAAGGGTTGCCATACATCTATCTATCTATCTATCTATCTATCTATCTATCTATCTATCTATCTATCTATCTATCTATCTATCTATCTATCTATCTATCTATCTATCTATCTATCTATCTATCTATCTATCTATCTATCTGTCTGTCTGTCTGTCTGTCTGTCTGTCTGTCTGTCTGTCTGTCTTTACTTACTGACTGACTGACTGACTGACTGACTGACTGACTGACTGACTTAAAGTTGGGGACAAAATAATGAACTAGTTGAACATCCTTCCTCCAAGTGACCGGGCGTTCCCAAAATACCTGCTTGTTTCTCAGGAGAAACGCATATATTTCAGTCTTAGAAGGGTTTAAGTTGACTTTTGGCATACTATGCATCAGGTTCTACTACCTGCAAACTGTCCAACTGAGCAACAAATGCAAAACCATCAGCATAAATAAAAATTATGGTCCCTCTGGGAACTGGTTGATCTTAGGTATAGAATTTAAAGAAAATGGGAGCCTGCATGCTGCCCTCAAGTTGGACATTCTTTTGAGTCCTACATTGACTGCTCTTTCTTTGAAATTAACAAAAAAACTGTTATTTTGTAAAGAGTTACTATTACTTCAGTTAATTTATAATCTTCAATTAGATCATACAATTTTTGCAATAATACTTAATACTGTAATGAAGTGTCATAGATATCCAAGAAGTCAATGAAACCTACCATGATCTGAATTTCAAATTCATCCTCAATTTGTTGTTTAGTCATTAAGTCGTGCCTGACTCTTCATGACCCGATGGACCAGAGCACACCAGACCCCGCTGTCTTCCACTGCCTCCTGGAGCTTGGTCAAAGTCATGTTGGTTACTTCGATGACACTGTCCAACCATCTCGTCCTCTGTCGTCCTGTTCTCCTCTTGCCTTCACTCTTTCCCAACATCAGGGTCATCTCATGAGATGGCCAAAGTATTGGAGCCTCAGCTTCAGGATCTGTCCTTTCAGTGAGCAAGCACTCAGGGTTGATTTCTTTCAGAATTGATAGGTCTGTTCTCCTTGCAGTCCAGGGGACTCTCAAGAGTCTCCTCCAGCACCACAATTCAAAAGAATCAATTCTTCGGCGGTCAGCCTTCTTTATGGTCCAGCTCTCACTACATCTCAGTACATCGCTACTGGAAAAACCATAGCTTTGGCTATGATGACCTTTGTCGGCAAGATGATGTCTCTGCTTTATAAGATGCTGTATACGTTTGTCATCACTTTCCTCCCAAGAAGCAGGTATCTTTTAATTTTGTGGCTGCTGTCACCATCTGCATTGATCATGGAGCCCAAGAAAGTAAAATCTGTCACTGCTTCCATATCTTCCCCTTCTATTTGCCAGGAGGTGATGGGATCAGTGGCTATGATCTTAGTTTTTTTGATGTTGAGTTTCAGGCCATTTTTGGCGCTCTCCTCTTTCACCCTCATTAAGAGGTTCTTTAATTCCTTCTCACTTTCTGCCATCAGAGTGGTATCATCTGCATATCTGAGGTTGTTGATATTTCTTCTGGCAATTTTAATTCCATCTTGGGATTCATCCAGTCCAGCCTTTCACGTGATGTATTCTGCAAATAAGTTAAATAAGCAGGGAGACAATATACAGCCTTGTCGTACTCCTTTTCCAATTTAGAACCAATCTGTTGTTCCATATCCAGTTTTAACTGTTGCGTCCTGTCCCACATATAAATTTCTCAGGAGATAGACAAGGTGGCCAGGCACTCCCATTTCTTTAAGGCCATAGTTTGCTATGGTCCACACAGTCAAAGGCTTTTGCATAGTCGATGAAGCAGAAGTAGATGTTTTTCTGGAACTCTCTGGCTTTCTGCATAATCCAGCACATGTTAGTAATTTGGTCTCTAGTTCTTCTGCCCTTTCAAAATCCAGCTTGTGAGTTCGTGGTCCACATACTGCTGAAGCCTACCTTGGAGGATTTTGAGCATAACCTTGCTAGCGTTTGAAATGAGTGCAATTGTACGGTAGTTGGAGCATTCTTTGGCACTGCCCTTTGTAGACTGATCATTTCCAATCCTCTGGCCACTGCTGCGTTTTCCAAACTTGCTGGCATATTGAGTGTAGCACCTTAACAGCGTCATCTTTTAAGATTTTAAATAGTTCAATTGGAATGCCATCACCTCCACTGGCCTTGTTGTTAGTCATGCTTTCTAAGGCCCACTTGGCTTCACTCTCCAGGATGTCTGGCTCAAGGTCAGCAACCTCCCTACCTGGGTTGTCCGGGACATCCAGATCCTTCTGGTATAATTCCTCTGTGTATTCTTGCCACCTTTTCTTGATGACAACATCCTCAATATGTTGTGCTAAATGCAGGGTTTCAGCTGTATAATTCTTCCCAGATCTAAAACCGGCCTGCTGTGAGATGAGGAGTGATTCCATTTCCACCGTTAAACAGTTCAGGGTCATTATTTCCAAGATCATCATCATCTTAGGACGGCACAGCTGAAAGGGACCCATGGATCATCAAGTCCAGCTCCTGTGAAGGAACCACAGTGGGGAATTCAACTCCCAATGTCTAACTCTGTAGCCAGATACATAAATCACTGAGCTATTCAACAGATCATAAAGATGATGAAGGAATGGAATTAACTCAGTTTTGAGAGGGGTCTATTTGTTTTTGATAGGATTTCAAAATAGCAATTACATTTACTTTTTCCAATTGTTTGGAATCCTGAAGGAGTCAAGATATTATTGAAGAAATTGAGGAGTTACCTTCTTATTATTACTATGTCAAAATGTTTTATCTGTTCTGTGTCGATTTTATCCTGGCCTCCTACGGAGCCATTTTTGGAGCTACAAACAGCTTTTTCCAATCCACTAAAGCTAAACGGTCTTATAAAGTCATTGGTCTCCAGCTGCTTATTTCTTTCAAGCTTATGGTCGGAGGTGTTCAGATCTGCCATTAATGAGGAAATCATGCGCTGTTTGGTTTGTTGAAATATTTTCATGACTAGGCTTTTAGTTGTATCATTGTTAAGCTGCATCAATACTTTCCAAGTCTTTTGACTATTTCTTGACATGTTTATTTCTTCCATGAGTTTTCTCCAATTATCTTTTCATTTCTGAAAATGCAGAGATTAATTGCTGCTTGGCCAAAAGAGTTTCTTCACTTAAAGGATTTTGTTCAAATATTGACAAATAATTATTGATTTGGGATACTGTGTCTGATGTCAAACCTTGGATGCAACACAGGAGTCTTCTTGAAAAATGGGTGAATATATTTGGATGTCCCTTGGGCAATGACTGTCCACTGATCCTTCCACTCCAGAAACACCAATATAAGGCAACTCACTGTACAAACATCACTGGGGGTAAGGGGTGAAAATGAGAGAGAGATGGAGATAAGGAAGGGGAAAAGGAGAAATAAAAATTGCTAGAGCCAAGCATAAAAATGCCAAAACAGGAAAACAACTGTAAATTCCAAGAAATGCTTTCAACAGCATAACTCATGTGTGACAATTTGAGAAGCTCAGCAGCAAAGGGTAAAATCTGTTCAGTTACACAATTCTTCCTTTTCACTTTTAACAATTGTAGAAAATAGGTGCATGCACTTTCCCATGCACTTTGGGAGTGAAAAGAAAGCACTTGTTTGAAATGGTACAAAAGATATAGAACTTACACCTGTATGCCAAAATGTTTCTTTTCCATGAATCCTGCTTTACAAATCTCACTCTGAACTCACTCTAAAATTCAAAACTCAGCAACAGGAAGAAGAACAAGATTTTTAAAAATTGTCTTAATTCTATACACAATTAGAGAACAATGGAGCTAATTACCTCTGTGGTAACAGCAACTATAATCTTGTTTATGTGGTCATTCGTATCCTCTATGCTATCACAGTCCCATATGTATGGAATTTTATGCAAGTCCTCCCCCCCCCCCTTTGGCCTATACCTAAAAAGCACAAAAATGTAAAACCTGCAGTTCTGGGTATGTTACCAAAGGAAACAGTTTTACTTAAAAATCTTGTTTTCGCCAGCATATTTTCAAAGTATCTGGAATGAAGTCAAACCACAGTGGCTCTCAGCTGTGTTTCCTTTTACTATTTCCCCAGGTACTCCCAGCACAGCATTCTGTAACTGGATATTCTTTGAGGGATTAAAAAGAAGAAGAAGAAGACTGCTCAAGACAGTTTGTAGCCTTAAGAATTATCCCTAGGAGCATTAAGCTATGAATACAAAAGCAGTTGCCAATTCTGAAATCACTAGGATTGCAAGTTGCTCCTGAAAGCAGGAAACTAATAGAATACAGTATGATGCATTAAGTACAGTCAGTCATGAGAGATAAAACACAGTATTAAAAAAAAATACTTCACCTGACATGCTATTTTATCAATTATAGCTTATTAAGGATACCAAGAAGGTATTATTTTCTTTTCTTTGGCTCAGCATACATTCCGGGTACATTGCAGATCTTGAAAACCTGAATATAATTCTCCACTTAAATGAATCAACTAAGTAACATGAACAACAAAACACTAAAACTAACATAGCTACAGAATCCCAAAAACAGTGACATGGCAGAGGACGAAACCATAGGAAATCACACTACAGAATATATACGGAATATACACCCCCAAAACTACATGTGATAGATATGTTGAGATGGAAACCTCACACAGACCAGAAGTCATGACACATACTATGAAAGAATACCATCAGAGTGTTCATGAACTTCATTTAACAATCCTGTTAACTAAATTACAATAGCTGGAATTCCCTCTCCAGATTAATGATTTAACAAGTAGAGAGCAGAGCAGATAATAAAAAATTTGAATGAGGAGATAGGAGTGCTAGGTGAACATAAGTACTGTATGCTGTTATCATTGTTGTTGTATGCTGTCAGCTGAAATCCTGTTGTACAACTTCATCTGCACAATGGGATTAACATTATCAGTAGCAGCAGTCTATCACTGATTAAAGACTTCCTTTTGTGATTTCAGAATGTACACAGCTTGTATACAATATAAAGATATTATATACACCCTGAAATTGCAAAAGGAAGCCTTTAATCAGCAACAATCTGCCACTGCCATAATGTTATTTCCATTATGCAGGCAGAACTGTTGAACAGGATTTTGGCCATCAAGTCACATCTGACTTATGGAAAGCCTCATATGTTATTCAAAGTATGTGCGATGTTTAAGGAGTGGCTTTACTATTGATACACCCCTAGCGTATTTCCATGGCCAAGCAGGGATTTGAATCCAAGTCTCCTGAGTCCCAGTCTGTCTACATCACACTGGCTCTCAACAGAGGAACAGAATTAGGGTGTGATCAGACAGCACTTTATTCCACAGTTTGAACCATTTTGAGAAAAGTTTGGATTGCTTCATCTTTTGGTGATCTCATGAAGTTTGTTTGTTTATTATATTTTAATATTTTTATACCACACCATCTAGTGTTCTTCCCACTACTCTGGGTAGTTTGCAGCAATAAAATAAACATACAAAGAATATTCAAGTACCACCCAAACCAAAAATATATAAAAAGTATAATACTGTATAAAAGGACAACAGATCTAAAAATCAAGATGTCGCCAACAGTCAAGATAACGGTAACAGAATACAATTGTCAAAATGAGACTGAATGACCACCAATTACAAGGGGAGGATATCCTGAAATGCTTCTTTGAAAAGCAAAGTTTTTAATTGCCTTCTGAATATTAGGAGGGAAAGGGGCTGTCTGTCACATTCCCAGGGGGTTTCAACAGGCAAAAGTCCAATAAGCCAGTCCAATATCAGAAGTCCAGAAAATGCAAAGCAGATACCAAAATGCCAAAGCCAAATCACAAACCATAGTCAGAACTCAGAGTCCAAAGCCAAGGGTCCAGAGAACAAGGTCCAAGATAAGCAGGAGTGTGGATGCAAGCCAGAGTGTTGACTTGTTGCTTCCACAACCTACCGAGCCTTCTAGGTGCAGATTATACAGCACAAACAGTCATCAAACTCCTAGAACTCTTCCATCCTGTTAAAACTCAGGACTGGTTGACCTGATGTTCCTGTGGGAAGCATTCATGTGATCCTCTGTCCTTCATCACATGAGTCTTTGCCAAAGCTTAGCCATCACCCTGGCTACTGGGGGAGGAGAATCTGGTAGTGATTAAGCTGTCTGTGCTTCTAATTGCCCAGCATTAACCCCTCATATTCCAGATCTTCTTCGGCTGAACTCATAACACTGTCACACCTCCACAGTTACAGCATTCCATAGAGAGGTGGCCACCAAAGAGAAGGCCTGGCACCTAGTCACAGAGTTCCTGGCCTCCCTCAAGGTGGCCATTTTCAGCATCAACTCCTAGGAGGTGCGAGTGGCATCAGAAGTTGATCCTAGGGAGAGATCCTTTGATAGATAGTGATGTTCTGGTAATCACAAACCATCCTGATCCTTATCCACGCCTACCTACACCATTTTCAGTCTCTAACTAGGGCTCTTGTTATTAATGTTTTCCTGTTTTTAATGTTTTCATACTCCTGCCCTTGTTTAATTTAATTAAATCTTTTGTTTAGTCCCTCTGATTTTTGATGACCCACATTTTTATGTTTTATTGCTGGTCTATTGCCACCATGTATACTATTATATATTAACAAATTGGGGGTTTTGTCTGCTTTTTTGTTTAATGTCTTAATAGTTATTTATTATTGAATTCTCATTTATGTTATGGATTCTTCTATTGTAAGCTGCCCAGAGTAGTGGCTGTGGCTGGTCGCCAGATGAGCAAGGTAAAAACTGAATGAAATAAATAAAAATTAAAAATAATGTGGGTAGGAGCCCTCTATTGTTACAGCATGTGTGATTGCTAGTATCATACCAAAGCAGGTCACCCAACAAATTAGCAGTATGCCACTCATTAATATATCCTCCTCTTCAGAGGAGTGGGAGAAAGCCGGATTTATATATACCATATGTGTGTGTGTGTGTGTGTGTGTGTGTGTGTGTGTGTGTGTGTGTGTGTGTGTGTGTGTGTACACACACACACAGACACAGACACACACACACACACATACACACACACGGTATATATAAATCTGGCTTTCTCTCACTCCTCTGAAGAGGAGGATCTTTCTTTCTTTCTTTCATTCTTTCTTTCCCCTTTAAAGTCCATACTGTATGTATAAAGCTTTGTCTTTGCTTTTATAACCCTTCTGGTACCCTAACATCCTAAAACTCCACCTCCCCATATTTAGGAGTGGGTTTCTTCCTTGCAACGTTTCCTTTTGGATACTGGTCACTCTATTTGGCATCAAGGCATTTTCGTTTTTCTCATAATTTCTCTCATCCCCCAAACTACCACTAAAATTTCATGATAAATCTCACTCAGCCTAATTGGAAGTAATCAAACTGTGTCTCCCCACCATTCAGGTTGAGGCATTTTTCCCTTTGCTTTAACATATTCCTTCCAACATATTCCTCCACTCAGAGACCATTGGTAATGGCGCAGCTAAAAATCTTGTAAATAAATAAATAAACCTCTATTCCCTTTAACAGAGTATAGAGGTCATCAGTCATCCATCAAGGCTTTGTTTCCTTTTGACTACAGAAATACTCTTTTTGCATTCTTCCCTGGTTACCCCTTTCATTTCAATGTATAATTCTTCTGGTTCATGGTCAGTTGCCTTTAATAATGCAAATATGTTCTTTAAGTGGACATTACGTCCACCAGAAATATTATTTAAATTATATTTTGATACTAGGATTCCTTAAGTGATCTTCTTCAGTTTTACTCTAATTTTTAACGTTAACAGTTCCTGGTTTTATTACTGTGCACTTCTAGTAGAGTTTTGATACAGAGAATACAGAGTCGCCACCTTCTTTTTCCAATTATGTAATGAATTTAATTTCGTTATTAATCATCTAGTGATGCCCATGTGTTCAACGGTCTATTTGACTTTCTGGAGCATATTTGAAATAAACAAATTGTTGCCTTCACAGAATTGAAGTAATCTATGAATCATTTTCTTTTATTTCTGACCCCCGGGCCAAATTTCCCAACAATATTTGGTTTTGCTTTATTTTCTATTTTTATATTCCGTATGTATATTATTAGCCACACTATCCATGTTGGTATTTGATTCATTGCTTCTTGAACATTGCATGAAATTTTTCAGTTTCCGCTTCTTTCAGTCAGTTTAGCATGTTTTGAATCAATTTTTTAAAAGGTGACTACATGATGCACATGGAAGCATGGATTTTTTTCACCAGTAAGCACATTTTTTGGTCAAAGAGTGAGGCATTTTAATGGGCAGCAAGAGAGTTGTTTATTTAAATTGCTTGTGAAATCGATTTAGTTTGAATTGTTTTGACATATGTAAGTATCTCTGCAGATGTAAATAAAGATCATCATTGCTGCTTCCATCACTAGCACCTTGCCGCCTAACTCTCACTCAAGATCTCAGATAGATGGACCAGAATTTTTTTTTTAAGAACACTGAGGGAACTAACGTTGGTAGATCCAGGCAGGACGGGAACGTGGAGGATGGAGGACAGAACTGTTCTCTCACTCTCCATTAGTGGAGTGGAGTCTGGAGGGGGAGTCTGGGAATCCTCCCATCCAGATGAAGACAGGGAGGCTTTGCAAATAAATAGTAAAAATAACACCACAGCAGCAGCAGCAGCAGCTCGTGGCTGTGAGAGGCAGCCAATGCAAGGGCAGACAGGTGCAGGAAAACGCCTCAAAAGCAACAATTTTTAAAGTCCATGTAGCCATCTCAACCTTAATACAACTCAGCTTAAAAACAGATTAAAAGTTTTCCCAAGAGGATGCTACACTGACACAAAAACCATGTGACTGCCATGTGACTTTAAACTGAATTCAAAAGCCATGATCCATCACCCAATTTATTTCATTAATGCAACTGCATCCTTACACTATAGCTACCCAGTACGTGGTGGCGCTGTGGGCTAAACTGCAGAAGCCTGTGCTGCAGGATCAGAAGACCAGCAGTCGTAAGATCAAATCCACGCAACGGAGTGAGCTCCTGTCGCTTTGTCCCAGCTCCTCACCAACCTAGCAGTTCGAAAGCATGCAAATGCCAGTAGATAAATAGGTACCACCTCGGTGGGAAGGTAAAACGGTGTTCCCTAGTCACGCTGGCTGCGTGGCAATGAAAACTGTCTTTGGACAAGTGCTGGCTCTACAGCTTGAAAACGGGATGAGTATCATCCCTAGAGTCGGATACGAATGGGCTAAAAATGTCAAGGGGAACGTTTTTACCTGCTCTTCAAGAATTTGTCTTTTCGCCATCACCATTGGGACGATTAATATTCTTCTGCTAATTTGATTATTAATTCCTGAACAGGATTCACAACTCAATGAGGTAGGCAAATCAATAGATACAGGTTGTATTTTTGAAAACTTTGACATTTTGAAAACTTTGACATTTGAAAACTTTGCATCTCAAGCTTTACGATATGAGAAGCATATTCAGGGAGAAATGTGAACTGAAATGTGAACAGTCTTTTTCTTAGGTTACCAACTGAAGCTACGAAGCCATCGTGCATTGGTATCCACGCCATTTAAAGTCAGTCATGTCACATTCCTGTAATGCATGCTGCTATGAGTGCTGATCTTCACTTTATAAAAGAAAAGTGGAGCTTAAAGTCTTTTATGGCCACCACATTTCCATTTTAATCAACATCTGCCTTTTTAATTCAGCAGAGATTGTCCCAGAAAAACTGATGCATAATGGGGCAAATAAATATCAACTGCACATAAGCATTGATGGGATCCAAGCTAAAAGCAACTAAGCAAAAGGGGATCTTGTGACTGTGTAGATATCTTGATGAAAATGTAATGTATAGATATATACTTTTTAAACATTTATACATGCAGAAAAGCATGTGTCTGCTAATTCCTGAAATGCCTCTTGTATTTCTCTATGAAAAAAAGTATTGCCAGAATTTTGTTATATGCATTTGTGTGTGACATGTTTCATTTGACCCATAGAAAATCGAAGGTATTTTGACCTAGCCTTGATTGCTTACCATGGTTGTACTAGGAATATTATGCTTTTAGCACTACTTTGGCCCCAATACCTGAGGCAAAGCAGCAGAAGAAATTACCAGCCACACAAAACACACACATTTTGCTAATGAAAAAGGTAACACCACAGCTTTATTGGTTCCGGCAGCAGTACACTCTGACCTGTCATTGCAGCATGGATTCAAAGCAATGAAAAACCTGCATATCAACCCACTATGTCAGATATTCCCCAGCTACTACCTAAATGTCTCTGAGGACCAGAAATGACAGTCTGCATGAGACCACTCAGGTACATATCCGCACTGAGTCTTCCTGTCATCAGAGAGTGCAACTGCCTCCAGCCCCACATTACGCCTGACCATGCCTTCACCTCCAACTCCAATGAGAGGATTCCAACAAAAACAGAAGGGACTTTACACATCTTCCCTCCAACAATGGGACCAGCCCAATGCCCACAATTACATAAAGTTGTGGGGGAGGGAAGGAGAACAGTGTCCTGAAGAAAACAAAGGACATGGTAACCTATGACAATATGATAGGGACGAAAAGAAGACTGGCAGAGAACGATATGGCTGGCTTTCTCATACGTCGTACATAATCAGACCAGAGGGAAGACTGCTTCCCTCAAGTCCACCTGTCTACATCTTCCATCCAGCAGATCCAACAAGCCACTCAATCAGTGGTTGGCAGAGGCATACCAAGATAGTACACTTCCCTTTGACCCATGAGCTCCACAAAATGCTAATGTTGCCTCAGTGGCCAGTTGCATAGTTTCCTTTGGTCTGCGCCCACCATGCTGGACACAACAAGGGACTGCTAGGTAAGCTGGGTCCTGTTTGACATTAAAGATGAGAACCGATCCATTAGTAATTCTCTCCTTCCTTGATATCCTTGCTATCTGAAGGGAGGAAGAGATTCCGACAGAACTCTCAGCTTTTGATTAAACTACAAATCCAAGGATTACTTAGAGGAAGTCATGGTCTTTATTATATAATGTACTTACATAATAACAGTTGGCCATCTGGGGCATATAGATACAATATATATACAAGATGGCCAACGGTTATATTGTAAGCCGCCTAGAGTGGATGAGTCACCCAGATAGGTGGGGTATAAATAAATAAATATCATGGGAGGCTTCCTATTCTCTGATTTCAGACTGGGATTCAAAAGTGTATTTTAACTCACAAGCGTCTCCCTTGCTATTGATCTAGCACTAAATCTGGTGATATAGCACTAAATGCTTTACAAATATGAAACATATACAGCGACACAGATTAATTGCTTGTGTACCAATCTGTGGGTTCTGTGTGTTACAGAGTTTTAAATTTCTGATAAAATTTTCTTTTTGCTACACAGTAGAAGTACAGACACTCACAGAGCAGAATAGCTACAAGTACTCAGAGTTCATATCTTTCTCATTAAGTGGCACTTAAAGTCTCAATTACTCCCTGAGACATTTGTAGGAGAAAGAATAAAATCTATTTCTTTACTTACAGTTGTTTGAAATCACAGACTTTCTTTACTGCATACATACTTAGCAACCAACTGAACAGATCAACAGCAAACAAACACTTTTGAGCAGACCAAAACAAAACAAAATCCTTGTATATATAATAAACAGTGATGGTCTCATCATTTCTCCTATATATTTTTATTAAAATAAAAACCAACATTGTGTCTAAGAAAATGGATTTTAGTCCACAAAAGTTCATATAGAAACAAATCTGTTTATTTTTAAAGAGCCACAATATTTCATCCACCAGGTCATTTTTTTACCTCAAACAAAATGTATATGTATTAATGTCATGCCCTCTACTGCATCAAGGTGCTTCTCAAAGTCAAGAGACTTTAGACCCGACTTCTGATTATGCCTCGGATACACTAGCAATAGGGATGGGACCTTTGGGTTAAGTGGGAATGAAAACAAAAACCCAGAAAGAGGCTCTTTCAGTTTCGGGTTCTTTCGTGGATTCCCAAAAGAGATCCTCTGAAACCTGAAGAACTCAATTAAATGAAAGAGGAACATGAAAATTGTCTCATTTTCGTAGTTGCTTCTTATGTTAAACCTTTTCTTCATCCAAATCCATGGGGAAATCTCCTCACCTCAGCGCTGCTGCCAGGATGCCAGTTCTGCCCGACCCACTCTTTCTTCTCCCGGTCCTTCCTTCCCTGTCGCCACAGCTACACGCCAATCCCTGCTTGATCAGTCTTGTTTTCCCCTCACCTTCCTTCCCTTGTTGCCACTATACACCCCTTCCTCTGCGGTCAGCTGTGCCAATTCCACTTTCCATCCTTCCCTCACGAGGGCCACTGTCACTATCGCACTCCTTATCTTCCTGCCACTATTGCCAGCCCTATTTCCCTCTTATGTCCTTCCCTTACCACCCTCACCACCATGCTCCTTACCCTGTTGCCACCCTGTCAGCCCCACTTTCTTTTCTCCTTGCTTCCCTTGCCACCACCATACTCCTTATCCTCCCTCCCTGCCACCATTAAAGAGAGAGAAACCAAACTGAAATGCCCTTTTTTTGGTGGCAAATGAAAGGAGCAATGACGGCCAAACTCCACCAACTAAAGGGACACCCTTCCCTGTAAGAAACTGAACCAAAATGGAAATGAAAGTTTCTAACATACACATCCGTACTAGCCAATACAGATTTTCATTTTTATTTATATATGCAGATAATTCAACAACAACATAACTGAAATTACACTTGTATATATTATGAATTTGTAACACTGCAGTGTTACAAATAATCAGTAGTAATCCCCTGACCCATTCTGTCTCTTTTTCTGCTTTGCTCTTTGAGGAGACACATTCCACTGTTCCATTCCATTTAGGAAAATAATTGGACTCTTGTGTCTCTTTTGATTTGCAGGTATAGCCAATTTAGCATTCACTTTCCCTATTGAGAAAGCAAAGTGAATTGCTTTTATTGGTTTTAAAGGGGATTGTTTTATCTTATAAGACCATAACATTCATAGATCTTGCATCCTAAGTTTTTTTTTTTATATCTTCTCTCAGAATTTTTTTGCTGTCATTATGGCAGAAAATATGAGTCAGCAACCCTTGTATCATTGATTTTACACACTTAAAGGGGGGGAGCTTTTAGCACCCAAAGTAAATATGAAGTATCAGCTATTTCAAATAAACTGAAACTACATCTACCCTATACCACCCACAGTTGTGTTCACTTCCAAAATGAAATCATGGTCTGTCAAAAACATGTTAAAAGCATTAGGCAAAGTACACCCACAAAAAGGAATGTTCAGACTTTTACCAGCTGCTCCAAAAGCAACGTTTTATGATGTGTTGACTTAAATGGAGCAATTGCTATCTCCAGATAAAAGTGTTATATATTCAGAGGTTGAATGAAATGTTCAGGGCCATGTTATATCTTTTTTTTAAAAAACTGTTTCTGATATTATTTAGCAGGGGGATTAGGTAAGTAAATGTATTAGGTGAGCAAATATATTATGATTTTATTTTTTAATTCTATAATTCTTTTGGTTCTTTGGTTAGAAATGAAATTTTTAAACATCGGAAGTAAAAGCTTTCCACACAATATTTCCTGTAAAATAATGCAGGACATTTTGGAGGTATTAGATGACAGCTTATTACCTTTGAGAGTTCTGTCACTTAGCTCCTGAAGATGTAACAATGTCTTCTGACCAGCACTCTACAAATTTTATAGTGATGGAGAAACAGGATTTCTTCACTGCTATCATTGCCAGAGAATAAATCCTGTCATTTGCATTGAGCCAGTAATAATCTGAGATATACGCATGGTTATCACTGAAGTCTTGGATTCCTGAGAAGCAGGATAAGGCAGCTCTGGCATAAATATAAGTATGCTCACATTCAAAGCCATGGGAACTTTTAACACTACTTCCATGACTACTACCATCAACTTGGGAAGGGTGACTGTAAGGCAGTAGTGTGCCCTCACAGAAGATTATCTCAGGTTGCAACTACATAGTCAAATATTGTAGGATTTGTTATGGGTGTAAAATAGCTGAATTCACCTTTTTTTTACTGATCACATGATGCAAAGGCCAATTCAAATCGGTCCAGCCCTTTTTTGCTCCTGACATGGGGGGGCTTCTACTTTTTTCAAGCTGGAACATTCTAAACGGCCTTTTCCTTGTGTGATCAGTTGTTTTGTTCAGCAAAAGGTTGGAGGCATGACTATGCGTGGTAATCTGGGGACACTCACCCCCAGGATCTTTCTCCCTAGTCACCCCAAAGTACTATTTTTTATTTTAACAAACTAGTCCTAGATCACCTCTGCATGGACCAGAGAGAGAGAGACTGAGAGAGATCTATATGAACTAGAAATGACTCCGACAAATTACAGCAACTGCCTTCCATCGTATGTGTGTAAGTGTTTGTACATTATGGAGAACTCTGGAAAACTCCCCTTTTCCTAGGCCACATGCTTTACAATGAACCATAAAAGGAGAGCCAGGGATTGGAAAAAGGGGGAATCAAAGGAAGGAAGTTGCAGATTGTTAAGTCGTGTCTTACTCTTCATGACCCCAGGAACCAGAGCATGCCAGGCCCTCCTGTCTTCCACTGCCACTGAGTTGGGTCAAATTCAGGTTGGTAGCTTCGATGGCACTGTCCAACCATCTCATCCTCTGTTGTCCCCTTCTCCTCTTGCCTTCACACTTTCCCAACATCAGGGTCTTTTCCAGGGAGATTTCTCTTCTCATGAGATGGTCAAAGTATTGGAGCCACAGCGTCAGGATCTGTCCTTCCAGTGAGCACTCAGGGTTGATTTCCTTTAGAATGGATAGGTTTGTTCTCCTTGCAGTCCAGGGAACTCTCAAGAGTCTCCTCCAGCATCACAATTCAAAAGCAACAATTCTTCGGCGGTCAGCCTTCCTTATGGTCCAGCTCTCACTTCCATACATCGCTACTGGAAAAACCATAGCTTTGACTATGCGGACCTTTGTCAGCAAGGTGATGTCTCTGCTTTTTTAAGATGCTGTCTAGGTTTGTCATCACTTTCCTCCCAAGAAGCAGGTGTCTTTTAATTTCATGGCTGCTGTCACCATCTGCAATGATCAAGGAGCCCAGGAAAGTAAAATCTGTCACTGCCTCCATATCTTCCCCTTCTATTTGTCAGGAGGTGATGGGACCAGTGGCCATGATCTTCGTTTTTTGATGTTGAGCTTCAGACCATTTTTTGTGCTCTCCTCTTTCACCTTCATTAAGAGGTTATTTAATTTCTCCTCACTTCTTTAATTCCTCCAGTGCAGGCTTGTAGCACAGATAAAATCACATCAGATTGAGGAGCCAGTGTGGACAATCCACAGGCTCCATGTGATCCTCCAATCCAAACTGAAGCATAAAATAAGCTACAGTATAAACGAAGCCAACGCAAAGTTGATTTGTTCTAATTAAATTTGCCAGTAGGATCCTGTGACGGTAGCGATGATGTCATCTGCCTGTCATTGCTGTGGCTGGAGTTCATCTGCCTATTGCATGACGGGAGGTGCGACTTCAGAGGGTGGAGCCATGGTATTTAAGGGGGGAGTGAATGAGGTGTGAGTCAGATAGGGTTCAGATAGGGTTTGGATAGGGACCTGATAGGGACTTAGGGAGTTAGGGCTTGTACCTGTCGTGAAGTACTGTGCTATATATAGAGAGAGAAGGTCTGAGAGAGTGTGTGTGTGTGTAATACTTTATATTGATTGCCTTATTATTTCGTTGATACAGTGATTTACCATTTCTTCTGTTATTATAAATAAACACAAGTTTTTATTTTAAAAATCATTTATTTGCCTGAAGAGTCTCAGATGAAGGAATGGTTGGTGGCAGCGTGAATAAAGTGTGTGTATGTAAGAGTGACGTGGCAACTCCTGTGTGACGTGTGAGGAGGCTGTCACAGGTCCCAGCATCCTTATTTTGCAAATTAGCTTCCTTTTGAGATAAACATAATGAAAGACAAGCAACTTCACTTGAAAATCTGGTTCTGATCTTAAAGAAGCTGCAAGACTGGAGGGAATATATAGTAATAGAAAGAAATCTGAATTTCTCTTAACATGAAATTTATCCTAATCATTTCCAAGCGAGATTTAAAACTGCCTACCATCCCAACAGCCCTCAGTTATGCAACCCGGGACATGTTCTTCTTACATGAGATCATGCATGACTAATACTTTTCCATTGGACAATCTGGCATTGATATGCACCACCTTCAGGGAAATAGGAATAGCATATAAGCCACCAATATGACCAAGGTTTAGAAGGGGGGTTGCAAGGAGAATTGAAGCATATATAACTCAATGCCCTCTCAATTGACACCTTCACTGATCACTGCTATAGCACTTCTGCTATCTCTAATTCTCTATGCCCCTTATAATATCACTGCCTTCCAAACACATCTCAGTCAGTTGCTCAGGCTCAATAAAATGTATTAGCGGTTGATTAAAAGAAACAATTGTATGTAAATGGAGGCAAAGAACAGCACCCCATAGTAAACGTACATTCCCAGAAAAGCATAGCTCCAAACTCTTTCTACCTGCTCTACTTTTTCTGTTCTACCCAACACTAAATTTCCCTTTCTAATCTCAAACCACAAACCCTGTTGTTTCCTTACATATGCATGCCCCTTCCTTCCCCCATTAGCTAGCCAAAGACCTTCCTGGAGCTCCACTCATTCTTTCATTCAAAACAATATCTACCTCAAGACACCAACTTCTTTTAAAAAACAATTGAGTATCTATTTTTGAGCCACCAAAGTTTTATTTTATGTAAGAGAAAGGAAAAAAGCAAGCTTTCTAATCCAGTTTAAAACACTTCATCAGACTGGGTGTTGCAAAACCTGGAGATCCAATTTAGCTGGGAAAGCTTCTACTCCAACCTTCCCAGATAAATTTAACCTCCAGTGTGGTCAAATGAATGACTGACATGGTACTCAATGCTTCAGCTATATCACAGCACAGATGCCATGCACTTCACCTAGAAAGCAATGAATTGATAGTTTGCAACATGCTTACAAAACCTTTCCCTATAGAGATGCTTCTAAATCCCTGGAGGTGCCTTCTAGTAACTCCAATTCTGATGTGTCAGCGGCAGATTTGATAAGTATTCCCTTCACTCCCTTAATTCTCTTTTACTCACAAATCTTCAGATATATCAGGAAAACAAACATATTTACTCGTTACATAGTTTAAGATTTTAACTAATTAACTTCATTATTTCACTAACTGTTTATATAAGCACTTCACTCAGACTCTAGCTGCTGACTCTGTAACTGACATTGTTCACTAACAAAGGACCCTGGCAGAGTAAAAAGGCAGGGAAAAGAATCTAAGGTAGAGAGGGAAAAATTTGCTCCCCAAAGTCCTTCCCATCCAAACTTCCTAAAGGCATAATACAGTGGTGCCTCAACTTACAAATGTCCCGACATATGACCATTTCGAGTTGCAACCAGCTCTGGCCACAAAATTTTGCTTTTACTTGCAACCGGAGCTTTGAGTTGTGACCAGAAAAAGGCAAGGAAAAAAGGCAAGGAATTCAAACTTGCTAACTGTTGGTAGGCAAAGAGGCTGCTTCTTTGTAGCTCTTTCACCCCAACAGTTAGAGTGAGTGCATCAGAGGAGGCTTTGGAGTGCCTGGAGCTACTTTCTGCTCCTGAGCAAGTACATTTACTTTGTTTTGCAGGGTGGGTTTGGGTTTGGGGGGGGGTTATGTTTCTGTGCTGTTATGTGTTTTGTGTTTTGGTGTGTTTTTCCCCTAGCCCCATCGTGTTCTCATGGGGCTGGCTGGTTTTTGTTTTTGTTTTTGGGTTTGTTTGTTTTTTTGCTCCCCCCCCCGGATCTGATGTGTTCCGACGGGGCTTGCATTGGTTTGTGGGTTTTTTTGGGGGGGAGGGTAATTTTTTGTCCAGCCCCAACGCGTTCCTATGGGGCTTGCAGTTGGTATTTTTTCTTCTGGAATGAATTAATCACATTCCAATGCATTCCTATGAGAAATGGTGCTTAGACTTACAACCATTTCGAGTTACGCCCATCTACTGGAATGGATTATGGTGGTAGGTCGAGGCACCACCGTATGCAGGTTACTTCTCCAGCATGTTTTGTAACAATCCATAGCACATCTTCCCACTGTCTCCATTTCTTCACTTTTCAGGTATTTGGTCATTATTTTTGTACTTCAGAACAATCTCTTTTCAGTTCTATAGGACTCATTTCTTTACCTATGAACTTAGGAAGTCACTTTGAAAAAGGATCTGAACTGGTTGGAACCCAGTGCTTCACCCTCGTTGTGCCACCTGCCTGCCGACTTGCTTCAAGCAAGCAAACTAAACAGTGAATAAACACACCAGCAGGCATTTTGCTGTGGTGCCTATGGGAGGCAGAGCAGGGAGCTGTCTTTCTGGCTTCCCTTTCAGGCAGTGTGTCTGTTTCCCTCCATGGTCTGACACCGAGGGAGGCCGGGAGAGAAAGAACAAGAAACCGGGCCTTCTCGGCAGTGGCCCCTCGCCTTTGGAACAGTCTCAGAAATCTGTCTGGCTCCCTCGCTGGGTGTTTTTAAGAGCCAACTTAAGTCCTGGCTCTTTAGGCAGGCTTTCCCTCCTGTCATCACTTGATTATTTTTTATTTTCCCCCTATCTTGAACTATATTATTATTGTTGCTTTTAATTTTATTATACTGTTTTATTATATTTTTATTGTTAACTGCCCAGAGTAAACATGTGACTAGATTGGTGGGGTATAACTTAAATAAATAAATAAATAAATAAATAAATAAATAAATAAATAAATAAATAAATAAATAAATAAATAAATAAATAAATAAATAGATGAATGGATGGATGGATGGATGGATGGATGGATGGATGGATGGATGGATGGATGGATGGATGGATGGATGGATGGATGGATGGATGGATGGATGGATGGATGGATGGATGGATAAGGTGAGGGAGATTCCCTTTGTCTCAAGAAAGGCTGAAGTAAGACAAAAGCAAAATGGAGAAGAGACAGAAAGGAGGGGGAGGCAGTGCTAATGGTGGGCAGTGGTGGGCACCCTCCCAGTGCCTGTTGCTTTAAGAGGCTGTTGTGGCCAAGAGGAGAAACTGCAGGACACTGGGAGTCACAGTGAGCCAATGCAACAGCCTCCTCCTCTTCATTTGCTTGCCACTAGCTCTCAGGATTATGAGCTATACAGTCAAAGCCTTTGCTGTAGTCTATTAAGTATAGACTGATCTTCTTCTGAAACTCTTTGGTGTTTTTCAATAGACAGCAGATATTTGCAATGTGATCTCAAGTGCATGATCAGTTTATTGCAAATACATGCTTTAAACAAGCCGACAGCTATACACACAGACATCACCGGACAGTCAATATAGAAACCAAAGAGACAATGTAATTGGAAGCAGAGGGTGGAAAAGCTATATTCTCTCAGCCAAAACAAGACCAAGAGTGCATTGTGGTACTGGTGATAAACTGTTAATATTCAACATTAGAGTAAAAGCTGAAAAACAATACTAAAAGATTCGTAGTGCCAAAATACAATCTAAGCAACATTCTTCATTAATTTAAAGTCTATGTAAAGAACATGACTAAATTCAAATGACTGTGAACCAGAAGAACTGTGGAACGAAACCAGAGGTATTATTGGGAAAGAAAGCAAGAAGACAATTTCTGTAAAAAGAGAAAAGAAAAACCTATATGGATGATGGAAGAATCACTTAAAATTGAAAATAACAGATGAAAGCAAAAGTAAAAAGTGCAACGAAATAGCGGAAGACAACAAAATAGGGAAAATAAGAGATCTCCTTCAGAAAATCCAAGAAATCAAAGGGAAATTAAAGCATATATTAGGAATCTTGAATGACCAACAAGGAAGCACACTATCTGACCAGAAGAAAATGAGAAGGTGGAAACAGTATGTTGAAGACCTATACACAAGGAAGAAAAGGATGACAGACTTCTTTGCAGAGGAATCCTATGACGAAGAACCTGCGGATCTAGAGACGAAGACCAATTTTATTCAATTGTGAGCACAGTATTCCCTAGCTTTCTAACAAGTACTAGTGGACATGATAAAATAATTCATTACTTCTTGTGGAATCACATGAGCCTTAATTAACATTTCTTATTAGTTTGCTCTGAATCCCGGTGCAGTGCAGGGGCACTAAAGGTTTGTGTGTTGTATCTCTAGTGAGGGGAGTAATGCCACTACACACCTTCATATCTGGCAGTGCATTGTTCTTATAAGTAGTAGTGACAGAAGTGATTTGAGGTTTAAAACACGAACAGATTTACCACTGTATCATTGACTAGACTGGTAATGGGCCCAAAGAGGGCTCGCTTTCCTCATTATAAATGGAAATCTGAAAAACAATGTAGACAGTTACAAAAATATGCTGGACTAGTTCATTTCAAACAAATCTTCACACAAGCATTAACAGGAATGTGCTGTTTTCATAGTTATTTGGATTTCTGGAGTGACAGTGTTTTTAATTATTTTATCATTCATTCTCCAGTAATACAATGCTCTGTACAACATTCTGCTAAAAAGAGTCTCTGCAGTCTAGCTTTTATAAATATATGTGCATGTATAACATTTCTGAGGAGGAGGAGAATTCCATTCATTCCTGCTGTGGGATTTCAAGACTGTGGGAATAGTTACAAAGAGAAAACTATCTTTTCACCTTCCTTAGAATAAATATTTAGTAAGAAGATGGGAATGGAAAGGAAAAATGAGAAAGTAAGAGTGAAGTAAAAACGAGGACAAAAGCAGACTGGTACCACAAACATTGTACAAAATTGTGTTCAGTTTGTTTCTGTTTTACAGTTTTAAGGTCCATTTTCAGATGAATGCTAGTTTTGCAGATGACTGTTGACAAGGACTTTTGGAAGAATTCATAATATATTCAAAGTTGTTAAACAATCTTATAGCAATTGTGTTAGTCAGTATTAACATTCAAAGGAGGAAGAAAAATAAATGTTTATCATTAAAGGTAAAGGTAAAGGTTCCCCTTAACAATTTGTCCCGTCGTGTCTGACTCTAGGGGGTGGTGTTCATCTCCGTTTCCAACCCATAGAGCTAGCGTTTGTCCAAAGACAATCTTCCGTGGTCACGTGGCCAGAGCGACTTAGACATGGAAAGCCGTTATCTTCCCACCGTGGTGGTACCTATTTATCCACTCGCATTTTGCATGCTTTAATACAAAAAACACTAGAAACACCATGTTCATTTAAAAAGAAGGGGATAACCACAAGCACCCCCAATAGCACCAAATAAACTGCATCCCTAGTGCTGAACCAGAAAGGAGTGAGACACCTTGTAAAAGGAGAGGGACGAAATACTCTTATTGAAAACACATGTGGTCACCAGAAAATGGGCGAAACAAAGTGAACTTAAAATGAACCAAATAATGAGCTATATACCAATCTCATTGCACTCACTTACCTTGAAAGCCCTATTAGGGTTGCTATAAGTCAGTTCTGACTTGATGGCACTTAACATAACATAATAAATACATTGCTGCTTGCTTGCTGGAATTAATAGTTGCTGGATGAGTGCCAAGATTGTTATGGCTGCTGGTAAAAGGAGTAGTGGATACAGTGCATATAAGAGTGTGTGAGTGTTTAAAAGAAAGGTAAGTAAAGAGATAGAGTTAGGTGCAGATAGGTTGTGAAGTTACAGTTAGAATTAGGGTGTATTTCTAAAAAATGGCTAGGATATTTGGGGTAGGGATGATTTTAATTGTATACTAGATGGACTGCTTCAGATAAATGTATAGAGTGAAGAGATTGGCTACGTATGAGTCATAGAAAGTAATACTGAAGATCATTAACATTTTGTTATTTTCACTCTCACTACATTTCTCAATTTCCATCAGTATTCTGATTCCATATTGAGTTATGGTTTATTTTTGCTTCCAACTAAAATGCATGCATATTTTGTGCATACATTTTTATATCAGAAGAAAAATATGTATAAAATGCATGTGTAAGTATTCTTCAATGTATGCTTCTGTAGACATGTCTCTATTGACTAAAGTATACTTGCTTATATTTTTCAAATGCATACACTTTTAACTGTTATATTTTAATGTGAGCTTTTGTGGACAAGTCCACTACCTCAAACACAAGAGTGGGACACAATATTTTTGACTTCTTAATTTTTTTTTCTTTTGTTTTTGCCTAATATGCTAGGACAGATTAACATAGCTACCTCTTCTAAAACTTTTAACTGTGCACATTTTAAAATACACCAATGGTTTTATGTGCATTTCTTAACTCTCGGGAATGCATCACAAGTTTTGCCAATGTACAGATTCCATTTCATCACCAGTCTTGGAGTAATGATGCAAAATTTCCAACGAATTTATTTTATATCCCTAGTCTAGTACTGCTAACCCTGGGTGATTACGACTTTCCACTATGCATGTACATGACTTTTTAGATGGGAATGTTAGAGATGAGACACATATACCCTGTTTCCCCCAAAATAAGACATAACCTAAAAAGTAAGCCCTAGTATGACTTTTCAGGATGCTCGTATATAAGCCCTACTCCACAAATAAGCCACAGTTAAGTAAAACCCCGTCCTCCACCATTGTGCAGCATTGTGCAGCAACCAGAAGATGACATGACTGCATTTTAATAAATGTATATTGTTACACATGAAAAAAATCCCCTGAAAATAAGCCCTAATGCATTTTTTGGAACAAAAATTAATATAAGACCCTGTCCTATTTTCGGGGAAACAGGGTACCAAAAAATCTGGAGAACATTTTGGGTGAACATCTTAGTCATGAGATATTACAATTTTTAATTGTACTGTACAATAGGGAAATGTAACAAGTGGGATTCCACTAGGGCAGTGGTGTCGAACTGTGGCCCTCCAGATGTTCTTGGACTTCAACTCCCAGAAGCCTTCACCACCACCTCTGCTGGCCAGGATTTCTGGGAGTTGAAGGCCAAGAACATCTGGAGGGCCACAGTTTGACACCACTGCACTAGGGAAATGTAACAAGTGACTATTTCAGTAGAAGACTCAGAGCTCCTGGTCATGAACATCAGATCCAAAAATTCCCTCACACCTGTTGCAGCAAGAACTCAGGAACCAAACTGGATACAACACAGGAGAAAAATGATAGTTTTTCAAACGTTTTTCTTAAGGCCTAAAAGCTATCATAAGAGAAGAGAGGTTTGCACCAGATAAAGACTCTGATCTTACCCCATTCATCTATGTCCACCTTGGCATGCCAGAATCTGAGATCCAGTTATGGAGCCCCCATAATTCCTTCAGTTTGGCTGTCATGACTCCTCTAAAGACAACACGACAGCTGCCAAAGCACTGCCAAAGCCCCATAGCACCTATCTTATTCCATTCAAAACACTTCCAATTTTACATTTTTAAGACATTTCTGAGAGTCAGAACTGTGAAGAGATGTGCTTATTTTTATTATTATATAATTGCTCCTTCTCAACTGTTAGATGCCAGCAGGATTGCAGCCAAACACAGCCACTGAAAAGAGCAAAGTAGCAATTACTTCACACCTCATCGGAACTGCGGGGCTATCCACTGAAACCAAGATGTGTAAGCTAACAACATTCTTATTGTTAATTACCGTAAAGCACCATTGTTTCTTTGCTAATCCATTTCCTGTGCCCACCCTGTATATTACCTTTATTTTTGCTTCACTCTAATATATCTGAAGAAGCACCATCCTCAAAAGCTCACATTGATATATATTAGTCTTTAAGGTGCCACAATATTGTTTTTGTTTTTATTTTGTCTGGAGATGAAAGGGTAAGAGCGAATGTGAGAGAATATACAGTTGGATAAATGAATGGATGAAAGAGAACTGAATATGTGTGGTTGTGTTTCTTTTTCTGTCCACTTTTGACTTTGATCCCAACTATATTTGGCTTTGGCCCTACAGCTTTTTTCCCAAAGGAATCTCGCATCTGACTTTCCAAATATTTCATACCCTCACTCAGAAAGTATTGATCCCTGTCTTTATGTGTACTTCTTTGTATATTTTAAATTGCATTGATAAGCAAAACAGTTTATTTTGGAGGAGCCTTATTTTTGCATGTGTCTCACTCCATGATTGGGACAAACAATCTATGGGAGGATCATTAAACCGTGACACATAACATTTATAAACTTGGACTAGAATCTGCTTCATAAGATGAAGGAGAAGGAGAACGAGAGAAATTCTTACAGTGGAGACAGTTTACAGTACTGTACTCAAGTTAAGCAAAATGACCATTCACAACCCTTCTAGAAGCCTTTGAATTCCAGATTTCCACAAATGAGAGCTGCTAAGAAATGTCAAAAGATACTTCCATTCTGAAGAAACAGGCTTTTTCTACAACCCAACTTTCTATTTAAGAAAGAATGAAGCTAAAGTATCATGAAATTTTGGGAGCCAAGGAATTATACCACCAGAGTTCTTGCAAGATAGATAGCTTTCAACATTTTTTCTATGCACTAGTAAGATGCAAGTGGCATGTAAAATGTTGCTAATAAACTCTAAATTATCTGTCTGGTAATGTATCTTCCTGTCTTGAGAGATCATTTAGGACTGTGGTATATCATGGGAACTATTCCACCACAATGTGAACCCCAGACATATAAAAGAGGCTGAACAGTTACAATTTCTGCCAATGATAACTGTTATTTTAAGCCAAAGTATGGTGAGAGCACACTTTAATCCACATGAAGGCTAGATGTGACGCCAGAATATTCAAGAAGGACAAAACATCATGAGGTGTTCTTCCTAAATATGGTGACTTACTACCTGCTATTTCTCAGACAAAAATGAAAATGTGAATATATTCACCATCAGGAATTTTGTCAGGATTTCACATTTCATTAGCTGTCCAATCTTGAGTTACAAAGAAAATACTTCGGAGACAGAATTTCCAAACATCATATAAATACACAAACTGCTTTCACATACTGATGAATCAAAAAACTCCTGTGCAACTATACCATACAATGTCATAATGTGTGAATAAGTATCTCTACACAGCAAGTGTCTCTACATACAATTCGCATCTGCCTCTTTACCAGAGGAGACGGATCCGCACCCTGCTTGCGTCCCTCTCTTACTGAGCTCCCAGCCTCATCATACTGTCAGCATATTGGCTCAGGCTGAATATGATAGAGAGAATTCCGTAGAATAGATAGCCAAGTGACTCAGTATTCTGGAAACTATTCAAGTCTTGCTCACACAAAATACTGTTTTTAAAAGGTTTCAAACATTTGTCTCTGGAAAAGTCATGTCTGAAGATTTCAAGGTGGGTGTTCTCTGCCCACACGACTATAGATGAAATTTCTTCTACTCCTTCTGCCCTACTGGAAAAAAATTTATTTATTTATTTATTTATTTATTTGATTTATATGCCGCCCACTCTACCCAAAGGTCTCTGGGCGGCTCACAACAACCAAAATTCAATGGAGTAAAACAAAATGATTAAAATACAGTTAAAATACAATTAAAATACAATTAAAAATACAATTAAAATTGCCATCATTAAGACCCACAGTTAATGTTATTTCAATTAAAAGCCTTCTGGAACAGGAAGGTTTTGACCTGGCGCCGAAATATCATCAGTGTCGGCGCCAGGCGAATTTCAGTTGGGAGGGCGTTCCATAGTCTGGGGGCAGCTGCCGAGAAGGCCCTTTGTCTACAAGCCATCCCTCTTACCTCCTTGAGGGATGGCTCTTTCAAAAGGGCCCCCTGGCAAGATCTTAACAGCCTGGTAGGCTCATATGGAAGGAGGCGGTCCTTCAAGTATCCAGGGCCCAAGCCGTTTAGGGCTTTATATGTCAAAACAAGCACTTTGAATTGGGCCCGGACAGCAACTGGTAACCAGTGTAAATTATACAGAATCGGCTTGATGTGCTCTCTGGCGGCCCCACCACTCACCAGCCGCGCAGCTCGATTCTGGACCAGTTGCAGTCGCCGGACCGTCTTCAAAGGCAGCCCCACGTAGAGCGCATTGCAATAATCAATACGAGATGTTACCAGTGCATGTGTAACTGTCATGAGACTCCGCTCGTCCAGGTAGGGCCGTAGCTGGTATAATTTCCGCAGCTGGATGAAGGCGCCCCTGGCCACCGAGTCCACCTGGGCTTCCAGTGTTAGACTGGGGTCCAGGAGCACCCCCAAGCTGCGGACCCTGTCCCTTAGGGGGAGTGTAACCCCATTCAGGACAGGGAAGTGGCCCTCCAACCTGTCCGGCGAAGCACCCACTAACAGCACTTCCGTCTTGTCTGGATTGAGTTTCAATTTATTAACCCTCATCCAGTCCATTATCAGGTCCAGACACGAGTTCAGCACAGAAACCGCCTCACCTGGATTGATGGAAAACGAGAGGTAGAGCTGAGTGTCGTCAGCATATTGCTGACTCCTCAGCCCAAACCTCCTGATGACCTCTCCCAGCGGTTTCATGTAGATGTTAAACAGCATGGGGGACAGTATCGAGCCCTGAGGAACCCCATGACATAAATGCCATGGGGCAGAGCAACTGTCCCCCAGCACCACCCTCTGGATACGGTCAGCTAGGAAGGAGCGGAACCACCGTAAAACAGTGCCCCCAACTCCTAACCCAGCCAGCCTATCCAGAAGGACACCATGGTCGATGGTGTCGAAAGCCGCTGAGAGGTCCAGGAGTATCAACAGGGTCACACTCCCCCTGTCTCTCTCCCGGCAAAGGTCATCATACAGGGCGACCTCATCATACAGGGCACAATAAATTAAGCACAATAACTTGCTGCCTTAGTTTGTAACAACTTTATGGTATATACAAACACACTAGTGGAGGTATAGGGACGTGGTGGCGCTGCGGGCTAAACCGCAGAAGCCTGTGCTGCAGGGTCAGAAGACCAAGCAGTCGTAAGATCAAATCCACATGACGGAGTGAGCTCCCGTCGCTTGTCCCAGCTCCCGCCAACCTAGCGGTTCGAAAGCATGTAAATGCGAGTAGATAAATAGGTACCACCTCGGTGGGAAGGTAACAGCGTTCCGTGTCTAAGTCGCACTGGCCATGTGACCACGGAAGATTGTCTTCGGACAAAACGCTGGCTCTATAGCTTGGAAACGGGGATGAGCACCGCCCCCTAGAGTCGAACACGACTGGACAAAAATTGTCAAGGGGAACCTTTACCTTTTACCTAGTGGAGGTATAATAGCTAACAATACAAATAAACTGTAGGGCCTCTCAATCCAGATATCTTTGCACACTGTGGTGGGCTAAATAGCTAATTCTGCATGTCATGTTTTGTTCTTTCCAAATTATTTTTATTATTAGCACCATCTTTTTGAAGGCATCTTATCTAACAGGGAATTTATTGGTATATAGGCACAGTTGATGTTCATGCCATCAAATTTGGTGACTACACTAATTGTCCATTTATTTTATGAGTCTGTTACCATTGAGAAGCACAACAGGCCATTCCCATGTCCATAATGCAGGCTTCTACAACTGTGGGTGAAATCTTGAACAGAGTATTTCTGGAAGTGGTTCCTCCAGAAGAGAATTGACCATATGTTTTATTTCAGACATTTCACCAATAAATGTGCTCTTCATCTAACTGGGCTCTTGCATAAGTCCTATTCATTCATTTCACACATTCTTTCCAGAGTACTCTATCTCAAGCCTGTACTCTTCACTATGATGGCTCAGCTTCCTAAGAATTTATTGGCAAATGTATATGTTACAGTTAGGGAATTTGCATGCAATACATGGAAAGTGCACTTTCCTTTTGTGCATGTTTGTAATCCCTGAGCTACACAAATTGAAATACGTGTTTTTCACTTTCTATCCTGCTTCAAAAATGTTCACATGTCTAGAATGCAATATAAATTAAAGATGTTGTTTGTGAAATGTTCTAAAATACACTATTACGAACAATCAGTTGTATTAATGCCTACTGAAAGTTACTTCCGAATAAAGAGACAATTGACTGGGCTATATATCCCATCAGTAGGTGTAGAATTATGCTACCAATAGATTATCTGTATTAATATGTTACTGTAATATACAGCAGAGGAACTAGAGACCAAATTGCTAACATACGCTGGATTATGGAGAAAGCCAGAGAGTTCTAGAAAAAGATCTACTTCTGCTTCACTGACTACACAAAAGCCTTTGACTATGTGGACCACAGCAAATTATGGCAAGTTCTTAAAGAAATGGGAGTGCTTGATCACCTTACTTATGAGAAACCTATACGTGGGACAGGAAGCAACAGTTAGAACTGGATATGGAAAAACTGACTGGTTCAAAATTGGGAAAGGAGTACAACAAGGCTGTATATTGTCCCCCTGCTTATTTAACATATGCAGAATACATAATGCGAAAGGCTGGACTGGAGGAATTCCAAGACGGAATTAAGATTCCCACAAGAAACATAAGTAACCTCAGATATGCAGATGATACCACTCTGATGGCAGAAAGTGAGGAGGAATTAAAAAACCTCTTAATGAGGGTGAAAGAGGAGAATGCAAAAAATGGTCTGAAGCTCAACATCAAAAAAAAACTAAGATCATGGCCACTGGTCTCATCTCCTCCTGGCAAATAGAAGGGGAAGATACAGTATGGAGGCAGTGACAGATATTACTTTCCTGGGCTCCATGATCACTGCAGATGGTGACAGCAGCCATGAAATTAAAGGATAAAGGACACCCTGACACTCATCCAGCAGATATTTCCAGAAGACATCAAGGCCCTCTTTCAACACTGCCTAATGACCAGTTATTTCCAGTGGGATAATGAATTCTATGAACAGACAGATGGAGTAGCCATGGGCAGCCCCCTCAGCCCGGTTATAGCAAACTTCTACATGGAGCATTTTGAAAAACTTGCCCTGGCTTCGGCACCCCTCGCACCCACAGTCTGGTTCCGATATGTGGATGACACCTTTGCAATTTGGTGTCACGGTGAAGAAAAATTGGAAGAATTTCTCAACCATCTTAACAGCATCCACCCAAATATACAATTCACCATGGAAAAAGAAATAGATGGCCAGCTCCCGTTCTTAGATGTCATGATCCTACGCAAAACTGACCTCCGACTGGGACACAAGGTCTACAGAAAACCCACCCACACAGACCGGTACCTACACAAAAACTCCAACCACCACCCACAGCAAAAAAAGAGGCATAATCAAGACACTGGTAGACCAGGCAAATCGGAACTGTGAAGCTCAGTTTCTCAGCACTGAACTCAATCATCTGAACTGGGCCCTACAGGCAAATGGCTACTCCAAAAATGAAATCATAAGAGCCATCAAACCTAGAAAACAACACCGAACTGAAGAAGAAAAACAGCCACCCACAAATAAAGTATTTCTGCCATACATCAAAGGGGTCATAGACCGCATGGGGAAACTTTTGAAAAAACACAACCTACAAACAGTATTCAAGCCCACCATAAAAATACAACAAATGTTACAGTCAGCAAAGGACAGAAGGGACCCCCTCACCACCGCAGGAGTATACCGGATACCTTGCAGTTGTGGCCAGGTATATATTGGAACCACAAAACGAAGCATCCACACCAGAATCAAAGAACATGAGAAACACTGCAGACTAAAACAACCCGAAAAATCAGCAGTAGCTGAACATGTCCTACACACTGGACATGAAATTCTATTTCAAAATACAGTGGTGCCCCGCATAGCGACATTAATCCGTTCCGGATTAATCGTCGCTATGCAGAAACATCGCTAAACGGATCGAAAAAACCCATAGGAACGCATTAAACTTGGTTTAATGCATTCCTATGGGGCCCAAACTCACAGTTCAGCAAAGTTCTTCCATAGTGCCGACATTTTTGCGCCCTCGGTAAGCGAGGGCAGGGTGCGAAAACACTTGTGGCGGCCATTTTGGGCACCGGCAGCCATTTTGGGACCGCCAATCAGCTGTTTAAAAGACATCGCAATGCGAAGATCAGTAAACGAAACGCTTACCGATCATCACAATGTGAGTTTTTGCCTATGTAAACATCGTAATGCCATTGCTTTTGCGATCGCAAAAGCGACATCGCTATGCGGATTCGTCGTTAAATGGTGCACTCGTTAAGCGAGGCACCAATGTACTGAAATACTGGACAACACCAGCAATCATTACGTCAGACTGCACAGGGAAGCCATTGAAATCCACAAGCACAGTTTCAACAAAAAAGAGGAAAGTATGAAGCTCAACAAAACTTGGCTTCCAGCTATCAAACATACTACATGCAAAAGGTCAACAAACTCTACCCACCCACAAGGACAGGGGATCACTACACACAAAAGACCAGCTAATGACACCCATCAACCACAGGAACAGGTAATCTCTTCCCCTTAGCACAACAATACACCCACAACAATACACACTAATCACCCATCTACAGGAAAAGACAAAAGCCTATCTCACACCCATAAATACTGCACTCCCAAGCCAACTACACCAGAGTACAAGTTGCTGTCCTCTGAAGATGCCGGCCACAGAGACTGGCGAAACGTCAGGAAGAACAACCTTCAGAACACGACCAAAGAGCCCGAAAAACCCAGAACAACCATTAGATCCCGGCCGTGAAAGCCTTCACAAAAAAATTAAAAGACACCTGCTTCTTGGGAGGAAAGTGATGACTAACCTAGACAACATCTTAAAAAGCAGAGACATCACCCTGCTGACAAAGGTCCGCACAGTCAAAGCTATGGTTTTTCCAGTAGCAATGTATGGAAGTGAGAGCCGGACCATAAAGAAGGCTGACCGCCGAAGAATTGATGCTTTTGAATTGTGGTGCTCTTGAGAGTCCCCTGGAATGCAAATACAACAAAACTATCCATTTTGAAGGAAATCTACCCTGAGTGCTCACTGGAAGGACAGATCCTGAAGCTGAGGCTCCAATACTTTGGCCATCTCATGAAAAGAGAAGATTCCCTGGAAAAGCCCCTGATGTTGGGAAAGCATGAAGGCAAGAGAAGAGGGCGACAGAGGACGAGATGGTTGGACAGTGTCATCGAAGCAACCAACATGAATTTGACACAACTCTGGGAGGAGGTGGAAGACAGGAGGGCCTGGCGTGCTCTGGTCCATGGGGTCATGAAGAGTTGGACATGACTTAACGACTAAACAACAACAAATATACTATTACACTCTTATAGTGTATAGTACTACAGTATAGTCTTCAGATACCCCATGAAACAAATGAAACTATTTCCTTTCAGTAGGTGGTCTTCATGATTAACTTTCAATGAATTTGTACCCTTGCCAATAGTCTTAGACATGCTTTCAGCATATTTAATAAAATAAATACATGTTAATAATAACTAATGGAAGTCCCATTGATCTCAGTGGGTCTGTTTAAATATGGATCCAAACCAGCTAAAATCCACTCCTTATATGCAATGTGAAGCATAAGGTTAAATAAGGAAGAGATAAATGCATTTGATTCATTCTAAACACTTGTACCAGAGGCTGTCAAACAGCATTCTGTATAGCTGGCATATAGAATTCTACAACTCTACATCTACTTGCACAGATGTAAAGTCTATTTGGCATTGCCCAGTCCCTTCATAGCTGGCTAGACCATCCAGCATATGGCTGATTTCAACAAGCATGAAATCTACTAACAAATCGAAACAGTTTAACCAGGCTGTGGATCGGACTTAAGAATGCATTATGTCTGGAAGTGACGTGGCAAAGAGTATAAACTCCCACTTGCCAACAATGCGGTTTCATCTCTGGAAATTATGCTGGGGAAAAGCAGTTCCTGGAATAACAGCTGGCAATGATGGCTGGAACTGAATGCACCAACTAACTTTCTGTTCATCCTTTCTTTTTGCAGACCAAAAATATGCATAACAGGACATCCATGTTCAGAAGCAGTGTCCCTCTGAATACCAAATGCTGACAACACAGAAGGAAAAGAGGGCTACCATCTTAATTCTCAGTTTATGAACTTCAAGAGAAATATGGAACCATGGCAGAGATTTGGACTAGGTGATCTTTGAGATCTCATTCAATCATAACTGCTGGATAGCTCAGTAGTTTAGGCATATAGCTGCAGAGCCAGAGGCAGTTCAATTCTCCACTGTGCTTCCTGACACAGGCTGGACGCAGTGATCCATAGGGTCCCAGCTCTGCAGGTCTAACATCATGATGATGATGATGATGATGATGATGATGATGATGATGATGATGATGATGATGATGATGATGATGATGATGATGATGATGATGAACTCTCACGGTAAACAAAATAACTGGAATTTGTAGAATTGGCCATGTACCCAGTGTGGTATTGTAAATAGAGTGATGGACACTGGAGACCAATATTCAGATCGCCACTTGGCTATGAAAACTCACTGGGGGAATGAAGCTGGTAAAACCACTATTGAATATCTCACTTATCTGGAAAGCCCTGTTAGGATTATTATAAATGAGTCCCACTTAATGGCACATAACTAACTACAGAATTAGCCTAATCAAGTAGGGCACTTCTTACAATCTTATACTTACTCATCAATTTAATACTGCATTTATAGCTCATCATTCTGGTTCTACTTACAAGCTTCCACAATGGCTTATGTCAAAAAGTTAAACAAGCAGGAATACAAAACATTGTAACTTCATAGTGCTTAAATTCAGTAGCCCAGTCATCGTTGTAGTTACCCTTTAAAGGGGTTGATACTATTGTCAATTAAGGACTTCATGATGGACAATGCATATCCTTACTCACTACACTAGCTCCTTCAAAAAGCCACTTTCAGAAGAGGCGTAACTTCATATTTTTTTGTAAATCTATTTGGGCAAATATCCCAGGTCCTCTGTTAAAGGTGGTAATCATGAAGAGAAATGTGCCCCTTTCTCTGAAATGGAGATAGAAACGAAGCATGAGACTGTCCCCATTGTTGTGTTGTTTTTCTGATACACTTCTAGCATATCAGAATGTGACACATATAAGAGTCCCAGTCCCCTTCTCCCATATAGCTTGAAACTGGGGGACAAGGAGTCATTCCATCAGCTCTGAGAAGCCTCATAGGAGCCTTGCAGAGAATATTATGCACTCCCTGTCATAACCTAGCAAGACATGGGCTAGCTCCCTTCTTTTCCACACACATATAACTCAGATGGTGACAAATCCCAGGGCAATCTCCTGGGTTGGCCTTTCTATATGACCAGCAGACAGTGAGCCATTACAGGAAATAGTCTAGTTCATCCTGTCTCCAGCTACCTCAAACTTCAGGATGATCAGGAAAAGTAACATCACATATATGACATTTACTGATGGCTTTTTAGCAGTGAATACAGTTTTGCTGCTCAGTGGGAAATCCCATTTATCCATGCCAAGGGGCATAACACAAAATGTGGGACATGAGACGGCTCAAATATTCTTGGAGGTGCATTGAAAAAAAAACCCATAATTTACCACACAAGCAGCTTTTGTAATTCCGAACTCCAATATGTGTTCATAATTCAAAACCAACATGACTTGAATGCCAAGATCTACATTGTTTTCTACGCTGATTTATATTGTGGTCAAAACTGAAGAAACTGTGCCTAGACTTTAATACAAAATAATGTACTTATACATGCTCCATTTTCTTTTCTTTCTAGGTAAGTTAAAATCAAGATATATTTTTTCTGAGCTTTAGAAGATAATTATAGATAGGACATGAGTGGTGGGTGGATGGGCAGACAGGCGCACAGAGAGAAAGAGAGAAAGACATTCTGGTTAGAGCACAGACATATTTCAGGCAGACCTTCCTATTTGAGAAATCAGATTACAAAGGAATCCCACATTTAAATTCTGAGGACCAGTCACACAAAGCAAGCTAATTTGCTCCTGGTTTGTACTTAGACCCTTCCAGTAGTTAAGGAACTCCCTCTTCTACTGATGAATTACCTTCAACACCTGTTTCTATCCTTAGAAACAAAACATAAACACTGTGCAACTGACATTTAGAAGTGCTTTCAGCAAGACTAAGGACAGGACAGGAGAATCATACCTTTTACACAGTGTCTTGCCACAGCTAACAAGCGGTCCAATCAGGGAAAAATAAACGACAGCTTCTGAACTATCTTTGGTTTAGATGGTGTTACTTTAATAAAGATACAGCACTTGTACTTCACATTTCCCTGGTGGAGCATAGACTGTCTTTTGGGAAAAGACCAAGTTAAAATAGGCACTGAGCACTTGTGCCTTTTTTTGTCATCTGTTATCATTTTCCAATTCCCACTGAGTAGCTGAGCCACAATTTCTTTCCTATATTTTTGCTACACACATACCTGAAGATTTTTGGGTTTTTGTTTTGTTTTGTTTTTGCTTTTAGTGTCTCTTACTAATTCAGATTCTTAGTTTTTGTCTTCCTAATTCCATTCCTGTACTGTAATTTTTTGCTATTTGTCTGTACTCTGCCTGGCCTTCTTTCCATTTCATATATGTGCCTTTTCTATTTTCAGGTCCTCTCTGAGCTTTTTGTGCAGCCACATTGGGTTTTTTTTGTTTTGTTTTGGGTTTTTTGCTGTCTTCCACTTTTTTCCCCCTATTTCACGAACAGCTATCCCCAAAACCTCACTGTAAGTATTTTGGAGTTCTTTTATACTATACCAGAGCCTTCTTTACCTCAAGCTGGTATCCCAGATAAATCAGGTTTCCATGAAAGGGTTTCTCATTCTAAATAAAACCCTCTCTGGTAAAGTGTAGCTTCATGTGACATGGGTTTATTTTCCTTCCTTCCTTCTGGGTTCGTTTTTCTTAGTTTCATATGTAAAGTATATCACAGAAGTGAGCACACTCCCTCACATTTCATAAATATTTTAGTATGTCTTTTCATGTGACAACACTGAAGAAATTACACTTAGTTACAATGTAAAACAGTGAGTATACAGCTTGTGTAAAAGTGTAAATGTGCTGTCCCCTCAAAATAACGCAACACACACAGTCATTAATGTCTAAACCGCTGACAACAAAGTGAGTACACTCCTAAGTGACAATGTCCAAATTGGGCCCAAGTAGCAGTTTTCCCTCCCAGGTGTCATGAGACCCGTTAGTGTCACAAGTCTTAGGCGCGAAGGGAGAGCAGGTGTTATAGCTCTCACTCTCTCAGATTGGTCATTGGAAGTTCCAGTGGCACCTCATAGTATGAACTATCTGACGAACTGAAAAAACGAATTGTTGCTCTAAATAAAAACAGCCTAGGCTATAAGAAGATTGCCAAAACCTGAAAATGAGCTACAGCACGGTGGCCAAGACCATACAGTGGTTTAACAGGACAAGTTCCACTCAGAACAGGCCCCGCCATGGTCGACCAAAGAAGTTGAGTGCCTGTGCTCAGCATCATATCCAGAGGTTAGCTTTGGGAAATAGACATATGAGTGCTGCCAGCATTGCTGCAGAGGTTGAAGGGCTGGGGGGTCAGCCTGTTGGTGCTCAGACTATACGCCGCACACTGCATCAAGTTGCTCTCCAGGGCTGTCGTCCCAGAAGGAAGCCTCTTCTAAAGATGATGCACAAGAAAGCCCGCAAACATTTTGCTGCAGAGAAACAGACCAAGGACATGGATTTCTGGAACCATGTCCTGTGGTCCGGTGAGACCAAGAAAAATGTATTTTGGTTCAGATGGTGTCAAGCGTGTGTGGCAGCAACCAGGCAAGGAGTACAGAGAAAAAGCAAAGCACTCTGTTTATATACTGCCGCATAGCACTCTCTGGGCGGTTTACAAGTTAATTATGCAGGCTACACATTGCCCCCCCCCCCAGCAAGCTGGGTACTCATTTTACCAACCTCGGAAGGATAGAAGGCTGAGTCAACCTTGAGCCGGCTACCTGGGATTGAACCCCAGGTCGTGAGCAAAGACAAGTGTATCATTTACAGTCAAGCATGGTGGTAGGAGTGTCATGGTCTTGAGATTAGACTACTGTAATGCACTCTATGTGGGGCTACCTTTGAGATTGATGCAGAAGCTTCAAATGGTGCAGAATGCGACGGCCAGACTTCTCAGTGGGATGATAAAATATCAGAATATTTCCCCCACTCTGGCTGCCTTACATTGGTTGTTCGTTTCTATATTGATTTCAAAGTGTTAATGATGATGTATAAAGCCCTAACCAGTTTAGGACCTCGATATCTAGCAGAACGTCTCCTCCCACCTAGATCTACCCGAAACACTCATTCTAGCTAGGAAGGGTGGCTGAGGGGCCTAACGCTGAGGGAGGCCCAGAGGGAAAGAACAAGAAACTGGGCCTTCTCGGCAGTGGCCCCTTGCCTTTGGAACAGTCTGCCCCCAGAGATCTGTCTGGCTCCCTCTCTGGGTCTTTTTAAGAGCCAACTTATGACCTGGCTCTTTAAGGAGGCTTTCCCTCCTGTCATCACTTAAATATTTTTCCCCCATCTTGAACCACATCACTACTGGTTTTTATTCTATGTTTTTATTATATCTATTATTGTTAGCCACCCAGAGTAGACTTCAGTCTAAATGGGCAGGGTATAAATTTAATAAATAAATAAATAAATGGTCTGAGGCTGCATGAGTGCTGCCAGCACTGGGGAGCTATAATTCATTGATGCAACCATGAATGCCAACATGTACTGTGACATACTGAAGCAGAGCATGATCCCCTCCCTTCAGATACTGGGCCACAGTACAGTATTCCATAATGATAACGACCCCAAACACACCTCCAAAACAACCACTGCCTTGCTAAAGAAGCTAAGGGTAAAGGTGATGGACTGGCTAAGCATGTCTCCAGACCTAATCCCTATTGAGCATCTGTGGGCCATCCTGAAATGGAACATGGAGCTGCACAAGGTCTCTACCATCCACCAGCTCTGTGATGTCATCATGGAGGAGTGGAAGAGGACTCCAGTGGCAACCTGTGAAGCTCTGGTGAACTCTGTGCCCAAGAGGGTTAAGGCAGTGCTGCAAAATAATGGTGGCCACACAAAATATTGACACTTTGTGCCCAATTTGGACATTGTCACTTAGGGATGTACCCACTTTTGTTGCCAGCAGTTTAGACATTAATGGCTGTGTATTGTGTTGTTTTGAGGGGACAGCACATTTGCACTGTTATACAAGCTGTATACTCACTGCTTTACATTGTAGCTAAGTGTCATTTCTTCAGTGTTGTCACATGAAAAGGCAAACTAAAATGTGAGGGGGTGTGCTCACTTCTGTGATATACTGTAACGTATAATGAAGGGAAATTGGCTCAAATAATCAAACAGGATTTTTCTTTAGGGACTATAGGTAATAGGTCTGAAGACAAAAGTAGATTCTTGGATATAAGCAGTAAAGGTTAAAACAATACTAAGATCTAAGTAGGGACGTGGTGGCGCTGCGGGCTAAACGGCAGAAGCCTTTGTGTGCTGCAGGGTCAGAAGACCAGCAGTCTAAGATCGAATCCACGCAACGGAGTGAGCTCTCGTCGCTTTGTCCCAGCTCCTTGCCAACCTAGCACTTCGAAAGCATGTAAATGCAAGTAGATAAATAGGTACCTTTTCGGTGGGAAGGTACACAGTGTTCTGGGCCTAAGTCACGCTGGCCACGTGACAACGGAAACTGTCTTCGGACAAACGCTGGCTCTACGGCTTGGAAACGGGGATGAGCACGACTGACTAAAAAATGTCAAGGGGAACCTTTACCTTACCTAAGATCTAAGTACCTTGTTTGCCCCAAAATAAGACCTAACCTGAAAATAAGCCCTAGTATGATTTTTCAGGATGTCCGTAATATAAGCCTTACCCCCAAAATAAGCCCTAGTTAAGTGAAACCCCACCCTCCACCATTGAGCAGCATTGTGCATCAACCAGAACATGACATGATGTAAAATAAAATATCCCCTGAAAATAAGCTCTGATGCATTTTTGTAGCAAAAATTAATTAGATCCTGTCTTATTTTCGGGGAAGCACAGTACTTTTCTCCAGAATGTAAAGTTTGCAATAATTACATTACAGATTCTGAATCTTCCTTTGTTCTTATTTGCTGTCTAGTCAGAACTGATTTATGCTAGCCCCAATAGGGCTTTCAAGGTAAGTGAGATATTTAAGGAGGAGCTTTACCACTTCTACACTACAGTACTAGTGAGTTCCCCTCTTTTTAATTTTAAAAAAATAGTTTACATGGCTAAGCATGGATTCAAACCCAGGCCTTCAAGGTCCTAGTCTGTCAGTCCATCCTATACACCACACTGGGTACACACATTCAAACTACTACAGACAGACTTCACATCAAAAACTCTACTGCAGACCAATACTCTCAAACAGACTTCTAGTTTCTTTTACCTTTCTGCTCTAACTTTTATGATCTTTCTCTCTAGACAGTCATATAACTACTTGCTTTACTGCCATCTCCTTCTACACCAGTATTTCCCAAACTGCAACTTGCGACGTGTTTTCTGAAGGGTCACAGGGTCCTTGTTTAATAATTTCTTCCTTGACCTTTCAGAGCGGGATGTTAAAGTTAATGTGCATGTGTACATATGAGAAACAGGCCCTTTGAGGGGAGAAAGAAGCCTCTACTTTCTGAGAATGGATGACTTCACCCCATTAAAAATGTCTTTTTATGCAAATATGACAGGAGGGTCGCAAATTATTTTACTATTATAAAAGAGGTCATGACTTGAAAAAGGTTGGGAACCACTGTTCTAACCAATCACATCTCAACTTTTTATCTTAACAGATCCTGAGACCACACTCCCACAACATCTCAGAAGATACAAAGAAGATTTTAAAGTTATAATTTAAGACTTGCATTTGACAACTCATTTAAAGTCAGTTGTATCAGATATGGTTGTCTATTATCGATTTAGAAAAATGAGCGGCTACAGTGTATGCAAACACCAGGATTACTCTAATGCTAAAAAGGGACACTGCTTTAACATCATATAAAATAAATATGCACATATCTCTGCATTGCTACAGCTTTATAGTTTGCTGTTACAGAAAAGAACTTGAATAAAATGAAGAATAATACCTATCAGGACTGTTTTCCTTTCTACCATTTTCTTCACTTGTTCCACTGGAAAAGTAAAGAAATGATCTGTCTAACCTGCACACAGTTTAACTGATGTACAAAAATACTTGAGCTGCTAAGGCCACCCACCTAGAATGTCTATCTTTTTGCACAATGTCTTTCTCCTCTACATAACCCTTACCCTGCCCCTTGCCTAGATTACTTGATGTTCATCTTTGGTGATGATTTCTCCTTCTCTGGACCATAGTTGCCCTGGAAACATATTTTCAATATATATGCCACTAAAATAAGAACTCCCCTTCATGGATTGCTGCCTTCTCATGGCAAAGGGGCTTGACTAATTCAGAGAAGCTATAACACTGTCAGGAATTGGGGGGGGGATGCACTGAAGAAAACAGGGTTACCACCAGCCTCCAAGGTCCCCGCAGAGAGGTAAAAAACACAAGACAAGATCTTCTTCTTCAAAGCTTATATATGTACAGTCTTCACAAAATACTCCAGCAGCATGTCGTCTAGTAATTCTCCAACTCTCCACAATACATGTGTCCCTGTGTACAACATATAGCACAAATAACCAATCAGCTAGCATTACCTCATCCTACATGATCTCATATGATTACATCAGCCTTCTGCCTAGTCAGCATGACTCAGCTTTATACACAGTTGTACAATACAGCCAATTAACAACTTCCTTCACACATTCAGCTTAAGATGTCAATTTCTTCTATTACAACCCTTGCAATTTCCTGACATCCCCTTCAAATTTACATCTGTTCTGAATGAATGCTTTGTTCCATGAATGCTCTATGCTTCTGTATGCTCAGAGGCTTAGTGAATATATCTACTAAATCATTTTCACTCTCACAATATTTTAACATAACTTATTTCTGTTTCACAGCTTCTCTTACATTACAGTATTTATTATCAATGTGCTTTGTTCTGCACCTCATTCTCTCTGTAGTAGCCATCTGAATACATGTGGTGTTATCCTCATTTATTGTAATGGGCACATTTACTTCAATACAGAAATCTTTAACCAATTGCTTATACCATGTGATTTCATTTACTGTTTCTGAGAGCGGTATGAATTCAGATTCAGCAGTAGAAGTTGCTACAGACGTTTGCTTTCTGAAATTCTATCCTATTAACACACCTGCAAAGTTTATTACATACCCAAACAAGGATTTTCAGTCTTCCACGTCTGTTGCCCAATCACTGCCTGTGATTGGGGCCAGTGGCAGTGGTGGACACGTACGTTGATGGTCCTCCTTAACTCCAGCTGTGTGGGGGTATTTGTACATGAATACGAATACCACCATCTTTAGTTTCAATCTTTGCAGCCAAAGGATGTGGACAAGATCCTTGCAGAAGAGAAGGCTACCACATGTGTGCTGGATCATTGTCCTTCTTGGCTTATATCATCAGCCAGAAAAGAACTGGCCAAGGGAGTAAGGGGAGTGGTGAATGCCTCCTTGCAACAAGGAAGGGCTCCAACATGACAAAAGGAGACAACAGTCTTTGGCCAATCTTTGATTAAATATTCCAATGATTACGACATGAATCAGTATGAAAGGGTGTGTGTTTCTTAATTTGTACAGTATTATGATTCTCTGGAATGGAGCTTTATCTCATCTCATACATTTTTTGCAAAATATGTGCACTCTTATTTTGATGTTTTCTTTCTATATGATTTCAATTAAAACAACATTTCAGACAGACTAAAATTATAACTTTATCCAACGTCACCTGACCCCTTACATATTTTTGTTTTAGGCCCTACTCCATGAAGAGCGGAAGATCTTGAAAAATGATCCCCCTAGATCCCACACTGCTCCTGCCTCTCTATGATTATATAGCCAGTAGCCACCACTTCCAAGAAGAGAGGAATGATGCAGGCAGACGGATAGACTGCAGAAAACTGTGCTGCAAATGCCAGTGAAACAGTGTGAAAGAAGTGATCAGTAGGGAAATGCTTACTGGTAAATCATCTACTCTTAAAATTCCTTTTTGTGAAAAAAAATGTTCACAGTTGAACACTCAGATCAGTTCTCATTTTAAAATAACTAAAGAAATGACTTTTTGAGTTCATTAGAAGATATGGGTTTTTTTTTTCATTTTGTGCCATCTTGCAGAATAAAGTTGTAGCTTTTTGCCATTTCTTCTAGGATTTCCAGTAAACACACAAACCAAATGGGCCATATGGAAGTCAGGGTTGCTCCTTCCTTTCAATGCTTTCATCTGCTACTTATATTCCTCTTCAAATACCTTCAGTTGCCCTCCTCCAACACCACAGCCTGCCTGTTGCTGCACGTAAAAATACCCACTTCAGCTCCCTTAACTATGTTTCAGTACAGTAATGCGCCAGAGAAAGTATCAAATATTTATTCATGTGCGTCAGATCAGGGTTGGAATAAAGGATGGCAATATTATCACTGGCAGGCATTCTATGTTTAAGACTAGAAAAGAAGAACTGTATATACCTGCATCATAACAACATCGGGCATACACTGGTAGATTAGACAAGCACATTGAATATCCATTTAGCTTCCAGCAGTGCCCACCCCTGGTCCTTTCAAAGAAAATCACACACACCCCACTTCCAAAACATCCATGGACAGCTATGCAAACTATTAAGTGGGAAAAATAAGCTCCCTCATAAACCTAGTGGAATCTGCTGATGCCCCAAAAGCACCGAAATTAGGTTTTTAAAATATTTGGGCACATAAAAGCCAGTAACACAAGCAAATATTCAGATGCAGCCATATTTGTGGGGAAACTGCAAAAGATTATTATCACATGGACCCAATAAAGACCCAAGTTCGCAAAGGTAATGTGTGGGCAGTCCTGGCTGTTTGTGAAGTCCTCCATGAGAACTGTAGAAAAGCTCTCGTATTTATTATTTAAATAAAAGAAATACTAGAAAAATGCATCTTTCTCTTATTAAAATGTATATAATATTTTCCAGCAATTAAACTTTTGAAAGCATGTCTGCTCTATTTTGTTTTGTTTTGTAGTACTGTACTGTGGCTCACCGTGTTTCGAGCACAGTATGTGGGTACAGTGACCTGCAAAATCATTAACGAACAACAGGAACTCTGAAATACGAGAACTGGAATGCTTAGGATGCAGGATTACACCATATTCTGTAAGAGATGGGAAATTGCTTACTCTTGCTTTTTTGGATTTTAGACATGCTGAGAGGATCAATCTGAATGTTACAAATAACTTGTCATCAGAGCTGAAATCATATTACTGTTCAAGAGACATGAGTCAAGCAGTCTTCCGTGACCCAGCAATCAAACTTAGAATGGAAGAACGTGTTTATTTCCTAAAGTCAGAAGCTAATGAACAGGGAGAAAAAACAGGACCATTTTCATGTGGGATTGGTGGACGAGACGAGAGAGGGTAAGGCTGTGTCTGTTGGGTTTCTTCTATGGTTTTGGCTCTTGGTTTGATTACAACAATTATGTGCTGTGCTCACCACACATCTGGTGCTAAGGGAAGAGACTACAGCTTATAGGAACCACTGAGAGCTGAAAGGAAGTGGGTCGCTCACTCCACTGAGGGAAGAGCTAGCAGCTGTCACATCTACAATTGCTGTCAGAGTCTTTTATTTATTCTTGATTTTTTTATCTTGATTACAAAATCCATTAATTAATCCCTGCCAATACTTAAAATCTTCTTCTAATTTTATTTGGAGCATCCTAAATAAAAAAGTAATTTTTGCTAATATTTTCATTTTGATCATAGAGATTCTCCCAAACTACGATAGTTTCAATTTAGAATACTTCTGCAATTTATCTTTAATATCACTTTTTAATTTATTAAAATTTTGCTCCTTAAATTTTTGAGTCAGTTTAACTATATTTATACCTAAATATTTAATATAATTATACATTTTAAAACCATATTTATTTACAAACGTTTCTTGTTCATATTTATTATAATTAAACATCATTATTTGTGTTTTTTGCCAGTTAGTCCTGTTATTTCCCCAAATTTTTCTAAATGGTTTTTAGTATTATCCATACTTTCTAATGGATTTTAATGGTCAATAATGAGCTATCGGAAAATAAATTAATCTTAATTGTATTATTTTTACCTAATCCTTTAATTAATTCATCATTTCTTGTTGCATTAGATAACAGTTCTAGAACCATACAAAACAATATTGATGAAAGTGGACAGCCTTGTCTTGTACCTCGGCCTAGAAAAACCCGCTCTGTTAAACCATCATTAACTAATACTTCTGAAGTATTATCTGAATATAATTGATCTATAACTCCTATAAATCTTCTGCCAAATCCCCAACCCTTTATAAGGAGCTTTAATGTTGGCCATTCCACACAATCAAAAGCCTTAAATATGTCTAGTGATAAAACAGTTGCCTTTGTTTTTCCTTTTCCACCTCATATATACTATTCAATACTCACCTAGTTAAATTATCTATCTGTCTTTCCTTTATAAAACCACACTGATCCTCTTTAATATAATTTGCTATAAATCTATTTTTTTCCTCTTCATGGATTGCTGCCTTGTCGTGGCGAAGGGGCTTGAGTAACTCAGAGAAACTATGGGCTATGCCGTGCAGGGACACCCAAGACGGACAGGACATAGTGGAGAGTTCCGACTAAACGCAATCCACCTGGAGTAGGAAATGGCAAGCCACTCCAGTATCTTTGCCAAGAACGCCCCATGATCAGAAACAAAAGGCTAAAAGATATGACGCTGGAAGATGGGCCCCTCAGGTCGGAAGGCGTCCAACATGCTACTGAGGAAGAGCGGAGGACAAGTACAAGTAACTCCAGAGCTAATGAAGTGGTTGGGCCAAAGCTGAAAGGACGCTCAGCTGTGGACGTGCCTGGAAGTGAAAGGAAAATCCAATGCTGCAAAGAAAAATACTGCATAGGAACCTGGAATGTAAGATCTATGAACACTGGGAAGCTGGAGGTGGTCAAACAGGAGATGGCAAGAATAAACATCGACATCCTGGGCATCAGTGAACTAAAATGGACAGGAATGGGCGAATTCAGCTCAGATGATTATCATATCTACTATTGTGGACAAGAATCCCGTAGAAGGAATGGAGTAGCCGTCATAGTCAACAAAAGAGTGGGAAAAGCTGTAATGGGATACAATCTCAAAAATGATAGAATGATGTCAATACGAATCCAAGGCAGACCATTCAACATCACAATAATCCAAGTTTATGCACCAACCAGCATGGCTGAGGAGACTGAAATTGAACAATTCTATGAAGATCTACAACACCTTCTAGAACTGACACCAAAGAAAGATGTTCTTCTCATTCTAGGGGACTGGAATGCTAAAGTAGGGAGCCAGGAGATAAAAGGAACAACAGGGAAGTTTGGCCTTGGAGCTCAGAACGAAGCAGGACAAAGGCTAATAGAGTTTTGTCAAGAGAATAAGCTGGTCATCACAAACACTCTTTTCCAACAACACAAGAGGCGACTCTATACATGGAAATCACCAGATGGGCAATATCGAAATCAGATTGATTATATTCTCTGCAGCCAAAGATGGAGAAGCTCTATACAGTCAGCAAAAACAAGACCTGGAGCTGACTGCGGTTCTGATCATCAGCTTCTCATAGCAAAATTCAAGCTTAGACTGAAGAGAGTAGGAAAAACCACTGGGCCACTCAGGTATAATCTAAACCAAATCCCTTATGAATACACAGTGGAAGTAAAGAACAGATTTAAGGAACTAGATTTGGTGGACAGAGTGCCTGAAGAACTTTGGATAGAGGCTCGTAACATTGTCCAGGAGGCAGCAACGAAAACCATCCCAAAGAAAAGGAAATGCAAGAAAGCAAAGTGGCTGTCCAACGAGGCCTTAGAAATAGCAGAGAGGAGAAGGGAAACAAAATGCAGGGGAGATAGGGAAAGTTACAGAAAATTGAATGCAGACTTCCAAAGAATAGCAAGGAGAGACAAGAGGGCCTTCTTAAATGAACAATGCAAAGAAATAGAGGAAGATAACAGAAAAGGAAAGACCAGAGATCTGTTCAGGAAAATTGGACATATTAGAGGAACATTTTGCGCAAAGATGAACATGATAAAAGACAAAAATGGGAGGGACCTAACAGAAGCAGAAGACGTCAAGAAGAGGTGGCAAGAATACACGGAGGAATTATATCAGAAAGATGTGGATATCCCGGACAACCCAGACAATGTAGTTGCTGACCTTGAGCCAGACATCCTGGAGAGCGAAGTCAAGTGGGCCTTAGAAAGCCTGGCTAACAACAAGGCCAGTGGAGGTGATGGCATTCCAGTTGAACTATTTAAAATCTTGAAAGATGATGCTGTTAAGGTGCTACATTCAATATGCCAGCAAGTTTGGAAAACTCAACAGTGGCCAGAGGATTGGAAAAGATCAGTCTACATCCCAATCCCAAAGAAAGGCAGTGCCAAAGAATGCTCCAACTACCGTACAATTGCACTCATTTCGCACGCTAGCAAGGTTATGCTCAAAATCCTACAAGGTAGGCTTCAGCAGTATGTGGACCGAGAACTCCCAGAAGTACAAGCTGGATTCCGAAGAGGCAGAGGAACTCGAGACCAAATTGCTAACTTGCGCTGGATTATGGAGAAAGCCAGAGAGTTCCAGAAAAATATCTACTTCTGCTTCATTGACTATGCGAAAGCCTTTGACTGTGTGGACCACAGCAAACTATGGCAAGTTCTTAAAGAAATGGGAGTGCCTGACCACTTTATCTGTCTCCTGAGAAACCTATATGTGGGACAGGAAGCAACAGTTAGAACTGGTCATGGAACAACTGAGTGGTTCAAAATTGGGAAAGGAGTACGGCAAGGCTGTATATTGTCCCCCAGCTTATTTAATTTATATGCAGAATACATCATGCGGAAGGCTGGACTGGAAGAAACCCAAGCCGGAATTAAGATTGCCGGAAGAAATATCAACAACCTCCGATATGCAGATGATACCACTCTGATGGCAGAAAGTGAGGAGGAATTAAAGAACCTTGTAATGAGAGTGAAAGAGGAGAGTGCAAAAAACGGTCTGAAACTCAACATCAAAAAAACTAAGATCATGGCCACTGGTCCCATCACCTCCTGGGAAATAGAAGGGGAAGATATGGAGGCAGTGTCAAATTTTATCTTCCTGGGCTCCACGATCACTGCAGATGGAGACAGCAGCCCTGAAATTAAAAGGCGCCTTCTTCTTGGGAGGAAAGCGATGACAAATCTGGACAGCATCTTGAAAAGCAGAGACATCACCTTGCCAACAAAAGTCCGAATAGTCAAAGCTATGGTTTTTCCTGTCGTGATGTATGGAAGTGAGAGCTGGACCATAAAGAAAGCAGACCGCCGAAGAATTGATGCCTTTGAATTGTGGTGCTGGAGGAGGCTCTTGAGAATCCCCTGGACTGCAAGGAGAACAAACCTATCAGTTCTAAAGGAAATCAACCCTGAGTGCTCACTGGAAGGACAGATCCTGAAGCTGAGGCTCCAGTACTTTGGCCATCTAATGAGAAGAAAAGACTCCCTGGAAAAGACCCTGATGTTGGGAAAGTGTGATGGCAAGAGGAGAAGGGGACGACCGAGGATGAGATGGCTGGACAGTGTCTGCGAAGCAACCAACATGAACCTGACACAACTCCGGGAGGCAGTAGAAGACAGGAGGGCCTGGCGTGCTCTGGTCCATGGGGTCACGAAGAGTCGGACACGACTAAACGACTAAACACACACACATAAATCTATTTAACCCATTTGCTAGTATAGCAGTAAAAATCCTTGCATCTTGATTTATTAAAGATATAGGCCTATGCGATCCTGATGTGTTAAATCCTTGTTGGGTTTTAGGATAAGAATCATTAATGAGTATTTCCAAGAAGGCGGAATTGTTTCTCCTTCCAATATTTTATTATAAAACATTTTTAGCTTAGGTATCAATATGGAACTAAAATGTTTACAATATTCTGGAGCCAATCCATCAGGGCCTGGTGTTTTACCATTTCTCAGTTTATTAATAACTTCAGCAATTTCATCTTCTTTAATCTCTTATAATATTCTTTTATCACATCCCAATAATTTAGTTTTAAAATTCTCATTTATATAATTTTCTATATTCTCTTTCAGTACATGGTTTCCTTTATCTAATTTCTAATAAAATTCTTGAAAAATCTTCAATTTATCTTTCATTATATTACACCTCTTACCTGTTCTATCTTTAATTACCCCTATCGTGTTTTTTAATCTTCTGTTTTTACACATTCTAGCTAATAATTTTGAATTTTTATTGCTAAATTTAAAAAATCCCTCTGGACTTTCTCTATCTCTAATTTTTTTAGTTCCTTTCTCTTTGCCTGCATTTCTGCACATAATGATTCTAAAGTGCTGGAACAGGGTCAGCAGGCAGCAGAGAGCAGGGAAGTGGCCATGGAGGTTACTGTTGATGGAAGGATTTGTGACAAAACCCAAAGGAGGAAAAGACATATGGTGTTAGTCAGAGGCTTTCTACTAAGGAGGACAGAGGCAGCAGTTTGCAGACTTGACAGAATGGTTCAGGAGGTCTGCTGCCACCCTGTTTGGTTTCTTAGAGCATGGCCTGCACTCCATGAAAAAGGGCAACTAGCAAGTGATGAACTGCACCTTATGAGAGCTGAGGAGAACATATTCACTAGACATCTTGCTAAGATATTCAGAAGGACTGATCTCTGCTGGGGAAGGGTGACAATCTTCCTGAGGTGAAGGAGGCAACTACTGGAGCCAAATGTACTAGTGATGCATCAGAAATTGGGATAATACTACCTGGACTTGCAAATGGAACAGAGAGGTCAAATTTGAAGTAGCTCAAGGAGAAGTTCCACTGTTTCAAATGTCAGTACACCAAGTGCAGAACATGGGGAAAAAACAAGAAGATTCTTAGCACGGGAAGACAAATATGATCTCCCCAGCATTACTGAATCCTGGTGGGATGAGACTCATGACTGGAATGTACAGAATAAAAGATATAAATTACTTAAAAGGAACATATGAAAGAGGAAGGAAGAAGTAGTAGCACTGCACATAAAGGATGTGTGCCACTACAAGGAAATCCATAAGGTAGAACATGGAAAGCTGGTTGAGAGCATTTGGGTAAACATCAAAGGAGAAACAGCAGTGACATTGCTATTTGTGGGTCTGCTGCAGACCTCCTATCCAGACTGAGGAGCTAGATGATACCCTCCTAGATAAAATTACCCAACACTCAGAGATGAGACATAGTAACAATGGGAGATTTTAACTACCTTAACATCTGTTAGAAGTCCAACTAACCCAGGATCGCAAGGTACACCAAATACCTCAATTGCCTTGCTGACAACTTAATCTTCCTGAATGTTGAAGGAGTGACAAGAGGATCAGCTGTCCTGGATCTGATTCTAAATAACAGGGAAGAAGTGGGCACTGAGGTGGAAATAGTAGGAATCTATGCCCTAATGGGAAAAGGGAAAACTGAGAAGAAACAAGCACTCTGGACTTCCGGCAAGCTGATTTCAACAAGTTTAAAGAAACACTGGATGAGATCTCAAGGTCAAGAGCACTTTAATAAAAGGGAGCCCCTGGTAAAGGGAAGTTTCTTAAGGGAGAGAAACAGAAAGAATCTAAGGTGGTTCCATAACTATCTTTCAAGATGAGCTAGATGAGGAATGACAAATCACTAACAAGGAGGGTAAGAGAGGAGTAGAGAGAAGAACTGTGTAGAGAGAAGGTTAGAAAGCTAAAGGCCAAAATGAGTTTAGACAACCAAGAGAAGATAAAAGTAACAAAAAGCTTTTTTTTCAGCCACGCTGGGAGCAAGAAGAAAAAGGAGGCAGTAGATCTGCTGTGTGAAGAGGACAGAGAATTATTAAGGGAGAACAGAGAGAGAAGCCAGGACTGCTGAACACATATTTTGACACTGTCTGTTAGCTTTCTGCCTGCTGACCAAATATCACATTTTTTCGCCCTTGTTCAGTATTCCCAATGTCAAGAATCTGAAGTATTTGCTAGAGCATACAGTTTCTCCATCTCAGTTACGATTAGCTTCATATTGAGACTGATAATTCTTCAAATTCTATAGCCAGCAGAACAGTCCTATCTTAGACTGATAAGGTTAGCTGTCTTCTGCACAATTTTCCCAACCTACAGCATATCCAGTTCAGTCAGACAGGAAACTTTATGACGGGGTTCTGAGGTGCCTGAAGCCTCCATGCATATGATCCTTTCTGGACAGCTGGTAAGTTCAGAGTATTCAACAAGATACCCTAGTCTATGGTGATCAAGGGAAGCTAATGCTGTATATAACAACAGTTCTGTTAATTTGTATTTTCATTTGAACAGGATCCACTACTATAGAGTTTGCCAAAGATGACCTGATTGTAACTTTGTTATTGCTAAATGATCTGGAAGTAACTTCGACAGCCAGCCCATTCAAAGGCCTGGGCTACTGTAATGCAGAATGCCATGTTTATATATGGGATCAGTGTCTGGTTTGCCTGTGAGGGACTCATGGTCAACTTTATGCTTGATCACATCAATAAGAAAGTTGCAGGAAGCAGGGGGGAAAGGAGAATACTGATTACTGGAACATGGAAATTCAAAAAAAAATTCCACATACCATTCAGTCAAACGATTATCCGTGGCAGGAATAGCACTGTTGAACAAATTATGTTTCAAAGTACCATCGTCATTTTAGAAGATTAATGTTAATGCTAGTATTAAAGGGGATATCCCTTGTTTTTTCTTAAGTCTAATACATGCAGGAAATCTTCCCAAACACTCAATACTCACAGCTCCTGTCCCTTATTTAGATCTTTGAACCAGTACTGATACCCATTTAAAAAGGCAAACAATCCTCTACTCACATTATACTGAGAATGAAGATATGCCAATTTTGAGGTGGTTCTAGGCAGGTTGTTTTCATAGGCCCCTGTGTTTCACCATTTTGTCCCTTCTCCCTTCCCCAGCATGGTTACTCTGCTGTTTCTCATCTTCAGCTTACCATGTGACACAGCAGGAAGTGTTATGCAATGAAGTCCCTGATGTCTATGTTCAAACTATGAGCATCATATTCCCCAGAGTATAGAAATTAAATTCCAGATAAATTAACCCAATGGATGCAGCAATAATCTGAAATGTTATGTGATACAAATTATCAGTCCCTATATGTGCCTGGTGGACGTGGCGGCACTGCGGGTTAAACCGCAGAAGTCTCTGTTCTCCAAGGTCAGAAGACCAGCAGTCATAAGATTGAACCCACGCGACGGAGTGAGCTCCCGTCGCTGGTCCCAGCTCCTGCCAACCTAGCAGTTCGAAAGCATGCAAAAATGCAAGTAGATAAATAGGTACCACCTTGGTGGGAAGGTAAGGGCGTTCTGTGTCTAGTCACGCTGGCCACGGAAACTGTCTTTAGACAAACGCTGGCTCTATGGCTTGGAAACGGGGATGAGCACCGCGCCCTAGAGTCGGACATGATTGGACTAAAGGTCAAGGGGAACCTTTACCTCTACCTATATGTGCCTGGTCAGGCAGAGTTCTAATACTGTAACTATTTCCTTCTGTCTGTGCCTTCTACCCGATCATTTGCTGCGACTGTCTATCTATAGTGATTGTTTGAGAGGACTGGACTATGGAATATTTGACTTACAGTCAGCCCTAGCATGGTCACTGAATCAAATGAACCAAAGATAAACATGGATGTATAGCTTCCATATCTAATACATACTCTGGTCAGCTCCATGAAGAAAGATAAAGGAGACTGGGTATGCCTGGGGAAGAGAAGACTGAGAGATGATATGATAGCTATCTTCAAATATCTGAAGACAGCTATGTGAAATACAGAAAAAGCTTTTATCATGCAGTTCCAGAGGGTAGGACCTGAACTAATAGATTCAAATTATGAGAAAAAAAGATTTTTATATAAACATTAGGAAGAACTTCTGGACAGTAAGATTTGTTCAACTATAGTTGTAGATTTTCTGCTTCAGTAGGGAGTTCAATTCAGTGACCCTCGGGGTCCTTTCCAGTTCAGTTCTATGATTCTATGTCCAAAATCTTATTCCTTGCTTTCACCAGTATAGCATTACTAGTGTAATCATCAGTGGTGATTTGTCATAAACAAAGCAGTTGCATGTCCTATAACACACCAGCCATGTGTCTTGATATATAACAGTAAATACGTGCATTAACTTTTTAATACGTGGCAGTTAACCACTGAAAATAATGCTAGTGGCATTACACCAGTATGTATAACAAATAGGATGCTGGCCTGTGATTTTATTATTTGAGAACAGAGGAGAAAATACACAACTAGAAAATACCAAAAAGGAAGAATACATGCAGCACAGCATTCATCCAGCTGATATGACTGGACATTTGCAACAAACACAAGCTGTTCTGAGGTTAGGTTTCAAAGTCCTCCCAAAGACTTTTGACACTTTTCCCTCAGTGTATAATTAAATGTGGAAATTCAGTATCGCAGAGTTTAATGATAGCTTCCAACCTGCATGGCTTTAAAATGGGATGAGATAAATTCATGGAGGAGAGGCTACCAATAGCTACCAATTATGATGTGTGTTAAATATGTGTATAAATCCCTGAGAAAACAAAAGCAGAATAACAATTTTGCTTAGGTATTATAGATTTGGCCTAGGGCTATGAGGGAGATGATCCAGGCATGTCTAGTAGGTCATCTGCCCCATGTCCTGTGCCCCCAGGCAGACCTGAGGGAGACTTCAACATCTACACCCCAGGAGGGTGCAGAAAGGGAAACATAGGTTCCAGGTAGGAGAGAAGAACTGGGGATGGACAAGTCAGCCCTGGATGCAGAGGCAGGGGGCAGGCCTAGTTGGATGAAGCCTGATATAAGCAGGGAGGAGGAAGAGCAGGATTCAATAGAGAGGAATGAGTAAAGAGAGGAAGAACTGGGCCCGTTTTTGTTTTTTGTGCCCTGTGGGAGGAGGATGTGTTGACCATTCAGAATCCCTGGTTTAAATTCAAATGGAAGTGGCCAAGCATGGCAGGAGCACAGCAGTTTTAACCCTGCCATCAACTCCAGCAAGGGGTTATTTTTATGTTTTTACCCAGAAGAAAACAAGATAGGAGTGTTCAGCTGCTCCAAATGACACAAGGGAAAGTCATCTGGCCTCAAGAAAGCAGGATGGGATCCTACAGAGATGTAAATAGCCAAGATTTAGCTTAGATGTGTTCATCTTTTCTTTCATGTTTAGAATCCTATGGTTTCCAGATGTGTTTTTACTACCAACTAAGATTGACCCAGAAGTATTGTGAAAACCTGAGCTGATTACACTTACACAAACTTGTGCATTTCTTTATTTTTGCTGACAGAATCTCTCTGAAATGAGAAAGAAGTTTGTATTCAAGTGTGTAGTTGTATCTTACTGCCAAAGGGAGCCACCTGAATTTTTTCAATAAGGTGAACAGGCTGCCTGATTGCCAAACCTCTTTCCATCAGTTGAAAAGTTTGAACACTGAACACTAATTATACTTCATCAATCTGCCATCTGGTGTTTGACCGTGATCAGTATGAGGTATAATTCTGCTGATAGGAAGGTCTTCTCTAGTTTGTTTAGAACAATGTTTCCCAACCTAGAGTTCATTACCATCAAGGGGATGGTGAAATGTTTTTCTGGGGGAGGGGTGTTGCAAGTTGCCTTATATGTGTTATAGCCCTTGTTAAATAATTTCTTCCTTGACCTTTCAGAGCAGGATATTAAAGTTAGTGTGCATGTGCATGTATGAGAAGCAGATCCTGTGGAAGAGAAAGAAGCCTCTACTTTCTGAGGAGGGATGACTTTGCTCCATTAAAAATGCCTTTTTATGCAAACATGGGGGGGGGGTCCACAGGTTACTTGACTATTATAAAATACCTGGCTGAGCAATACTACGAGTGAAAAGGATCCTGGAATTGTCATACAACACAAGCAGAATATGAGCCAACAGTGTGATAAATGTAAATGCTACTTTAGGATGCATTAACAAGGTAAATGCTACTTTAGGATGCATTAATAGAAGTACAGTATAGTCTCCAGATCCCATGAGGTACAGTGGTACCTGGACTTAAGAACTTAATCCGTATTGGGACTGTGTTCTTAAGTCGAAGCATTCTTAAGTCGAAGCACTATTTCCCATAGGAATGCACTGAAAAACCAATCAATGCGTTCCAAGGGAAGAAAAAAGGCAAAAATATTTATTTATTTATTTATTTATTCATTCAATTTCTACCCCGCCCCTCTAGACAATTTGAATTCCAGCCCTTTCCCTCTGCCTTTTTGCCTTCCAAGGTCTCAAAGGGCTTCCTCCGATGCTGGGGGGAAAGCCCTTGAAGACCTCCAAAGGCGCTGATCACCGCAGCGGGGACCCCCAGGGAGGTCTCCTAGGGCTTCCCCACTGCCATGGGAGACCTCCCTGGGGGTCCCCGCCGCCATGATCAGCGCCTTCGGAGGTCTCAAAGGGCTTTCTCCCCAACATCGGAGGAAGCCCTTTTAGACCTCCAAAGGCAAAAAGGCAGGGGAAAGGGGCTGGAAATTCAAATTTCCCGCCCTTTCCCCTTGCCTTTTTGCCTTCGGAGGTCTCAAAGGGCTTCCTCCGATGTCAGGGGGAAAACCCTTGGAGACCTCAGAAGGCAAAGAGGCAGGGGGAAAGGGCAGGAAATCTGAATTTCCAGCCCTTTCCCCCTGCCTTTTTTTGTTCATAGGTCGAGGCTCCATTTGCAAGTCGATGGCAATTTTTGTGAACGGAGCCGTTCGTAAGTCGAAATGTTCGTAGATAGGGATGTTCGCAAGTCGAGGTCCCACTGTACTAAATTCCATTCTATTCAGCACTGGTTAGGCCTCATCTTGAGTTCTGTGTCCAATTCTGGACACAGCACTTCAAGAAGGATGCTGACAAATTGGAACAGATTCAAATGAGGGCAACAAGAATGATCAGGGGGGCTGGAAACTAAGCCCTATGAAGAAAGACTGAAAGAACTGGGCATGCTTAGCCTTGAAAAAAGAAGACTGAGGGGAGCTATGATCTAACTTTCCAAATATAGTGGTGCCCTGCATGACAATGATAATCCATTCCATAGAAATCGCTCTTTAGCGAAATCATTGTCTTGCAAAAACCGTTTCCCCATTGGAATGCATTGAAACCCATTCCAATGGGGGGAAATCGCCGTCATTTTGTGAAGATCACCCATAGGGCAGCCATTTTGCGAAGCGCTGATCGGCTGTTAAAATGGCTGTCCTGCAAAGCATCGGTCCCAAAAACATCAGGAAGCCATTTTGCAAAGCCACCGATCAGCTGTAAAAATTGTCGTCTTGCAAAAAAACGGTCTGTGAAGCATGGACCAAATCATCGTCCAGCGAAAATCGCCCATTGGAATCACTGTTTTGCGAATTGCTATAGTGATTGCAAAACCTCATCGTCATGCAGATTTGTCATTTTGCGAGGTTGTCGTCTAGCGAGGTACCACTGTACTGGAAAGGCTGTCATTCAGAGAAGGAAGAGTATCTCTTCTCAATCATCCCAGAGTACAGGGCACACAACAATGGGCTCAAGTTATAGGAAGCAAGATTTCAGTTGAATATCAGGGAAAAACTTCCAGTATGGCAATGAAACCAATTATGAGAGGTGATGAGTGCTCCAATGCTGGAGACATTGAAGAGAAACTTTGAAAAGCACCTGGTAGATATCCTTTTATTGTATTCCTGTCCTGAGCACGGGCTTGGACTCAATGGCCTTAAAGGCCCCCTCTAACTCCATTATTCTGTGAAAAGTAGGGGTGTCTGTTCAATCATCAATCCAAATGAAGACAGTGGTCAAGAAATCAGAATAAGACTGTTTCTGTTATGAACAACATTCGTAATGGCTGCAATGGAAGAATCAGAAAAGATGATCAAATATAAGGATGTGTCACTGGAGACCAAAATCAGGATCATCCACACTATTGTATTCCTGAGCAGATACATCCAGAAAGTTCTCTGGACACAATGATGAAAGTTAGTGTGGCGTTCGCCCTTGTGGCCCCTGCTTGTCTTTCCCTCACAAAGGTTCACGTCACGTTTTCTTCTTGCTGCCACCAGTGGATTACCTCAATCCACAATATAAATGAGGCTAGTCTGAACACTTGACTTGTGAACAGAAACAGAACTTATTTATTGAAGTGAAGCAGACTGAATAATAACAGAAGTTTCTCAGATAAACATTATATACAAGCAAATCATCAACAGTTCTCTCAGTACATACTTCTTTTCTCTTGTTATATCATTACCACCTTCTCTACCTATTTTTCTAACCAGCTCTGTCTCTCATTATCTGTTCCCTCTCTCTCTGACTAACCAGCCCTATCTGAGTCCTCCTTCTCCTGCCAAGCCTCATGTAGCTACTGACTCCACTTCTCCAGTCCTCTCATAGGTTCATGCAAATCAGCTCATGAATATGAATGGCACAAGTGACATGGGCAATTGCCACAGTGAGATTTGTCTATTTTGGGCACATCACAAGAAGTCAAGATTCTCTGGAAAAAATAATGCTGAGAAAGGTGGAAGGCAGCATGAAAAGAGGAAGACCAAATATGAGATAGATTGACTCCCTAACAGAAGTCACAGCCTTGAGTTTGCAAGAGCTCAGCTGGTTTGCTGAGGAGAGGACATTTTGGAGATGACTCATTCATAACATCATGACATAAATAACAACAGAATTCCTAGGGTGCTTCCAATGATAAGTAAAAATGAACCACGCATTCCTATTTCACAGAAACCTGCTTGTACAGTATTTTGAAGTTTGATATGATCACGCTTAAAGTGATTACATGTGGGTTTTTTAATGCAAAATATCTTTCATAATCAACTTGATTTTTCAGCAAACATGAATGTTTCAGTGGAGCCCCCAAAAGTATTTGGAACAGTAAGTTTATCCCATGCCATAGCAAAATGATGAATTTTACATTTGTAATGATTGTTTTCACAGCCTTTGATATATGTATGTAAACTAAATAAGGAAACATGCTTTTTTTCAAAGGGCTAGTCTGGTTTCTGTTGAAAGCTATGTATATTTTCCATGTGTACTTCATAGCAATCTTCGCATTAGCGTGAACGGTTGACCCTAAACCACTAGACAATCATAGTCTGCTAGAAAGAGAGTCAATGAATGTATGTAATCTTCCCAATCAACTTGACCTACATTTGGCATTTACACATAACAGCCCTTTAACTCAGTAATTTGTTTGGCCGTTTCTCACTTAGAAAATCATTCAAAGGTCATTTTGTATCACAGGATCTTTTGCTCTAACTGCATTTTTGCCTTATAACGAACAGAGTTAATGTGGTTTTATAGATATACTATTGAATTTAGGTCTAGGAGACATGTTCAAGATTTACATCTGCCATAGAGTAAAATTGTCTAGACTTGATAACTAATTGCTGTTGGAATATAGTTCTGAATCTATTCAATGAGATGAATACTGAGCTACCTCATAAGGAATACAGTAGTTTTGAGCTAGCACCGCAGACTTTCCATGTAAATGAAGGGCCATTATTCATGGAGATGGCAAATCCTTTTGCAGTTATCCAAATTCAGTGCCTGGAGGCAATATACACATGGAGTTCCATCATGTGGAATTCCATCTGTCTCCCCAGGATAGTACAGTGAAACAAGCATAGCATAATAGTTATACCAGTACCCCAGATGTTGGTGAGTTGTTGTTTAGTCGTTAAGTCATGTCCGACTCTTCATGACCCCATGGACCAGAGCACGCCAGGCCCTCCAGTCTTCCACTGCCTCCCGGAGTTTGGTCAAATTCATGTTGGTAGCTTCAATGACACTGTCCAACCATCTCGTCCTCTGTCGTCCCCTTCTCCTCTTGCCCTCACACTTTCCCAACGTCAGGGTCTTTTCCAGGGAGTCTTCTCTTCTCATGCTGGTGAGACATACTTGCTAATTTCACCAGAGTGTGTGGAATGCATAGTGCTAGCTGTAAAGTGACAGGAGGATACAGGCAGGCAAGATTTTTTTTGTGTTCAAGTTACATGAGATATTTAAGAAGTGGTTTTATATTGCTACCTTCCATTGAATTTCCACAGTGAAGCAGGAATATGAACTCAAGACTCCTAACGCCTAAGGAAGCCATTTTATCCAGTGGTTCCCAATATGGAGCCTCAGATGTTCTTGGACTAAAACTCCCAGAAGCCTTCACCACTAGCTGTGCTGCCCAGGATTTTTGAGATTTGTAGTCCAATAACATATGTGGACCCAAGGTTGGGAACCACTGTGCTAAACCACACTGTTTCTCATCTCACTTTAGATATGTACAAGAAAGTAAGTTAATGTATTTGTGTACTTGGAGCAGAGCTCAACCTTTGGCAACGACAAATTAATCTGAGATATTTGCAATTTGCATATGCTGTATAAAGGACAAATAGTAGCAACATAATTTTGGCAAAGCCATTTTTAAATGAAATTACACTGGTATAGAGACTCCTGCAAACCACAATCAAAAGAATTCTAAACCTGAGACAGCTATTTTCTCATAACCCAAGATGTATTAGTGATTGAACCTGTCTGCTTGTAAGGATTACATTTATTTATTCTGAGTAATTATGATTGCTGCTTTTACTCTGTAATAATTTATTAACACATTTAATTAATGCTTTAATTAAAGTATTCTTACTCCATTCTTCAGTCAAAATGATTTCCAAAATAGCTTACACAACATCTATGAAAGCAAAACAGTCAAGGCCTTATAAAAGACACAAAACAGAAAGGAAAAGGTATGGAGGCAGGGAGGAAGCAAGCAATGTATGTACTGTGTGCTGTCAAGTCAATTCTGATTTATGGAGACCCTTTCCAGGGTTTTTGAAGTAGAAAATCACAGAAATGGTTTGCCATTCCCTTCTTCTGGGAGGACCCTGGGACTGTGCAGCTTGCTCATGACTGCACAAGCTGGCTCTTATCACAGGAGGCACAATGGGGAATCAAGCTCTCAACCTCCGGCTACGCAGCCAGATACCTAAACCACAAGCAAACTCAGAAACAAATTCTTCAGAAAGTACTTCTTATAATGACCAGCTGGATTAGGGAAAATGGAAGAAAGGAAAAGACTGAGAGATCATAAAAACCAGTGGAATTACCTGCTTCCAAACTCAACGATTAATAGGACAGGTAGCAATTCTGGAGGGATATTTTAAAATAGTGCAGATCTTTTTTTGTAAAAAAAAGGAGCAGGAGTGAGGCAAGCAATAAAGCAAAGATGGGAAGTAAACAAATGTTAGCAAATTGATAATAACAGTGGGATTCACCTGGATTTCAACAAAATCCAGCTTGTTTGCTTATTTATTCATTGTATTTTTATGCCAATTGCCTTCCAAACTCAAATTGGCGCACAATTTCAACACAAAACAAAAACAAGCTAAATAAAAAACATAGTGGCCAAAATCCTGTTGGTTAGTATAGTAAATTGCACTAGAGGATGTCTATTGAACCAATTAGGATTTGGTGAGTCAACTCCTCCATAAGTTCCATTGATTAAAATGAGCCTATTCTCTGTCTTAGTGTGCCAAAATAAGTCACAGTTATAGTAGGCCCCTTTGAATCAATGAAACCTACAGAGGAGTTGATTCACCAAATCACCACTGATTCAATGGGCCTAATCTAGTGTGCTTTACTACACTAAGCAACAAGATTTTAGCTCTGAAGTTATTACGTTAAAAACAAATGAACACATAAAAGTAAAACAAAGCAGTTAAAAACATCTTAGAAACAAATTAAAAGGCAGAAAAATTAGAATGTGTAGTGTCCAAAAATCAAAAACTCTTCACTGTCTATCTCAGTTGTTAAAAATCTATCTTAAAAAGGTCTTCATGTCTCTCCTGAAGGACAGTAGAGAGGGGACTAACCTAGCCTCTCAAATAAAGTCATTCTATAACCTGAAAGCAGCCATTGAGAAGGCCCTGTTTAACATCTTAAACAGCTGTGCCTGAGAATGCAGTGGGACCAAGGGAAGGTCCTCCACTAAAGATCTTAATAGCCAGAGAAGCTCATTTGCAGAGATGTAGTCCTTCAGTTAGCATAGATCCAAGTTGTACAATGCTTTATAGATAGTAATATATAATCCACACTTTGAGTGGTAGAATATACCAGATGGGCGGGATATAAATCGAACAAACAAACAAAAAATAAACAAATAAACAAATAAACAAATAAAACTAGGCCTGGGGACAAACCTGGGGACAAACTAGTGAAGCTGTTCTAACAAACCCAATCAACAGCCTAGTTACAGTATTTTGGATGATTTTTTCTGGACTCTCCTCAAATGCAGCCCAAAGTAGAGGTTGTTCCAGACAGTTTTATTTATTGTATTTAAAATACTTTTACCCCATCTTTCTCCTCGAAAGGACCCAGTTGGAGTAACTCTCATCATCATATATTTCCGCACTATGTCCTACTACGAGGCAGAGTGCAGCATTCTCCTCGAAGTCTGGGTGGTCTGTTGGGAGCAGCAGGGGCAGCTGACGTTGGAGGACAGAGCCGGTTAGCAGTCACTAACCAAGCCTGCCCGCTGCTTGCAGGCGCAGGAATGGATGCTGTCGATCAGCAATGTCACAATAAGATTTAACTTCCAGTTTCATCAAAATCAAGCAGAACATAGAGAACATTACCTTCATCAATAAGAAAGTCATTCATAGAATTTATGTTAAGGTAGGAGGTAATTTAAAAAAAAAATAAAGAAAAGAGTGTACGCCATTACAACACCTTGGACTTATTGTACAAACCAGACTTACTTCTCCCAACTAGTTCTAAATGAAAATTTCCAAGAAACCACACCTACTTATATAGTAAAAGAGTGGAAGTTAATGTAGAGATTCTTCCTCAGTTCCTGCTTTGTTTGGAGATGGAAAACCTCACTTATTCAGTAACACTGCCACCACTTTCAAAAAGAGCCCCCTTTCATTTAACAAGTGGGAAGATATCTGTTGTGGTTTGTATTCTTCCCTGGAACTGTGTGAGTTAACAAACAAAACCTCAGGTGCTAAAGACTTACATTTGCCTCTACTACATATGTACAGAAGAGGAATATAAAACATTGCTTAAAAGAAAACTTACTACAGCAAAATATGAAATAGGGTCCCTTCCCTGAGTATGGCTTAACTAGAGAAGAGAGAGAAAGAGAGAGTAATTATCTCATTTGCAGAATTAGGATGGTCAAATTTGTATTATTTTCTGTTGACTACACAATGTATCATGCAACGAGAATCTGCCTGGAGTATTTCCCCCTATCTATAACTTTTTCCTCCACCACTGAGACTTCTACTTTTTTCCAATCAAATGCATTGCATCAGTTCAGGCAATGTAATTTACTTGAACTGATGCAGCTTCACTGATGAATGGAACAAACAATAGCTTCTCTCTAGCTGCTTTCTACTTCAGGATGGGAAGAAAGGAAGTAAAGGGGCACACACAGGGGTATCAGATTCACTCAACCAAGCACTCTTCATGTCCAAACTGTTTATTTATATATATAAAGCTTCATGCCAGTGCTGGTGCACTAGGTCACCTAAGAGACAAAAAAGAGGGAGAGAGAGAGGAGGAAGTCATCAATCAATTCTTGTTTATAAGATCAGCTGGTGGAAGTCTGTTTGCTTTAGCCAACCAGATGGGGGTCAGAGAGGAGGTAATTGGCAGCCAGCCCTTGTTTGCAGCTTGTTAAGATAGCTCAGCTACCTCTGCGCCTCCTCCAGATTTGAATGGCTACAATATACCTGACTTAGCAAACAAGGGCTGACTGACCATTTCTTTTTCTCTCTGCTGATTCACGTGAGGTCAGCGAAAGCAAATTCACTTGGGGAAACCCAAATTTCTGGGTCCAAATTCACAGTGGATCACTTCACTGTTTTCCTGTTGTTGTATCTTCGGGCAAGTTCTTAAGTTGCCCACAACCATAGGGGTTTTAGTTTCCTGTGCTTTGTTGCTGCAGGTTTTCTCTCTCTCCACACCGCAGGAAAGAACAAATAAACTTCTGTTGTAGCTGGTTTAAACATCTCTGAACAAGCCTGATTGGTTAATACTTATAAGTTATCAGTGATATCATAACTAACCATCATATTAACTCTCTCCTGGTATTCTGATAACATGCCACTTGAAAGACAGGTAACCCGTACTTTGTCTGCCCATATAACATGACTAAATCCACTGGAATGACATTGCAACAGTTTCTGTATTCAGAAATCTGCCCTCCATAGAATCTAGGGTGTTGCCCTGGAAAAACATGTCGCAGTCAGGTGCATTCTATCAAAGCCTAATCCAACTCAAATTATTTATTTATTTATTTACAATATTTTTTAGCCACACCATTACCAGTGGCTTCTGGGAGGCGGTTATCAGAGGAAAGATAATAGACAGTTTTCATGCCAAAACTATCATGCTACATTGTCTACTTGGGTAAAACACACAAATTCTTCTTATATTTAATGTGCCTCAGAAAGGAGTCAGAACAGAAATTTCCCTGCAGGCTAAATATACTCAAGCAAAGGTAAAAGTGAACAAATGTTTTGGTGGTATTCCACAAGAGAGTAGAGATTCATAAGACTCTAATAAATCTGCTACACAGAAGCTAATCAGAAGGAAAACATATCAATCCTCACTGCCCAAGATCAAACAAACTGCACTCCTTTGTATTTCTCCAATATGATTACCAAGGCTCCAATTTTAATTCTGTAATTTCCCTAAAACAGATTACCACTGTTTTGATCTAGAGAATATATATATTCCAGCAGGCCATTGCGTCTTCCAACTATTTATCATGGAATAAATTTCATCTATACTGATGAAAAAAGATGCAGTCAGGGTGGACAAGATGCATGTGGCCTCCACGAGAATTTGCTTTCCCCAAGGCTACTTCAGAGCCTGCCCAGTGGGAAAAATTCCCTTTTTTAAACAACAATAAGGGCCTAGTTCCACACCTGAGTCCTCCAAGAGTAGAGGCTTTCCGAGTCCCTCAATACTCCAAATCCTCAAATCCACAAACAGATTTTCTGCTTGACTTTTAAAATGATTGTTTCAGCTGTTTTTTGGGCCCACTGCAGTCCATAGGGGGCAGGGTTTTAGCCCCCAAGCCCACTTAGCTCATCAACCCTTGAATACAGTAGTAACCATTCTAGCTGAGATATAACCCTGAAAAGGGTCGCCATAAGTCAGAATTGACTTGATGACACATTATGATGATGATAGTCATAATGGCAATTTGGCAGAAAAACACGTTTCTCCATTTACTAATATATGCTTTTTCTGGAGTTTTTTGTTCTTTCTGACTTTAGTACCTACTCTTTATTAAAAGGACTATTCATCTAGGTAAAATCATCATTTTAACTGGACAGAATCCTATGTATACACTCATCTCCTGGAACTAAACTTAACACCCCCCCAAGAAAGATATCTTTATCTTCCTTTTAAAATTGGACTGACGGCAGCACTGACGTGGGTAAGGGGTGTAGGACTGGAAGGCAGCTGTTAGACAGACAAAACTAAATCAATGAAAGACGTTCATAAAGTCTCATGGCTACTGCTGTTTCCTCCAGTGACGACAAAGCCATATGAAGCCTGTTTTCAGCAAGCAATAGCATTTGTGGACACAAAGTACTATTAAAAAAGAAAAAAATATATGTTTTACTTATGGTGGCCAGACTGCTTTTCTGTCAAGGATGTGACGTTTATAAAAATGATGTTGTGAACCAGAAAGGGAAAATGATTTTTTTCACTTTTTTTGCCATTATCACTAGAAGATGGGGAGGGGAGAATTGCCAGAACACCTACAGTATAGTCAAAGGTAGAGAGCAGTGGTTATCAAGACATCCTGCACAGAGTTAAGCTATTTTACTCCAGGTGTGATTTAAATCCCATATGCAGAATTACAGCTCAGATATCTCCATGAGGCATAGTCCCAAGCACAGAAATGGTGAAGTCAGTGTTCACCATTTGATTGATTGATTGATTGAATGAATGAATGTATATTTTTGTACATGTATTCTAGACCCTGTACTGCAAGATTTAGTAACTTTTCTAACACACTGGCTGAAATCCTGTTGCACAGCTTTATACCATGTAGAGCTGATTACCGTATATAATAAGTCATGGCTCGCTCTCTCTTTTTTTAAAATTCTTATTTTTTGGAAGTTAAAAATTGTTGATTCCCCCTTGAAGGTTCTCTTGGAATCCGTTTTGCAGAGGGAAACTGCTGGGGAAGGCTTCAGTTTCCAAAATCAACTCTGTGCTTGGTAAAGCAGCAACAGTTTTCAGGAATTATAAGACCACCACCTCATCCTGCTGCCCCAATGGCTCCCAAGGAAGCCCTGGAACCATCAAAAGGGGATCAGATATTTTAAATTTATGAAAACCTACCACAGTTGATGATGCCATCTGCCTTATGTGGCATAAAGTAGTGCAACAGGATTTTAGCCATTAATTACTTATTAGGCATCAAATAGAAATACATATGATTATTGCTCTTGTGTTTTTTGGATATGCCCTTTAGGTTGGCACAAATTACTAAATAATATTATTTTCCCTTGCAGACTTTAAACTGTAAGATACATTTGCTCCCCCTTGTGTCTCTGTAAATAATATTCATCAAACAGGGAGTTCATGGACAGTTGTCTACCAAAAGCTGACACACTACATAAAGCTAACATTGTAAGCTAAGAAACAAATCTGCTGGTAACTACTTAGCCAATGTGCTGAAAGTAAGAAAGCATAATTGTCAAAGTACTCTTTAAACTTCTGCTTATAATTTTAAACACAGAGGTCGGGAACATCAGTGGAGAACCGAAAAGGAAAACCACTCCTTTTCATAAACAATAAGCTTTATAATACCTATTATTTTCTGCTGTCAAATTAAGCTACAGCCATTTTTCAAATGTTATATATTTCATTTGTCTGCAGCAATACCATACCAGGTTTTTTTTTTGGGGGGGAGTACAGAATGAAAAGTATACAGAAAATAAAGCATAACCAGAAATGCGCTATTTGTTTTGCTTTATAATGAAGACAATCCAGTTTGAGAAGCAAGACCATTTAACTTGCAGCAGAAATGATGGCTAACATTTTGGAGAAAAGTTAAGAGTTGCATTGTCTGCAGTCTCCCCAAAGATCACTGAATGAAGGAACAGATTTTACAGCATACAAACCATAGAAAGCCATCTGAGAAAAATAGAAGTAACAAAATGAAACTGAAAAAGTTATGTAAGATAACAAGTAAATGTTTTTCCTGAAATTTTTTTTTAAATTCTGATGTTTAAACTATTTTTATTCTTCCTTTCCTACAGTTGTAATTAAAAACATAAAGAAAAAAAATATCAAAACCATATAACATGTAGCAGTCTCCTGGCAAGAAAAATTAATAAGACTATGCCAGTCAAAGAAAATTCTCTTATGAATTCTCACCTATGTAAGACTTCCTAAAACACACCACCTGAAGACAGGTGTCTTCTTTGATAAGGAGCAAGGAGATGGGTAAATTCTTACAGAAGAAATTCACTCTTCAGCTAACCAAGCCTCAAACCATTTAGGGATTAAACATCAGTACCAGTGCTTTGAAATGAAAATTGAAGACAGTAGTTGGTGTAATGTTGGTATTATGTGATCTGAAACAAAGGCACTATTTTCAGTAACCAGGCAGTATATTTTGCACTAATTAAAGTTTCATACACTTTTTAAATACATCTGATGCAGTGGGCTACAGAATATACCAAATAAAAACTTACTAGTCTTTAAGTGACACAAGAATCTTTGCTATTTTTACAGTCTGATATATGGAGCATGCTACAACAACTGGTGTAAAACCTAGATGTTACCATGGCATGTGCAATTGTGACATACCTTACTTTTTGCTCCGTAAGACACACTTTTCCCCCCCAAAAAAGGGGGAACATGTGTGCGTCTTATGGAGCAAATACTGTAAAGTATCGAAACAAATCTTCCCATCGCCACCACGCCTCCTCCCCTTCTGGATGATGAGCTGGCTGGGGTGGAGTTTTCTCTTTTTTTATTCTAATTTATTCTAAAGAAAACAAGTATCAAATTTTTTGCTCCATATGCCCCCCCCCCATCGACAGCACGCGGAAAGAAAACAGGATTTTATACCTGGCCGATCAAGACAAATCTTCTTTGGCTTCCACTGCCGCCATCGCCACCACACTGCCGTTCTCCTCTCCTTCCTGGCAGGGAGCACTTCCGGATGATGAGCTGGATGGGGCAGAGTTTTGCTTTAATTATGTGTGCATCTTATGGAGCAAAAAAAATATGTACCCCAAGTAGCAGTAGCAGTTGGCCCACCAACCTAAACTGTGCAGAAATTCCCAGCTTACTATACTTTAAAGGGGTCACTTTAATGCAAACCCAAACCCCAGGGCCTGAATCCCAGCTTCTAGACTGACCATTCTCCTAACTTCCATCTTGTCTGAATCATTTGTGGACATTTACATTCTTTCCAGAGGTACTGTATATAGATATTCACATTCTTCCCAGAACCTGATGGAAAAACAAAGTGGGATATGAGCTGCACAGTGATGACAGCATACTGCAATCTCTAAATGCCTCCAGGCATTTTCATCAAGCTGTTAAACAGTATGAGGGGGAAAGACAAATATCTGCAGAACTCCTAGGCCAATGTCAGAGCCAGCCCAAGAGATTTTGCCATCTGAGGCAAACAATGACATCTTTTAAACTCCACTTACAAAAGCTGGTCAGATTAAGAATTGATTCGTATTATCACACTGACAACAGAGTGTCTTCCTGACAACAGGTGGTTAGTTTAGGAGATACAGAGCAGGTCATGTAGCTACATCAGAATCCTGTCCTACAACACCTTTCCACCACTTCCTGTCCTCCTCTATCAGTGCCTGAAGCATATGCCTCATCCAGCCTTAGGTATCATCAGCTCCAGCTATAAGCCTTGGGAACAACTTACAGCCCCTCAGTACCATCTTCTCATATGTAGACACGCAAGTACAGACAGTCATTGAAACTGTCACAAAACTACTTCTAAGCTATTCCTGCCAAGCATTCAGGACACCAATCACTTTAGGATTATTTTTTTTCTCCTAACCTTTTTTTCTTTTTTAGCCTGTACATGACAAATGGATGATACTGAACAAGATGAATTTATAATTCTTAATGTGGCATTATTATAAAATATCTTTTTAAAGGCTTACAACAAAATATGACCCTGAGGAACTAAAATATGCCTTCCAAGCAGATGAGAGTTAAACTATAATGGAAAAATAGCTTTCTGCAAGTTTTTTGTCTATGTTGCAAACAGCACCTCAGTCCAGCTCTCTCCCCCAATTGGGTAATATGTGGTGATGTTACTACAACATCACATATATATCAGACTGCTGGGTAAGTTCTGTCCTGATGTTCTTTTATACATACCATCCTGACTTCTTTATACAACATATCCATTACTTAAGTATATGCTGGTGTATGTGGAACTGTGATGTGTGCATTATGGCTGAAATTGATTTTATTTATTTATTTATTTATTGTATTTACACCCCGCCTATCTAGTCATTTCGACCACTCTAGGCAGCTTACAACATAGAGGATAACAAGTTCAAGAAAAATTTATAACAATTAATTAATTAAATGATTCTGCAAGATGGGAAAAATACAAAATTAATCAAATAAAGAGAAAAAGAATAAAAAAGGAAAGAGGACAGGAATTAACTGGAAGGGAAGTCCTGCCTATACATCCACGTTTTTAGTTGGTTCTTAAAAGTACCCAGCGAGGGTGCAGCACGAATCTCCGGAGGTAAGTTATTCCAGAGACGAGGAGCCACCGCCGAGAAGGCCCGGTTTCTTGTTCTTTCCTTCCGGGCCTCCCTCAGCATCAGGATCCTCAGCCTCACCTCCTGGCTCGCGCGGGTGACATGGGTAGAACTAGTTGGGAGTAAGCGTTCCGCCAAGTATCGAGGTCCTAAACCGTTTAAGGCTTTATATGTAAGCATTAACACTTTGAAATCAATGCAGAAATGGATGGGCAGCCAGTGCAGCATGGCCAGAGTAGGAGAGATATGTTGGTATTTTCTCACTCCAGTAAGGAGTCTGGCCGCCGCATTCTGCACCACTTGAAGTTTCTGCATCAGCTTCAAAGGGAGCCCCAAGTAGAGCGCATTACAGTAGTCTAATCTAGAAATTACAAGCGCATGTACTAAGGTAGTGAGCGCCCCCGTGTCTAGGTAAGGTCGCAGCTGGGCAATCCGCCAAAGGTGGAAAAAGGCGGTGTGGACTACCGACACCACCTGCGTTTCCATGGTGAGCATCGGGTCCAGGTGTACCCCCAGGCTGCGGACCCCACTCTTCGCGGCTAGGGCCACCACCCCAAACATGAGGGAGTTTCCCAAGCCACCATCCACAGGGCCACCCACCCTCAGTACTTCCGTCTTGTCCAGGTTCAGCCTCAGCCCGTTCTCCTGCATCCATTGCTGTACGGCCCCCAGGCAGTGCTAGAGGGACAGGATGCATATACCAGGAGGAAATCTTAAGAGGAGTGGGTTAACAAGAACAAAGAGAAAAATGGGAGATAATGTGAGTGAGGAGGCATAATAAGCTGTGTTGTAAGCACATATGAAGCAAATGGTAGTTATAACAGAATTTGTTAACCACATACAAACTACCACAACCTAACCTAATAACATAATTACTGTCTTCATGTGGTTGCTTTTAAAAGCCATATGAAAAGGGTAACTGTTATACAATTACTCCCTACATCAGTGCTATGGCAGTACCACCATTTCTTGCTTTACTTCAGCAAAATATGAAACTGTCATATGGAATTTTATTTTTATTTACACTATAGTCCAACTAGGGAGTACGAGCCATTAACGTCCCTAGATTTTATTTCCAAATAATAGTGCTTCGGCCAACACAGTGACCCAACATTGAGTGGGGAGGGATCTTACACAGATACGCAGGAGAGTGGCCAACATTTTTTTCTTTCCAAAAATAATATTTATAACAGGAAAACAAAGTGCGTTAACAAAAGTGATAAAGAAATAAAGTACGTTAATGAGAGATAAAACAAATACAACAGGCTCCACCCAAATATGCATCACAAATAGCCAATGTTTCCTGTTGCTTTGCATTAGGAAATTAGCACTGACCATGTCTTTGCATCTCTTTTCCATACAACTTTTAAATTTTGATTAGTCAGTTGCAGTCCATAACCAGCAGCCGTTTGTACACCCAGGTCTAAGCAGACTAATATGAATGTGTTGCTGCTTATGCAACAACACTGGATCAAGCATGTGGCCTCTATGCCAGATGAAATTACAGCCCTTCACTATTAGAGTGAAAATTAACTTGAAGGCCAGATTCTTGGTCTAGTGGCCACATTCTAACTGATGCTCACTTAAGGTTTGTTTAACTTTCTATGGCTAATTGCAGCTTATTTGTAAGGTCTTGTGACACATCCCAGTCATACATCTTCTCGCCCAGCTAACTGTGCAACTCAAATGCAGCGTTGTCACGTCACCTACTTGCTGCAGCTAGCCACAGCAAACCACTCATACCTTATGTGAACATCAATAGGATTCTAGCCAGTATTTTAGACACATACTAATATATTTATGGCTGACTTCTTAGAAGTCAAGCACTAAAATAAATCCTAAATTTCAAGGTTCTGGGTCTATTTTATGCTGGGAAATTATCTTCTTTATAAAATAAGCTTTAAAATGTTATTCCAACTAAAACTGAATCTTTACGTTTAACAAAGGGCCACTTCCTACATATAATGATGTAGAACAAATCTCTGCATTCATGTTTACCCTGCTACCAGCAAATAGAGATATTTTTCTCTGGAACATGTCATAATGTTCAGATTTTGCAGATATGGCTCTAGGGTTAGCTACCAAAAAATTATAGCAAATTAAATATTCACTGATCAGAGTCCTTATGACGCTCTGGCTTAAGCACTTTATGGGTAACTGGCAATTCTTTCAGGATGTTTGTAATGAATGTAGTGTCTATCTCCCTCAGACTCTTAGAATGAATCATGGTACCATCACCAGAAGTTCACCAAAAACCTTGAGTATTTAATGCCAATTTAGATCATGATGGCCATGTTTTTCAGGAAAGCTTCAATGGTTGATTTCAGAAGGGGGAAAATTATTATGGACTTCTTTTCACATTTACAAGTTCCAAACCTAAAGGAGAGGGATATAAATAGGGATACACAAGAAAGAGAAGTTGCAAACTTACTTACAGTCCTGTTCATCTTCATTAATTCAATCAGAATTTGAGAATGAGAACCTGAGTAGGGTGGCATGCTCCTTATTAAGGGCCAGCTTGGCAGCCCCCAGTGATTCACTGGAACAAAGTCAGAGGAGGCTTTGATCATAATGTTGTAAAGGAACTGAAATTGTGTGTTTTTATGCTCTACTACATTTCTATAACAAAAAGAGAACTCTCAAAATACATCTCTCTACTTTCTAAGAAATACACTAACATAAGGAATTTTACAGAGTTTCCTGTTACATGGTAATGGAAAATACTTATACATTTCAGATATTACAGAGAATGTCAGGCTGTTTGGTCTACCTGACTATCAGAACTGAAATGCTGCAGTGCATTTATATTCTGTAATTTTACATTCCTTGATAAAATGGATGATGAACCATGGCATCTTTCGATCATTCTCATGCATTTATTCTCAACCCTTTCTTTCACTTCTTCTCTGCCTGCTGGATATCATATTACACAGTCCTGCTTTCTAAACACAAAGTGAGGGGTAGATAAAACAGCCCAAGCAGAAATATCTCATAAGTAAATTTTAAAAATATATAATCAATCTCTGTTCAGAGGCAACAATACTTGACTATGAACAACTTCTGGTTCCTGCTAAACTGTATTAACTTTCTTGTTATGTTGCATCATATTCAGTTTATATATTAGAATTTTTATCCTGCCCTACAAAAAGTTTCCCCTGAAGTGTAAATGATGGAGAAAGATGATGGTGGATCTATGTTCGATGTAGATTTCTTTTCGTGTGATCCCAACATTGAACAGAGCACAGAAACAGACAGGGATGCCATAGTTCCAGATTATCTGGACACTCTGAACCCAAAGGGCTGTAATTTCAAATTCAGGATCTGAATTTTAAATCTGAATGTGGGTGCTAGTGCACCTCCCTACGGAGAAGCAACCTGTATAAGTCATAGCACTGGATTAAGACCAACCAAGTCCCATACCGTACCAAATCTGGTGAAGGACGTGAGGAGAAGCACTGGGAAGTCCAGTACATGGCTGCTGTTTTCCAGTGTCCCTCAAGTAACTTTTTGCTACAGTGACAAAAGAGTAAGCCTCTTTCCCCCTCTGTTTTCGAGCCAAATAAATTTTGGGTCATGTTTGTGTTACCAACATGTTTGACTCCACTTTGCTTACAAGCATTTTCAGTTAGGAGTGTGGGTAGCCCCTCGCCTGCTCCTGGCCCATGAAAAATTCTTCAGGTTTACAGAGTTCACATACTGAACAGTTTTTAGAAACCCTCCTATTTCTAATTACTAACCTACTCTGGCTCTAGCCACAGATTTTTTTAAACCACAAGTTAACATGCTCAGTTATAATAATGTTGGTGGGTGACTCTTTCCTACAAGAGCAGTTGAAGCCCTCAGGATTCTCCTCAGAACAGGAAGGCCTGGCCTTAGAGGATTTGTTTCCTGATTGGCTCTCAGGGGTGTCCGTATTGATCTGGCCAAAGACACCAGACCTTGCTTTCTAGCGTTGCCCCTGCACGGTCTGCGTCTAAAGAATCTTTAAATCCCAAGCAGAAGCAGGAGATGGAGGCCCGTTCCAGCAGGCCTGACTTGCTCCTGTCCACCTCATTCCCTCATAGGCTGTGCAACATGAGCAGCCTCTTCCCCAAGGTGTAAGACTTGAATCCCCGCCCAGAGGATGGTCAAGGAACAAGCTAAACCCTCCTGTTACAGAGAGAGAAGGATTGGTGGACCCTGTGGAATGGATCTTCAGACAGTTCCAGTTTTGAATTTTGGGGAATATATTCCTGAATGTCTTTGTGTTCCTCTGAATTAATAAACAGAGATTTGTTGTTGTTGTTAAGGATATAATGTAGTGATGTAAGGGCAGGAAGTACTGGGGCCTGGAAACTATGAATAATCCCCACCCCAGAACCCATTAGAAAGGAATATATCACATATCCCCACCAGTAAGCGATAAAGAACTCAGAAAGCCACAGGAAAAGCAAGGGATCTACAAGTTACAATTATTTCTTGACAGTTTTGTTTACTGTGGTGCCAAACAGAATTAGAAATCTGTACTTCCCAGCTATATATGACATGTTTCAATTCACCATGACAGATTTGTTGGGTTAGGGGTATTTGAACATTAAAAATATAGATTTTACAAGATAATGGGACAAATCTCCTGATTTTGTTATAAATGACATTTATGGAATGTTACTTATGCAGCCTCAGTTCTGTTTTTATGTTGTATGGTTTTAAGAGTTGTATGGTTCCAGCTACTGAGCAGTAAAAAATGTAATAAATTAATGAATAAATAAATAAAACAGCCTCCTCAGCACAGCAGTTGAAGAAGGGGGCAAATAACAGGATCAGAATGGAAATGGGTGGTAAAAGCTGCTCCTGGTTGCGCCTGCTTTGCTTTTAAATTTTATGCTAGGGTTGCAAGAAGGAATTGACAGATCATTATTTTTCTGGCTGGTATTAGGTTATACATATTCATCAAGACATCCGCTCTAACCCACCCACTGATACATTCATCAAATAGTTTTTAACATGTAGAAAAATGTGTAGTTTTATATTCTTTTTAAAATTTATTTAAACGTGTTCATATTTTAAACACTTTTATTCACCAAAAAGATGAACTTTGGAATGTGTTTTCTTTCTAATATGCTTTTTCTAAACATTTCCCCCAAAATATATATTTTATATGCATCATGATATATTTTTGAGTCAAGAATGGCAATACAAACTTGGAGAAGTGAGAAATCCAAAGAATACAGTAACTGTGATTACTGTCTATGTAAGTTACACAAACTAGGGGGTACAGATCAGATTGGATTATTTTGGAACACAGACCCCACAAAAATCCTCAGATTTCTCAATTTGCAGGATAGCATTGTTACCGGTTTGCAATTACCAGACCAAATACTTATACCTATAGTTCTCTACATCTGCTGGTACAATGTTGATCTGACTGATCAAAAACAGAAAGGATCACAAGTATGCCTTCAGCTATCTGCCTGGTGTACCCATGCATGTGCTTCTTGGGGGGGGGGGGAGGGGGGCTTTTTTCCACACTGAATGAAAAAAAAAATTGAAGTCAGAAGCTGGGGAAGACGGTCAAACATTCTCAGTGTGGGGTCTGAATCATTACAGTGCATTATATAGAAATACTGTATATTTTAACAAATAATGAGCAATTATTTATAATAATTTGTAATGCTATTTATTAATACTTATTTAATTAAATGTAATGATTTTAGGTGAAAAATGCATATGATGATAACCCAGTACGAAGAACCCTAAAGCATATCCCATATCTTCATACAAATACTGGCCACTCTTAGATAAGATTCACTGTATGCACTTAAAATTGTAGTTTATGTCTGCAGTAATTTCAGTGAGAACACCAACTTTTCACTGTCTTAATAACCAAAGGTGGAAACAGATGTTACTCAATTTTTAGAGAAGGGAATTCTATAACTACTTAAAGGATCTGAGTGAACAACAGGAGTTTTTCTCGCTTTGCATAGTTTTAAAATGAGTTTGCTTTGTTTGGTTATTGATCTTCAGGATTTAAATGTACCATTCTTCTGAAATCTCTTTTCTCATGTCTGCCTGAATCATGTTTCTTCAATATTGATGTGCTTTTAGTGTAATCAAAAGCTGTTTATAGAATCTATTTTTGCCCCAGCAATGAAGAATAAATAAAACTGCAAGGATTAAACAGACTACAAATACTTTTTGTTACTGGGGATTACTTGTTAAACACCATTCCAGTTCCGCTGGTGGATCAAACTGTTATAATTGAGAGTTTCCTAATCCCCAAGCTAAATGTAGCCTTTCAAGCCATTGCTCTGTGCTCTCAGAGGCCAAAAGGTAGGCCCTGTCTCCTCCAAATTGGGAGCGTTGAACTCTTTGAGACTGCAACACAATCAGCTTTGCTCCTCCTTTGCTTTCTCCCTTCAAGTACTGTAAGGGGAGAGAAAAGGAATACAGCTTGGCACTTAGCTTGGCCCAAGAAGTGCTTTCTCTAGCCAATGGATGAGACTGCTTGGTTCTCCTGTAGCTTCTCTAATCAGGGAAACAAGGACAAAGGAAATCCAGCTGTGTAGTTACAGGGTCAATTCACACATTAAGGGAAATACATATTTCTTTCTATTACGATGTTTGAATCTCATTGGGATGGTGAGAGCCAGGCAAAGCAGCTGCATATTCAGCTGGTGCCTGAAGGAACAATCATTCCTATGCCTCTTTCTGCATTAAGAAGAGGGGGAAGTCCCTTCCTTTCTGTAGACAGAAGTGTAGAATGCTTATTCTGCACAGAAAAAGTAGTTGTTTTGTCATCATTGGGGTGGGTAATCTAACCCTCAAGCCAAATAGTGTTCCCTGCTCCTAGATGCCCCATATGCTTGAAATGCCTTGATCAGTAGAATGAATCAGTTTAAGCTGAATGAATGTGCCAATAAATGAGTTATTATTTTTTGCAGACAAAAGTGGTAAGTAGCTAGTGCAATAAAGATGGAAAGGAAGTATAACTAGTAAACTACTTCAAACTTTTTTTAAAGGCATCAGAATGTATGCAGCATTATTGGTAACTAGCTGTCTCCCACAGCAACTGCATGTGGTATAATTTGCAGATGTGGCTAGTATCACTTTGCTCATCCTTGATTTAAAATCATATATAAATGTTACGAATCATAGTGATACACTTTCTTGGAGACTCTATTGGAGATCTAAAAAACGCTTACTAACTTTTTCCTTCTTGTGAATCTAAGCTGTTCAGCAAGGAATTTTCAAGCCCTGTGAGACTTTTCACCTCCAGGCCACAATGAGACAAGACAGCACAATCTCTATGCATAGATATTATCTTTTCCCTTTGTGAAGCAAAGAACAAATTTCACTTAATTTTAAAAAACATTTACTGAGAGCACCAGATGTTACCTCACCATCTTGTGTGTCAAGAAGAATTATTGTTCAATTCCTTGCCCTCATACATGAAGATGGGACAAGTAAGAATGTATACCCTGAGAGGCTAATTCTTTTTATTGTGAAATTAGTCCATGTATATCTATTCTGCTTTTGTATTATTATTTTAAACCAGTTACTGGATCATAAAAAAACCCATCCTTCTAGCACATAATGACTAAGTTTATTTGTTTTTAATTTACTGAGCATAGACGCTGGAAGTCAGGAATACAAAAAATGACCTACTTTCTGTTGGGCAACTCTGAGGCGAACACAACTAAAAAGCACAACTGAGGTTGCAGTCACACCAGGGAAACATTTCCCTCTTCTAATGATACTTTCCATACCTTTATTGTTCTAAATTGCAGTCACATGGTGTATATACCTGGACAAGCGTCCCAATGTGTTTTAACATTACCGATCCATTTTCTCCTATTTGATTCGTTATGACAGGCTACACCGTGATACCGATTTATTTTCTCTCTTGTTTTCTGGGGCACTGTCGCACCTTACTTCAATTTTTTTAAAAAAATTAACAATACATCAATATGTCGGGTAGGGGTTCCTGTTTGGTAAATTTCCTCTGTTGCGCCAGCACCTCTAGAAGAACTGCACTTCACTCAGTGGACCTGGCATTCCCACACAGAGCTGTATTGCTTACCAGGCAGTACGTGGAGTGATACAAGGCCAGCCTCGTGGTGCAGTGGTTAAACCGCTGTACTGCAGCCAAAACTGTGCTCACGACCTGGGGTTCAAGCCCAGGTAGATGGCTCAAGGTTGACTCAGCCTTCTATCCTTCTGAGGTTGGTAAAATGAGTACCCAGCTTGCTGGGGAGGCAATGTGTAGCCTGCACAATTGTCAGGTTTGGGATAAACCTGAGTAAATTGTTAAATGCAGTTTGGCAACAAGATATAAGTATTTGTAAGGATCAGAGCTATAAAGTAAAGCTAAGCATGAGTCAATGCAGCTGAGCTGATTGTATCAGCAGGATGAACAATCACAAGGTTGGCTAATCATGGGGATATAGCTGAGAGAACAAGCAGACACCATTGTGGGTTGATGTGGGTGTTGCTGTTGGTCGTGGAGTGTTGTCGTCGTGCTGGAGAATCCTGTGGAAGCCGTATCTACGAGCTTGGGAGAAGAGGAACTCTGGCGAACCGGACTGACTGCATGGTATATTGACCTTGACTATTTACTGGACTCTGACATTGATTTAAACTCTGTGGATATTGCTGTGTGTGACAATTGGGACTGGACAAGGACTACGCTGTGTATATACCTGTACATATCTTGTATATAATACAAAATATTCTACTATCAAGATTGTTTGCTGCCTGTGTCTTCACTTCACTCTGGGAAGCTCTGCTGGTTATCACCTACTGGGTAATCCTTGTTATACCGCTACTCTGTCAATAATTAACTTGTAAACCGCCCAGAGAGTGCTTGAAGAACTATGGGGCAGTATATAAGTAGCATGCTTTTTGATTTGCTACCAATGCCCTAGCATACCTGGCAATTGACATAAGTTTACTTATGTATTGACATACCAGCCACAAAACAATTTAAACAAAAATTATAGCAGGGCAGCCACGCAGCAATAATGACAACCACCTTCCCTATTGACTTGGCTTTGGAAAATACTGTATAGGTTCATGCACATATGTCATACTTCTAAAGAATATATTGAAACACCATTAGAACAAAATAGGAGAAGTCTCCCAGCAAGAGGAGAATAAACTACAGTTGCACCGCTGGCCAGGTAAATGATCCGATAATGGCTGTGTGTCGTGTGACTGGAAATTTCTGCAGTGATCTAACAGGGGTATAACTAAGGAATATTTGCCTCGTGTGATCATGCCCTGAGTTGGAACTTGATGCCTATCCATATGTCAAAGTGACTTTTATTATAACTGGTTGTGAATTTCGTTGTATGGGTATACTGTGTATATACTTACAATGACAATAAATTATTATTATTATGGGGGGCGGGGGAAACAGTTGCTATCACAAACATGACATAGATTTTAAAAAATACTCTTGCTGTGACATAATTCTACTGCTATGCTGCAAATCTGTTTGGGTCAATAGCTGATATAATCTAACACAAATACTTTAAAAGTCAATGTGCCACTGGCAGTGTATATGTGTGAGAGAGTGGAAGAAATAGAGAGTATGTGAAACTAGAGAAATCCGTGAGTGAAGGGAACTTGCAGCCTACTAGGGAGCAAAAGTAGAAGTGGCATTAGTAGAGCTATTAAGATATCCATCTCAAATGCAACTCTTAGTCTAGCCAATCTCTCAATTCATTATGCAAATCTGAGAGAGGACCACTTTTAGATGCACTTGGGTAGTTTCAAAGGACGGGTTAAAACCCCTTATTTTTTTTAAGGAAGCACAGCTGTGTAACTTGCTGGTGGATGGGACTCCTACTAGGACCCAATGTTTGTCAAGACCAGTGGCTCAGCAAAACACTGCAAAAACTGGTAAAAAAACCTGAGTAAAACAGAAAATTAGCTGAGGGCTTAGAAGACAAATATGGGGAAATGGGTTGGAAGAACATGAGCTAAAGGGCTGTGGCGGAAGAAATTCTGGTGGTTTTAAATATGTAGTGTGGAGTACTAAGATTCAATTGTTGAACACATTTACCAGGGGAAAACAGTGAGGAACTGTAATGGAAAAAACCTGGTTCTTACTCCATAGAGGAGTGCTAAAAGTCACCTCATTATCTTTGAGGATAAGAGCCTGCAGAACTTTGGCAAACATGCGAAGAGATATGGTGCAGAGTTTAATTTTATTCTTTTTCTGAATGCATAAACAACATGTAAAAGTGAGTTTTTATTTCACTTGGCATAGAGCCTAAGGTCATAACACATTGCTTCCCTAGTTAATGTCTTTTCCCCACAGCACCAAAGATATACTTCAGACCTACCCCAAGCTCAGTAGGGAATAAGAACAGGGATTTCCCATTAAACAGAAGACAATCACTCCATAATGGAGAGCTGGCGAGTTGCCAGGCCTACAGTACTACTTGCAGACTATTTCCCCAACAAACACCCTTTTCATAGCAAAAGAGCCAGTTTTGCAACTGAGATTTAAAATAGGAACAGTAGAAGCAGTCCAAGTAAGAGAGTAATCAAGAAGGGCAGCAGTCTTTGTTGGCCAATCGCATCGCGAAAGTAGCCTATTCATATACACTGCACTTAAAACTCAAAGCGTGTCTCAAACATATTTTTAAATGTTTACAATCTCATATATGTAGAAGATAGTAATTACTTTATGATGTTAGAAAGGCATTTTGTATGCTCCAAAAAGCCATGCTAACAAAATGCCCATAATTATGACTGAGAAGTTTCATACCTCCAGGATCAGACACTCAAGGAATCCAATGAGCCACTGCTTGTCCCATTTCAGGAAGAATCCCAGCACCCCATAATATATATCCCAGGACGGAGGATATAGCTGTCTCCTTGACCTCTTACTCTGAAGATGGTTATTCCACAGTTTCAACAGTCCTGATACAATGCTCAAGCAGCAGCTACAGAAGTAATACAAAACTACAATTAACATCTGGTGCAGAAAGAGTCCCAGAAAATATGAGCCAGCTAGTCTTCTTAAAATCTTTGCTGGCTGCAAATTACAAAGATGTAAATGATGCCAAAGATCACCAAAAGAGAAATAAATTAGTTATTCACTTTTATCATATTTTTTAAAAAGGACAAACATATGAAAACTCTTTCGGGACTGAATAGATATATGAGACACAGTATAAGCAAACTAAAAAGATTATGTGTCTTTAGGTGTAAGAAGGACATTGTAGACTGTCTTTTCTTCACTACAAATCTGAAATAGGATTTTTATGGGGCTTTTCATTAAAATGTTTAGTCTGCGTAAGATGAAGGAATCAGTGACTCAAATTAAATATGTAAAACAGTCTAACCTTTTCACCTAGATAATCTTGATACAGCCATGATTTGTTAAAAGGCAAGAAGAACAGAAGGAATGTTAGCAAACCTGAGTAGGATTTACTGTGAGGTGACTCAAGGCTGATTCATACGTGCATGTATACCATATTATTTTCCACACCTCATCAAAGATGGCTGAAAATTTGAGCACAATCCACTGAAAAGTATTGCATGTGAAAAAGATATACAGTGTGGTGGCAGATTTTAATAACCCATTCATATATGCAAGCCGTCTTCTAACACTGTGTACTACCAAGTTAATCCTTCACTATATCAAAGAAATGGGAAGCACATAATCCTCCAAATATTGTTGGACCACAACCCCCATCAGTACTAGTCAGTACAGTACAGTGGTGCATGATAGGAGTTGCAGTGCAACATTCACCTAGATCCTAGAGGGCTACATGTTCTATATCTCTGCTATACAGATTTTGCCTTATTTTTAACAGACCTTGTTGTCTGGAGATGGAATTACATTTAACCCCTCAAGCAGACTACGTAATTTGGAACACGTAGCTCGGCTGTTTGAGACAGCTGGAATTCTGTGAAGTTTTCGTGTAATGTGGTTTGTTTCTTTCCATTACCTGCTTGTGGCATGTTTTTAAGGTTGAAGTGGGTTCATCTTATCGTCTTCTGAGAGTAGCAAACATTCCTGTGGTACAGCAAATCTTATTTATTCATGAGCAGAGGACATGTCCACTGAATCAGGACTCAAAGTGTATATCAAATATAATGCTTTTCAAGTGTTTTGAATCGGACATATAAAGAAGCCAGTTGTTGTTACTTTGTGATGCTAGAAAAACACTCAATATATTCTTAAAAAGTCACTTTAATACCTTTTAAAAGATGTACATAATTCTGATTCAGAACTCCATGTTTCCAAGGCCAGAGACACAGCTACATTTCAAGGAAGATGCAAAGTCTAAAGAGTCACTCTTCTCTTACTTCTCCAGGAACAATAAGGAAAGGATTCTGGCCGAGTGCCGCTTCCCATCAAAGTTGACAATATGGAGCTAGATGGACCAACAGTCTTAGTTGGTTAGGGTGACCAGATGAAAAAGAGGACAGGACTTTTGCATCTTTAACAGTTCTGTGGAATTTTTAGCAGTTGTAGCTTGCATTAAAATTGCATCTGCTAAAACTTTATCTTTTAAGCAACTATTAAAAATACAGGAACCTGGTCCTCTTTTTCATCTGGTAATGCTACAGTCAATATACGACAACTTTCTGGCTAACTCTATTCCTAATAATTATATGATTTTTAAATACAGTATATATTTAAAGTCCTGATTATTACCCGTACAGCGTAAAGAAGCACATTCCGATATATATAATTATATATTGGGGACTGTCATTGTCTGTTATATCATACATTTCAAGAACTTCTCAAAAACCATCTAACATCTAAATCCCCCTTAAAAGCCTCATATTTTAGAAGTAACATATAAATAAACAAAAAATTTAGTAACATTTAAAGAGTGAGAGTAATGTACAGAATGAATATTGAATATTTGTGCCAGAATACATCCAAAAGCATAAATTTCAGCAGCATATTGCCTTTAGGTAAAAAGTCAGTATTTGCACTTCTGGTCATAAACCAAGTCACACAACTAGTATGTGATAGAAAATACAACCACCAGTTTCTTAACTAGTGGCAATGAGCCACCTTGATTTATACCATCAGACTTACAGTGGCAGTAAGTAATAGGATTCTGGCAAATTACATAACCAATTGTATTATTTCACAAAAGGACCATCGTTATGACTTCATTGCCCCCAAAAGTAAAGCATTACACATTACATTGTTAACACATTACTTCCACATACTGGTTCCACACATCTTTAAAGGAAGTTAAGGATGATGATGCATATAGTGAGGGTGAGTGTAGAGTCATTCTGCTCTAGGAAGACAAGATTAATTAACCTAAGCTGCTCTTACAAGCTCCTTTATTCTTGTTCTCTTGTAAAAGGTGTTGACTGAAGCAAATCTCTTCTGCTCTGAGCTTTTGAAAACAGGCAAAAGTGGATGCAAATGCAGTAGATAGCTGATGTGTAAACTAGCCCACAGACAGAACCATTATCAGTGACTACCCTTTAGCTTCATTTGGCAAAATTTTAGATTCTTTAAAAAAAAAACCTTTTAAGTTAATGAAATCCAAATAACTTGCAAAAAAAAAACCTAGTTAAAAGTACTCCGGTCCAATTAAAACTATAAGAACACACATATAAAATCAGCACAGCAGCTGCTGCCAAGCAGAGCATTTTTAAAATTCCGACAAAAATCTTTTAACTAATGGTGGTGGAACTACAAATCAACCATGAAAAGCCTTTGAAAATGAAAAGATCTTCAAATACTCCAAAAGAAAACAGTATTGGCATCTTTTGGATTGCAAAAGGAATGCTATTCCCCCATGACGTGCCTCCACTTAAATAGCTTTCTCTCATTGCCATCTGCCCAACCTCTGAAGCCAGGTACACGCAGATGAGGCCCTCCAAAGCAGACCTTGAATAAAGATAGGTTCATATGGAACCATAGGTGCAATATTCTAAAATAGCACTGTAAAAGTTACTTATTTATCTTTGGTTGAGTTATTTTATTTTTGATTAAGCATCATGTTTCTGTTTGCTAGGATTTGATCAGTTTTAGCAAGGCCTGCCAAGACTTTGGACTAACTATCAGCCTGAAGAAAACACAAGTCATGGGCGAGGGCGTGGACATACCTCCCTCTATTACCATCTCCATACAAGAATTGGAGGTTGTTCATGACTTTGTGTGCCTTGGCTCAACGATCTCTGACACTCTCTCCCTAGATGTCGAGCTGGATAAACTCATTGGCAAAGCAGCTACCATGTTCTCTAGACTCACAAAGAGAGTATGGCTCAATAAGAAGCTGATGGCATATACCAAGATCCAGGTCCATACAGCCTGTGTCCTGAGCACATTCCTGTACTCTTGACTCTTTGTGTATAGCAGGAGAGGAAGCTGAACACGTTCCATATGCGTTGTCTCCGACGCATTTTTGGTATCACCTGGCAGGACAAAGTTTCAAATAGAGTCGTCCTAGGACTAGCTGGAATTTTTAGTGTGTTTATGTTACTGAAACAACAATGATTTTGTTGGCTTGGGCATGTCGTGAGAATACCCAAGGCATGTCGGATTCCAAAAGATCTCCTGTATGGAGAATTAGTGCAGGGAAATCGCCCCAGAGGGAGACCACAGCTGCAATACAAGGATATCTGCAAGTGAGATCTGAAGGCCTTAGGAAAGGACCTCAACAGATGGGAAACCCTGACAGCTGAGCATTCAGCCTGGAGACAGGCGGTGCATCACGGCCTCTCCCAATTTGAAGAGACCCTTGTCCAGCAGGCTGAGGCAAAGAGGCAGTCACGAAAGTGGCCAAATCAGGGAGCTGGATAGGGTACAGTTTGTATTTGTCTTCAGTGTGGAAGGGATGGTCACTCTCAAATTGGCCTTTTCAGCCACACTAGACACTGTTCCAAGTCCTCCATACAGAGTATATTACCATAGTCTCTTGAGACTGAAGGATGCCTAATATCTGCAAGTGGGATCTGAAGGCCTTAGGAATGGACCTCAACAGATGGGAAACCTTGACATCTGAGCGTTCAGGCACGCGGGTGCATCATGGCCTCTCCCATTTTGAAGAGACCCTTGTCTAGCAGGTCGAGGCAAAGAGGCAATCCCAAAAGCAGCCAAATCAGGGAGCTGGACAGGGGACAGATTGTATTTGTCTTTAATGTGGAAGGGATTGTCACTCTTGAATTGGCCTCCTCAGCCATACTAGATGCTGTTCCAAGTCCTCTCTTCAGAGCACGTTACCATAGTCTCTCAAGACTGAAGGATGCCTACACACACAAACACACACAAAGATCAGTTTCTGGAAATGTTATAGGTAAGGATGCGGAGATCTATGTTTTTCTTGGAGTTGTAGTCCTAAAACATAAATATGCACATCTTATTAGAGGTGCTGTACTCCCAAAACACAAATCTGTACAGCTCTCGTTATGGTTTATACATATTTTAGGACTTTTCCAAATATCTTCTAATAGTCGCCATGCAAACTATTAAGAGCCTTCAAGGTAGCACAACATAAATGTAGAAACAAGTAATTTAGCGTAAATCGGCCGAAGGAGCTCCTATGCAAGAGTTGGTTATCTGATGTTTGAAAGTGCCTCTGAAGACAATGACCACACACATAGTGCTGGTAAAACTTTATGGCTTTATATCCTGAATAGCTTTAAAACAGTTAAACTTAAAAGAGGCTGAGTCTTGGTTGGCTTAAGTGGAATGCTTTTGTGGTCCACCAGAATTCAAAATTGGCAGTTTTATGACATAATGCTAGCTGTATCTGTCTAATCTGGCTTTTTGTGGGTATCCAGCAATATCTGGGTGGTCATTTCAGCCCCAAACACCATGATCACATATTTTTTCAGTGGTGAAGGATATTTTATGTGCATGTAAACACTCAGGTTCCTTTTAGACATCCGCTGAGAGTACACTCTCATCTGCCACAGCCAAGAATTAGCACACAACCGTACTTTAGATCATGGGTGGAGTGACTGTAGGGTGGCCATCTGTCCGACTTTAAAGAGGAGAATGCTTTATTTGAAGGGTTGTCAGAAGACATGATAATCCAGATCTGCTTTAGGGACCAAGAATCATACAGACGAAACGGTTTTTGAAGTTGCCATCCAGCCAGCAAAATGAGCAGCAGGCACATAGATCACCTGGCCAGAGTCTTTCCCGCTATGGTGTCTTGTCAAGGCTGACAAAGGTTCTTTTAGAATTTTGTTCACAACAAACACATCCACAGACGAAAAGGCATAAAACTTTATTAAAGAGACAATAGAGCAAAAAGCAGAAGTAGTAAAAGAATAGAGAGAAGTATTATGCCCCTTCTGCATGCCAGTATCCCCTGAAGAACAGAGACAGGTGACCCCTGGGAGTCAGTTACTGTGCATGCACAGCACCTCTCTGTTGTATGGTCGACATAGAAGCTCAGCAGTGCCCCAGATCTCTAGCCCTTATATAACTTTTTGGGCAGTGCATATTAACATATCTCCACATGGGCAAGTTCTCAGATGTCTCTTATGCCATTCACTGTCAAAATGAGAACAAAGCATATCACTAATAAGCAAACTGATAACAGCACCAGACATCAAAGGACATAAAAGCATAACACCTGTCTTACCTGAGTATGCCTTACCACTTTTCAAACTCCTGACTCAAGACAGTCTGGAGTAAACAACTAAATTGTTAGGCTGGATTAAGACTGCCAGCTTCCAGCACTTGAAGTCTTCCCCTAAAAACCTCTAATATCTTGTCAGTGCTGAGTGATCTATTAGGCATTCTATTGAAACTGGAATAGTTCATTCTTAATTTGACTCTATACATATACATTAGTACAGGGATAGTTCTTATGAAAAACTAGGCCCCCTTTTTTGCCAATTTGTGGTCACTCCAAATCAGTGGAATTTAAATTAGGAGCTTCTCTATCATGTGGAGTACTGAACATAAGAGCATCTTTATGCAAAGATAATTCCTTCCAAGCCATTCTTATTATATATTTGTTAAAATCTCTAAGGTTAGTCTAATAATGAAGGCCACCAGGTATGCATTTATGAATGTTATACATTCTGCACATGTATCAAAATATGTGTTATTTATCTATTAGTTACATACTAGACTGAAATCCAGTAGCACAACTTATGCTGTATAAGAGTAATGATGTCACCAGCTGTGGCAATTTTTGGAAATTAAACGTAGACCCTTTTCATCATGGGGAAACTTTTAGGGGCTGCAGGATGAGAGATCTTTAACTTCCAAAAATTGTTACCATTAGTAAATCCATCCCAGTTAGCAGCAATTTTCAGAAGTTAAAGATTTTCTCATCCCAGAGCCCCCAACATCTTACCCATGACATAAAAGATCCCAAGGAAGCCTCAGGACCTTTGGAGGTGGGAGCAAATTGGAAATTTTTAATTTCCAAAAAATTCACGAAGGCTTTCACAGCCGGGATCTAATGGTTGTTCTGGGTTTTTCGGGCTCTTCGGCCGTGTTCTGAAGGTTGTTCTTCCTGACGTTTTACCAGTCTCTGTGGCCGGCATGATGCCGGCCACAGAGACTGGCAAAACGTCAGGAAGAACAACCTTCAGAACACGGCCGAAGAGCCCGAAAAACCCAGAACAACCATTCCAAAAAATTGTTGGAGGTAATGATATAATCAGCCTTATGCAACATAATTTCTGGCAGCAGATTTCAACCATAGTCCTTTTTTTCTCAAATATTTTCTTTTCTTTTTGTAAACTTACTTACTTCCTCCTTCCCCCCCCGCCCCCCAGAAAACCTCACTTTCATACCCACAAGCTGGGAATAAACCCCACTGGAAATACTGGACTGACTTGCTGAATTGACTAGTACAGGACTACACTGACTTTTTTTTTAACCACAGAAACAGAATCTGTTACATAAACTACTACATTGTGCTGTATTATGACTCCCTGCCACTCTTGTTAACTAGTCATAATAAAGGCTACAATGCTGTATCCATATACCTGAGAGTAAGCCTCACCAAACTCAGTGGAACTTATTTCTGAATAAGAGATAAAGGATTATAAACTGGTTGAATTTAATCTCTCACTCATATTCATAATGGTGCAATTTGAAAAGTGAGAGGACGCTGTCTCTTTTTTGAACACCCAGAAATGAGCATAGCAAGAGCTAAAGGCATGTCTGCACATATTCCATTCTCAAGCATACGACAGATAGCATTTCTGGAAGAAAAGAATCAAAACCCCCCAAATCACACCAAATCACACAAGCTATGGGATCAAGCCTGTAAGACTAGTGGGGACTGATTTAGAAAGAGATTTGCTGCATGGAGAGGTAACAGAAGGGGAAGAGATGGCAGATGCCAGGATAAATACCAGGGGGAATTCACAAACTGTGCAGACATACCACTTGGGGATCTCATCTCCTCAACAAGGGCTGCACTCTCAAACAAAGGCACAGCCCTGATCTGGTGGCAAATTCTCGGTCACTTGTCTGTGTAACACAAATATTTGCTGAATGTATAATATCTAGGTCCAGGGCTGGGTGGGATGTGCCTTCCTCCTATCCTCTCTTCTGAGATGTGACCTGCTTAGAAGGGATTGGGAGGGGAGTCAGCCCGCAACCTTTGCCTCTTCTATTCTGCTACCTTCCACAAAGTGATGGGCCAATGGAGGCTGCAGTAGGAAGAACTTGGGAGCCAGCAACATTGCTTCTCAAGTTTTTCTTCAATGTTATACAGTAAAACAATATAAACAGAGCACCAGTTTAACTCCCAATGTATTTCTAACAGTTAATGCATAGTTTAAAACTGTATTACTCCCCAAAATAACTCAGTTTATTTCTATGACTGCAAATTTTTGCTGGCATCACAAACACAGTATAAAAACAAGGGAATTCAAGGGTGTATAACAGTGACAGTTCTCTTTCCAGGGATACTAATGTGTTAAAGACAACACCTACACTTTGTTTTGTAAATATTGATAGCAGCAGATAACTACATCCATAACTTAAATTGTGCAATGCTATGATACGCATAAAGAAAGAACATTTACAGAAACATTTCTCTTAGTGTAAGGGAATTATTAAAAGAATGCAAAGAAAAAATTTTCCCGTAAAAGAGGAATGTTTTACAGGACAAAGAAGAACCTAACTGTTTTGTGCATTGCTAGAGCTTTTTACATGCCATGACTCCAAAATATATTGGGTAATTGCTATTCTTCAGTCATATACTTCTCTCTTCTCTCTTTCATCTTGGTGAGAGAAGTTCCTATTCAAGCAATGTGCCTAACCATCAGCCTACAGCAGAGACTGCACTTCTTCTGTACCTATGTTACAGTTTTAGGAGACAGTTGTTGTTTATATAATTTTCATGTAAATCTAGAAAATGTGATTTTAAAATACTAAGAAAGGTGCCGTAGAGAACTAAGGAGTCATTAACCAAGACCAATAGTAAGTCACAACTAGGTAGACCCACTGAATGGTAATCTGGTGAGTCAAAACTTATGTAATTCCACTGGTCAATGGATCTACTCTTGTTGCAACCTATTGTTTGGTTTCAGCCATTATGTCGCCCATCTCTGCTCCAGGCCAGTCATAGATTTACTCCCATGGAAGGGGACTTTGGGACAACCAAGCCCAGATGGAAGACAGATGGCAATAAGCCTTCTTCTCAACAAGGATTAAGGTCATGTTGGGGTTCCCTCCTGTGGATACAAAATTTTCATTAAGATGCCACATTCTTGATCCTCCAAAGCAACATTTGGAAATCTGGCCTATGTTCACACACTTCTTTTGTGCTTCTCTCTCTTTGCTATTTCTTTGTGTGCTTGACATAAGAGAATACTCTGATTTACTCAAACTACAGTTTGTCATTATGTCATAACCAGTAAACTTTAGCCTGAGTGAGCTGTTCAATTCAGAATTGCAAGCCAGGATCAAACTGTGTTTTCAGACTTGATTTGGAGGTCTTAATCAAATCACAGATGGCCTCATTCATAGGCATCCTTCAGTCTCGAGAGACTATGATAACGTTCTCTATATGGAGGACTTGGAACAGCATCTAGTGTTTTGATGCTGTACGCAAAGCTGGAGTGTCCTCTCCAGGGCACGAAGCCAGGATAAAATAATATGGAGGATAAGCTGTTACCCAAGCAGCAAAACCCCCCTCTCCACGTTGCTGAAATAGCCCAATGGAAAGAGTATTGGCAAGAACCAATACAACTGGTTCCAGCGATGTCGCAGGAGTTGACAGAATGACACGAACTGTCTCCGGGATTCTGGCTCTGGATTTTGCCTCAAAGTTAACTCCTGAAGCCTTTTCCATCGGCAGTGGAGGTTTGAAGTCTGAGTTTTCCTTCTCCTAGATGGGCTGCCTTCCCAGGCTAACGAGTCCCACCCACCCGGCCTGCTTGCTCATGGCATGGAGGCTGATGGTGGTGCCTTAGTGCTGGTTTGAAGTCAGAGTTTTCCTTCTCCTAGATGGGATGCCTTCCAGGGCTGAATGAGTCCCACCTACCTTGCCTGTTCCCTCATGGCATGGAGGACGATGGTGGCGCCTCAGTGGGGGTTTGAAGTCATTTTCCTTTCCTAAGCACAAGCTGCTGACAAAGTGCTGGATGAAGCTGCCTTTCATCTTCCATGTCTGATTATGGTGTCATGCCTCCAATTTCATATCTTCTTCAGAGTTGTTGCAACTTGTGGTCACTGATGATCCTTCCCTGCCACCTATTTCAGTCTCCAAACTGTTAGAATACTTCACCAGATGGAGAAAAGCTCTTCTGCTTTTTGCACTTTTTGGTTTAGAATAGTGGCTCCCTATTGACTGTGGTCATAAGAGTATTAATGTATTTTGTTGCCAGGGAAGCATTCATTAAACCTCTGCATGTCAAACTAAAGGCAACACAAGTCCACAATTTACATAAATGAATAGTTCTTGGTAGATAGGAGATTCCTGAAACCTGACAAATACTAGTCTTATGTTCGAAACGGAGGTAAAAAGCACATGGCAACTGCCAACCAGTAAGATAACAGGAAAGGTATCAGAATAGATCACACTTTTCTATTTCTATTATAATTCAGCTACAAATTCTCTATAAAGAGAACACTGCCCTTTAATATCACGAACCAAAGAAATTAGTGACAATTCCCTGAGGAGCCAGGAGTCCTACTATGCCTTGTGGAAGAGTTAGGCTGTTTAGCCTTAGACAAGCTACTATCTCATGATGCTTTACAGGTTCAGATGGAGCTTAAAAAGTTCCAGTCATGGGGGTTACCTAACTATTAATGTCTATTGCTGCAGACCTTGTCACCTTATTGAGGAGCAGATGTACTAAACTCCGTTTAGATTTTTTGACTAAAGCTTCCAGAATTCCAGCTGGCCTAGATCCCAACATAATGCTCTACAGAGGTTTGCATTAAGACTCCCATAGTTCCCCCAAACTGCCTTAGGCCTGTTCTAACTGTAGCTTCAAACATGAAAGAGGCAACAGGTTTCTTATCTGTGCCATAGAGCCTTATGCAGTATTACCAGCACTAGGCAACATATGGAAGATCAGATGCCCAGTTACGCCGATGGGTCCCTTGAAAAGGTTTGCTCCCCAGCTTCTCATTAAAGCTGCAGCCCTATTGCCTCCCATGAACGCGACTGATGTTTGCGCAGGTACTCTACAACACCCATGTGGCTTAGCAACCGTGGGAGTGGCACCCCCACACAGGGTAACAATAACTTGACCACACTTTGTCATGTCACTTTTTATCAACTTTTTAAAGTCTTCATCAACAGAGGAAAGCAGCTTGGCAACAAAACCAAAAAGTGGAAAAGACAGAAGACCTTTCCTCCAACAAAACAACTGGGATGAGGAAGTCAAATCTATTTCACTGGACTGAGCAGGATGCTTCCGACATAGAGGTGGGTGAGGAAAGTTTTCTTCTAGGTACTCTTTTTAAAAATCTGCTTGTAGGTCTCCCGAAACATCCTATTGGGCATCCTAAAATATACCTTTGTTTTTTGGATCCTAAAGGGCTGCTTTAACAGCCTGATTTCATTGCAGAAATACCAAAAATTTCTGCAATGAAGTGGTAACTTCTGAAAAACAAAAAGTATGGTTTATGCAGTGCTACATGCTTCCTATTATTCCAGAATTATACCAAGCTAGCAATTTCATCAAGAATCATTGCTATAAGAAGACTCTTCCTACTACTGAGACTGCTAGATGTGACTGTGAAGCCCTAACATCTAACTTACACACTGCTAACAAGGGTTTATTATTTAGTTTACATTAATGTGGATTATGCATTGAGGTTTCAGTAGTGACTCCTTGTGGTTTCAGCTGTTTCCATTCCATACAATACATAGCAAAACAAAAGATGGTGGAGAAAAAAAGGGAGAGATTCTCAGGAAAATGCCTGAGAAGTTGGCCTTCACTCTTCCACCTTCTCCAGTTCCTCCTATGGTTTGATTTATAGTCTTCCCCTACATGGCACCTTGTAACAAATCTGAGAATGGAGGAAAGGCCTGGTTCCATACTGAAAGTTACCAGCAGGTATCTTAACAGGGTTACTCCTCAGAACGGGGGGGGGGGTAGGAATCCTACTTTTACCTGGTTTTACCAGTTCACTGGAATGAGAGAAAGGTAAATAAAAATACATCAGAATTGGTAAAGGAAACCTTCAATCTTGTCATTTTATGTGAAGATCTACTGTACTGAAATGGCTAAGGTAAATAATGCCAAGGCGTATTCTAGACACAGAACGCCATCAACCAGACGACTATGAACAATTCACTTACAGAACAATATAACAAACATCACCTGAGTTGTATCTTCCATCAAACCTCTGATTTTCTCCACCACATCAGTGCGTCTGTGCTGTCGGAGGGCACTGATCAGCTGGGCAAAGCTGGCTTCAGAGCCCCTGATGATCCAATGTTGTAAAGCAGCATAGGCTCTCTCATGGTCTGCAGAATATCCATTGGCGAAAGCTGCCGCCTCTCGCTCACTTGCGTTGCACAGAAATTGGTAGACATCCATCCACTGACTTCCAAGCTGAGCCTGCAGTAACAGAAAACTATAATTTAGTCAAATGAGAAATTTTTGTTATAAAGCAAGCATGGAAGGGATGAAGGAATGAGTGTACAAGGATATAATTAATTCCTTATCTTCAAGCTATATTTGTGCTGGGAAGGAGACATCTGAATGCGACCAATGTAATAGACTAGAATGTTACTGCACTCTCTAAATCACAATTGTTCTGACTGTTGTACTGTCTCAGGAAACCAGTATGGACCTTCATTCACCCCTCAATAAGGGAGCAGACTTAAAAGAACACGTCCTTTGATAAAAAGCTATAACTTTTCTCTTTTACACTTGGCAGCAAAGCAGCTGGACACCACCCTAACACTTTCCCAACAGCCAAAGTGTTTAGGAGATGGAATTTACTCCCTGCTCTGGGTGACTTTTCTAGTCTCTGCTGACTTCCACTAGCTAACACCTTCTGCAACACATTTGAGCCTGTGTTTAAAAGCACATCCAAGCCCCTGGGGCTTGATTCTCTAACGGCAATTATGAGCAATGCAACATCATTTCCTACGAATCATCAATGACTGTTTTAATAAATTAGCAAATTCTAGCCCAAACATAAAGTCCTAGTATTTTTTTCCAGACTCTTAAAAGAAATGGGTTTTGAAAGGTTCCATATTAGGGCATAAATATCATATAGCAAATGAACGAGCTGTTTTTCAGATAACACACATGGTTTGAAAGTACTAGAAACACATACATGCTTTAAATGTACTAGAAATGTTTGACACAACCAGATTACTCTCTTGGGAAATGGAAGGATTGGCCAACACTTTAGTACAATCACCCCTTATTCTACAGTCAGGTGGTTTAACATAGTCTCTTTGAAATTTTGCTTGTTAGATCAGGTGTTCCACAGCTGCTTCCTCAACAGTGACTCACAGCAGCAGTAAAAAGCCTGTCTCCACAAAGCACACATCTAAAGCCACAAAAGGTTACATCTGAACTAGACCTCTCGCCTTAAAATTTACCACTGTTGCTACAACTGATTCTGCTCAATTGGGTGCGTCATGGCTGTACCACTGGCCACTTACACAAGGTCAGAACAAACAATTCATTCTGACATTATTCCAAAATTGTCTTTAATCTGGGTCATGTCCAAATTCGTTAAGACATTCTGGAGCTGATAGTCATAAGGGGGGAAAACTCACCAATTCGGCTGAGGTCCATTTGGCAACATGTGTGAGCTATGATAACAAAATGTAGTGCTCCTGGGAAGCAGCTGAGGAGAGGAGAAGGAAAAGAGGAAGAGGGTTCACGTACTTACAGCTACCATCAGAATGCAGCAACTGGTTGAGGAACATTTCAGCGACTACAAGTGCTGTGTTGTTGCCCTCCGTGGTTTGTACTAGAGATCAGCAAGTGTGGGTAGAAACCAGGCCCCACTTGTTATTGGGCCCAACAATCAAGAGAAAATGCTACCTGTCCTGCTCTCCCTTGGCAGGCATTATAGTCTCTTAGAGAAAGCAGTGGGGAAGGGGGGGTTCCATGGTATCCATGTGTAAAAACACACACATGTGTGTGTGGATACGCCACTGCAACACAATGTGTCTATCTGTATACCTTAATATATACCTTTACACACACACACACACACACACACATGGCTGCATGCACATGGACACATGCAACAGAGGGAGAGAGAGGGCATTAGAAGAAACCTACAGCAGGGAATTGCTTCCCCCACCCCCAGTTAAAATAAGGCTGTTTTCAGAGAGGTTGCTTTTAAAAATACATATACTGTAGTCTGGAGACATATCCCAGGAAAACCCACAGTCCTTCAGGATGAATAGGAGCAAAATGGGAGAAAGAGAGGGGAACCTTTCCTCTTTTGGAAGACCCCTTTGATTCACACTATAGAATACCAAGTGCTGGCATGATGACTCAAGTGTGACCTTTCAAGTGCAAATTATGATAACATGTAGTTTTGAGTCTCCCCCACCTCCACAAAAATAATCCTGCATACAATTTTAAACTAACTCCCTAATAAAGAGAGGTGACCTGGATTACATAAATCAGTGAAGAGCCCTATTCAGTTATTAGCAAATTGTTTGTAGACAGAATGGAATGCTTTAGCTCTTCTATCTACATGTGCAGAAGTGCAGTCTTTGCAGAGCAGGGGTCTCAAACTCAATTTACCTGGGGGCTGCTGGAGGCAGAGTCTGGGTGAGGCTGGGCTGCATCAGATTTTCCGCCAAGCGGAGCAAGAGCCCAAGGAAGCCGCCCAGGAGTTTCCTTAGCCCAGCTGGGGCTCAGAGGAGGGGGGGTGAGCTTTGTCGCCAGCCACGACCCCCTCCGACTCCTTCTTCACTACCACCACCACCAGCAGGATGAAGAAGCGGAGAAGGGAGGGAGTGCCGGCGACTGCGAGGGCGCGACATTAAATTTTAAAGAAAACCCTCACAGAATCGCCTTGCCAAAGGAGAAAAGCCACCATTGGTACGTGCGAAATTAAACAGAACGGGGTGGGGACACACACACACACACACACACACACACACACACACACACACACACACACACACACACGGAGGTCCGGCGACCTTCCTCTGATGGCCCCCCTCAAAAAAGGCGCACTCAGCAGCAGCAACTACCCCCACCATGACAGAGGAGCAAACTTTGAAAGGCAAGCCCAGGCAGCCTCCAGAGCCAAGGCAGCTGAAGCAGGACGAAGAGGAGGAGGAAGAGGAAGCACCGCTGGGTGCTGAGGCGGCCGCTGGCCAGGCTGGTGCTGGGGGTGCCGAGAGAGAAAGAAAGCCAGAAAGCCTCTTCCCTGGAAGAGGTGACGGCGGCAGCTGCTGTTGGAGGCGCTCTTCGAGGACGGGTTGGGAGCGAGCTCCACTCTCAGGCATCACTCAGCAGTGGCTCGGGTGCTCGGGGAAAAGGGCTGACAGCACGCCTCGCTCGCCAGCTCTCCCCCAAGACAGTGCCTCTTGCACCCCCATCCAGAACTGCAGCCTGCCAGCCGGCAGACAGGCGGGCCGGCTGGCAGGCTGCAGTTCCGGATGGAGGGTACAAGAGGCGCTGTCTTGGGAGAGATCCAGCGAGCGAGTCAAGGCTTTTTTTTACTCTTGACAGCAGAGGATGTGTAGGCGCTTCGGGGGGCAGGCAAGGCGGGGGCCACAAACTATCGTCCGGTGGGCCGCAAATGGCCCCCGGGCCACATGTTTGAGACCCCTGCTGTAGAGGAAAGCTTCTGAGATCAATAGGGTTTGTCCTCATGAGTCAAGAGAGTGATTTTCCAGGATTCTGACTCATGTGGAGAGCTCCCTCTAAGACGGAAGAAGCTCTCCTGTTCAGACCCAATGCTCTCCATATTCAGGACAATGACAGAAGCAGAAACAGAGGGGATGGGACGGTTACATTCCCCTCTCCCTGGAGTAAGTATCTACAATTTAAATGACTGGCTAGGACAAGAGATAATGTTATCCTTTTAAATCTGACACTTTAATGAAATGACATTTGTGATAGAAAAACTGTATTCTTACTCAATAAATCTGTTGAAAAGAAGATGCTCAGATCTTAGAAAAGTTTTGGGTTTTTTTTCATACCCAGGCAACATAGACACAGGCCATGCTTGACTTCTGGATTTTTGGAGCTGCAGCCCAGAAAGTAGCTTTCCCATGCTCCTTATCAGTATGTGCTTTGTAGGAAGAAGAAAACTCAGGTACAACAGTGTTCTTAGTGGGAGGACACATTGATAGCCCTGGATGGCAATGGTTTTTACATTTTTTTAAATACTGCTCTTCTAGTGGAAAAAGTGCATACATTGCAAAAAAGAGTATCTCCTCAGTTTAACCGCCTTAATACATCAGTGCAAGAATAGGGCACTGTGTTCCCATCATTATTAGTTAAAGGCAATAACATAGTGTGGAAAAGTTGCCCAGAACAGAGTCTCAGAGCTTATCATGATTGCTTCCTGATGAGATGTTGGAATAAAAAAACAAAACAAAATCCAAGGCCAGTCATAGACTAGCTTGGATGCTCCCCCTCCCTTGTTGCTGTAGGTACCGCAATAGGAAATAAACAGCTCAGAAACAGTACTGAGAATCACTTTGAGAAAATACAGTTTCCTTCTAGCGTGCTTGCTAAATCTGTTTGCCCACACTTTCCATCGCTTAAGAACAATTTAACACCTTACACTATTTGAACCCATCTGTGAATTTTATTGAAAGAAAAAAAATGGAAGCGTGATTGCATTGAAAAATCAAAACAATAAATCGACATTCAAGGCAACAAAGACAAATTGGGAACAAAAATGTTAAGACACATGCCTGAATGTAAAGGTGGTCTTGATACGCTGACTTATCAAGAACAGCATTTATACAATGACTGATCCTCCAGATATTTGGCCCACAAATCCCATCAACCCCCTCCAGCATAGCTAATTATAACAGTTTGTGAGACATCACTAAAGCTTAAGGTTCTCCACTCCTGACATATGCAGAATAAAACCTAGTTTGTCAGATACAAGTAAAGCTGTTAGATTTAAATATATGAACCATGTCAGAAAAACTAGTGTGCACAGCACATCTAAACTTTTGATGCATATTTCCTTCTTTCCTGATTAGTAGGAAGGTAAAGGACAGATTTCCATGATCAGTTTCCCTACTATGGAAGACTACTGGAAACATGAAACTTCAACAGCTAATGAAAGCCAGGCTCAATTCTGAGAGACTTGGTCTGGGCTAGAACACGAAGCAGGCCACTGTTTGATGTTTTTGACCATTCTTTGTTTCTAATCTGGTCTGATTTGGATTTGGAAGCCTTTCAAGTAGGCAACAAATTCACAGAGCAGGCTGTCCTGATAGGCCAAAGACAAACCCTGCAAAGACCAGATATAATTCACGAACGGTATATTGCTCACCTTCTCTTACTTAGTTACACAAACAATGTAACTTTTGGAGGCGAATTGCCCCAGGTTAGGAAATCACTGTAGACATTATTATATGTTGACATACATGACTCAGTGTGCAACTGGTAATAACTACAGCAATTTCTTAACTTAGGGCAGTTTGTCTCCAAATGTTATGCTATGTTACGTCAGGATGTTGGCCATCAGCTGCTGAGGCTGTACAACAACTTCAGCTGAATGCTAAATTTCAGCTCAGATAGGAGCTGTTTGTGTTGATCCAGTAGTATATTGGATTAAAACAAACAGACCTAACCTGGTTCCAAGACCATTCCAAAAAGCACTGGAGGAAAAAATAGGGTTAAAAAAATTAAGAGTTGAAAAGTATAGAAACTGAAAGTTAGAATACCATATAAAGCAGATGCTGAAGTAGCATGAAGTATCAAAAAATGGAAACGCCCTGGGCTTTCCCGACAGACAGCTTCGTTTATTTATTTATTTATGTATTTATTTATTTATTTATTTGATTTATATCCCGCCCATCTGGTATATTCGTTCCCCAAAGAATACAATTACCTTTTCTGCATTTTCCAATTACTGAGAGTGTGGGGAGGATACTGTATGATAATGTCTTAGACACCACCTTCCTGCTCAGTTCACTTAGCTACTAGCTAGGTTAGGGTAGGTGCTACATTAATTTAGTGGTTCTTCTTGTTGGGTGCTGTCAAGTTGTAATCAACTTAAAATGACCTTAACAGGATTTTCAAGGTAAGTAGGATATTTAAAAAGTGACTTTACCACTTCCTCTCCCAGAGTCAGTTTCCATGGATGAGTGGGGATTCAAACCCAATTCTCCAGAGTCCTGTCCTCTTCTTAAGCCCTGGTCTGCCCTCCAATACAAAGCACGACTGTTCCTGAGCTGCCAAGACTGAGCACCAAAAGCAGCAGAAAGGAAGAGAGAGGCAGAGAATATATTTTAGGCATGGTTTACTCTAAATTTGAAAAGTAGCCTGCCTTGAGTTTGGTATAGTGAATCCTGTCTTTGTGATCTAACACTTCCTGATTTAAGTCAACCTACAATAATTTCCCAAAGCTATAACTCTTTGCATGTCTTCAAGCAAGTGAATGGGAGTTCTGAATATTTGGAAATGTGAATAATGACCTGGATCTAGGCCTGGATTAGGTCAAAAGTGTCAGGTTACATCAGATCCCAATCTGAAGCATCAAATCAGCATCTGGATTGGATCAGGTGACCTGTGCACAGCCCTCTCAACAACTCCTGCTGTGCAGCAAAACAGTGATACAAATCTGGCTTCATCAACCACCAATGACTGGGGACAAAAGACCACTCTGCTGAACATTTTATAGTCCAACATTATCTGGCAGTAGCCAGGTCCAGCCCCATCACTGGTCAGAAAGCAGTTGGTTTTAGATGTTATGAAGTACAGCATCTGTTTTGTCACTGAATGGGAAAGATTAGAGGTATGTATAGGATATTCTAATGACAAAATAATATAAGTGTGGTTGTTCTGGGTTTTTCGGGCTCTTTGGCCGTGTTCTGAAGGTTGTTCTTCCTAACGTTTCACCAGTCTCTGTGGCCGGCATCTTCAGAGGACAGCAACCTGTGCTATAAGTGTGGGTCTATGAGTTTTGATTTAGGAGGGCGCACCATCTGCTACTCTGCTTTGGGAAGGAAAATGTCTCAGGCTCACCCTGATACAAAAGATATCATATGATATGATTCAACAGTTATGAATTGTGACAATCAGACTGCATGTGGAGGAAAAAAACTGGTTTTGAATCAGATTTAGCATGTTGGCTACAGAATTGTACTCAGAGCATGATGATTAATGGCTCCTTCTCAAAATGGGAGATGGTAACAAGTGGGTATCCCAGGGCTCAGTCCTGGGCCCAGGGCTCTTCAACATTTTTATTAATGAGCTGGATCAGGGGGTGCAGGAATGCTAATCAAATTTGTGGATGACACAAAATTGGGTGGATTAGCTAATTGGAAGACAGAAACAACATTCAAACGATCTGGATAGGCTTGAGCACTGTGCTGAAAACAAGAGAATGAAATTCAACATGGATAAGTTCAAAGTATTGCACCTAGGGGAAAGAAATCAAACACACAGTTAAAAGGTGGGGGATACCTGGTTCAGCAATACTGCAAGTGAGAAGAATCTTGGAGTCGTCGTAGATCACAAGCTGAATATGCGCCAACAGTGTGATGTGGCTACAAAAAAGGCAGCAGCCCAGTGCAGCCAATAGCTAAATTTTTCAAAATAAATATGTTCACCTTTGTCTGTATTTTAAAAAATAAAAAGACAGTATTACAAAATATTAGAAAGACAGCCTCCGGTACATTTTCCAAAATTAAAACAAAAAGGAAACAAATAAGAGGAAGGAATCATTAACAAAGACTTTTGTGTATGTGTGTATCCTCTATTCTGAGAGACGTCACAACAACTTTATGATGCGGCTTAAGAGAATCCCTGGATTGTTTTGGTTAGGAAACAGAAATTCCTCGCATGACACAATGATTAACTAATGTGGCAAAGAATTACTCAACACAAACCCTGACCCACATATGTGAGAAATAAGCATTCCATGGCACCTTCACACCATGAATTGTTTTGTTTTCTTTTCCATAGCCGAAAGCAATAAACCCTTAAAATTTCCAAATTAAAGTACTTGACACACAAAAGAGGGTACATGACTATGTTTCTTATTTTTGTTAAAAATCAGCCAGTTTTTTTCTGACTTTTATAAAAGTGCTCAGTTCATTGTATTAAAAACCCTTCACCCTTGACTGCGTTTAAGAGAACCCTTGAAGGATCCAAGTTTTTTTGATATTTAATCTCTGTCCTAAATGTAGTTACGGTAATTGGTTCCAATTGGGTTCAAAATTGGGAAAGGAGTACAACAAGGCTGTATATTGTCCCCCTGCTTGTTTAACTTATATGCATCATGCGAAAGGCCGGACTGGAGGAATCCCAAGAAGGAATTAAGATTGCCGGAAGAAATATCAACAACCTCCGACATGGAGATGATACCACTCTGATGGCAGAAAGTGAGGAGGAATTAAAGAACCTTGTAATGAGAGTGAAAGAGGAGAGTGCAAAAAATGGCCTGGAACTCAACATAAAAAAAAAACACTAAGATCATGGCCACTGGTCCCATCACCTCCTAGGAAATTGAAGGGGAAGATATGGAGGCAGTGACAGATTTTACTTTTGTGGGCTCCATGATCACTGCAAGACGCCTGCTTTTTGGGAGGAAAGAGATGACAAACCTAGATAGCATCTTAAAAAACAGAGATATCACCTTGCCAACAAAGGTCCTCATAGTCAAAACTATGGTTTTTCCAGTAGTGATGTATGAAAGTGAGATCTGGACCATAAAGAAGGCTGACTGCCGAAGAATTGATGCTTTTCTATTGTGGTACTGGAGGAGACTCTTGAGAGTCCCCTGGACTGCAAGGAAAACAAGCCTGTCCATTCTAAAGGAAATCAACCCTGAGTGCTCACTAGAAGGACAGATCCTGAAGCTGAGGCTCCAATACTTTTGGCCATCTCATGAGAAGAGAAGACTCCTTGGAAAACACCCTGATGTTGGGGAAGTGTGAAGGCAAGAGGAGAAGGGGATGACAGAGGACAAGATAGTTAGACAATGTCATTGCAGCTACCAACGTGAATTTGACCAAACTCTGGGAGGCAGTGGAAGACTGGAGTGCCTGGTCCATGGGGTCACGAAGAGTCAGACATGACTTAATGACTAAACAACAACAACAACAACAACAACAACAACAAAGTAGACACATTGGCTGACACCCTGTTGCTTAGTGTGGTAAGCCATGACTAATGTAGGCCCATTGAATCACTGGGGATCTGGTGAGTCAGTTCCATCATAAATTCCATAAATTGATTTAATTTGCAATGTATTGTGTTAAACAAAAGGATTTTCACCACTGAATCATTAGAACATTCTTAAATGTCCCATTGATTCAGTGCTTCTATTGTAGTTAGAAGTGACACTGGATTTGGAAGCATAGCAAGGATTTCTTGATTGTGGTCCTTGTGTGGCAAGATGGGAGGCCAATCAGACTGGAAGAAAACACAGTAAGCTTATACTTAGACTGGGAAGGTTTTCTCTTTATTTGGTAGCATTGTATCTTTATGATTCCACATTATTCTTACTGGATGAGATTCATGACTGGAAGAAAGCTCCTAGAAGGGGAATTAGCATAAACTCTGCTCCCTGGTGCTGCCATCAACAGTTGCTCATAGAAGATGCTTCACTGATTTTATCCTATTTAGCTGTTATGAATTTTACTTTGTTTTATGTTATTAGTTAAGAGTTACAGCACAAAGAAAACCCTTCATTTCTGTTAGTTAGGTAAAGGTAAAGGTAAAGGTTCCCCTTGACAATTTTTGTCCAGTCGTGTTCGACTCTAGGGAGCGGTGCTCATCCCCGTTTCCAAGCCATAGAGCCAGCGTTTTGTCCGAAGACAATCTTCCGTGGTCACGTGGCCAGTGCGACTTAGACACGGAACGCTGTTACCTTCTCACCAAGGTGGTCCCTATTTATCTACTTGCATTTGCATGCTTTCGAACCACTAGGTTGGCGGGAGCTGGGACAAGCGATGGGTGCTCACTCCGACGCGTGGATTCGATCTTACGACTGCTTGGTCTTCTGACCCTGCAGCACAGGCTTCTGCGGTTTAGCCCACAGCGCCACCACGTCCCCGTTCTGTTAGTTATCTATAGCTAATCAGTAAATGTAAAACAAAAGATACACAAGAAATTGTTTTAGGATAGATTTAATTTTACTGGTGTTCTGACAAGAATTAGGCCTAAATCCAGATTCCCGTTAGTACTTGGCCACTAGCAAAGCAGCACCTTCTTTCCATCCCATCTCCTCTTGCAGCTGATGACATTATCTCACAATTGAGGATCATATCCCTGTGGTTTTATTGATGGAAGCAGTGCTGTCAGCAAATCCATGGTAATGGAAATTGGCCACAGTAAGTACAAAAGATTTTCAGCTTTTTTACATCTGTGTTTTTTTCTTTTTTAAAAAAATACATAGTTGTAAAGTACTGTACAGTATAACAATAACGAATTTCATAAGAAGGCTAAACCAGTATTTTCTTAGCAATAAAACATGTGTAAGATTCTAAGATTTGATTATTTTATAGTATTCTAAGATTTTGATGTTGATTTCCTAAACATTTCTACTTATAAAATACCTGAATAAAGTACAACCACCCAGTGTGGCCTTAGTACTCAGTACAACTGACATGTACACAGGCATCGTAAGCCTCAAGATGGTGAAAAAGATGATACATTCATAACATCAGATGAGATTTATACACGTTTTGCAAGTCTATTTCCTCATTAAAAATTATCTACTATCAAAACATTTGGGCTCAGAGTCTTAACTTCTCAAATGTTTTGATGAGAATATAATATACCAAGAGGTTTACACTGGACAGCATTAATTCTGAATCCTACCTTTGAAAAAAATCAACTCCTATGTATATAAAGTCATCATAGATATCAATATGTAATGTTTTAGTGTTTGCACCTTACAAAATATTTATGTACATTAATTACAGCCAATTAATGGATGTGTAAATATTTAAATAATGTTTGGACCTTATATAATAAAATAAAAGACTCATCAGATACACACTAAACATTATTTATTTATTTATTTATTTATTTATTTATTTATTTATTTATTTATTTATTTATTTACCACCCATCTGAGTACTAAGGCCACACTGGGTGGTTTACAAAAAGTAGAATACTAATAGCACTAATTTTACCTGTGATAGACTCCAAACACCACATTATACAACTCTTCACCCCAAAATAATCCTAGATTTGGAGAGAGAGATTTTAACTGAGTACTATCTTCTGAGATGAAATCCAGTCCACTATGCCAATTACTTTTGATGACATACATACAGAATCAGTCGCAGACCAACATACATCTTCAGTGGTGCCCTGCTAGATGATGACCTTGCAAAACAATGAATCCGCATGATGATGACGTTTTGTGATCGCTATATTGCTTCGCAAAACATTGTTTCCTATGGGCGATTTTCGCTGGACGATGTTTGGGTCCGTGCTTCGCAGACCGTTTTTCGCAAGATGACTGTTTTAACAGCTGATCGGCGCTTTGCAAAATGGGTGTTTTTGGGACTGATGCTTCGCAAGACAGCAATTTTAACAGCTGATCGGCACTTTGCAAAATGGCTTCCCTATGGGCGATTTTCGCAGAACGATGATGATTTTCCCCATTATAACACATTAAACGGATTTCAATGCATTCCAATAGGGAAATGCTTTTCGCAAAACAATGTTTTCACAAGCGAGCGATTTCAGTGGAATGAATTAACATCGTCTTGTGGGGCACCACTGTTTTTGTCTTCTTTCTCATACAATGATTATTTTTATTAATTAGCATTTTCAGATTACACATTTCCATGTCAGTCTACAACTGATTCTGGGTATCTGTCATCAGAAGTAATTGGCAGAGTAGTCTGGCTTTGAGAGGGGTACACAAAGTAGTTTTTAAAAAGTACTACCCCATAGGCTTCTTTCTGTTCATGATTCACAATATTCATATAAATTGCCTTTTTCCAGAAAGCATCTTCAAACCATTTCATAACAATAATCCCAATGAGGTAGATTCAAACTAAAATAGCTCAGTGGTTTAGGCATCTGGTTGCAGAGTCATAGGTCAGAAGTTTGATTCCCCACTGTGCCTCCTTGACAGGGGCTGGACTTCATGATCCAGAGGGTTTCATTGAAGGCAATTGTGATTTAAGTTTCACTGATTTCAAAGAGAACTAAATACAGCCAACAGGTAGTGCCATCCTTACTCAAAGATGCATTGGCAGTAATGGTTTGGAATAGGCAGAAACCTCTTGTGCCAACACAACTGCTCTTGTGCTGGTAGAGCCCCTTGCGTTGCTTGATCTGAGAGATTAGTCAGAAAAACTGGTTAATCTGCCAGCAGAAAAGCCAGAATAACGCAGAGGAAGGAAGGGACTCTTCAGAGACATTTGTCTCCAACAAACCCAGACTGGGAGAGGCTTGGATTCAGCAGAGCTTCAGAACAGTTTCAGCTGGCCTCATGTCAGCTCACCTGGCCTTCAGCCCTCTTGGCTAGTAAGAATTGTCTGGATCCAAACCAGCAAAATGCAATTCAGTACAAACTGCAGGATTAAAAACAACCCTGAAAGACTATTATCTTAAGTACTACAGAAACAATTAGAAAACAGGAAGTGTTTAACTTGCATTCAAAACAATAACAAAATTAGTACCACACAAGCCAATCAGAATAAAATTTTGCCAAACCGAGAAAGCTTTCTCTCCAAAAGCTTGACTTTGTAAAGCAGAAGCATCAGGAGAAAAGGTGGGTGGGTGCCCTGCCTAGCAGATAAGTTCACTGGGAGAAATATATTAAATTATGATTGTAACAATAATTCTATTCTGCCAAGTCACCACTTTCTGGTGGCATTCTGGGACTGTGCAACTTGTCTAAGGCCACAAAGGACACATAACTTCATAAGGTGCACATGTTCTGGGTTATCTTGGCTAGTCCCTGTCTTGGAAAGTACAGTGGAGATCAAAACCCCTGGAACCTGGCTCCATATTCTGATGCTCCAACCCAATGAGCTGGTGGGCAAAATCTTACTGCTTTACTTTGCGCAGTGTAAACCAGGCAAGGCGTCAAAAATGACTGAAATTAATTTAAAGCTTCCCTGCCCTATTTCAGCTTTTGAGGCTCTCCAGGGCTTTTCTTTTGCCCTGGATACATTTTTGGGAGCTTCAGAATGTGGGGTGGGGAGAGACTTTAAACATAAAAAATTAGCACTAAATGGTCACTGCTGGGATTAGGATCAGCAGCAGCACCCAAAACCCCTAAAGGCTTCCCTAAGGCAAAAGGGAGCCCTAGGGAGCCTCAGAAACTGAAACCCCAGGGGAAAGGAAGCTTTAAAATGATTTAAATTAATTATATCTGCCATCCAGAACTGGTTTAAACCTAACAAAGTTATGCAGTAGAATTTTGCCCATACTGTTCTTAAATTGTGATTTTTATAACTGCTACTTTTTACTCCTTCAATTGGCATGGAAAGCCAGGATAAATATGAAGATACCTAGCTCTTATTCATTTAATCACAGGGAGATGAAAATTGCCTATAGGGCTGCAAGCGATCAGAAGAAAAATTGCCTGACCTCCTAAAGCAACTTGAATAGCAGTTTGACTCCAGAAGTTAGGAGAGGAATCATTGCATGAAGACAGTATTGCTACCTGTTTAATGGAGTGGTTCTAACCTTGGGTCCCCATACATTCTTGGACTGCAGTTCCTAGAAGCCTTCCCCACTAGCTGTGCTGGCCAGGATTTCTGGGTGTTGTAGACCAAGAACATCTGGGAACCCAAAGTCTGGAACCACTGCGCTAATGTTTCAAGGTTAAGCATCTGTTGGGCATAGGAGCTGGGACCAATGCAGAAAAAGGTTAGCAACTTCCTTTAATATATTTAATATGAGGATACTGAGTACATGGGATGTACATTCCAGGTATGCTTAAAAAGATGCCCCAGTACCAAAGAGAGCAAAGTGGCAACAGAAAATAAGATTGCCATTATCTAATCCCATAGGAGCAAAAGGAAAGCGACCAAGAACACAGACAACTTTAGTGTTCAAAGAATATCCATTAATGGATTCAAGTAGACACCTTCAAATGTGAATTACTAGGGGCTGACAGTTTTCTAAAGCAAATCCACAACAGCCAAAGCTCAGCTAGTATGAAATATGAAATTACACTTTAACCTAAATAATTTTCAGCAGTTACTGAACGTGTTCCTTTTCTCCCTTACCACTTCACTCTACTGATTGCTGTCTAGGTTTGCCATCGCTTTCCTCCCAAGAAGCAGGCGTCTTTTAATTCTGTGGCTGCTGTCACCATCTCCAGTGATCATGGAGCCCAAGAAAGTAAAATCTGCCACTGCCAGATATCAATTTATACACAAGCAAAACCTTTTCTGTTTCTTTCTTTTTCAGTCAAGCAGTAGAGTAGTTGGGAACACACAGAAACCCTTGGTGGAAACCTGAGAAAAAGCAAATGAGGCTTGGCAACTGGAAGGTGCAATTTCATGCTTGAATTTCAGAGCTCTACTGGGTGCAAGTAACTGTACAGCTTTATCGTGCCCCTCCTGACTCCTTTTGAGAGGCAGGCAGAACTGAATAACCATATTTTCTTTCTGACTTTTTAGGTTGGTCCATTTGTTTTTCCTCCTGAAGTGTTCAGGAAGGGATGTTCTGCTCCATTTGTCATAAACTAGGTGTAAAAGAAAAGAGGGAAGAAAAAAAAATTAAATGGAAAATACCCTTTCTCATACAGAGAATATTTCTTCATATTGCTGCAACTATGGTTTGCCTTTGTGGTTTCACATATGTTTAAATTTTCCCAGTTCAGTGTCCTTAACTGCTAATGACCTGGGTTTTAAAAAAAATGATTGCAGGTTTAATATCTCTTACTATGGTGCAATGACTGCCTGTTGAGTTCAGACTTGGGAAACCCAGCTAAGAAGCTCCATGGGTGGCCTTGAGCAAGTCAGTCATTCTCTCCCCTTTTCAGCTGAACCTACTTCACAGGGATCAGGCTCAAATGCTACTCAGAATGTCTTGGAGGATGGTGGCATGGGGAAAAATAAATAAATAACAGATGCTCAGCTGGGAGGGCTGGTCTTTGTGATTGCTTTGCTTGAAAGATGTCTATAGCCTGAACCCTACCATCTGCAAAGGGGGGGGGGGCAATGTGTTCTATTTCAAGACATGCTGAAATCTGCTGCCTGCAGAAGTCAAATGAATGGGCATATATTTATTCTACATACGTAATTACTTAGTAATTGCTGATCATCAAGCTCTTGTCCTGAAAATTCTAGTCAGGCCTTTGACTCCTCTCTCAGCCTAAAAATACAAACGTAAACAGCAGCTATTTACAAAAAGTGGACATTCTTTTAGCAGCAACCTCTGATACTCACACTTCCCTCTACCATTACAGTGGTCATTTTGACATCAAACTGGATGGCTCTTTGCACAAGTGTTTAAGATGTTAATTCAGTGATACAGGTGCAAATTGAATGGCTGTAATTTATATAGAATGCAGAGCTGGAGAGAGCAGGAGTTGCTGTTTCCCTGAAGGGTGATATAAGCCCTTACCACCTTGGTGGTAGAATTCCAATATGTTTGTGCAGGAGAGAGACTGAATCAATAGTAGAAGAAGAAGAAGAAGAAGAAGAAGAAGAAGAAGAAGAAGAAGAAGAAGAAGAAGAAGAAGAAGAAGAAGAAGAAGAAGAAGAACAACAACAACAACAACAACAACAACAACAACAACAACAACGACAACGACAACGACAAGGACAACGACAACGACAACGACAACGACAACGACAACGACAACGACAACGACAATGACAACAACAAGAAGAGCAACAAGAAGAAGGAGAATTGCAGAGCTGGAAGGGACCCTATAGACATAGGGTCCAGCCCCTCTCAGGGAGGCACAGTGGGGAATTAAACTCCCAACCAGATGCCTAAACCACTGAACTATCCAGCAGTTAGTGATATAACATGTTTGCATCTGAATCTGTATTTTATTTTAGGGGTTTTAAAGCTTGCACACCTGGAACTGTTTTCTTTGTCCTGTGGACCTCCTGCTTTAGGCAATAAAAATATCTGAGACTTTGTTCCTCCCCTGTTTTGTTTCAAAGAGATGTTGCCATACTTTGCTTCCCTCCCACCCCTGCAAGCAAGTCCTGCTCCTCTGACACATTGTTGATGGGGGAAAAAAACTGAGGAGTGAATAATTTGTAGAATCCTGTTTCAGCCTGTCCTACTATCATGACTGTTATTGTTCTGTTATTTGAAAAGAAATCCCATTTTGGTAAAGTTGATTGTGCTTGCACTATTCATATGAAGAATATAGACCCGTAGAACCTCGAGAGTGGTACACTAACATCTAATGATAGGCAACTCCAAGCCATTGCTCACTCTTCTTATAGTTTGCCATCTTTAAACTGGACTTGGATAGAGGACACCTCCAGAGACCTGTCTTCTGGCATCTCTCTAGGTAGAGGATTATCTCCCATGAGGTAGTACCCATAGTCACCCTGCATATACTTGGCTCTGAACCAACTACAGTCTTTTGCCCCTTCCATTGTGCTTCAGGCAGATTTTTCAGTCTGTATGGTTTTGAAGAAAATTTTGGCTCCCAAGTTGTTTATTGGATGAAACCTTCATTCTTCTTTAAAAAAAAAAAAAACAAGTCTGTTTTTCTGTTTGAGATACTGCTCCAGATTGCGTACAAGTCAGTGTATTCATGAATATCTCAAGGGCCAGAGAATCAGCACCACACAGTGGTTCTCTTCTAGGAACAAGGTGTTCCTTCACAAAGTCATCCAGCCAGGCAGGATGCGGGAGCAAAAGGAAGATGAGTTTGCTGTGGGCTCACCACCTGAGATATATGTGCCCAAAGTGATTAACTTTCTTTACTTGTTTGTATCAGAAGCAGTAAGATAATACAATTAATAAATACATCAGATAATTTTTGCCCAATAACAGGCAACATCAAAAGCATACTGTATGTATGATTCACTTTGTATATACAGTAGAACATAAAGATCAGCTCCCTGTCAAAGCACAAAGGACTACACCTTAAAAACACCAGATTTCATTATATTTGAACTGGCATGTTCATAAATATACCCTGACTCATATGGTTCAATATTTATTTATGACTTTTCTTCTATAATTGTATTCCCCAATTAAAAAAGCCCAATTATTATAAATTATTGTCTGTAATAAGGTATACTCATAATATATGTTGTTTTGTATGTTTTTAATCCAACCAAACATGTGCCATCAAGTCAAATTTTGACTTTTCAGGGTTTTCCAGGTGGAGAATACTCAGAAGTGATCTACCATCCCCTTCTTCTGGAGGCTCCCTGAGACTGTGCAGTTTGCCCAAGGCCATACAGGTTAGCTCTTCTCCCAGGAGGCACAGTAAGGGGGGAACTGAACTCCCAGCCTATGGCTCTGCAACTAGATACCTAAACCACTGAGCTATCCAGCTGACTATATTATTATTCATAATTCATAATTTATCAAAGATGAGCTAGTCAGACTGTGGCAGCAATCATACCTGAACATGTGCCTTTTAAAAACATCAAAACAAGAATGATGACAGTGTTTTAAGTTCCCTTTCCAACTGAGATTGCATCTTACATCAGTGATGAACTGATAAGAAAACAAATTTCCTTGAGGTTTCTCAGTAATAATCTCAAACTCATGGTCTTCATTTCATTTCAGAACTATAGCCTTGGGCAAAAAGAGTAGCTGAAAAAGAGCAGTAGAAAGGCTCTCCAAAGAAACATCGATTAAAAGAAAAAAATGAAATAAAAGTATCAGAACTACTAGTGCCATCTAGCTGTAGTATAAGCAATCGGTTATGTTTCAGTAGCAAAGACCGTGACAGATATGAGAATATTTCTCTTAGAGACTTCCCTACTGTGCTAGGAAGGTTTCTAATAGCAGCGCTGAAAGTTCTAGTACTCAATAGCTGAATTGCCACAATGCAATGGCATGTTCACAAACATTCTTAGTTCCTAAGTAATGAAACTGTGAATAACAGGGATGTCATCAAACAGGTTTATCTGAGAGGGAAATAAAAAAGACCATTCAACTAGGTAAAGGTAAGCCTTAAGTATTGGAAGAGCTGTGGCCAAAGATAGTTATCAGATAGGTAATATTTGGAAAGCAGGGGAGATCTGAGAACTTAGAGAAGGAGGGCAAAGGTGCCAAAAGAAACCTGGTCTAAACCCTGGAGGAAGGTGAGGATGGCAAAGATGGTGTAGATGAGTGCCAGGTGTGGAGAACAGGGTAGTATAGTGCCTGGAGTTCTGCTGTAGAACTCAGGACACCCGGGTTCAAATCCCCACTGGTCCATGAAGCTTCCTAGGTGTTTTGAGGCCAGTCACTCTATGATTTTCCCTGCTTCACAGGATTATTGTGAGAATAAAGAGGGAAGGAGGAGAGCCATATGTGCTGCTGGAAGAAAGGTAGGATATAAATATTACAAACACTTAATTAAATAATTATAAAATAAATGTGTGGTCAAAATACCAAAGGAAATAATGCTGAGAACAGTTAGATGTGCTCTTTCATTGTTGGATTTCAGTGTTACCTTTTTGAGTTAGTTCAGTTTTTCAGTCCTTGCTACTGTAGCCCAGTGTCCAGCATGGCCTCAGTAATGGCACCCTTTTCTTTCTGATCTTGTTCAAATGTATTTCTAAGCCCCATCTGTAGGCAAAGGAAATTTGTAGATGTTTATAGCGCAGCATAACATATATCAGTAGCTCCCAGGTGGACAATGTGGCTGGGCTGAGTGGGTGGAAAATTAGCATAGGAATGTCTGAAAATTCCAAGCATTACTAACATTCATCTGAGTCTCCATCCCTAACACCAGAATGCAGACTGGCCAAGGCACGGCTTAGCAATGTGTCAGAAAACAGAGAGATGTGAGAAAAGCTCCTGCTAAAAATGTCTGAATTTTTGCTCATCCAGGAGGATGAGGCTGGGGAATTCTGGAGGTGGGGGGGGGGGGTTTCACTAACACTGTTTCAGATTTAGCATATATTTTAAGTAAAAGTTTGTAATGAATGCATGAATAAATACCAGATGGAGCATGAAGGATCCATGGAGGCATTACTCTTACTCATAGGCAGCTAGGGACAGAGTGTTGTCCTCTGAAGATGCCGGCCACAGAGACTGGCGAAACGTTAGGAAGAACAACCTTCAGAACACGGCCAAAGAGCCTGAAAAACCCGCAACAACCAGCTAGGGACTACTTGTTCCCCTCATGATCAACTTAAAATCACACCAATACTACCTCCATTCAATCATTTTCACAGTTTTGTCCAAAGACAGTTAATATCTCTTGTTATTTCAGGTAACAAAATAGTAATTTCAGCCTAAGTTGTGTATAAAAATGTTTGCATCATAGCATATCATCACCCAAGTCACTTTTCTGATCTGTGGATTATGCTCTACGTTCCTATGTGCTAAATAAAAGAAAGAGAGTTAACAAAATTCTGATGGACAATAGACGAGAGATTCAGTTTGTAACCAGAGAGAAAGGATCTCATAGCTGCTGTCATGACACACTTGACAGGAAGAGAGCCCACCCAATGCCTATAATCAGGTGCTACTGAAAGCTAAATATAAATGTTTGTTTCTATATCTCTGTTTTAGAAATATTTTGGAAGAAACACATTTTCAAAAAGATAAGATTACTATACCTAGTTTGAAGTCAAAGAGAAAAAGATCTAATTGAATATGTTGTATGCTTTACCAAAGAGCCCAGAAAATATTTCATAACAAGTATTCAAGATTATTTTAATGGATTGGAGAAGTGGGCCAAACTAAATGAGTTACAGAATGGACAAATGTAGAGTTCTTCACTTAGACAAAATCAGATGCACAAATATAGAATGAGTGACACCTAGCTTAACAATCATACATATAAAAGGAACTAGGGATCTTAGGAGACCACATGCTAAACATAAGTTAACAATGTGAAATCACAGCAAAACAGAAAAAAAGACTGTGTCAACAGAAATAAAGTGTCCAGATCAAGGGAAGTAAGAATGTCACTTCATTTTTCTTTTGGTCAGACCTCCCTGGAATACTATATCCAGTTCTGAAACCACAGTTTATAAACTGTATCAGCAAGCTGGAATGCATCCAGAGAACAATAGTCAAGATGGTAAAGGGCCTGCAAACAAAGACCTACAAGGATGAGTTGAGGATGTTGGCTATATTTAGTCTGGGGAAGAAAAGATGATCTCATAGCCATCTTCAGAAAGTTGTAGGACTCCCAGATGGAATAACTGGTATGTGTGTGTCCATGTGTGTGTGTGTTTGGTGCTCCAGAAGGTAGGACCTGAACCACCAGATTGAAATGACAAAAAATTCCAATTAAACATTAGGAAGAACTTATTGACAGTAAGAGTGTTTGCCTCCTGTTGTCAATTCAGAATGGGCTACCTCAGATGGTTGGTGGACTCTCCTTTATCAGACATTTTAAAACAGGGGTTAGAAGCATTTCACCCATTAGGAATCCTTTGAATGTGGATTTCCTGCATTGGCACAGAGTTAGAATAGATGATCCTGGAAACCCTTCCAGTTCTACAATCATGGATTCTATGGTTAGCAAATTCTGGGAATATAGTTTTCCATACAAAAAAAGCAATGGTGGCCTGTGGTTACAATGAAAAAGAAAAGGACATGGTCACTGTCATGAATCAAATGAAGAACATCTGGAGGGAAGTTGCATTCCTTCCTTCAGCAGCACCGTTGTTGTTGTTGTTTAACACTACACTGGGGGGGGGAGACCATGGGGGGGGGTTAGAATGTTTTATGTTAAATATTTCTGTTCAGAATCTCTGCAATGGAACTGAACAGAAAGGAAATTTAATAAGTAATAAAAAGTATGTATATTGAACCCACAGTGAAATGGATGGAGGAAATACCTGAGTACGTGGCAGAAGAGATAAAATATCAAAGTCTCCAACACCAAAGGACCATGCTTAATAAGAAAGCCGTGTGGCAACCTTATTTGTTCAGTAGAAATAGCTATGGAGAAGCAATAAACAGCTTTACTTCCTTCCTTGTGGCAGTGTCAGAAACGGATTTCAAAGCTTTGTAAGGAAAAAAACACAAAAAAGTCAAAGCACAGGAAGTGAGAGAAAGCAAGTTATAACAAATTGCACCGCAGTCTGGACTCTGGGCTCACTTTAGGTATTCAGAGCCCTGATGCTTCTCCAAAACTGACTTAAAGTAGCCAAGCTTCCTGGATTTATAAAACTGGGCGGAATGTTTTATGGGAGCAGGATTCCACATTTCTAGCATTTCCTTTCCTTATTACCAGACAACCACAAGGCAATCCTGTCTTATTTGCCACCGCATCTGAAACCTGGGCAGAGGAAACATATCATTACAGCAGACACAGGTAGTGTTTGAATCATTGAGGCTTTGATCCAAAGCACATTTGGGTTGGCAGCCATTCTAGTGCCATTAAAATCAATAAGAGATACTTCCAAGTCCATGTGTTTATTATGGAGTTGTATAGTTCCGGTGGGACTATAATATCTCAGTACAGCTGTGTATATCTCCAAAACATTGTAGGGCATTAGTTCAGGTTTATGGATTACTTTATAAAGGATTTATGATTTATAGCATTCAAGTATTACTTTATGTATTATATGTACACCCCACTTTCCTTCTCTGGATCGAAGCATTGCATCCTTAAGGCATTCTAGGCATGATGACACCTACTTATTGAGCAGGTATCTTCAGCTTTAGAAAAAACTAGTAGAAATTGAACAATTGGTGATGTGTGGGGAAACTGCTTATCTCTTGAATATGATAGGTCCTGTCAGTTTGGGGTTGTATGGTGTGTGATATACCGAATCTGAGTAAAACTGACTTAAACCTCAGTAAACAATTAACTTTAAAAATACCTGGTAAGCAATTTTACATCACTGGTGGCAGGCTGAATTCAATGTTTATTCAGTCAATGATTTACAGTTGTTAATCCATAGGGATAGTTTAAATCAGATTTGGAGAGTCTGGTCCTCTAAATGTTTCTGACTTCAGTTCTCAGAAGGTCCAGCCAGAATGGTCAATGGTGAGAGATTTATATATTTATTATATAGTTCAAAATATCTGCAAGGTCAAAGATTCCCCTACCTAAAATCATAAACTGAGAACTAGGCAATTAACTGTAGTGAGAAAGATTAATTCCTTTATCCCCACTTCCCTGGAACTGTCTTAGAAGCAAAGCTTGGAAAACTCACTTTTGGGGACTACAGAGTCCAGAACCCCCCCAGTTAGCATAACAACTGATCATGCTGTTTAACACACACTGGGTTATGGTTCAAAAAGTAATTTTTCTATGCTGGACAGGAGGAATTTGTTGCTGTTGGAGGTTATGAGATTGCTGAATGAAAGCTTATATTATTTTAGAAGTGCCGTATCCCCAAACACTTATTTGATACTTATTTTACTGCCGAGAGAAAATAATTCATCACCCAAATAGAAATGAAAGGAAAACACAGATTTGCATCTGTTAATTTTTAGGCAGATATGTAAATTTTAAAATACTGACTATAAATACAATGTCATAATGGGAAAGCTATGACAAATGTGACCTGTATGCCTGCTCATTCCATAGTCATCTTGGTGCTAACTATTAATGGGTAGCTTCAAAGCTCATGTTCATATTTCTCAAGTTTAAACTGGACTTGGAATAGACACTGGCAGCTCTGTACACCAGGGGTCCCCAACCTTTTTCACCCCGCAGAGCGGATGGGGAAGGCGGGGCACCCCCACACTCCCCACGCTCGTACAAATGTTCAAATGGAAGTGCAGCACTTGTCTGGGCATGCTTGCACTCATGTGCATGTGCAAACGGCAGTGCGGTGCTCGCATGGGCAGCTGGAGCTCACGCGCATGCGCGAATCAGCTGTGCAGGGGTGAGTGTGGGCGGGGCGGGAGGTCTGTCTCCGCAGCCTGGACCGGCTCAGGTCACAGACCAGCACCAGGCCGTGGACCGGGGGTTGGGGACCTCTGCTGTAGGGGACTGTCTTCTACAAATTCAGACACATGAATTTCACAAGGCCTGGGCTGGTAGGTTATGTTGAAAATGTCTTCTCTTTTTTTCCTTTCTTTCCTTTTTTTTTTAACAAGGGGGTGACAAAAAGGAAAAGGGGAATTGAGGTTAATGGGGAAGAGGAGAAACAATAACATACTAACGTCCATTCTATACCTATTGCCATGTCAAGATTCCAAGTTATTCTATTTACTCATTTCTGCCTTCCAGGTTTAAGTTCTCATTTCAATATATGCTGTTCATGCGCTGCCTGTTGATTCAGTCCACTTGTAGAATAAATCCCATCTTTCTGTTGCCTTTTGTAAAGGACAGTCCTTCATCACTTCTGATAAAATGTCCATTTCTGCTGTTTCCCGTATCTTCTCTATGAAATCTTCTTGTTTCGGTACCGTCGGACTTTTCCGATTTTTGGCATAGAGTATTCTGACTGCAGTAACTATGTATATAACTATATATTCCTTTGACTTATCTATGTTATCAGGTATCATACTCAATAAAAACAGTTCTGGGGTTAATGGCACCTTACAGAGCAATATTTGTTGCAGCATAGCATGTACTCTTTTCCAATACTGTTTCGCTACTCTACATGACCACTTTTCTTTCCTTTTTTTAATGGAAAAATAACCTTTTGCGAAGGAAAGCAATGGGTTGGGTGAGGCATCCCCTGTCCTTGCTAGATTATGAGCCACCATGGCTTTCTCTATGTGTTTATTTATTTGTTTGTTTAAAACATTTTTACCCTGTCTTTTTTCCTTAAAAAGGACCCAAGGCAGCTTACATCATTCAAAAGCCAATATTTAAATGCTAAAATCATAAGTATAAAAATATTTTAAAGAACTGAACAAAAGTTAAATTGAAAATGTTAAATAAAATCTATGTAAAAGGTAAACAATGGTAAGTAAAAACATATTTAAAATCAACAAGGCACAACAATCCATTTGAAAGAACCCTCTCAGGCAGCCTGTCACTAAGGGGAAGACTTTCTGAACTTAAAGGTCTTCATTTGCTTGTGGAAGGACAGCAAAAATGGGGCCAGCCTAGCCTCCTTTGGGAGGGAGATCCTGTGTCTGGGAAGAGTGAGAGAGAAGGCCTTCTTTTGTGTCCTCACGAAATGTGGACCAAGAGAAAGGCCTTCCCTGATGACCTTACTACCCAAAGCAGGCTCATAATGCGAGATGCGGTCCTTGAGCTATGCTGGATGTAAGCCATTTAGGGCTTTATAGATTAAAACCAATACTTTGAATCATGCATAAAAATGGATCATCAGCCTGCATACAGCCAGATTCATGATGACAGCCTGCATGGCATAGTGGATAGTGTTTGACTATGATTCAGGAGAAGTTCAAATACTCGCCCAGTCATTGAAACTCATTAGGTGTGTGTGTGTATGTGTGTGTGAGAGAGAGAGAATGCTAAACCACTCCTTAAACATTTTGCATATTTTGAAAATCCTCTTAACGGCATTCTGTGTCTAGTCGCGCTGGCCATGTGACTACGGAACCTGTCTTCGGACAAACGCTGGCACTATAGCTTGGAAACGGGGATGAGCACCGCACCCTAGAGTCAAACAGGACTGGACTAAATGTCAAGGGGAAGCTTTATTTTGAAAATCCATAAATCAGAAGTGACTGGATTACATAGAGCAAAAACAGAAGCTTGATGCTCCAAAGCTTGGTGGCTATTCCAAGCTTCTGGAATACCTGGGTGGAAACAGTTGGTACTGAGGAAAACATAAGACAAAGACAGGGTTTTGGAGCTGATGTGAGAAGTTTGGAAAGGTAAGCAAAAGACATTTAGATTCTTAGGATGACGGGCAGATGCTGCTTTGGAGTCAATACTGCCTGTATATTTGAGTAATTCTGTTATGCCCACTTGCCTTGTATGTTTGTGAATAATTAGTTATTAATAAAATATTTCTGAAGTGTACTCCATCCTAAAAAAAAAACTGGCTATGAAGGGGAGCCCTGATGGCATTGGAAGCAATAATTTTCTGAAAGAAACCCATCATAATTTGAAATCTATTTTGGTACTGCCTGATGAATAAGATATTTTTGATGAGTTAAAACAGCTCACAGAAGGAACCACTGTGGCATAATGAACAACAGCATGTTGCACTTGGACCATAGACATCTACCGTGTTTTCCCGAAAATAGGACCTAACCTGAAAATGAGCCCTAGTATGATTTTTCAGGATGCTTGTAATATAAGCCTTACCCCAAAAATAAGCCCTAGTTAAGTGAAGCCCTGCCCTCCACCCTTGTGCAGCATTGTGCAGCAACCAGAAGATGACATGACTGTATTTGTATAAATGTAGATTGTTGTACATGAAAAAAATAAAATAAAACATCCCGTGCAAATAAGCCCTACTGCATTTTGGAGCAAAAATTAATATAAGACCCTGTCTTATTTTGGGGGAAACATGGTATCTTCAGATCCCCACTTAAGGATGGAGCTTACCGGGTGATCTTGCGTTACCATCTCTTGGAAGAATAAGGTGTTTCACATTTAAGAATAAGTTACCTGTCAAACTCAATCTTGCCATATACTTCTGGAGTTTAGGTTTTGGATTTTAAGTTCTTCATGCTCCTACAAACCTGATGAAGAGGTGTTTTAATCCACAAAAGCTTGTGTATTGTATGGTGGTTTTTTAGTGGTTTATAAAGGTATTGCCTCTTTTTGCACTTGGATTTCATGTTTCACTCTGTTATTATGAGGCAGAAAGGAGGAAAAATCAACATACACTGCTCTGTCACCTCCTTACAAGAAGGATAGGATACAAATAAGATTAATAATAATTGCGTTTCTCACTGTTAGTATGTGCCATCATTAAAAAATATTTCCTTTCTGGCACAGCTACTCATGGTACAAATGCATAGGTATACTTGTGTGTAGGTTTATTGTGCCTGTGGTGAAAGTCCTACATTAATCATGTAGCTGTGAATGCATGTTACTAGCTCTTCTCATCTTCATTAGCTCAGTGACATAGTGCATGCTTTGTATGCAGGAGATTGCACATTGAGTTTCTATGTCCTCCATTGAAAAGGGGCTGGTAGCAGATGACAGAAAGACTAAGACCATTGCCTGAAATCTTGAGCAGTCACTGCTAGTCACCACATCCCATGGTGAGCTAGAGGAACAAACAGTCCTAGTATTAGGAAGCTTTCTTGTTAACCCTGTGCAGAGCAGCTTTTCAACAGTTTTCCCCACAGCCAGTATGGTTACTCTCATCAAGTGACTTCTGTATGGGTTCAAAGAGAAAAAGAGAGAGAAACAGCTTGAACGGAGAGAGGGGCACAAAGGCAAGTTCTGCCAGGCCTAGGACATCATTCCAAGCCAGTCACCCCTGGTTTCAAAGGATAGTCTTTCTTTGTGAAGTGGCAGATATGCAATCAGCTATCTTGTCTAGTTCCATGTTAAATGGTTTTTCTGTAACGAAGTGATTGTCTAGGTTTGCCCTTTGGAAACGCTCAGATCAGCCTAACATGTTTTTCATTGGCTTGTGTTACCCAGAGCCTGCTTCACATCAGTACTGTTTAAAATTGCACTGGCATTTTCATTTCAGCCTCTTAATCACATTGCTGTCAACAAAGCTGAAGGTGCTTAACTACTGTGCCATGAAGCAGCTATTAAACTTGTTGAGAGAGACAACACCAGTCAGCTAAAGAATGAAACTATCAGACAAATAGGATTGCTTTCTTCCTTGATTGCTTCACATAACAACAGAGCCCTCAAGAGAACATCACAACACATGGTGCCTACAAATTCTTTGAAACACAATCAAAGGAATACTGCATTTTTCCTCTCCGCAAGCTCTATCCTCATACACAGAAACACACACACAAATGGAGGAATGATTAATAACAACTACACCATCAGATTAAATTAGAACTTGTATCTAGCCCGATATTACTCCAACAAGGCTACATGGGGCTGGATATCCCTGGGTTTAATTTTTTTTTTACCAATAAAGTACTTTATCAACCAAGTTTTCCATGCTAATTTAGAAATTGCTTCTGATCAACCTACAATCAATTTTTGCTTTTATAAATTTATAATAGACTGCTATGCATTTTATATATAGGTTTTCTGTGATAAGTTGTTGGGAATTATCCAGGCACATGTTGGGGAAAGTACTGGCAAATATAAAAACTCTTCACTGCTTTGTGACATTTAATTCTCATTATTTTGCAGAATAAACTTTATAACAGGATCTGACAGTGTTTCCTCTTTTGCCTTTGCAACAAGCACTGTTCACGTCCTGGCTGAAAGCTTAACATAAACCCATTTTGACAGCTCTTGGGTGCCTCTCTAAAAGGAAACATTTTGTCCAGCACCTGACAGTTGTACAGATTTGAAATAGCTGAATTTTAAAGAGCATTTGAAGGCCTTCAGGGAGAAAAAGATTGCCTAAGGCTTGTTAACTGTTACAATTTATTTTCCTAACACAGCAAAGACAACTAGCTAGTGAGTAATATATAACCTAAACTTGAAGGTTCAAACTAGATGTGGCATGTGTTCTGGCATCACTTGAATGTTGCTTGCTTTAAATAAATAGCTAGCATGATGGATGTAGTCCAGCAAGAACCACAACGTGAGAAGTGGGTATTTTATCAACCCTTTGCCTTTGCCGTGGGCCCAGTCAGAACTGGACTCCCTATACTCCAGATGCATCCAATGAAGCAGGATACGGTCCACAAAAGCCTAGGTGAAATAAAATGTATACCTCATGACACTTTGTACTTCTTGCTTCAAAAGACCACAAACTAAAACCATTACCCCCAATTTTTTTTAGAAATCAGTATGTAGCCAAGAGTGAGCTGGAGAGAGCTACTTTGAACTATACTAAGGGTCACATGCAGCAAGTTGGCCCAGCACGGTAGAGCCACCATTACCTCTTGCTCTCACTCTTTGCATTTTTTTACAACTCCACATTAATCACACCATGATTCCCTTTCTAATCTGAAACCTGTTTCACCACAAACAATTAATGGGGCTAAAGATATTTGTATGTTCCATGCCAGAACTACTGGAAGCAACTAGCTCCTTTAAATATCCTGAGAACTGACTGTTTTCAGCCGAACATACCTCCATCCTGCTGCTGGGCTTTGTGGAAGTGCAAGAGGATAAATATTTGCTTGCTCTCATATCTGTGCATATCTGTCTCTCAGGTCCTCCAAATGCAGATGCTTGGCCTCCTTTTCAAACTATAAGAAAGCTTTGTTCATGGCATTTCAGAGCCCCATGATTTTGGTTGGGTGGCCTGCTCCTTTTCTATATGGCCCTCAGGTGGCGAAAGGAAGCTTATTTCAGTCTTGTATTCTCCCGTCCTATAAGAAGAATTTATGGAAACAGTAACAAATGCATGAATCTCACAGAGAAGCTTCAGAGATTTCATCACTGAGAATTCTGAGGTGAATTCTGAGATGCAAATCTACACCTATTTCACTATGTGGATTAAAAAGTAATATATAGGTATAATGAGGTTTTTTAAAAAAATGATTCTCAGTTTTTCCACAGTTCCCTGTGTTCAAGCTAGTCAGGTGGGAAATAACATTGGTGACAAAATAAATGCTGCCCCATAATCCTGTGGTGCAGCCCCCTTTAGGATATCTGAAGGACAGTTCTCTCTGAGGATTTTCTGAGGGAATTCAAGGAGAGAGACTACTGTCTACTTTTTGCCTTAAGAACTACATGAATTGACCTTCTGGATAATTGATACTAAAGTATGTGCTCTTAAGGTCACCTAATGTGGAATAAAGTAAGTCTTGTACTTTGAACGGCAACTGAGTTGGGTAGTTAAAAAGGATGTTTTCTCCCACTGTTTCCCACATTTTTCTGTAAAGCATAGTCTCCTATGGGCTACATTACATGTAACCGTCACTCACTTTTGGCACTGGGAAACTCCTCTATAGGAAAAAAGGTATTTATCTTTGTTCTCTTCTGGTTTGGTTTGGTTTGGTTTTGAGAAGAGTTTGGTGAAGAGTTTCCAGCTGGTGAAGATCTCCATACACTAGCAATTTTGTTGTTTAGTCGTTAAGTCATGTCCGCCTCTTTGTGACCCCATGGAGCAGAGCACGCCAGGCCCTCCTGTCTTCCACTGCCTCCCTCATGTTGGTAGCTTCAGTGACACTGTCCAACCATCTCATCACTACCAATTAGAAGGAACTATGTAGCTATTCTGTCTTTTTCTTAATGGATTTTCCATGTTAAGAAAAAAAGGGGGAAGGAATAAGCAGTAGAAGACCAAGGAACAATTGGAGAAGCAGGGAACAACAACATTTAAAGCCCTCATAATTTTCAATAAATGAAGAAGGGTGATAGTGTGTCAAAAAGCCTTGTCTGGAACCACCCTCTTTCAGGGGTGAAGAGACAATCGAAATTTTAAGATGAGGAAAGACTCAGAAAGGATGATGAATACAGAAATATCCAGATAAGACATAGAGAAGAGATAAGGGGTTCAGCTTGCCAGAATGACCCTGTTCATTTCTGCACAGAGCTCGGGGGTCAGGGAAGAGCCACAGTGAGTGGCTCATCTTCCCTCCACTTTCCAAGCTGCTCAGCAACCTCCATACAGCAATCATCACAAGCAATCCTCCAGGATATCCTCCAACTGGCCAGCATGAATGCTGAGGAAGGACATTAGTAGCTGACCTGAAGAGACAATTTTTATTCATTTACACCATGTGTGGATTTTAAAAGAGAGGCCAGTCAGGCCTACTGGAATCACTCCGTTGTCTATCTTGCCATCCCTCCCTCCCTGTAACACTGATGGGCTGGGTTTGTCTTCTGGGCGAGAGTTTAAACAGGAAGCTTTGGGGCCCCGGACAGGATCCATTTCTGGGACGGAGTGAGTGAACACAGCTCCCCAGTTTCTCTGGGATTTGGGGGTGAAGGCAAGGCCAGTCCTAGCTCACTCCACGGATGCTTCCCAGCAGGCTGCTAGGTCTGATTGGCCCAACAAGTCAGCACAAGGGTCACCTAGAGTCTTGCTCTCAAGGTACTACTGCATGGCCTGACTTCACCCAACATCTAGTGCATATGTCAGCTCCTCCTCCTTCATGGCTGGCCTTGGGCAGTGCTAGGAGCACAACAGCTCTCACGTAGTGCTCAACTTGCAATGGCTCCATTGCCAGGGATTGAAAGAGACTGAGGAGGACAAAGGGCAAAGTAGATGTAATACCAGTGGCAAGCATAACGAGTTTTGTAACAGGCAGTATGGTGGACAGGGTCTTTGTAGTTCAGATGTTTCCTATCACTGTGTGCCTAGCTTTCTAAATCCACAGTAGTTTTGGACTAGGAAACCTTTAATTAGTGCAGTGCAGAAAAGGTCTTGCCACTTAATCCTGCTATGTAAACTGATGTCTCTTGAAATAACCTGTTAGGACGGGGCTTAAAAATGTATTTTAAAGAAGAGTCCACAATGAACTATGGCTGCTACTGCACGATGTTAAATGCATCATTAGTAGTCATGTACTGTAAGTCTGAGGAGGCCCTGGGTAGCATGCCAGTAACATGGAGGCAATCTGCCCCATGTGCCACCTTGGTTATTCTCAGGAGTTTTACAGCTTTCTCTCCCCATTCCCCAGAGGTCTGTTGTAGCACCTCCTCCCTCATGTGCATGTTCTGATTTCCCTCCTCTTGGCTCTGCTCACTCTGTTCTCCTCCCTTCCCTGTCAGATGGCCACATGGTGGAAAATAGTAGCCCCCTTTTTTCAAACATATGTATGGTCAGATGGTACTCCAGTCATATCAAACTTGTTAATTTCCCCAGAATGCCTCTGAAGTGGCAGGGGCAGCTGAAGCCTCATCAACAGACATTTCACAACAGAACACACCTGTCCCAACTGTTGCAAAAGAAAGGAGGAGAATATCACATAGATTTGCCTGGTTAGCAGCACCCGATTCTCCAAGATTTCAGGGTCAAAACCTCAGGCTGTGACTTCATGGGAATGACCCTTGTACTAACAGAAAGGCAGAGCAAACGAGGACTGGGAGGGAAGAAAGCACAGCATATGTTGTTGTTTGTTGTTTAGTCATTAAGTCATGTCCGAATCTTCATGACCCCATGGACCAGAGCACACCAGGCCCTCCTGTCTTCCACTGCCCCCCAGAGTTGGGTCAAATTCATGTTGGTAGCTTCGCTGACATTGGCCAACCATCGATGACATTGGTCCTCTGTCATCCCCTTCTCCTCTTGCCTTCCCACTTTCCCAACATCAGGGTCTTTTCCAGGGAGTCTTCTCTTCTCATGAGATGGCCAACATATTGGAGCCTCAGCTTCAGGATCTGTCCTTCCAGTGAGCACTCAGGGTTGATTTCCTTCAAAATGGATAGGTTTATTCTCTTTGCAGTCCAGGGGACTCTCAAGAGTCTCCTCCAGCACCACAGCATATGTACAAATGCTTTAACGCTGAGCCAATAACCCTGTGCCAGCTGGGAATGGGTAGAGATTAGTGCCTGGGTGTTAAAGACACCTGACACAGAAAAAAAACCCAACACTGTTGACCCTGATGTACACAACATGCACATGCATGCACACATTGTACCTTCCACTATATTTTTCAAGATTAGAGGAAATTTCCAATGACATGTTTTGCATCATTTCCTGTCCCATCCTAATTAATTCTTCTCTACCCCCTCCTAATAGTAGTTTAGACTGCATTTTTCAAGAATAACTATCCACAGGATAAATTACTAGGTGCAGCAGTGCATAGCTCTGTGGTCTATTTGATTCAGCCAAGTAGCTTGAAATGTCCTTAGGAAAGGGCTATTCTGTTACAATATCATCACCTTGAGATAAGTGACAGAAGTTCAATACGTGTTTGCAGAAGAAGCAATGGAAGGGTAAATCCATGTCATGGAGATATGTATTTTCACCTATCCCTGTATTTTGTTTAAGATATTTACTTCCAAAAGTACATTCTTTCAGTGTTGGGTCCTTGTACAAGAGGTAGACTTTGAAAGACAGAGCTATGTTGAGGTATGGCTCCAAACACATTTTGATTAGACACTAGTTTAGGGCTTTATTTTTTGTGAGTAAATCCTGCTCATAGGGGCAAAATGTCTTCTTTATTTTTTAGATCATATCCCATTTGGACGGGATATATATTATTGTTGCTGTTTCCATTACCTGATTAAAAATTTAAAACTTAAAAATTTTTCAAATCTTTTTGTGTTTTCAATACTTATTTAGAAAGCAGGTCCACAGAAGCAAAAGAATGGTATAAAAGCAGCTGTCATTTCTTTAATGGGTGGCTTCACTCATTGCCTTTTTTAATTATTTAGCCTTATTGAATTGGATTCCCTTCTACATGCATTGATAAGGCCCTGAACGAAGCTCTTTACCATATGATGGATAGAAATAAGCGGAATTGTTGTAATACATTTTGCTTGTGCCTGGGTTCCAGGATTATTCGGAGGTCTTCCCCTTTCCTTATGCAATTTACTACAGTACACCTATTGTTTAATAGAGGGTAAAGTGATCTCTGACCTTGCATCCATTATAACTATAAATCACTTCTACATATCCTACCCAGATTGAATTGTTAGAGACCTCCTGAGAAATCTGAGAACTCAAGCAGAGCAGGAAATGTTTTTTCAGATAAGAGATCAAGAACAGAGGAGGAGGCTAGGACATGATCCATGTGGGGTTTCAATCCCTCTGATAACAAACAGGATAACAAATATATAATCAAAAGAAGAAAGATATGGCTCATTGTTGCCTGATCTCATGCCTTAGTTTATTCTGCACAAAACAATTTTAATTTTGGTGGGATTGTGTACTCGTAATAAATAAATTATATAAAGTTAAACAGCAGACAATTTGGGTTTTTTTATCTCTCCCTTGGACAATCTCCTTCCTCCATCCGAGAATAGGTGTAACCCTTAATATGCCCTGACCGTAAATGATTCTATTTGTGGTAGATCGCATATTTGCTGGTTGCCTTTTGTACAATACAGTGGGAGGGGAGACTATTATTCTTCCAGTGACAAACAACCTATAAACAGCTATCTTTGTCACATTTCTAGCCTCTCTCTCCTTCAAGAAACTGAGGTTAACTTAACAACAAGCTTATGAGGGAAATAAAACTGGAGGATTATACCCTTATTCAGCTGTTCAAAATTAATTCATGCATAGGAAGAGCAACTCAAGACTCACCTCTTCCACCTTCAGTTTCATCACCTTCTTATACATGAGGTGGCAAGAATGAAGAGGGAGAGCTGTGCTATCTGTGGGGTCTCTCCATCTGAGTCTGTACCCTCCCAGGTACTGGAGGCTCTTTATTTTCAGACTTATTGCCCTCTACAGATTGGACGGTGATGGAAAGGATGGGGAGGAGGGTTAAGTTAGAGCACCGCTGATTAGACATGGGTATTTTACCCAGTTTTGGTCCAAGGTTGAACTTTAAAGCTGAGTGGAATTTGAACCAGGATCTCTCTAGTCCCCATCCCTTCCATGAAGAGGATGTCATGTTTATGCCAGTTGCTTTATTTTTACACACTATGGCCCAGTGCCAGCCACTGTATTTGAGGACAGCAGGCTTAGTCAGGAGCGCAATCAAGCCACGTGGTACCCACAGCTCATTCCATCAATCTCCTGCCATTGATCCCTCGAATGGCACGGCTGGCCCTCACAAATCTGATCCACAAACACATGAAACATGATCTTCTACCTAAATTCTAAATAGTTCCAAGATTATCAGATGGTATCTTCACTTTAGCGTCTCTGCAAATTCATTTAATATCACTGTCACCTGTAACGTGACTCTCCACTGACCTGTTTCAAACTTAAGCTAATTTTAAAAAGAGAGAGAGATCTGTCTTAAACATAGGACCAGAGGTGTCTTTAAAATCTGATAAATTTTGTCACCTATTGGATAGTGTGTTCTCAGAGGATGTCACACATTTATATGCTTGTTTATACGAGGTCACTGCAGTTTACCCAGGGAGGTTAAAAAAAAGTGCTTTGTCAATAATGCCTGCGCTGATTTGCCAACTGATTGGAAAAATCCTGCTTGGAATCCTGAGCTTTTCATAGATAATTGACGTGGTGTAAGAGATGCCTCCCATTGCAAGTAGAGCTAAACATTGGTACAGGACAAACTTCTGTAAAGGAACAGCACAAAGACCAGTTCCAAAGCTGACAGCCCTTGTCGAGAGAGAGGAAGTCCAAGAAACCAGACTTCAAATTGAAAGGATATTGCTACAATAAGTAGCACATGAATCATAGCAAAGACCTCAGTCTCTGATTTCTCCGATGAAATAGTCAGTGAACAGAGCAGAGTTCCAAGTTTTCAATTTAGACTCAGTAAGATTTTAGTAAAGCTGCAGTCAGACTTGGAAGGATTTAGAGCATATAAATATGCAGACTCAGTAGCAGGTAACAAATGTAGTCCAGAACATTCAACTTGGGGACTATAAGTCTAGAAGTAAAGATCCACCAGGGAGAAGAGAGTGCTTGAAGTGCAGGTGCTACATATACCAGACTGGAGACACATCATGAGTGATTATTGGGAGGAAAAGTTTTCCGTTCCAGCCACAGCTGCAAATATAGTTCACACTTCTTTGCACGTATAACTAGAAAGGAAGAGCATTTAACATAACTGATGATTTTGAAATTTGTCTCAAGGGAAACCTGACTGTTTTACTCCCTTATACAGTCGTAAAAGAGTTCAGTCCAGTTGTTTGCTGATAATATTATGATAGCTCTGATCAAATTAGTGAGTGCAGAACAGAATACATTGTATGCAATGAAGCAAATAGTAATTAGTAGTGGCTGTCATAGCTCAGCGTTGGAATGTGTCATTTGCTGTCTTTAATCATACAGAATTTAGGAATTTCTGAAATTAATAGTTCAGTCCTATTGGTCAGAAATGGCTGCTGGGAGTTGACAGGAAATATTAAAATTTCACTGTTCGCTTCAGAGATTAGGTTCCTTTTTTTAATAATTGTTTTAAATATTTTTTAAATCTTATATACATGCGTATTAAAAATATCAGGAAAAAATCAAATTCCTATCCTCATTCATAACAAAACTATGGAAATTGATGAAGTAACATTATTTGGTGTCTGTTGATTTCAAAATATCAGAAAAGAGACCTATGCTATTTAGAATTTATTAATCATATTGACTCTTCCGTCCTCTTCCAACTTCAGTTTATGCATCAACATAGTGTACCAACAGCTATTTAACCATAATTCCATAGCAGACACATTATGCATTCCCCAATATTTAGCGATCAAGATTGTTGTAGTAACAATTAAATGAAGTATCACTATTTGGCTGAAATCCATAAACCAAACTGAAACTTCCCATCCATTCCTTGCTGATATACAAAAACATCAAAAGTTGATGTATTTGATGAACAATAGAGTCTAAAGGACTCTATAAGAAACTGTGTGGTTCCAAAGGAATGTCATAAAGCCGTTTCTCTTCTATCGTACTTGTGTTTGCCTCCAAAACTCTTTTCTGATACAGTGGACCCTCGACTTACAGACGTCTTGACTTACAGACTTTTCGAGTTACAGACTTCTCTGGCTGCAAAATTTAGATTCGACCTGCAGCCAGAGAATCGACGTGCAGACCAGAAAAAAACCAAAATGGAATAAAAATAGAATAAAAACCACTGGTTATGGGATTAATCAGTTTTCAGTGCATTGTAGGTCAATGGAGATTCGACTTACAGACTTTTCGACTTGCAGCCACCATTCCAATACGGATTAATTCCTTAAGTAGAGGGTCCACTGTACAGCATTCCCATCATATGTATCTAAAGGTACTACCCTATTTCTACAGCACCATCATATTACATTCGCTCTTGGGAACATTTTGTTCAGTCAGGCTGAAGTATAATACTACTTGTACATTATTTTTAATTTCTTTTGATCTAATGTACAAAGATAGTCTATTAACAGTCTGACCGATCTTATTCCATAATTGTGCGAATGTTATCTGATACCTTACGTTCCTCTCCCAGTTGTCTTTAGAATTCACATCTAAAGTCACCATCAAACAATGTTAAAGTAACCCTTTCCTTTTATTAATTTCCATTTATTAATTTTGTTAACATAGCGAGTTTCTTGAATATGTCTGAACTTTTTTTTCTGACCCTGTAAAAATTCAAATCTGTAAGTACTGGGGAAAAGGTGGAATAGTCTTGTGGACTGTAGTGTGTTATGATCTTATTTCCATCTGAATTTCTTCATATGATTTAACAGTATCATTTTTATAAATTCATCTACCTGGTTATTTTGCATCGTTCCCAATGGCCAGAAGATATTTGATGCCTTACTACATCCAGAATCTGTACCAATTACTGGTGCTTTGAATGCAGTGCTAATTCTATATTTATCTCATATTCTTAAACTGGTACTCCTTATCTCATTTCTTCTCTCTGGATACAGACTTTGCCCCTTTTCTTGCCCCAATATTGCCTTCAATAGTACATCAAATGTTAACTGTCTGGTTTTCCAAATTTGTATATTTCCCAGCCATTTCGCAGCCATTGCTGCGTAGCCTGAAATGTCACTGCATGGTACTCTTTGCCTATACAGAGAACCTCAAACCCACTATCTTTCTCTGAAGCTTGTAGCACTTTTTGAAATTTCTACCTTTTCTCTTTTCGTATTCTCATATGAAACACAAAATGCATTTTCCCCCAAGAAAATAAATTCAGGTGAGATCAAAATCTTCATTGCTGCTCTACAACGTAACCATGACATAAGAACGCTGGTAAGGCCGCACCTGGAGTATTGCGTACAGTTCTGGTCACCAAACCTCAAAAAAGTCATGGTGAAACTTGAAAAGGTGCAGAAGAGAGTGACTAAAATGATAATTGGGCTGGGGCACCTCCCTTATGAGGAAAAGCTACAGCACTTGGGGCTCTTTAGTCTGGAGAAAAGGCACCTGAGGGGGAACATGATTCAGACGTATAAAATTATGCAGCGGGTGAAGTGGATAGAGGGAAGCTCTTTTCCCTCTCACGCAATATGAGAACCAGGGAACATCCACTCACATTGAGTCTTGGGAGAGTGAGAAAATACTTATTTACCCAGCGTGTTGTTAGTCTGTGGAACTCCTTGCCATAGGAAGTGGTGATGGCATCTGGCCTAGATGCCTTTAAAAGGGGATTGGACAGATTCCTGGAGGAAAAGTCCATCACAGGTTGCAAGCCATGATAGGGATGTATAATCTCCAGGCTTAAAAGGAAGGTACCTCCAAATGCCAGATGCAGGGAAAGGACATCAGGAGACAGGTCTCTAGTTGTCTCATGTGCTCCCAGAGGCATCTGGTGGGGCCACTGCGAGATACAGGAAGCTGGACTACATGGGCCCTTGGCCTGATCCAGCAGGGCTCTTCTTATGTTCCTATGTTGACATAGGATTCTGTAGCCACAGATGAACATCTGAACTTGGAAGCCTCCCTCTCCACCTTAGAAATGCCTGCAAACATAGGAAGCACCTCTAGGTTCTGAATGAAAGCGTCTGAGAAGGTGTCCAGGTGGAGCTGCCCCTCTGAACTCAATTGTCCCACAGTCCCATCAGCTCATGCACACAACCCAAACAAGGTACCATCGGAGGGCACGTTGTGAGCTCACGGGATTTGGCTCATGGGGCATGAGACAGGTTTTCTCTCCCATCCTCACTCGGGGTTTACAATTGCACTATAAGACTGAAATTGTTTCCCCAGTTACCAGGAAATAAACCCTTTGACTTCACTTACTTGACTCTACTAACTTTTGCGTGAAGACATATGAGATTGCACTACGTGTGTTTCCAGGTGTCCAGTTTCAGGAATTGCAGCAGAGGTGGATCAGGTGCTACAGATAATAACAAACTGAGATCAATGTAATTGGATGACAGTAGAACTATGCATGTGATGCTAAACGTTCCCTATCCCTGATCTAGGATGCTTCCAGATAAGACTTTGCATTGTTTTCAGGAGATGTGTCATTGTCTTCCATTTGTAATCACCTTTGCTTTCCTGCTTCTTCTTCCACCTTCTTTGTATTTCCAGAGAAAATTTATTAAGGAGAAACACAAAGTGTAATGTCTTCCAGTTGGTCACAGTATGAGATGTCTCTCTGGAGGCGTGCTTAAAGTACTTCCTATGGCAATATATTAATATGAATAACATTCATGGTATTAGTGCCAAAGGGTGTCCATTTTCTGCTTCTTTTCATGCCGAAGATTTCAAGTGGAGAAACACCATTCTGAGATATACTGGGAAGTTACAGTCCAACAGCATGGGATCTTAGTGGTTCATCAAGTTGCTCATTTCATGGATTGTTTCTTCGTTTGTTTGGGCAAGCTTTGCAAAGATGATAAATAGCAGCAAGTTTAATGTGGTGAAATGGAAACAATCTAATCTAATAATCTTAGAACTGCAGAGCTGGAAGGGACCCTATGGATCATCAAGGCCATCTCAAGGAGGCAGAGTGGGGAATCAAACTCCCAACCTCTGGCTCCTTAGCCTGAAACCTAAACCACTGAGTAATCCTGTGATTGGGTTCGGTTCTCTCTTTGGGCAACTCCTCCTCTTGCAGGAAAAATAAAAGTGGAGATGTTTTAATTATGCTCATATCTTGATTTTTATTTGTACCATCATTCTCTTCACTATTAACCATTGGGTCGAAACGTTAAAAGGCCATAACTGGGTGACGTGAACCCTCTCCCAAAGTCCAGCGAACTTATTGGAGTGCTCAGCCAAACCGCTCCTGATCTGTGGGTCTCTGTAGTGAGGCGCTCCGTACTGCACAAATGGTGCCACAGCATGGATATCGTGCCCAGTCGCCTTCCTTTGGTGGAGTGTTATACCTCACTTCGGGCTGGATCACCTGTTTCCTGCATCCCTGGCCCCTGGGAAATACGATCACCATCCACTCTTGGGATTCATGGATGATTTCTCCCTCTGGTTAGGGGTCGGGACCAGCAACAGTCCGCCCTTCTTCAAGTTAGGGAAGTCCTTCAGCAACTCTTGTGAACTCTTAAATTCCCTTTCTTTACACTTCTCCTCTTCCCATTGTTTCATCCTGCTTTCCCACTCTGCCCCGAACCAATGTTCTCCTCGCTTATTTATACTTTCCTCCCACATTGACATTTGTTGCTCCTCCCCTCTCTCCTTCCCACTCTCTTCCACCAAACAAATCTCTATCTTCCCCATTTTCTCCTTTGATTCTGATTCATATCTTCCCGCCTTTTCTACCGCCTCCTCTATTTGCTCACTATTTCCCGCCTCTAATGTCATTTTTCTTGTAACTTCACTTTCAATACTCTTTCCTGTCTCTTCTATTCCTGTTTCAATCACCACAGAGAGCACACTCTCGCTCATCTCTTCTTCACAAATCCACCCTCTGATTTGTGCATATATTTGTTTCTCTCTGATGCAATCTCCACTCAAACAGATTTTTTTTTAAATTACAAAAGCCCAGAGATCCTTTTGACCATGTATGTGGGACTGAAAACAGAAGCATCTAGTGCTTCCTTCTGCTGCTGTTTTGAAAGTTCCTCTTAGAATGTTCCAGCTGATTCCCCTTTGCATCTTCTCTGTGCCTTCTCCTCAGCAGCTCAGGAGAGTTCAATTTTGTACAGCTGATTTTGAAGGGACATCAGGACCACAGTGGAAGTTAATGAAAATTGCCTCTCGCCCCATTCTACTTGCAGAGATGCTTGACTCGATAAGATGCTTTCTACAGCTGGACAAAACTTGTCTATGTGTGGGGAGTAAACCTTAGATCCAGCCCCATATGCTAATGGGTCAAAACATATCAAGTCTTTGGGAAACTGTTATCTGTACGTAATTTTTTACATTTACTGGATTAAATCTATATTAACCAGCACCATCATTACCCAAGCTGGAAGTATAAGGAAGAAGAGTTTTTGCAAGCTCCTGCCACAGTATCTGTTGTTCCCTCTTGTAACCACAGTTGCATCTTGTGGATTTCCTGTACAAGAGAAACATAGAAGCATCGTGCCTTCTGCATGAACTGGAAATGATCATCACAACATGGATTCCCATCCATGTTTCCCTTCTGTTCCTCTTCCTCACAGTCTGGAACAATCTGATATGTGATCATGCTGCTATTACTTTTTGTTGGGTATACAAAAAAATGTGTCGTGTCTGATGTGTGAACCCAGCAAACCTTAGAGCCAAAAAAGAATTCATTCTGCAAATCCTGGTGGAGCATGCCTCCAGCCTCTACCACTAACACTCGCCTTCCCTTCACCCCCACCCCCCATAAATGAATGTGTTCCTTGGCATGGCTGCCTGTTTATTTAGGTGCGTGACAGGGTTCCGTTGTTATTTGGACCAAAAATGCCTCAATCTATCCATTCCAAGGGCTATTTGCATGCTGTTTTGTAGACATCTCCTAGACATCTTGGGCACCAGGGGGATTAATAACATTCATCCAAATGTTTTCTCAGAGGCTGGTGAGAATGAGAGAGAGAGAGAGAAGTATTTGTATTATGTGACTTGAGACAAATATGAGTTGATGAGTTGCACTGGAAATGTGGAAGGAGTTAGGGTTCACTGCAAACAAGAAAGGCTTGCTACACTGGACAAGAGTTTAAATGTATTTCCTTCTCTTTCCTCTCCGGCCCAAACAATTCCTTCTCTTGTTAAAAAAAAAAGGCGGGTCACAAAAGAATACAATGCAATGCTATTAACATATCTGTTTTGGGTCCTGAGGTTCAGAAAAAGGGACATCAGGCTATCTCTGTGCCCTGCAAGTCAAGGTCTTAATTTTACAGTTCACTTTCCTTTCCATGCAGAAACATGCAGATTACTGTACCTAAATCTGCTGACCTATATGTATTAGAAATGTAGGCATTTGCAACTGCACTTTCATAAATGACTGCATAATTCTAGGGGAAATATAGAGACAGGTAATTAGGGTTCCCTAGTATGTTTCCTCTTCTCTGTTCTGTTGCTTCCTCAGACATGACACACCTCTTGCGTCTCTGTGATTTAGCTAGCATTGCTATAACTTGTTATTTTTGCACCCAGGTCAAGTAGCATGCTCTCAGAGTCAATCTGCCCTTAGGCTTCTCTTCCTCTTTCTTATGGGAGAACATGGCTGCCCTACAATATAGCTCCCGCTGCTGCAATCTTCTCCTCTTTCTTGGGCATGTGAGATAGGATAGATGCACCAAAGCTGTTGAGAGTACTTGTGGTCATCTGGTAAAGCAGAGGATGACTGTAGTGCCATGATATACCCTTTCCTTTCTTGAAAGCATTGAACTTTCTCTTTCTTCTGACAGGATGCCCTAGTGGAGCAGTGTTGGAGGCTGACGCTATGCGTCCTACTTCAAGGGATTGAGAGCTTCCCTGAAAGTGAATAGAACTGGGAAGTATTTCTATTTATTCTTCTGACACTCGCCAGTCAACACACCTTTAAATTTGGAGTCCCCTAAATTTTGGCACTTAGGGGGAAAAGCCTTTCTCTGGGTATAGCTCTGATAGTTGCACATCACAGAGACCATCTCCTCTCTACCCAAGAGGTTTTAAATTGCTAGTAATGCATTCTCTTCAGCAAACATGGTGTTTTGCTGATGATTCAAAGACTGTCTCCATTCTGTACGTGCTAACATACATGGCCCTCCTCTACACTCCTCCACCATCTGGCAAAAAAAGAGAAGAGCTGCCTCGCCTGTGGAATTTTCTCACCAGAGAAGCCTGTCTGGCTTTGCCACTTTCCATCTTCTGTTACATGGTACCCCAAAATTGGTTGCTCTAGAAAGATCAAATTGTCTAGTATCTGGGAACTAAAACTATTGTTTACTACTAGAGATGGGTGCTTTGTATTTGTATTCAGGGGATACGAATATGAAATATTCCATAGCTGCCACTGTGGTCCATTCCTGCCCCCCCCCCGAACCAGCCCTGTCCACTTACCAGGTTCCATGTGAGGCACGCATCCATCAACATAGTCGTCACACCAATTGCATTATATTATACGTTATATTATTTTATGTTATTTTAATTACTATTATTCAAAATGTTGTTTTATCCTTATTTTGATTTTATACCAGTATAGGTATTGTTTTGAACTCTGCATGCTTAATATGTAAACCACCAGAGTGGCTTGGTAGCCAGATGGGCGATACAGAAGCCAAATGAATGAATGAACGAATGAACGAACGAACAAACAAACAAACAAACAAACAACAAAATCACAGGTGTTTCCTGGCATCTCCCTGTAGCTGCTCCTGAATAAGAATATGAAACACACATCTCTGTTTACTACACATTAATTTTACTACACATTACTGTATTTTTCCATGTATAAGATGATACGGTACTTTTGTCTAAGATCTTTAGACTAAAAATGGAGAGTCGTCTTATGTGTGTTTGTGTGTGTTTAATCATTTAGTCGTGTCCGACTCTTCGTGACCCCATGGACCAGAGCACGCCAGGCCCTCCTGTCTTCTACTGCCTCCCGGAGTTGTGTCAGGTTCATGTTGGTTGCTTCGCAGACACAGTCCAGCCATCTCATCCTCGGTCGTCCCGTTCTCCTCTTGCCATCACACTTTCCCAACATCAGGGTCTTTTCCAGGGAGTCTTTTCTTCTCATTAGATGGCCAAAGTACTGGAGCCTCAGCTTCAGGATCTGTCCTTCCAGTGAGCACTCAGGGTTGATTTCCTTTAGAACTGATAGGTTTGTTCTCCTTGCAGTCCAGGGGATTCTCAGGAGCCTCCTCCAGCACCACAATTCAAAGGCATCAATTCTTCGGCAGTCTGCTTTCTTTATGGTCCAGCTCTCACTTCCATACATCACGACAGGAAAAACCATAGCTTTGACTATTCGGACTTTTGTTGGCAAGGTGATGTCTCTGCTTTTCAAGATGCTGTCCAGATTTGTCATCGCTTTCCTCCCAAGAAGAAGGCGCCTTTTAATTTCAGGGCTGCTGTCTCCATCTGCAGTGATCATGGAGCCCAGGAAGATATAAGCTGAGGAGAGAACAAAATGGCCCATACCTTGCCTCTGCAAACAGGCTTCCTCCAATCACGAGGCTTAACTTCCTACAGTCAGGAAACTTAGCTTCCTCCAATCACAAGCCTTATGTAACTGACATCAGCTGATACTGAACAAACCAATTGGAACACACGTCATTGGAGGTGGAGCCTGTAGGCAGTGTTCACATGCAACAGGGACTCATAACGTCCAAGCATTCTGAGCCCAGAGGCTGAATAAAGTTAAAGTGTGATGCATAATATGACAGTAATGGTATGTAAATGTTACCTAATTACCAAATAAAAATATGTTCTGTTTTATGTTTAAAATATTGATTTCCTAATTTTGGGTTAGAAAAGTGGGGGGCATCTTATACATGGGGCGTCTTATACACAGAAAAAGATGGTGCTTTACTATTATATTCAGCCTGCTCAACATTTTTTCTTACAATTGCTATTTGTCTCCCAGGAGAGACAATACAAATATCCCATCTCTAGACACTATTCTGACCTCTGCAGTACACATCACTTTCATCCACATGAACCTGTCCTCTAAATGGCTGACAATGCTTGGAGAGCAGGTGCTTGATGTAAGAAGTGTTAAGAAGTGTTAACACTTGAAGTGCTTGAATAAGAATACATTCAGCCATAATAGTCCTTTCTGCTCTGTACGTGTGCTGAATGCTGCACCAGGGTCCCTTCTGGGCTGCCTTTGTCAAGGGAGGCAGCCCTGGAAGAGCACTGGTTACTCCCACTCTTCCAGGGCTGCCTCCCTTGAAAAAAGCAGCCCAGAAAGGATCATGGTGCAATGAAAAGTACTGTACTACAGTCAAGAGAAGTACCTAGTACTTCCAGATAGATGCCTTAAGAATCTACCCTGAGACTAAGAATGCAGTTGAACTTACGACCGAGGAATAGCTGCAGGAGGTAGATTACCTTTCAACTTTCAGTAAACTGTGATTCTGACTGTTAAATAATGTCTGTACTGTACTACTCTAGATTGTTGTTGTTGTTAACCATTGCAAGATGAAAAGAAGAAGATCAGAGAATTACTTTCCTGATAGATCCTTGTATCTAGAATGAGAGCTGACACTAGACTTGCAAAGCTCTAAGTGCAAGGGAGACAGTCACCAACATCTGGACAAAGACTAGGAGTTCTTACAGTTGTGTGTGTCAAATAGAGCAAGGGAGTCAAGCTTTACCCACACAAAGCAACTCCACTGGCAAAAAATATGTTTATGACCTAGTCTGTAAGTCGTTAAATATTGTTGGATTTTAATGTTTGGATAGGATCCCAGAAGAGGATAAGGAGCTGAAAGACTATTGAATGCACTAACAAAAGAACAGACGTTTTACCTGTGGATATTTCTTCAGATATACTGCAAAACAAAGATGTTTTGATGCTATAAAATAACTTCATGGTATGGAAAGAGGTGCTTCACTCCCCATCAGTTTGCATTTATTCCATGTTACAATCATTCACCCAATTAAAAGAATGAATTAACAACTGAAGATGAAAGACAGGCCTGTTCCAGAGTTTACTGCATGATATGGCTGATATAAATTGTGTTAAACAGATAACCATATTTTTTTCCCTCCAAAGGGGCTTTGGGGAAATGATTTTCATTCAGGCTGGTGGAAATGAAAAACCCATCCTCCAGATCCCCCTGCCCCTGATTTAATTGGTTGGAGAGATATTTTGGAGTTAAATGTTGCAAAATCTGACCATGGGTCTTCTGTATCTTGTCAGTTTTCCCAGTGGCTCCATCTTATCTAATGTGTGCTTTGGTCAAATGGCTGAGTGCCTGCTGAAATGTATGTTCAGATCACAAGTTAAATGGTGTAGCATCACAGAGCAATCAGATTTGAAATGACTTGGCATAGCTTGATTGGAGTGGTGAAGGAATCCTAGGGGTCCACACTACAACAGGAAACATAGATGAGCATCGCAAGCCAAGCTGTGCATAAATATGGGAAATCTGCTCTTGAAGCTCTTCATTGAATTAGAAGCTGTGTGTTCGTGCAAAGTCAAACATAGATCTATAAAACAAAAAAAAATTTTTTTGCCATCTTTAAAGCTAACACATTTCTCATGGATACCAGAAAAGTGCATCCAATAATTAAAGTTTTAAAAAGGCCCCACGACTCTTATTTTGCCACAACTGAGTAATGTCCCTGTGGAAACATGGGTCTTGTACATAGCTCAAGATCAACATTTGAGTCATTTGTGGATACGAAAGGGCTTGTAAAAGATACAAATTAATGTGAAAGGTAAAAACACAAGAAGCCACCCAAAGGCAAGGGTACCAAAGTTTGGCATATCCCCCAAGAAGAAGCTTAACTCATGCACACTGGCCCTGAATTTGCTTCTCCACCCTCTGCCACAAGGATTGCTACCAAGTTTAGCTGTTTCTCATCCCAAAGCAAATGTTAGTGGATCCACGTACTGCAAAACAATAGTAAAGCTCTTGAAACTCAGTAGTAAAGGCAAAAAGCATCCTGTCATGAAGTACTATTGTTGAGAAATGTTGTGAGAAGTAACAGTGCCAACATCTACAAACCAAGAGAAGATGATTCCACAAAAGGAGACAGAATAATGACCCACAACAAGTGGACTTGGAACAATTCAAAGTTCCGTCTTTAGCTATCCTTCCAGCGATCCTCTCCGAGGCCACATTGTCTGCAGTAGCCAGAGTTCAGCTTTCCATCTGTTTGGACTCTTTTTAATGCTGTAATAATAAACATGTTACATATCCTTTGCTCTCTGGCAAGTTTTATTTTATTTTAGTTCATTTTAAAAATCCAAACAGACAAAAAAATAAGGCTGGAGGAGAGGGAAAGAGATCAATGGGGCTGAAATCTATAGAAATGGTATTTTGGGCTGTGTGAGCCATTGCCTGCTTGGATTCAAGCAGCAAGCCTTACTGTAGAGCTGCTAGATACACCTGGGAAATTCCCCAAATTATATATCTCTATGAAGAGATGCAGGTAATCACTTAGTACTTAGGAACATCTACAACAGACATAAAGCTAGACATGCAGGTGCAGAATGAGAGTCGACAAGGCAGTCTTTTGAGCCATAACACATAAGGATGGGAGATGAGGAGAGAGAATACCACTGAAAAAGCAAATGCCTCTCCCTTCCACTGTTACTAAATCTACGGTCCAGTCTTCAGTCCCCAGATTCACCTTCCTAATCAATCTTGTCCTCAAGCAAGCATCTGCTTTTCCATTTTTCAGGGATGAAGTATCCCCAGTACATTCACTGGTGCAGTCAAAATAAAATGGCAGGAACAGAAAACAGCCTGGCAAAGAAATAAATCAAAAACTCATACATTGGGGTTTTGGACGTTGGGAGGAAACTTTTTTTTCTTTTCTTTTCTACAATCAAGAGTCACATTCCTTGCTCAGCTGTCTGAATAGTCTAATGCTGGGTGGGAGACGTCTGATTTGAAGGCTAATCTTCCAGCATTCATCCCATTGCGAAAAAGCAAAGTCAACAGAGCCCTTGGCACAGCTGGAACTTCCCTCTGACTTTGGGTAAAAATAGGAATCAAGCCATATGCAAACAGTATTCATCAGGCTTGCAATTTGCTGGGATGCCCAAAGGTACATGATTTACTGGACCCCAAACAAGACCGGAGTCCACTGGGAATTGATACTTAAGTCATCCAAGAGAGAAGTCATCTACTAATGATTGAAAAGATTTTGAAAATGCTTTCTCAGCCCTCAGAAGACCCCCAACACAGTCAGGAATTCTTGGTGGAATTATATATAATTAAATGCTGATGTGATGGAGGAAACAAGTTCATATGATTCATGCTCTTGGGTTTAAAAAAAAAAACCTGGCAACCTGAACTTTTCTGATTTTATTTTAACAATGATAGATAATTACAGCCATTTTCAAGGCATTCAGCACAACACCTGTTGCTGCCAAAAGATGAATAAACAAGGGATTTTGGCCACCATAGTAATAAGTCTAAAAAATGTATCCTTTGAATAATAGGATTGGAAAAGAATCAAGAAACCAAGCAGTAGGATTTCATTTTTAAAATATCAAAACAGCCCCAAGTGCAGGGTTTGTTGATTGTCGTGTTTATAACAGAGTTCATGATATTAACAACAACAGAAGGTCAAGGGCTGGAGGATTCACTCCATGATCATAGGGAATGCAGCTCTGATACCACCAGTTTTCTCAGTGTGAAAACTTTAAAGAAAATAAATGTATTTCTCAACAGAGCAGCCATAGCAGGGGTTAGCATTTGCAGCGGAACATCTCTGGTGATTGCTAGCAAAACAGCTGCCTGGGATTATCCCTATTCCATTTGCAAGAAAACAAGTTCCAACGTTTAGTGTATTACAGTCATTCCCAAACTGTGTGTCAAGACACAGGACAGCAGAGACCACGGCTAGGCTGCACAGCATCTGCTTTGACATGCAGAAGGTCACACATCCAGTCTTGGCATCTCCAACAGAAAAAGGGTCACGTAGTGGAAAACTGCCTGTGTCTGAAGTCCCCAAGTGCTGCTGCCGATCAGAGCAGACAATACTAAGGTAGATTGATAAATAGTTTAACCTGTTATAAGGCAGCTTCCCATGGGAAAAGTCTTGTCTGCTGAGTTAAAAGAATTAATAGAAGAAACTCTAAAGTGACCCATGCTCAGAATTTGCATAGTTTGCCCTTCTCAGCTTCTGCTGTAGTCAGCTAAATCATGCACTCTTTCCCTTCCAATAGAGATTTATCATAGTCACCCACTTCACTGACAAATGTACAAACATAGGAATCAGGTTCCTCTAAGGCAGAGGTCCTCATCCCCTGGTCCGAGGCCTGTTGCTGGTCCATGGCCTGAGCCAGAGTGGGCCGCAGAGAGATCTCCACCCCACACCCACTCCCCCCTGCACAGCCCATTTGCACCTGTGCACAAGCATGCACGTACATACTTGCACATGTGCACACATGAGCACTGCACCACCCTTTGGGCATGTGCATGAGAATGCTCCTTTGCACATGCGCACGAGTGCAAGGGCCGTCCCACCTTCCCCAGCTGGTCCGTGGGGATAAATCGGTTGAGGACCGTTGCTCTAAGGGAAAGTAATGTTTCAATTGTACACATTCTTAAGAAGATTCCTTTTCAGCTGCAAATCTTCAATTTTATTTTTAAAAAGCATACTCTTCGGTCAGAAGTTTTTGGAAACATATAACCTGAGTTTATTATACATCAGATAATCAATTCCTATGTTTATAGTGGAGTGACCTTTTTAGGAAAAGCACACAGTATTCCATCATGCTTACAAGTATGGCTTTGTATGATTCTTTGTTCAGTAATTATGCCTTGTACAAATTATTTTTTTCTTATTCATCTATACAATACAGCAGAAATGTTGAAGAGCAACAAATTAAAGGAATAAAAAAGAAAAACACAGCATGCAGCAAAGACTAGGAAGTCAAAGAAGCAGACTGCAGAAGGTGTGCATGTATGTTACAGTTTTCTTCGAAATTATAATATAAAAAAATCTGAGTGCCATCATTAAATACTAAACAATAAATCAATTAAAATTATTTTAGGGAAGCAACATTATTGTAATGTTCATTATTATTAAATGTACAGTACAACCTTCACATACAGCCAATCCACCTGTGTAGCTTGACATATACAACTAAGGATCAATCAGTAAAGTTGTTTTCAAAGGTTACACACTGTGGCTAAGCCTCACTTTGGAACCTTAAAAACTTCTGAAGAACACTTTAACAAAATCTAGGACATCTAGGACAGGAAAAGTAATTTATCTCAGTTTATTTTTACAAGCACTATCTCCTTAGTAACTGCAGGTGTGAGCATACATAGTGAACTGTGGCCAGTTTCTAACAGATCCAGATTCTTAAGGTATATGAACTACTTAACAGGGATCACTTATGGCACAATTGTTAAAAGAGATTCTGGATAATTATTTTTTCCTTTGCAAACAAATGTTAACAGACATAAGTGCCTGATGAGACTTTGTTTTTCACAAAATGGAGGTTGCACTTTTCTAGCAATAAGGCTATAGCAGATAAGGAGAGCAAAAGAACTAAACCTAGCTCTCTCTAGGAACAGGATTTTTGGGGCCATAGAGGTCTGCCAGGAAAACTGGGGGGAAAACTGACAATAGGTCCACTACAACATGAGATACAAGTAGAAATTACTGTTCCATGTATAGTAATATTCTTGTAGCTCACTATGCAGGAGATGCCGATGGCTGCCCACACCCACCCATTCATCCGACCATCCCATCATGCATCTACCTATGCATTCATTCAACTACATTTATACTCCATCTTTCCTTCAATAAGCTCAAACTGGCATATGCTGCTTTCCTCCTCCCCACTTGCTAGCCTTATAACACACCTGTGAATTAAATCAGGCTGTAAATGTGTGATTGACCCAAAGTCAACCAGTGAGTTTGACGAAGTTGGGATTTGAACCCAGGTATCCTAGAGGATTCCTGCCAACCTAGCAGTTAGAAAACATGCAAATGCAAGTAGACAAATAGGTACCACCACAGTGGGAAGGTAACTGTGTTCCGTGTCTAGTCACATTGGCCACGTGACCACAGAAACTGTCTTTGGACAAACGCTGGCCCTACGGCTTGGTGCTCATACCTATTTTGGTAACAGGGATGAGCACTGCGCCCTAGAGTCGGACACGACTGGACTAAATGTCAAGGGGAACCTTTACCTTATCTATCCTAGAGGATAAAGGTATCAAAGATAAAGGTATCAAAGTCACTGTGGCTACAGGTCATTTCTAGGATCTGAGGCAGTATTCTTTGAAGTATCAATGGTTGGGGAGCAGCAGCAACTAATGGTATTTCACCCATGCCTTCCAAGTGGGCTTCCCACAGGCATCTATGGGAAAAAGACTGCCTGTGCCATTGATCGGATGCAGCAGGACTCTTCTTAAGTTCTTATCCATATACAAACTAGTGTAATTTTAAACAAAAGCAAAACGTCGTGGTATTTACTAGGCAGTCCCTTGGTACTGTAATTTGGATCCTGATAATATTGCATCTGTATTTAATGGGGGGAAAGGTTGTTGTCCTCTTTCATCACTAACAGGCACAATATTTTTTTTTCTGTGCCCTCCAGCAAAGCTGCATACTTTAATATCAGACAAATGCATTCCATATGTTAAACAAGATGACCCCTATAATCTAGAGAATGCAAGAAAGTGAAAGGAAAAAAAGCTTTCTAATTATATATAATTTAAAATCATTCCTTAGCATTTTCAAAACATTGCCACAAAAGCATCATTAAGGGAACAAAAATAATTCTCCATCATGATGGGGAAGAGAAAGGGTCATGGACTTATTGATCTGGCATTGGTTGTGGGGAATAACTGGCTGAACTATTTTTTCTATTTTGGATGCAAATTCTGATTTATTTTTTAAGGAAGCTAAACAACATACCCACCTCCACATTTCTGTACATGTTTGCTTTACAAAACAGCCCAGGCCACTCATACATGTCACTTCTCGTATTACACGTAGCATAAACATATTAAAGCATGTCAGATTTTCTGTAGTAGGCTCGTGAGGGCCTCAGGCAGGATTTTACATTCCCAGGTCAGAAGAGGTCAAGTATTTACACACACACACACACACCGTATAGTGGGTCAATACAGACTCTAATTCTTATCGTACAAAGGACCCATAGAGGTTGAAAACAACAAGGATTCTCCCCCTACATGTCTTGCTTCTTTCAGATTGTTGTCTGAAGGCTCCATCATTCGCAAAATTCTGGAAAATTTACTCCTAATTTACTCCTAATGAAAAAAGGCAAAAGGAGCCCTGAGACATTTTCTTGTCTCTTCCCGCAGACATACTTTTCTTCTTCAACAATCACCATGTTTCCTGGTAGACTAGAAGTCACATTTCTAACAGAACACTATAAATCCTCTATCTTTACAAACCACCAGGTCTTTAAAAGAGAGAGACTAGACTTTTAAAATTGTCAGGAAGAGTTTCAGCTAAGGAACACAAAGCCTAGAAAAACAATTACAATCCACAGTGTTCTATAGCCTTATTGCTAGAAAAGACACTGTTGTTGCAATTAGACCAAAATGGAAAAGTCAAAAAAAAAAAAAAAAAACCCTTGGGAAACCCAAGTGAAGAGCAATGCTACCATCTACTGGTGTACCTTGAATCTCTAAAGCCAATATTCTTGTGATGAGTGAATTTAACAGAGCCTGTACAAAAGAGTATCTACACTGTTTGCTGAGGAATAATGGGAAATAGCAAAAAAGTTCTGAAAAATGCACACATAATGGAAATATAAATCTAGACTATTGATCTTATGTGCTGCCAAGTTGTTTCTTATGGTGACCCTAATAGGGTTTCAAGGTATGTAAGATATCCAAGGGATGTTTTACCGTTGCCAACTCCTGTGAGTTTCCATGACCAAGCAAGGATGTGAACCTAGGTTTAATGAGTCCAACACTTTACATGCATTATGAAACACTGGCTCCCACTGAACAAGTATTCAGTGGAATTTTCACATTTTGTGTACACTACACCCAAACATCAACATTCTGAATTACAAATCTGAACTCTTCAAGTTGTGCAAACCAAGCAAATTAAATATATAGGAAGATTGAACAGAACCTGCACCCCACTCACACGCATACAATTGTGAGTAGTTCTTGGTGAAGGTATTAGGCAATGCAACTGAGAATAGGATTTGTGTCCTACTGTGAACCATTGTTGGTCATGGAAAAATATTATATGCTACATACAAACTGAAACATATAAGATTCTTAATATACTGGATTTTGGGCTTGAGTGGTGACAATTGTAAACACTGACGATTGAAGAGAAGAAAATAGGAGTGTTTCAAACACACTGCTCCTTGTAATCTTGAAGCTCTCTTCCAAATGTCATGCAAGACAGAAACCATCATGTGAGTTATACAACTCCATGAATAGAGGATACAATTTGACCAACACTATAACAATCCACAGTGCAGCACTTCACTTTCCTCTAGGGAAGTGAGTATCAGCCATTTATTTCTACTGGAAAAAATTAAGATGCACATAGAAGACACTGGAGATGCAAAACAAATCCCATACTCCTGCCAGCATCTGCTTTCAAGTTTCAGACCTACAGTAGACATCATAGGCCTGTTGTGGTTGTTTCTTGGTCATTTGCAAGTGTAAGGGAATGCCAGCAGCTGTCTCCTTTGTCTTCAATTTACCTAGTTAGAATACACCTGGGACTCCAACCAACAACATGAAAATCATAGAATGAAGTCCATTAGGTACAGGGGTGCTGCTGAAACCTTCAGTGCCCTGTGAGTGCATGCAGAGTACTACACTTTGGCCTATGTCCAAGGTTTGTACCAGCAAAGAGTATAATTTTCTAGGGTGTAACAGTGACTGTTATCATGCATTTAGGACAGCTAACTTTTAGGCAAAAAGATAACTGCTGCACTTCCAGGGGTATGCTGCTATCCATTGCAAATATCTCCCCTTGCAATAAACCATGGTGAACTGTTTTGTAGAAGGGGAGAACATCCTCAAAAAAATGAAATAGTGAGAACACCAGAGTGATTACCCACCTTTGAATACCCACAATGAAGGTAACACAGCATTTTTATGTGAAGAGTTGTCCAATCACATAGCCCTTTTCTGTAGCCAGGACTGTTAGTATTACAGTGGTGCCTCGCTTGACGACGATAATCCGTTCCAGCAAAATTGCTGTAGAAAAAAATCGTTGTCAAGCGAAAGTAAAAAACCCATTGAAATGCATTGAAAACTGGTTCAATGTGTTCCAATGGGCAAAATACTTCAGCATCCAGTGAATATTCTCCATAGGGCGGCCATTTTCCAGTGCCTGTATAGCGAGCAATCTGTCCTAAAACACAGCAGGGAGCCATTTTGCACAGCGAGCGGCCATTTTGAAAACCCGACAATCAGCTGTTTTGATCGTAGTTAAGCGAAAAATCGGTTCCCGAAGCAGGGAACTGATCGTCGTTAAATGAAAAAAACCCATACATTGTTTTGTGATCGCTATAGTGATTGCAAAATACTCAGCGTTAAGCGATTTCGTCTAACGAGGTAATCATCAAGCGGGGCACCACTTTATATCACTGAAATAGTAGTGCCCCAGTTGATATAACTGTATCAGTTAAAAGAGGTTCACAAATGAGAACCAACAAAAGAAATCTATTTCTGGAAATATAGTCCTTACTTCTAAGATATAGTGTTAGCTGAACCCAATCAATATAAACTCATATATTGCATTTAACTGAATAACACTGTAATTGGTGGGATAAACAGTGCCGGTACTTTTTAAAAATGGGATCCTATTAACATAAAAATTTAAATTGAATGTGCAAGCTGAGAAATCCTATTTATAACCCACTTTCAGCTCAAATGTCCCAAGATAATTCGTAACAGTTTTCTTGGCTTCTTTCAGAATTCTGCCTGGGAGGGTATTTTTGGCAAGTCTGAAAGTTTCACCTAGTTGTGAAACTGGTCACACAACTAGTTAGGAAGAAACAGCCTGCTAGGGCAGAAAAAGTTTACAGGTTTGTCCATGTGCTCTGCATTTAGGCAATATACTGGCAAATTTGTATTTGTCCGCTAAAAACCTACTCTCAAGATTGTCAGAAATGTCATCAGTCATATACTTCTGTGAGCAGCAAGATTAGGGGTGGGCAAAGAACAAATTATAGCCTGCATACCACGGCCAATCCATTTTTACAGCAACATTTTTGCAGAAAACTTTACTTCTGAGGCTGAACACTGATTATTTTCCCATCGATCAAATCAGAATCTTCATGTTATAACACTTTTCACTCAAGAAGACTAGCAACAACTGTATCTTACTCAAGAGTAATAACTGGATGTGTTTTATTTTACACCATGATGTGAGAATATAACAACTGTTTAATAAAAGTATACACATTTGTAACTTCACTCAGAATACACTTTTAATGCACATTAAAAAAAGCGTCCATCTTACAAATTGTTTTGCAATCCAAATATACAATAGCTTGGAAAACAAATAGTTTAGAAAATGAATGCCAATGTAAAAAGACTACTTAAACCTATAACAGTAGATTTTCTGCATGGCTCAACTTTACAGTTTTCTTACTGCTTCATCAATATCAGAAATCTGTTCCTTCAGTTGGCTCCACTGTTCTGGATTTAGAGAGATACCTAGAATAAATCAAAACAAGCCATTAATGAGTACTATAAACTGACACATATACCCAACTTCGCAAGTGTTAGAACTGCTTACTCCCACTTCACCCACCCAACCTTTTTCCCACAACGGGCTTGGAATCAATCTCCACCAGATATGAGTGTCTTAATGTACTCTCTATCTAGAAAACCCTGAAAAGGGTTGCCATAAATCAGAATTGATTTGATGGATGAGTAACTGTAGAATATAAAACAGCACTTCAGCAACAATTCAAGAATTTGCTGACATGTTGTCATTTTGATTAAAAATAAGATTTTTCAGTTCTTTTGGAAATGTCTAGGCCTTATGTTTCATAGGAAGAGCAAATGAATATCTAAACTTTAAACACCTTAAAATAGAAAGGGTTTTGTAACATTGCTGTAACACGTAGGGAAATTATCGTACACCCTTGACCAAAACAACAAGACACTCCTATCTGGGATAGTTTGTCCTCTTTCCATCATGTGTACAGTTTCGGGAGACACAAATGGAGCATTGAGGGAGGAAGGAGACACCCACCTAGCCAGGCAGATCAACTGTGAAGCAGCTAGATTGCCCTCAAATCCCAAGAGTACAGCAATTATCAGCACCCAAAGGCTAACTCTATAATTAGCAGAGTCATTATAGATGGCACAGTCCAGACATACTGTTGCAGTTTCCATAAGCCTTTGTACTGTACCGAAGCACTCCTACTTCTACGGGAACTACCCAAGCACTGAAAGTGATGTGATTATCACCAAAATATATTACTGTCAGTGCAAGTGTTCCAGTCACTTTGTCTGACTGCACTGCATTCTACAGTAATCAACTGAAAACGTTTCTCTGACATACAGTTTAGACAAGTGAATGCAGAACAATGTACTCTTCTGTACCTCATCTGTTTTGGCTCTGTATTGACTGTGATTATTGCCGTCTGGTTTAAAATGAAACTGAATGTACTCTGGAACGCATTCAGAGAATGTGGGACATACTGTATGTAATGCCAAATCCAGTGGGGATAAGAGGAAATGTATGTACAAAGGAAGGAGCACAAGTGAGATATACACAGCTCTGCTTCTCGATTCTTCAACTGAAATCCTATAAGCCTGGATGGGACCCTAGAGCTGCTGGTGCCAAAAAATCAAGAGTCAATGATCTCTAAATAAACCCTAGTCAAAGTTTTCATATCAATTTTCCAAGCACATATTTCAAAAAGAAAGAAACAGGGCTCAGGCTGATCAATTCATATAAAAAGAATAGAATAACCAGATGTGAAGCACTACAGAATTCCTATGCCTACAACAATTGTGTAGAATAAGTAATTTTACTGGATAGGTAGAATACTTACTGTATTTTTCCATGTATAAAATGACACTTTTTCCTAAAATCATTACAGGAAAAACTGAAGGTCATCTTATACATGGAAGGAGGCGGAGGCGAAGGAGCAGCTGCGCTGGGCCGCCCCTCACAGTAGCCCCTTGACTGCTGCCACCACTGCCGAATTGTCTCCTTCAGCACCACTCACAGGCTTGCTTAGGGAAAGGAACAAGGCAGTGATGTGAGCTGGAGGAGAGCCTCAGCAATGGCGGTGAAGGAGGCGATCGGGTGGTGGCGGCATCAGTCAATGGGCCGCCTCTCACGGCGTGGCTGCTCCTTTGTCTCCTGCTGCCGCCCCTGCTCAATCACCTCCTCCAGCCCGACTGCTGGGGCTCACCTCCAGTTCATGCTGCCGCCTTGTCCCCTGCCCGAAGAGAGCCCACAAGTGGTGCTGGAGGTGATTGGGTGGTGGCAGCAGAAGGTGGGGTAGCCGTGCTGGACCACCCCTTGCAGCTGCCCATAGACTGCTGCCGCCACCCGATTGCTTCCTCCAGTGCCACTGCCAGGGCTGACCTCCAGCTCATGCTGCTGCTTTGTCCCCTGCCTGAAGGAGCCCACGAGTGGCGCTGGAGGAGGTGATTGTGTGGTGGTGGTGGCGGCAGCAGACAATGGGCAGCTGCGACGGTTGGCCAAGCACGGTTGCTCCTTCACCTCCAGCAAGAGTTAAAATTGGGGGTTATCTTATACATTGGGAGGGGGTCTTACACACAGAAAAGTACGGTATATTGTGGGATAAGGCACTACTTCACTCTGGATCAAATTTTTGAATGGGACCTTCTGTGAAATGGCCACCACAGGTAAAAAGCTAGCTTTTCAGGTAAAAGATTCACTTTCTTATATTAGTTTCTACTTCCATGGTGTATTGTTATACTACAATACATACCCCCACCCACCCTGGCAAAGTGCAGGTTTCAGAGGCTTCCCCAGTGCATTTCCACTGCCTGTTTACCTGCTGGGCAAGCCTGGGGAAGCTTCTAAGACCAGCGCCGATCAGTTGTGAGGCGGGGAGGGGGAGGGGCTGGAGCGGAGAAGATGGCTCCCGGCTCTTTTCTGGGATGGATTCCTCGCAAGAAGATAGCACACCCTGCCGATCAGCTGTGCGAAAATGGGGTGTTTGCGATTGCTTCCCCCCCTCATTGCAAACGCCCCATTTTCCAACAGCTGATCGGTGGGCCTTTGCGCCCTGCTGATCAGCTGTGCCATAGGGAACATTGCAATGCGATCGCAAAAGTGATCGCAAAATCTTCATCGCTATGCGGATTCGTCGTTAAACGGGGTGCCTGTTAAGCGAGGCACCACTGTAGTATTAATTCTCACCCAGAATCAGAAGTAGTACAATATATTCTACCACTGCAATTCATTCTGCTACTTATGCAGACCAGACTTAGTGCTATGGCTGGAGAAGAAAATACTTGCCATGATGCCCTCTATACAAGAACTAAAAAAAACAAAAAAAAAAAACAGGATTCCTAGCATTTAGTACTCTAGATAGAACACTCTATATTTAGCATATGTGCCTTATACCAAATATTAAGAATTAACAATCAACTAGAACTTCAGTCACCATGCAATAATGTAAAATTACCTTTTCTGCCAGGTTTCATTTCACCTTCTTGATCCATCCAGTATTCTCTAATATCAATTAGGACTTTGCCTTTAAAATCACGAACACTAACATATCTCATTTTACCAATCTGCCAAAAAATTGGAGAATTTGATTGTTAGTTCATTGAGTATATGTAATAATTCTTTTCAACCACTGACATGTTGTTATATTTAATCACTACTGCAGTGGCAAAAGAAAACAGTGCGGAATTGTGGGGTTTTTTTCCTACAGATCACAGAATCAGGTCTTCTCAGTAACATTCCTCACATATAACAACTCAAAGAGACAGGAAATTTCATATTTTAACTGGTTTGAAAGTTATTTTCTTTTGAAACATTTTTAATGTATTGTGATTTTCAGAAACAGTGGATATGTACAAGTTGGTAAAACGTGCTATCAAGTTACAATGAACAGAATACACCTGAACAACTATGCTGGCAGAAAACCACTAATGCAAATTTCAGCAATGCCACTAATCAAGAAGTTGGCACTGGCGTTTCTTGTTGCATGCCAAGTCATGGAACTAGTGCACAAGAGGAAAAACTTTTGTCCTAGCAGGAATTCACTGATGAGACTCTGACACTGATGTAGTTATACTTGCAGGTCTAAGTAATAAAATTATAGCAACTGGAACATAAATAATACAAAGAGAATATGAAGATTTAAATTGACTTGTAAGCAAAGGTTTGTTTACCAATGAAGCCAGTAAGTATGATCATGTGAATAAACACACCCTGGTTTCTGCCCTCAGCCAGGGGATTTAAAGCACCTGAGAGGCTACAGCCTTGCATCAAACAATAATATCAAGATAAAGGGGTGACCAGCCTCTTTCCTCCATTGCTCTTTATTTTGTTTTTGTAATATATGAAGGTAGGAGTGATTGGTCTGAGCAGTAACATGTGCATGCATAGACATACACACACGATACATACATGCACAAATACAGTTCCTCTTCATGTTAACACCTAGCAGGAACATAACATTTGCCAAAACATATCTAGCTATAAGTAGCTATTTTTTTAAAAAAAGCATACAGTACAAATATTCAGGGATACTAATAGTGTAATAATGTATAATGTAATAACAAGTGGCATGTGTATTTAAAAAGTCATGCTAAGTTTAAACTAGAGGCCTAATACATTTATTTAAAAGCACCAAATTAAGATACAAGTAGTTCCGAAGTTAGTGTTCAGAAAGTAGCAACAAGAGAGCAAACATCCTGAAACCATTGCTAGAAGAAACTGCAGCCTTCATGGAACGCTTATGTTAGAAAGAACAGCAGCTGGTAATTTAGTGCTGATCACGAAATGTGATTGGATGTTGGAATGGCTTTCTGGTCTTGAATTTGGAGACTACGTTGGCAATTGAGTTTGTAAGTCTAGCAATCATCTGACAAATTAAATGCATTTGATAAGAGTCTGAGAATACAATTTTTTAAAAAAACAAGAGGACCTTATCTCTTTATCAATGACTGACTCTACAAGTCATAAAAATATGATTAAGTGTAACCATGTAAGAGTTTGGGATGTTAGGTAATGCATTTTTTTGACTAAAACTTTAGAGTATCAGGATTTTTTCTTCTTCCTGGGTTTGGAATCTCAATAAAGATAGCTATACAAACATACAGATTCAATACAGTGGTGCCTCGCTTGACGAGGATAACCTATGCTGCTGAAATCGCTGTCAAGCGGAATTAAAAAGCCCATTAGAATGCATTAGAAACCGGCTAATGCGTTCTAATGGGTGAAATACCTCATTGTAAAGCGAAGATCCTCCATAGGGCAGCCATTTTCTGGTGCCTGTCTTGCGAAAAATGCCTCCAAAAAACAGTGGGAGGCCATTTTGAGAGCCGGCAGCCATTTTGAAAACCGCCTATCAGCTGTTGAAAAAACATTGTTTAGCGAAAAATCAGTTCCCGAAGCAGGGAACCGATCATCGCTAAGCGAAAAAAACCCATTCAAACATCATTTTGTGATGCAAAATCATTGTGAAGCAGATTCATCGTTAAACAGGGTAATCGTCAAGCGGAGCACGACTGTATATCTTATATATCTGAAAGGATCCCCAAGATTTCTACCAATGCAGATGCCTAAAGCAACACAGCCATAGCTATCAGCACTATAACTTTTAATACAGACTTTAGTGCAACTGATGTGTCTTAATTCCTTTGAAACAATAACTCATACATGCACTTTATGTTTTGCCTTGAAAACAAGTTTGCAAATTAGATTTTAGGAAGCTGTACCTTCTCTATTACTCACTCTTTTTTTTAATTCCTAGGTGTAGTGACCTTTCCTTAATCCATCAAAAATATCTTCCAAACATCCTGTGCATGCACATTAGGAAGACTTGTAATATCCAACAATAGTGTCTCTAATTTTGTTCTACCCACCCTCTTCTCATAGCATTTGTACAACCATCTTCACCTTTCTTAACACTTACCACTGAAGTGTTACAGCTGGAAACATTTTGTTAGAAATATTTTGGCCTCTATGTATTAATTCATTTTGACTTTTAGAATGCATATACAGTATGGAAGAAAATCTTATTGCAAGCTGTTGTTATGCAAGGAAAAGAAAGGGACACGAACACAAAGACAGCACCATCATAAAATAATAATAATAAAATTACTACTACTACTACTACTACTACTACTACTACTACTACTACTACTACCAATAATAATAATAACAACAACAACAATAATAACAATAATAACAATGGGGGAGCTCGTAAGGCAACAAGGCGATTGGATACTATTTCATTTTTCTTCAGCACTCTTCTGAAGTGCTACCAGCATTACAGTTTTTGAAATCTTTACAAGAACTGAATACAACAGGCAAGGACTGTACTGCAGATGGAAGTTGAAACTCATAGAAGTTGAAACTCATTAGGTCACCCCATGAGTACCCGAGCTGCAACCTGAAGCATGAACTTCATAACTCATAAACATTATGACATACATCTAGCTAGTGGTTCTAACCAGAGCAGACCCTTAGTAGTTAATTGATTAATTAACTCTTCTACAACTTCCCTGAAGTGAATTAGTCTATTTACTTTTTTTTACTAACACTGGATTTGTGTTTATACAACTTACCAATAAGCTATCTAAAGTAATGCAAGACATGATAATGAAATGGCTAATTCTAAATTCTAATTCTAAGTCTTCATAATCTCATAAGTATACGTTTACCAACCCTAACTCTTCATTCAAAAATCTGACCACACTACAAATAATCAGGCTATCAAACATAGACCCATAATAGAAAGGGCTCAAACAATCTTTATTCAATTGGGCAGCTACTAAGATTCTATCTGAGCATAATTTTTCAGGCACTTGAAGAACATTTAGTAACACTGACTTCTGGGCCATAGTTCATTATAAACCTCCTTTCTGGGAACATCACACAGACCAAGAATTTTTTACTGAAACAGAATTACTTAATGTGCTTCCCATTTATGACTCAATAATAAACTGAGCCAGCTGCATCCAATGCAGTTGCTCATTTTCCTGTTCAATATTTCTCAACATGCAATGCCACCAAACAGCTCAAAAAAAGTACCGTAGTTACCAGAAGAGGGTCAATGTTCTCGTTATCCTACGGGAAAAAAAACTAACATGCAGCCACAAGGGCTTTGCATGATCTGAGACAATACCCCCCCCAAGAAATAACTGAGAAGGAAAGCACTGGATACTATGGCATCTACAGCCCAGAAAAAAAAAACCAAGAAAATCAAAATCCAAAGTAGATTTCAAGTCATACCCTGTTTTATGTTTGGACACCTCTGGGGCTTGTGCAGCCTCAGGTGATGATGGTAAAAATGTTGCCACTATCATCACCAAATTTGACTAGCCTTGTGCTACAATGACTGCCCTGATTAGACATGCTGACAGTATTACTGCTCCCTACTAGTGCATTACAATGTCATGTTGTACAGTGGGGTCTCTACTTAAGAACGTCCCTACTTAAGAACAATTCCACTTAAGAACAGCTCCATTTGCTAAATTTTGCTTCTACTTGAGAACAAAAATCCAAGATAAGAACAGGAAAAAAAAACTTTCCTGCTCTTTTTTTAACCTTAGGTCATCTTAGGTTAAAAAAAAAAGTTCTCCCCCTAGTGGTAAAGTACGTATTAACCAGCTTTGCATTAGTTCCTATGGGAACTGATGCTTCAATGTACGAACGCACCTCTACATAACAAAAAAACAGCCAGAACAGATTAATTGGTTTTCAGTCCATTGCTTCAAAATTAGCTTCGTCAGAAGTGCTTTTAACACTGTTCCCTGACCTAAGGAGAAAAAAAAGAAAAAATATCCCCCTCTAGTGGTAGAAGGCGGAATAGCAGCTTCCCATTAGTTTCTATGGACGGAAAAGAGCAGATACAGATTAAATGGTTTTCAATGCATTCCTATGGGAAATGCAGATTCTACATAAGAACTTTTCCACTTGAGAACCACCTTCCAATACGGATTAAGTACTTAAGTAGAGACCCCACTGTAATCACTTTGTTACTGGTATGCAGTACTGGGGAGTAAGTAAAGGAGCTGTTTGTAAGGTCTAGTGGTATGAGATTTAACAAGTTTTTCTTCCTATTAACAGCCACAGTAAAGTTTAGAGAAGCTACAGCTAAGTTTCAGAACCAATGCTGTAGATACCATCTGACCATCTCCCATTTTTCAAGTTCAGAACAGACAGCTGCATTTATTTCACACTGTACTCCATCTTTACAACACCAAAATGCATTACCCGCAAATTCCAGTTATATAAGAGTCATCAGTTACCTGAAACATGTTTTCATCTCTGTTGCTACTTTGCTTGGAGGAGGCTGCACCTTTGGAACTCTCACCAGTCTTCTGTTTCTTTACTGGCTTTTCCTGTACAGCCTGTTTTTTCCTTTTTTCCTTGACATTTAAAAATCAGGATGCATCAAGAACTTACAGGAAAAGTGGGAATTACTTATTCATACCAATTAGTCTGTTCCCTTCCACTATAGTATTGATGTGTTCCAATGCACTGAGCATTATCTTTCCTGTTCCTATTTAAGGCTGTGCTAATTTATACGACAAAGCTTTTTTATTTGGCAGCAAAAAATCTTTGATAAATGCTGCTTTGAAAAATGAACACAGTAACATACCTCATTCTTCCAAAATCAGAGCACAGGAAGGCCCAGAAAACAACTTTCTAAATAATCAACTACATATACAAAAAAGACCATAGCCGTGGGATTCTTGGAATTCCTGGACTACAGCCCCCTTTAAGAAGCTCCTTGTGCTGAGCCTAATGGATGAACACCATCGCATCCATGATTCCCACAAAACAGTCATCCGAATTCATTTCCCCTACCATTTAAAACAGCCATTCTCAATGGGGCCCATATACTCCCCTGGGGGGCCCTGCCACATTTGAAGGGGGCACAGTCTGGTAACAATTCTTCACACACCTTATAAGGTCTGTTATGCAATTTATACAATCCGGATTTGGCCTATACTTCTTTCATATTGTCTTTATGGCCATGGCAAAAAAAAAGTTGAAAATGGCTAATCTAAAAGCTTAATAAACACTCCGGAGAATGTTCACAATCATAATTCAGGAGATCTAAATGTCTTGTACAAAGCAAAAATCCCGATCAGATGCCAAATACACTTCTCCCTGGAAATACAATAAACATTACTAATCCAAGACTTTTGAGAAATGAAGCACCAACATGTAGGATGGTCATGCTGCCTGCTAATAAAAAATTCTAACATGCCTCAAATGGCTTTTGTTAAAGAGGAACTCTTATCAATGCAATCAATACTTGGGTTCCTACTAACATTTGCATTTAATTTAACGATTACTATAAAATGTATGATCAAGAATTGAATTGTGAAGCTTCTTAAAGCTAAATACAATGCTAAGGGTAATTAAGGTAACATTCCTCTACCCATGTAGAAACATAAAACAATATGCATAGTACTGCAAAGCTTTCCAAAATACCACCTGTTTTATCATTTGATATAGCTACATGTAATACCTTTATTCATTAACCCTTTTTTTGTACTTACTACTCACAAGTACAATACTACATTCCCTAATACACCAGCTGTTTGTAAGTAATTGTTTGGTGAATTTCAATGAGAACTCCTGATTCTTTTCCTCTATCCCTCCCACCCCCAAGAACAAGCTAGAAATCTGCTGAAATGGGAATATGTTCTTGTTTCCTCCTCCTCCCACCTACACAGAAAAAGAGGGCAGGGGTTGCACTCAAGACTATCTGTCCACACTACATGAAATAATGTTTAAATGTTACAAGCAAAGTCTCCCAAAATTTACTAAAATGTGGCTTGTTTTGTGTATTTATTATATGAGAATACCTTTTCCATCTATTTGATGCACATCTTAACAGATAAATATTGGGTTTAAAGAAAACAAATAGCACTACTTTGCAACTATAACATCAGCACTGCCACAGATAAAGTCAGGGCAGCCTCTCTCTGTATTCAAGAACTTGAGCAAAGCTTATTTACTCACCGACAGTTGATGATTCAGATGCTGAAATTTAAGAAAGTATGGAACAATATGTCAGCATTTCAGAAATTGTACTTTAACATGTTTGTAAACATAGGAAAATAATTAGACTGCTAAAAACAACAAAAAATACACTATGGCACCTTAAAGACCAATATGTTTTATTTGTTGCAAGCTTTCATGAAATGAAGCCCACTTCTTCAAACACATGGAAGGCATAATCTTTCAGGTGTCACGAGACTCACCTTTGATTTCGCTGCAACACATATGAAAACAGCTACCTCCTCGGAAATTGCTGCAATAATACATGACCCCTGCACACTGCCTGAAATCAAGTTGTGTGGCTCTATGTGCAGAATGAGAATGATGTAATCATCAACCAATTGCTGCTGATTAAAAGCTTCCTTTGGTGCACATGACTTGTACACTATACAATGAAGAGATTTTTGAACCTCAAAATTGCTAACGGTGATTTTCTCCTACTGATGTTATTCTTGTAATATATGCAAAGTTGCATAACAGGATTATAGCTGCTGAAGGCTTTTTTAAACAGTCAGAGTACTAATTCTTGTATAGTTCATTGGGTATGCTTGTTGTGGGGGGTGGAACAGATCCAATCTTCTGTGACAAGCACCTTTGAATTAAGCTGCAGCTTTGTATGCACTTAACTAGGGCCTAAATGCCTGAAGACACTGGAGGTTGAACCAGGGACTTTCCACGTGCAGAGTAGATGCTCTGTCATTGGACTACAGTTCTTCTCTTACGCAAGCATGTGCCGGACCAAAGAAGCATTTCAATGTACAGTAATACTCTGCTTAACATTGCCCTTACCAGCACTGTTTCATTATAACACACTTTTCATCACCCCCTCTAGAGACTGACAATTATTCTTTGGATGGGGAAAACTGCCCCCCTCTTGCCCCCTGCAACTCCCTTTTACATGCATTCCCTCAGACACAAACACTATCCACACAAACGTACACATGAACAAGCAGGCAAGCAAGCAACCAGTTGGTCGGGAGTTTTCCTGCATCCCCTTCTCATTCACTAGCCCTCTTCATGCAGCAAAAACAACCAAGTGCCTTGGGCTCCTGCACCGGCTCTTCTCTTTTTTCTCTGTGAATTTTAGACACCTATGGTTCATCCATTTTAATATTTCAATAAGTGATTCAAGAAACTCCAAATTATATGCTGGATGGTTCGTGTCTGTTCTTTTACTGTTTATTAATTTCTAGTAGTTATGTAGAAAAGTTGGCCAAAAAATTTAAATACTCACCACTGTATCACTTTCACGGTCTGAATCACTGCCGGATGAGCTTGAAGACACAAGTTCTTTTGATTTAGGCATTCTAGGAAGAAAAAGACACAATTAAAAAAGGAAACACCTGATTCCTGCAATAAAAAACTCTCATAATTTTGCAAACATGTGCCCTTTTCAATCTACTTATTTCATTTTCAATTGGGGTCAATGGAAATTCAAAGTAATTTAAGAATTGTAGAACAAGGTATATTCTTGTACTAGGCCTACAGAAAAATGTGGCAGTAGAAATGTACAGTAAGAAAGAGATGAGGAGAGCACCACAGAATGCTTGGCCTTTACTGGCTCTCTTGTAGAAATTAATCTTTAGGTTCTTAACTGGCATCCTCTTCTTTTAGGAGCTCACTAACAAGACCTACCCAACTACAACTGATATTTTACCTCAATTCTGGAAGGTGTTCCACTCTTTAAGTAGCACAGATGCTCAAGGCTCACTATCATCTTGTATAAGCACAATGAGAGAGCTTCACTTGTTCAGGCTGCTAGAAAAAAAGCAGCAAGAACAGCTTAATCGACCCCGTGTCTTGAATTTGCTATTTTCAGCAGGCTATGTCTCACTCAAAGGGACTAGGTTCACAAGTATGGGAGATAAACCTTTTTTGCAGACAGTTAAGCTGCACCTTCAGTACTAAACTCCTTCTGAAGTGAAGTCAAGCTGCCTCAACCAAGGTGAAGTTTCAACCAAGCAGCTGAAACGGTATAGTTCCAATGGACCTTTTTATTACCAGGCCAGATTTAAAATTGTTCTTTACAGAGTATTTTGGGGCTGGTTTTCTAACAGATGTCAGAATCTTATTACATTTTTATGACAATGTGGCACAACTAACAAAGCTCCACAACAAACTGCCACAAGTGGAGAAGTCAGTGCAGTCTACACATTCCCCCCCCCCCCCAAAAAAAACCAAGCTTGGTACTCAATTTACGAATGTTGGAAGGCAGTGTGAACCTCTAGCTGGCTACCTGGAATTAAACCCAGGGGATCAGCCTGACCTTCCATGGGGGGGGGGGGGGGGTGTTCTACAGCTTGGGAGCAGTGACTCTCTCTTATGTCCTCACTAAAGGCACTTGTGAAAACTGCAGGATGGAGATAAAGATCTCTTCTAATTATTTTAAAACCTAGGCAGGTTCATAAAGATACATGCAATGTTTTAGGTGCTACGTGTTAACGGCTTCCTACCAGTGAACTTCACTATTATGCCAAAAAACCCAAAAACCTAGAGAAATTGTTTCAAGAAATTAAAAGGGAGCAAAGCAGGGGATAGGACTCTGTGCTCCAGGTGTTCGAATCTCAACTCTCATCTCAACCAACAAAGAATAGTGAACAGTTGAATCCAACATCTGGAGGGCTGCATATCTGCTAACCATAAAGTATGGAAGACAAGAGAAGAACTATAGAAAACCTGACATTGAAAAAAAATGAAGATATTGGAAGTCCCAAGAGCTTTAGAAGGGAGGTTTAATCAGAAGATGCACATGCCAAACTGAAGGAACAAACATGCCACCAAGTGGAAAACAGTAAATGTGCAGCTAGAATACGGTACTGAGAAGTAAGAAGACAGTAGAGAGCAGATATCCAGCCCAGTGTAGTGAATAGCGTTGCAGACGAGGGCTGAGGAGATCTGGATTACTATCCCTGCTGTGCCGTAGAAACTCAGGCTGGTGGTGTTGGGAAAATATTTAGTAAAAATATTTTTCTTACCTTTAAAGCCCCACAAGGGTTGCTATAAGTCAGTTCCCACTTGAAGGTACATAACACAGAGAGAAAAGATTAGGCTTAATGGACAGACTCTTACCCAACTGTGGGGCACAGGCAACAACACTGAATGGAAAAGGTAGACAAAACGTAGTTCTGACTCCCATATGACAATAAGTGTGCCATAAATAAGGCCTGTCTCCCATGTGACAACAAAATTGGGAATCCATTATGTAGAATAGGACAAGAACCTTCTTGCCCTTCAGGCCCTATCCTACACCACAATTGGCCAGGTTATAATGCAGCAAAGTTGCCCAGGCATTTAAGAGGAGATCTGGAGAGAAAGCTGAGTCTATCACCCCTAACACCCTGGCTAGAGTACTCAACCGTTGCCCAGGAAACGATTCAAACTGGAGAGACACCAAAGTGGACAAGGATGACCTGAAAGGGGAGGGAGAGAGCAGGTAGGCGGGCACCTCTGCGCCTAGCCATCATCCTAACCAAGGAGCAACCACACCAATGCAGAAAGACTTGAGAAAGCGAGGAAGTGAGAAGATGCTATGAAATATGCACAGCAAACGAAGGAAGGCACTGCATGTATAAAATGGCAGACGGTGGCGAAAAGCAAACAAACTGGATGGCGAAGAAAGATGGGGGAGGCCGGCGAAAGAAAGGCCATGGGAATCCCCCCCCAAGTCCCCGAGGGCGCAGAGGGGGCGGCTGGGCGAGGAGGGGGGCGGTGCCCAGCCGCCATTTTCTCCCTCCCTCGGCCGCATTCTCTGCCCCCTCCATTCCACAACATGGCAGCCTCTCTAGACTGAAACCCCTCCTCCTCTCCCTACTCGACCCCCACCCCTTTGAGAAGAGGGGAGTCGGGAGCCCGGCACCCGCGAAGGGAGAAACTCTTCCCCTCCAAACGGGACCCCCCTCCTCCTCCAGGGCGACAGGCACAGCCCGCCCTCCTCTCGGCCGCTTATTCCTGTGGGGCTTAGGACCGCAACATGGCGGTCCCAACCACCCCGCCGCGCGAGCCAAACGCACCCCCTCCTCTGCCCTCCTCCCTTAAAGAAACAGCCCCGCAGAGAAGGAAGGAGAGAGGAAAAGCCCGACTCACGTTCCACTCTGTGCTCACCGCTCTTCGCTACCTTCCCTTACGGTTGCCTCTTGCTTATTCCCTACGCCACTGGAGGAGCGGAAGTGACGTCCTCAACTGACCCCGCCTATTCGGAGGACCACGTGAGAGCTTCTCTCAGAACTGCGCGAGCGAGCCGGTGCCTGGAGGAGGTTGTTTTTTTATGGGGGTGTTGCTATGTCGTCTCCTCGTTCAAGGAGGCGGAGGTCTTTACCTGTTGCTCTGGAGAGCGACGAGGAGTCCTGAGGCACCTTTCGCGCCAACGAATTCTCTTGGGCGTGCAGCTGCAGGAGACGGTTGCCCAACACAGGAACGGGGAGCGTGTAAAGCAATGCAACAGGCTCAGCAATGGTGACGGTCGGTCAGTTGCCATTCAGGAGAATGGGCAACGCTTGGGAAAGACGAGAGATCACTGCAGGGACAAATAATTGGCTATTACGTGCCGTCAGGTTGCTACCGACGTAGAGTGGTCTTATGAATCAGTGACCTGATTCAAAATGCTCGTGTCATCAACATCTCTGCTGAGCTCTTGCAAACTCCCGGCTGTGCCTACTTTTGTCGAGTCATTTACCTTCCTTGTTTCCTCTTGCCTTCGACTTCTCCCAGCATTATTGTATTTTCCAGTAGGAGTTGCCTTCTTAGGATGCACCCAAAATATGTACTGTAGCAACTTCAGTTTAGTCACTTTTAGTGACAAATTCAGGGATAAACAGCTTAACACATCTAAGGTGGAAAAAGCCTAGAAATCCAGAAGAAGGTACAGTAGCTCCTGTTCTGGGACTGTACTACAGCATCTCTCATTTTGCCCTTTAGCTTGAGAGCAGAACCATTCTTCCAGCTTTGCTACCATTTGGCTAACAGGTTGCCTGCACATTCTGCCTCCTTTTGCTCCATTTTGAGAGCTTTATCTAAATAGAGATAAATTTCTTAATACTATATAATTGTGCATTTTCTTAAATACTATATAACTGAACCCTCCTCCCTCTCTTAGAAAAGTAACAGAGGGTCCTGTGCAAACTAGGCCTAGATCAAAACATTTCACTAGCATAGGCTGAGTAGCAAATGGTATGATTCAGTAGAGAACAATGCCCAAGATCAGTCAAGTTGTTTTTTCTCTTGCTGCAATGAATGTCAAAAGTGCTTTCCCCACAACTAAACATATTATTGTAATTATTATAATTGTTATTTTTATAATAACAACAACAACAACAATAATAAATGTACAATAACCAACAATTTGCTAGCCTTTCATAATAGCACCTAAAATCATCTCCTTAGAATGGTCATACCTAATAGTAGAACTGACCCTAGGTGCAAATTTGAGCTTTAGTATGTCACCTTTTGGAAATGTATTGCTACTAGCAACTCTGGTTAAGGTGTTCTGCTCTCAGCTGCACAGCAAAAGAAATTGCATCTGTTTCACTATAAAGGTGTAAGTTCTGAATAATAAATTCTGAAATTCAACCAATCTGTTAAAAGTTAATTATTTTGAAATCTCACACTGTGATCAATCAGCTTTATAGGCACTATAAGACTTTATTTTTCTTATACATATTGAAACAGACTAAAAATTGCAGTATGATGTCATTGTCATTTAGTCGTGTCTGACTCTTCGTGACCCCATGGACCAGAGCACGCCAGGCCCTCTTGTCTTCCACTGCCTCCCGTAGTTGTGTCAAATTCATGCTGGTTGCTTTGAAGACACTGTCCAACCATCTCATCCTCGGTCGTCCCCTTCTCCTCTTGCCTTCACACTTTCCTAACATCAAGGTCTTTTCCAAGGAGTCTTCTCTTCTCATGAGATGGCCAAAGTACTGGAGCCTCAGCTTCAGGATCTGTCCTTCCAGTGAGCACTCAGGGTTGATTTCCTTCAGAATGGATAGGTTTGTTCTCCTTGCAGTCCAGGGGACTCTCAAGAGCCTCCTCCAGCACCACAGTTCAAAGGCATCAATTCTTCGGTGGTCAGCTTTCTTTATGGTCCAGCTCTCACTTCCATACATCACTACAAGAAAAACCATAGCTTTGACTATTCGGACTTTTGTAGGCAAGGTGATGTCTCTGCTTTTTAAGATGCTGTCAAGGTTTGTCATCGCTTTCCTCCCAAGATGCAGGCGTCTTTTAATTTTGTTGCTGCTGTCTCCATCTGCAGTGATCATGGAGCACAAGAAAGTAAAATCTGTCACTGCCTCCATATCTTCCCCTTCTATTTGCCAGGAGGTGATGGGACCAGTGGCCATGATCTTGGTTTTTTTGATGTTGAGTTTTAGACCTTTTTTTGCACTCTCCTCTTTCACCCTCATTACAAGGTTCTTTAATTCTTCCTCACTTTCTGCTATCAGAGTGGTATCATCTGCATATCGGAGGTTGTTGATATTTCTTCCGGCAATCTTAATTATGGCTTGGGATTCCTCCAGTCCAGCCTTCCGCATGATGTATTCTGCATATAATTTGAATAAGCTGGGGGATAATATACAGCCTTGTCGTACTCCTTTCCCAATTTGAACCAACCAGTTGTTCCATATCCAATTCTAAATGTTGCTTCCTGTCCCACGTATAGGTTTGTCAGTAGATAGATAAGGTGGTCAGGCACTCCCATTTCTTTGAGGACTTGCCATAGTTTGCTGTGGTCCACACAGTCAAAGGCTTTTGTGTAGTCCATGAAGCAGAAGTAGATGTTTTTCTGGAATGCTCTGGCTTTCTCTATAATCCAGCGCATGTTTGCAATTTGGTCTCTAGTTCCTCTGCCCCTTCGAAATCCAGCTTGTACTTCTGGGACTTTTTGGTCCACATACTGCTGAAGCCTACCTTGTATGATTTTGAGCATAACCTTGCTAGCGTGTGAAATGAGTGCAATTGTACGGTAGTTGGAGCATTCTTTGGCACTGCCCTTCTTTGGGATTGGGGCAGTATGATGTAGATATATCTAAATCATTTCATTCTGACTTAAGGCCTAATTATGAAATAGATATTTTGCATTTCTTGATGGATGATTCGTAATGGGAAGGGGGAGTTTGTTGATGCTGATTGTTGTGGATGACTTGGAAATTTCTATTAATACCAGCCATGGTATATTTCTGAAGCAGCTGTCTGAGATAAAACTTGGAAGTGTTCTTTTGCTGTGATTATGATGCTTAGAGGGGTGACTGAACAATGTGGTGCTGAAACACTTACGAGGTTATAGTGTTCCTCAAGGTCCTATCTTGTACCCCATGCTCGGAGAAATCATTCACAATTCTGGGGTTTGCATTTAGGTTAACAACTGGAATTTTAATGTAGTGTTGTTTGCTGGTTCCAAGGCAGGCCATGGAATAGAAATTCAGTCTTATTGGATATGGTAATATTCCCTTTGACTCAAATTTGTTCATTTTTGAACGGTGGTCAGGAGTACATTTGCTAGTGCATCAAGTGCTCTCATTTCTGCAAGTCTCTTAATCTAGCCACAGTGCTGCATGACTCTGCATGTGGTCATGTGGGGGAAATAGATTGCAATTTGGCTTGCTTGTAGATACAATCTCTTTCCTGGTGATCACATGACACATAGGGAGATGCTCTCCAGCCTGACCCTGATCTGTGCGGGGAATGCTTATATTAGAAAGAACAGCAGCTGGTAAATTAGTGCTGATAACAAAATGTGACTGGATGTTGGAATGGCTTTCTTGTCTAGAATTTGGAGACTAAGTTGGCAACTGAGTTTATAAGTCTAGCAATCATCTGACAAATTAAATGCATTTGATAGAAGAGTCTGAGAATACAATTTTTAAAAAACCAAGAGGACCTTATCTCTTATCTCTTATTTTTTAAATACATTTTATTATTTTTTCACTCTATCTACATTTGATTTGTCAAACATCATGTTACGTGATTTGCTTAAAATTATCAATTATTTGTTTTTTACATCTCAGTGTCTTCCCAGTTGCCCCCCGAAATTCCAGACATCTTTCAAAATTCAAACCATTCATGTACGTATTTTAGTATATAATATTGGCTACTGTCATAATATTACTTTCATAGTGTACAATATTCTCAAGATCTTCTAATAACATTCTTAATAAAAGTAGTTCCAGATCCATGCCCCAACCTTATATCTAGTTTAATTTACCTAAAAAGAAAACCCACCATATTACATTTTTACCCTGGTTAGAGCTCCCTTATTTCAATTTAATTCTCCTTTTTAATATAAAGGATATGCTCCTTTACAATTCCCGAAGTTAGATATATACATGCTTTTCAACATTAAGGGCCCCCTTCCTATTTCTCCCTTTTTCATCTTTCTAAGTAATTCCCTCTCTTATTTCTCTTTTTTCACTTTTTGTTTCTGTCTCTCTAAGCATTCTGCCATCTTTCATGCCCTCTGAAACTATTTTGTGCATCTGATTTATCTCCACTAGATCTTTATGCACTTGGTCTATCTTCAATACTGTAGCTCTTCCAGGCTTTTTAAAATTAATTTTGCTGATTTTCTCCCCTCGTCTTCCCTTAATACTCTCCTCAGATCCAAGATTGAAGTTGTTTCTCTTAGGTTTTCCCCATTAATTTCCTCCAGCTCCTCTTTTGATTGGCATACATCATCTGGCACACACTCATTTCCTTCTTCGTTATTCCTTGTCTCTTGTTCCCTGTCTCTTGTCTAATTCTTCAGATGTTCATTGAATAATTTTGCCTCTTGGTAGTGGGATTTCACTATTTCTAGTATTGTGTGAAGGGTAGATTTTGTTTCATCCCAAAATTGTCCTTGTTGTGCCATTCTGTTCCAGGTGTCCAAGATCTTAAGCCAAGATTCGAAACCCCCAAGTCTCACAGTCCAGTTCGATGAGTGTATCTGTGGCCTAATTGAGCCCTGATAAATTGATGCTAGCCAAACAGATATTCCAAGTCTCCAGAGTCAATTCAAAGAATCCGCTTTGGCTAAATAGACCTGAACCAAAATGTAAACCCCCAAAGTACCAAAGTACAATGCAATGGTTGTATCCGTGGCCTGATGGCCTTATTCCCACAGGTTTATGCCAGCTAGTCAAACACAAACACTTCCAGCTCCCGGGGCAGCTTCAGAGGATCTACTTTGGCCAAATAGGCCTGAACTGAGGTTCAAAACCCCAAAGTATCACAGTCCAATTCAGTGTTTGTATCCATGGCCTGGTAGCCTCGTTCCCGCAATTATGCATCAGCCAAAACTGAAATTCCAAGTCCCTGGAGGTGGTTCCAAAAAGTTCACTTTGGCCCAATATCCTGATTCCCAAAGTACAGTTTAAAAAGATCCACTTTAGGGTTAATTTGTCTATGTTCCAGCCAGGCGTGAAAAAATCAAAAGGAAATAAAAAACAGGTTTCCACGCTTTAAACAGCAGTAGAGTGCCCAAGGTCACTGTTCTGGGCATTATGCCAAAAGACTTCAGGTAGCCAAAATATAAGATAACTCCAGACTTAACTAGTAATAGCTTACGAGAAAATTTCTTAAGATTTATAACTCCAAATTATAATATTCTTAAAATATATTTTAAATGTATTTAAATGAATAGTTAATGTCCCATTAATCTTTAAATTATTTTCTTTGCATCAACTATCCCTCTCTCCAGATTTTCTGCCACTCTATGAGTGATGAGATTGATAGAAGATTCTTTTTTCTGTACATATATAGGAATTGTCTTCTCCAGGGGAATCATAAACAATTAGTTGTAAACATATATCTCACCTGATAATAACACTGATGTTGAATAGCTGATTGTTGCTTCTCTTATTGCCAGCTGCCGACGACTTGCAAGCAAGCTTCCTAGCTACTTGTTTCTGCCCGTTCGCTGATTGGGGAGTTTCCTGGATCAAACGGGGATGACCGCCATCCCCCCCGTTATCAACAGACTTTCCCCCCAGTTCACCAACTCTTCTGAGTGGTTTTGATACCCTGGGGTGTCCCAAACAGGTCAGAATTCAGCCCAGGGGACAGAGCTCCGTCCTCCTCCTGCTGTCTTGTCGCAGCATCAAGCCGGTCTCCTCTTATTTATGACTCTGCAAGTCATAAAAATATGATTAAGTGTAACTATGTAAGAGTTTGGAATGATAGGTAATGCATTTATTTGACCAAGACTTTAGAGTATCAGGATTTTTTCTTCCTGGGTTTGGAATCTCAATAAAGATACCTATAAAAGCATATGGAATCAATATCTCTTATATATCCAAAAGGATCCCCAAGATTTCTACCAATGCAAATGTCTAAAACAACACAGCCATAGCTATCAGCACTATAACTTTTAATACAGACTTTAGTTCAACTGATGTGTCATAATTCCTTTGAAACAGTAACTCATACATGCCCTTTATGTTTTGGCTTGAAAACAAGTTTGCAAATTAGATTTTAGGAAGCTGTACCTTCTCTATTACTCACTCTTTGCTTTAATTCCTAGGTGTAGTGACCTTTCCTTAATCCATCAAAAATATCTTCCAAACATCCTCTGCCTACACATTAGGAAGACTTCTTATATCCAGCAATAATGTCTCCAATTTTGTTCTACCCGCCCTCCTCTCGTAGCATCTTTATAACCATCTTTACCTTTCTTAACGCTTACCACTCAAGTGTTACAGCTGGAAACATTTTCTTATACAAGGAAAACAAAGGGGCACGAACACAAAGACAGCACCATCATAAAATAATAAATAATAAAACTACTACTACTACTACTACTACTAATACTAATACTAATACTAATAATAATAATAATAATAATAATAATAATAATAATAATAATAATAATAATAATAATAATAATAATAATAATAATAATAATAATAATAATAATGATACTACTAATACTACTAATACTAATACTAATACTAATACTAATAATACTACTAATAATAATACTACTAATAATAATACTACTAATAATAATACTACTACTACTACTACTACTAATACTAATACTAATACTAATAATAATAATAATAATAATAATAATAATAATAATAATAATAATAATAATAATAATAATAATAATAATAATAATAATAATAATAATAATAATAATAAAGGGTAGCTCACAAGGCAACAAAGTGACTGGATACTTCTTCACATTTCTCCAGCACTCTTCTGAAGTGTTACCAGCATTACATAGTTTCTGAAATCTTTACACAAACTGAATACAACAGGCAAGGACTGTACTGCAGATGGAAGTTGAAACTCATAAGGTCACCCCATAAGTACCCGAGCTGCAAGCTGAAGGGTGAACTTCAGAACTCATAATTTTTAAACACTGCACTGATCTGTGCAGTAGAACCTTTACTTTGGAGGACAGGCCTGTCCCCCGAGATTCACCTGGCACCCTCGCTGTGAGTTTTTAAGAAGAAGCTAAAGACTTGGTTCTTCAGGCAGGCTTCCCCCCCCCCCCCCCGTCCATCACTTAGTTCCCTGTGTTTTCCCATCTTGGACTTTTCTTACTTTTTTTGTTTGTTTGGATATTGTCTGTTCTAATTCTTGTTTTATATTGCTCGGACTGTAAGCCGCCCAAAGTAGATTTGTTTGACTCTAGATGGGTGGGGTAAAAGCCAAATACAGTGGTGCCTCGCTTAACGAGCGCACCGTATAACGATGAAATCGCATAGCGATCCGTTTTTTTGGATCGCTAATGCGATCGCTCAACGTTTTTTTAATGGGGAAAAATTCGCTTTGCGAAGACCGGTAAGCGTTTCGCTTACCGATCTTCGCAAAACGAACCCCGCCGATCAGCTGTTCGGCGGCCAAAATGGCCGCCGGAAGCCGGGAAATGGCCCAAAATGGCCGCGCGCAGCGTTTTCGCGCCCTCGTTAAGCGAGGCGAGGGCGCAAAAATGGCTGCCGGCCATCCTGAAGCTTCGCTGAACGGTGAGTATTTGGCCTATTTGGAACGCATTAAACGATGGAAATCGCTGCCCCGGAACGGATTAACCTCGCTATGCGAGGCACCACTGTAAATAAATAAATAAATAAATAAATAAAACTTGGTGTTCCTATTTATACACATATTTTCCATTTATAAGACACCCCCTTTCTAACCCAAAATTAATAAATCTTAACTTAGCTTTGAGTATTCAGCCTCTGAGCTCAGAATGCTCAGACATTACAAGTCCCTGTTGCATCTGAGCTTACAGGCTCCACCTCCAACGAGATGTGTTCAGTTGGTTTGTTCAGCATCAGCTGACATCAGTTCCATAAGGCTTGTGATTGAAGGAAGCCTGTTTACAGAGGCAAGGCATGAGCAATTTTGTTCTCTCCTCAGCTTACTTCAGTGTATAAGATGTCCCTCCATTTTTAGTGTAATGATCTTATACAGTGATGCCTCGCAAGACAAATGCCTCGCAGGACAAAAAACTCACAAGACAAATGTTTTGACAATGGGGTTGGTGACTTGCAAGACAAATGTTCCTATGGCCGTGCTTCGCAAGACGAATGTTTTCCGTTTTTTTGTTCCTGCCTCATGTTTGCTGATTTTTAAATGTTTTTCTATGGTGTTTAAAAAGTTAAAGATTTTTGATTGAAATTTTTGAAATCATCTGCACAATATGTATGGCTTCAAAGAGCACTTAATAAACCCTTTGTAAACCAAATGTGACTTTGTTCTGACTTTTTTTGCCCATAGGAACGCATTAATTAGATTTCATTCCTATGGGAAAATGCGTTTCGCAAGATGAATTTTTCGCAAGACAACATTAACCACAGAACGAATTAAATTCGTTTTGCAAGGCACCACTGTACATGGAAAAATACAGTACTTGCTGTAAACTACAACAATTTGAATCCCTTCTCATTATACTATGGAGTTTGTGTAATTTTTTTTAATTATAGGCTTATCAGTGGGCTACTTTCCTAGTTGTCCAGAGCTACAGATTTTACACAAGAGGCAAACAGTTTTCCATTTTAAAAAGTGTTCAAGCCTTTCTGTGGCATACAGAAGATTAGAAAGTGGCAAGCAAGGAGAATACATTCTAATCCATGTGGTATAAAGAGCACCTAATCTCTGCTAAGAGTCCCTGGACTGCAAGGAGAACAAACCTATCAATTCTAAAGGAAATCAAACCTGAGTGCCCAATGGAAGGACAGATCCTGAAGCTGAGGCTCCAATACTTTGGCCATCTCATGAGAAGAGGGGACTCCCTGGAAAAGACCTTAATGTTGGGAAAGTGTGAAGGCAAGAGGAGAAGGGGACGACAGAATGAGATGGTTGGACAGTGTCATCGAAGCAACCAATATGAATTTGACACAACTCCGGGAGGCAGTGGAAGATAGGAGGGCCTGGCGTGCTCTGGTCCATGGGGTCATGAAGAGTCGGACACGACTGAACGACGACAAATCTCTGCTATCCCACTAACCCCCTTTCAAAAGTGCCAGCCTGATGTAGCAAAAAGCAGAATTCCCCCAGCATAGCTATTGGCTGCAGGATTCTGGGAACCGTAGCCCAGAACTACCTTTTCTGGCTTCTTCCCAATCTAGCATCAATAGCATACTAGGTGAAATTTACAGAATGATTGGAAGATGGGCTTATCAAGTGATATCTACACAAATGTTATTTCTTATTTCCATTTCAAGAGTACTATAGTAAGGAACTGGAGTACAGGAGCATAAGGTACTCAAATGATCTCAAAGAAGAGGCTGGGATAGCACAGTGACAAAGTTCTAAAATTATGGTGTGCATTATTAATTTACTAAAGGAATTATTTGGTTACAGAATATAACCAATAAAATACAGTTTTACAATCTTCATAAAATGCCAACAGAATTCTCATACTTGAATCCATGGCATCATGGGTATTACACTGCTACTCCTCAAAGCTTATGCTACCCATCTTACCAGCAACAACCAAGAGCTATCTCACATACTGAAACAGGCAGATTAATCCAAGGAACAAGATGCTACAAGATAAGGTACTGTATAGAGTTGCTCTGGTGGCCAGTTAGAAGAGCACATCAAGGACTCTTGATGTACAACTTTCAAGTTGAAGCATCTTACAGTGGGAAATCATGGAGTGTCTGGGAATTCACTGACTCCCCACAATATGTGGATGTATTAGTGTTGACAATGCAGTTCTCCTTGTGCAAGGAGATCACATCCAGCTCCAGCTCCCAGATAATCTTGAATCGAAAGCTGTGGGTGATGACATTTGTACAGAACACTAACTGTCACAATGGACTCATTAATGGGCATGTAGGGAGAAACTGCATGATTGTTTGAAAGCTAAATTTGAATTTATGTACTTTCAGAAGGACATCTGGTCTCTCACAGTAATGTAATAACAATGGCACAATTATTATGTGAAAAGGCATTCCTGGGAAAAGCCCAAAGAACACTCGGATTAGTTTAAATTGCTAGACAATATTATTGTAATGCAATTGTGTAATAGAATTATGTTATCTATCGTATATAACTTATTACTAAGAATTACTTTTCAAAATAAATAGGATGAAATTACAAATGATTCAGACTTAATGATGGATAATTTCTCTCCTTCTATGGTGTAACAATTTTTTTAGTTACATTATCGTGACTGGGTAGCCTAGTTAAACAGTCGTAATACTGACTTATACTGTTGAATGAAAAACTTTCAAAGGTATTTTCTAAAAAACAATCAAAGTAAGTTTTATTTACTTTTGAAAAACAGAAATGCTAAAGATTTACTTTTGAGCAATTAGCATAATTAGCTATGACTGTGACTAATTTTCTCCCTTGGAATGCTACTACAGTAGTTAATTTTTTGGAACTAAGCTTCCAAGATCTGAGTATGGCTAATACAAGATGAAATCCAATATTAGTTCCTACTAAAACAAAAATCGCTGGAACTTTCATTAGTAGTGAATTTCATTTAAATGGGTTTATTAATTTAAATGTTTTATTTAAGTTGAAACAAAATGTTAAAACCCAAGTAGATTCATTGTGCGTCTTTAATACTTATTTTGTATGTACTGTACAATTTTAGCAAATACCATATATACCATTTTAGACCAGTGTTTTTTCGACCATCATTAGAATTCAGTATAAAAATATGATACCTATGAACCCATGGAAATCAATTGGCTTAAGCAGTTATAATTCTGACCCTCTCATAAGGGCTCTCAGGTGAGTTACAGTGTTCACATTGTGAGTACTGTAGCAGAGACAAACAGTTCTCAAGTGTCTCAGCTTTACTTACGTTAGTCAGAAAGCGAGTACAGGTATTGGCATGCAAACACTATAATGTAGTAGTTTTCTATTCCTGAACGATCTTACAAAATACTTAACATTACAAATTTTTACTTTTATATGTACAGTATATATATTCTGCATTTTAAAAATTCAAGCAGAAAGTTCACAGTAAATTTAAAACTGAAACCTTCTGTTTGATTAAAATTGGATACCCGTAATAGAAATCTGAAGCTCTTGATAACAATCACAGAGACAGTCACGTAAATAATTTCAGACATAGCAAGGGCAGAATTAAACAGGTTGTATTACCTCCTGATAATGAGGACAAACAAAATAAAGATCTTGCAGTTCGTTTTCTAGAAAGCTGTACAGCATGTTAGTATTTTATTTCAAAAGCATTTTAAAATAATTCTTGCAGACTTTCAAAATCCTCCCACGGGAGGCCAGGCTGGCCTCTTTTTTGCTGTCCTTCCACAAGCTGGTGAAGCCCTTTCTCTTCAGGCAAGCTTTCCCTTCCTGCCTGAGTGGGCTTTTCAAACAGATTGTTATGCCTTACTGCTTTGAAAGTGTTTTTGGTGCTGCTTTTGTTTACCCTTTTTAGTCTATTTGTTTGATCCTTTTCAGTATTTGTATACTTACTGGTTTTGGCTTTAAATATTTTATTTGGCCCTTTTTAAGGAGAAAGGTGGAGCAAAAATATTTTAAATCAATCAATCAATTTTCATTTTCCACCACTGATTTATCAGGGCCATCTCTATCATTTGACAGAGGGACGGGGCAAGTATATTTGGTGGGGACACAGGAAGGGGCCTTATCTGTCACTGTACACAGACTCTGGAACTCCCTTCCCACAGGAGGCCAGGCTGGCCCCATCTTTGTTTTTCTTCCGCAAACGGATGATGACCTTTCTCTTCAGACAGCCTTTCTCTTAGTGACTGACTGTCTGGTAGTGGATTTTAAATGGAGTGTTGCATCTTCTTCCCTTGAATCTGTTTTCGGTGTTGATTTTGCATTCAATCTATTTTTCATGTTGATTTTTTCCCCCATTTTTAGTATGACATTTGGTTCTTTACCTGTATAACTGCTGTTTTCAGCTTTTAAATATTGTCTTTCAATGATGTAATCTGCCTTGGGTCCTTTTTAAGAAGAAAGGTGGGCTAAAATATTTTAAATACATCATAAATAGAATGTGGTGGGGGCAATAATTTAGTAATTTTAGGACAGAACTGTGCATGCTGTTTGGCCTGTCTTGTCCAGCTGCTGAATGGAAGTATGTGTCCTAACCTGGCAATCAAAGATTTGTTGTCATCCCCAACTTTTAACAGTTATATGAGAGACAAAGCCCTAGAGGTGCACCTTTCCCTTTGCATGAGGAGAAAACAGGATGATAATCTTCCTCAGAACTGCTGGATAGCTCAGTGGTTAGGCATCTTTGGCAGTTCAAATCCCCACTGTGCCTCCTCCACAGGGGCTGGACTTGATGATCCATAGAATCCCTTCAATCTCTGCTGTTCTAACATTATTATAATATTGTCATGTTGCAGAGAAATAAAGTGGGCCTGTTGAATTCCTACCTCTACAGTGGATATAAAGAGTTTACACACCCGTTAAAATGTCAAGTGCCTGTGATGTAAAAAAAGGAGACAATGATAAATCATTTCACCTTTGGTGTACTGTTTATTATAATAGAGATTTTTTGTTGTTTAGTTGTTAAGTTGTGTCTGACTCTTCACGACCCCATGGACCAGAGCACACCAGGCCCTACTTGTCTTCCACTGCCTCCTGGAGTTAGGTCAAATTCATGTTGGTAGCTTCAATGACACTGTCCAACCATCTCACCCTCTGTCGTCCCCTTCTTTTTAAGATGCTGTCTAGGTTTGTCATGGCTTTCCTCCCAAGAAGCAGGCGTCTTTTAATTTCATGGCTGCTGTCACCATCTGCAGTGATTATGGAGCCCCAGAAAGTAAAACCTGTCACTGCCTCCATATCTTCCCCTTCTATTTGCCAGGAGGTGATGGGACCAGTGACCATGATCTTAGTTTTTTTGATGTTGAGCTTCAGACCATTCTTGGCGCTCTCCTCTTTCACCCTCCTTAAGAGGTTCTTGAATTCCTCCTCACTTGCTGCCATCAGAGTGGGATTATCTACATATCAGAGGTTCTTGATATTTCTTCCCGCAATTAATTCCCGTTTGGGATTCCTCCAGTCCAACCTTTCGCATGATGTATTCTGCATCTAAGTTACTGTAAATAAGCAGGGATACAATATACAGCCTTGTCTTACTTCTTTCCCAATTTTGAACCAATCTGTTGTTCCATTTCCAATTCTAGCTGTTGCTTCCTGTCCCACATATAAATTGGTAGCGCTAGAGAAAAGAATTAGGGTGGGTTCTGCTAAGCCCCCCCCCTTTTTTTTTGGCCACTGCAGTGAGTGGAAATGTTTTGACCAGCCATCTATGGTCTTTGCCGTTTACAAGCGACTTTCAGCACAAAATCCTGTTTCGTTTTTCCTTATTTGTCCTTGCTGGATATATTTTATCTGTTAAGTTGTTGGGCAACGCAGTAAGCCCTAAACCCCAATATTTTTCTCAGTTCATCATCCCGGCGACAAAAAAAAAAGAAAAGAATAGGAGAAAACATGGAGGAAAAGCACTGCGCTTGAGGAAAACTACATTTCCCGGCGGCCTCTGCGCAACCGTCGCACGCCGTACTCAGCCGACTCGTGATGACAGCCGTCCCAAGTCGCTCCTGCAGAGGGAAAGCCGCGCTCGCCAAGATCTACATTTCCCAGTGGCCCGTCCCTCTCTTCCTCTCTTCCCCCCCCCCGCCCCAACTCCAAGCAGCGCCTGCGCAAAACCGCGGCCTGACTTCTCATTTCGCCGTTGGAACCTTGTCGGTGGGCGGTGTGGGAGGGAAAAGGGAGAGGCGGCTGATAGCAGGAGCGCGCGTGCAACGGCAGCGGCGGCCGCGAAGGGCAACGAAGGCACGACCCCAAGTGTTTCCACCGTCGCCATTTCTGTCAGCCCGGACCCATGATTCCCATATGCCCGGTAGTGTCTTTCACCTATGGTAAGCAGCAACCATTGCCGAGCTGGTCAAGGAAGCGGGGGGGGGGCGAGGGAGAGAGAGAGGAGGGAAGCTGAGGGGAAAGAGGGGCGACATCTTGCCTCAGGTGTTGGTTCTGACTGGGTCCCCCCCTCTTTTTTTTTTGTTTTTCTTTTCTCTCCTCTCTCGCTTTTCTCGTCACGCCATGGCGCTGCTGCAGTGCCCAGCCGGCTGGGGGAAGATGCCAAAATGGCCACCGGCAACTACTTCGGATTTACCCACACCGGAGCTGCTGCCCAGTATAGGTAAAGAGGGGCTCTTCGGAGGGTGCCACGTTGTGGAAATTTCCACCGGCTTATCCTTCGCTAGCGCGGTTCTGCGGGAGGGTTTGCAGAAAAGCAGCGTCTCTCTCTCCCCCCCCTTTACCCCGCCCTTGCGCACGCATCTGTGTTTATGCGTCCAGACGTCGCTGGCTGGGCGGCCGTGAGAAGGCGGAGCCCCGCGAGCGCCGGGCCTCCTGGAGACCTGAGCAAAGAGCTTGCATCGGGCCCTCCACGCTTCGCCTCCCACCTCCCTCCTTCGGCCGCTCATGCCTTGGAGCCAATCTTAAGGACTCAACCTCTCTCGTGTCAGCCCTGTAGGGTTGAGTGGAGCTTGCTTCCGATTAAAGATGCCTGGTATTGCGGCTTTCAGGGTTCGTTTTAGTGAAATCACATGGATCTTAGTCACAGTTTAAATCACTACTCAGAAAACCTTGGTTTAGTAAGGTGCCCTTTTGCTTTTTGTAACATCTATCTCTATTGTATTCACAGAGGCTTTCACCGTGGGGATCTAATGGTTGTTGTGGGTTTTTCCGGCTCTTTGGCCGTGTTTTGAAGGTTGTTCTTCCTAACGTTTCGCCAGTCTCTGTGGCCGGCATCTTCAGAGGACAGCGCAGAGAACCTCCAATATGCAGATGATACCACAGAATGCTGTCCTCTGAAGATGCTGGCCACAGAGACTGGCGAAACGTTAGGAAGAACAACCTTTAGAACACGGTCAAAGAGCCCGAAAAACCCACAACAACCATCTATCCCTGTTCTTTGTTTTTTCACAATCCCCTTGCTTAGATTGATTCCACCTCTAATAATCCACTCTTTGTTGATACTTCTAATATCTAAAAGTGTGTACTGCTGGGCAAGGTGATTGTGAAAAATATCTGTTGTGAAAGCAGGTGTACACTTTTTGAAAATTCTCAGATCACATCCAGATCCACTCAGTTCCCTGCCCTGAGTGTGCAGTTTCAGAAAAGAGATGTAAGAATGTCATTTGTTTACAAGGATTTGCAGATGGGCAGTTGCAAGGGTTTTGCACTGTAATGGAATCAGAATTGCTCAGGCTTAAAAGCAATCATGGAGATTTTAATTGGGCTTTAAAGTATTTCCATTTATAGCAACTTGGGAGGAAAAAGGCTCTGAAATAGCTTCAGCCAAAGCTGGAAAATGGGTGTGATTACTCTGTTACATTTTGTTTCGATATACTGCTCTTAAGCTGGATATACTGTATGTTTGGAGATGCAAAACCATTTTGAGAATCGCAGATTTTATATAGATATTTACTGGATTGAGTACGGGGTGCCAGTGAAAAGACAGCATAAACAATCTATACTGAAGCCTGTAAAATGGAGGCTCCAATTAAGGAAATAATGCATTCTATTTTTCAAACTTTAAAAAAACAGTAATAGTCTCTCATAGAATTAAGATTTATAATCTTTATTTCATAACAATATTTTAAAGCTATGGCCATGTAGTTATTTTTAACATGAATCATTTTTTGTAATAAGAAAATCATTGATCTCTTCATATTTTTCCCAGATCATGCAAAGCTCATTCCTCTAAAATCTATGCCTTTTCCCTTGTTTTTTAAAATAATTTCTGGAAACTTTTTTACAGATGTTTGCTAAATAGAGTGGAGCTTAGCAGTGTCACACTTCTTATGCTGAGTTCATTTTGGAGTCAGACCCTCCCAGATGGAATCTTTTAATTATTTTGTCTGTTGGCTTTAAAGAGACAAATACTCTGGATCATTTAATCTTTCCTCAAGAAATTATTTTTCAAAAGTTGTTTTTTGAAACCATATGATTTCTGGTGCTCTATAAAAACGAATATCAGCATATCCTGGTTCTCTACAACCAACTGTGCTCACTTACAGCAGTATATGTTGCTGTCTGAACAAGTCCTCAGTTAGAGCATTTTCACCAGTAAGGACTGCAGCCTTCACAACTTAATTTAGCATGATATAAGTATTGGTATATGGTGAATAAGGTCTGGTAGTTTATTGTAAGTCATGGTTTGGAACTAAAATAGGGAGGTGCACAGTGGAAATTTTCATATTTCTTTAGTTTTGGGTTATTTGGGGGGGATGCCTCTTCTGATTTGGTATTTTTTGTGAACTGATTCTTTCATTTTACGTGTAAAGGAAAGGGTTTTTCAGAGTTCCTATTTGTGTTTTCTGACTCTCCAAAATCCATAAAGAACTCTAAAAAACTGCTGCAGATGAACAAAAAGAAGCAAGGCTACAGCAACTCAGTCTGTTCCAAAATCAGCTAGTGCTAAATTTAAAAAAAATCAGATCTATGCAAGCACTAATTTATACTATCACGTTCCGAATAATAAGACATAAGACATAAGAAATTTATTTGTCATTGCGCTCACAAGTGGGTGCAACGAAATGAGGTGCTCTTCCCCAAGGTAAAACTGGACAACACTACAAAAAAAAGTTAAAATATACACAACTTTCATCATCCAAATATAGATACCCCGTTTTCTCTCAGCAATTAAAATCCACCAAAAACCTATGGCCCCACATTTAAACTCAATACTGCACTTGGGTAAAAACTGTTCTTGAATCTGCTTGTCCTTGCTTTCAATACCCTGAATCTCCTTCCTGATGGTAATAGTTTAAAGAGCTGATATCCCGGATGAGAGGAGTCTTTCAGTATGTTAGATATCTTCCTCTTACATCTGTTCTTATACAATTCTTCCAAAGAGGGGAGTGAACAGCCAATGATGTTTTGGGCCGTCTTAATCACCCTTTGAATTGCCTTTTTCTCTGCCACTGTGCAGCTCGTGAACCATACACAGAGACAGTAGGATAATATGCTCTCAATCGAACTCCGATAGAAGGTGATTAACAAACTCTCAGTCAATTGTTGCTTTCTAAGAATCCTTAGAAAATACAACCGTTGTTGTGCCTTCCTGATTAACGCAGCGGTGTTTGCACTCCAAGTCAGGTCATTTGTTATGATAGTCCCAAGAAACTTACATTCAACCACCTGTTCCACACAAACTCCATCTATATACAGTGGCTGAATGTCTGCTCTTTTTTTCCTATAGTCCACTATGAATTCCTTGGTTTTTTGGATGTTAAATAAAAGATTGTTTTTTTTGCACCAGCGGGATAGCTGTAATACCTCGTCCCGATACGCAGACTCATCATCCCCAGAGATAAGTCCTACTAGTGTAGTATCGTCTGCAAATTTGATAATCCTATTACTGGGATGGTTATTGGTGCAATCCGATGAATAAATGGAGAACAGTAGTGGACTAAGGACACAGCCTTGTGGAGTGCCAGTGCTGAGTATCTTGTCAGTAGAGATGTAGTCATTCAGTTTAACCCTTTGTGGACGATTTGTTAAAAAATCCAAAATCCACAGACAGATAGAATCTGGAAAATCAAGATCTTTAAGTTTGTCTATTAATCTGTGGGGTATAATGGTGTTAAAAGCAGAGCTAAAGTCCGCGAACAGCATTCTTACATAATTCCCTTGTGTTTCCAAGTGGGATAAAGCCATATAAAGCACAGTATTGATCGCATCCTCGGTTGATCTATTTTCTTTATAAGCAAACTGAAGCCCATCAAAGGGATGAGGAAGGCAGGAGATAATATATTTCCGAACTAACTGCTCAAAGCACTTCATTAAGATTGAAGTTAGTGCCACCGGCCTGTAGTCATTCGGACTGTTTGTAGGCAACGTTTTAGGCAGTGGAACGATGACGGAAGCCTTGAGACAGACGGGAACTGTGCATAGTGTCAGGGATCTATTAAAAATTACAGTCCATATCCCGGCTACCTGATCAGCACAGTCTTTTACCACCCGACCAGGAATTAAGTCAGGTCCAGCTGCTTTTCTGGAGTTAACCACTTTCATAGTCTGTCTCACATCCTGCTCATTCACAATGAAGGGGGGACTCTGCTGAGTAAATGATGGCAAACGAACAGTTTCAGTTTGATCGATCTCAAATCGAGCAAAAAAGTTGTTCAACTCCTCAGCCACCTCCACACCTCCGCCTGAGGAAACCTTTTTTGCTTTGTAGTTTGTTAGTTGTTGAACCCCCTGCCAAACTTGCCTCATGTTATTGCTGAGAAAGCAGTCTTCAATTCTCCTCTTGTATTCGGCCTTAGCTTGCTTAATGCCTCTCCTCAAATTCGTTCTTGCTGCACTGTAGTCTAGATCATCCCCAGACTTAAAAGCCTTATTTCTAGCATACAACAGGCGTCTAACCTTCCCGGTCATCCAAGGTTTTTGATTGGGATAAACCCGGATACGTTTATCCACTGTGACCGTGTCAATACAGTGTGCCATATACCCTAACACTGCAGCTGTATGTTCTTCCAGATCAGGATGGTCAAAAATTTCCCAATTTGTTTGTTCAAAACAGTCCTTTAACTGCTCCATTGCTCCCTCCGGCCAGCTTTTCACTGTCTTGACTACTGGCCCTGACTGTTTTCTCAGAGGAATATACTCCGGAGCTAAAAACAGGGACATATGGTCAGACTGGCCCAAGTGTGGCAATTGTAATATCCTGTATCCATTTGCAATATTCGTGTAGACCTTATCTAATAATAATATGAGTTTAGTGCCAAAATAAATCTCGACCTAGGCAAAACAATAGAAAAATGGCCAGCAGCACTGGCCACCTGGCACACAGAAGCCTACTTACCAAAGTACTAACAAGAATACAACACCATGAACAAGAAATTAGAGATACCCCAAGTTGTGCTGAACTAACAACAACCACTACCCACACAGCACAATGGCACAGTCACAAAGTCCACCCACCTGCCCCCCAAAGGAAACAAAACAATTCCCAATAAAACAACTGCAATATGGAATAAATACACAGTAAAATAAACACTTTTAAAAATCAGTAAGTTGGGGAAAGGAACTCCCCAGGTGGAAAAAAGAAAATAAAGTAAAAAAGTCACTCACAGAGACTGTTCCCAAAAACCAAGTAAAGGAAATGAGCAAATAAAGGGGAAAAAAGCAATCAGAGCCTCCCCACAAGCCAAAAGAACTAGAATATGTGGAGATTTCTGTCCCCTCTACCATTTTATGCCTTTGCATGTCTTCTTTGAATCTAGGAAATTTTGGGAGGGAATCCAAAATATGATCTCAAGGAAGTATGATGGCATGTGGAACTGCTGGGGAGCAGCAAAAATAATGCAATGAAGGAAGGAAAAGAAGCAGCAATCCCCAAATAGCAAAAGGGAATGACTCTTAAGGTACAACAGGAGAGTGACAGTCCAAGGTGAAGGATGCTAGGGTATAGCACACAGTAATCCAACCTACAAAGAATGACTAGATCAAAGAGCATTCCTTACTGAGTTCCAGGCAGTTTTACAGATTGAAATTTCCTGCATGCCCCACCCCAATTGACTGGCTGTTGATAGCCCCTGTGACACTGTTGAATGAAAAAAATCTGAGATGAGTTAATCGTCATTATAATCTTAGAACTGCAAAGCTGGAAAGGACCCTATAGATCCCTATGGATCATCAGATCCAGCCCCTGTCAGGGAGACATAGTGGGGAATCAAACTCCCAACCTTTGAGCTATCCAGACAAAGAATGAAAGGAGTACTGAAGAGTTCCTAAAAAAAACATAAGTTTTTTGGAAAATAAATCATTCCTGTTCTAGAGACGCTCTCTCAACAATAACTAAAAGAACACTAATTGCATGAAAAAGATATTTTGTGTTTTGGGTCTTTTATTTAAAGAAGGCCTAAAGATAACTGTGGAAAGCTAGCTCAGTAATAATTCTATAAAAGAAAATTGATCTGAAAATACTAGATAAGCTAGTATCTAGCATTGATAAGCCACTATGTATATCATCATACCTGTTTCAGGAACTGGGGGATAACACTTTCAACACTGTGACAGTGGTGGCTTTTATATGAGCTGTTGATGGATGTGCTGTGTTATCATAATAACCAACATGCTCACAGTTTGTAATTCTGGTGAGGGATTTTTGGCCTCTACTCCAGATGTGTTTGCCTTTATATCCCAGAAATCCTAGCTAGTGTAGCTGATAGAAAGGTATTATGGGGCTTAGACCTGACTGTCTGGAGGCCCAATATCTCCTATTCCCATAAATAATTCAGGCTGCTATATAGGGAAGTGTTTGTATTTTTATTTTTGGCAGTGTTGTTCCCTTTTACTGTACTCTAGATGGTGTTTATAGCTCCCTCTGTGTGAATGTTAAATAGAAGTTACTCTTATTCAGTGCACGTATTGAAAATCCTGAATTTTTCAAATGCAGTATTTAGCCTTATTAACTTGCACATGATCACAGGATATGAGTAGATAGATAGCTAAGACTTCATGAAGTGTGCTATTTATCTTTTTTACTGGTGATTGTGAACAGATTTGTCATTTATATTTTGACAGATTTTGATGAGCTAAGGGTGGTCTTTTTGAACAAGCAAAAGAGGAAAATAATTTCTTACTGCCCTTGCTTCAAATCTTGCCTCAAGAAGAAAGGAAGACAGTGCACAATATAGAAGAGATATATCTTGAAATAATATTTAACAACAAAACAACAAATTGTATAGGATGTTTCCATAACATCTTCCATGATTCAGTGAAATAATAATTTTAAATTCAAATAGAATATGTGTCATATTACAAATTGTGTATTGTACATATTGTTAGTAATCAGACCATATTTTATTTGAGAAAACTTACAATTAGATGTTAATTGTGTTAATCATGAACAATCTGATATATATGTTTTGAAAGGGGTAGCTGTGTTTAATCTGTTGTGCAAAATGAAGAAAGAATCCTTTACCTTAAAAACAAACAACAAAAAATCCTTAATGTGCCAAAGAACCTGATATGAATATTAAGTGCTTTGAATTGTTTCATTGCCATAATCCTATTGAGTTTGCACAATGTAAACCTAAATAGCATAACTAATGTGCATAATTTTTCCAGCTCACTGTTGCATGCTTGGACACACTCTGCTCATGCAGTCAGGTCATGCATCCAAGCAGAAAACAGCCCAAAAATTGTGGATAAAATTTTTTATATAATTTCCCTTATACATGTGCCATTTCAAAGTAGGATTCTGGCCATTATATACTGCACCCATTTATTTTGAATTCTAAATATAAATGCAAGAGTAGACACTACCTTTATATACCGCTTTAAAAAAATCATACAATCTATGAGCTTTCATGGATAAGGACAATGTAGCAGTGTGAAGAACTTAAAGTCCAAAAGTTGGCAAGATGGATTTCACTTTAAGTTCTTCATACTGGTACGTTCCTGATGAACCGGATGTCCCTCATCCCCAAAAGTTTATAGATTGTATGATGATCTTTTTAGTGCTCTATAAATGTATTGCTTGCTCTTGTATTTGTAATTTGAATTCAATTTCCCGCAAATGAGTGTTCACTTAAACTAATAGTTCAGTGTTCAATATTAAACAAACTTCCATTTTTTCCCATTACTTTATGAAGAGTCAATGCAAATGAAACTTACGTTGAAAGGCTTTTAATGTTGTAAGAAATTGCTACCTTTGGAAATAAGATTTGAAGAAAGTTATCCGGAACTGTCCACAGGGAAAGAAAGTATCTGTGAATATGTAATCAGGAGCATGGTCATTTCTCTTCTTAAGGAATCAACTGTAGTCAAGTTCTTGTCTGGCAGCAGCCTTAAAAAAACCCAGACCCTCTGCATTTTTATCAAGATCAGAATGTCATTATCTTAGCAATGACAAATAGAGTGACAAGTTCACAAATTAGTGTTACTTTAATTACAAATTGCACTGGATTAAAATCTTGACCATGGAGAGGGGTTGGACTTGATAGTCTCCAACTTCACTATTTTATAATTCATTGAAAACTGGTATTTCACAGAGATGAACCTTTATCTTGAAAATTGCTGTACATTAAAAAATCCAGCATTTTTCTTAGTTCAAATTAACATTTTAAGTACAATGCTCTTACTGTTTTTGCTTCACAGATGGTAAGTCACATGGAAATTGAAATGGTTGCGTGTGTAGGGTTTTAAGAATTGAAACAGCATTTTATTTAGAAAGCAGTTGCTTGTTCATATTAAATATTTGCATATTTCTTGGTATATTTAAATAAGTGTAGGCAAGGAGCAGATAAGTGCACATGCAGAGTGTTTCCGCTGAAACGGGTAGTTTGCATGTAATAATAATTGGTGACAGATTGGTAATTCTATTAGTTGTTTATAATGAGGAAGCATGCCAGTGTATGTTGCCTGAATGTTCTTGCCTGGCTTTTCACTTGAGTGACAATAGCTAAATTAACCTGAGTGTCATTAGCAAACAAAAGATTAGTGCTGGGATGAGGAACTTTATGGCCTGAGGGCTGAATTCTGATTATGGAAAGGTTGGAGCATACATTCCAGCAGTAGATAGTGGTAAAATCAGGATAGCTGAGGCTAAATATGATTGTTACTAAGTAAAGTATAACTCAGTTCTATGCATATATACTGAGATTTTGGACTACCCACTTCTTTAAAAAGCTAAAATGCTGCATTTAGTAAATTTAGAACGGCAGCTACATTTGCAGCTGCTCAAAATTTTTAATATCCCAGTCTCATCTAGACAACAGCTATCATCTTTGAACAATGGAAGAAATTTTGTGAATATGAAAAATATTTTATGAGTATAGAATATGTAATATTCTGTATATATTCTGTATCTCTGAAGTCTTTGATTTTGTTATCTGTTATCAAACATTCTGTCAAACATTCCATTCCTAACCTTCACCAAGTCTTCAATTCACTAATTATGATGAGAGCAGAAAATAGCCTCAAGTGAGATTGCCATATGACCACAGCATGTTTGGAAACCAATTGTAAAATGTCTGCAACCAAAAAGAAAAACGAAAATTGATGAACTCTTATGCATTGAAAAGGGACGTGGTGGCGCTGCAAGTTAAACGGCAGAAGCCTCTGTGCTGTAAGGTCTGTAGATATTCAGCTGTAAGATCAAATCCACATGACGGAGTGGGCACCCTCCCTTGTCCCAGCTCCCACCAACCTAGTGGTTCGAAAGCATGCAAATGCGAGTAGATAAATAGGGACCACCTTGGTGGGAAGATAACAGTGTTCCGTGTCTAAGTTGCACTGGCCATGTGACCATGGAAGATTGTCTTCGGACAAAACGCTGGCTCTATGGCTTGGAAACGGGGGTGAGCACCGCCCCCTAGAGTCGAACACGACTGGACAAAAATAGTCAAGGTTAACCGTTACCTTTACCTATGCATTGAAAACTATGTCAAAGGTGTTTTTCCCCTTCCAAATAGTTTAGCTGTGTGTTTGGAAATATGATTGAATGCTAACACCTTACTAGTACTAGTTTTGCAGTTTGCATGAGTACATTTACCTTGTACAAATAATTAAATGCTGTGAAATAATAAATTACTTTCTTAATACACTGCTCTAAGTTGATGGTATGAACCATGGAACATGCACTTCTCTTCAAAATCATAAATTTGCAGCTTTCTGTGAGGAATGTTGTGAAGTTTTCATGAATAATGCCATTCTTAGGATATTAATCAGAGAAGGATTTTTGAAAATTAATGTCATCTGTCTCCTTTTAATCAGTGTAGCCATGGCTAGCCCTCATGCAAAACTAGGACCGAACAGGGGAACTTCTCTTCTATCTATTCTCAGCAGTAAAGAAGTGACATTTGGGGCAACTGTAGCCTGTACTTGTGGAAGGAGTTTCAGTCTACCACAATCCAGTTACTAGCTCCAATGAATACATGACAGGTTAAGACTGTATCAGTGCTGTCCAGAGAAAATTGAAAATATATTGCTGTGCAACAGCCACCATAATTGCAGAAGGTGTTATAATGTTGAATTTTGATTATGGCTGGCCAGCTGTACTTCTTTATACAGTCAGAAGTTCTTCTCATTCAGGTTTTGCCCAGCTGCTGTCTTATACACGGCTGTATATACTGAAGTTGCTGAATGCTCTGAACACTTTGTTGTAATAATCTTCTTATCTAGGTAGGAGCAGACCTTATATAGTGTTATAGTATAATTATTTATTTGACTTGTGTCTTTGGACATTGTAGGTTGAGACCATCCAGGATAGTGCAATGCATAAATTGTGTCACCCAGGCAACAATATGTGTGTCATTCTTGCTATAGGTGTCAGAGATGGTTTGTACCTTTTCTCTCATTGATTTGTCATCAACAAGTGATATTAGCTTGTGTGCTAATTCATAGGCAGTTAACAATACTTTCTCGTTATTTTTAACTATGTAAATAATGCAGTAAAAGAGCCATTTAGCATTATCAATCATTATGTTTCTTCATTTACTTTGTCATAGATGAGAGGGAAACAATCTTCTTGCCTTTTTTCTACAGTTGATACAGGTTTCTCTGATTCAGGGGCAGATCTATTATGGAACTAATGAAGCTTATGCTTCAGGGCCCCTTATCCTGGAGGGGCCCCAGAAGCAACTTTCATCTACATTTTTTTTAAACTGAAGAATATAACAGTGGTTACCACGACCTCATTGCTGGTTGTGAAGGGCCCCCTATAATAGTTCAGGCTTCAGGGCACCAAAAATACAGTTCTGCCACCAGTCTGATTTATCATTTCATTATAGAAATGTCCTCCCAGGTGGGTGTAGATAACACAGTCATGATTATACAGTAGTGAAATTGAATTGACACTACTATCATTTTCCATAGTCATCAGCTGTTTCAACGTCTTCAACATGGTGGCTGTTGCTTAGGTTTTCTAGATTTTCTAAAGCCAGTATCCTATTGATGTCATTTATGCCATGTAAACTGGATGACGTCATCATCCATGACCAGGATATGTAATTTAAATTAATTGAAAGCTTCCATTGCCTTCTTCAAGGTTCCAAGGCTCCCTAGGGCTCTTGTTTGCTCTGAGGAAGCTTTTGGGAACCTAGGAACAGGAGAGGGAGGCCTTTAATAGCAAAGTATTGTCATTGGCATGACTGGCACTAGCAACTTGGTAGCAATTTTTTTCGCTATTAAAGGCCGCCGTCCACTGTCACTAGCTTCCCAAAGGCTTTGCAGGATAAAAAGGAGCTTGAGGGAGCCTTGGGACCTGAAAGGGGGGAAGCTTTTTATTTTATTTTATCTACAGTTAGTAACCTGGTCTACAGGTGATGATGATATCCTACCTGTACGGTCTTAGTTGCACAAGAGGATTTCAGCCATTTTGTTCTTTCAGTGTATAGTACTTTAAATATTACTCGGGATTGTTAGTGAGTGTTCTTTAGGACATCAAGTTGCAAATGTAGACCACTTTCACCTCATTGAAAATTTCTTTAGGCTCCACTGCATTTTGGGTTATATTATATATATGTGGTTATATTGTGTAATGGCAGGAGAGGAAGCTGAACACATTCCATATGTGTTGTCTCTGATGCATTTTTTGGTATCACCTGGCAGGACAAAGTTCCAAATAAAGTAGTCTTAGAATTAGCTGGAATTGTTAGCATGTATACATTACTGAAACAGTGATGTCTAAGTTGGCTTGAGCATGTCGTAAGAATAGCTGATGATATCTGCAAGCAGGATCTGAAGGCCTTAGGAATGGACCTCAACAAATGGGAAACCTTGACATCTGAGTGTTCAGCCTGGAGGCAGGTGTTGCATCACAACCTCTCCCAATTTGAAGAGACCCTTCTCCAGCAGGCCGAGGCAAAGAGGCAGTCACGAAACCAGCAAAATCAGGGAGCTGGACAGGACAGATTGTCTTCAATATGGAAGGGATTGTCACTGTCGAATTGGCCTTCTGAGCCACACTAGACGCTATTCCAATTCCTACATTCAGAGCATGTTACCATAGTCTCTCGAGACTGAGGGATGCCTAGTCTATACTGCGTTATATATTTGGAGATTTGTGTTCTATCTCCACAGCTGTAAGAAGTGCCTTCTTACAGCTGCAGAGAATATATCAACTTCACCCTTACCTGGATGAGCGGAGCCTGGCAACAGTCACACATATATTGGTAACAACCAGACTGCACTACTGCAATGTGCTATATTTGGGGCAGCCTTTGAAGATGGTCCATTGACCTCAACTGGCACAGAACTGGGCTGCGTGGCTGGTAAGTGGTGCCGCTATGCGGACTCATATCACGCCGGTTCTGAAAAATTTACACTGGCCTCCCTATAGAGCTCTGCCTGGCACCAACACTTGACTTTTTGACACCAGGCAAAGACCTTTCTGCTTAGCCAGCATTTTAATTAAATAGTATTCTTTAGTTGGCCACATGAGCAGTAAGATTTATTAATGTTTTAATGACTGTTTTTAATATAGGCTATTATAATATTGCCTGTTTTTAATGGTTTTAATGTTTTTAAAGTTTTAATATTATTGTATGCCGCTCAGAGACCATTGGTAATGGTGCAGCTAAAAAAATCTAATAAATAAATAAATAACCCTTAGTTGTTCTTTAGGGTGCATGAAGAAAATTCCCAGGGAGGTGCAGTTGGCCCCTTCCCTCCCTTTCTTTTGCTGGTAGCTGAAAACTAACTTCTTCGGAAGGGCTTTTGGGGAATCAGCAGATTTAAAATCTGAGTTTTTAAATAATGTTCTTAAAATTCATATACAGTGGTGCCCCGTTTAACAATTACCCAGTTTAATGATGAAATCGCTTCACTATGTGATATAGCGATCGCAAAACGATGATTGAATGGGTTTTTTTCGTTTCATGATGATCAGTTCCCTGCTTCGGGAACCGATTTTTCGCTTGGCGATGATCAGAAAACAGCTGATTGTTGGGTTTCAAAATGACCGCCCGCTGTTCAAAATGGCTCCCCGCTGTGCTTAGGACGGACTCCTCACATTACAGGCACCAGAAAATGGCCGCCCTATGGAGGATCTTCGCTGGACGCTGAGGTATTTCGCCCATTGGAACGCATTGAACCGGTTTTCAATGCATTTCAATGGGTTTTTTACTTTCGCTTGACGACAATTTCGTTCTACAGCAAAGTGATATGGTTCCTTCAGTCCCAGGTACAAATGTTCAAGGCCCACAATATGTGAAATTTTGCAAACTCGATCACTAGCTCTGCATGATGTGGCAGAAGCAAGGGGAACAGGTTTGCTAGAGTGAATATGGTAACAGAAACATAGTGACCTTAGAAATAATTGTACTAAAGGTTTTCATTCTGTGCCATAACAAAAGACATTTTTCTGAAATGAACACTTCATTTGGTCGTAAAGTGATGCTCCATTGATTTGTTTAATGTACTAATATTGTCTCATTTTCTTGAGCAAAATACAAACATGGTTGTTGTGGGTTTTTCGGGCTCTTTGGTCGTGTTCTGAAGGTTATTCTTCGTAACGTTTCACCAATTTCTGTGGCCGGCATCCTCAGAGGACAGCACTCTGTGCTCTGGTGCAGTTGGCTTGGGAGTGGAGTATTTATGGCTGTGAGGTGGGCTTTTGTCTTTTTCTGTAGATGGGTGATTAGTGTGTCTTGTTGTGGGTGTGTTGTGATAAGGAGAGATTATCTGTCACTGTGGTTGATGGGTGTCATTAGCTGGTCTTTTATGTGTAGTGATCCCCGGTCCTTGTGGCTGGGTAGAGTTCGTTGACCTTTTGCACACTGTATTTTTGAGAACTGGGAGCCAAGTTTTGTTGAGTTTCAAACTTTCCTCTTTTTTGTTGAAGTTCTGCTGGTGCTTGTGGATTTCAGTGGCTTCCCTGTGCAGTCTGATGTAATGATTGCTGGTGTTGTCCAGTATTTTCCCCATGTGGTCCGTGACCCCTTTGATGTATGGCAGAAATACTTTATTTGTGGGTGGCTATTTTCTTCTTCAGTTTGGTGTTTTCTTGGTTTAATGGCTCTTGTGATTTCATTTTTGGAGTAGCCATTTTGCCTGTAGGGCCCAATTCAGATGATTGAGTTCAGTGCTGAGAAACTGAACTTCACAGTTCCGATTTGCACAGTCTACCAGTGTTTTGATTATGCCTCTTTTTTGCTGTGGGTGGTGGTTAGAGTTTTTGTGTAGGTACCGGTCTGTGCTCCTCCCTCTTTTTTTAAAATCTTAAATGCAACATAGGCAGCATTTCAAAAGAACTCCCATACAGTAGTGCCTCACATTACAACATTAATTCATTCCAGTGAAATCGCTGTAGAATGAAAACGTCGTAATGCGATTTTTAAAAGCCCATAGAAACGCATTAGAACCAGATTAATGCGTTCCTAGGGGCTTGAAACTCACCGTCCAGCGAAGATCCTCCATAGCGCGGCCATTTTTGCTGCCTGTGCAGCGAGGAATCCGTGTGAAAACACAGTGGGCAGCCATTTTGTTTACCCGGCGGCCATTTTGAAACCGCCAATCAGCTGTTTAAAAATCATCGCTTTGCAATGATCGGTTCCCGAAGCAGGGAACCGATCATCGCAAAGTGAAATTCCCCCATAGGGAACATCGTTTTGCGATCGCAAAAACATCAACGTCAAGCAATTTCATCGTCAAACGGAGCGCCCGTCTTGCAGGGCACCACTGTATAGGGTTACAGTTATTCCATGGTATTTAGTTGCCATCAAAAGTTGCTAGAATTGTTTGGTGGGAATAAAAGAGAGAGAAAAAGTGCCTCTCCGTTTTTTTTTCAGTGAAGTTTAGCCACTCTGTTTTTCTTAATTGTATTGGTAATAATGCAGTATTGTCTTGTATCAGTAATAATAAATAATAATAAAACTAAAGTAGGCTCTTATCTCCAGATTTCCATTCTATAGCCTAATAATTACATTAACCAATTTGGAGCAATCTGGTACCAGACTTTTCTCTACAGGTTTGGTGATAGATGAAAACAGATTCCAGTGCACTTCTTGTAGAAAGTTCCAACTGCATCTTCAGATTCTTTTTCTTAAATGACCTTTAGTCTCCTAGGAGCATTCTAGTACAGTGGTGCCTCGCACAACGAGTGCCTCACACAACGATGAATTCACACAACGATGGCTTTTTCTGAAAAATTTGCCGCCTCACACAACGATGTTTCCTATGGGGAATTTTCGCACAACGATGTCCCTTTTTGCTCCTGTAAAAGTGCCTTAAACTGTTTGAAACCTGTTTTAAATGCTTGGCATCGATAGTCCAGCTTGTGAAACGTATGCAAACTTAATTTGGTGTTGTTCTGAGTCTTTGTTAATTTTTGGTGATTTTTTGTTTTCCAGTTCAATGAGAAAAAAAACAAAAAATCACCAAATATTAAGGACGCCTCAGAACAACACCAAATTAAGTTTGCATAGGTTTCAGGAGGTGGGCTAACGATAGCAAGCATTTAAAACACTTTTCAAACAGTTTAAGGCGCTTTTACAGGAGCGAAAAGGGACATCGGAAAGGGCTCTTTGATCTCTGTTTCCCTGCTTTTGAAGCTCTTTCCAATGTCCCTTTTCGCTCCTGTAAAAGTGCCTTAAACTGTTTGAAACCTGTTTTAAATGCTTGGCATCGATAGTCCAGCTTGTGAAATGTATGCAAACTTAATTTGGTATTGTTCTGAGGCGTCCTTAATTTTTGGTGATTTTTTGTTTTCTCCATTGAAAGCCATTGGACGGTCCGTCCAATGGCTTTCAATGGAGAAAACAAAAAATCACCAAAAATTAACGAAGACTCAGAACAACACCAAATTAAGTTTACATAGGTTTCAGGAGGTGGGCTAACGATAGCAAGCATTTAAAACACTTTTCAAACAGTTTAAGGCACTTTTACAGGAGCGAAAAGGGACTTCGCAAACCCATTCAAATGCATTGAGTCGGCTTCAATGTATTTCAATTGGGGAACCGTGTTTCCCTCAACGATGTTTCCTATGGGGATTTTCGCTTAAGGACGGCAATCCGTTCCAATTGGAACGGATTAACCGGTTTTCAATGCATTCCTATGGGAAATGGTGTTTCACAGAACGATGTTTCACAGAACGGGTTTTTTTTTTTTTGAACCAATTAACATCGTTGTGCGAGGCACCACTGTATTCCTCTTTTGGTCTGTCTTTGCTTCTTTCGTACTACAGAAAGCATTCACTTTGCAATATGTGAATGATGACATATAATATAGTAATCCCACAAGGCTACCATTCTTTATACTTCTCCAGAAGTATATGTCTTTTTGAGTTCAGTGGGATTTATGTCCAAGTAGGATTGTGCTGTCAGTGATTCTGCATATGAATGAAATTAGTTAATTGAATCCATGTCCAGATCTGGATGTACATAATCTCTATGAATAATTGGGCTTTTTTAGACCTATAGAACTAGACTTTATTCAAAGATGTTACTAAAATGTTACTTCTAAGGGATAAGTACAATATCTGTTGACACAACAGAACTTTCCTACCTTTTTGTTCTTTATGTCTTCTCCCCACCAATGTTCTCTGGAGGATCCCTAATCCTCTGCAACAGAATTTGGTGATTTGGAGAGCTGGGTTTGTTGATGGATGCCATTGTTAGCAAATGCTATGCAATACTTCCCTTATCATTTACTGTATGTAATAGATCAGTTGGATTGCATTTCTGATGCAGTTTAATCTTTGTCAGGTACATCTAAACATGGAAATTTTTGAAAGAGCCGATCATATGCCATTAACTCACATTATTGCTTCTTGTCTTCTTCCTGTTACAGCCAGCAGCCAGCTTCAGGTGTAGCTTATTCCCATCCAACTACAGTTGCAAGCTACACTGTCCATCAGGCTCCTGTAGCTGCACACACAGTTACTGCTGCCTATGCCCCAGCTGCAGCAACAGTTGCAGTAGCTAGGCCTGCTCCAGTGGCTGTTGCAGCTGCTGCAACAGCTGCAGCCTATGGAGGGTACCCTACAGCACATACAGCAACAGACTATGGTTACACCCAGAGACAGCAAGAAGCTCCTCCACCACCACCTCCAGTCACTACACAAAATTATCAGGTAAGTGTATTTAATAGAGAAAATACATTTCACTATCTACCTTTGGTGTTACACAATTCTTTTTTTCTTTTGAAAAGCTCTAGATCATTTTTGAGTTTCAGAGAGTACTTTTTCCAAAGTGAGTGAGTGAGGAGGGTTTAAGCCCCCAAATTCTTTTGAATTAATAAACAGGACCCTCAAAATTTATATACAGTGGTGCCTCGCTTAACGAGCGCACCATATAACGATGAAATCGCATAGCGATGCGGTTTCCGCGATCGCTGATGCAATCGCTTACCGATGGCCCCAATGGGCGAAACTCGCATAGCGAAGGTCGGTAAGCGTTTCGCTTACTGACCTTTGCTTTGCGACTCGCGGATCAGCTGTTTGGCGGGTCCAAAATGGCCGCCGGAACAGCCGAAATGGCCGCGCGCAGCGTTTTCGCGCCCTCTCCTCGCTTAGCGAGGGCGCGAAAATGGCTGCCAGCTATGGGAAGACTTCGCTAAACGGTGAGTTTTCAGCTGATTTGGAACGCATTAAACATCGATGTTTAATGCGTTCCAGTGGCTTTTTACTTTCCGTTTAACGAAGTTTTCACATAGCGAAGGTTAATCCGGAACGGATTAACCTCGCTATGCGAGGCACCACTGTACAATAATTGCTGCATTGAATACAGAGTCTTCAGTGCTGAAATGACAATGTGTAGAGATTTTTTAAAAAGTTCTATAGCAAAAAGGCAAAATTCTGTAATTAGTATAAATTGCACAATTTAAACAGTTTATTTCTTTATGTTCGTTGGGGCTAGAAACTACCTTTGAAAGAAAAAAATTACAATTCCTTGAATGCCGAATTCTTCAAAAAAATTGTAAAATATCTAGGAAGTAGACTTAATCTCTACCCCCAGATTAAAAAATCCTCCAGTTTCTCTCTAAAGTCTAGATCTTTTACTGGCTGAACAACTGTCATTGGCATACATGTTTAGTCTTGTGATTCACGGTCTGTGGTGGAAAAAATGTTGTATGGCATATTGTTGAAGGAGAAAATGCTTCTCTAAGGTACACTAACATATTTTTATTTGATGCAATGCTAGGTAGTGCAGCATTTTGTCCAGGATCTGTTTATTCATTTATTAATTGTAGAAATTTTTATTCTGTGGTTTTCAAAAGGTGGCTCATTAAGTGTTAAATCTTTCCCCTTTTTAAAGACTTGCATGTGTGGATCAATCAAAATAATTTATTACTAATTAGTAGCTGGAAACCTGAACTAACTTGAGGACATTTTTGCCAAAACATTTCATCCTGTCTTCAGCATTCCTGGGTTTTCGCATGGGAATGAAAAGCAGCCCAAATACAAGCTTGCATCATAAATTAAGAGAAGGAAATATCCCTGTTTCTACGCTATCCAGCATTGTCTAAGCCTTCCAATCTTCCAGAGATTAATTTCTCTGGGAATTCAGGTGTCTGAAATGGATGAGATACTTTCCTCCAGTTAACTTGCTTAGTTAATGTATGTTGGTTTCTAAATGTATATGTTCAAGTGGGAAAATAACATCCACAATTTCTTCTTTTGCACTTCTTCAGGATTCCTACTCTTATGTTAGGTCCACTGCCCCAGCTGTGGCTTACGACAGCAAGCAGTATTATCAGCAGCCGACAGCAACAGCAGCAGCAGTGGCAGCAGCTGCCCAGCCACAACCTTCCGTAGCTGAATCATACTACCAAACAGGTAAGTTTCACAAAGCTTTTATTTTAGATAATTTCAGCTTTCTTTTTGTAAAATTCAGAAATACGTTGCTGTTGATTTCCAAACTTTAGCAGAATTTAATAAATGGTGTATAGCAGTGGTCCTCAACCTTTTCCCAACTGCGGACCAGTTGGGGGTCATGGCAGAATTGTGGGGGGCGTGGCATGCTCATGGGGTGTGGCACGCCCGCAGGGAGGGTGCTTGCACGCATGCACACTCGCGGGAGGCAGAGTGCTGCCTGGGAGGGTCGCATTGGGGGGCAGGAGATCTGTGTGTGCAGCTTGGTCCTGCATAGGCTGTGGACCACTGCCGGGTTGCAGACTGGGGGTTGGGGACCCCTGGTGTATAGGAGCTACTATTTGAGTGATGAACCTAATGTGCAATATATAAGGCTCTTCAATATCACTGCTAAGATGGTTACACATAACTAAACACAGCAAAAGACAGAAAACATACTGTAAAAATTAACTCCTAGCAGGTGCCAATGTTACTGTTAAGTTTCCTCTCACCTTTTAAACCTAGGTTTCATGAGTTACGTTTCATAACCTAATTCATGCCCAGATGTAATGCTTTGCTCTTAGTCTACAAAGTCAAGTTGTATGAGAAAGCGGAAAGGGGAGCATTATGCTGTTACATTTTAAAGCAGTAGTAGGAAAAAGGCTGCTGCTCTGTTTTCATAAATGAAGGCTATGTGCCTTTATACATACAGCTCTACTGCTAAATCAAAGGATCCCAACTTCAATTTGACATATTAAGTAGATTTAGACATCTCAGTTGTGATTGGGAAACAGCCGTCTAGAGTGGTCGAAATGACTAGATAGGCAGGGTATAAATACAATAAATAAATAAAATAAGTTAACAATGACTGGGGGCTTTTGGAAGGAGGACACGCACACAGATGAAGAGAGCTCAAATTTGAGGAAGCTGGGCTTGTGCATATTTGCTGTTTAATTATGCATGCTATTTAAGCAGCCATCTTTATCGTTTCCAAGTGGATTACAATAATTACATCCAGTGTGGTTTAGTGCAGCATTCCCCAACCTTTTCCGGTCTGTGGACTGGCTGGGGAAGGCAGGGCACCCCCACGCGTGTGTGAACAAGCATGTGTGCGCTTTTGCCCTCACAGGTGCCACGCTGCCATTTGTGCATGCACGCGAGCACCAGTTTCAGCTGGTGTTCATAGGTGATAGCCATGTGATTTTCTGATGCCTAAAGAGTCCTCAATCATTGAGTCCTGTAATACAATACAGTGGTGCCTCGCTTAACGATTTTAATTGGTTCCAAAAAGTCATCGCTATGGGAAAACATCGCTAAGCGAAACGCGGTTTCCCATTGAAATGCATTGAAAACTGAATAATCCGTTCCAATGGGAACGGATTGCCGTCCTTAAGCGAAAATCGCCATAGGAAACATCGCTAAGCGAAACACGGTTCCCCAATTGAAATGCATTGAAACCTATTCAATGCATCTCAATGGGGGAAAAATGCAACAAATTTAAAAAGAGTCGGAACAAAGTCAGATTAGTTTAACAAAGGGTTTATTAAGTGCACTTATGATTTCAAGCATTCTAAACATTTTTAAACATTTTTAAACATATAAAAAACAGCCAACATGAGGCTGTCAAAACCATCGTTAAGCGAAACAGGGGGACCCAAACTGTCATCACTATGCGAAACATCGCTATGCGAAAATCACCCATAGGGAACATCGTTAAACGGAGCGCAAGATCGCTCAGAAAAAGTCATCGCTAAGCAAATTTGTCATTAAACGAAGCGCTCGTTAAGCGAGGCACCACTGTATATCAGTCACTAATTTCCTCAGAGGGAGGTTGATTGAAGAATTCCATATGGATATTCCTCTATGCAGTTACAGCAATTTAAGCATAAAACAGTGGTTTTAAATGATTATAAAAGCAGAAAATATTGCTTGATCAACAATTATGTAGAGATATCTTTTAAATAAATATCAGATACCTTCCCAGTATATGTAGAGATATCTTTTAAATAAACATCAGATACTTCCCTGGTATCTCTATCCTATAGAGGCCTTCCCAGACTCTATTCTACCTTGATCCAACTTACAGTTCAACCCACCATCTTTCCCTTTTTATGTTAATATTTATCAATATTAGTTTTAATTGTTTAAATTCTATTGATTAATTTATACATTATTTTGTTATTGTACTGTCTGTTTTACTGTGCCGTGTGAACCGTCCAGAGTGGCCTGGGTTGCCAGATGGGTAGTATAGAAATCAATCAATCAATCAATCAATCAATCAAGATACCCACTGAAAAGCCAAAAAAAAGTAGCTGTGAAATTGTACTTCTGATTTTCAGTGTGATCACAATCCCAACTTAAGTGAACATTTTCATATTTTAAATGTTTTTGGAATGCTGCAGAAATGACTTTGGGCCATATTATGCTCATTTGGACATTAGTCTGCTGAGATGTTGAGCAAAGCAGTTGGTTAGGCAGACCAGGTATGTACGCAGACCTGAGACTATGCTATAGGCAGATAGTTTAAGTTGTAACTTAGTTGTATTATTTCCTTTTTATATGTTTCTGATTACTTCAGTATAGTATTTGTAATAATTAAGATAAAAGGTGGCTTTAATGGCCTTATTTTCTGTTTTATGAAGTGAGAGTCTCAAGTAAAAAACTAAATAAAATAGATTTTATGTTGCAGTTGTTTGTGGATTTTTTAATATTTAATGTATAATTTGATTCTTTTCATTTAATTAGCTCCAAAAGCTGGTTATAGCCAAGGAGCAACTCAGTACACTCAAGCTCAACAAACTCGACAGGTGACAGCCATAAAACCAGCCACTCCAAGTCCAGCAACCACTACATTCTCCATATATCCTGTATCCTCCACGGTGCAACCAGTTGCAGCAGCAGCTACTGTTGTTCCTTCATATACCCAGAGTGCTACATACAGTACAACAGCAGTTACTTATTCTGGTGAGTAATATTTAAAAAGAATATTGCAGTCCTGAAACTGAAATGGTGGTTCAAAAGTCTGTGATGCTGAAGTGAGAGCTGCAAAATGGTGCTATTTTTGAAATGTTCCAAACATTTCTGCAATATTTGGGAAAGACAATTTTTGCTTTGACTTATAACTAGTTTATTTCTATGCATGCTAATTCAGGAGAAAATCCCACTTTGTACAGTAGTTCTTACTCTCCGCTAAGAACAAGATTGTACCTTTTAGTCCCTTCAGCCTAAATCCAGTAGTTATCCCAACTAGAGTAGACCCATCAAACAAACCCATTTCAAGCCTATTTACAGTTGTGTTCAAAATTATTCAGCCCCCACTGAAATTGAATGTTTTGGCCATTTTGACATTGATTTTGATCATTCAGTCATCTTGCTTACATTTACATGAAAGAGGCACTTGTAGGTCAGAGAAATATAACCTTAAGTTTATAATGAAATAACCACAAATGTCTTTTCTGTGCTCACATCATTATTAGTTTTGATTCAACCCCCAAGTGACATTCAATCTTAGTACTTAGTACAACATCCTTTTACAGTTATAACAGCTTTTAAACGTGAAGCATAGCTTGACACAAGTGTCTTGCAGCGATCTACGGGTATCTTCGCCCATTCTTCATGGGCAAAAGCCTCCAGTTCAGTCAAATTCTTAGGCTTGCGCACTGCAACTGCTTTCTTTAAGTCCCACCAGAGGTTCTCAATCGGATTTAAGTCTGGTGACTGCGATGGCCACTCCAAAATGTTCCAGCCTTTCCTCTGCAACCATGGTCTAGTGGACTTGGAGGTATGCTTGGGATCATTGTCCTGTTGAAAGGTCCAACGTCTCCCAAGCCTCAGGTGTGTGACGGACTGCATCACATTTTCATCCAATATCTCCTGGTACTGAAGAGAATTCATGGTACCTTGTACACGCTGAAGCTTCCCTGTACCTGCAGAAGCAAAACAGCCCCAAAGCATTATTGACCCTCCGCCATGCTTCACAGTAGGCAAGGTGTTCTTTTCGTCATATGCCTTGTTCTTCCTCCTCCAAACATAGCGTTGATCCATGGGCCCAAACAGTTCTAATTTTGTTTCATCAGTCCACAGAACACTATCCCACAACTTTTGTGGTTTGCCCACATGACTTTTGGCATACTGCAGTCGACTCTTCTTATTCTTGGGAGACAGCAAGGGGGGGCGCCTGGGGGTTCTGGCATGGAGACTGTGAGGCTCCCAAGGTGGAAGCCATGGTTGGAGTGCCGCTGCTCTCGAAGAATAGCAGCCAGACCCAGACTTCCCCCCCACCATCCCCACGGCGACGGGAGGAGAAAGGAGTGGAAACCCCTGATTGGGGGGCAGAGTGCGGCGGAACCCTCACCCTAAGCAAGGGGGTAGACACCCGGGACTTAGAAGAGGACCTGAAGGGGTTAAAAATCACCCGCGAAACGGGACGGTTTCAGGCGGGAAAGAGGGGGGAGGAGATAGAGGCTGGGATGGGAGATATAAGGGGAAGACCACAGGATATTCCAGGCGGTTGGGAGTGGGTGTGGATGGAGGACCCTTGGACCCACAAGTGGGAACAAGTCCGAGTACCCCATGAAGAGGCAGAGAGACGCCGTCAACTGGGGCTGAAGCCTCGTCCGTCTTACTGGGGCGAGACGGAGGCGAAAGAGTGGCGTAGGAAACTGCGGGAAGAGAGAGAGGCGGTAGCCAGAGAGCTGGAAAGGAAGCGTCAATGGCACATCGCCGAACTGAGGAAGCTGGGGGGTTACCCGGCCCCTGGGGCTTCACAGTAGAGGACGGATCCTCTTGGGACGGCTGGAGTGGAGACGAGGAGACCCTTCCCTTGATATCCTTGGACGAAGAAGTGAACCCTGGACCAGGGCCTGTGCCGCCTTCAACAGGTCCCTGGAACCCAGAGAACTCTAACCCTTTTGTACATAGTTTATGGACTCCTCCCAAGCCCAACTTTGGACTTCAAACGTCCCTGAACCCTTTCATGGGTATAGTTACTGATGATGTTAAAGTAGAAATAAATACGTTGCCGTTTGACTTTCCTCAAGAGTCTCGTCCGTTTATTGAAGAAAGGACAGCCCCCACACACGAACCCTCACATATTGGCGCCCAACGAGGGGGGCTGTCAGCCCCTCAAGAAATGGAGGGATGGATACGACAAATAACAGAAGGTCAAGAGGCACTGATGAAACAACTGGCGGATCAGCAGAAACTCATCATAGATCAACTAAGCAGAACACAAATAGGGTTAGCTGCCAAGACACCAGCAACAGAAGGAAGAGGGACAATCGCACACCGGCCACCGATCGAACTCCAAAAGATGGGTCCCCAAGATGACCCGGCGGCGTTCCTGAACATATTCGAACGGGTGGCGGTGTCGGCGCAATGGCCCAAGGACCAGTGGGCCCTGATCGTGACACCTTACCTGACGGGCTTACCTCAAGAAATAGTAGACACGTTAGACCCAGAAGACGCGGGGGATTATGAAAAGGTCAAGACAGCGATACTCAACACACTGAATCTGAATGAAGAAGCCTATCGCAGACGATTTAGGGAATTACGACTAAAGCCGGGCACACACCCACGAACGGTGGCGCAAAAGATGAGAGTGAACGCCACGAGATGGGTACAACCGAAGGGAAAAACGGCGGAACAGGTGCTGGAGTTAATGATACTGGAACAATTAGTATCAACGCTGAGCTCCGGTCCCAGGAACTGGGTAGTGAAGCACAAACCCACGTCAGTAGAGGGCGCTGTTACGCTACTGGAAGACTATCTAGGAGCAGAAGATCCATGGTTAAATCGCCCTGCGGCAGGGGGAGAGAAACCCCGGAGCAAGGACAAGATGGCGGAGGCGGCAATCCCAGGAGCTCCACGAGGAACCCCGATGGCGACTCCAAAAAAACAAGGCCCCGACCGTATCGAGTACGTGAATTCAACGGGGTCGCGAATCCCTCGCCCGACAATCACAACGGACCTGGCAAAAAGCAAGCTAGCACCCACCTGGAACCAGGGGAAGGAAAAGATGACCGCCTGCTTCGGCTGCGGCCAGTTCGGCCACATCCGGAAGTTCTGCCCGGCGGAAGAGTATGCGTGGGCCAACATTTATGCGAACGCCGCTAAGGTGGGTGAGAAGTTCCATCCCGGGTGGGTGGTGACTGCCGAGGTTAACGGCCAGAGAAAAAGGGCCCTAATAGACACTGGGTGCACCCGATCGCTGGTACGAGAACTAGAGGGACCGAGACTAGGGGAAACGGTGGTAGTAAGGTGCATCCATGGGGACGCCAAGGAGTATGATACGGCCAGGGCAAACGTGACTATCGGAACCCAGGAGGCAACCTTGGAGGTGGGAGTTGTTCCCGGCTTAACCCGCGAGATGCTGTTGGGCAGGGACTGGCCAGGCCTAGAGGATTTGGCGCGACGAGCAGAAGACGGACTGGTTGGTGAAAGAGGCGAGGGAGAAGGGGAAGGAGAAATAATGCAGTTGTCCAGAGATCAAGTAAGGGGCCTGCAACAAGACGATCCTTCCCTAAAGCCCTGTTTCCAAAAAGCCAACCCAGAGGGAGAGACCCCGGTGAATGGGGAAGGGTTTGAGGTACGACGAGGACTGCTGTATCAAATACGCCGAGGGGAACAGGGGGAGGAGTCAACCCTGGTAGTCCCCGACCACTTGAGGAGCTGGGTGATGCATTGGGCCCACGATTTGCCCGTGGCTGGTCATTTGGCCACACAGAAAACATTGGCCCGCATCCGCCAAAGGTTTTTCTGGCCAGACATGGTGAAGCACGTCGAAGAATATTGCAAATCATGCCCAGAATGCCAGCTAACACAACCTAAAACCGGCCCGGGGGCGGGCCTGGTACCTATGCCGTTGGTGGATAGGCCCTTTGATCGAATTGCCATGGACATTGTGGGGCCCTTGACCAAATCTGAAGGGGGGCATCAGTACGTGTTGGTGATAATTGACTATGCTACAAGATACCCGGAGGCCCTACCTTTGAGGTCAACCACGGCGAAAGTATTGGCCGAAGAGCTATTGGGGGTATTTTCGAGGGTGGGGTTTCCGAAGGAGGTACTAACGGATCAGGGGACCAATTTCATGAGTTTAACGTTTAAGCAAATGTGGGAACTGTTAGGGGTCAAGCCCCTCCGGACTTCCATTTACCATCCCCAGGCCAATGGCTTGGTGGAAAGGTTCAATCGGACTCTGAAGGGGATGTTGAGAAAAGTGGCGATGGAACACCCCAAGAAATGGCATATGTTTGTTAATCCTCTAATGTTTGCAGTGCGAGAAGCCCCTCAGTCCTCGACGGGTTTCTCGCCATTTGAATTGTTGTACGGGAGGAAACCTAGGGGGGTGCTAGACCTAATCCGTGAAAAATGGGAGGAGGGAGAAGATGCTTCACGGAATGCCCTGCAGCAAATAGTAGAGATGAGAAATAACTTGAAATTAGCCTGGGAGGTGGCTCAAGAAAATTTGACCCAAACGCAGGGGAAACAGAAAGAGCGCTATGATAGAAAGGTGAAGCCTAGGGAATTTGAGAAGGGGCAAAGAGTATTAGTGTTGTTGCCCACCGAGACTTCTAAATTTCTGGCAAAATGGCATGGGCCTTATGAAGTGGTAAGGCGGCTCAGCGAGGTGGATTATGAAGTAGAAACCCCGGATAGAAAGAGGAAAAGACAGATTTTTCATGTGAACCTACTAAAAGCATGGGTAGACCGTGAATGCTTCTTCGATGGGGAAACGGATGAGGAATTGGGACCAGAGGTCGGCCAAATGCAGGAGGAAGAAGACATCACTGTGGGCGAACTCCTGAACCCCGCCCAAAGGGGGCAAGCCCTCTCCCTGAAAGCTGAATTTCCCCAAGTGTTTTCTAAGGTCCCGGGTCAAACGAATCTGGTAGAACACAACATTGAAACCGACCCCGGGGTGGTGGTGAGAGAGAATGGTAGAACGTGGCCCCATCACGTAAAGGCTCTAATAGAAAAGGAAGTAGAAGACATGTTGAACATTGGGGTGATAGAACCCGCCAAGGGCCCGTGGCGCAGCTTCCCTGTCATTGTACCCAAACCGGACGGGTCCCTGAGGTTCTGTGTGGATTTTAGAAAAGTCAATGCGGTCTCCAAGTTTGTCGCGTATCCCATGCCCAAGGTGGGGGACCTGTTGGATAAATTGGGGAACGCCCGGTACCTGAGTTCGATCGATTTAACTAAAGGATATTGGCAAATTCCGGTGAGGGCCCAAGATAGGGAGAAAACAGCCTTCTGCACCCCCAAGGGGCTCTTCCAATTTGTTAAGATGCCATTCGGGCTACACGGGGCAGCCGCGACCTTCCAGAGGCTTATGGACCAGCTGTTGGAGTCTCAAAGGGAGTGGGCTGCGGCATATATAGATGACATCATTGTTTTCAGTGCCAGTTGGGAAGAGCACATGACCCACTTACGGAGAGTCCTCAAGGAGTTGAGGAAGGCCGGCCTAACCGTCAATCCCAAGAAATGCAAAATTGGTGTAGATAAAGTAGAGTACCTAGGCTTCAAAGTAGGGCAGGGTGAGGTACAACCGCAGGAGGAGAAGGTGACAAAGATTTCACGGTGGTATAAGCCTCGTACCAAAAAGGAGGTGCAGCAGTTCTTGGGCCTGATCGGCTATTACATACAGTTTATACCCCAGTTCGCTTCCATAGCTGCCCCCCTCACCGACCTCACCAGGAAAGGGGCTTCGGTTAAGGTAAAGTGGGGCCCCGCCCAGGAAAGGGCCTTCGAGACCTTGAAGGGGATAATATGCGAACTACCCATCAGGTTCTCCCCCGATTTCAACTACCCCTTTGTCCTATTCACCGATGCCTCGGATAGGGGTCTGGGGGCGGTATTGTCACAGGTGAGGGAGGGTAATGAATATCCTATTCTCTATTTGAGTCGAAAGTTGAAACCCCGAGAAGAAAGATATGCAGTTATAGAAAAAGAGGCGTTAGCCATAAGGTGGGCCACCCACGCCTTGAAGTATTACCTCCAGGGAGCCCCATTCACATTGGTGACAGACCATGCCCCTCTCCAATGGTTGAATCGCATGAAGGAGACTAACCCGAGGCTTACCCGCTGGTATCTAGCTTTGCAACCCTATTCATTCAAGGTCCAATACCGCAAGGGTAAAGAACACTCTAACGTAGATTATTTTTCCCGGCAGGGTCCGTGGGCGCGGAGCGAGGAAGAGCGAGCGGCACTCTCGGATGGGGGGGTATGTGAGGCTCCCAAGGTGGAAGCCATGGTTGGAGTGCCGCTGCTCTCGAAGAATAGCAGCCAGACCCAGACTTCCCCCCCACCATCCCCACCGCGACGGGAGGAGAAAGGAGTGGAAACCCCTGATTGGGGGGCAGAGTGCGGCGGAACCCTCACCCTAAGCAAGGGGGTAGACACCCGGGACTTAGAAGAGGACCTGAAGGGGTTAAAAATCGCCCGCGAAACGGGACGGTTTCAGGCGGGAAAGAGGGGGGAGGAGATAGAGGCTGGGATGGGAGATATAAGGGGAAGACCACAGGATATTCCAGGCGGTTGGGAGTGGGTGTGGATGGAGGACCCTTGGACCCACAAGTGGGAACAAGTCCGAGTACCCCATGAAGAGGCAGAGAGATGCCGTCAACTGGGGCTGAAGCCTCGTCCGTCTTACTGGGGCGAGACGGAGGCGAAAGAGTGGCGTAGGAAACTGCGGGAAGAGAGAGAGGCGGTAGCCAGAGAGCTGGAAAGGAAGCGTCAATGGCACATCGCCGAACTGAGGAAGCTGGGGGGTTACCCGGCCCCTGGGGCTTCACAGTAGAGGACGGATCCTCTTGGGACGGCTGGAGTGGAGACGAGGAGACCCTTCCCTTGATATCCTTGGACGAAGAAGTGAACCCTGGACCAGGGCCTGTGCCGCCTTCAACAGGTCCCTGGAACCCAGAGAACTCTAACCCTTTTGTACATAGTTTATGGACTCCTCCCAAGCTCAACCTTGGACTTCAAACGTCCCTGAACCCTTTCATGGGTATAGTTACTGATGATGTTAAAGTAGAAATAAATACGTTGCCGTTTGACTTTCCTCAAGAGTCTCGTCCGTTTATTGAAGAAAGGACAGCCCACACACACGAACCCTCACAGACCTTCATTACGCAGTGTGCGCCTTATTGTCTGAGCTGAAACTTCTATACCCACATCTGACAAATCTTTTTTCAGTTCCTCAGCAGTCACACGGGGACTTTTCACCACTCTACGCTTTAGGTAGCGCACAGCAGTCGAAGTCAGCATCTTCTTTCTTCCACGACCAGGTAGCATTTCAACAGTGCCCTTTGCCTTGAATTTGCGAATGATGCTTCCTATGGTGTCTCTTGGTATGTTTAACTTCTTTGCAATCTTCTTATAGCCATTGCCCTTCCTGTGAAGACAAATCACCTCTTCTCTTGTCTTCCTGGACCATTCTCTTGACTTCACCATGTTTGTAACCACACCAGTAAATGTCTAGAAGGAGCTGAGTATCACAGTCATTTTAAAGCTGCCTAATTGGTGCTTATTATGCTTGATTGGTGCTCGGTGACATCCACAGGTGTTTTCAATACCTGTTGGAGAACACCTGAATGAACCTCTCTTCTTCAGAGTGGTAGTCTTTAAGGGGTTGAATAATTGTGGCAATGAAGAAACCACAAAAGAAACATTTACTACTGTATTACATAAACAATTGATGTTATTTTAGTTGCATTTGGTTCTTTAAAACGTCCTTGTAGGATTTCATTCTGATTACAATTCCAAATGTACACTATAGTCCCTAAACCCCTTTACAGCATTGGGGGCTGAATAATTTTGAACACAACTGTACATAAGTATTGATTTGCTGTTCACCAGCTGAAGCAGAGGGTTCATTCTGCTTGGAGTGAATCAGATTTAGACTTATGGTATTAACAAAAATATTAGAAAAAAGATGGCCGCAAGTTGTAGGATGTGTTGGAGCAAGCTACATCTTGCACTCATTATGTCCTGTTCAGGTTTCTTATGTTTTAATCCTTTAATCACATGGTATATTTACACAAAAAGCATTCTAGTCATAATGGCTAGAACTGTTCTGTACAGCAGCTGGAGGCTATTTACACATTTGAGGTAGTTTTAAATACTTCTGACTCCATATGTGTATCAATACTAGATTGGAAATTTGCTGTATAGAACATGTTTATGCACTATTCCATAGTTGTAAAAGTAGCGTATATTATCAAAGTGATCCCATGCTGACTAGCCAGAGAAACAAGTTGTGTCTTTTGGCTAATGTCAACTTCACTTGCTTTGGGAGGTGGTCCCTGTCTTCCTTGCCAGTTTCAATGGGGCATAAAAACCCTCAAGAGTATTTATTTATTTATTTATTTATTTAATTTATACCCCGCCTGTCTGGCCCACCGGACCACTCTAGGCGGCTTCCAAATATAAAATCAAATAATAAAACATAGACAAATACATAATAATCAAACAAGAACAGCAATAAAGATAAAAAGGAAAAGTAAGAAAAAAAATCAAGAGTTGGCTGGAGGGAAGGCCTGAATAAACAGCCATGTTTTAAATTGGGTTTTAAAGATGCCCAGCGTGGGGGCCGCGTGAATCGCCGGAGGGAGATTGTTCCAGAGGCGAGGAGCCACCGCCGAGAAGGCCCGGTTTCGTGTCTTCTCCTTCCGGGCCTCTCTCGGCGTCAGGCTCCTCAGCCTCACCTCCTGACTCGCGTGGGTGATCCGGGTAGACCTTGGTGGGAGGAGGCGTTCCACCAAATATCGAGGTCCTAAACCGTTTAGGGCCTTATAAGTAAGCATTAAAACTTTGAAGTTGACGCGGAAACAGATGGGCAGCCAATGCAATGCAGCCAGCGTTGGAGAGATGTGTTGATATTTTCTCATTCCTGTAAGGAGCCTGGCCGCTGCATTCTGCACCACCTGAAGTTTCCGTGTCAGCCTCAAAGGCAGCCCCACGTAGAGCGCGTTACAGTGATCTAATCTTGAGATTACGAGCGCATGCACCAAGGTAGTGAGTGCCCCCATGTCGAGATAGGGTCGCAGTACTCATGTCTTGGTAGTCCCTCTGCCATATGAGCAAGGAATAGATAATCTGCAACACAGTATACTTCAAAGGTCCATGTCCAGCTGGACTTAGGGGTTTGCATGCATGTGAAGGCATCAACATGTTTTCTCCCCTGTATTGTACCATGCTGCATCTATGTCAGCCATTGAAATCACCTTTTGATCCAACATGTGATGATTATATATCTCTACTGTAGTTTTGTGAATGAGAGTGTTACTCCAATATAAAAAATATAATTTTTGTGGTCTGCAAGTAATGACTGTTTATTGGCATTGCTTGGCTGTATTGATTAAGATAAGTCTTTTTTTATATTTAGCACAAATTTTGTCTATGTTACAATAATTATGAAAGTCTCATGTGAAAGATAGGTTCTAAGAAATATCTGTCATAAGAATTGTGCACTTAATTAGAATATTTAAATCGTTTAGTTTTACACAGTTCAGCTCTTTTTCTATTATTCAAAGGTACATCTTATTCTGGCTATGAGGCTGCAGTATATTCAGCTGCATCATCTTATTATCAACAGCAGCAGCAGCAGCAAAAACAAGCGGCAGCTGCTGCTGCTGCCGCCGCTGCAACAGCCGCCTGGACAGGGACCACCTTTACTAAAAAGGCACCATTCCAAAATAAACAGTTGAAACCAAAACAACCTCCCAAACCACCCCAGATCCACTATTGTGATGTTTGTAAGATCAGCTGTGCTGGACCACAGGTACCATTGGTTTTTTTTCTGTGTGAGCCTGTTTTCTAAAATAGAACAGTTTGTGTACTGCAAGTATTCAAGAAACGTTCAATCTAGGCTACAGTTAGTGGCTAAAGTCCTATTGCTTTGTGTAGTAAATTGCGCTAGAGTATGAGAAGACCACTTGAATCAATGAAACTTACAGAGTAATTGACTCACAAAATCCTTGCTGATTCAGTGGCCTAAACTAGGTCAATTTACTGTGCCTAAGCTGCAGGATTTCAGCCTGTATTAAATCTGTAATGTATGAACAGTGCTTACAATTCAAGACATTGGTTGTGATCTGAAGGGGCGTGTTGGCTTTCCCAGAGACTTCTGTTTTGACTCTTGAAGAAGGAGAAAATACTGCAGAATACCTTCTCTTGACTCCAGATGTATTTTGGAGGGCAGGTAATTCAAGCAACACAATTTGAGAGCACATTGCGATTCATGGGACTAGTTATGTCAGTCTTTTAAGGCTGGTCACCCCCCCCCCGAAATGTTAATTGTTGTAGATGTTTTGTTTTTAAAATGAAATTAAATTGATTGTAATGCTCACTGTGTCTCCTTGGAAACTATTTGTGATCATTGTTTTTGTCTAGCTTGGAAAACGACGAATGTAATAGAAGTATTCTTAGAAAAGATATCTGTACTGTTAACAGAATTACATTTAAATTGAATAATTTTTTATTTTACTTAACCACCTGTGTATGACTTACATAATACCATACAAGTTACTATCTAGGTTACTAAGCCAGATTCTACCAATTGCAGCTCTGTGGATGATTAGGAAATACAGTTTTTATGGGACATTTTAGCAGACTTTTATTGCTGAAAAATTATAAGGGATGTAACAGTTTCTTTGATATAGCAAAATCAAGTTTTTTACTTTTTTACTTTTTTATTTATATGCTTTGTTTCTTTGGAATTATAAATAGTGTTGAAAGGTTCGAATGTATATTTTGTATACTTTTTGTAACAATTCAAACAGACTTACAAAGAACATTTGGAGGGACAGAAACATAAAAAGAAAGAAGCAGCATTGAAAGTAGCACAAAACACCACCAGCAACAGTTCATCTGCTCGGGGAACTCAGAACCAGCTGCGCTGTGAACTCTGTGATGTATCCTGTACAGGAGCTGATGCCTATGCTGCCCATATTCGTGGAGCCAAGCATCAAAAAGTAGGTTATCCCATCCTTTAGTTCTTTTTCCTAAACTTTGCCGATTTGGTGTGCTGTGAGGTTTTTGACTAGATTTGTAGAGCCAATAAATGAAAAGTAGTGTTAGAGTACTAACATAAAAAAGCAGTAATAGTACTGTTTCTGATTTAGTGTGGGATGCATTTTCAAAAAAATTAAGATGCAAGTTAGCTTCAGTGTTGTGGAAGAAAAGAAAAACCACTTCAGGACAACTTCCTACAGGACAACTTCCTACAGGACCCTAATGTTTACATCTCTTTTTAAATTAACGCTCACTACTAATGCTTCTCCTTAAGATTATATTTTTAGTTGAAGTTTCTAAACCAGATTTTGTACACATGTATTGAGCATTTTTGTCTGAGCTTTCTTTTAACTGTTTTAATTCGTGGTTCTAGGTGGTCAAGCTACATACTAAACTTGGGAAGCCAATCCCTTCAACTGAACCAAACGTTGTCACTCAGGCTACATCTGCAGCATCAGGTTCCAAACCAACAGCTGTCTCTTCAAATATTGTAACAAACAGTAACACTGTGAATTCTTCTGTTTCATCTCTGGCGGTGAAAATTCTTACTCCCTCTGCCAATGTACTCCTTAGCTCAGCATCAAACAACAAAACAACAATAGTTCCAACTAACATTGCAGTAAAGAAGATATCTACACCCAAAATTAATTTTATTGGCAAGTATTGACATATTTCTGATGAACATTAGCAAACAATAGTAGCAAACCATATGCTGTATAAAATTAAAATTGTACTCTGCTACATAGTCACTATGATTTTGAATGCCAGTTGACTGCACAATTTTAAGTCCTTTAAATTGAGGAGATGGGGTTCTAGCCGTGGGTGAGATGCACATTTGGTCTTATACGCAAATGATATGCTCATTACAAAGAATAGAACATTTATAAGAAATATTAGAGGAATATAGTCAATATACAGGTTTAAAAATTAATATCCAAAAATCTAAATTATTATGTTTAAATATCCCTATTAGAGAACAAAATGAAATTAGAAAAGCATCTCATTTAGAGTTATGTTATTCAAGTTTTAAATACTTAGGAATATGGGTAACAAAAAAATCTTAATTAATCTACAGAAATTATAAATCTATTTAAATTTGCAAAAGAAAAATGACAGAGTGGGTCAATTTGAACCTATCAGTGCTGGGGAGAGTCGCTTTGATTAAGTCTTATATATAACCAAAATTTCAATTTCTATTCCAAAATATTCCATTACAGCCAGATATAAAAAAAGTAAAACTATGGCAAGGAAAGCTAGAAAATTTTATTGCAGGAAAGGGAAAGAAGATAAGATTCATAAATAGTGTCAAATATAGACAGGGTCAAAAGGGGGGATTAGGAATACCACAGCTTCAAAAATATTATGAAGCTTTAGAAATAAACCAAATTATTAAACTTATTCAAATTGACGAGACTTGTAAAAATTCTGATTGGGTCAAAATGGAAAATGAAATGAAAACGGACATAGTAAACAGGTATATTTACACTACTAAAAAAACTGGAAAAGGAGAACAAATACAGAACCCATTCATTTCTGAAACATTAAGGATATGGAGAAAACATAGTAAAACATTGCCCTCCCCCAGTATCCCATTTATGTCCCCTCATGGGATCACCCAGATTTAAAGTCTAAAAAGAAATATGCACAATTTAAGGAATGGAAGCAAATTGGAATATATAGAATTAATGACTTACTCGATTCAGGGGAACCAATTACTATCAAGCAAATAGAAGAGAAAACAAAGCAAATAAAAACCAATTGGCTACAAATAAAACAAATAAGTTTTGCTACTCACAACAAAAAACTGGCTTTCTAAGAACATTAACTGAACAATATTATATACAAAAAGATAAAAATAAAAAGGACTAATCTTACTAATATATAAAAGCATTACTGAGAAAGAATATGGAAAAGGTGGAGGATCTAAAACAGTGTGGGAAACAAATTTAAATATTAATATACCTGAGGAAATTTGGACAGGAATCTGGAAAAAATACCCATATAAATCTATATCAGCAAGTGCAAAAGAAACGGTTCTAAAGGTAGTGCATCGGTGGCATCTATACCCTACAAAACTACATAGCATTAATAAAGATATATCTGATAAATGTTGGAGGAACTGTGGACAGAAAGGAACTCTGGAACATATGTGGATCTCTTGCCCCAAAATAGAAAATTTTTGGCAGGAGGTAGTTAGATGGATAGAAACACTGACTAATCAAAAAATAGATAATAACGAAACATTAATGTTATTTTCATTATTCACGGGGGGAAATGAGAAACTACAATATAAAAAATTAGTTGCAAATCTTATAGGCACCGCAAGATCTGAAATAGCTAAAAATTGGAAAAAAGCCCAAGATCTCTCATTGCAAGCATTCACAAGTAAAATATGGCACACATTGCTGATGGAAAAAATGACCAATGAAGTTAGATTACATAGATTACATAGAGGAGAAATAAGCCATAGTAAATTCACGGAAAATTGGAAGCCATTATTAAAATATGCCGACAAATAGACTTTGAGACATGCGGTTTGAAAAGAAATTTAGATTGTTGGTCAATATTTCTTTAAATGGTGACGGGGAATGGTATATATGTGAGTTGGAGAAATATGGGGAATAGCTTTGTATTTACTATTTGCAATATGGTCGATTGTCTCTTCATTCTTTAGAAATAAACCTAAATAAATTTTAAAAATATTTTTTTAAAAAGATGCACATTTGGTCTTACCTGGAGAAAACCCACAGAAATGAATGGAGCTTGTTAGTTACAACTAATGTAAATCCCATTGATTTCAGGGTGCTTGCTCTAGATAGTACTAATGTAGGATCTAGCCCACTATCAAATACCCCTCACCAAGTCTTTACAAGTTACAGCTTCCAGCATTTCTTAGACTAGAAGAATTGGAAAGTGCCCCTCAAATGTTGAAACATAAACAACTGCTGCATTCAAATAGAGGTATTAGAAGGAATGATAGTGCTGAGCTCAAGCTTTCTGTATAACTTGTCCCCTAAAAGTTTTTTCAACATTTTGAGTGCAACATTTGGCACAAACAGATTGTTGATTGGACCTTGTGTGGCCCCTGCTTAATATGCAAGTATCTTTTCTCAGTTATTTAGCCCTCTTGAATACTCTTTATAAAATAACCCAGCACCATGTATGCAGCTTGCAATCCAGAGAAGTTTTTACTATTGTGCTGCTTCTTGTCAAGCTGAAAACATAGTTTTAAGTTTTGTTTTATTTTAGCTATTGAAGATTTTTGACCAATGTAGTACTGATTTGTGTCTCAAAAAAATAGCAATGTGCTGTGTTTTACTTTATGTTTTATAATGGCTTTACAGAGCAGTCTTTTTTAACCTTCCACTTTTTAAAACTATTTAAAAAAATTTCTAGCTATACGCTGGTCATGGTTGCTTTTTAGCAGTAGGCAAGGCCATATCCCTCCTCTGTTCCCAAACATGTTAAGAAATGTTTATGAAGAATATCTTTAACTTGACAACCTAAAAAAATTAATATAAGCTTTATAATGTCGTATATTAGGTGGAAATAAGCTACAGACAACTGGAAGCAAAGTAGATGAATTAAAAGCGGTAGAAAATATCAAGACTCCTCCTTCAGTTGCTGCAGTGCAAACGCAGGAAGTTAAACCAGATACGTCTACTGAACCAGTAGCTCCTACAGCTCTTGCAGCTTTACAGAGTGATGTCCAGCCAGTGGGTCATGACTACGTGGAAGAGGTATTAGCCTGAAAATTTGTATTTATAAAATCCAGTTATGCAGAACAGCATGAATTAGGATTGTGACAGATTGTTCTTGTGGTCAGGAAATATAAAATCATTTAAAGAGAAGGTTTAAAGCAGGTTGAATATACCAGTGCCACTGGTCTTACCTCAGTTGATTTTCAGTTTATTTGCCCTTTTCCAATGTATTACCAGATTTAAAGCAAAAAGCGTGCTGCTTATATACCACCCCATAGCGCTTCAAGCACTCTCTGGGCGGTTTACAATTTAATTATGCAGGCTACACATTGCCCCCCCCCAAGCGAGCTGGGTACTCATTTTACCGACCTCGGAAGGATAGAACGCTGAGTCAACCTTGAGCTGACTACCTGGGATTTGAACCCCAGGTCGTGAGCACAGTTTTAGCTGCAGTATAGCGGTTTTAACCACTGCGTCACGAGGCTCATTGATTCATGATGTCCACAGTGTCACCATGGAACAAGGGGAAAAGAAAGCATCATGCAAATATGGCAGTGAAACCTCTGCTGAATCTCCAGATAACCAGTCACATCAGTTGCACGTAGATATTAAACAGGGATCTTGAGCATGGGGAAGGACTAGAATGGTGTCTTTGAGTCACAGTAAATAACTTTATAACTTAGCTTTAAATATTGTCTTTTAATTATGTAAACCACTACTGTATAATTGTTTTCAGCTTTAAATACCGTATTGTCTTTCAGTGCTGCCTTGGGTCCTTTTTAAGGAGAAAGGTGCAGTAAAAATATTTTAAGTAAATAATAAAACAGATAAATGCAACCCGTGAGTCCTCAAACACAAGTGGCAGAGGGTCCGTAATATTCTGCTTTCTGGAATAAACCTTCCAAGTGGCAGAACCACTGCAAACTGTGCCTCTAATAGAGAGAACATCTGGGTACCATGCTTAGTTATATTGTGATTTGCTACCTGTTGCATAATATCAGCAGGGTCCTACTCCCTCCACCCAGCTAAGATATTCAAGGTCTGTTTGCTGTTTATCAAAGGTTATTAAAGGCAACCAGGTACTTTGCCCTTGTGTTCTGGAAAGAAAAGCCTGAAGCTCCTAGAAATGCAGTTTCATGAAAAAGTGGCTGGGGTTCATCAGCTGCTGCTTTCCTAAGCCCATTGTCCGTTTATTTTAATGCTATATTGCATAGGAACATAGTTTGGAGTCCTTTATAGAGGTAGGTATTAAAGCATTGGGTAGAATATATGGGCAGTCTTGGAGGTGTGCGGGGCAGGGGTTGCAAATCTCTACAGATCACACTTGCCCATCCTTAGACCTTGGAGTTCTTTATATTCCACAACTTCCACTCCCCAGATCTTTTTCATACAAAAATCAGCTGAAAATTTCCTTGTGCCCTCTAGTGGTCATGAGATGTATTCTTTGAACTTCAAGATCTGTTAGGGGTTGCCAGTGCCCACTGTTAGATGAAGTGTGCACCAGCTAATAATCATATATTTAGTGGTGTTGCTTGCTTATTTATTAAAATATTTATTTATTACTTTTTATCTTATGAGGATAAGGGACGTGGTGGCGCTGTGGGCTAAACCGCAGAAGCCTGTGCTGCAGGGTCAGAAGACCAAGCAGTCGTAAGATCGAATCCACGCGACGGAGTGAGCGCCCGTCGCCTGTCCCAGCTCCCGCCAACCTAGCTGTTCGAAAGCATGCAAATGCGAGTAGATAAATAGGTACCATCTCGGTGGGAAGGTAAACAGCATTCCGTGTCTAAATCACACTGGCCATGTGGCCACGGAAAGATTGTCTTCGGACAAAACACTGGCTCTATGGCTTGAAGAGCGGGATGAGCGCCGCCCCCTAGAGTCGGACACGACTGGACAAAAATTGTCAAGGGGAACCTTTACCTTTACCTTTTTATCTTATGAGGATGCCCAAGCCACTTTAAAGATGGCCACATTGAAATGTGACAAAATAATCTTGTCTGATAGTTTTGAGAACATACAGTGGTGCCTCGCATAGCGATGTTAATTGGTTCCAAAAAAAACATCGCTATGTGAAACCATCGCTATGCGAAACACCATTTCCCATAGGAATGCATTGGAAACCGGTTAATCCGTTCCAATTGGAATGGATTGCCGTCGTTAAGCGAAAAAACCCATAGGAAACATCGCTAAGCGAAACAATGTATCCTCCATTGGAATGTATTGAAGCTGACTCAATACATTTTAATGGCTTTGCGAAGTCAATTTTTGCAATTTTAAATGTGTCATAAAAGGGTCAAAAATGGTTTTAAATGCTTGGATTAGCTTCTGCACCCTCTAAAACGGATGCTAAAGTTAATTTGGCTTTGATCTGACTTTTCGTTAATTTATGGTGAATTTTTCCCCCCAACTTTTGACAGCTGTCAAAATCTGACAGCTCCATTATTTCCTATGGGGGAAGAAAAAATTCACAAAAAATTAATGAAGACTCAGCAACTGTTCTAAATTCTTGGGTTCGTTAGAGGACCCCCTAAGTTGTGTGCAAACCTGATTTGGCTTTGATCCGAACTTTCGTTAATTTTTTGTAAATTGTTTTCTCCCCCATAGGAAAGCATGGAGCTGTCAGATTTTGACAGGTCCATTGGTTCCTATGGGCCAAAAAAAAAATTCACAAAAAATTAACGAAAAGTCAGATCAAAGCCAAATCAGGTTTGCACATGACTTAAGGGGTCCTCTAACGAATCCAAGCATTTAGAACCGTTTTTGACCCTTCTAAGACACTTTTTTAATTGGAAAAAAAAACATTGTTAAGTGAAGCAGGGGACCTAAAATCGCATTCGTTATGCGAAGCATGGTCCCAAACTTCGCTAAGCGAAAATCGCCCATAGGAAACATCGTTATGCGATGCATATTATTTTCTTAAAAAACACATCGTTATGCGAATTCATCGCTAAACGAGGCAATCGTTAAGCGAGGCACCACTGTACTATTACCATGCTGAGGAAGCATTCCAGCTGTGAAAGATTAATTACAGCATTCCCATAAGCAAGAAGAAAACTTTTGATGGCGTCCTCCCTTAAAAGGGCTGGTCAGTAAAAGATCGAATCAGAAGGGTGTGTTTCAGATCAGAAGTAAAGAATAAGTGTACCAGCTTTGTCATCCTGAAGAAAAAAGTATCCAAATAAAGTGCAATGGCAAACTTAATCTACTAAAAATCCTTATATGCATTTTAAAGAAGCAAGATTTTTCATATAGGCCTGAATCCAACTGATACTTCTAAATGGGGTAAAACTGGTTGAAACTGGGATTTGCATAAGAGCTGATTCAGTAACTAATTCAATGAGTCTTGTTTGGTTGAGGCAAGCAGTTAAATTAATGCCATAAAGTGGTATGGCTGTTCATTATGTTTTCTATTGCCAGTACTGCTGACCTATTATCCCAGCATAAATGTTTGTGTGGAATTAAAAGACAAATGAGTTTTGATTACAGTGATAATAAGAAGTGCATTGTATATTGTGACAAGGTAATATTGTAACATTAAACATTTACATTATATTCCCTTTTAAAGGTACGGAATGATGAAGGGAAGGTAATTCGCTTCCATTGCAAACTTTGTGAGTGCAGCTTTAATGATCCGAATGCCAAGGAAATGCATCTAAAAGGAAGACGGCATAGATTACAATATAAGGTGAGCAGTTGTAGGAACATAAGTAATATGGTTTAAATGCCTGTACTGGCAAATATTATAAAAATTGAGTGTTTTATATTGCTTTATCTCTTCTGGATTCAAACTAACATTTTCTGCTGATACCTATCTGCTTTTGTCACAAAGCTTTGCACACAATGGTTCTGTACTTGGTCTCTTCTATGCTGTAATGCATATTTCAGTAAGTTAAAAAATTGTTGAGAGATGAATTAAACAATTCCATGTACGTGATACCAGAGTATTACATATCCAACAAGAGGATTTTGTCTCATTCTTGAAAGTGGCAGATTCCTAGCTGTTGTGTAGGTAGGAGTAGCAGAAAGCAGTAGCAGATAATGGCAAATCTGGATAGAGTTGCTGTTTAGAAATAGAGACTTGCAATGCAATCTTATATGTAATTATTTAGACATAAATCTTGCTGTTTACTAGGGCTTATTCCAAGTAAAAATGCTTAGTGGGAATGTGCATTTTGGATTTTTTTAGAATACAGATCTCATAATTCTCCATTTTGGAATTCCCCCCTGCTAGACCCAGACCGTACAGATGCCTACATTCTGCTTACCTGAAGAGAAGGTCCTGCTAGCAGGCTTCATTGCTTGTATAGTCAACACCTCCTGTTTGTAAAGGAAGCTGTCACAGTGGTTGCAAGGGAGCCCTGGTGGTTGCTGGGAAACTTCCATTTTAAACAAGAAATCAGGAATATCCAAGCCGTGCAGCCTGCTAGCTGGACCTTCTCTCCAGGATAGCACCATGTAAGTATTTGGAAATAAGAGAACAAATAAATTTAAAATCCTTTGTCCTTGAAACAGAAAAAAGTGAACCCAGACTTGCAAGTAGAAGTGAAGCCTAGCATCCGAGCAAGAAAAATACAAGAAGAAAAGATGAGAAAGCAGATGCAGAAAGAAGAATACTGGAGAAGGCGTGAAGAGGAAGAGAGGTGGAGAATGGAAATGAGGTAATATGTTCAATTAACTTCAGAACTAGTTAGGTTTGCTGGGGACACAAGCAGGAGTTTGAAATGCTTATAGAACTTTCTTAGAAAAACAGAACCACTTCATAATGAATGCACTCTCAACAATAATGGGTTAAGTCAAATTATATTTTATCAGTGCCAGCTAATGAGATCATCAGCTTCTGCTGGCATAAATGATCCTTCCCTGTCCGGTATTGTTTTGTATTAATTATAGATTGGTGAATTGCCATATCAATTCCATTGTTATATGGGGTTGTGTGGGGTTCTGAGTTTTAATTTGTAAACTGCCCAGAGTAGTGTTACCACTAAAGTGATGGTATACATATCAAATAAATAAATAAATTTATTTTGGTGTTTCGTCCCCTCTTCTTTTTATTTGTTTAAAATATTCCATGTAATGTTTTAAACTTTACTGTCCTTGCAAGGGTCCAAAATACCTATACACCCAGCCCGATATGTTCTAAAATGTATAAAGATCCATACATTCTAGAACATACTAGTACTAGGGTTCATTGTGCCCTAACACAATGGCATTAATTCTGATTGAAATTATTTTATCTCAGTGTAGGTCAGTGATCTCATAATTCATATTTACCACAAATGGTCTAATGAAAGCAAATATGCTATTGGATATAGTGACCAAAGTCCTGTCACTGAAAATGTATGCAGCAGAAGCTGTTGATGTCATCAATTGGCACTGGAAAATTTAATTTATATTAATTAAAAGCCTCCTATCCCCCCATTTTAGGTTTTAAGCTTCTCTGAACTCCCTTTGCCCCAGAGAGGAACAGGGCCTTGGGAGAAGAGAGTCTTTAATCACCTGAAATTGCCACCATATCATTGCTGGCAGTACCAATGCTTTTTGCCAATTAAAGTCTTCCCCTTTGTCCCAAGGCTCCAAGGGTTTCCCCAGGGCAAAAGAGAGCCCTGAGAAGCCTTGGAACCTAAAACACATGGATAGGAAGCTTTTGATAAATTTAAATTAAATTTGGCTAGTGCCAGCTGATATGGCATCAGCTTCTGCCATGTAACTTTATGCCAATAGTATTTTACACATTAAATTCTTCAGTTATGTTTAAACTATATACATTCTTGTTATTTTAAACTTCTTTGACTAAAAGGCTTTTGGGTAAATAATAGAAATTGGCATTACTTAAAAATTTTTAAGGGATTATTCTTTTCCATGGTTTTAACCCTATTTCTACTGAAACCAGTACCAAAGCTTTCATTGTAATGAAGAGATATTGATTTGAAAATATAAAATTATGTTTGTTTTTACTAGTCTGTAGTTTCTAAAATCACAGTTGGCAACCATTGAGATACTGAATTTACAAAAAAAAAAGAGAGAGAAACATTTCTTAACTTAAAGTTTAAGAATATCACGTTGGTTTATATATTTAGACGTTACGAGGAAGACATGTACTGGAGGAGGATGGAAGAGGAACAGCATCATTGGGATGACCGCCGTCGAATACCTGATGGAGGATATCCTCATGGACCTCCAGGCCCTCTTGGATTACTTGGCGTCAGACCAGGAATGCCACCACAGCCCCAGGGACCAGCTGTAAGTAACCTGAACAAAAATGAAAGCCTCACCCATGCTTGCCGAAAAGTGTGTGGAGTCCACATAAAATGTGGGGAAGACACTAGCCCCATCTCTCCGTTCTTGCTTTAATTACAGAAATGGAGCAGTTGAAAGACGAGGAAGTTGCTCAGTCTGGGTAGCCTCTCCATGTGAGTCAGAATATATGTTAGCTTATGTGTGGAGGCTACCTGGAGAGAACAGCCTCACCCTTTTTAGTCTGCTGCTTTTCTCTGATTAAGACAACAATGGAGGAAGGAGGACTAACATGCGTCCATCATCATAGTGTATGTGGGATTCACTTAACATTAAGTACACCTGATGGTTCTAGTCCATGAACAAAACAGACGCCAAAAACAATCTCCAGTGTTTAGTTGCAGTGGAATGTTTTCCTACAGGGAGGACATACCTCCTTACAGTGGGTTGTCCCACTCACTCACATTGATAGACAGGACCTTAAAACCATTTTTAAAAGCTCCTAGCTCCCTCTGATGGTGATGACAACCTGGGTATTCAGTCTTTGTTCTGTCTACACCTTGATAGCATCTTGTTTCTTCATCTTCTTCACTCACTTCTCTCACCACCACCACCACTTTGTACTGCCTAGCAACTGACTCTGTTCCACTCTGTGGGTATATGGGTAACTGCATTGGAATGGGAGCGCTTCTGAAGCCTGCTGTCCTGCCAGCAGAACACTGCCATTAGCGGTTGTTTGAAGCATCTAATACTGATTTGTTGTAAAGTTACCCTAGAACAGTTTGGGAATTATTCTCTACTTGAAAGCCTTACACCTGCAAACTGTGTTGATGGGCTAATTTTGTGGAGATGGCTGGTCATAAGAGCCTTATGAAGAGGCCCATTATGTCATGGATAAACTGCGGTACTGCAGTCAAAAACTCTGCTCACAACCTGCATTTGATCCCAACAGATTAGGTATTTGGCTTAAGGTTGACTCAGCCTGCCGAGGTCAGTGAATTGAGGAGCCAGCTCATTTGGGGGGGCGGCAATGTGTAGCCTGCATAATTAAATTGTGCTCTGGTCTCATAGTGCTTTAAGTGCTTTAAGCACTATGCTTTAAGCACTGTGAGACCAGAGCACACCAGACAGTGCTTTAAGCACTATAAGTTGGTATATACTGTATTTTTTCTGTGTATACAACCCCCCAATGTATAAAACAACCCCCTAATTTTGACCCTTGCCAGAGGCAGAGGAGCAGTTAATGGACAACTGCTCCTCCGTCTGCTGCTGCTGCCTCCACTGCCCACCCGATCACCTCCTCCAGTGTGACTGCCGGGGCTCACCTCCAGCTCAAGTCGCTGCCTTGTCCCCTGCCCTAAGGAGATGATCACTGGAGGAGATGATCCAGTAGGGGCAGCAGGAAGAGGCGCCCGAGCACGCGTGAGTGCTTGTTTGCCTCCGCTGCTGCCTCTGCCACCAGAGAGGACAAGGCGGCGACGTGAGCTGAGCCCACTAGTCCCACTGGAAATGGTGATCGGGCAGGCAGGGAAGGCAGCAGCAAGAGGCACCCGAGCACGTGTGAATGCTCCTTCGCCTCCATCTCCGCCTCCTTCTGCTGCTGCCTCAGCCACTGGAGAGGACAAGCCATGAGCTCTGGAAGAGGCAATTGGGCGGCGGCAAGAGGCGTCCAAGTGCGTGTGTGACTGCTTCCTTCAATGTACAAAAATGACACTCAATTTTCCTCTAATTATTTTAGGAAAAAGTGTCATTTATACACAGAAAAATACAGTAAGCAGCACACTATGCTCTCCTTTTTTCATAAGGGCCTATCAGTGTAGGATGTTGTAGGAGTCTAGTAGAATGGTTCAGTAATAAGGTGATACGTGTGTCTTTCTTGACCAACCTGAATATGTAGTATGTTCTCTCAAGAAACAGCTCAAGCTTTGTAAAAAATCCTTCCACATAATTTTCTGGCAATTCTTGGGAAGAGCCACCTATTCCCATCGAAGACCATAAAACACCACCTCGTGTCCAGGATGGAAATGATGCAATCCAATGTTCTAGAAGTGTGCTGCAAAGCTGTACCTAAGACTTCATGATACTAGTCCAACTCCTGGGTGTGATAGACTGTATACCCTGTGTGAGGTTTCATTCCAGATCTCTTCAGTGGTTGTTACTTACCTCATTAGAAGAACATAGCAAAACAGAAACATATGCCTCTCTTTATTCTGAGCCAAGTACAAGTCTCTTGAGTCCTTGCAGTAGTGCCTGAACAAGGGTAAATCCTCCTTGACTTCCACCAGGACTCAAATCATGATTGATGCAAGCCTTTTGGGGGGGTGGGTTGCACTCCTAGCTCATGGGAAGTGGTCAGCAGAGGAGGCCTCCCATAACATAGAGTTCTGGAATTCCTCCAGGACCACATTCAGGGACAGGTGGTACTGGGAGGATCAGCCAGTGTGACTGCAAAGGTCCACATCACTCATGGGTGAGTGTGACGTTTCAACAAGCTCCTAATGAGGGAAACGGATCAATTAATGTCTTGGGCTCATATCCCTAAGAGGCAGAGCATGTCCAGGGAATAGGGAACATACAAGTAGACTGGCTGAGCTGCATAGACTTGGATGGGTGGAGCCTCTCCAGTAGAGTGTTCCAGTCGATCTTAGTAAGATTTGTAGTGCCAGTTGTGGAACTTTTTGATTCACCCAAGAACATCAAGGTGAGTTGTTACTTCACCGGGTTTCAGACATTCGAGGCAGAAGGCATTGATTATTCATAAAGACACAATTATCCTGCATCTCAGGCCTTCATTTGTCCCAAAGATAAACTCTAGCTTTCATAGGTCGCAGGAGATGATACTACAGTGGTACCTCGCTTGATGACGTTAATTCGTTCCAGCGAAATCACTGTTAAGTGAAATCGTCGTCAAGCAAATTTTAAAAACCCATTGAAACGCATTGAAAACACTTCAATGCGTTCCAGTGGGCTAAATACCTCATCATAAAGCGAAGATCCTCCATAGGGCGGCCATTTTCCGTTGCCTGTATAGTGAGGAATCCATCCTAAAGCACAGCAGGGAGCCATTTTGCACAGCGGGCAGCCATTTTAGAGCCGCCGATCAGCTGTTTGAAAATCGTCGTCTGGCGAAAAATCTGTTCCCAAAGCAGGGAATTGATCATCGTGAAGCAAATTTTTCCTATTAGAACATCGTTTTGCAATTGCAAAAACCTCATTGTCAAGCAGTTTCGTCATTTAACAAGGTAATAGTTAAGTGAGGCACCACTGTACCTTCCTTTTGCCCACATTCTTTTAGGCCTCTCAAAAAGATTTGTCACAAGTCTGATGTAAGGTGGGCACTAAAAATATATCTCAAATGGCCTAGATACTTGAGGCAGACAGATGCCATGTTTGTGTCTTTCCAACCTTCCACCATGGGGAAAAATGGTTTCTCAGTCAACTATAGGTGCCTAAAAAGTTGTGACTGTTTGTGCTATCAGAGTTCTGGTTCAAGGCTGCTTGGGGCTATTGCTGCTCACGCCAGTATGAATGCAACTGCATCAGCCACAGATAGTACCAGGGTTCCTCTGAATGAAACTTCCATGGCAACCACTTGGAAGGTGCAGTTTTCCTTTATCAGACATTTACTGCGTGAACTGCTTTGCCTCAGCTAAGGTGGGGTTTGGTAGAATAGTTCTTAAAAAGGTAGTGGACCTTTCCTGATCGTAACTCAGAGCCTAGAGGACTTAAGTGAAACACTCCTTGGTCCCACCCTAAGATGTCAGGCTTTGGTAGATTCCATCTCTTGAAAATGTCCTCTTCTACTACAGGAAAGAGGAACACTAGTACTCGCGGTGTAACAGGCCACAAAGACAAAAATCATACTGTTTACTTTTAGCTAAGGATCTTCAAGTGATTCTTTGCAAAGCTACACAACTCATCCCCATTTGCTCTATGGTTGCACGTTTTAAACTCCTATATTCAGATACTATTAGGTTCTCATAGTAGTATCCCATGTTGAAGGAACTGAGAAAGAGGCAGAAACATAACCTCTGGGTGTGCAGTTTGGAAGAGAATAGACCTCTTAAATGTTTCAAAACAAGGCTCAGATGTTTGCAGAACTCATGTACAAATGCACAGGTAACCAGTTACAGGTAAGCACTCTGTACCCACTTGAAAACCAACTACAGGTGAGCAGCCTGATCTTTTTGAATTTGAATTGAACCATGACAGCTTCCCCAGGCCTAATCCTGATCACATTATTCACTTATTAGGGGAAGGAGTGTTTGTTCCACTTGATGAGCAGTTTTGTGGAAGACGGATGCCAACTGTTTCTTTGTTTTTAAGAAATCTGATATGGTATATGAGTTCTCTTAAGTTTTTGTCTTCATTAAAGTGTGGTAATTTAAATAAAATAGTGAAGAACAGAAATTACTGAAACAACTTATCTGGGAACATAAATGAATTGAAATATTTTTCTGTGTCTTTAGCCCCTGCGTCGGCCAGATTCATCAGATGACCGTTACGTAATGACCAAACATGCAGCTATCTATCCAACTGAAGAGGAGCTTCAGGCAGTCCAAAAGATAGTTTCTATCACTGAACGTGCACTGAAACTTGTGTCTGACAATATGACTGACAGTGAAAAAACTAAAAGCAAGGAAGGGGATGACAAAAAAGAGGGCAGTAAAGACAGGTATGTTTTGTTGTCAATGTGTTATACGTCATTTGGTTTGTGACAAAGATAGTTATCATCTATCGATGTGTTTAAAAACAAAATAATATCTCTTCAATGTTTGCTTCTTAAAGTTGGTTTAGTCTGAGGGCTCTCAGTTTCCACAGTCTTCAAAATCTGCCCAGAAATCCTTATTTTGTGACCAGAATGATTTCGCTGTGTTTGTCTGTATAATACTCTCCTGTTGCACAAGTTTTCACTTGAAACAGCCATAAACTACATTATGGCAACAGCAATTGCCCTTTTGGTGCAATGAAAAAATGGTAGCATACAGAATTCTTAAAGCACTCCACGGTTCCTCTCTTTGGCTAGGTTTGTCATGTTGTTGATAGTGGAGACGAATGTAGTCCAGGGACATCACCTGATGCCAGAATTAGCTATTCATTCAACAAGCTATTAGTTCACTACAATTTTTATTTGCTCCCTGTCCCTGTGATTATGATCTGAATTAACTCAGAATGTGGCAGGAGATTAAAGACAAGTAAAAGAAAGTACTTCTTCACACAATAGATAACTGGACTGTGAATATGCTGCCACAAGATGAACCCCAACTTGAATAGCTTTAAATTTACCAGGGAAAAGGCTATTAATGGCTGGTGTTCCTTACTGGCTTTTACTTGCTACCTGATATGTGTGCAATATCAGAGGAATTTTGCCTAAATACCTGCTATTTTTCCTTGTCTCTGCATCATTTAATGGGTGTGCACCTCTGCAGTACTACAGTTTGGAAGCTTCTACATAAAATTTATCTATCACATATTTATGAGCAGGCTTCCTCAAGTTCTGTTTTGTCACCCACAGCAGCAGCACGTAGTAGAAAATCTGTCTCTCTCTTTCTCCTTTGAATGTCAATTTTTTCAGTGTATCTCTAACAAGAACAAACAAAATTGGAGCACTCATCTAAAATCTTTTCTTCCTGAGAAAGCTATCTCTGCTGTAGATAGCACACCAGAAATGCAGAGGGATCCATAGGATCCTCCTCCTGCTGATGTCAGCTTTGCAGTGTACCTCATCCTCATCTACCTCAGCATTGGTAGTGGTAGCAATCTCAACAGTGATCCTTTAGGCCAGCATGAACAAATCAAGGTAGGAAAAAAGATATCAAAGCCCTCATGCAGCGGCGCCTTGACATACAAACTTAATCCATTCCAGAAGATGGTCATAACTCAAAATGGTCATAAATCGAAGCACCATTTCCCACAGGAATGCATTGAAATGCGATTAATCTGTTCTGGCCGAAGAAAAAAATCACCAAAAAACAAAACTAAACACTGCAAGACCCGTCGGAAATGTGATTAATCCGTTCCGGCTGAAAGGGGGGGGAGAAAAGCAAGCAAACCATGCAAGACCCTTCAGAAATGCAAAAAAAGAAAAAAGAAAAAAGCAAAGCAGAAAGCAAGCAAAACCATGCATGACCCATCAGTAATGCAAAAAAAGCAAAGCAGAAAGCTAACAAACCGTGCAAGACCCATCAGTAATGCAAAAAAGCAAAGCAGAAAGCAAACAAACCGTGCAAGACCCGTCGGAAATGCAAAAAAAAAAAAAAGCAAAGCAGAAAGCAAGCAAATGCTGCAAGACCCATTGGAAATGGGGGGGACTCCAAAAAGTAAACAAACCCTCCAAGACTCACCGGAAATGGGGGGAAAAAAAAACCAAACCCAAGACCAATCACAGCATAGAAACATAATCCACCATCCAGCACAAAACCACGCTGCAAAACCCATCCAGAAAAGTTTTTAGAAAGCAGAAAGCAGCACCTTACCTTACCAGGCAGTCCGAAGCCGCCTCCGATTGCACTCTAACCGTTGGGGCGAAAGAGCTACAAAGAAGCAGCCTCTTCGCCTGCCAACGGTTAGCAATTTGAATTCCCTGCCTTTTTCCCCTGCCTTTTTTTGGTTGTAACTTGAAGCTCCGGCTGCAGGTCGAAGCAAAATTCTGCAGCCAGAGGTGGCTGTAACTCGAGATGGTTGTATGTCGGGACATTCGTAAGTCAAGGCACCACTGTATCTTTCTAAGAAACAGAAAAAGATGCATAAAGACATCAAAGTGTTTGCAGTTGATATCACTGAGGTGGAAGTGATTTCTGAGTATCCACCACCAAAGATCCTTAAGGCTTAAACTGCCTCTCTGGCCTTAGTCCAACATCAGTTGTTTTCTGAGACACACATCCTTGACGATGTCTGAAGAGAAACACAAGAGGAGTCAGTCTTATCTTAATCCCTCAAGCACATTGTTACCAAGTGAACTTGGTCACTTTGAATGTTACCCTAAATTGGGCATGTCAGCTCTCACTTTCAATATTCTCTGGCATCTTCATCACTCTTTTAGGGCTTTGGAGGGTAGAAGGTACTATGGCGGTTCTCAATATTGTACATTTCAGTTTTGATTGGTAGTGTCTGATCCACAGTACCGATTTGTATAATCTTCGTTACCCCCTCTTGCCACTCACAGTTTCATAACCAAAATGGCTGCAGCAACTCCCATAGCAGTCATGCTTCCACTGCCATCAGTTGACTTCATCTGTACTCTACACTGAGAGGATATTCATGAAACTATTATTTCACACCCATCTCTTGATTCTGATACTGATTTAATAAGCTTTGCCCAACCACTTTGACAATGACCAAACACTTCTCTTGATGTTGAAAGACTACATTTCCAATGCTGAATTGTTAGTAAAGATAGTAACACATTTGCAAATTCCTTAAAAGTATAAGACCAACACCATTTCCCATGAAAATTCTGGTCATCTTGGTGATCCAGACTTTGGGTAATACCACTGTGGCACTTCCCATTTTATTTTCATTGATGAATGCTATCAAGAACACATTGTATCTCATTAGATTTAAGGTTTTTGTTGAGTTCTGCATTATATCTTTGAGTTGCAATCCAGACAACTGTTTTTCAACTCTTTTACTACTGTATTGTTAGCTGGCAAAAAAAAATTGTCCTCTGTACCTCCTGATAAAGAATGTTTGTTGGATCTCATTGGTAGAAAGATGTAGTCAGGTTCTCCAGCTCCATAAATTGTCAGTCAATATGCTTATTTTTGGGAGATATCCTGCAGTCAAACAAGGATTGGTCATGGCTACCTTGAAGCTGCATTTCTCCTTTTCGTGTAAGATAAACACCTCTAGATGTTAGCAGCTATCATTTGCTCATGAGGATTGAAACTATACAGGGAAAAAACTGCTCTGCAATGTGCAAAGGGAAAACTGCTCCTCTCTTCAATATCTATGGTTTATTGCTACTCCGTCTTTACATCATCCAAATTTTGCATAGAGATTCACACACATGCTGCAGATGCATGCAATTTAGGTAATGCTCAGCTTCTATCTAGAAGGTTCTAAACTGTGGCTTGCACAGACCCATATATGTGAATGCATAAATAAAGAGTCACTCAGAACACAGACATTATGGGTTAACCACATGTTTTTTATATCAAGCATTAATTGCACATTGCTGTTGTTTTTTATGTTTTCTCTATGGGCTTATTTATTTATTTATTTATTTATTTATTTATTTATTTATCAAGCTTCTAGACTATCCGACTTAGTGAGAGACTACTTGGGCCAGTTTACATTAAAAAAAAAACAGAATGCTTTCACTAGCTCTTTCCTTGGCCACAGTGATATCAGAATGTCCCATGAGATGGATTTGTGATCTAATCTAGTTGTGTTCTTACATACTGAAACTGTACTGTGGTATATGTGCAAATTCACATATTGCCCTACTCTGATAAAAGATTAGCTCTAGGATATTACATGTGGAGAATTTTTGTGGAATCTTGTTTTCTTAGAGTGATGATTAAGGTTTGAAATACCTGCTTCTTAGGAAGTCTTTTCCCCCCACACAGAGCTTTGAAAGGAGTCTTACGAGTGGGAGTATTAGCTAAGGGATTGCTTCTCCGTGGGGATCGAAATGTCAACCTTGTCTTACTTTGTGCTGAGAAACCCACTAAGACATTGCTTAATCGCATTGCTGAAAGTCTGCCCAAGCAACTTTCTGTACGTATGCCCTTGAATGTTGATCTGTATTTTTTGTAAAGCCCTAAACTAGGATTGTGTTAGATATCTTCAGTGTACTATTTTACTTCAAAGCTGTTGAATTAGGTATGAATTATTTTTATAATGACAAGTGCAGATTTACTTGAAACAACATATTTTAGCATGTCTTGTCTTCAAACAGGACAACCATCTAGGGCTTTAGCCAGGAGAATTGTACTTTGTGTGTGTTTGTCTTGAGAAAGAGAGCATATTTTCTTCCACTGTGGCATATAATGCTAAAAGATCCAGTTTTCTATCCCAGTGTGGAGGCAAGCAGGCCAGGGTTGTGGAAATTTGGGACAAATATCCCACTTCTTCAGTATCTGGTATCTTAAGAAAAAGAGGGTTTTAACTCCAGAAGGATCATATTGTGTACATGAGCTTGAAACTAATATATGAAAAAATGAACCAGTGTTTGGAAATTAGAGTAGACTGTTATAGCCCGTAATTTTGGTCAACAGTAAACTAAAATAAGAAACCTTTACATTAATCATATGCAGGAGTTAGAAATATTCTTCTGCTATACAGTGGGGTCTCGACTTATGAACTTAATCCGTATTGGAAGGCAGTTCTCAGGTCGAAAAGTTCTTAAGTCGAATCTGCATTTCCCATAGGAATGCATTGAAAACCATTTGATCCGTATCTGCTCTTTTCCGTCCATACAAACTAATGGGAAGCTGCTATTCCGCCTTCTGCCACTAGAGGGGGATATTTTTTCTTATTTTCCTTTTAACCTAAGATGACTTAGCTTTAAAAAAAAAGGGAAAAAAAGAGTTCGTAACTCGAATCTAAGTTCGTAAGTCGAGTCCATATATTCCTATGAGAGCGGTTCGTAAGTCGAAACGTTCATATGTCGAGCCGTTCGTAAGTCGAGATCCCACTGTATATCTGTGAAGAGTCTCAGTCACTTAGGTGTGGTTATCTGGAAGCTGAGTCATGGCAACTGGACTTTTTTCTTGTTAGGTTGAAACGTTTTGCTACTCATCCAAGTAGCTTCTTCAGTCTACTTGGACTGAAGAAGCTATTTAGATGAGTAGCAGAATGTTTCAACCTAACAAAAAAGAAGTCCAGTCACCATGACTCAACGTCCAAATTCTTCTGCTATAAAACTAGAAAAATAAGAACATTAAAGGTCAATGATACGGATATGTCATTCATGTTTTTGTTTGGTGGAAGGGACTCCAAATCCCATAATTCTCCTTTCTGGAACTTCTGCCTGTCAGATCCACACTTAAATTGTGTGTTCCTAGAGGAGGACTGGGCTGGATGGCATCATTGGCTTGGATAAGTGGAATTCATTAAAAAAATTATCCCACCTTTTGTTTTGGTCCTCTCCATTGCTGGAATATGGTCCCAAGAATTTCTCTGGATTTGACTATGAAAGCGGTTCCCTATCTTTAGTACAAGATATAAGTGAATTCCCACTATATTAAGTCTCCAGATATTAACAGCCATTCTCTTTATGTGTATGAAAGTTTAGTGGATACTTTATATTTTTTCCTGTCTAGGTAATAAGTCCTGAGAAATATGAAATAAAGTGTGCTGTACAAGAAGCAGCAATCGTCTTGAATTCCTGTGTGGAACCAAAAATGCAAGTGACTATCACGTTGACATCACCAGTGATTCGGGAAGAGAACATGAGGGATGGAGGTTCGAAATCAGTTAAAAGATGTTTTATTTTAGTTGACTTAAGCATTCTTACTGTTCTAAGACAGTATAAAGTGCTGGAAGGCAACATGCTGGCATGTGATATGCATTTAATGTTAATTCATTCATCAGTCCTGCTAGAGTATAATTTCAAAAACACTTAATTCTTATTTCAGATTTGATTACTGTAACCAATAACCTCAGATTTCTGGAAAAGATAGTAATCTTTAATTATGCAAAACACCATTTGTTTGTCAAAATAAGTGCTATTGTGGCAAGTGTTTACAAGCTGATCATACCAAAAGAGTACCTTCCTATAGAAGAAATTGCATGAAAACGATCATACTGTATATGTGAAACTAGATCAGTATAATCTGGCTATCTGTAATATAATGTATTTAACTGTACAGTTGACTTTCAAGTTCAAAGTGATTCTGTCTGCTTGGAAAAAGAGGGAGTTTTTTTCCAGTTTTATGAGGTTTGTATTTGATCTGGAGCACAATGCATGGAACTCCTGGTATTGAAAATAGTGTTTTAATTGAAAAATATAAGTGCAATGTATGTTATAGTAAAGTGGGATAACTAAGGTCTGTTAACATAGATCCTGGACTTCTAAAACCAATATTTATTTATGTGCTGTACAATCCTACTTGTGCCAGCAGTGTTGCTGTATGATTTCTTCTTTAACTCTTAGAAAGCTACACATTATTAAGCTAGCAAGCATGATAATTTAATGTTGCCAATATGTTGGCTCTACTTATGGGTTAGATAAAATGAACTTTGTTTTCTTTCATATTTTGTTTGCAAAAAGTTTATTTTGATAGCTACTGTAGCATTGTTTGCTAGCAATCTATAGTTAAAAATCTAAAATATGTTAAAATTGTTGATAGTAGGTAGAGATGTCAGGGAAAGGAGTGTGTATGTGAGTGTGTGAGAGTGGATATACACATAGATGCAAATAGGTAGTGAATTCTCATAATTATTATTTTGGTATTTGAGTAATGGCTTAAATTGTGTGTGTGTGTGTGTTTTAAAGTATAATCACTCTAGAGGCACATTTTGTTCAAAGCTTTTTATTTAAAGTGAACCAAGGTTTAGGATAAATATCCATAAGCTTTATTTCAGGTTATTTAATTCTCTGTATGTGCTATATACCATTGGACTTTGCATTGTGGTACAATGCAATTCCTTTGCTTAATTATCATGGCTTCAATTTATTTATAAAGAACAAGCTGGCATTTTGTGATATACTACTTGGAAAGATTTGGCCAGGAAAAAACGGGAAAACATTACTGATAGGAAATCACACCAGCTATTATAAACATGAGTTTGGCACCTTTCCACAGTGGTAAAATAAATTGATTTTGTCATTGCTGGAGTGTTTGAACTCTGAAGAAGTAAGTTCTCTGCCATTGAAAGAAAACAAAGCTCTACTTTTGTCTGACCCAAAACTTGATTAGAGTTGCCTTTCTAAGTTGGATTCACTTGCTAAGTATTACTTTGAGAATAAGCAGAGCTTTTATTTTGAGTAATTTCTTCAAGACACTGAGCAGCTTTAAAAAATATGCAAAAAACCACAAAATGCTTAACCTCCGAAATGTGTACAAGGTGATCTTTAACTGCCAATTTGCAGTGAACAAGGCTTTATAATGTTGCTTATTTGCTGCAAAAATAGAAAGATGGTTATTAAAATGTTAAAAAGTCTTTTATTGCAGGTGGTATTGCTCGGTGTCTTAACATGGTTGATGGAATCTTAGCTCGCTTTTGGGGGTTGAATTCAGATGGCAAGGAAGGCTTTGCTGGAAGAAGCTAATTTTAAGTAAAAATGTATGATCATTGGTAGAGTTTAATCTTAATGTAGTTTTATTCAGTTACACTCTTGTGTAACAGTATTTACAAACTGAAGTGGGGAGGAGAAGGTAAACACAAAACTGTTTATTATGTAGGAATTTCATTTTGCAGTTTTGTGCGTTTAACAGCAAATTTAGTGAATTTACTCTGGCTATAATAGTAGAGATGTTCTAACTAGTGCTGTGGAATATGTTTCTTCAGCAATTGTATCTCTATATGTTTTTTATCCTTACCTTATGAACCCCGGTCCAAAGCCTTCTAACAGAGACAATTGAATCCTATCAGAGATTGCTGCCAAGACATCGGAAGGATTTTTGACCAAGGTTTTCTAAAGCTCAATGTCACACCTGCCATATTTGAACCAAGGGGGTTTGGTTGCATAGTCCTAGCATTTACTGTTTTTTGTGTTTTGTCTTCTTCTTTTTTCCACTTCTTGTCTTTGTCTCTTTCTAGAATTAAGCAGTGTTCACACTAAGCTTTGAAACTGTTGACAGGGAAATACTGAATTTGAACCTGGAATTTAAAGACTATAGTATACCTGTTGACTATCTAGTTATGAAATAGTGTGGACACAGCATGTCTCATTTAAGATTAACCCCTTATTTCTAGAATACAACAAAATGTTCAAAAAATGGTTGGAGCTAACAGGGTATTGGGGATTTGATTTATTTATTTAGGAATAATTTTTAAGGGGTTAATCCACTTGGGAGTCTTAAAAACAGATGCAAAAATCCACATGTAGGAAAGCTGCTTTAATGGATATCCAGCCCAGATGTCTTCCCTTTTTTCCTAGCTGCTTTGGCACCTTCTGATGGCTTCAGGTTTCAAGGTTGATTCATAATGAGTACAACAGCTCTACTGAGGTCAATGGCAAAACTACCATTAATTTTAATGGAGCTAGATCACATAATTAGTCTTGCTAATTATATGTGGATCACTCTTCATCATTGCTTCTATTTATTTTTTAAAATAGTTCTTTGAAATGCAGTTATTTAATACAAGTTTTTTTTAAAATGAAACCAGTGATGATGAATCTGGAGCCATTAAAAGTATTTATATAAAGTCACAATTGACTTGATGACACAGCTGTTATATATAAGAAAAAATGCTGGAATTCATCAAAGAGGTTGTTCCCACAAGCTGTATTAAGTGTAATAAGCCCTATTTTACTTTAACTGTGATAGTCAAATGCATCAGTTTACCAAATCATACTGCAGACCTTGGCCTCAGTTAACTCTTAAATGTTACTGTACTTTTCCTTTATATATCTATAATCCAAACATCTTCTTTCATTTGCTTTTAAATCTCTCACTGTGATTCATTTTTAATTTTGCTTATTGGTTATAGTCCATGTAAAAAATTTATAAATCCCAAGTACAAATTTTGTAAATCCCACTGGTAAAATATTCATATAATCAAATACAAAGAATTTCCTATGATAGTTGAACAGTTCAGACACAGCATTGTAGATACATTTGAAACACTCTGTACACATAGCAAGTGTGGCATAAATTCAGGTTGATACGCCCTCTTGGGCCATTTCTCATCATGTATATTTGATACCTGACCTTCAGGCCTGATCAGCTAATCCCTGGGTTATGTCCTTTTTCTAGTTGATGTGTCTCATAAGTCTTTGATTTGCTATTACAGTACTAGTATGTTTGATTACATTAGACTGCATTTCAGTGTTCAGTTCTGTCTGCTGAGTATCCAAGACAAAATCTGATTGGCATTATTCCTCATGGCACATTCAGTGTTAATTGTAACAGCAAATTTATTTTAGCAGAACATTTTAAAAATAGCTAGAAATACCCTTTATTGATGATAGACAGTTATGAAATCAGAGGTAGTTTAAACAATTCACTGCAGAAGTTATACCTGCCCTATAGTTTGACACAGTGACTATAACTAACAAAATCCTTATTGAGAAAATATAAATTTACCAGATTCAGTGAGGTTTTCTTTCTTCAATATTACTATTTCTTCTGCCTGTGGTTTTGGGTTTTCCTTTATTTCTTCACTCACTGAGACCTTTTTCTAGTTCTCTTTTTGTATTCTTCTGGATGAAATTGGGATGGATATACATGACATGCACCTTGATACAGTAGGAGCCCAGAAAGTAAGAAATATGAAAATTTACAGATATGTCACTTGTAAATTTACATGGATTTTCATATTCCTTCAGAATTTATAAAACCAAATAATCTGGACTGTTTATATCAACATATTTTACCTCACTTATTGTGAGGTATTCTAGTGCATTATGAGTTTTGAGTAAATGACAAGAATTTTAATCCGTTAACTAGGACCACGTCTAAGGTAGCATGTGGCCGTTTTAACATGTCAAAGCAAACAAAGGGCACAATCCACTGGGAAGTTCTCCTGCACAATTTTCATTAAAATGAATGAGAGCTAAATGTAGGAGCTCATTCATTTCATTGGGGCTTGCACAGGAAAACTTCACAATAGATTTTGCTCATGGTTTGTTGTAACTTTTGCTTCATTCAAGTGGATTTTTGTGTTCCTTCTGTCTTGTGTTTCCTGTGCTGGTGCACTGTGTCCAACCATTCTTCCTTCGACATTTTAACTTCAGGGGAAGTTCATTTTTCCAGAGGAGTGTTTTCCCCCCAAATACAGTAGATGGGCAAAAAATGAGACCAAGAGCTAACCTTATACAGTATAGTGCTCTTGATGTCTTCCATATTGGGCTCACAGAGTTCATACATTAAGGAATATTGCTGAATACTAATACATTGAAGACAGGGAATACAATATAAATGGCATGTGTGACATGGAAGCTCTTTTAAGAAAGTGTCTTGCTCACCTGGTCAAACACCCATTCCTCACTGCATTTTGCCAATTCAATCCATTTTAGATGTAACCTCGGGTATGGTGAAAGACCCACCGGACGTCTTGGACAGGCAAAAATGCCTTGACGCTCTGGCTGCTCTACGCCACGCTAAGTGGTTCCAGGTTCGGAACATCATTTTACTTTCTTCTTGTAGCCTTATGAGAGAGAGGGAGTGGCTCAGTTGTTCAGTTGGATGTTAAACTATGCGGGGGGGGGACAAAATCTAAGGTTGCCAATAGTAAATATATATGTACATATATATATATAAATTTAAAAGACTAGGGGGAAAATTAATTTGTCTTGGAAGACCTGTATAAAGAGCTGTTTTATGCAGTTCCTGCCAATTTGACATAAGCATTTTTTCTGGCCATTGAGATAGTAGCGAAGTTGAAAGTTGACTCGCTTTGGGGGAATCGTATGTTTTTGTATTTGTAATGTATTCCATAAGGCTGCAGAGTAACTTTGCTTTAAATAACAGAATGTGTGTTTAAAGCTTTGTGTTCTAGGTGAAAGACTTCTACTCTTTATTTCTATAAGCTTATTAAGTGTAGGGAATGAAAGGTGGGAAACTATTTGGTTCAGTGACTTTGCAGTAAAGCAAAGGCACAACGAAGAAACCAAACTGATTCCCATAGCCTTTCAGTCTCTCTACTTGCTAGCTCTTTACTTTTGTATTTGTATTATAGGAAGATAATTGTACTTGCTGCATCATAGGTCAAAGTGTGCAGGAACTCAAGAGATATTAGTCTTGTATAAACTGTGCACCTTGACTTGTTAAGTTACTAACCTTGACATAAAATGCTTCTGTAAATGGCAGCTCCTGGAATGTTTACAAATGGCTTGTTTCTTCTCTGTATCTGAGCTTCCATTGAACAGTGGTGTTTTAGTTTTTCTAAGAGGCCTCTTCTCCAGTCAGACCAGGATTGATTAACTTGATTTTGTGTTGCTCTCAAGGCTAGAGCTAATGGTCTGCAGTCCTGTGTCATTATCATACGAATTCTACGTGATCTCTGTCAGCGAGTTCCCACTTGGTCTGATTTTCCAAGCTGGGTAAGTAGCACTTTGAAGCCACTTATTGTTACTAGTGAAGTATCAGATTTCCACTGCTGTTTTTGCTTCTTCAAATGCCCTTGATGCTAACATCAGTATACAACATTAACTTAATTTACTTTCTTTCTCTGAAGTGGCTAATTTGTTTTCAGAAGTGAAAGGATCAATCAGATGAGGACAAAGCAAAATATTTCCATGTGGGTTTTTGTTGGTGGTGGTGGTTGGGTTTTTAAAAAAATATTGCATGGGTTTTTATTTTTGGTAAAGACATGTCTTTGTGAGAGAAAGAAAGAGAAGAATTATTTTCTCAGAATTGTGTACTACATTCCCTACCATGTATTTGAACTTTAGGGAGTGTGTGCAGAAGGAGCTCACAGGCTGCTGTTACATAGCAGCTTACAGCAATCTCAGACAAAAGTTGGAGGAAGTCTCTAATTTATACCGGTCCCCTAAATTGCATATCCATATAGTTCCAGATGGTCCCCTGATTTTTAAACAATTATTTTGGAAATCAGTGATTTTTAAATCAATTGATAAAACATATTGATTAAAAAAATCAATAAGTTTGATCAAAACCTATTGATTTTTAAAATTTAAATAATCAAAAGTCATTTTTTAAATTTTACACTGATTTTAATTATGATTTAAGTCAGGTTGATTTAATTTATTTATTTACAATATTTTTAGCCCACCTTTCTCTTTAAAAATAACCCAAGGCGGATTACGTAACTGTAAGACAACATTATGGCTAAAAACAATGTACTGTATAGAGATATTAAAAAGAAACAAATATCATTCTGAGAAATGGAAAACACAAGCAATACTAAAAACACATTCAAAGCAGTAATGCCAAACAATCCATTTAAAAATCCCATGCCCCTTATTGAGGGAAAAGTTGCTTGAACAGAGAGGTCTTGGCATGCTTGGTCAGCAAAGATGGAGCCAGTCTGGCCTTCTGTAGCAGTTCCAAAATCTGGGAGCAGTAGCAGAGAAGACCCTCTCCTGTATCACCTTCAAACCAGCAGTGAAGGTGCTGGGACCCTGAGTTGTAGTATGGAGGGGCTGAAATCTTTATTGTTCATGTTGAATTCCACTTTGATCAAAACCTATGATTGTAAAATGAGGAATAGAGATCCACAGAACACACCAACTTGTTCATTGTATAACTTTATTTCATTAGTAGTTGTGCTTCTAGCTTTCAAAGCACTTGAGCAAATTAAGTGTGGGGGTTTTTTTTTTCGTACTACAGACAAGAGCTGAAGAAAATGACTGCTTTGCCAGAGCTTAAACCAGGTTTAGCATAATTTGTAAAGTTGCTTCCAGCAAGATCCTACTATATACAGGACATTTTCTCTTATTCTTCAGTCCCCTACACCTCAGCATTTCTGTAATAATAGATCCTTTCTTGCACACTTCCTCAAAAAAAGTACTGTTGTTTGATCCATGGATTTTGGCAAACCATAAAGCCAATGACTTTAAAAATACCTCCAAGCAGTGGAGGCTATTGACTGATTTTGCAGGGGCAGTTCCTCTGATCTGGATTTTATTCCAAACTTTAAAGGGGAGAAGGGGTGTGAGAGAGAGATGCGCATTTCAATCAGCCTTTAGTCCTGCTTATGTGACAGAGACAACTTTAATCATCACCTATGCTGGGAACTGATGGGAGGAGAGTGTGTCTGTTGGGTCTGCTGGACTTTTTAGCAGCTTTCAGAAGTATCATCAACTGTGGTGTCTCTCTAGGATGGGACTTGAAGGTACTTGGAGTGGATCCAGTCCTTCCTGTTGAGGCTGTCTTAGAATGTGGTCCTGTTCAACACTTTGGCCTTTAACCTGTGATGTTCCTCAGGGTTCTGTTTTGTCCCCCATTGTAGGTGATCACGGAGCAAAAGGAAAACTAATGATGTGGGTGATCACAGACAATAGGAAGGCAATTACCCTTTAGAAAAATTGCAAAGAATTTGACAAGCAGATATCTGAACCAGCAGAGCCTAAAGGCAACACCTTGAGAACACTTTAATTAACTTATCAAGCGTTACATTGTATGTTCTGAGAATTTAAATAGGATACAGTACTGGTTACCTAATTGCCACTAGGATTGGCTGGAGAAAGTCTTTGAACTTATGCTCTAACTTTAAGAAGAAAGGCAGAATGAGAGGTCACCCGCCTGCTGGGCTGCTGCTGCTTCTCTGCCAGGAGAGTTTGCTCTCACTGTAGCAGATAATAACTAATGGCCTTGGGCAGGGTTTTCCCACACCCCATGCTATTCAACACATACGTGAAACCACTAGGAAACATTGGAAGTGTTGGAATTTGGTATCACCTGCATGCAAACGATGCCCAACTCTCTCTCCTTCCTGACTGATTCTAAGAAAGATATGTCTGTTCTAAACCAGTTTTTGGTAAAGGACTTTGTTGTTGTTGTTTAGTCATTAAGTCGTGTCTGACTCTTTGTGACCCCATGGACCAGAGTGCGCTAGGCCCTCCTGTCTTCCACTGCCTCCCGGAATTGGGTCAAATTCATGTTGGTAGCTTCAGTGACACTGTCCAACCATCTTGTCCTTTGTCCCCTTCTCCTCTTGCCTTCACACTTTCGAAACATCAGGGTCTTTTCCAGGGAGAGTTCTCTTCTCATCAGATGGCCAAAGTATTGGAGCCTCAGCTTCAGGATCTGTCCTTCCAGTGAGCACTCAGGGTGTGATTTCCTTCCAAATGGATAGGTTTGATCTCCTTGCAGTCCAGGGGACTCTCAAGAGTCTCCTCCGGCACCACATTTCAAAAGCATCAATTCATTGGCAGTCAGCCTTCTTTATGGTCCAGTTCTCGCTTCCATACATCACTACTGGAAAAAACATAGCTTTGACTATGCGGACCTTTGTCGGCAAAGTTCTATCTTTGCTTTTTAAGATGCTGTCTAAGTTTGTCATTGCTTTCCTCCCAAGAAGCAGGTGACTTTTAATTTTGTGGCTGCTGTCACTATCTGCAGTGATCATGGAGCCCAAGAAAGTAAAATCTGTCACTGCCTCCATATCTTTCCCTTCTATTTGCCAGGAGGTGATGGGGCCAGTGGCCATGATCTTAGGGTTTTTTTTATGTTGAGCTTCAGACCTTTTTTCCACTCTCCTCTTTCACTCTCATTAAGAGGTTCTTTAATTCCTCCTCACTTTCTGCCATCAGAGTGGTATCATCTGCATATCTGAGGTTGTTGAGATTTCTTCCAGCAATCTTAATTCCGGCTTGGGACTCATCCAGTCCTGTCTTTTGCATGATGTATTCTGCATATAAATTAAATAAGCAGGGAGACAATATACAGCCTTGTCGTACTCTTTTCCCAATTCTGAACCAATCACTTGTTCCATATCCAGTTCTAACTGTTGCTTCCTGTCCCACATATAAATTTCTCATGAGATAGATAAGGTGGTCAGGCACTCCCATTTCTTTAAAAACTTGCCGTGGTTTGTTGTGGTCAGCTAGATGATGATAAACAGACTGAAACTTAATCCAGATAGGATAGAGGTGCTACCGGTCAGTTGTAAGGCAGATCAGGGAATATTTCTTACCGTATTTGCCGGCGTACAAGATGACTTTTTGGCCCTGAAAAACATGCCTCCAAGTGGGGGGGTCGTCTTGTATGCCGGGTGCATGTCCAGCAAACCCTCCTCTCCCAGCGAAGTCACTTACCTGGTAATAAGACCAAGGACAGCAGCTCCTAGCCTGGGAACAGCCTGACTCTAGCGCAGAACAGCTGACTGTGGGGAACAGCAGAGAGGCGGCAGCCATTTTGAGATGTGACCACATGGCTGCTGCCTCTGCAAAATAGCTGCCGTCTCTCTGCTGTTCCTTCTTCCAGCAAACCCTGGCTCTCTCCAAAAAGGAACCAAAAGGGGCAAAAGGAACTCTCCCTATGATGCAGCCAAAGCAGAATCACGCATGCGGAAGAGGGGGTAGTCTTATACAGCAAGTATATAACAAACTCTACATTCTGAGTGGGAATGTTGGGGATGGTCTTATACACCCAGTCGTCTTATACACCGGCAAATACGGTATTTGTTTCTTTTATATGCTGCCTTTCTCCTAATAAAGGGGACTTATAGTAATACACAATATTAAAAGGAGCAGAATTAAGAACATAAGTTAAAGATTAAAAAGCAATTAAACTACATGTTAATTAAAATACAGTTGAATAATTAAAAATAATATTAAAAAAATAAATTCATGGATCCAAACAGAAGAGATGGGTTGTCAGTAGAGATGGGAGTATTCGTATGCAAACATGAATATCCCCGCACAGGTAGAAATAATGACGGTTATTTCCACTCACAATTTCGCCGCTGGCGCAAGCTTGCCATACCTTCCTATTGCACCGTTGTCCACAGTCGATTACCCAGTCCTGGCAGAAGGCAGGATGACAAGCCTCTCTGCTAGGTCGGAGAATGGCTTATCCATTGCAGAGAACAGCATGATAGGAAGCCTCCGAGGAGCCAGTGGCAGTGGCAAAATCATAAGTGGACCCTTGTTATTTCCACCTATGTGGGGATATTCGAATACCCCCATCTCTAGTTGTCAGTTGTCGGTGAAAGGTTAAAAGGGCCAGAGCCAGAAACTGAACTTGTGCTGAATGGGGTTATTCTGTTCAAGAACAGTCGGGCTCACACCTTGGGTGTTAGTTACTGGATTCATCTCTGAGTCTGGATGCTCAGTTTTAGCCATGGCCATTAGTGCATTTGCACAATCAAAACTGATGCCCCAGCTGTGCCTATTTCTGTGGATGTCTGATTTGGCTGCAGTAACACATGTCTTATTTACATCCTGCTGAGATTACTGTGATGTACTCTGGGGCTGCCTTTGAACATGGTTCACAAACTTAAAGAGGATTCAGAATGCTGCAGCCAGGCTGCTAACTAGGGCCAGTTACAGGCACTATATCATTCCTCTAACATACAGTAATGGTTTCACCAGCTGCCTCTGTTTCCAGGCCAGGTTCGGAGTGTTCATTGAGACAAAACAGTTTTGCTACATGAAGTATTGTATGTCCCCTGATGAACCTTCTTAGTTCCTAAGATCTTCAGGGAAGGCCCTTCTCTTGGTGCCACTGCTTTCACAGGAATGTCTGGTGGGAATGTGAGAGGGGGCCTTCTCTGTGTCTACTCCAAGGCTGTAGAATGCCCTTCCTTGGGAGGCTAGGTTGGTGCCCACCCTCTTGTCCTTTCAGTGACAGATGAGGACCATCTTTTTTTAGATAGGCTTTTAACAACTACCGTATTTTTCGCTCCATAAGACACACCTTTCCATAAGATGCACCAATTTTTTAGGAGAAGAAAACAGGAAAATATAATCTATTTTCTTCGCTCCATAAGACGCACAGACTTTCCACCCCTGTTTTGTGGGCGGAAAGTGCGTCTTATGGTGCGAAAAATACGATAATTGGTTAGTTTTTGATCTTGAGTGCTGGACAATATTGTTACTTTACATCTATTTTTAAAGTGTTTTTAAAGTCTCCAGTAGGGGAAAAAAGTGGCTATTTGGCAATTTTGTATCTGGATTTTGTAGTGCTGAACATTTTGATATTTTATAGTGTGTCTCATGAGTGGAATTCTGTTCATAAGATGCTTGTAGAAGAACAATGTCAGTTTGCCCCATTCCCCTTGTACCCCCCTTCCTCTCACAAAAATCTCATCTGGATAGTTTTGGGGCTGTTCTCTGGGACATGGTGGGAGATGGCACTCACAAATAGAGTGGAATAGGAGAATAAGTGAAAGCTGCCAGTGCTCAAAGCATTTGCAGGAACAGTTGGTGGATCTGAATACCTTCCTTGAAGGGAAGAAGCCTTGCAGTTCATGGAATAATAATATAGTATCCAAGCCTTTAATTTAGGTTCTGTATGGTACAATGTTCCTTACTATTTCATGGAATGCTCTGGAATGGAAAAAACAAACTTCAGTCTGTTTTGTCCCCTTTCAGTAAACATGGCAGTATGAATAAATACAGTGATGTGAACATTGATAAGATGTCTACATATGTTAGTAGTCATTAGCTTAAATGCAATTATTTTTGTTTTTTCTTGAACTATTATGTTTCTTAGACAATCAAAAACTGAAGTTATTTTACTTACCCCTGCTTTGTGGAATGTACATATCATGTCTTAAATGAGAACATGAACTGTGTAGATATGAGCAGTGGTATATCTTTATTATTCATTGTTTTATCTAGGCAATGGAGTTATTGGTAGAGAAGGCAATTAGCAGTGCTACTGGGCCACAGAGCCCTGGGGATGCCTTAAGAAGAGTCTTCGAATGTATATCTTCAGGAATTATCCTTAAAGGCAAGTTATTGTTTAATTAATCTAATCTGGTGCAAAACATAATATTGAGGTTAGTGCTTTATGCAGAAGTTTTGAATTTTCCTCTTGATAATAGGCCTAGTGTTGGAACCATTGAAACTTGTTCTGTCTCCTGAAAATACTAACTTCTAAGAACCTAGTGCCTTTGGATATGCATACACTGTTTGGTTACATTAAAAAAGTATATAATATTAGGTATATTAAATTAGTAAAAACTTTTGCTGTTTTTGTTACAGGAGGTCCTGGGCTTTTGGATCCTTGTGAAAAAGATCCTTTTGATACACTTGCTTTAATGACGGATCAGCAACGAGAGGATATTACTTCAAGTGCACAGGTAAATATAATAGTTAAATGTTGTGAATCTGTTAGAAAAATAAAAATTATATTTGTACTGAAATCCTGTTAGTGTATTGTACCTATGAAAGGATGAAGATGTCATCAGGAGGGGGAAATGTTTGGATAATAAAAGACCTACTACTTCACTCCCACAGGTTTTTTGATTTATGAATAATCAAAAAAGTCACAATGCAGGACAGGAGGAGGTATTTTATTACAAAAAGTCTTTCCCTGCTGGCAATGTAATCTGGCAGCAGCAATTTTCAGTAGTAGACTTTCTCTTCCTGTTCCACAGCCCACATGCATTGAAGGGAATTATTCATGAGTCAGAAAAATGGTAAGAGAAGGAGAAGTTTTTAATTACCCAAAACTTTCCCTCATGGTGACATCATTACCCTTCCACAGACGTAGCTATGCCAACAGGATATCAGCCATAGACTTTTGCAGCAAAACCTGGGGAGTGAGTAAGTTGCCTGTAATTGTGGTATTTTATTTTCCTTTTGGAGAAGGGAGAAATTAACTGACTTTCTGTAAACTTTCTATATTTCTTTTTTCATAAATTAGTTAAAATTTAAGGAATAGCCTGAAAGGAAATGCTATATGAAACACAAAGAAAATAATAAATATGCTATTACAGGCATAATCTTGCAGCAAATATTACATGTGGATAGAATTACCTTTATTGTGCAACTGATTTACTTCAAAGAACATTCCAAAGCCTAACTATGGTGAGATAGTAAAGAATATATAAAAGTGGGTTTTATATATAGTCTTGAATTTTGGGAAGTATCTTACTAAAATAAATAGGCTTTTTTTTTGGCAGAGTCAAAGTTCAGTAATTCTGACAATTTCCCTTCCCTTCTTGTTAACAGTTTGCACTGAGACTCCTTGCATTCCGTCAAATACATAAGGTTCTAGGAATGGATCCTTTGCCTCAGATGAACCAGCGCTTCAGTATTCACAACAATCGTAAAAGGAGAAGGGACAGTGATGGAGTTGATGGATTTGAGGCTGAGGGGAAAAAAGACAAAAAGGACTATGATAACTTTTAAAAGAAGTATGTTTGATTTTAACACAGAAAGAAGATAATGGAGGCCATTTGTCAGATTTTTTTCTTAAAGTCTGTTTAAATACATCCCCCAAAGTTAGAAAAATTATTTTTGTGTGGCATTCACACTGTTTTTTTAAGGATGTGCAGACTGATTATGGTGGAAAGATATCACAAATGGAAACCGTATTCTGATTTTTTTAAAGCTACACCACATTGTTCGAGTTCTAACATACAGCTCTTGTTTTCTATTCTTTATGTTAACTGGTACACTGTGTACTTAAATTGTACTGTATTTAATACAGAGTTATGTGTTTCAGTTGCTTTGTGTATTTTGCTCTTTAGATTTTTTTTAGTTATCTTTGACACTAGCTGTAAGTTGCTTTGTATTAGAAATGGTCAATACAGTTCCTTCCTTGCTTAATATTTTATAGCAGAACACTTTTTTTGTAAAGTGGAACTGCAGAATTATTTCGCCTAAATGTGAAGTGTTAACACACACTTATCCTGCTGTTCAAGTGCTTTCAATTAAATGTTTCTGCCAATTCCATGGCATTTGTTTCTCTAGTGATATAATGGTGTAATTAAGACAGATTTGTGTTCCTCTAATCAGGTTTGTTGTTAGTTCTGCATTAGCAATATAAAAGCTAAACATATAAAATATGGACTTGCAGCAATTTTAACAATTGCATAGTTGATCAAAAGTTGCATGACTTTGTTTTTAATAGAAGGGCTTTTAAAAAGTATTGTTTTAGGTTTCATACCTAGGTCTTTGATTGACTTTGACATAGCAAGGCCAAAAAATAACTTTCTGAAATTTTGTTAAATGTAAAAAAAGAGGGCATTTCCCCCATTTGGACAGAAGTAACTAATTGCTTTCAGAGAGCTTTTTCATTATAGTAGCAATGCCATTAGCTCTTGATTAAAAGAATTGTTTGCCATATCAGTGCCTGTAAGATTGCTTCTTTTGCTCTTCCTGTACCAAATTTATCAGTGACTTTTAAGTCTGAAACCTGAAAATAGATAATATTTCTGATAAACTGAAGCTGTAAAAGAAAATCGCAGAAAATTATTTGTGGCCACAGTGTATGCTTATGTCTCCTTCAAACAGCTAAATATTATAGCAGTGGTGTAATTCAGGTCTACATCGGGCTGTTGATGTATGCTCTGGTACACAGGTGTGATCTGTTACAGCACTACAGTTGAATAAAGACTAAAATCTATTATTTGATTAAAGTGTTCATTGTTTACTATAAATATATATATCATAATGAGGTGGGATTAATTTTCAAGTGTACAGGTTTTTTTCTGTTTTAATTTTTTAAAAATCTGCTTGAGAACTTGTGATGTCCCATGTCTTACTGATAGAAGTGAGTTTGCAGAAGCTAACTTGCCTACTCTTTGACTAGTGGTTGTTATAGTCACTTCCTATACATTGAGTGACCAGATGAAAGAGAATCTTTCTCTTTGTACCACAGCACCCCACATTCAGTTGCTCTTCAGTGTTTTTGTAGCATGGGAGTTAGGTAACCAGAAGGAAGAAGACATTCTGTACCTTTAATAGTTGCTTAAAAGAGGAATTCATCAGGTGCAGGTTTTTATATAGGTTACACCTGCTGAAATTTCCTCTTCCAAACAGCTATTAAAGATCCAGGAACCCAGTATTCTCCCCTTCTGCCTCTCACAAATCACTCAGACTGAACTGCCATGCACAGACCTTCTGTGTGGTTCAGTTTTCAGGTCTTCCTTCAGCCCACCCATACCATATAGAAAGATTTCTAATTCTGTAGCATTTTGGGAGGGCGTGTGTGCTGCAAGGGATAAAAGGGACTGGAAGATTTTCATTAGAAGCCTCCAAAGCTTCATACTATGTTTGCAAGTATTACCTGCTTTTCTCTGACAAGGGGAGGAGAAAGAAAGGAAGCTAAGATAGCAATCTGCAGATAAATCTAGTAAAGGGGGGGGACACATTTGAAGTATCTATCTGCCTGTCAACCCACCCCAATTCAGATCATCTGCTACATGCATTGGTTCTATAATGCCAGCAATCTAATTTATTTTAATTATGGATTATAGAAAAAAAAACAGTATGCTGATTTCACCTTGAGGAACCAAGCAACAATTACGCTTTAGGAACACTATTCCCAAATTTCAGCAGAGATAGAATTTGATTTTTAAATGCCATTGTAACATTTATCTTGCTTAGAAAATTAATCTGTTAACATCTTCAGCTGCTTAGGTAATTCAGCTATCAACATCTACTCCACTTGCTTGCTTGAACTATTTAATTCACAGGCCACTTTCAGACATAACAGCTGTTTTCCAAGAGCACTAGTAATACTCCAGGAACAATATTATGCAGTGGGTGCTAAATAAGAGGTGCTAGAACTCAAGACTTTCAGGCAGTCATTTTCTGTGATTGAAAACTGGTCTCTTGGGAAAGAAAACTATTCTGTTTACAGCTAGTAGCTTCAAGTACTGTAGGTCGGCTTTATTAATATATGTCTGATTATGATACTGTATATAATTGTGATGAGTGTTGCTATGTCTACTTGGGGAAGGTCCCGTGGGGGAATCTAGGACTATTCTCTCAACAAATCCATGTTGCCTTCATCATTATTATTGATACTAAAAATTATTATGCAACTATGACAAATCATCAACTATATAGTCTGAGCAGTAACAAAAATTTTAAGGCAAAGCTGAAATTTGTTAAACAGGTAGTTAATGGTGATCAGATAAAAAAGAAGATAGAGCTTCTGTACCTTTAAATTACTCTTGAGAAAATGATGTTTTGCAGACACAGCTTTATATGCAACCTACCAGCTGAAATCTCTTCACACAAATTTTAAAGCTACAGGAATCTTGTCCTCTTTTTCATCTGGTCTTCCTACAAGTACTCCAAGTAGGGTGGCCACATGAAAAAGTAGGCAAAGCTGTTCCACATTTTATAGCTGTGCAAAAAGAAGGAATTTCAGTTGGTGGAGCTAGTGGGAAAGCTATATCTGCCCATACTCTCTTTTTGGTGTCGTTTTCAGGGGAATAGGAACTGTATCTGCTTTAAGTCCAAGACTTTCAGACAAGTAGAAAATGAGATACTTACATGTGGGGGCACAGTGTACTGCAAAATAATTTAAGATACTTCTACCCTAGTCAGAAAGTTGACATTAGATACATGTAGCATGAAGTTCATTCTGATCATAAGAAACAAAGTTGGGAAAAGACAAGGAAAGACAGACCACAGATTTTGAATGAAACAAGTACAGTATTTCAGCACAAAGCAACCAAAACTGCATATAGGACAAAAATTTTGTCTGCTATGCATATCAATAATTGGGGTCACTTTTCTAGCTAGTAAACTTCTATCTCAGCTGAATTTGACATAATAATTGTGTGCTGTCAAGTCAAATTTGATTTATGGCAACCCTTTCCAGGGTTTTCTAGGTGTGAGGAGGAACCACTTCCCAACAGAAAAGAAGAGTGTGAGCAGTCCCCTCCAGCACTCACAACAGAGGGATATGAGACAGTGCATACCAGCAGTGGCCCAACTGAGAGTAGAGGAGAAAAAGAGCGGGAACGAAGAGGAAGGGGAAGAGCCAATAGTGGAGGGATATCTGGTGATGGGCTGAGGAGAAGAGAGTAGAACAGAGCTAGACTGGGAGACTGAGGTGGCAAAGGAGGAGGGGAAAAAAGGAAAAGAGGTGAAGAAGTAGTGGTGCCCAAACCAGATAGGATAACCCAATTGTGTGAATTCACAGAGTACCACTAGAAGAACCAACGTTGCAGGTAAGTAACCTAACTTTTCTAAGGCTAAAATCCAGCAGTTTCTCTCCTATGTCATAACAGCTTCGGAAAAAAACATATTTTAAGACGTAAGACGTAAGACGTAAGACGTAAGACGTAAGAAATTTATTTGTCAGTGCGCTCACAAGTGGGTGCAACGAAATGAGGTGCTCTTCCCCAAGGTAAAACTGGACAACACTACAAAAAAAAGTTAAAATATACACAACTTTCACCATCCAAATATAGATACCCCGTTTTCTCTCAGCAATTAAAATCCACCAAAAACCTATGGCCCCACATTTAAACTCAATACTGCACTTGGGTAAAAACTGTTCTTGAATCTGCTTGTCCTTGCTTTCAATACCCTGAATCTCCTTCCTGATGGTAATAGTTTAAAGAGCTGATATCCCGGATGAGAGGAGTCTTTCAGTATGTTAGATATCTTCCTCTTACATCTGTTCTTATACAATTCTTCCAAAGAGGGGAGTGAACAGCCAACGATGTTTTGGGCCGTCTTAATCACCCTTTGAATTGCCTTTTTCTCTGCCACTGTGCAGCTCGTGAACCATACACAGAGACAGTAGGATAATATGCTCTCAATCGAACTCCGATAGAAGGTGATTAACAAACTCTCAGTCAATTGTTGCTTTCTAAGAATCCTTAGAAAATACAACCGTTGTTGTGCCTTCCTGATTAACGCAGCGGTGTTTGCACTCCAAGTCAGGTCATTTGTTATGATAGTCCCAAGAAACTTACATTCAACCACCTGTTCCACACAAACTCCATCTATATACAGTGGCTGAATGTCTGCTCTTTTTTTCCTATAGTCCACTATGAATTCCTTGGTTTTTTGGATGTTAAATAAAAGATTGTTTTTTTTGCACCAGCGGGATAGCTGTAATACCTCGTCCCGATACGCAGACTCATCATCCCCAGAGATAAGTCCTACTAGTGTAGTATCGTCTGCAAATTTGATAATCCTATTACTGGGATGGTTATTGGTGCAATCTGATGAATAAATGGAGAACAGTAGTGGACTAAGGACACAGCCTTGTGGAGTGCCAGTGCTGAGTATCTTGTCAGTAGAGATGTAGTCATTCAGTTTAACCCTTTGTGGACGATTTGTTAAAAAATCCAAAATCCACAGACAGATAGAATCTGGAAAATCAAGATCTTTAAGTTTGTCTATTAATCTGTGGGGTATAATGGTGTTAAAAGCAGAGCTAAAGTCCGCGAACAGCATTCTTACATAATTCCCTTGTGTTTCCAAGTGGGATAAAGCCATATAAAGCACAGTATTGATCGCATCCTCGGTTGATCTATTTTCTTTATAAGCAAACTGAAGCCCATCAAAGGGATGAGGAAGGCAGGAGATAATATATTTCCGAACTAACTGCTCAAAGCACTTCATTAAGATTGAAGTTAGTGCCACCGGCCTGTAGTCATTCGGACTGTTTGTAGGCAACTTTTTAGGCAGTGGAACGATGATGGAAGCCTTGAGACAGACGGGAACTGCGCATAGTGTCAGGGATCTATTAAAAATTACAGTCCATATCCCGGCTAGCTGATCAGCACAGTCTTTTACCACCCGACCAGGAATTAAGTCGGGTCCAGCTGCTTTTCTGGAGTTAACCACTTTCATAGTCTGTCTCACATCCTGCTCATTCACAATGAAGGGGGGACTCTGCTGAGTAAATGATGGCAAACGAACAGTTTCAGTTTGATCGATCTCGAATCGAGCAAAAAATTTGTTCAACTCCTCAGCCACCTCCACACCTCCGCCTGAGGAAACCTTTTTTGCTTTGTAGTTTGTTAGTTGTTGAACCCCCTGCCAAACTTGCCTCATGTTATTGCTGAGAAAGCAGTCTTCAATTCTCCTCTTGTATTCGGCCTTAGCTTGCTTAATGCCTCTCCTCAAATTCGTTCTTGCTGCACTGTAGTCTAGATCATCCCCAAAAAAAACATATTTTGAACCAAGTCAGATTGCAAACATGGATGAGGTGCCTCTCAATTTTGATGTGCCTTCCAATTGAACAGTTGATGTGAAAGGAATCCAAACAGTAGCAATCAAAACAAGTGGCCATGAAAAGACACACTATACTGCTGTGCTTTCATGCTGTGCAGATGATGGTACTAAACTGCTTCCTATGCTTATTTTTAAGAGGCAAAGTTATCCTAAAGAGATCATACAACATGGCATTATTGTGCACGTTCATGAGAAGGGATGGATGAATGAAGACATCATGGCCATTTGGTTTGAAAATATTTGGTCCAGAAGGCCTGGAGGGCTCTTAAAGAAGCCAGCTCTACTTGTCTTTCATCAGTTCTGAGCACATTTAACAGAAAAGACAAAAAAGTTTGCATTGGATTTGTGAACACATCTAGCAGTTATTCCTGTGGACTTACAGGTCAGCCACAGCCACTAGATGATTCAATCAACAAGCCATTTAAAGTCCTGATGAGAGAAGAATGGAATAGATTGATTCAAAAAGTAGGTGGTAACTTGACACCGACAGGAAGAGTGAAAAAAAAAACATTACTGAGGTTAGCAATTGGGTTCTAAATTCATGCTGTGGCATCAAAAACGAAGTGATTGTGAAGTCCTTCAAGAAATGTGGAATCAGCAATGCCGTGGATGGAACTGAGGATGATCTCATATACAGTACAGTATATATCGGGTCTCAAACATGCGGCCCGGGGGCCATTTGCGGCCCCCCAGATGATAGTTTGTGGCCCTCGCCTTGCCTCCCCCCACAAAGCGCCCACACATCCTCTGCTGTCAAGAGAAAAAAAAAGCCTTGCCTCGCTCGCCGGCTCTCTCCCAAGACAGCACCTCTTGCACCCTCCATCCAGAACTGCAGCCTGCCAGTCAGCCCACCTGTCTGTCTGCTAAGGAAACTCCTGGGCGGCTTCCTCAGGCTCTTGCTCCGCTTGGCGGAAAATCTGATGCAGCCCAGCCTCACCCAGACTCTGTCTCTAGCGGCCCCCAGGTAAATTGAGTTTCAAACCCCTGGTATATATAGACAGTGATTCAGAAGACAGCAGTGGTGCAATAGAAGCTGAAGAAACTGATATGCTTGAAACTACTAATAGTGATGTAGAAGAAAGCAGTGGTGCAAATACTGTAGAAGCTGAATGAAGTGATTTGCTCAGCTAAGGGTGATGCATATTATAGTACTGACTGGTGAATGTTCCCTAATTACTAAATAAAAATGTGTTCCTTTCTAATGTTTAAAATGTTGATTTCTGGATTTTGGGGTTAGAAAATTGGGGGCATCTTATACATGGGGGTGTCTTATACACAGAAAAATATGGTATTAAAAGAGTTGAGGAAGGCTAAATTAAGAGTAAACCCAGTGAAGTGCAAGGTAGCTCAAGAAGATGTTCGGTTCTTAGGGTTTAGAGTAGGACAAGGCAAAATAAGGCCCCTAGAAGATAAAGTAGACAAGTTGTCTTGATGGCCCAGACCAAGAAATAAGAAAGAGCAACAATTTTTAGGGCTTGCCAGTTACTATAGACAGTTCATTCTCTTGTTTGCAGATAGCCCCTCTTACTGACCTAACAAAAAAGAAGGCTTCTAAGTTAGTCAAATGGGGTGATAAAGAACCGAAAGCTTTTCCAACATGCACCCGATTTTAACTTCCCTTTCATTCTCCAAACTGACACATTACATAGAGGTATTGGAGCTATATTAGCTCAGGTCAAAGCAGGAGAAGAGCATCTAATAAGAAACTATCACTGCAGGAGCAAACATATGCAACCATAGAAAAGGAAACATGGGCTGTTAAGTGGGCCATGCAGTCTCTGAAATACTACTTGTTAGGAAAACCGTTCACACTTGTAACCAATCATGAACCTTTGCAGTAGCTCAATAGGATGAAAGAAACCAAACAAAGATTAATGCAGTGGTACCTTAGTCTACGACCCTTTGCATTCACAGTACGATATTGAAAGGGAAGTGCCCATGTATTTATTTATTTGTTTGTTTATTTATTTATTAAATGTATACCCCACCCCTCTAGACCATGTCTACTCGGTGAGGCTTACAACATAAAATATATCAATATAAAATATATATAATCATAAAAAATACAATTACTATATTAGTTAAAAACAATTTAAGAAAGGATTACCAAGATGGGGTAGGATAAGGAAAGAAGAAATTAAAAAAGACTTAGCTGACTGGAGGGAAGGCCTGCCTAAATAGCCAAGTTTTTAACTAACTTAATAGCACCCAGCGAGGGTGCCAGCCGAATTTCTGTTGGGAGGGTGTTCCACAGCCAAGGGGCCACCACCGAGAAGGCCTGGTTTCTAGTTTTTTCCTTCCGAGCCTCTCTCGGCGTCAGACCCCTCAGCCGTCCCTGCTGGCTATGACGGGTGATCCGGGTAGATCTGGGTGGGAGAAGACGATCTGCCAAATATTGAGGTCCCAAACCGTTTAGGGCTTTATAAGTGATCATTAGCACTTTGAAGTCGACGCAGAAACGGATGGGCAACCAGTGCAAAGCAGCCAGAGTGGGGGAGATGTGTTGGTGTTTTCTCACCCCACTAAGTAGTCTGGCTGCCGCATTCTGGACCATCTGAAATTTCCGCATCAGCCTCAAAGGCAGCCCCACGTAGAGTGCGTTACAATGGTCTAATCTCGAGATTATGAGCACATGTACTAGAGTAGTGAGGGCCCCCCGATCAAGATATGGACGCAGCTTGGCAATCCGTCATAGATGAAAATAGGCGGAGCGGACCACGGACGCCACCTGGGTTTCCATTGTAAGCGCCAGGTCCAGATGCACCCCCAAGCTGCGAACCTCATTCTTTGCGGCAAGGGTCGTCCCCCCGAAAGAAAGGGAGTTACCTATACCGCTGACGGAAGGACCACCCACCCTCAAGACCTCCGTCTTGTCCGGGTTCAGCCTCAATCCATTCGACTGCATCCATTCCAGTACAGTCTCCAGGCAGCGCTGGAGGAACAGAACGGCATCCACTGAGGTAGATGAAAAGGAGATGTAGAGCTGCGTGTCATCAGCATACTGGTGACACAAGGCTCCACACCCCCTGATGACCCCCCCCCAGCGGCCTCATGTAGATGTTAAACAGCATTGGAAAGATGATCAACCCCTGTGGGACCCCGCAATTGAGGCTCCACGGGGTCAAAACCCTCTCTCCAAGCTGTACTCTCTGGGGCCGGTCCTCCAAGAAGGAACGGAGCCAAGCAAACGCTAGGCCATCTATTCCTAACTCAGAGAGCCTCCCCAGGAGGATACCACGGTCAATGGTATCAAAGGCCGCTGAGATGTCAAGGAGGACCAACAAGGAGATATTGCCCCCATCGGCCTCCCTCAACAGGTCATCCATCAGTGCGACCAGTGTCGTTTCCGTACCATAGCGCAGCCTGAAGCCCGATGTGAGGTCCCCAAGGTGGAGGCCTATGTAGGAGTGCCGTCGCTCCCATCGTGGGCCCAACACATCCAGACATCTCCCCCTCCTTCACCACCATGGTGAGAAGATAAAGAGGTGGAGACCCCTGATTGGGGGAAGATCAACCAGGAGCCGAATAGAGTAAACAAAGGGGTGGATACCAGCGACCTGGAGCAGGTGCTGAAAGAGTTAACCCTTACCCAGAGACCTGGGAGAGTTTTGGCGGGAAAGGAGAGGGAGGAGATAGAGGCTGGGGTTGGAGATATAAGGGAGAAGAAGGAGGAAATCTGGGGCGGCTGGGAATGGATCTGGGTGGAGCATCCGTGGACCAGCAAGTGGGAGCAGGTGCGAGTGCCCCATGAGGAAGCTGAAAGAAGGAGACGCCAAGGGCTAAAACCCCGACCCTCGTATTGGGGGGAAACCGAGGCTAAAGAGTGGCGCCGTAAGTTAAGGGAAGAAAGGGAAGCGGTGGTCAAAGAATTAGAACGCAAGAAGGCATGGCATCTTGCGGAGTTGCAAAAGATGGGGGCTTACCCGGGCCTTGGTTGGCAGACACCGCAGATGGGTCACCCTTATGGGGGTGGAGCGATGACGAGGAAACCCTGCCCTTGATTCCTGTCGAAGAGGAAGTGGGAGATGTGCCGGTGCCTGTGAAGGATCCAACAGGGCTGTGGACTATGGAAAACAGTAACCCTTTTGTGGGCAACTTATGGACACCCTTGAGGCCACGGTTTGAACCACAAGAGACATTAAACCCCGTTGGGATGGATGTTCCTGTTAATGTTGGTGTTACAATAAATACAGAAGATGTTGATTTTCCACATCTGTCTCGTCCTTTATTGGGTGTGACAGAAGCCCGTAATACCGAACCCTTACACCCGACTGGAATGGGTCCAGAGCATTGGTTTCATCCAGAAGCGCCTGGAGCTGATCTGCCACCACTCTCTCAACCACCTTGGTAAGGAAAGAAATGGGCCTATAGTTTCCAATTTCGTCCGTCCCAAGCTTGGTTTCTTCCTAATGGGCCTAATGAGTGTCTCCTTGAGGGCAAGGGGAACCTTGCCCTCCTGGAGAGACCCATTAATTATTTCAGTGGCCCATTCTGTTGTTACAGGCCTGGCTGCTTTGATTAGCCAGGCCGGGCAAGGGTCGAAAGAAGAGGTGGAGGCCCGACAGCGATCAAGCACCTTGTCCACCAAATCTGGCATCACAGGCTGAAAGGAATCGAGAATTACCAGGCAAGGCGGGGCGCTGGACATCTCAGCTCGATCCATTGTATTTAAAAAAAGGAGAAAGATCACAGTGGATGGCCTCCACTTTAGATTTTAAAAAAGCTGCAAATTGGTCAGGTGAGATGCTAACGGGAGGCCCATCACCCAGATGAATTCCAGATAGATTGCGAACTATACGGAAGAGTTCCGCCTGCTGATTAGAAGCATCGCTTATCCGGTCAGCGATGTAAGATCTTCTAGCAGCCTTTACCTTAGCCAGGTAACGGCTAGTTGCGATCCTGACAGCAATTTTGTTGTAATCTGTCGGTTTCCTTCTCCATACGCACGCTAGCCGTCTCCTTATTCGCTAACATAGATTATTTTTCTCAACAGGGACCAAGGGCTAGGAACAAGAAGAAGTGGATGGCTCACTCGGCAGGGGAGCCACGTGAGGAGGAACCACTTCCCAACAGAAAATAGGAGTGTGAGCCTTCAGCACCCACAGAGGGATACGAGACAGCGTGTATGCTGCTATCAGCAGTGGCCCAACTGAAAGTAGATGAGAAAAGGAGAGGGAAAGAAGAGTGAGATGAAGATGAGAAAGGAGAGAAGCCAATAGTGGAGGGATATCTGGTGACGGGCTGAGGAGAAGGGAGAAGGAGAAAGAGAACTAGACTGGGAGACTGAGGTGGCAAAGGAGGAGGAGGAAAAGAAAGGAAAAGGGGTGAATGAAGACATTCCTCTAGGATGGGGTTAGTTAGAAATGGAAGACCTCTGGACAGGAGAGCATGTTAAATGAAACTGTCCATAGAGGAAATAGAAAGGAGACAGCAGTATCGTAACTCTAGACCTGTAGGGAGTGAGATAGGGAAAGAGGGAGAAGAGAAGAAAAGGCAAAGAATGGAAGGATTTGAGGTACAGCTGGGGGAAGCAGAACCCATGGAATGGACGGTGTCTATCTATCCCAGGAAGGAAGATTGGTGGAAGAAGGGGGCCAACCCCGTGGTGATGTCGCATCCAGAAACACCCACGGAGGGAGAGTGGGTCGGCACCCCTGTTGCAGCACCCTATGCCCCAGTCTGAGGAGGCCCATGAGAAAACCCACAGATCGCTAACAGTTTGGGGTGAACTCCCGATGGTGAACTCTCTTGTGATGCCCGAGTTAAAGGACTGTTATGCTGAATGCAGGGAAACTGAGGGACCCATTGGTCCAATTGAAGTCGTCGTTCCTTCAGCATTTGAAAATAAAAGAAACATTTATGATGAAGGCCTGTTTCTACTTTTGGGAGAACAAAAAAGGGAATGGGGTTTTCCCAAAGTTGAACCCACTCACACTAGGTAAAGAATACTCAGAAGTGGTTTAAAGTTCCCTTCTTCTGGGAGCACCCTGGGATTTTGCAGCTTGCCCAGGGCCACACAGGCTGGCTCTTTTCCCTGAAGGCACAGTGGGAACTCCAACTCCCAAATTCTGGCACCAGACACCTGAATTACTGAGCTGTCCGGCCAGTTTGCTAGGCAGTCTGAAATACTGTTAAGTACTACAAGAGTGCTTAAAAGTTACACACTTCTGAATCTCTTGTCCAAAACGTATGATGTGAAGTCTGTTGGTGTCACGGTACTTTGTACCCTACTTGAGAGCTAGTTCTGTAGCTTAAGTAAACAAACAATCCATACAACTGGAGAAAGCTACTTCATAGCTGAAGCTCCACATCTGCATTCCCTGCATCTGAGAAGGTGGCCTGTGTGTCACCCAAAGCTCATGTTATAATTAATGTGTTAGTTGGTGTCACAAAACTTGAGTACAACAAATTTACATAGCAAGCTATTTGAAAATTAATTTTACTATCTTGACTGCCAGGAAATGGGAAACACAGGCACCATTTTCCGTTTTTAAAACAACTTGATTGCCACATGCACTCTCATCAAGTGTAAGAATGTATCACTGGAGACAAAGATCAAGATCACCCACACTGCTGCAGTTCCAATCTGTCTGCTTGTGAAAGCTGGGCAGGGGGAAAAGCTGACAGGAAAAACATTATTTGCTTAAAATGTGGTGCAGGAGGAGAGCTTTGTGGATACCTTGGACTGTCAGAACGACAAGTTGGTCTTAGACCAAATCGAGCCAGAACTATCTCTGGAGGCAAAAATGATGAAACTGAGACTGTCCGACTTTGGGCACATCATGAGAAGGCAGGATTCTCTGGAAAAGACAATAATGCTGGGAAAAGTGGAAGGCAGCAGGAAAAGAGGAAGAACAAATAAAAGATGAACTGACTGCCTAAAGGAAGCCACAGACTTCAGTTTACAAAAGCTGAGCAGGGCGGTTGAGGACAGGACATTTTGGAGATCACTCATTCTTAGGATCACTATAGGTTTGGGGCAACTTCACAGCATGTAAACAACAAATACTGTACCATGAACTTTAGGAAGGCACCAATTGCTGTTCGACCTCAGACAGCAACATGTCTTGAGCGTTTCAAGGGCACCTATGTTTGGGATTTCAGACTTTCACACTATCCCTTACCTTTTTCAATATTTGCATAGAAACTCCTATCTATCCTTATCTAATAGATCTCCTTGAGGCGAAGAATAGGATGGAAATAAGATGACCAGATAAAAATTAGAGGATAGGGCTGGTGTACATTTAATAGTTGCTTAGAAAATGAAATTTCAGCAGGTGCAGCTTTTAATGCAAGATGAAATCTATAATTAAAAATCTGAGGAAACCTGTATTTTCCCCCATGGGGTCACTCTAGAATGGAATGATGGAACGGATTTTATCTCAGCATTTACTTCTGTCATACTATCGTAGCACCATTGAGAGTGTCCTAACCTATGGCATTCTGGCATGGTTTGGGAGTAGCTCTGTAGCGGACAAAAAAGCTCTACAGAGAACCATTAAAATTGCCCAGAATATCATCGGGCTCCAGCTACCAACCCTGGATGACATCTTCACATCCCGCTGTCTGAGGAAGTCACACAGCATCCTGAGAGACTCTTCCCATCCTGCTTATAACTTTTTTGAACTCTTGCCATCTGGCAGAAGATATAGAACAATTAAGACTCGGACCACACGTTTTCTAAATAGTTTTTATCCCAGAGCTATAATTGCAATTAATAATGAGCTTAAAGACCACCAGTTGTGAATAATTAGTTGGACTGTGTTACTCGGCCTGTGGTGTAGATGTTTGTATTTTTAGTGGGGGACTTTTAGTGGGTGGGGAGTGTTTGGGGAATTTTATGTGTGTGCATGTGTCTGGTCTCTGGGTGTCTGTGAATTTCGTTGTATGGGTATACTGTGGTATATACTTACAATGACAATAAATTATTATTATTATTATTATTATTATTATTATTATTATTATTATTATTATTATTATTATTATTATTATTATTATTATTATTATTATTATTATTATGTGGGGCATCCCAAATAACAAACATGCAAACAAGCATATATTTGTCTCAAATTTCTTTTTTTTCTTTTTAGCTAAAATTGACAGAAAACTTTTTGCACTATAAACAAGATTTTTTTTTTAGTGTTCTACATTTCGACTTCTGAAAGAGCAATAATTGGGAGCTGCGCAAATCAAACGAAATACATCTCCCACCGCTAAAGTTTCCTAAGAAAGCTGCGATTGGTCCTTCTAGAGGCCCCCTCCCACCTACCCCTCTTTTTTTTTATTTTTTGGTCTGAAACTGACAGAAAGGGAACGAAGAAAGACCAACCCCTGGAAACAAACCGGGCGGAACTCTGCTTTGATTGACCACATTTTGGTCCAATGAAGGGGTCGGTTCCGAGAAGGCGCCTGTGTAGAAATAGAACGGGGGGTGGGTGGGAAAGAGAGAGGAAGAGCCGTGTGTCAGAGCGAAGGCGAGAAGTAGGTCGGTCGCTTGCGATGGGAGGGATTAACTACGTGAATCGGAGCAGGGCGGCGTTAGAAGAGGAGGCGGTCGCCGTGGAGTCCTCCTGGGAGGAGCTGCCGACGCCGCCGTCGTCCCCGCTGCCGCCGACGTCCCCGCGGCTGCCTCAGCCCCCCGGCACCAGCGGGAGGCCGGGCGGCACCGGCGGGGCTTGGTGTGAAGGAGACATGCTGGGCGCCGGGGGCGGCGCGGGGGCCAAGCCGGCCAAGCCCTCTTTCGTCTCTTACATCAGCCCTGAGGTGAGAGACTGAGGCGGCGGCGGCGGCCGTTAGCGTGAGGAGGAAGGAAAGTGGGCGCGAGGGCGCGGCGCGCGCGGCAGGAAGGAGGAGGAGGAGGGGGGGAGTAGGAGTTCTCGAGGGCGGGCAGCGAAGCAAGCCCCGGGGAGGGCGCGGGGGTGGCGGGCGGGGAAGGGGGCTCGCGTCCCACCCCGCCCCGTCCCACCGACGGACTTCCCTCCACCACGCTTTGGTGCCTATGGATGCCTGGGCGACACCTTGAAAGGGTCGTGCCTGTGTGCCGTGCCTAGTGAACCGATTCGCCTTCAAGGGACTTGTTTTATCTCTTCTGTTTTGTTTGAGCAGAATGGCGTGGATCTCCTATCCCCTTCGGAGTCACATTTGGGGAGCTTCTTGCCATAAGCGCTGCTTATGATACTTGTTAGGATACTTGTAAACGTCCCTGCAGAAACCTGTAATTTCTTGGTCTTCTTTCAACTTTTACCACCTGTTCTTGTGTTCACTTATTGCACCGACGTTGGTGAGGTTTTGTCCTATATGGTGGGGGTACAGATTTAATTAATTATAACTTTAAAAATTTGTTCTAGCTGAAGTTAGTTGCTGTTGGGTGAACAGTCGTGTGTCCAAGCAAGATTCAGTATCCATAGGCTTCAATATCTCTGTTCATTAGGCTCTTTGTAGAGGGTGCCTCTCAAAAAAATGCCTAGTTTCCTAATACTTTGCAGTCTCCCCCACTCCTTCTCTGTGCTTCATGGTCATCACTGTAGAGAAAACCTTGGCAAGGAACAGGTGTGTATCCTGAAACTCCTCTGAGAATTTTGATTTCATGAGTAATGCTACCAGAAGTCTAGCTGGAGGAGTTTCTGCAGAGTTCTGGTAGCTGTTTTTTTTTAAAAAAACCTTCCATACCTAGTGGTGACCCTATGAATTAGTGACCAAAAATTCCATGCCTAGTGGTGAACCTGTGAATTAACCCAACCCTCTAATTATTTTGGAGGATAGATGGAAATAAGGTACATATTCTCAGGCTGTCATTGAGAACCTTGAGTATCCCAGTATCCATGGTCTTCAGTTACTGTATTTTTCTGTGTATAAAACAACACTTTTCCCTTAAATTATTTGAGAAAAAGACTGAGGATCATTTTATACGCGGAAGGCAGCTCTTTACCACTGCCATTTGTGAAGGCACAGGGCTTAGCAAAAAGGAAGGGGAGGTGTTGCTCTGTTCCTTTTTGCTAAGCTCCGGCCCTTCTCAAAAGGCAAGAGCAGAAGGCAAAGGGTGCAGGGCTTTAGCAAAAAGGAAGGGGAGGCGTTGCTCCCTTGTTTTTTGCTAAGCTCCGCGCCTTCTCAAAAGGCAAGGAAAAGCGGCAGTCACTTTGACAGCCGCTTTCCTTGCCTTTTTGCCAAGGCACTAGGCTTAGCAAAAAGGGAGCCCTTTGATCCCTGCTTTTTCTAACTTGGGGTTAGAAATGAGGGGGGTGTTGTCTTATACTTTGGGTCATCTTATAAACAGAAAAATATGGTATATACTATATATGCCAGGAAAAAAATTGAGTGTATCTTTTATAAAAAATAGTATTTGCTCTGTGAACTACAAGCTTTCTTCCTGGTAGACATGCATGAGGAACATATAATGGAAGGTGTGGTGAGGGTGTTTACAGTTGATTAAGGACATATGTCATTAGTCAGTTGGTGAGGATTTGTGTTATGGAAATGTTTATGACAGAAAAGGCAACTGCTGCATATTCCCAATATTTCCTGTTCACTTAAATAATGAAGTTGCAGTCCTTAAATCCAAGCCATGGGGTGCAGGAAGTCCTCCTCAATTCGGGTTATTTTATTTAGCACCTGCTGATGCAATGTGTTGTAGAATGATCCATTTGTTGTACTTGCTGATGTATGTAGGTGACATCCTGGCTGGATTATTGTAATGTGCTCTACCACATGGAGCTGCTTTTGTAAACTGTTCAGAAACTTCAGTGGGTCCAAAACACTGTAGACAGATTGTTAACTAGGGCTGATTAAAGAGATCAAACACACACACACCTGGTACAGCAGCTCCACTGGCTGCCCATCCATTTCTGGGCACAATTCAATGTCCTAGTTTTAATTTATAAAGCCCTAAATTGCTTGGGTCCAAAATATTTCAAGGATCTTGTCTTCCTTTGTGACTCTCCCTGAGTGTTAAGATAATTACAGGAGGCTTTTCTCTTGGTCTCGCCACCTTCAGAGGTGCATTTGGTGGGGATACCACCTTCTTTGTCATTCCCTCCAGACTCTGGATGGGAGGCCCATCTTGCCCCATTTTTGGTGTCCTACTGCAGAGAAATGAAAACCTTTCTCTTCAGGCTAGCTTTCTCTTAATATCTGATTGTCTGAGATGGGTTTCAAAATTAATTCTTGTGCCTTTATTTATATTATTTATATGCTGCCTTTCTCCCATGGAGGACCTAAAGCTATTCACAACAGATTTAAAAACACCATATAAATACAGTATTTGGGGGGGAAATTAAGATTTTAAAGATCAAGTTTAAAAACAATTGAAAACATTTAAAAATCTGAACGTTAAAAACTGGCATTCCTGAGACAACGTTACTGCTTAAAAGCCTGCCTGAAGAGGAAGGTCTTTGTCTGGTGAAAGAAGATGAAGGAGGGAGAGAGTCAACCTGGATTCTCAGAGCTGTACATTCCAAAACCTCGGAGCAGCCCCTGAGAAGACCTTCTCTTGTGTCCTCACCAGAGGAGCTCGGGGAAGGTGTTGGAACTCCGAGAACTCCTGAGCAGATACTGTATTTAAAAAGCCAAGAGGGCTCATATGGGAAGAAAACATACTTCAGGTAGCCTGGGCACAAGTTATAGGGCTTTATAGGTAATACGTGGCACTTTGAATTGGGTCTGGAAACAGACTGGCAGCTGGTGAAGCTGTTGTAATAAGGGAGTTACATGCTCCCTATAATTAGCACCAGGTAGCATTTTGGCTACAGCATTTTGATTTGGTTGAAAATAAAGCATGTTGGGGTTTAGTGGGAACCAAAGTAGACTTCTGCATCTACAGTTCTTGTTTACCCATTATGAGAGAGGATCTACAACTGTGTTCAGAGTGTGTTGTTTCTAGTAACAGAAATATTGGATCCCAGATGTGACAAGTGCAACAATTTTGTAGTTTGCTTTTTTTCTGTGTGGTGCTGATATGTAACATATACAGAGTTGAAAAGCATTCTACAAAACTTATTTGATTTTTTTTCTGAGTATGCGCAACCTAATCCTACATTATCCACAAAAGATCCCTCTGTTGATGGTGGTGTTATTTAATTATTTATGGGTGCTTATAAACTATCGAGATGAAAATTTGGAGTGGTTTATAACAGCAGTAAAACATACACAGTACACAAACGGAGAATACAATAAATATAGTACACAAATGTTTAATGCACATACTAAGATATAATGTTCAAAATCCTACTGCTTTGTTGCAAACTGTAATATACATTTGCTTCTACATTGCTGCTGGGATTCTTGATGGGGTGCATCCACTGCATTAGGATATGCTCAAGAATCCTAGGAGAGACTAGCTAATTGCAGGCTGAAAGCAACAGATTTTTATGCTGTTTGCCTTCTACATGCATAACAAAGTAACAGGACTGAGTCTAGCTTTGCTGAAATTTTTATAAGAATCTTTGTTTAGGGGCAAGTACTGTTGTTTTACTTGATGTGGAAGAAATAACGGCAGACACTTGAACATGCCCTTCAGGCTAGTTCTGTACTGGTGGTACTTTTTGGGCAAGAGGTTCTGTTTTGGCGTTAATGAAAGAATGTATTTAAAGATGACTTCATCATTCTAAATTATAGTCTGATATAAATATATCTTGTTTTAATGTACACAACTGATATACTTCAGAGTGGTTTCCATGGTTTAAAACCTCATTAATTATAGTGAGTTAAGAGCCTGGCAAAACAAATTTAGGTGAAGCAACCTGGTATCTTATGTAATGTCTTTATTTGTCACAGGGAGTTTTTACAAGTCATATTCTAAAGTTAATTGAGACAAAGTTTACCCTGTGGTATTCAGCTTTGCATATGCTACAAGGTAAATTGCAGGATGATATCCTGTTAATTGTAAGAGTAATAAGAATACATTAGAGTACCTGGGATTCCCAGTTTGGTGGAGTGGATAGATGTGGTTCCCAGTCTTTTTTGAATGGTGACCCCCTTTTATGATAGACAACTTGTGACCCCACCACCACATTTGCATAAATAGGCTGTAATTGTTGTTTCCCTGATGTGGCAGCACCATCACTGCTGCTACTTGCCCTCCTTCTGCTCCTGCCACTGACTCTGTTGCCACCACTTCAAAACTGGAACAGGTCGAGGGAAGTTAAAGGTAGGGAGAAGAGAAGGCAGAGGGCTTCAAATATGGGCCAGTGGGTAGAAGGACATTGCTGTACCCAGGGAGAGGGCAGAACATTCATGCAGAAAGGATCCCCTTCAGAAACCAGCACAAAGCTTTTCTTTGCACATACTTCAGAAGTGGTGGGCCTTTTGTTTTTGTATCCCCCTCCCGTGCGCTTGTTGTGTGGATCCCCCCCCCCCAATTCCTTTTCCTTTCCTCTTCCTCCTCTTCCTTAGGCTCTCTGGAAGTGATGTGCCATAGTTGCAATCTCTTTCTTGTGGAACTGGCAGCAATTGTATCTTTACACTGGAATATTTATTTATTTATTTACTTTGTGAAAAATGGTCCCGATCTTCCGTTCTCAGAAAGTAGAGACTTTTTTCTCCCCCAAAGGCCCTGTTTTTCATACATGCACGTACACACTATCTTTAATATCTCATTCCAAAAGGTCAAGGAAGACATTATTTGACAAGGGCTACAACACATATAACACAATCCATGACCCTCCAGGAAACACTTTGTGACCCCCTTGGGGGCCACAACCCCCAGGGTGAGAAACACTGGCATTCAGTGATGTAGTAGGACTCTGAAGAGCAGGCTTTGAATCTCCGTTCAGCTATGGAAACTGACTGGGGGAGTGGAACTGGTAAAACCACTCCTTAAATATTAAAGTTGCTATAAGTTGGTTCCAACTTGATGGCACAAAACATACAATAGGGTACATAGGGAGGATACCAGGAGTCAAAATCTTGTCAAACAGCTCTTGTTTAGACTCCTTTACAGTAATGTGGAATGGTGGAGCCTATCAAGTACACAAGATTCTGTAAACTGGATCATTTCTAGGATTTTTTGTTTCCATTCTTCCTAGAAATTCAAGGTGACACAGATGTCTTCTACCCTGTTTACTTCCACAGTACATGGGAAGATAAGGTGGTTGAGAGAAAGATAGACCTAAGGCCATCCAGTGAATTTAATAACTGAATAGAAATATGAACCAACTCTCAGGAGTCAAAATCTAGCACGCTGAATCTTGTACCATCAAGTCCTTATGCAACTTTTCAAAGCAAGCTTGCTTTGCTACACTTTTTTTGGAAGTATTCTCTGCATAATTTAATGTTCAGTTTTGAATGCTTGAAACTATATTTAAATATGCATACTTTGTTTCCTAGGCGGGGAGAACTACTTGAGCTTATGTTAGTATCATCTTGTCCTATGACACAATTACTTACATTTCATGGTTAATAGATCAAGAAGAGACTGGGATTGCAAGCTCATACTTTTTGTGTACAGATCCCTTTATGTCATTTCCCATTGGGTCTCGGCTCCATGACATCACCATAATTACTGTTAACCAGCATTACATAATTTTGAAAGCAGCCTTGAAAGATTATTTCAAATCCTATTTGAGGTGGAACTCTGGTCATTATTTACTATTGTTAATCAGTGGTAGATGTCAGAAGATGAGAGTTTTGCATTTCATGTTCTTCAGTTTCTGATTACCAGAAAAGGGGACAATTATCATGGTAAGCTTTGTATTTTGAAACCTGGTTGTAGTATCCTGTCATTGATGGGAAAATTTTTTTTAGTGATTTATGAAATGTGTGACTCTCCTGATCTTGAACTGCAGCTCCCACCAGCCCTGTGTAGAGAATAGCCAGTGGTGAGAGTTGTGGTCTAGCAACGTTTAAAAGGCCACACATTCTTCACCCTTAGGGCATTGCATTTCCTTTGGACCAATTTCTTTGTCAATTACTTTCCCACGGTACATAGTTGTCTCCTATGCAGAGTTTAGTGTTTAATGCATCTATATTTGGCTGACTTCCTGTTGATTCACATCTTTCCAGTTCTCAAAGGACTTTTTGGTACAAAGTACAAAAGTGATGTTTTAAAGCCAATTAATGGGGTGGGCTTTTTTGAATTTTCTGATCTACAGATACCATAAATTCTCTATTCTGAAAGTTCCATCTACCTTATAGGCATCTGAATGTGATGTACCTGGGAAAAAGGTCTAAATTGGAAGCATTGAGGTTTAGTTAGACCTGGTTCTGCCCAGGCTACCTGTTCTTGCCATAGTGCTAGCTGGGACTTTTCTTTAAGACTAGCAAGCCTGAGCAGCCTTAGGCCTAGCTAAGCCTCAAAGTCTACCAGTGTAAGCTTTTCTCCCAGATGCATCACATCCGGGTGTCTGTAAGAGAGGTAAAACCAAAGAATGAAGAATTATATTTGTAAGGGAAAACTGGTTACACTGGCTGATACTGCATATGTTGACTTTACTTATATACGGTAGAAGTAATACTTAAGCATGTAGAGTTTGTATGTGAATATTTGATACTTATATGGATGTTGTGTCTGATAATTTGAATGCATAGCCATCACGGCTAGCAATTAAAAAGCTTTTTTCTCTGTTAATTTGTCCCTTTAAACTCATTCAGGTTGATGACTCACTACAACCTGCAGTGGTAAAATTCATGTGTTAAAAGTAAACTTCATGAATAACATTCTCTAACTATCCCAAATCCTCCACCATTCAGCTCCACATGGTGATCACTGATCAGGGTGGTAATATTTTGAGATGGATAAAAGTTTATCCTTTTATGCTTTCTTCATATCATGCATAATCTTTAGAAACTAACTTTTGTGGAAAAAGAGGCGCCAGTCCCATAATTTGGCAGGAACTCCTCAGGCTAAATTATGTGACTGGGAACTCTCAAATGGCAGGAGGCAGAGCAACCTTTTTACCTCCATGATGTTTGCATGGCATTTCTTCACACCTCTGAAGGGCACCTCGCTGCACGTTTGAGTTGTGTGGATTCTCAGAGACTCAACAAGGGTGCATGGACAAATGAGTCTGTACAGAGACTGCCTTCATAGAGACTTCCCTCAGGTTTTAATTCCAGTGGATGTAGAGGAAGGATTATTCTCAGTGGGCTGCTGCTGGTTCTAGGGGACTCATCGACCAAGATTTCATTATAATGAGCACATATGCAGCTTCTGTTCAACAAGCAGATAGTTGTGCATGGGATACTCAGTTTTATACACAGGATAGCTCCAACACCACTGCCATCTTTTGGTCTGCTGATTTTGAACTATTGGCTCTATCTTGTCAATAGAAAAGAAGAGTGATTGCTCTTCTCATTCTACTGCTGAGCATGTGTGGGTGCTTAACTTGTGTGTTTCCTTAACTGCTTCTTACCTGAACACATTGAGACTGGGGCTTCTCCATGCACTCAGAGCTGGACTTTTTCAGAAGCTTGTCCTAGATTCCAGTAGCCTTGGCTAGCTTTCCCAGCTGCTACTGCTTTCGATTACATTAGGAAGTCTCGTGTTTGTTTTAAAATCTGTATATGGCTCAATTACAGGGCTGCAGTTCTTGCTGGAAAATGAAAATCAATGTTCGTTATGCCATTTGGGGATCTTGATTTTTATAAAAGAAGTAAATAATGGCTAAGAGGTTATTGGGAGGACTTTGTTAGAGCCCCTCGGTAGTACATGACATCGAGTCACTATGGTTTTGGTTCTATGTGCACTGTTGACATATATACAGTGGTGCCTCGCAAGACAAATGCCTCGCAGGACAAAGAACTCGCAAGACTAATGGTTTTGGCAATGGGGTTGATGACTTGCAAGATGAATGTTCCTGTGGCGATGCTTCACAAGATGAATGTTTTCTGTTTTTTCTTGCCTCATGTTTGCTGATTTTTAAATGTTTTTCTATGATGTTTAAAAAGTTAAAGTTTTTTTATTGAAAATTTTGAAATCATCTGCACAATATGTATGGCTTTAAAGAGCACTTAATAAACCCTTTGTAAACCAAATTTGACTTTGTTCTGACTTTTTTTGCCCATAGGAACGTATTAATTAGATTTCAATGAATTCCTATGGGAAAACATGTTTCGTAAGACGAATTTTTTGCAAGACAACATTAACCGCGGAATGAATGTAATTCGTCTTGCGAGGCACCATGGTAATGTCATTTTAAAAACTGAGTTTTGAACAGCGCAAAAAGTTGAACTATTTGACAGTCTGTACTGAAACCTCACTTTGAGCTGTGCTTAAATGATTTAAAACTGAGCCAACAATAAGGCAAGCTGCCTCTTTTTGTTCATAGGAGACTTTTCTGCTAGCCATGTCTTCATTGTGACCCTTATTAATATGGAGCTATAGGGTTTTTAGCCCCTTATCTGCTGCGTGATTAGACTGGGTATCTGAGCCCTTTTTGCACTCATGTGGCCTTCAAAACTAGTGCAGAGCTGCGAGAACTGTCAGTTTCTCTTGGATGTTCTCCTCTGCATTTCTGCTGAACTTTGTACAGTATTTCTAAAATGTTGCTCTTCTGTGATTTAGCTAGTTTGTTGCACTTTTGTTTGATTTTTGGCTGCTTGATGAATTAAAAGTGACTTAAATATTAGTTTGACTTCTTTACCTATACTGTATGTATGCTTTAGTACTTCATTTTACTTTGATACTTTGTTTCTGCTGCTGAGACAATCACAGGGGTTCATTCCCACTATAACAGATTGCTTTGCACACATTTACGTACAATATAAATTCTACATATTTCAGTACAATATAGTATTCTCTTTCTTCCAGCTTTTCTAACACTGAGTCATGGTTACTGCATCCTGCATCCTGTTTTTCTTTGGGGCCTTTATTTCCAACACAGCTTGCAAATCAGAATTTAAAGCCACATAAAAAAATTAATAGTACCTCCAGATGAAGTACTGTTTGTTGGTTTTGTTCTATTTTTATGCTAATGTCTATCCTTAAAAGAGTATAACATCACTGGCATTTCTTTTTCCATATAGAGTTTTCATTTTTTATCTTGCTCATACTAATACAGGTTGACTTTTACTAATCCAACATCTGTAGAAGCAGGGAAAGGACCTACAGTAAGGTTTGCCCCATACAATTTCAGTCTGGCATACAAGACGAGTATTTCTTATCCAAAAATACATGCACAGAATTATTTTTAAAGTTTGCATAAATTACCTGACTGTACAAATTACCATGTGTACAATGTATTACTTTAATAATTTTTTCCATTTACTAGAGTTGATGGGTTTTTTAATAAAAGTGTTTGTATCATTGAAAGCTCTGTTATTGTGTATTTATTTTAAGAGAAAATGTGTTGATTAGTTCAGACAATTGTATGAGTTGTCTTTTCTAAACAAAAACCTCAGTATTCAGATTTAATTATAGTGTTGGCAGATAAGCTACCAATATACTACCTTGTTATCTGATTCTGTTTAGTCTCATCCTAACTGGACATAAAAGCTGTTCTTACTTTTTTTTACTACTTGATGTCCCATAAAGAGATTCTTCATCTTTATTCTAGTTTAATTTATATTTCACATGTCTAAAATGATAGCTTACATAACAAATACAAACATAAATTGTGATATTCCTAACTGAAACAGACTGTGGAAGAGAATCTGAAGATGTGTGACATGTTAAAATGGAAGAAGGAAGAGAATGGCCAGTTGCAAAGAATGTTTTCATCTTTCCTGAGAAGGAGATAAATCATACTCTGGGAACAAATGGTTAAATGATTGTATCATTGAATTTACAAAGCCTCTGTTGCTTTGAAGTAGAAGGCAACGTAATGAGTAACAGTTTGAGATGTGGTAAACATAGTCCTTTTGCAGACAATATGCTTAGGAGGTGAGAAATTCCCGTTCATTAATGCTGTTTCGGCTTGGTTGACTTTGTGTTTCGAACAACAGCATTAAATTTGGTCTGTGAATTTGAATTCTACAAACTCAATAGATCCAAACTGTTCCATAGGGGTTGGACATGGAGGCTGGAACTCTTGGTATTGAAAGCTCATTAGAACAAGAATATTACATATTCTGAAAAATCCACTATTAAAACATTTTTTTTTGTAACTCAGGAGTGTCAGACACAAAGTGGAAAGGTTTTGTTTTATGTTTTAGAAAGCTGGCTGTTGTGGCAATTCAGACCAATAGTTTGCCTTGGCCAGTACAGTTACTCCTGACTGAGGGGCTCTTTGTGGTTTTGAACAGATTCCTTTCCTGTTGCTGCTGTTTGTCCAAACCAGGGATTTAATGAGAGTTCTTGTGTATCATAGACATTGCTCTGCTAATAGTTTTGTTGATTGGATGATGGCAAGGGGCATTTTTAGGAATTAATGTCCACTTTTGCCATTTGCTTTCACCATTGAAAGCAGTGTTTTATTAGTGATATTTTATGAATCTGATTATGGCTCTTGTTTTAAACTGGTTAATTCTGTGCCAGAAAAATCGAGTATATCTCTGGCATCAGACTGATGAGTACTTCATAATGTTGGTGTAACAGGGGAACACTGAATGTCTTTTTAAAGTTAGATCTGTCCTTATTATTCCTCACACACCAACTGCTGAAGGTGGTAGCTGACAGATTTACTAGGCTCTTTTTTAAATTTGAAAGGTTTGTTTCTTATAGCTCAAAGCATAAGCTGACTGTAACAGCAACTTAGAATCACAGAACCATAAAGTTGGGAGGGCCCTGTAAGGCCATCAAGTCCAACCCCCTGCTCAATGCAGGAATACAGATATCTGCTAGGTGGTTGTCCAAATTCCTTTTGAATGCATCCAGTGTTGGAACACTCACCACCTCTCGAGGTACTGTCATATTGCTGTAACAATTAGGAAATTGTTCTTGATATTCAACTGAAATCTGGCTTCCTGTAACTGTGAAAGGCGAGAGGACAGCATAGAAGCTCTTGTTGGAGTGCCGTCCACCCGTAGGGTCTCTAAAGAGGTGCAGACCACCCCTCCGCCAACCCCTTGTGAGAGTATATGTCAGGGAATGGACATCTGGGAACTGGAGGAAAATCTTTGAGGCTTAACAGTGGCCACACAGACCGAAGGGGAATTGGTGGGAACGGAAGAAAGGGGGAGGTCCGTAATAGAGGCGGGAATGGGAGAGATAAAAAGGCAGACATCATACCGGGGGGTTGGGAACTTATGTGGGTCGAGGACCCTTGGACAGGGAAATGGGAAAAGATAAAGGTGCCCCGGGAAGAAGCTGACTATTGCCGGAGAAAGGGACTACTCCAGTGACCGTCCTACTGGGGGGAGTCTGAGGCACGAGAGTGGAGAAGGAGGCTAAGGGAGGAAAAGAAGGTAGTGGCCTGGGAAGCCGATAAACAATGGGCATGGTGTGCGGAGGAGGCGCGGAGAATGGCGTACCTCCAGGACCCCGGGGTTCCCTCGAACGAGAAGGGAAATTGTTTTAGAGAGAGGATGGAGAGGAGGAGACCCTACCATTATTGAGAAGCGATGGAGAGGAACACTTTAAACCAAGTTATGACCCCTTCCTACCTGGACCATGGGAGGTTAAATCCTTGAACGCTTTTGAACCTAATGTCTGGTTGCCCTTACGATGCCCATTGGCACCGCAAGAGAAGTTAGAGAACCGTTGAAAGAAGTTTTACCCTTGAATGAAACAATAAACCCTAGTTTGGATTTCTATTTTATTTGAGGAAGGAGTGGAGGCTAGATTCGAACCCTCACAGTAACTTGAGCCTACTGTTGTATGTTCTTCACCCCAAGAGGATTGAGAACAGATCCTGCCCCTCCTCTGTATGACAGCTTTTCAAGTATCTGAAAAGTGCTATCAGTTCTCACCTCGGCCTTGTTTTCTCAAGACTGGACATGCCCAGTTCTTTCAAGTTTTTTTTTCTCAGAGTCTTTTGTTATTTCTTCTGCATGTGTATATATGAATTACTTGCAAATAAATATAGAGGATGTTTCTGTACTACCTACTTACCTGGCTGTAATCTCAAATTATGTCTCTTGTTGCCAAGTAATATTAAGTATGTTCTTCTTACTACTATGAACACAGTTTTTACATTGCATATGAACTAATATAGTTATCTTATTTCTTCCAGGAAGTATATATAAGGGACAATGCAGCCAAGGAAGTACAACCTCACTTGTTGCCAGGTAATGTTAAACAAAGAATGCTGTAAAATCATTTCATATTTACTGTATTTTTCGCACCATAAGATGCACTTTTCCCCCACAAAACAGGGGGGTGGAAAGTCTGTGCGTCTTATGGAGCGAAGAAAACAGATTATATTTTCCTGTTTTCTTCTCCCAAAAAGTTGGTGCGTCTTATGGAAAGGTGCGTCTTATGGAGAGAAAAATATGGGTATTTTGGAGTTGCTGTGTTTTAGAGTTCAGGTGACCTGAGCTTTAAAATAAAGGATACGTGTCATAGTTTGTCCAACTGCATTTTATTCTCTTTAGGATGTTACTTCAGATTTTGTAGGGAAGCCCTCTCAGATTTTAGAGGCTTGCAATGTAAGAGACAAGTGTTTTCTTTTGAAAACTCCATCCTCTATGAAGGGCAGACTCTGAGCTTGATATGGATGACATATATTGGAGTGGGACCTTAGGATTGCTGGAATGCTCAGCACATGACAAAAATGCACTCATATCCTCTAAAGCGGTGGTCCCCAACCTCGGGCCTCCAGATGTTCTTGGACTTCAACTCCCAGAAATCCTGGCCAGCAGAGGTGGTGGTGAAGGCTTCTGGGAGTTGTAGTGCAAGAACATCTGGAGGCCCAAGGTTGGGGACCACTGCTCTAAAGAGCCAAAACTGAAACATTTGAATATGGGAGGTCCTAGGTGCTTACATTTGGGTCCCTGCATGCAAAATTGTGTGTGTACATTGGTGTAGGTGAATGTTAAAGATTCGTGGGCAGGACATTACTGTTTGCCTAGAACAACCTAGATGTTGGGAAATGCATGCCACTGTAGAGTATTGCCCACATGTTTGCAGTGATTCTTTTAAAAATTGATTGTGGAATCTGGTCACCACTATTATTGTAAATGAAATTCAAGAAGGGTGGATGGGGGACAAGGCATTCCTTTATCTCTGTCATACTAAAGGAAGGCTCCCATCTAGTACAACTACTGTAGTCTCCCTCACTCATTGTATTCAAGGTACAGGAATTTTTAACCTCTTTAAATATGGTCACAATTGTGAGAAGTTTTCAACCTGATAGGAAGTTATGTTGGGTTCCTGGTATGAAAAATATGATGGTAGGATGGGGAAATCTTTGTGCATATAGAGAATACTAGGTTTTAGACTGTTGTTAATAGTAGGTGGTAGTTGGGCTCTGCATTGCTTCTTCTATAAGGTAAATAGTTTAATACTGTTCAATCCCACTTATTCTAGATTTATGTTACAGTTCTGATTGAGATGAATAACACAGAGCCTCCTTATAATGCTTTGTTTCAAGCCAACAATGATAGTTGTGCTATAGCTTTAATCTTTAAAAGTATGTTAGGAATTCTAGGATATAGAACAATAATACTTGCAGTGGGTGGCAAATATGAATACTTTGTATATTTAGTCCTTCATATCATTCCATCTGTAACTGTAATCCAGGAAGCTTTGAATTTAAGAACCAGAATACAGTACTACACTGTACTAAGCAGTGCATTCATTTTCATCAGGTGAATTGGTGCTTTGTGAAGCAAACATGGTTTTGAAACATATACAAGATGATGGATCAAATCGTGGCACATTTGGGAAACTTATTTGCACAAACTTCAAGATTTCATTCCTTGGTGAAGAATCTTCTTTGGATGATGTAAGAAATAAAAGCTATCTTTTGTTAAAATTGAGAGTAAATCTCTTTATTATATGTTGAAGAGGCAGCCCAATGTTTACTCATCTACTCATTGTAGATGAGCACTGTACATACCTTCAGACAATACATTTTGTAGAGTGGAACCAGGACTTCAGTCGACAACTGCTGTTCTCCTACTATGTGAGATAAAACTAATGAAGATGTGTAAAAACAACATATTTGAATTCACATCACTGTGGCTTCAAGTAGATAAAATTTGATTTGCCTCAAATAACATCTGAGCTCTATTCCCATGAAAGCCATGCTTCCAGAACATTCTGTCAGGTATATGAAAAGGCCCTATATCTGATGGAAGTCACTGTAATTTCCAAATAAGATGGTGCCCAGAGCAGGACTTTCTACACAGTTAGCAGGTAGTGGCCCAAAATGCAGAGGTCTCTAAAGTTAGAGGTAGCGCTTTGAATTGGTCCTGGAATTAAATTTGTGGCCAGTGCATATACTTCATATTACGGTAAGTACCCTGGGAGAATGGTTGTCCAGCTCTATTAATAGGCAGGCTACTGTATTTTCTGCTCGTTGAACTTTCTCAACAGTTCTTAGATGTAGCTCGCAGTACAGTAGTTCAAATCTTAGGTGTAGGATTGCAGCAGCAAGGGTTAACAATATTTGCTGGACATATATTTTATAATACAAATAGTAAATCAGAAAGCTGATTTTATTAGGTAGTTACATGTGTACAAGAAGAATCATAGACACTACTGTCAGTAATTAAAAAGTTGCTGTTAATTGACAAAGCTCTGGGTTTGCAATCAGACAAATGTCCACACATGCAACTATCACCTCATCAATTAGCCATGGCAGCTTCCACATGAGATTCTGGGTATCAAGTGTTCTGTTACAGGAATTTGAAGACATTTTTCCTCTTTCAGGGACTACAATTTAAGAATAACATCATTGGGGAAAATGACATCACTCTTCAGTGTGTAGACCAGCTTCATGGAGGTAGGGTGGTAAACCTTTTAAGATTAATTTAAAATAATTTAAATATTTAGGTTCTATAAAGTTAGCTAATGAAGTGCTATATCAGTATTTTCTATCTTCAAGTGAAATCCCTCTTAGTTTTCAGTATTGTTCACAATGGTCACCTCCTGGAAAGGCCCACTTAGTTAGTTTTAAGAGACTATGCATTACCACAGTTTCATTCCAATTTTCATGTATGTCGTTAGTGTGGCATTGTAACTCTTCTACTTGGGTCCATAGCACTTATGCCAAGGAGTCTGATACGAATCTAGCCTGTGCAGTATGATAAAATATCTATAGGTTTGTAAGCTTTGGGTGTGATTGCTATGCAGATTATCCCCAGGTAGGCTTTTCTATATGAATTACAACAGATTTTCCAGGTGCTGGACTGGTAGACAATAAACTGGTTAAATTATAGCAGAGAGTCTCCTTGGGTAGTCAGTTCCTCAGCTCAGCTTATTAAGTAGGCAGCTTGTTCTGGAAGGGGACAGCACTCCCATAGTGCCAGTGGTCCCCAACCTTTTTGACATTGCTGACCAATTGGAAGAGGGAATGGGGTGGGTGGGGGGCACCCCTATGCTCACACGCATGTGCAAAGGGGTGGCGTTCACTCATGTGGGCACGAAAGGGCAGGGGGTGCTTGCAGAACACATACGCACACTCGTGCGCATGCGTGAAGGGGCTGTGCGGGTGGGCGGGCAGGGGGAGTGCGTGCAGGGGTGTGTGAAAGATCTGTCTCCGCGGCCCGGTCCGGCCAAGTCTAACCCTAACCCCTGCCGTAGTGGAACAGATATGACTGTTTGGGACTTTTCCATGATGTAAGCTCACTGAAGACCCAGGTGACCTCAGTGGTGAAGAATGAGTTCACCAGCTACATTTCTTCTGGACTGGAATAAACGTAGAGAAGAAGACAAGTCCTTCCCATTGAACTACTGCAATATACCTTATGTGGGCTTCCCTTGAGGACTTACCCAAAACTGAAACTGGTGCCAAATTTTTCTGCCTGTGTATTCGTAGGGAAAGTAAAAGAGAGAGTACACAACACACATTTTGAAATCCTAGCATAGGTTGCCAGTGGGTTGCTACACCGAATTCAAGTTGTTAGTGCTAGCGTACAAAGCCCTGAATGGCACAAAATCCCCATTCTTGAAGGGCCCCTGCTGCAGTATTGACCATCTCATGACTTAAGATTGACTATGAAGTAGTGCACTGGAACAAACATGCACATGGTGGAGCTTTCTCCATGGTGATTCACTGATATTACAGGGACACAATTAATATGCAACCATACAGACTTAATCCAAGGACTGATGGTTTAGATGCTTTTGGGGCCATCCACAGCTGACAGTTTCATGCTGCTATGTCTGACTTCCCTTGACTATTTGTGTTAATCTTTTTTTTCTAACAGTGTACACAAATAGAAAACAGCTGGGGAAAATGCAGATATTTTAGTAGAAATCATACGAAATACCTTCTTTTCAGCAGAGGTGATCTTAAAGAAGGATGAAAACTGTCCCCAAGAATGCAATAGGGATTGATTCAGTAGTGCAAGAGAATGGTTCCTACTACCAGCCCTATTCACATAATTGACAGTCCAACCAAGAACCTATGTATCTTTCCACAGAGATCTGTAACTATTTTCAACTTTTCATTTGCTGTGAGATATACTTGACAACTTGAACTTTGTAATAGCACCTAGTTTCCCATGGCTATGCAACTCAGTTTTTTATTACCCGTATCAAGGTAACCTGTTGTTATTTAGAGTATAGGTCGTTCATTCGTTTCAGAGGCTTTTCTGATAGTACATAGATTACTTGGACGACTGGGTTAAGAATGTCAGCTTGCTTTTAAAAGAAATTTTGAAAATTAACTACAGTTTTTCTTATAGTTTATGATGAGAGAAAGAAACCTATATGTGGTCAACTAAGAAAATACCCAGAGACAATAATAATCTACTGCAAAGATCTTAGAGTGTTTCACTTCTGTTTGAGATATACCAAGGAGGAAGAAGTTAAAAGGGTAATTGCAGCCTTATTTAATTCTCTCTCTTCTCAAGCAAAAACCTTTCCCTGTGGGTGTGGTAGCTTTCATGAGTAGTCTGATTAATGTTTTCCCCTTCCAATAGGAAGAAGAAAAGGGCAGAGAATGCTTGCATGGGGCAATTGACAGGAATTGGCAGAATAGTTAAGGCAGCTGCCTCAAAGCCAATTTTAATTGTTTGGGATTACTGCTTCCATCAGTCATGGCTGTTGATAGTGCAGATTTGTTCTGGACTGTGTTCCTTTTAGAAAAAGTGATGTTGGTGAACTTGAAAAAATGGGGAAAATAATTTGCGCATGATTTTTTTGTTACTTTGGAGTTTCCATAGTCCCAGCAGGGAAGTGTTGCTTATGCTAGTTCCCACAGTCAGCAGCAAGTACAGTTGAAAATAATCAGAGATGCTCATCAGACTTGTCATCTTTTCACAGGTATGGTGAGCCATAGTTTTCAGGATAGCTTTATATTCTTCCAAAATAAATTGTGCTCACAAACACTAATGGAGGCTTTTCTGAGTGGACACATGAATAGCACATTTCTTTTACTTTTTCTTAATAAATGAACATTGGTTTTGCCACTTGTCTGTCCTGATTGGGACAGCGTATTTTTGTGAAGGGGCAATCCCAGTCCTGTTGTCTGTACTGACAGCTGATTGAAAAATTTCATTATTTCTTAGCCATTGGTACAGTCTTGGTCAGTATTGTTGCATATATTTCTGTATGTAGTGCATCATTCAGAGGTTCTGTCCATACCGATGGAGGAAGTATATAAAACATTGCAATGGAAGTAATATTTAAAGTATATTCATTTTAAGAAATGAAAACTAAGTTTTTTAGCAGAATGTGAGGCAGACGTGTGAGATCTTAAATGTTCAACTTTTCTATTTGATACGGCTTCTGGTTTATCAATGTATTGATTTTGTTGATCTTCCTTAGATCGTCAGTGGCATAGTTCATCAAACACAGACTCCTAAGCTGTTTAAACGCTTGTTTTTGTTCTCTTATGCAGCAGCTGCACCAGATGATAAAGGTAAGCATAATTTGTTTCTTTATTGAGTAGCTGTTGTCTATTTCACAGGGTGTAAAGCAGCTTCGAACAAAAAAGCTCTGAGATGATATAGCACATCAAAATGGCACAGGGTCAGTGCTCGTCTTCAGCATGCATATCACCCTGCTGAGGAGAATTTTACTATACAGTTATGTAGCAAAATGCCTACCTACATAGGATTGAGCAGATGAGCTTCAGTAGACATCTGTATAAGTCTCCAACACTGTGCTGGAAGAAAGATTTTGGTTAAAAGATGAATTAGTAATGTACAGTGGTGCCTCGCTTAATGGGCACCCCGTTTAACGACGAATCCGCATAGCGATGAAGATTTTGCAATCGCTTTTGCGATCGCATTGTGATGTTCCCTATGGGGAAAACTCGCTTTGCGATTTTTCCCCATACGCCCCATTTTCGGCCAGCTGATCGGCGGGGCTTCGGGATGATCGCGGGGAAGCACTTCCCCCCGATCATCCCGAAGCTCCTCCGATCAGCTGGCCGAAAATGCGGGCTTCAGGATGATGGGTAGAAAACGCTTCCCACCATCCTCCCGAAGCCCCACCGATCAGCTGGGTGAAAATGGGGCGTTTGCGACGATCGCGTGGAAGTGATAATCGCAAACGCCCTGTTTTCACACAGCTGATCGGCGGTTCCAAAATGGCCACCGGGTAAATAAAATGGCCACCTGCAGTGTTTTTGCGCTCTTTCCTCGCTTACTGGGCAGCGAAAATGGCAGCCAGATGGAGGATTTCCGCATAAAGGTGAGTTTTTTCCCCATAGGAAAGCATTAAACATGTTTTAATGCATTCCTGAGGGCTTTTTTGCCCCGCATAGCGACGAATCCATATAGCAATGATTTTTTCGGATCGGATTATCGTCGCTATGCGGGGCACCACTGTATATAGTAATACTGCACACGTACAAAGATGAAAACTTTTAGGGATAGAATGTTGGCATCAATCAAGGGGTTTTTTTGGCAGGTAAAGTGTCTATTTCAGACAACATCAGTGAATATATGGAAGATACGTATTACCGTTATGTGGGTGTGAATTCAGACTGTTGCAATTGCATGTCCAATATTTTTATAAAATCAAATACTCACTTTTAAACTTTTGTTTTTCCAATGCCAGAAAATATGAATGGGTTATAAGCAAGAATAGTGGTGCTTTTACAGATTGTGGCACAAAAGAATATGTGGGAACCTGGGTTTTTGACTGTTTCCTTCAGAATGTGATCCTGCCATGTAGCCTCTCAAAATTCCTTCAAACTGCCTTCACATTCAAAGCTAAGGAATATTAGAACATTCCAAGGAACAACCTGTAGCTGTTAAACTTTGCCAAAAAAATGAGTATCCCCTTGAGTTGTGGCTGTAATATGACACAATGACTTTCTGTAAAGATCTTAGAATGCTAATTTCTAGTTTTTAATAGCAAAGCTTAATTAAACCAACTGTTTAAACAGGTTTTCTAATTGGTTTTTCTGACTATAAAAATATCATATATTATGATGCTTGATATGTTTCTAGTCAAGATGCAAAAACCTATTTAAGAAATTCAGAATATTTTAATGTAACAACTTCATATTTCAACAGAACTAGAGGATCAAATGGTGATGTTTGATTCTATTAAAGACTGGCGTGAAGAGTTGGCGCGAACCAAAGGAAACCTGAAATTCAAAGCAGTGAGTGCCAATGAAGGCTACAAAATCTCTAAAAAGTATGAATGCATTCTATCCATTTATGTAACCGATATATTTACTAGCATACTAATCTCAAAATCATATATCAAACTGGTTTGTGTTCCTTTGTCATTTATAACTATAAATAGATTTGTTTGACTAGCAATGTTTGGGAACTGACTACCTTAAGATGGTTTCAATTGATGACAGGAAATAATTATTTGGCTGTTTGAGCAGCAGTCTTCAAAAGTATAGTGGTGCCAAAAGGGTTGAATTCCAGGAAGAATGGGTGCGAGATCCAGTCTCTTTACAATTCCTCCAGCATTTCAGATGTAGGTTTTTTTTAATATAATGTAGTTTCAATGGACTGCAATACCATTGATTTATTAATTTGAAACTGTACTCTCAGGTGTTGGCAGAGATTGATCTGAAAGGTGCCTTTTTCCAGATAGTGTTCTAGGAATCATCAGAGATACACTGACTGAAGTCTGATTCCCATGCTGGTTTGGGGCCAGTCAAGTTTCCATATTAGCAGTTGATTAATATTTTATCAATGTTGGAGGCTAACATCCTCCATGGAACTTAAACTTGAAACAGTTCTTCAATGGTTGTGGTTTTAAAAGAGGTAGCCATGTTAGTCTGTGCTAGCATAACAGGCAAAACCAAAAGAAATACAAAAAATAAAGACAAAAACATTGTGGTACCTTTAAAACTGCCATATTTTTAACGTGAGTTTTCATGGACAAAGAATGAGGAAGTAGACTTGTCAATGAAAGTTCACATTAAAATACAGTGGTATCTTGATAGACGATGACCCTTCTGTACAACAAATCCGCAGGATGGTGACTTTTTTGCGATCACTATAGCGATCGCAAAACAATGTTTCCAATGGGAGATTTTCGCTGGACGTCGATTAGGTCCATGCTTCGCGAACCATTTGTTCACAAGACGACAATGTTTTCCGGCTCCGTAAAATGGCTGCCCTGTGTTTTCCGGACCCATGCTTCGCAGGGTAGCCATTTTAACAGCTGATCAGCGCTCAGAAAATGGCTTCCCCATGGGCAATCTTCGCTGGACGATGAGGTAATTTCTCCATCTGGATGATGTTTTTGTTTAACAGCTATTTCAGAGGAACGGATTATTGTCGTGGTGCGGGTCACCACTGTATAGCAGATAGTCTTTAAGGTGCCACTACGTTTTTGTCTCCATTTTTTCTAATTCTTCAGTGAATAAGTAGTCTTTTTTTACATAGGGAATGGAGGCAAAATGACCTGGAACAGCTGAAATGAAGACATTCCTCCCTCTTTAGAATGTTCTTTAAGCTGTAAATCTATTTTTGATTTCTGATGCTGTACATATCATGTAGGTAGTACAGGCTGCAGCTTTGTCTAAATCTAAATTACCACCATTTGTTGTCATGGAAGAAATATGGGTTACATTAAAAAGGGACAGTGGAGGAATAGCCAGTACATTTTTTTGCCAGTGATACCAGACCTTAACAGTTTGTTTAAAGAAGGGATAACCCATGTTATTCATCAGTTTCTTTGTGTAAGGAATTAATGGGAAATCTCGTAATCTTGTCCAGATTACTATTGTACATTTCTAATGGTAACCATATACAGACCTCTAAGAGGTTGATGATTCTGAAGACTTGATTAATTTGGAAGACAGCGTAGTAACAGTTTAGATTAGGGATACTGTGATCTCATTCTGATTAAATTTGGATGCTGTAGCTGATGAGTAGTATGATTTCCTACCATTATGAACAAAATCTAAAATAAGCTCTTGCTCCTTTAATAAACATTCACTTACCTCCCAGTGAAATTATGTGAAAGAAATAATACAACCTTGGAAAGATAGCTATTTGCACAGTTGGTATTTTACCAAAACTAGGTATTTAAGTTTATTCTTTATGCTAGCTGTTACTTGTTTTTTGGAAAAGGGATTTATATTTTCATTGTTTCGTTCTGTCTAAGTGTGCTAGGATTTTCACTCCTAGATAGCAAAAGTGAAATCTTAAGCAAGAAAAATCAGTAGGTATTTGAAGGGCTTTTGTATATTATGAATATTGTCACAAAGTTCAGTGATTTTCTTTAAATTGGACTCAGGCCCAACCAAGGCACACATAAAAAGGGTAAATATTCATCACTTTATATTCATCAGGGCCTCCAGAATTGACAAATACAAAGTGATTAATTGTGAGTGGGTTGGTCAACGGAAATAAATAGAAGTGATTCTGGTAATCTGGATACTAATTCCACAATTATCAATTTGGGTTGTGTGGGGGGCATTGTGTTTTTTACCTTTATTTGCTTCCATGCTTTTTTGGGGTGGGGGTGTTTTATTTTGCCTCCCCCTCCCCCTCCCCCTGTGTATATGGGAATATTTTTGATGTTCGATTTTTTTATGTTGTCACGATCCCCACATGGCCCCTGCTTGTTTCACCAAACTAGGAGCTCACGCTATGTGCCCCTCAGCTGCCACCAGTTGATTTCATCAACAATACCTCTTATTAATACTAGAGGTCCAGGCCATGTGTCATTTTAAAAGAACCAAATAGAAATTGTTTATTGTTACAGATGTAGATACTTCAAGCAGTGTTGTTAACTCTTAACAAACATCCTCCTTCATCCACTCTCAACCATCACTTTCCTGCCCAAACTCCAAAACTTTCTCTCAACTCTCTCTCAAAACTCCCTATCTCTCTATCTCCTCACTCTAATTCCCCCTCCTCCTGCTGAGTCTCTTAAATCTCATGACTCCACCAATCCAGAACTCCCATTGTTCTATGCATATGGCATATGAATATTCATGACCAGGCGGACACCACAGTTGTTTTTTCTTTATTTACTAATTGCCTCCCCTGCCCCTGCTTTTTGAAATACAGTGGTGCCTCGCTTGACGAGGATAATTCATTCAGTTCAAATCACTGTTAAGGGAAATCCTCGCCAGGCATAATGAAAAAGCCCATTGAAATGCATTGAAAACCAGTTCAATGCGTTACAATGGGCGAAATAGGTCAGCGTCCAACGAAGATCCTCCATAGGGTGGCCATTTTCCGGTGCCTGTAATGTGAGGAATCTGTCCTAAAGCACAGTGGGGAGCCATTTTGCACAGTGGGCAGCCATTTTGAAACCCAATGATCAGCTGTTTTTGATCGTCGTTAAGTGAAAAATTGGTTCCCGAAACAGGGAACCGATCAACGTTGAGCCAAAAAAGCCAATTCAGTCATCATTTAGCGATTGCAATAGCGATTGCAAAAAACTAATCGTCAAGCGATTTCCTCGTCTAATGAGGTAATCATCAAGCGAGGCACCACTGTAGAATTTAAAGTTTCTTTTGAACTGATACTCCTTATTAAATAAGAATTTAATTGTAATAATGGTTATGGCAGCAAGGTTAATATTTTCAAGATATTGGAAATATCATAACCAAATTAATTTAGAGGAATGGTATGGACATCTATGGGATGTGGCAATTAATGATAAATTGACATGTGATATGACAATAAGAAGAGGTCTATCAAAAAATAATGAATTTAAGAAAATATGCAGTGTTTTCCTGGAATATTTATTTCGGAGAGCGAAGGGATATATGCCGAGGGAAGAAACAATGAATTTTTGAGAGAAAATGGATTGAATGAATTTTTAAAATATTATTAATGCTAGCCCTGAGGGTGACGGAGGCACTAGTGTATTATGTAATTGTATTTTATTGTGGGGTTAGGTTTATGTTTAGGTTGGATGCATTCAGAAATCACTACTTTGAATCATTTGTCTGCCTGGGATGAAATCATCTTGGTCTTTACTTATTTATTGAATTGTAAATTTATTTAGCCTAGTAACCATAATAGAAATCAATAATGTGGTACAGTGGTGCCTTGCTTAACGGGCGCCCCATTTAACGAGGAATCCGCATAGCGATATGGATTTTGTGATCGCTGTCGCGATCGCATTGCGATCTTCCCTATGGGGAAAATCGCTTTGCGATTTTTCCCCATACGCCCCATTTTCAAGCAGCTGATTGGTGGGGCTTCGGGATGATGGGGGGAGCACTTCCCCCCATCATCCCGAATCCCCGCCGATCAGCTGGGCGAAAATGCCGGCAGGGGCTTTGGTCCTCCCAAAGGCCCCATTTTCCCCAGCTGATCGGCGGCGGCTTTGGAAGGACCGCGGGGGAGCCCTCCCCCACAGTCCTCCCAAAGCCCCAGCCGGTATTTTCGCCCAGCTGATCGGCGGGGCTTCGGGATGATGGGGGAAAGCGCTTCCCCCATCATCCCGAAGCCCCGACAATCAGCTGAGCGAAAATGCCGGCTTCAGGATGATGGGGGGAAGGGCTTTCCCCCATCCTCCTGAATCCCTGCCGATCAGCTGTGCGAAAATGCCGGCAGGGGCTTTGAGAGGACCGTGGGGGAGCCCTCCGCTGCGGTCCTCCCAAAGGCCCCATTTTACCCCAGCTGATCGGCGGGGGCTTTGGAAGGACCGCGGGGGAGCCCTCCCCCACGGTCCTCCCAAAGCCCTCGCCAGCATTTTCGCCCCACCGATCAGCTGGGCGAAAATGCTGGCGGGGTCTTTGGGAGGACGGGGGGAGCGCTCCCCCACGGTCCTCCCAAAGGCACCATTTTCGCACAGCTGATCAGCGGTTCCAAAATGGCTGCCTGCTGTGTTGCCTCACTTTAGAGGCACCGAAAATGGCCGCCCCTATGGAGGATTTTTGCATAAGGTGAGTTTTTAAGCCCATAATGCATTCCTATGGGATTTTTTATTTCGCATAGCGACGAATCCGGATAGCGACGATTTTTCCGGAACGGATTATCGTCGCTATGCGGGGCACCACTGTATCTTGATTTATGAGAAAAGTGCAATCTCATTGGCTCCACTTTATTTAGTTTCAACTGCAAAATAAATTGTGATTTATTCTATATTTCTGATATTTATGCTTTTTGCTAAATCTAATTAAAGGATATAGTCACATGTGACACCCAGTGTTTCTTCAGATTTTTTTTAAAATTACCCATGGAAAACCATCAAAGTTTGAGGTTTTTTTTTTCAAATTGTGCTAAGAATGTATTCCTGTGTTATAGTCACATTTAAGATGTCACTGAGATCATTTAGCTGTTAGTGGAATTTTCTCCAAATAGTCTTTGATACCATTTGAAGATGGATTTTCTCTTTTATATAAATCTCTTAAATTGGATGCTAGTGCCTTTGAGGTCCCATGTTGGTGTGTTCTGCTCAGTGGAAATAATCGAAACAACATTTTTGGAGTTTTTACAGATTTCTAGGTCTCTTTAATTTGTTTACTGTGTTTGACTGTTTCACTATGGAAATTTTGCTGAAAATGAAGTAGTATATAATAGTATATATAAACATATAATTACTGATCACTGGTTTTTGGATTTTTTAAAATTTATTTTGTTTTTCTGGCTAAAATGTACAGGTATAGAAGCCAGCCTCTCCCAAGAAGTCAGATGAGTAGTGAAGGGAGCATGGTGGCTTGGGTACTGTGCACCTTTAACTCTAAATGGCCTCATACATTGTTATCCAGCCTTTCTCTTGGAATACAGATACTAGCTTGAGCTAATTTTTCAATGTTTCAGATTGTTTAGAAAGCAGTCCATGTGACGAGAGTGACAGAAAGGCACAAGGATGGGGAAAAGCCTAAAGCATTTCCCCTTCCTCACATTTTTGTTTTACCTATATTCCAGTACACCTGAACAGGACATAATTTACTAAATTACATTTTTCAGGTTACCTGCATACTTTGTTGTTCCCATGGCTGTGTTTGAAGAGAACATCTCACAGTATGAAGGAAGAGGAATTCCAGTAAGTGTGTTTGTATGCAAAACTGAATAGATTTATCACCATATATTGAATTGTAAAGAGAATGTGTTAGGGGCTTGCTCTGAATTCTTCAATTGGAAATGTATCATTTGGTTGCAATTTGAGGAGAGAGGTTGGGGCAAGGTGTGAGATAGAACTGAATGTTGGGACACATCTCAGACTTTTTCCTTTGCTTCTGAAACCACAAAGTTGGTATCGGAACCTGGAAAGTATGATGTCTCTGTATTCAGTGACTGCATTCAAAAATTCTTCCATTCACTGGAGAACTAGAAGTGAGTCTAAGAGTTGTTTAGTTCTGTCTTGTTTTATGATTTGTGCATCTCCCAGGTTTTCTGAAACTAACATTGGAAAACTGCTTCTGACATAACCTAATTCATCTTTGATTAAGAGGGAACCTGTAGCTCTATTTAGGTGTTCTGTAGAATCAATGAGATTCTGCTCATCTCTGCTCTTAGCCTTGTATGATTGTTAAGTAGAGTACCTGAATTGGGACTATGCCTTGTACAGATAAGGAAGTGACATGGGTCTGCATGAGTTAACTACTGTTATATAATTATAGCCATTTTGAAACCTGACGATCAGCTGTTTGCTAATCGTCATAAAGCGAAAAATCGGTTCCCGAAGCAGGGAACCGATCAACGTTAAGCAAAATTCCCCCATCTAAACATCGTTTTGCAATCACAAAACTTCAACGTTAAGCGGATTCATCATCAAGCAGGGTGATCATCCAGCGGGGCACCACTGTACATTGCTTCTATATTCCATGTGAAGCGATGATGAAATCCAAAATATTGAAAACATGTAACCTTTTGAGAAATTACCAACACATTTCAGTTACACAGAAAATCAGTCTCATAGCTATGGAAAAACTATAGGCACAAATGGTTGTTCTGGGTTTTTTGGGCTCTTTGGCCGTGTTCTGAAGGTTGCTGTCCTCTGAAGATGCCAGCCACAGAGACTGACAAAACGTCAGGAAGAACAACCTTCAGGACATGGCCAAAGAGCCCGAAAAACCCAGAACAACCATTAGATCCCAGCCGTGAAAGCCTTCGCGAATATATTATAGGCACAAATGTTTAAAAATACATGAAAACAGAGTTTAAGTTGCAGTCAAATACTTAACCAAATTTCAATCTAAGAATACCAGGAGCACATATCCTCAAAAAGCAGAAAGTATGTCTCTTAAAATATCAAATTCTTAAAAGTAAGAATATATAAAGTAAAATACATTTCTTAGCTTTTAAGCATATTGTAAGGGCACACAGAAAAGTATTAAATAATGTTCTCACCCAGCCAAGCCAGCTGTGTGCTGGTTTGTATCCAAGAAGGAAGATCCATTAGGTCTTTGTTTGTTCCAAGGTGCTGCTATTGTGCTGCTACATGTTGCTGCTCTTTGATGTCTGGTGCTTAGTGTCAGTGTTTTTGGTAACTAGCGTGTCTGCTGTGGCATGTTGCATATTTGTATTTCTGTCTGGCTTCCTGTTATTTATATTTCTCTCAGTTGTTTACATTTCCCTTCAACTGTAAACAACTACATCTTGCCAGTGTAGTCAGGTGCATGTTCATGTAAATGTACATGTAAATGTTCAGAATAGTTTCAATAGAAATCTGTATTGCTTTCACTAGGGTAGCAAATACCACTCTTGTAAAATAAGAGATTAGCAAGTTGTAATTATGACAGATAATAGCCTTTATTTTTATTAACTGTGTCCCTTTCCTGTTTGGGAATATTAAGTTATCTGGATGTCATTTTACTGATGAGGCAAAATGCCATGAGTGTAAAATGCTGATGAACTAAGGTGGTCAGGTACCCACATTTTAGGACTCTAGGAGGTTTTTCCCCCCCTCAGTTGTTATGTATTTTCTTCCCAATGCTATTTGTTTACATTCAAGTGTTAAGTCATAATGAAAAAGATTCTTTGTGAGGCAGTGTTATTTTACATTTGCCTTGCTTGAAAACTTGGCTGGTTGTTTTACAGCGACTGTTAGTAAACTGCTCTTCAAATCTCGTTTTGAAGCAGAATGTAGATTTTCAGGATTGCTTTCTTACAGTTCCCTTAATTGTTTTAACAGTCTATACATTCAAAATTTGACATGTGTTGAGAAACAGCAGGAATTATGTATTCATTACTCGAAAGTTTGTCTGAACTTTGTGTGGGTTCTATAATGACAATGCTCTACATAACAAGTGTAACTAAAGATTACCTATAAATGCGTTTTGCAGATTTGGTGTTGGTCTTGCCAAAGTGGTGCTGCTGTGCTCAAGATGTCAGCTCTTCCCAAAGAACAAGATGACAACATCGCACAAATGCACAAAAGCTTCTTGGAAGGGTTAGTGCTAGCACTTGAAGTATCTGGTTGGGGTCTTACCAATCTCTGGCTTAAATCTTGTTGTGCAGCTCTGTATGCATGGCAAGAATGACATTATCAGTTGTAGCAAACAGCTGCTGATTAAAGGCTCTCTTTGGTCACCTTGGGGTGCATGTGACTTATTTGCATTGTGTACAAATAATATAGCTCAAGACGGCCAGGTGCCTCCAGGGACAGATTCTGTTCATAAAATACCATCTCTCAACCTTGACGAAAGACTTTCAACTTTAATCCCCAAAATCAATGTCTTGTTCAATACTGAAGAAAAGTCAACAAACCCGGAGACCTCTACATCAGCAAAGTTAAACTGAGTTTAATTCCCCAAGGGCTGGACTCAAGAACCCATAGTCTGCAGTTCTAAGATGATGGTGATAATAAACAGAACTAAGAAATCTAAAGCAGGGCCACCAATTTCCTTTCCCTCCTATCATCTGTGTTCACTGAAGGATAAAGAGCAGGAGGATTTACTGTATCTTGGTTCTGCCTCTGAGTGCTCTATATGTCTGAAGAAGTGGACTGTAAGCCAGAAAAGCTCATCTGAAATAAATCAATGAGTCTTTAAAGTGCTGCATAGGATATGCTTTTTTGAATTCAAGGACTTCATGTCCCAGAAGTTGCCGAGAATTTCCAGGGCAGATTTCTGGAACTGGGAAATGAGCACCATGCAGAGGAGGGTAGTTCAGTGAGAGGCTGCCATACTCTTGGCATGGTGCACCAGGGCAATTCCCAGCAAGCAGTGGGATTGAGGGGCACTTCTTCTTACTTTCTGGCTAACTCACATAGCATGAAGCACACAATGGCAGTAGAAAGACATCTCTTTTCCCTTTTTTCTCATATCCCAATTCAGAAGTCTGCCTGAGGGGTTCTAGGTGATTTCTAGGGTTGGAAATCCTCGAATTCCCAAAATCCTATACCTGGTGCTACATTCTTTGGTTTATAATCAGGTTCAGAACCCAGTTTAAGCTTTGCTTATTTCAACAAATGGTAGTTGAAAGTTTTTGGTTTAAGATGAAGTGGTAAACAATTATATTAAAAGGGTCTGTTTTCATACTCTTCCTGGCATGTTCCAGAGGAAGGGACAGTGAGTATCTGAGAAGTATGAGAATCTGAGAGTTACTGATGTTTCTTTAAACATTGGTTTAGCCTTGAGTCCAATGCAGACCTATATGTTGACATGTAAAGCAGGGGGCCCCAACCCCCAGTCCGCGGCCCTGTGCCGGTCTGTGGGCTTCGCAGGAGACAGATCTCCCACCCACCCACCCGCACGCATGCATGGTGGGTGTGGTGTGCTTGTGCGGGTGAGAGGCACGTTTGTGGATGGGTGTGGCACATTTGCGGGCACACGCCCCCCACTCACCCACCAGCGCGCCATGCCCATCCACGCAAGCATGTCATGCCCGTTTGAGAGTGTGCCATGCCCATCTGGGAGTGCAGGGAGGAACTCCCCCATGCACAGACCCTGCCCCCCCAACCGTTCCGCTGTTCTGAAAAAGTTGGGGACCACTGATGTAAAGGACATGACTGCAGTCTTACCATATCTTGCGGAGTGCAGGCGGCATACAAGTCGAATGGATGAAACAAATATTTAATTTTTTAAAAGTTCCTAGTAAACACTTCCAGATAAAGTAATAATGTTTACCTTTTGTTTAGAATGTATAAAACAATAGATAAACCTCCTTATGAAGCCATGAAAATTGAAGACCTTTCGAGCAGTCTTCCATCTCTACAAGAAATCCAAGTTTCATATACTAGATTTAAGCAACTATTTTTCATAGGTGAGTAAAAGTGAGAAGATTGTGTGCTTTATACAGATACCCAGAGACTGGAAAGAATACTTTTTTTCTTGCAACTCCTAAAATAGCCAATGATTGTATCATTATCTCTGCGGATACCTGCATGACTGAAAATGTGCTCATAGAGATTTCAAATTTGTTAGTTGATCTTTATACATCTATTTTATTTATATATTTATTTGAAATTTATAGCCCAGCCTTTACAATTTTTTCTTATTTGTTTTTTGTGTTCAACATTTATTTTCCAGTTTCTGTCTTATGGTGTACATCTATCATCATACATCACTGCTTATGTAGATGACTTGCTGCTCTACACTACTGTTTGACCGTGCCTCTAGATTTTTTCCATATACAGAGCACCAGTTTCTTAGCATATATTTTTTTTCCAGATAACAGTGCAGACTTCTGGGATACTGATGTAAAGTGGTTTTCATTAGTGGAAAGTACAAACTGGCTGGAAATCATAAGGTCAGAAATGTTCCAACTTCATAAACTTGTAGGTACATCTGTGAAAGTTTGTGCTGCATTTAGGGTCTTTTGATAATATAAGGGCTCTTTTGACTATACAACAAAGATAAGTCCTGGTACTAAAACCTTTATTTTTCCATGCTCCAGAAAATGCCTGCGAAAAGCAGTAGATGTTGTTGAGTCATTAGAAGCACAGAATACAAATGTTCTCCTTATAGGTAAGTCAAAGGGTATGCCTTTCTCTTTATGCCCTTCTCCCAGCCTATTTCCAACTCTTCATTTTTAAAAAAAAGTTGATTCGTGAATTGCATTCTGTGTTCAGAATTTTCCTGAAACTATTTTTCTTTAAAGTTCTACAATTTCAAGGCAGCTTTCCTACTGTTACATTTGCTTTCGTATTTGATATTCGACGTGTGTAGGCTTGACCCTAGGGGGGGGAGTATTCAGTAAAGGAGAGAAAAATAGTTCAAGATATACAGATTAATCAAACTGACATTGTATTGAAGATCATAAAACTAAAGTTTTAGAATTTTACTCTTTAATATAATTGGGTCATGGTCCAATGAAAGTACAGTGCTTAAGTTCCTTTAATTATAATGCTAACTTCTTTTTTGTGGAAGTGAATTTTTTTAAAATGGTCTTTGGATAATTTCCTCATTTGCAGTTCTTCGCATGAAATTGTATAATATGAAGTTGTGATGTAGGTGCTTGATCATTAATTTTCAATAAATAGTTTAAATCATTCATCCCATAGAAAGCAGCACATATAATCCTTTTAAGAGGGAGATGAAAAATTGATTTGCCAGATTGTTCCCTTGAATTCACAGCTCCTTGTTTATGTACTTACCCAATTTGCATTTCATTTTTATTTTTTCTGAATTGTGCAGCTGTTGCTGCTATTGGAGGGCTATGTATAATTCCTTTAATTATCCCAGAATAGGTGGATTCTAAGGTTTTTCTTAAGCAGAATTCACAAAGATATGCAAGTGATTTCTGCAAGAGAGTACATCATGTACCTCCAATGATGCATTTAGGATCAGGTTTTACAACATGGAGAATAACCAAATCATGTCTATATTTGGCAGTCTTTCTGGACGATGGTTCAGGTATAAGTTGGATGTTAAATTTTCCTGATTATGTAGACATATTCCCCATGGTGTGTTTACCTGGATGTTGTAATCAATAAAAAAATCACCAGGACTTTGCTTTAACAGTTGGATATTTCCTCACTTGCTGAACCTTTTTTTCTCTCATTTTAGAAAGATAGTTTATAAATCATTAGGCTTCTCTAACAACTATACAAAGATGGAGAGAACAAGCCTTACCTGGAAGCTTCTTATGTAATAGATGTTATATTGCCAGGCAGGGAAAAGAGGGGGGGAAAGTAAATTCGGACCCCAAATAATTCATTGCATAAGAACTTTCTGGCTAGATGTAATAGTCACTGAAATATGTAGTTCTGTGAGAGGAACAGCACAGTTCAAGTCAGCCCAGCCCAAGACAACATAGTAAGTGGGGTTTTATTTTACCTCCTCTCCCATCTTTTCAGTCAGGTAGTTGGTACTGAGGAAAGACTGAAGAAGAAAAAATGAAGAATGTTAAATTTTAAGTTTAATACAGCATATGAAAGGTATTAGCCAGTATTCTACTACTTGCGAATGCTGGGATAAGTGCAGTGGGACAAGTCACAGTAGCTAATTAAATTCATTACTTTAAAAAAAATCCTTGCCATTATTTCTTTTCTAGCAAATGTAGAATTTTAGATGTAAACTATAACCAGAATCCTACTACTTAGGCATGTTAGCAGAAATGAAGCAGTGTAAGTCATAAAGACAAATGGCCACTAATTATGGAGACACCACTTCATAGCAAGCCATGTCCTGCTAATGGGATGTGATGAGAAATACTCGTGGCAACTCTTTTTGACTAGAGGCAGTTTTTTCTTTTTCTCTGTGAGAGCTCCTACTAAAGGAAACTCATTTTTCTTCTAATAAAATATTTTCTTATGAATCAGAGAGAATCTGTTTTTCAGGAGTATAGAACAAGTGGTATTATTTAGCACTTGGAATAAATAGTCTTAATGAAGTATATTCGAATCTCATGTTTGAATTTTATTTAAAAGGGTATTCACATTGATATTATTGCCTATTATGAACATATATCTTGGATGCAGTTTAGGCAACAGAGAAGAATTCATTGTAGGAACTTATATATTGCTAATATTGAAGTTACTTGACTGTTAAGTTGTTGTATGAGATAGCTGTATTAGTCAGTTGTAGCAAAAACAGCCACATGAAGGTGTATTTTGAGCTAGTGAAAGTCATTTTATTTTTACCAACACGAGGCATGTCATTTTCTGTTACCTACTTACTGCATTTCCTTGTGGCCCTTTTAAAAAGTGCTTCTGAAAATGCTGGGATCGTCAGAATTGTAAAGAACATAGCACAGAGGCTGCGTTAGACAGTATGTTGGTGAAAATGTAGTGCTGCATTTTATTTGAGAATCATTCCAATTAATGTAAAGCTACAATGGATGTAGCATGCAATAGTCCTCTTCACTTACAAGTGTGTAACAGATCTTCTCAGGCACTCCAACGAGCCTGTTACCTATGAAGTAGTTATTAAAAAGTTCAAAACAAATTCTGACTCACAGAATTCTTAACAATTGTATATCAAACGTATATATTACTAATATTGAAGTTAGGTAAAGATAAAGGTTGCCCTTGATGTTTTTAGTCCAGTCGTGTCCGACTCTAGAGGGTTGGTGCTCATCCTGTTTTCAAGCCGTGGAGCCAGCACTTGTCTGAAGACAGTTTCCATTGTCACGTGGCCAGTATGACTAGGGAATGCCGTTTTACCTTCCCACCGAGGTGGTACCTATTTATCTACTCGCATTCACATACTTTCAAACTGCGCGGTTGGCGAGGAGCTGGGACAAAGCAACCAGAGCTTACTCTGTTGCGTGTATTCGATCTTATGACTGCTAGTCTTCTGACCCTGCAGCACAAAGGCTTTTGCGGTTTAGCCCGCAGCGCCACTGTTAAGTTGTTCTATGAGATAGCTGTATTAGTCTGTTGCAGCAAACCAACATTGAAACTAACTAGTTTGGTTTAAAATAGGCCTTCATGGCAGCAGCCCACTTCTGTTGCAGCTTTTCTGAGCTGCTGTCCATGAAAGCTTTTGACAAATAACAGTTGTTAGCTTTAAAGATGCCACAAGATTTTATTGTGGATTCTTGAATATATTCCTGGGCCTAAATCAGATTGAACCGCTTCAAAGGTTGATAGGTTACAAATTTTACTTTTGTATTTACAATATTTTATGATACATTATAAATTCTGTGTTCATCTTACAGTAAAAGTGAAAAGAATTTAAATACAGAACTAGACAGAATGCTGTAAAAAGAAAGTATTACCGGTACATAAATGTTATATAAGGGGCTAAACTACACAAATTATTTAAAAGGTCTAAATGAACAAAAATATATTTATCAGGTGCGAAAAAGACCACAAAGATGGTGCCAGGTGAACTTGTTCAGTAAAATGGATGCCACTACTGAAAAGACAGTGTGTATTCACCTTGCTGGAAACTTAGACTAAGAGTTACATAGAAGGTGAAAAAAAAGCCATGTGGTCCTTATGCATCCTCCAAATGTAAGGATAGATGATACCTGTATCAGATCATGAAAAACTCTCAAACAATGATAGCTTTTGGCCTATATGAACCTTCCTCAGCACATCTGATGAAGAGCCCACATAGGCCGAAAGCTAGCATTTATTCGTGATTTTAGTGGTCCAATAGGGTATCACCTATTCTTCAGTTTATAGGCTAGACGTTAGTGTCACACAAAGACTACAGCTGTAATATGGCCTGATAGCTCAGGACCCATTAATAATCTTGCACTCCTTTTCATTTTATAGATCAGTGGCAGTTTGCAAACTATTTATAAAGGCAGCTTCAGCTATAATGCATTACCACATTATACTGTAGTCGTTTCTTCAGTATTAGACTACCAATTAGGTTATGGCCTTGTGGTCTCTGCGCAGGTAATAATACTGCTTCTGTTGTATGAGCCAAATGCAACAAAAGGTCCTCTGACTGCAACCATGGTTTTTAAGTGGGAGATTGGCACAATCTACCACTTAAACTATGGAACGCCCTCCCGACTAAAATTCGTCTGGCGCCGACACTGATGATATTTCGGTGCCAGGTCAAAACCTTCCTGTTCCAGAAGGCTTTTAATTGAAATAACATTAACTGTGGGTCTTGATGGTGGCAATTTTAATTGTATTTTAATTGTATTTTAATTGTATTTTAATCATTTTATATTTTATTGTATTGAATTTTAATTGTTGTAAGCCACCCAGAGACCTTTGGGTAGAGTGGGCGGCATATAAATTTAAATAAATAAATAAATAAATAAATAAATAAATAAATCCCAGAATAGCCTCAACACTCTTCACCTGACACCATTCATCAACTGCAGGGCCGCCTGTCTCTTTTGATAAGTTTCAATTTGTTCACTTCATTACTGTGCCATGTGATATTTGATGACAGTCATAAATTTGCCTATATCTAATGACAAAGAGAAGATTTACATCTTAGACTAAATTTCTGAATAAGCTCTCACAAAATGTTCATATAGTTGTTAAATAACATAAGGCAAATAGGTGAACTTCCAAGGGTTGCATGATTTATCTCTACAGGTATCATAGTTTGAAAGACATCTTTCCAGCTTTACTCTTCTCATTTGCTGTCAGTCTTTATTTCTCCTGAGGATTTTGTACCTGGAATTTGAGTGTGGGACTGTATATGTCATGTTCGTTACTCCTTTATTAGATAATCATTATGGTGGAGTGGATAGAGTGATGGTTTAGGACTCAGGATGCCTGGGTTCAAATCCCCCACTCAGCCATGGAAGCTTACTGGTAAAGCCACTCCTTAAATATCTCACTTGCTTTGAAAGCCCTATTTAGGTTGCTATAAGTCCATTACAACTTGACAGCACATAATAATAAATGGTTTGATCAAACTTTTGTGGCTAAGGTGCAGCATGTTGTAGTATGTTACTTTGACTGACTTTGGCTGGACACTTGCTTCTTCCCTCTATCTCATCTCCTTGTTTTCCTTTCAGTTAAGACCCTGTCCTTCTGCTGTCCCATTTTTCTCCACCTGTGAGTAGTATTATTGGCTAGCCTACAGATGGACTGATCAGAGGTGTTGACATTTAGTGTGACTCTTGGACTTTTATGATTTTTAGCAGGCTCAGAACTGGCTCAAAAGACGTGCTGGCTTTGATGCAATAAAAAGCATTAGCTTTTGGATAAAACACTAGGCAATTCTGTCTAAAGTCTCCATATTTGTTTCTTGCATAGTGCTGTATTCTTACTGGATGATGTCCTAATATTTTGTATAGTTCATTTGACTTTTTGCTTATGCTATCTGTGATGCTCACAGTCCTCTTGTCTGCCTTGATCATTGTGTAACAAGACTTCTCTGCATGCTGCTTTTGGAATATAATCCCTTGGTTTACATACATACTGACAAAAAACACTGGATTTTTAAAGAAGAGAAATAGCCCAAATGCACATAAATAGCCAAAGTTCCATATGCTTCTGGGACAGTAATGTTCTGTTTACTATTACAATACTTCATGTCAGTTCTTAATACTGCACTTGTTTAACATTTTTCCGTTTGTAAGAACGTTAATTTGTAGAAAAATATGAAATTAAGGGTGCTTAGTAAATTCTCCAAGAGTGTTGAAATGGCCAGTATTTTGTTGCAGGCATCCAAGATCCATGCAGGAAAGGAACTGTTAATATGTGATGATGTGTTTTCTAATTGTAGTCAATTTAAGCATGCATTATACTATTCATGTCTAAGATGCATTTTTTTTTTCTAGAGGAAAATGCATCTGACCTGTGTTGTGTGATCTCATGTTTGGTTCAAGTCATGATGGATTCATACTGCAGAACAAAGCTAGGATTTCAGAGCCTTATTCAAAAAGAATGGATTATGGGAGGACATGCTTTCTTGGATCGTTGCAACCATCTGCGGCAAAGTGATAAAGAAGAGGTATAACTTTACTGACAAACAGAAGTCCTCAGGTATTCTGAGCACATGAAGGAGGTGAATACTAAAGTAGAGAGAAACTGAGAATCCAAACTAGAAATCTTGCATAACTGTTGAGATTTTAACCAAATATTGGTTTGTTCTTGTCAAATTCTTTCTCCACCCTTCTTCTGAATCCTGAAGCAGCAAAACTAAAACATTTTCCAGTAAACAAGATTCAATATAAACTATGCTCATTTGAAATGATATTCTTCTGCATGTCTTCATTGCATTCAGGCCTTGCCCATCATAAGATGATGCATTTTATTCCGTCATTATCAAAATAGGATAGGCCAGGGTAAGGATAATATGGAGACACTTGCCATAGAAGGTGAAGAGGGAATCAAGTAAGATCCTTGAGTGTGAACAGTTCTGGGAATCCTTTGAGGTTGAAGAGTATGATAGTAATGGATGCAGTAAATTTTCAAAGAGCAGAGTCTCTTGTTCATAGCTGTACCTAAAGCTTTTGCTTTTGACTGCAGTGGTAAGTAGAAAAAAAGCTTACTTGTATTGATTGACTGGCTTTCACATAAATAAAACAAAAAACAAACACCAGGAGATAAATTCCAACAGAAAACAATCCAGTCAGGACACAAAATTGCAGTGCACTGCATTAGTCAAAGTAAGAATAGGTAGGAAAATATAATAATTTAACAATCTTAACTAACGTTCTCAGTTTAATTAAATAAAATATCTTATATTTCTTTTCACTGTTTTCAGTACTGTAGTGCAAACAATAAAAAGTTATAATTATTAGACAACAGGGCACAGTGTAATTTCATAACTTGTAGAGCTCATGAAAAGAGAATTGCAGTGAATCAAATACAGTGGTGCCTCGCATAGCGATCGCTCCGTTGAGTGACGAAATTGCTTAGCGACTAACTTTTTGCGATCGCAAAAGTGATTGCTTTGCGATGGTCCCTATGGGGTTTTTTTTGCTTTGCGATGATCACGGGGAAGCGATCATGGCAAAGCGACCCTTTTTTAACAGCTGATCGGCAGTTTCAAAATGGCCACCGGGAAAACAAAATGGCTGCCCACTGTTTTTCCTCGCTTTAGAGGCACCCAAACTGGCCACCCCTATGGAGGATTTTCGCTTAAAGATGAGTTTTTAAGCCCATAGGAACACATTAATCACGTTTTAATGCATTTCTATGGGCTTTTTAATATTGCTTAGCAATGAAATCGCTTAGCAACGGTTTTTCCAGAATGGATTAACGTCGCTAAGCGAGCCACCACTGTAGCTGCTATGAAGACTGAAAGACAATGCTCACCCTCAAGCATACACTTAGGGTAAAGCATTCAAACCTCCAATTAAATAATACAAATCTTCACCAGATAAATGCCTTATAAACTTCCAATTGAAATCTTTAGTAAATGTTTAAAACAAAACATAGAGATAATGGATCAATTGCTGTGGTGTATAGCCATAAACATGTATTAGCTGAGTGTAAAAGAACTAATAAGTTTAAGTTTTTATACACCGGTATATGCTTAAAGGAGCAAAATCAGATTGTCACAGGTGACCTTTCTGTATAATTTTCCCTAATCCTAAGCCTTAATTCCCTAACCCTAATCCTTAACTATATAAAACAGATAAGAAAAAGATAAAAGGGAAGAATATCCAGTTACATTGCTGACCAGTTGAAATTCATCTGGTCTTTTAGTCTCAGAGACAGAGAGAGAGAGAGAGAGAGAGAGAGGGAGGGAGAGTAACGGAACAGGAAATAGAGGTAATGTAATGATGTCTTCATGTAACTAAATCATGGGCTTTAAATCAAAAGCCTGCCTGAATCAAATGATCTCAGAGCTTCATTTAAAAATGATTAGAAGACACAGGATGAATTTCCTTGGGTAGATGTTCTACAGTTTGGTATCACAGCTGAAGAGTGTCATTATACCAGATCATACTACTGTTGACTGATCATTGCAGAAGAGCCTTACAAATAAATACAGATCAGGGTGGGTTCAGTGTTTATAAATAGACCACATTAGCTACTTTACTGTACTCTATCTAAGTGCTTCTAAGTATGCTTATTTTAATTTTGTTTTATTTTAGGCACCAGTCTTCTTATTGTTATTGGATTGTGTATGGCAGTTGGTTGAACAGTATCCACCAGCATTTGAGTTTTCAGAGACTTATCTTACTGTTCTGTCAGATTGTTTGTATATTCCTGTATTCAGCACTTTCTTCTTCAATTCACAACATCAGAGAGACACCACTATGGTAAGACAATAGTTAGGAGTGTGGTGCATCACAGAAGTGTGTTTGGATGCTGTTGGGCTTTCTGTGATTTTTATAATTGTGGTATACTTTGAGTCCCAACAGTCTTGTAAAGGTAAAGGTCCCCTTGACATTTTTAGTCCAGTCATGTCCGACTCTAGGGGGCGGTGCTCATCCTGTTTTTCAAGCTGTAGAGCCAGCGCTTGTCCGAAGACAGTTTCCGTTGTCACGTGGCCAGCGTGACTAGGGAGCGCCATTTTACCTTCCCACCAAGGTGGTACCTATTTATCTACTCGCATTCACATACTTTCAAACTGCTAGGTTGGCGAGGGGCTGGGACAAAGCGACAGGAGCTCACTCCATTGGGTGGATTTGATCTTACGACTGCTGGTCTTGTGACTTTGCAGCACAGAGGCTTCTGCGGTTTAGCCCACAGCGCCACCACGTCCCAATAGTTTTGACACTGCTCTAAATAGAGGAATCTTACAGCTTGTTTATGTCTGTATTAGAGATGGGGGTATTCGTATACGAATATCCCTGCACAGTTGGACTTAATGAGGATCCAGACCATCCACTCATGCATCTGGCAGTGGCAGCCTTGCTCATCCTTCCAATCGTGTCCAGAGCGCCTCTCTCTTTCCGCTGAGCTGGCCACTCAGCAGCCGTGCAGGGAGACTCGTTCTCCCTCCCCCTGCTGGAGTGGCTAGCCGAGTGGGAAGAGAGCGCCTCTCTGGGAGTGATTGGAATGCTGAGTGAGGCTGCCACCACCACCGGGCACATGAATGGACGGTCCAGCCCCAGGGGCCAGACCCTAATTAAGTCCAGCTGCGGGGGAATATGTATACCCCCATCTCTAGTCCGTATATAATATTGTTCCGAATATATGGCATGATGTTACACTGTATACTAAATACCTACCTCTTTCCATTGTAAACCTTCTCAACCCTGTTCTTGTTTCTGATACTTTATCACACATTGTTTATATCCTTTCAAGCCTTTTTGCATCTATAATATTTTCAGAAATGGCTATGAAACTCTGCAGTGTAACTAACATCATAAGTTCTGCATTGAGAAGTACAGGGTCAACATAAAATAATCTTACATTCTGTCCTGCTTGATTGTGTTCTCCTCTAAGGCTATGCAAAATTTATTAAGCAAAATGAAGTATCAAAAGCGAAGCAGTTGCTCTAAAGAGCTACACTGGAGAAATAATATTTGTAAACTCTAATTTCAGCCTCTTTTATCCCAATAGTATGGAGGAAGCCTTGACACACAAGGAAGCAAACTAAGTTATTGTTCAGTTTGGAATTGGTCAGTGCAGTTTGAACCCGAGGCCCAAGCTTTTCTTAATAATCCTTTGTACGCAGAGAAGCCGAAGCTAGACAGAAGTCAGAGGAAAACTACACGGTTCAAGGTAAGATCACCCACTGTTCAGACAGTCTTGAATACATGAATTTAAGCAGTTTGTTTATGCAAGTGTCAGAAACACAATGAAGGTTTTAAAAAGCCTTTTATTTCTGCATGAAGAATCACCCAGGAGGTGTGAGTCTTCATTTGGTATTTCACCAATACACTTCTTATTTATACCCCAATTAGGCTTTTTCCAAAACTTAGAATGATTTTCTGGCTAGGTCCAGAGGGAAGAGTGTGGTTTTTAGAGGTCTGGGAGTAAAGAACTGGGGCAGACTTCCAAATCACTCAAATATTTTGTATATAATTAACTCACGGCAAGATAAAAAAAAATTAGTAGGCCATTCTTAAAGTTAGAAACTGTATTTCCTAGTCTCCTGGGTTACTTTTAAATGTAAATCATTATTTAACTAAAAATATGCCATCTTACAGAGAGAGAATTCTCAAATGATATTTTAGCAGGCAAGAACCAATCCCTAAAGTAGTGGTTCTTTTTTGTAGCCTCTGTGAATGCACACAAATGGGTTGTTCTGTGCCTGTGCATGACGTTTCAGACGTTTCTAGAACTTAAAAACATGTGACAATGAGATGTTCCCCCATGGAGCGCATGCTCTGTCCTCCCAAAGTAAGAATCTACCACAGCCATCATTCAACGTGCACGGCTCAAAATGAGATCACTACAAGCATGGTTCCTGTCACTATTCAACCCCATGACAGATCAACAGTCCAAACGTCTCACAGTAACACCAGAACTTGCCAGGCAATTTACCTGGTGGACGTTCCTCCCTCATTTGATAGTGGGCAGACCTTTCCAACCTCTACAGCTATCCATACAAGTCACTACCGATGCAAGCGCATCAAGATGACGAGTCCACTGTCGACATCACAGACTACACAGCCTGTGGAAGAAGCAAGAACAATCATTACATATCAACCATCTGGAACTTTTGGCAAAGGCTTTCACGCGTTCCTACCACTCATTGCAGGAAAAGCAATACAGATAGCTACAGACAACACCACAGTGCTGTACTATGTCAACAAACAAGGAGGTTCCCACTCCCTCTCACTTCTATATCTTGCATTAGAACTGTAGGAATGGTGCTACCTCCACCACATTTTCCCAGTGCCTGTCCATGTCTCAACAAATGACAACTGTCTTGCAGATCGCCTGAGTTGTCTTACCACAGGGACACACGAGTGGGCACTGAATGACAAAGTGTTCAGTCTTCTTTGCCATCAATGGAGACTCCCGTCCATCAATCTCTTTGCCTCAGAGTCCAACACCAAATGCCAACGCTATTGCTCTCGAGCTGGCATCGACCCAAAATCACTTGGTGATGCGCTTATGATGGACTGGACTGGAGAACTACTCTACCTGTTCCCGCCAATCCCTCTCATTGAAAGATCAGTTACTCGACTACGACAGTCCCAAGCCGATGCCATCCTCATGGCCACGTAACCCATGGTTCACCCATCTAAGATCGATGTCAATTCTCCACCCTGATATCCACTCTCTGAACCTGACAGCTTGGAGAATACTCCCACCATTTGAAGTGTCCTAGATCGGGCTTGAAAGCCCATCTATCCAAAAGCTGTATCAAAATAAATGGAAATCCTTCATCTCCTTCACTCATGGTTAGAGAAAATTGCAGTTCCATTTTCTCTAAGAACGCTACTTACCTTTATCCATAATCTCTTCGATCTTGGACTATCTTATTCTACCTTGAAAGTTTATATCTCGGCTATTGTAGCCCATCAGCCCTCTTATTCCCAGTCAGCGAGACTTTTCTCACATCCAACTTTAAAAAGATTCCTCAAGGGACTCCAAAATATTCAACCTCCAAGACAGCAACCTCTGGTTCAGTGGTCTCTACAATTGGTCCTCAATTACCTCACCAGACCACCTTGCAAACCAATGGCCATCTGTAATCTCAAGCTATTGTCTCTAAAGACAACGTTCCTTGTGACAATATCAGCCAAACGGGCCGGTGAATTAATGGCCCTCAGATCAGACCCACCTTATCTCCAGTTCCATCCAGACAAAGTCACCCTATATTTCGATGTATCATTTCTACCCAAAATTGTCTCTGATTTTCACTTAAATCAACCATTGGTTTTACCAAATCTGTTTCCTTCTCCTTCTACACCCATCGAGCGCATGCTCCACATGTTGGATGTCAGATGGTCTTTGGCTTTCTACATTAATAGAACAAAGATATTCAGAAAGTCCCCAAAACTCTTTATATGCTTCCAAGGCCTTCCAACGGCTTGTGCCCTGGATACCTGAAGGACCGCCTCCTTCCATATGAGCCTACCCGGCAGTTAAGATCTAGCCAGGGGGCCCTTTTGAAAGAGCCGTCCCTCAAGGAGGTAAGAGGGACGGCTTGTAGACAAAGGGCCTTTTCGGCAGCTGCCCCCAGACTATGGAATGCCCTCCCTACTGAGATTCGTCTGGCGCCAACACTGATGACATTTCGGCGCCAGGTCAAAACCTTCCTGTTCCAGAAGGCTTTTAACTGAAATAATATTAGCTGTGGGTCCGATGGCAATTTTATATATATTTTAATTGTATTTTAAATGCTACATAACTTTATTGTATTTTAAATGCTGTAAGCCGCCCAGAGACCTTTGGGTAGTGTGGGCGGCATATTAATTAATTAATTAATTAATTAATTAATTAATTAAATAATTAAATAAATAAATAAATAAATAAATAAATAAATAAATAAATAATTAAATAAATAAATAAATAAATAAATAAATAAATAAATAAATAAATAAGGGTGCTCCAGCATCATCCCAAACAATCTCCCGCTGGATTGTTCAAATGATTTCATTAGCTTACGAGCTTTCAGGCAAGACACCTACTGAACACTTAAAAGCTCATTCCACCAAAGCATTATCACCTGGTCTATTCCTTCGACCTTTGTAAGGCACTATCACCTTGATGTCCGGGCAAAGAATGATGCTGCATTTGGCAAGGCGGTCCTGACATCTCTTCTACTGTGACATCCCACCATCCGGTAAGTGAGCTTGTCAGTCACCCATTTGTGTGCATTCACAGAGACCACGAAGAAGAAAGAGAGGTTACCTACCTGTAACCATGTTTCTTCTAGTGGTCCTCTGTGAATTCACACATCCCTCCCTTCCTCCCCTCTGTCTGTCATGTTGTCTTTAATACACTACCTTGAAAGCAGCGGATCATTGAAGGAACTTAGGGGACTTTGGGAGGGCGGAGCATGTGCTCCACGGGGGAACTTCTCATTATCACATGTTTTAAGCTCTAGAAACTTCCTGTGCAGGTGCAGAACAACTCCTTTGTGTGAATTCACAAAGGACCACTAGAAGAACCATGGTTACAGGTAGGTAACCTCTCTTTCCAAAATCTTGGATCCCCAGATGTTCTTGGACTACTACTCCCAGAAATCCTACAACACCAGGACAGCTTCTGGGAATTTTAGTCCATGAACATCTGGGGACCCAAGGTTGGGAACCATTGCCCTAAAGAGTTTGCAGTCATGGGCATGCTAGATGAATGCTCAAAGGTATGACTGTAGCAAAACACTGATAATCATGGAATATGTTTCTTGATTTGAGTGGTGTGCATCCTTTTTGAAGCATAATAGCTTATGTTCTCTTTTATGAAGACATTGTAGTCCGCCAGAACCATTTACAGTTTCATAGACAAAACCAGCTGGGACAAAGAGTGTCCCAAGCAATTTATTGTTTTTTGTCATTGGAGTACTTCTTTGTCTTGGCTGATGTAACCTAGTAGGAGAAAAATTCTATGTTTTGGCAAACCTTGATGACAGAGAAGCAGAAGTGGTTTTTAGTAGGTTGGTCCTATTCTGAGCTTGGATGCACACTGGAAGTCTTGGCGCTGGAGGTACAAGAATCATATGTTAGACCCACAAACCTAGGCTTATCGGTAACTTTCAATACAGCGGGATGCCAGTGGGGTCAGAAAATACCCAGAAATTAAAGGAAAAGTTTTTATTTTAGAAGCACAAGTTGATATTAATAAAATATTTTCAGCCTTATCTGAGTAGTATTCACTTTAAATCAGCAATTACTTAATTGAGCAGATTTAACTAGATGGTTTTACTAATATACTAAACAGTAAAATACAAAGATGTGGCCATTCTATCTGTGGACATGGATGGATTACAGGGACAGTATTACTAAAGCTAATTCAAATGTAGATTGACTTTCTGACATGAAACAGTAGAGGTGGCTAATATAGTCGAGTATTAAAGTTTTTGGTGTGTAAAGATTGTTCAAAAGATTCCTTTTATATATAAATTGTGATTCTATCAATGTTACTAAGGTCAATAAAACTTTGTTCTCTGTTAACAGCAGCCCAATGCCTTGATAAAATCTTTTGGCAGTGGTACCACAATTTGAAATTATCACTACAGATACAACTATATAGCCCAGAAACTAAGCTGGAATGGTGTTCAGACTATTTTACTTTGTCTTTTACTGTTCTAAAACGGTTTCTCTTGTTTTCTTTAAAGCATCAGCGACAGCTTTCTTTGCCTCTGACACCAACGAAGCCTCCTCCAAAAAGAGGCTTTTTTAAGGAAGAAACAGACCAGTTAATTAAAAATCTTCTGGGCAAAAGAATCAGCAAGTTAATAACTTCTTCTGATGAACTTCAGACTAACTCCAGAGAGTTTTATGACAGTTGGCACTGTAAACCTGTTGACCTCCATGGACTACTGCTGCCACGTCTAGAAGGACCAGAAATAAAAGTGTGGGCACAGAGATATTTACGATGGATCCCTGAAGCTCAGGCGCCTGGTGGTGGAACAGTGGCCACTGCGACTAAAATCTTGGATGTGATGGAGGATGTGCAGGGCTTGCAGAAGAAAGTGGATGAAAAACACAGTGAAATGGTTGCTGAAGAAGAAAATGCAGAAGTTTCTCCATTCTTGAGAAATACTGCTCGCTTGTCATCCTTATTTCCATTTGCCTTGCTTCAGAGACATTCCCTCAAACCAGTTTTACCTACCAGCACTTGGAAAGACTTAGAAGATGAAGAGGATTTAGCCAGAAGAGATGATGAGTATGTTGAGTTAGGTGATGTTTGACATGACACTGTAGAAATCCAAGTGCTGGCAGATTTCATTCAAAATATCATATTTCATTCTAAATATCTACTGTATATCAGTTACTGGTGGCTTCTCCTTTTGGCTATATTCTGACTAAAACTAACAAAGCTTTTATTGCAGGAAGGTCTCTTCATTTGACAACACTAATATATGTTCTAGATGAGTTTTGATCAGTTTTAATCTATAGCTGTGTTCTGCGGGGCTCAGTTGAAAAATAAATTGAAACAATGGATTGGATCCAAACTCCCTGTGGAGGAAGATTGTGGCGATTCCTACATGCAGTACCTAGACGTTGTTCTTGAAAGGTCAGTTCCCTGGGGAACAGCATTGGAGCTGATGCTGGAATCTGAAAGGGGACTTTGTAGAATTGACTCTAATGGAACCCATTTACTGGATCTTGGTCTCTTAGGTAAATGCAAAGAGGTTTTCATCTGTTCCCAAAAAAAGGTTCAGTATTAGTGTAGATTTAATTTTGACTATATATGGGGTAAAGACAGCATGTGTGCCCTAGCATGAAAGGGTGTCCTAAAAATATCCACTATAACTTGAAAATGGCCTGGAGTAAGATATGAAACATCTTAGTGGTTACATCTTAAAATATATAGTTTCATTGTTCAGTAAAAGAGAACTTTCTTAAGAGAACCAGATCAGTTTTTTTTAAATAGACTTGAATTTTAAGGTTGTGGCCTTTTTAATCTTAAACTAGAGATTATCTTTATCATGCATTCTGCTTGTTCTACTTATCGATTCTGTTACAGATTTATAGATCATGGGAATATTTTAATGAAGCTGTCTTGAGCTCTGTTAGTATGAATATCTTGAAGTCACCAGCCCTCTCTTCCCTATCTCTTATTTTCCACCATTTGTGTTCTGTTTTGGGGTGTGAAGTTCTAGTCACTTATTGCCAAGAACAAGAAAGGGTTGAATGTAAAGATACCAGTAAGCCAGAATGTTTCCTCTAATTGTGTAGGTCGCTCTTTCTCAATGCTTGTAGCATGCACTGATTCTCATGTCTTTCTTTTATGAAGGGCAACTAAAGAGGTATATTTAGCTATGAAACTGGATTTTTCATCCAGTACTACTGCTTTCTATAAAAATAGCATTAAAACTAATTATGAATGTAGGAAGTCTTTGCATTGGCATTGTGTTTGTGAATATTGTCATAACAGTACCTCCACTATAAAAGCCATATGGAAACCTGACTGTCTATTCCAAATAGATCATTATGCTCTGAAAAGAGACTTGGGGAAGTTGAGAAGATGAAGATGCATTTGCAGAAATCCTGTTGCTTAGTGTAGTAAGTTGGAGGTAGAGTACAGCCCACTGAACGAGTGGGATTTACAGAGGAACTTGATCCCCATTGATTCACTTGAATAACTCTAGGTGTGACTTACTATGCTAAGCAACAGAATTTCAGCCATAAAGTCAGAAGTTGTCCATATGATTAAAACTGTCTAACAAGCCTTTTGGAGAGGGTTGCAGTTTAATTGATACTATAGTTGTAGGTGATTATTGAATTGCCTCATAATTCTATGTGCCACTCTTAAGTGTTGCCTTGAAATGTATCTCTGGGTACTGCAATTTTGGTACCCTCATTTAAGCTGTATTGGGGGCTAAGACTAGCCTTCCAAAAGTATTTCTAAACGAATGGGTAATATGTTGGTGCAGACAAATGCAAAATGGAACCTCGGAAGTCCATGATGCCTTATGAATCTTCCTACTGCAAGCTTCCTGAGCTTTCAGTTTCTCTGAAACACAGTAGATTTATTTGTATTATGAGCCTTCTGAAAGCAGGTGTTGCACATTTTTTCTTTCAAATGTCTTTTACCATTTATGCAATAACAGCTCCTCTGCACTAATTCTGGACTGTTTTATAGCTGCTTGGATTATTATTTGAATTCACTTAAACACTAATATTAGAAATGCTTCATTAAAAAATTGTTTCTTTGACAGCTAGACAGTTGTAAATATATCAATTGTGGAACTGTATTTATATTTAAGCTGTCAACTGTGTATCTATAGAAAATTCAGATGGATATATGGAGGGATTTTTATAATAGCTTTTAGAACTGCTCTGTTCTAACAAGAATAGGAATAGTAATGAGATTGTCAGAATGCAACACTGTTCAAATTTAATATAATTTAATTTAATTTACTGACTTTTTCTAGGTGTTTGGTTTATACCTCCCAGTTTTTACACTGAATACAAGGTTAGCTTTAGCAATATACAGTATAAGGAACAATGCCTCCCTGTTAACTCTTTGTAGACTATTTGAACAAATTTATTTGCTAATAAAATTTACTTTTATTGTTTCTAACTTGAAAAAATTGCTGTCTTCTTGGTGGTTCATGTGGTTATTATAGAAGCAGTTATGTTCTAGCTGGGTTTGGTGTCCTCCTTTGTACAGGTAAGGAAACATGAGCACAGATAAGTGGGAAACAGCTGCCTTCTGTAGACCTAACCCATGCCATCCTCTTTGACTGATGGCTTTGTAGGGTCTCATCAGACTTTCTTACTAGAGAGAAAAGGGTCTTAAGCAAAGTGTGGGCTCTAACTTTATGTATGGCTTTTTGTATTTATTTTCATATTTCTTTAAGAATAATAAAATTGGCAGTATCTTATCAAATGCAATAATTCTTCTCAAAGTTTTCTAGGTATAAAGTGCTCAAAAGTGATTTACCAGTTTTGCCTGGTGGTATTATGGGTTCATGTAGCTTGCCCAAGGCTGCACAGATTGCAGGGCACATAACTCCATCAGCCACACACACTTTGAACAATCTAGCCTGCTCTTTCCTCTGGAAGCACACTGGGGATTCAAATTCCTCGTCCTTGGTTTCACAGCCAGATTCTCTAACATACTGAGTTATCTTACACTTAGAGAAATGTAGGATTATATAAATCTTCCGAAGGTTGGCACAATTATCTGTTTCTCGCTAATTTTCTTGTAACTTGCTGAGAAATGCTATCATTTGGCTAAGAATCAAGACACAACTTTTCTTAGCTAAGTACTCAAAGTAGTATTTAATCTAGATTCTTGTACTGACTGAAGTTGGATCTGATCATTTTGTGCTGCAACACACTGGCCAAAAATCTTGTTGCCTAGCTATGCCTGTGTAACTTGAAGTTGCATAAGGCATTGCAAAATTTCTACCAAAGTAAATGTCCCATCCACGAGGTAGGCAGTTCTGCAGCAGCAGTTCTGCAACTAGCTGTGCAATCAGACATATAGACGGTCTTGATGTAACTCCTTGTGAACTTTTACAGGTGTAATCTCAGATTTAATAGGATTTCAGCCACTACTTCCCATGCATAGTTCACTCATTTCTCATACTAGCCCTACTAAAATTATTATATATACTAACTAGAGGATCAGTACTGCTTCTGTTTTATATACATATATAATTTTTATATATTTATATAAAAGTCATTTTCTACTGCAGCTGAACTTGTAGCATAGCTTTCAACGTACTGTATTCCAAAACTCAATGGGGAAAATCAGATCTTACATTTGGTTATTGCTGCAAGTATACATGCAGAATTGCTTTTATGTGTTTTTTATTTTATTTAATTTTTTATTTTTTAGCTATTGCCAGGAAAATTACCTAATTACATAATTTGGATGCCCATTATTATGTTAACAAAGTGCATAGAGATACTTCTAAGATTGATTGGTTGATTTGATTTTTACACTGCCCATTTTGCTGCCAAGGCCACTCTGAGGGGTTTACAACATTATAACGTAATAACCATTTAAAAACTGTAAACATAGTAGCTATAAAAAATAAACACATACACCAAAAAACACAAAATAATTTGAGGTAGTTTAAAGTCAAGGTGGCAGAACTGACAATATAAATGTTAAAACAACCACTGTGTTACGATGTTATAAGGTCTGGAAAGGCCTGTCTAAAAAGCCATGTTTTCAATTATCTAGTTCTGCTTGTTCAGAAGGGTGTGCATTTTTCTCAGAACTTAACTGTTCTTAGATGTAAAGCATATAGATAGGTCATCTTGGTCATATGCTACAGCAGTGGTTCCCAACCTTGGGTAACCCAGGTGTTCTTGAACTGCAACTCTTAGAAACCCCAGGCAGTTCAGCTGGTGGTGAAGGCTTCTGGAAATTGCAGTCAAAGAACACCTGGGTTACCCAAGGTTGGGAACCACTATGCTACAATATCTTCCATGAAGTAAGATTTCTTTATTAAAATTCTTTAAAACTGTATTCCTCTGCCATGATAATTTATTGTGATGTGAAAAACCTTAGCCTGCCACTGTACTCTTCATAGGCTTGAAAATGAATTCAGAAGTGTTCACTTTTTTTGTTAATTATAACTTACTATGCTATCCAAACATAACAGATTTGTTAACCATATTTTTCTCCAAATAATCTTTAAATCATGACAAATGCGGGAGCAGGTGATATCTTTAATTGACCATTAAGAATATAAAACAAAAAACAAACAAACAAACAGTGAGCTTTTGATGACAAATCATCATCTTCAAGGCTGTGTATCAAGTTCTCATTGGCAGTTCCAAACTTACGTGCTCTTATTAATGTCCCAGATTCACATGGCTGATGGTGCAGACACCAAGTTAGCTTGTTAGATGGAAATAGCTGCAGCATCGATGTTGATTTCAAGCTCCTCCTCAGCTAGCAGTTTGGAATTTATGACCCATCTCTTAAAACAGGACAGTCACAGGCAATCTAACCCCCCCCCCCTTCTCTCTTTGTGCCTTTTTGAAACTTGAAGAGTTTACCACCAGGTAAAACTGTTTATTTGGCTTCAATTTGTTTTAACTTGGTTCCTGGTGGTTTAACTAAATTCCTATCCCAGCTCTGTTAGAGGCAAGCCATGCCACTGGGCAGTCTTCCCTCCTAGCTAAAAAGAAACTCTTCGAGTTTTCCTGATTTTTCTTCAAATCATGGTTTATAAAGCCGGCTTGTTCAAGGCAGCCATAATTTATCTCAAGCACAATTCTGAAATTGTACAAGAAGCAAGCTACGATCAAGCAAAAGCAGTTTGTAAGTCAGTCCATACAAATTATGCCCTATAGTTAACAACAAACCCAGTTAAAACCAAAATTGTGTCAAGAGAGTGAGAACATTCTCCAGCCTAAGTAATGGCACTTAATGGTTAAATACAGAGTACGATCTGTCTTTCCTCTTATGTGGACTGCTGTACATTCATACAAGTGCAAAGGGGGATACACCTATGTCCAGGAGATGTAAATCTATATACAATGTGATCACAACTTCAGATTACTTTCAATAGCAAGCTCATCTGTGCAGCTTTTAGTGACTTCATAACATGGCTGCTTTTTAAGTTACTCATCGCTGTGCATCGCCCTGAGAAAGATTGTGAAATGTAAAGGATTATAGGAGAAAAGCTAATACAGCTGTCTAATTAATAGATTCCCAGGAAAGGTGTCCTGTTGGATTACTATGGAATTGAGGCACTTTATCCTTCTCATCTGTGGCTTGAGGATTTCAGGCTGAATTAATAAATTCTGTGGCATGTGCTCCAGCAAACAGTGCCATGGCTATGTTTAATTCTGTCAATGCTGAATCAGAGCTCACAACAAGGAGGCTTTCAGACTGGAAAAATCTCTACAATACTGGACATAATAAGTAGAAGCAATAGTGCCAGAAAGGTAAGATTTTTTTCAGTATTCTAGAATAAGCTTCAAAATGCATTCTTACTTCTATTTGAACGTATTCACTGCAAATCTTATTCTGTTTTTTTTTTTTTTTTTTGTAGTAATTAGTGCTGACATTTCATTGCTCTCAGTTCTTCTGTATAGCAGTGAGTTGATCCAGCTCTACAGTGTTGAAGACATTTGGGAGCAATCAAACACAGCGTCTGGGTTATCTCAAGTAGAGGTAAGGGTTTGAACTGGAGCCAGTCCTGCCACATGCATTGGACCATTCATTGTAAGAGAATGATTCTTTCTGGCAAGGATGAAAACAAACTCTGTCACTGCTCCTTTCCTGGCCAGTGAGTTGGGGCAGAGAAGGTTTCCCCCTTGCAGTGGGCATTCTTCCTGCATAGAAGGAGCTGTAGCTTCCTGGTTATAGTCCTGTAAAACTTTGCTATGCAGTTAACCATCAAGATGGGCATAATGTTTTTCTCTCTCCATCATTTCTTTGTTTCCATTTTGGAATATAGAGAACCTCCCTATTAATATCTCTATTCATAGACACGCACATAATACGGTAGGATAAATTCAACAAATTGTATTGCACTCTTAGGTTTCTTTAGGGAGATTATTGTAGTGTTGAGTTAATAATTTCAACAGATTGTATTGTACTCTTAGATTTCTCTAGGGAGATTATTGTAGCATTGAGTTATTCATTAAGAATGATCAGACGTGATTAAAGCGTCATACTGTTTGAACTGCCATCTTGAACAGTCTTGGGAAAGCAATAACCTACTTAAGAATCACAAGTTTATTATGCTGATTGCAGGCTGGTATGTTCAGATTGCAGCTTCTGTGAAGTGTGTTTAATACCCTGGGAGCTAAAAGAATCTAAAATTCAAAAGATGAACAGAATTCAGGATGAAGAAATTCAGTCCAGTTCAGCTATGGTTCAGTCTTCCAGATGTTCTTTATTCTATGTTTTGTAAATATACCTTATGGGGAGAATACAACTGCTTCTTGAAGAGGCAATTACAGTTCGTGACTTGACTTGGCGATTTTTAATGATAGGGCAGGGTCAGCTGAAGACATTTTGTTGTCTGAAACCCAGAGCAAAGGATGTTGTTGCTTACTCACCCAAGTCAGAGTGACTAGTGCCAAAATCCAATCAAGTTAATTTGGCATGTGGGCAAAAAAAAAGTGCCACAAGTGTCTCTCCCCATTATTAGCAGAAAAATAAAGTACCATAATGACAAATTAAATAGCTAAAAACAATTCATGGTGTTCCAAATGAATTGCACAAGCCAGCTATCTGGTGTGAGAGATCAGGAGGAGAACTACTGTACTGTGCAGGAAAAAAAATGAAAAATCAGAGCCATGAGCAGTTAGTTAGATTCCCTGGTAAGAGTGGTGGAAAACACACAAGCCTGATGGATCTCTCCATACCTGTGATTCTAACAGGATAAATACCATCTGAATCCACTTTTTCTGATTAGTAATCGAAGGGGCTGTTCAAAGCATTGAGTTTTGGGACAATGCCTTCAATTGCTTTGGTCCACATTACAACAATGTGGATTTGGAACTGAAGAACAGTTTATTTACAGCTCACATCTGTTGTAGGATAACAAGATGTGGATCACAATTCTGCAATCACGTACATTTGTTAGAAATGTGTTGCTGTCTCTTACAGTAGGTAGAATTTAATATGGGGGTCTTTTAGCTGATCTGAAATGCCTGATGGTACAGTACTGATGAAGCAGAGCAAGTGTGGACCTAAGCAAAAAAGGCAGTGGAACTGTCATGTAAAGATCTAAGTAATTTAAAATAAGTTGTTAAAAAGGTGCATGAAGAAATCGACATTAAGGATCCCTCTTTGCTTCATATTTCAAATTAACAGCTAATTTTTAAAAACATGTATCTACTTAGTTAAAGAAAGTAACTTCTACCTGTACTAAGTGACATGATGGAATATTAAATATTAAATCTGCACCAACAGCACCACCAAAAAGTTAAAATGCAATCTTAATTCCGGTTTAGGATTCATCCAGTCCTGCCTTTCGCATGATGTATTCTGCATATAAGTTAAATAAGCAGGGAGACAATATGCAGCCTTGTCGTACTCCTTTCCCAATTTTGAACCAATCAGTTGTTCCATATCCAGTTCTCAGGAGATAGATAAGGTGGTCAGGCACTCCCATTTCTTTAAGAACTTGCCATAGTTTGTTGTGGTCCACACAGTCAAAGGCTTTTGCGTAGTCAATGAAGCAGAAGTAGATGTTTTTCTGGAACTCTCTGGCTTTCTCCATAATACAGTGCATGTTAGCAATTTTTATTCAAATAGTCATGACATCTTCTGGTGGCTGCACAGTGGTGGAAGGTGGGGTTTCACTTAATTGGGGCTTATTTTTGGGGTAGAGCTTATATTACGAGCATCCAGAAAAATCGTACTAGGGCTTATTTTCACGTTGGGTCTTATTTTCAGGGAAACAGGGTATTCATCTCCCCACAACATGCACAAACGATGCTCCCCTGTCAATGTGATGAGGGATTGAAGGGAGCGGAAAGTACAGGCCAGCTTCCTGTTCTTGTTCCCTTAGGATTTTTGTGGGGGAGGAGAGGTAGGTGTGTTTTGAGTTTTATACACTTTTAACAACAGTAGTTTTTCAGAGCTCATTTTAAGGACAGCAAGCTCTTTCTTTGCTGGGTGCTGTGGATGTACAGTCAGCATTTGCCAAGATTCTTACACCCACTCCTTTTCTGGCTAGTAGCCATATCCTGTTGGGCTTCTTATTCCAGGTGCACTGGAAGGCAAAGTGCCAGAGTCTCTCACGCATGCTAGGAGCTATATTCCAAAAATATTTTCCCCCAAAGCTCCCTTTTTTCAGCAAACGACTGATACATGGAACCTAGAAAAATTGCTGGCAAGATGTGCCCTGCTACTAAGATTAGATGGTCCCTCAGAGGACAGAAAGATGTGGTGCTCTGCATCTTGAAAGGTATTTTGGCACCTTGGAGACAACACATTTTGGCACCTTGGAGACAACACAGTGGCCCCATCAAATGCCTCTGGGAGCACACAAGACAACTAGAGACCTGTCTCCTGATGTCCCTCCACTGTATCTGGCATTTAGAGGTACCTTCCTTTGAAGCCTGGAGATTGTACATCCCCATCGTCACTTGTAACCTGCGATGGACTTCTCCTCCAGGAATCTGTCCAATCCCTTTTTAAAGGCATCTAGGCCAGATGCCATCACCACATCCTGTGGCAAGGAGTTCTCCAAACTAACAACACACTGGATAAAGAATTTTTTTTGTCTGTTCTCAGTCTCCCAACACTCAATTTCAATGGATGTCCCCTGGTTCTGGTATTGCGTGAAAGAGAAAAGAGTTCCCTCTATCCTATCCATCCCCTGCATAATTTTATATGTGTCAGTCATGGCCTCCATCAGGCACCTTTTCTCTAGACTAAAAAGCCCCAAACGTCACCTTTCCTCATAAAGAACATGCCCCAGCCCAGTCATAATTTTAGTCGCTCTTTTCTGCACCTTTTCCAGTTCCACGATGTCTTTTTTGAGGTGCGGCGGCCAGAACTGTACGCAATACTCCAGGTGCAGTCTTACCAGCGTTTTGTTCAATGCCATTATAATGTTGGCTGTTTTATTTTCAATCCCCTTTTAAATGATAGCTAGCATGGAATTGGCCTTCTTCACTGCCACAGCACACTGGGTTGACACTTTCATCGAGCTGTCCACCAGCACACCAAGATTTCTTTCCTGATCTGCCATGGGCCACTCATAATCCATCAGCTGATAAAGTTTTGATTTTTTTGCCCCAATGTGCATTACTTTACATTACTTCACACAAACTTTTGTGGATGGCAGCTCACTTCATCACATGCATACTCATTGTTTTTATTGCCAGATACTAACATGGTTACTCCTCTTGAAATCTGGGAAATCAATATGGCCATTTTTGCTGTGCAGTCTTCTTTCTCGTGGAGAGTGTTAATTATTGTGTACTTTATTTCACGGTACTTTGTTCTGAGTAATCTTGCAAAGAATCATGTGTCTGTATAAGAGATCTTTTTAGATAGAAAGGTTTTAGCATGATCTCTAAAATCGGTAAAATAGTGTTGCAGTGGTGGAATGAGGAGATCAGGGTTCATGCAGTATAGAACCCAGTTAGCTTCTCATGGTTGTATCTCCATTGTAAATGCATATTTTAGTTCACTGTATGACTTCAAAGAATAAACTGTTTGATGTTCAGTTACTTTGATCTATGTAGAATATAGATAAGTAGATTTTTAAAAGCAGGTGCAGATTCTGTTTGTTGAGGAACTGTTGGTAATTATGTTAATCTCAATTAAACATTCTTTTAGTCAATTTTATTCAGATTTTCTTGTCAAATGGAATGCTGGGTAAATTTAGTGGCATGCCTTACCCAGTGGATTGGTGTAATTAAATGGAAACCTATTTAAATGTTAATCCTTTTTTCTCAGTAAAATTGTAGATGCAGTATTGTACTATGGGTGGTGACTTTGGTAATTTGGAATGTTTTTATTAAAATGCTGCTTCACTTGTATGACCCACATGTAATTGTCTTTAAAGTTTCAACCTGGAATTAGCTAGGGTTTTTTATGTACATGCCAGTACTGTATACACAGAGTGAGATGATTTTTGGTCTGCCTCAATATGCTGGGCAGATTACACAGTAATTATTTCCATAGTTACTTGCAAGTAACTACCACTGAGAATTAAGTTCCTGTAAAGTGTGTTTAGAATTGCACCCACAAAGTAAAATGTTAGTATGGCAGACACATGTGTTCTGAGATGGCTAGACACTTTGTCTAGGCAAGCCAGATATAATGAAATGTTAATAGCAATTTCACTGGAAAAAACTAACAGGTAGAGGACACCTCAGTTTTCGTCAAGATCATGCCACACAAAGGGAAGTAACAACTCTTCCCTGCCACTCCTAACCCTAACCCCATCTAGGAGGGGGGGGGGGAAACTCCCATTAGTACTATGGGAATTTGTGTTTCTGAGGTGATCTGCAGGCAGAACAGAAGCGATATTCACTGACACAAGGACCAGGAAGGAAAAAATTTAAAAGTCACCCTGCTATGCTGAGGTGTTAGTGGAAGATGCTGGGGTCGCTGCTTAAAAACAGAACAAGCATAGAAGTTTGAAGGTCAGATAATACCTTTGGATCTACCAGGGGATCTGTAGTAGATAAGAACAATCTCTTGGCTCCTTATATTTTAAAAACAGAAAAAGGAAAAAGAATAAGAAATCTACAGTAGTACCATGTTTGGTCTGTTTTCTCATAATTTATCTCTCAGCCTTACTGTTCCTCTGACGAACTGCTGGGTTTTTTTTGTCTTCAACTAGCCAAATGTTCAACAATGCTCACTACTTACAATTTTGATTTAGAATCCTAATGTTGAGTGTCATGATGATGGGAAATGTAGTCAGAGAAATGCAAGATAGAGTCAGACAGGTTCTGTTTGAAGATGATTTGAGAGACATTGGAATGTGTTTTTCTAGTGCTTTGAGAATGTTTTCCTGAAGACCGTCACTGCATGATTTGAGATGGAGCTGAAGGTCAAATCAAGGGGCCCCGTGGAAGACTCACTATTTTGAGCTAATTGAAGAAGAGATAAAACACCTGGACTTTCATGGGAATTAAGGGAGGAGGAAGGTGTTACAGCCCCTTGAGGCTAATTGGTTAACAGCCAGAATTGTCAAGAAGAAGGGAGGAGTTACAGAATGTAGAAAATGGACAATGGGTTATGTGAGAGAAAAGGAGATCCAATTTTGTTCTGGGATTCAATTCCATAATGATGGGAGAGAAAGGAACTTGACTGAGAGAGGATGTAAGTAAAGAGAAAGAAGGAGGTGGGGATAGACCACTGTAGCCCATCTTATCCCAGTTTAATAGTGTTTATTATTTTAATGGGAAATAGTTATTTTACTTAACTGTAATGATCTTTTAATATGTTCTTTATGCTAAAGCTTGTGCAATATAAACTGATTCTATGAAACTCTATTTTTCTAATAAAAATTAATTATAAAAATTCTTACAAAAGGACTGGTCTCTTGAACAGCATGGTCTGGCTAAATCCAGAAAGTGGAGAGGGCCACAAACTAGCTATCTTTAAGACTCCTGCCTAACTGAGCTGTTGTGAGTTCAAAGGAATCACAAAGCCCATGTGTCTGCACTTGCAAAGTACTGGTTAAAAGTAAAGTGTTCTTTTAAGGTCAGACTTTTTCAAAGGGCTTATGCTGTGCACTGCTGAGGTCTTGGGACTTGCCCCAGCACAAAGGTGGTAGGTAAGTGGCCTTCTGCACTCTGACTGCTAGGTGTTCCTTAGCCCCCCCCCTCCCCCGCGTGCCACATTGAGTATCTAAAAATGTGATTGACAGTGCTGCCTAGGCTCCAGGTATTGGGGGCAGGAGGACTAGAAAATAAACTGCCCCTGTCGCCAACAGTTTTGCATTTGTCTCAAGACAAAAATAGGAACTGCAAGGTAACCAATGATACCTTCTCAGACCACAGAACAGGCAATTTTTGTCATTGTACTCTATCAAGTGTAACCTACAGAATAGTGACTCTAACCGCATTTTCAAAGGAAGTAAGATATTTAAGGAGTGGTTTTTACTTACAGGGCAGATTTCCTGAGTCTCACTCTGTCCATGATGTATAGTAACACTGGAATGAGCAATAGACATATAAAGCTTTATACATTACAGTACAGAGATGGGAAAAGTCACTGTGGGGTTCGCCCAGGTCATGAATATTCATATGCTATTTGCATGGTCCAATGGGAGTGCTGGAGGGCATAGTCACAAGGTGTAAGAAACTCAGGAGGAGTTTAGACAGGGTTTTGAGATAGAGTGTGTTAGGGAGTTGAAGAGATTGAGAGAGAGGTTTGGAGTTTGGGTGGGAGAGTGATGGTTGAGAGCGATAAAGGAGAATGTTTTAACAACATTGCTTGTTCTGTCAACACCTGTATCAAAAATATTTCTATTTGGTTCTTTTAAAATGACATATTATTATTAATATCACCTCTTAGTGAGATATTGTTGATGAAATCAACTGGTGGCAGCTGAGGAGCACGTAGCGTGAGCTCCTAGTTTGGTGAAACAATCAGGGGCCACGTGGGGATTGTGCCAGTCACTTTTTGGAGGAGGCTGCATATCCCAGGGTAGCTCAGCAAGCAGGGCCATTATTGGCCTGGCAGTTGAATTGTACTTCAGCACCAGCAGCGGGACAGTATCTGGAATACACATGAAGACAACAGTGAATTTCAGGGGAAATAAGACTACATGGCACATAGGTCAGTCCTTCAAAGTCCTTGTTACTGGTCTTTCCCTCTCTGCCTTGTATCACAGTTATACTAAAAACAGAATAGCAGTGCTGCTGCTGGAAGGCCTTGCCAGTCCATCTCTTCTTGTTCGCTCAGCCATTTCCCAGTATGGCACTACAAGAAGGTGACTGAGTGAGGGCCAGTAATAACATGGAAGCATCAGTACTGCCATGAGCAGCTCAGGAGGTGAGAACGGGTTAGAGTCATTTGAGGGAAGCTGGTTTGAAAGGAAGCCCTCCCATCCACCACAACCTGAAAAGGCTACCTTTCTGTTCCTTGTGCTATATCAGACCCATTATTTTAACTGTTGACATGGTCGGTATTTACTCTGGTTGTTGTCTGGGATGCTTTCCAGCATGAATAGAGAAAAAAAATGCTTTGGTCTTTCTGGAAGCCAGTAGCTGACATAAAGCTCTAACAGGGTGTAGTGGTTAAATTGTTAGATTAGAACTTGAGATATCCAGGTTTTAGACCACACCAAGCCATGACACTCACTGGGTGTTCTTCAGCTAGTCATTATGCTGGCTCAAACTCACTGGAGGAAAGGTGGACTATAAATGTAGCTAATAAATCATGCATTTTCAAGGGACTACCTCCCATTCTGTCTTATCCAACACATGGTGACATATTCAATAGTCAGTACCTTTCTGCTAACAGGGACAATATGAAACACTGTAATCCAAAAGGGAACAGAAATGAGAAGCCTATCATAGCACACAGCAAGAAACATTCTGCTCTGCCTCATTTAACCTGCTGCTAAGGAGGTGTGCACAGAACCACAGCTGTAGGTCAACTTGCCTAGCACCCACAAGCACAGTAAGCGACCATTGGCAAGCCAACATTAGCCATCCTTCTGCAATATAGGGATGACTGGTCTACCTATAGGTGTTGTAGCGATCACCCTACTTTGGCTCAGGTAGAAGATTATTGGCATGTACCAATGAGAGCTGTTGGGAGGCGGAGCCAGAGAAACTAGAAGGGAAGGGTGAGTTGGAGTGTAGTCAGTTCATTTGAGACAGAGTTTTGAAGAAAAGAGTTTGGGGTTTGAGGCAGAGAGTTTTAAGTAGTGATTAGTAAGAGTGTGACCTGTATTAATTAAGACAGAAGAGGTTAAAGTAAAATACTGAAGCTTTGTGTAACTTTTAAGAATGTGCTTAAGAACTAGTCCTTAAACAACTTGTAATCTGTTTAAAAGTTCAGTGCTGAATGGACCTCAGTCTTTTATAGGAAATATAGGTTGATAAAGAGATCAGCTGGTAGCCGTGAGTTAAAGGGCATGTTGAGATACCTTCGTGAGCTCTGCATTTGGTGAAACAAGCAGGAGTCACTGGGTAAATGTCACAAGTGTGTTCTAAGAAAGATTGAAGTAAGGCCTGGAAAGTGTTAAAGTACTTTGCCGTTGTCTGAAAAGGGTGTGAAATCTCCTATACATGTACCATACATAGAATCATAGAGTTGGGAGGGGCCTATAAGGTCTTTGTGTCTACTCACCTGCTCAATGCAGGAATCCAAATCAAAGCAGATCTGACTGATACATCATTATAATCTCCTGTTCCTGTGAGTGCAATTGTAAACTTTTGCTTGAAATTATGCTAATACATGTATTATGTTTCCTTTGATTGTTACAATATCTATGCAAACTGAATGAATGTGTGACATGAAGCTGTATTCATCCTGAATAAATCTGCCTCAGTAACATGGCAACTTTCAGTTCAGGTAAACAACAACAAAAGATATAGCTTTACAGAAATGTTTTAATTGTACCTGTCACACACACCCAGTTCCCCTATTTGTTCTTCCACACAACCCGGGTTCACTTTCGGGTATGACATTTATTTCTCAACCCTTTTCCGCTGCCACCAGAGGATTTATTCCTCACTCTATTAAATATGACTCTTAAATCACAGTTCTTCAATATAACAATGTTTATTTATGTGTTTATCAGTAAATCATGTAAAGTGAATCATGGATGGTCTTATTTTATTCATTCAACAACTTGTACTTTGGTAACATTTATACCTGTATTTGCTTAGGTAGAATCATTTTTAATCAAGGTATTTATTCATTTCTTATCTCGTTCTCCATCTATTCTTCTCTAACACAAGACTGGTCTTAACTGCCTAAACTGCTTCTAATATCCTTAACTAAAGTCCCTAAATCTAATTCATAACCCTAACTCATCCCTAACTGATCTTTAACTGTCTTCCATTCCTCTTACATTTCCTTAGTTCCGCCTCTTCTGTTAAACCATTCGTTGTTAAATCAGGGTTCTATTGTGATGGACAGGAGTGGTTACTGACCTGTCCGTTACAGTACTATCAAAATCAGGAATTTTTAATGACTGCCTGATGTGTTGTTATGGTACACATAATAGTCTAATAGTAATGATACCTTTCTTATGCCTTTTAAAAAATAACATGCATAAGCTAGCTTTTGATGCTGTACAGGCATTCCTCAGGCTGGACATCACAGAGCTGTGGATATTATAGGAAAAACAAACGTGCAAAAAATAATGGCCAGGTTACTTCATTAAAAGTTAATTTCAAAATAGTTTCCAAAAGTGAGAGATGCAGGTTTCAGATTCCATCTCTGGTGTTCTTGATTGGATTGTCTGTCTCCCAATCTTGTTAGACAAAGGGTTGCCAGTCGTTTAGCATTCCTCCCACACCAACCTAAATCATCCTATATTGAAACAAGTTTCTTTTTGGGCTGCACTCATTTTTCATATAGGTTCTTATTGTCAGTATTTACGAATTATTTCAACTATGCAAAGCAAAGCTCAGTTTGCTGTTATGGATATTTATTATTTCATTATTTTTAATCAAGAGGGAATTTTGACCAAGCACATCTTCATGATACATGCACCTGCATGTTTAGGCACAGTACTTACATGTAGCAAAGTTAAGTGACAGCGATTTCTGTCTAATAGCAATTTTTGTGAAAGCCATTGTGACAAACGGCTATATTATGCTACCTATTTATCCCTGAAGAAAGTACTGAGGGGAAAAAAATGGACTTTAGCTCCCAGACGTTTCAGCCATCATGGCCAAATAATAAGAGGGTTATTTTCTAAAACAGATGGAGAGCCAAAGGTTTCTCTCCCTACAGTAAAGCAATCTGTCAGGCCTGACGATTTGAATCTTCTCTCATGAATAAGTAGGGTATATTTTTATACCACCTGCAGCACAGAGTATGTGAGTGCATGTTGAGTTCTGTTTCCTCATCAGCTTTAGCCTCTGGGTGTCTGCAATTAGATGGGAAGGAGGAGCACTGTGTTTCTGTTAAATGATCCCTGCCATCACTTCCTACAACTTGAACACCATGTGCTTATAGGCGTATTCATCAAATACAATGATGTCAACGTATGTCGAATGCCTCCTATTCTTTGTCATTGTGAAACAAAGCAGAAAGGATGGGGGGGAAAGTCCGTTGCATAACTGCATCCTTAGCATATAAAAAGTGATGCTTTTAGCTAGAAAGTTTGCCAAAGGTGACTGCTCTACTCTCTCCCTGCCCAAGGAGCACTTAACACTGCATAAATATGAGGGGGGGGGAATCCTACTTACCTAGCGGATCACTAGGAAAGCCATTTTCTTGAGATCTTGTTAAAAAGTTGTTTTTCTCCCTGTTCATATAGCACCAGTATTTTGACTGTAATGCTACGATTGTGATTTCTTTCCAAATATTGCCATTGGTTATTATTTTCTGTAATACAATGTGCAGCCCCTTGTGTCTGTAGTAAGGTAAAGATAAACGTTCCCCTTGACATTTAGTCCAGTCATGTCTGACTCTAGGGGGTGGTGCTCATCCCCATTTCCAAGCCGTAGAGCCAGAGTTTGTCCTTAGATAGTTTCCGTGGTCATGTGGCCAGCACAACTAGACATGGAATGCCATTACCTTCCCACTGAGGTGGTACCTATTTATCTACTCACATTTTTACATGCTTTCGGACTGCTAGGTTGGCAGGAGCTGGGACAAGCGATGGGAGCTCACTCCGTCGCATGGATCTGATCTTACGACTGCTGGTCTTCTGACCTTACAGCATAGAGGCTTCTGTGGTTTAACCCACAGTGCCACCACGTCCATGTTTGTGATTTCCTTTCAAATATTGCCTTTGGTTATTGCACATTTTCTGTAATACAATGTGCAGCCCCTTGTGTCTGTAGTACAATAGTGTATTCACTGTTCCCTACTGTTGAGACTGACCACTTGCATATTTTGCTCAGTGTTCTATACTGTGTTATAAAATTAGTCATTGAGTACATCTTGGAAGATAAAAGCCTTCATCAAGCTACTGAAATCCAAAAACACATGCCTAACATCAAGAAATCTCACTATTTAACTCACTGATTGGAAGCCAAGGCCAACATTCATAAATGACTGTATATAAAGTTAAAAATCAAATACCTAATACAGGTATTTTGTTACTTAACCTTGTAGAACTGTATTGCTAGAATCCAAGTGATACTCCTAATTAGAGTACACCCATTGAATCAATGGGATTTACACAAGTTTTGATTGTGAAGCATTCAAAGGGTATAGCGCTGGGATTACTAACAGAATTCTAGTCATAAAAAACTAGATACACACACAAATCAAAGGTGTTCACACATGTAAGTGGGGTTTCTTAAAATTACTAAGTACCTGTCATATGAAAATTGAATTTTTCTAAATGTTCTATGTAATAATATGTGGATGCTGACATATACTATTCCAATATGGTGTACTAGCTCATAGAAAAAACAACAGCTCTGGTGCACCACAGTTCTGTGATCTTAACAAGTTGGTAGCCACAACACAAGAGAGGTTGTTAGCAAAGCCAGATTTTATGAAAGTTTGCTACCATACCGTTAAACTGCTCACATGACACAAGTTGTGAAAATTAGGCAAGATATTTGTAGGTAGGATTTCCTATAGGACTCCAGAATGTGCGCAAGACAAACTATTTTACAAATCTTTGTGGTTTATATGGGTCTGTTCCCAACAGAACAGAAATTGTATCTTTTCTCACTCACAGCCTCATAGCTACTTCAGGGCTCAGCTTGAAGAATATTTAGCAGTGAGGAGAGCAAAATAAGTACTGTTGCCATGAATAGTTGTGAACAGGTGTCTGTTCTTGGGACTCTGGACAGAGCCTTAAAATCTGTTCTGTACCAATATTTAAAATCTGTTACCTGCCAATATTAATTACAATTATATATACAATTAATAACGCAGACCTCTGATGCAGATCTTTGTGCTCAGTTTAGCTTTCTAATGTTTAGGATTGCAGCCATACACCCCAATCTTTGTAACTGTTCTTGGAAGCAAGTAATTGTGCTCCATGGAACAATGGAGCACAACTAGTTACTTCCAGTTGTAATAATGAATTAATAAGTTTAGACTGTTCCTCTAAAGCAGTGGTTCTTAACCTTTGTTACTCAGGTGTTTTTGAACTGCAGCTCCCAGAAACCTCAGCCAGCAGAGCAGATGGTGAAGGCTTCTGGGAGTTGCAGTCCAAAAACATCTGAGTAACAAAGGTTAAGAACCAGTGCATGCTGCTAATTTAATTGGGAGAAACTACCACTGAAGACAATGAAAGTTACTTCTGAGTAGATGTAAATAAGCATAAACATTCCTCTTGATAGCCAACTACATCTGTGGTTGCCTGCATCCTTTTGAATATACATCTAGACTCTATATATATGTGTGGGGTGAATGAGTACAACCTATTAAAGAGCTGAACACTCTGTATATGAGTAAGTATGTATGACTAAAAGCAGTAATTTTAGCACTACAAGCCACAAAAGGCCTGCAGAGTGTCTGACAAAGACCAGAAGACAAGTTTCTGTTCTAAAAAATACAATATAAAAGGACAAAAAGGGAGAAGAGGTGGAAAATAAGAACTCATTCTGTAGTTCTTAATGACATAGCTCTTGCTCCTCAGTGTAAATAACTACTGTATAATCTCACTAGGCACACCATCCCTTTATAGAGCATCACAAGTAGTAGAAAAGAGTTAAAAAGAAACAGGTTTTGATGGTGCCAATACCACAAAGTGTACATTTGCAGCGACAGTCCTATCTAGTTACATGAGACTTACTAATCTAATATAACTGATCTGAATTGGGGGTGGGATGTCTTGTTTAATGGGCTTAATTATAAAAAAACAGGAGTTTTTCCTCTATTGAAAATGAAACTCATAACTACTTGGGAAAGAGTTCAGTTTACAAAAAGGGTCCATCACTGTGCTATGTTTCGAGTGAAGGAGGTGATCTGTTGTTTGACTAGACTTTTGATATATTGTTTAACCATAAGTTTTGTTTTAAATTGAAGCTATTTTCTTTTTTGGATATTTTGCTGCTTTTTGAAATGCAACAGCAGACATCTGCACTAGAAAAGAAAGTCATATCTTTACGGTACAAGATAATTTTTTTAAGCTACAGATGGCAAACGGTCAACATATCATATACAAAGCCCACCAATTTTCCCCCACCAGTTCTAGCTAGATCTCCAAAACGTAGGAGTTGCAACTTGCTATTTAAGCTCAATTCTTAAAGAGACAGATCCTAATACAGCAATGAATTATTCATCACTTTGCCTTGTATAAAGTGTTTGTGCACTATTCAAACATTTTTGCCTCCAGGATCAGACACATTTCACCAAAACCTATTTCAGCTCCAAAGTTGGGCATGCTTTATATATTTTAACCTCATAATTGCCACTTGAACCTTCAGTCCTTCAGACAGCTGTTGAACTGTGAGGTGAAAATACTGTATCAGTTAATAACTGTTCAAAAAGATTGTCCAAAAGAATATTCTCTACCACTTGTTCTTACAACTTCTCCACCTTTACACAGTAACTACAACTACCATCGAATAGAGACAAATCAGCTGGCACAAAAACAGGATATGAAAAGAAATGAAAAAGTGAAATCTGATTCTAGATCTGAGTTACAAAATAATTATAGCCAGATGGAACCCAAAACAGTTCAAAGAAGGAAACTGAATAGATGAAGGCGCCCCAGCTGAGCTGATGGAGCTGTTTCTCCCTTGCTTCCGTTGCAGCTTGAAGGAATGGGGCGGAGGATGGGGAGACAGCTGTCTGGAGGGACGCCTCGACTCCCTTTCTCTTTAATACTGCCTGACAGTCATGTCGTTTGAACTTCTCATTCATTTAATGTGTTTTACAAGTTGGTTTATTCCTAAAGGTTGGGGAGGAGAGGGGGAATCCGACCAAGCAACAGGTTGTAATCAGGCCAGGCCGTACAGAGAGGAGATCTCACCGAAATCCTAGATTGTGACTGAGATTAAATTCGCTTTATTGTCAACCAGTTTGTTGACCAAGCGGATGGTGTGGGTCCAACCCCGCGTCCGAAATTATCTCATCACCGGCCATGATAACTTGTAATCTTAAATTTGTTGACACCCCTTATTCTTCTTTCTTGAGGGGACCCTCCAGCCTCACTCTCGCCCCTCAGTCGTGCCTCCTTCCGAGCTATTGACGGACTTGAGTAACTTTTCCGCCCCTCCCTTTTCCTCCCAGAGCTTTCAAAGTCTTCTTCTTCCTCCTCCTCCTCCTCCTCCTCCTCCTCTTCTTCCTCCTCCTCCCGCCAGCCTGCCACATCCTCCGCCGCCGTCGCTGCTGGCGTCAGCCGAGCGAGCCTGGGCCGCCATATTGAAAAAGAAGAGGCAGACACTACCGCCGGTGCCGCCAGAGGAACCGGCGGGGCCCCTCTCTTTCCCCCTCCCTTCCCTTCCCTTCCCCTCCCTGACGGTTCGTCGCCCGTCGCTTGGCAGGCCGGTGGGCCCGCCGTCCGTCCGTCCTCCCTCAGCCCCGGCGCGGAGAGTCGCACGGGGGGGACGGGGGAAGAGAGTGAGAGAAAGGCCGCGGCCACTCGGGGGGTGGTGGGGGCTCTGCCAGGCCTCCCAGCACGGCCCGGCCGGGTCTTCCCAGCGCTTCGCCTGCCTCCTCCGCCGCCATGACTTCCTTGACCCAGCGAAACTCGGGCCTGGTGCAGCGCCGCACCGAGGCCTCCCGCCACGCCGCCGCGGCCGACAAAGAGCGGGTGGGCGGAGGTGGCGGCGGCGGCAGCGGCGGCGGCGGCTCGGAGGAAGAAGGCCGGCGGGACCAGCAGGGCGACGACGAGAAGGGCGACTCCAAGGAAACCCGCCTCACGCTGATGGAGGAAGTGTTGCTGCTGGGCCTCAAGGACCGAGAGGTGCGGAGCCGTCCCGAGAAAGGACGGGGGGGGGGCGGCGGCGGCGGCGATGATTTGGTGGTGGAGTGTCTGTGAGGGGGAAGCGGGGCACAAAAATGGGTGCTCCCCCTTTCGAAGTTCCTTATCTGTGAGGGGCTGCGGGAGACAGGAATGCTGGTGGGGAGGGAAGGCCGCCTTCAGGTTGTGAGGTAAAAAGTGAGGTGGGGGAGGGGAAAAATTGAGAGGCCTGCATGTGTGAATGTTTGTGAAAAGTGGGGGCGAGAGAGCCTTGTTAGGAGGCTGAAGGCTTATATTTGAGGGTGGGGAGGTAATATTCCGACTATGTGAGGAAGAAATGCGCGGGGGGTGGGGAGGGCGTTTGTCAGTCCCTAAGAGGTAAAGTTTCAGTTCACAGTAGGAATCATTGTTACAAGACCTTTAAATACCAAGTACTCTAGCTCAGCATTTATAATAGTGATTGTGCTGTTGTTTTGTCGGCCCTTGGACCACAACTTTCTCTCCCCCCCCTCCTTCTGCAGCTTACAATTCATTCATAAAACCATAATCTTCAGGAATCAATCAGATAATAGAAAACAGTTGAGGGGAAAATCACATGCTAACCTGAGCTTTTTGGATGAAGAGAAAGATCGATAGTGGTAGATTTCCAAGGTAACCATTACCTTTTAACCTGAGGTATAAATTTACTCTTATCTACTAACACAGGGGTGGACAATTAATTTCTATAGAGGGGCCACATGAAAAATCTGAACTGTGTTCGGGATCGAACCAACTTTACTTAAAATAAAATGAAGCAGTGATGTTATGATTTTATTTTAAACTTGATAATCTTCACAAATACTAAAGAGGTTTTCTGCGATATGTTAAAGATAAGCAACTGATCAACTTTAGACAAAAAGCTATAAATGGTTTTGATGTTTAACTTGTTCAGTGAGAGAAATCCAATCTGTCGTGGGCTTGGACAAGTGCTTGAACACTGGACTGGAGCGACGACCGACTGGCAGGCTGGACAGGAGTCGCTCGCGGGCCATATGTGGCCCTTGGGCCACATTTTGCCCAGCTCTGTGCTAACATAAGAAAAAATTCTCTAGTTTGCTTGTGGCTGAAATTGTGACAGTTCAAGAAGATGTGTGAAAATAATTTAGAAAAGGTGACTTTTATTTGTTGCAAGTTGGCACAGTGGCTTCAAGCTTGCCCTTTAGGAAAATTAGGACAGGAGGAAGAGTGATGTTAAATTAATCTCTCCTTAGGGATTGGTTTCCAGGTGCTTGTGTTTTCTTAGACTGCTGTGCTATTTATTTATTGCCTGTATGGCAGTTTATGTTCTTTTTACAGTATGTGAGCATAGTTGATAGGCTATGTTACAGATTTTAAGTAAATAAATGTCGTATTTTAGCCTTATTTGCTGGGACTCCAGAGTCCCAGAATTTCAACTGTAACAGTGAGTTATTTCAGATAGCAAGTTATGTTAATTTCCCCCTCACCCCCATCTCATGTTTATATGAGTCCTTTAGTTATGGGGTAACTTGGTAGGTCTAGTTGTGCTACAGCAATGTTATTGGAATGCCTTAGCAGAAGCATTAAACTGTGAAAAAGCATCTTGCTGAAACTTTCATCTGAGATACTGTACATGTTACTACAGTATTTAGAAATATAGAAAACACCATCAGTGCAGTTCAAATATGGGGGATTTGTTCCCAGAGAAAGAGAAAGCTCCTGAAATGTTTACATACTTTTTAAAAAATGATAAGTCTGTGAGTAAGTAAATCTGGAAAAGGGAAAATAGTTGGTTTGAGACACCTTAAATCAGCTAAGCATGTCAGTAGATGTAGTATTGCCTTCAGCAAGATACTGGCTTTAGTGTATATTGATGGGGGAATTGTGAATTGTGTGCAGGTCATAAAGTAATTTTGGAAGATGTAACCATGTTAATCTGTGCTAGTATAACAGGCAAAAACAAAGAAAAAAGACATTATTTTTTATTTTGTTTATTTTTATTGAGAGATTATTTAAAATTATACGCATTAACAAAATAGGCTTGTGCTCCCTTCCTTTTCCGTAGTTTGTCATAGCCTAAGTTTTCTATGTTTAAGGTTATCAAACAATGATGGCTGATTGTTTGTCTTCAAATCAAGTTTTAGTACAATACCACCATTTTAAATATGTTCCAGTCACTAGTTTAATGGCCATATTTGTTCATATTGGAGTGTTGACAAACTATGTCTATGTCAAACTGTCAGGGAAGAGAAGAGAGCAAACATCCAAGAAGGTGTTTCCAGTTGCCACATCATGGGTTGGTGGTTGTCTCTGTGACTGCTGGATTGAATAGTTGTGAGTTTGTCTGGCAAGAAGTGCGGAGTTCATATATTATGAGTTTACAGAGAAACAATAGTTACTGAATTCAAGCCACCAAGAGGACAGTTTGTTCCAATGTGTAACTGATAATAGGCCTGCGTGGAATCTTCCATAAACCTGAGCTAGTTTGTCTGTCTTCTTTTCTACAAGAATACAATTTTTCTGGCAAATAACCATTACTTATTTGGGTAAATATACTATACAGTGCAATACAGCACAGCCTGCTTAAGGCACAGAATTCAAGAGGATTGGCTGTGTTAGTTTGCAGCAGCAAAACAATAGAGAATTTTTTGGTACCTTAAAGACAGGCATTTTATTTATTTATTTGATTTGTACCCCGTCCATCTGGTTTTAGTTGGCCTGCTGTGTAAATGTCTAAACAAACAAGGAAGGAATGAACCTGTACAGTGTTCAAATTCTGTAATTGAAGCTGAAGTGAACAGTGTGTATTTACCTGCGCATAGCAGCCAGAAACCTGTGAAGGATTTGCACTGGCAAAGGACTAACTGTATAAATCTCAGTGATAAATTGCGGCTAAATAGCAGTTATTCTCATTATTGATCATGCTATGAGGAATGTAAGTAGTATCTTGTTAATTAATGTTCTGCCATTATTTTTCCAGTCTCCATTATGCTGGCGTAAATTCCTGGTAGAATTCTGACCAGCTTGTTCACAGTGTGGCTTGTAAAGCTAGAAGTTTTGATGTAAAGCAAAACACAGATGTAGTTATTGAATCCCCACTAGCACTCAGTATTGTCTGATTCAACCAGGACCTAATGTGTGAGTCCAGATTTCAGTGTGAAACATTCAGCCTTTGGCAAACTATTCAGTCCACAGTTCTGATAAATGTCATCTGTTCTTCCCCTGGCAGCCTTCTTGGTAGGGAGAAATGGAGTAAGAGTAAGAATAAAAAAAAAAAGGAAAGAGTGTGGCAGATTCTGATCCAGAGTTCAATAAGTTGAACATCCAAAACAACATCCAAGAGTTTGTTTAAAAGTGTTGTAACTGATGAGTACTCAAGTGTTACCTAAACATTTAAAAGCAGTGAGCTTTACTGGGCTCCTTGAGGGTGGGACCAAGTTAGACAGGAGAGGGGCACCACAGAAAAGATTAGGGTTTGGGGGGGGTGAGGGGAGGAAATCCCCACTATGGATAATAGTGTGGTGACTATATATTCATTGGTGGAGGTGTTTCCCAGATTGAAGGCAACATCTTCAATTTAGTGTGGGAAATAAATTAAGAACTATTGAAGGTCATAAAATGGTAGTGTTCCAGGCCAGTGGTTCCCAATCTTGGGTAATCCAGGTGTTCTTGGACTACAACTCCCAGAAACCTTCACCACTAGCTATGTTGGCCAGGGTTTCTGGGAGTTGCAGCCCAAGTTCACCAAGGCTGGGAGTCACTGTTCTAGGCAGTCCATGGTGGATTTCACATAAATGTTGAGTTGCCAAATTCAACCAGTTTCTAAAGTTTTGAAACTGTCTTCAGAGACAGTCCTATGTATAGTATATTCCAGAAAGCCAAAATAATGTTCCAGTTAAAGCTAGATGTTACCATTGAATCAGTACCCCTGAAACTCACAAATAATTTATTTTAATAACTGGGCAACAGTTGAGTCAGCATATTAGAAGGTGAACAGCTAATTGAATTCCAAAGGACTAAAATTCATGTAGTATAGTTTAATAGAAGGAGGCTGTTAGCACCTTTGTGATGCACTCTGGCCAGAGCCCCATTCAGTATTTATGGTAATCAATTAGGCTTTGCACGAGGGTGTGTAGAAACTTACGTTTGAGGAAGAGGACCTTGTGGCAATTAATGGCATGCAGTAGGTTTTTTTAATTTTAATTTTTTTACAGTCAATGACCAGTAAGACCAGAACAATATAAAATAAATACAGTGGTGCCTCACTTAGCAACATTAATCCGTTCCAGGAAAAACGTTGCTAAGCGATTTAATCGCTAAGCGATTTTTAAAAGCCCATAGAAATGCATTAAAATGTGTTTAATGCATTCCTATGGCTTCAAAACTAACCTTATGCAAAGATCCTCCATAGGGGCGGCCATTTTCGGTGCCTCTAAAGCGAGGACACACAGCGGGTGGCCATTTTGTTTTTCCGGTGGCCATTTTGAAACCGCCAATCAGCTGTTTAAAAAGGGTCACTTTGCCATGATCGCTTCCCCGTGATCATCACAAAGCGATTTTTCCCCATAGGGACCATCGCTAAGCGATCGCTCTTGCGATGGCCAAAACTCCATCGTTAAGCGATTTCGTCGCACCACTGTACATACAATTGTAGTTTCGTAAAATTAAGCAGAATTATAAATTTTCCATTAAAAACATGATAAAACAACTCCTTCTTTCCGGTTAATAACATCGTATATCTTTAAAATAAGTAAAGCCTCAGCCAGTTTTATATTAAATGCATTATATTATCCATCTAAAATCACAACCCAAACATCTGGTCACGAATACATGCAGTAAGTTTGTGTCTGTCTCTCTCTCTCTCTGTGTGAGTGAGAGAGAGATCTGAACCCAGGTCTCTTGAGATCTACTATGCTACACTACACTGGGTCATTCTTATTAGCTATAAATTAGGGGATTTAGTGTGACATTTTCATAGAATCATAGAAAAGTGAAGTTGGAAGGGGCCTACAAAGCCATCAAGTCCAACCCCCTGCAGGAATACAATCAAAGCATATCTGCCAGGTGATTTTTTAATTTTTTCTAAGATTTTCTCCATTATTGATACCTGAAACTTTGTTGGTTGTAGTATTCTGATCAACAGATGGAAGTTTGAGCTGTGCTATTGTATGTATACCTTGAATTAAGCTTGCAATCTCAGGAAGGGCTTTCATATAATATTTGTCAAAATTATCTGAATATTCCTGACAAAGGCCATTTGGAAATCAGATGGATCTAGCAGCCTTTGGAGTTGGACCATTTTGATTGTCTTTTCACCTCTGAATGGGTAGAGGAATCTGTAAATCTAACCATAATCAGGTACCAGTTGATATATAACAAAAAGAAAGACAAAGATTCCTATCCAAAGGTCAGCCCCATGTCATCACATGAAAAAAAAAGAAAAGAAAAGAAAATGAGCCATATATAGTAAGGAGTGTTGGATCTGTTTCCATTTTAATCAGATCCATGATTGTAATGGAAACTGTGAAATCCTGGCCCACAGCTACCCCCAGAGTTATAGTCTTGATAACACACAACATGTTCCAAACCACACCAGTCAGAGAAGGCTACTAAGTAGCAAAGTTCAGTTTGCTAACGAAATCCATGCATTGTTCTTAATTAGTGCTAGGTACCAGAGGAGAGTGCAAAAAATGGTCTGAAGCTCAACATCAAAAAAACTAAGATCATGGCCACTGGTCTCATGACCTCCTGGCAAATAGAAGGGGAAGATATGGAAGCAGTGACAGATTTTACTTTCTTGGGCTCCATGATCACTGCAGATGGTGACAGCAGCCACGAAATTAAAAGACACCTGCTTCTTGGGAGGAAAGCAATGACAAACCCCAACAGCATCTTAAAAAGCAGAGACATCACCTTGCAAACAAAAGTCCGCATAGTCCAAAGCTATGTTTTTTCCAGTAGTGATATACGGAAGTGAGAGCTGGACCATAAAGAAAACAGACCGCCGAAGAATTGATGCTTTTGAATTGTGGTGCTGGAGGAGGCTCTTGAGAGTCCCCTGGACTGCAAGGAGAATAAACCTATCAATTCTAAAGGAAATCAAGCCTGAGTGCTCACTGGAAGGACAGATCCCGAAGCTGAGGCTCCAATCCTTTGGCCATCTCATGAGAAGAGAAGACTCCCTGGAAAAGATTGTGATGTTGGGAAAGTGGAAAGGCAAGAGGAGAAGCAGAGGACGAGGTGTTTGGACAGTGTCATCAAAGCTACCAACATGAATTTGACCTATGATATGGAGGCAGTGGAAGACAGGAGGGCCTGGCATGCTCTGGTCCATGGGGTCACGAAGAGTCGGACATGACTAAACAACTAAATAGCAACAACCAGTGTTACAATAAACAATGATTTGGACTGAGTATCTTGTTTAAAAAGAGGTGTTCTTTCTGTAAAGTACATCCCTGCACATTTAATATATAGGTCAGATTTTTCCCTATCTGGTTGTATCTTGGATACCTTTTTTATTTTCTATTAGCCTAGAACAGGGGTCTCCAAACTTTTCAGTATGAGGGCCACATCATATGTTTATACATTTTCAAGGGCCGAAGGGGGGGGGAAACTAGTTTATAACGAATGAACGACTGATGGGATGGGGGAATCGCTTCTATCAGGCTTTGCTCCTCTTTCTGTCCCTGCTCAGGCATAGGAAGAAGAAGGAAGGGGAACTCGAGCATTCCCACCACTCCCGCTGTCCTTGCAAAGACAGTGGGGGTGGGAGATCACTTGGGTGCCACTTCCCTTGTCTTTCTATGCCTGCTGGGGCACAGAAAGATGGGGGAAGCCTGAGTGAAGTGATCCCCCACCTCTGCTGTCTGTGCAAAGACATTGGAGGGAATTTATGGAAAAGTCTATGGATAGTCAGCTGAGTTCCTCAGGGGTGCAGAGGTGAACAGAAAACTAGAAAAACAAAAAGCTCGATCTCTTCATTTTCATTTCCACCACCATTAGGTTAGGAAACGTTAGGAAGAAAAACCTCCAGAACACTGCCAAACAGCCCGAAAATGTACAACAACTAACAGTTTCAAATTATTTTTGATAATAATATATTGATCTTTAGGACAAGCTTAAAACATTGTACCTAAAAAACACTCAAATTACTACATTTTATGTTATTTCTGTATAATCTTTATGAGTGCTCAAAGCACTTTGCAGAGGCATCTTCCATCATTCTAACAAATTGCTCTAAAGCCAGTCAGTATTGTTGAGCTTCTTGTACAAATGTACCTATTCTGTCAGAATTAAAAAGTTACAATTGGGGATGGTAACTGAGCGAACAGGTTAGTGGCTTGCCTAAAGTATACAATATTTTTGTGCCTTTGGACTTTGAATGTTTAGGTTCTGGCTCACAGACGGGTTCCTGTCTCCATTTTCCATGGTTATTGAAATGTCTGTGAGCTGTTAGAAGTAGTAGGAGCATACTTCAAGGATACTCAAGGATAGATGTACTAGGTATCACAAATTCTTTTCCCCCCCTTTACCTCAACTCAGTTTGCTATGTGTGTGGGAATAGGGCTTGTGGTTGCCCTCAGGTCACCTCCAACTCATGGCAACACTATGAATAAGCAACATAGAGAATTTCCTGTCATTAGCAGCACTGTGCATATTCACAGCAATAACTTCTTTTATTCAGTTGATCTGTCTCATGTTTGGTATTCCTCTCTTCTGCCTTTAACTTTTGCTAGTATTTATTTATTTATTTATTTATTTATTTATTTATTTATTTATTTATTTATTTAGCCCCGAGGAAATCTTCTCATGATGCATCACAATTACAGCAGCCCTGGTTACATAATTTTTTGCTTCTAGAGAGATTTCAGTTGATGAAGGATCCATTTGTATGGTAGCCTGTGATAAATACAAAGTTCTCTTGTACTACCACATTTTGAATAAAACTGTTTTGTTCTTGTTAGCTTTCTTCACTGTCCAGCTTTCACACCTTGGTCTTGACCTTGGAATCCAGTAGCACATTCTTACACTCTATGATCTTTTCTATTTCCTTCATTGCTGCCTTTCAAAGTCTTCTAATTTCTTGGGTGCAATCTCTGTTTGAAATGATAATTGAAATAAGGTATGAAAAGTATCTTAAAAATTCAGTTTTGTCATTGCCAACATTAAAATTATGTAGTTCTGTAGTAATTATTTGTCTTGTTAATGTTCATCTGCTATTCTCTTTTTGCACTGTCTTGCTTTACCTTTTATCAGGATCCATTCCAAGGCATTGCAGTAATGTAGAGTTACCTACATGATTTATATTTCTTCCACTAATTTTCACAACTCCATCATCTCTATCTGATGCAGTTTTATATTACATATTTTACATAGACATTAAACAGGGAGATAAAATATACCTTTGTTCAGTACCTTTGCCTGTAGGAAACATCTGTTTCTCCATAGTCTGCCCTAATAGCAGCTTCTTGTCCACAATATATGTTCTGCATCAGGACAATAAAGTGGTGAGGCACACCCATTTCTTTTAGATGAATCGATCGTTTTTAATTATCCGCACATTTGCTGTATGCTGTAAAGTATAGATTGATCTTTTTAATTTTTTGATATGCACCAGTAGCTGACATTTATTTGTGATATGATCTCTAGTTCCTCTTCCTTTTTGGAATTCAGCTTGAACATAAGGCATCTGTTGCTCTGTATAGGGTAAAAGTCTTTGTTGCAACATTTTGAGTACAGTGGTGCCTCGCTTAGCGATCGCTCCATTGAGCAATGAAATCGCTTTGCAATGGACTTTTGGCCATCGCTGGAGCGATCGCTTAGCGATGTCCCCTATGGCTAAAATTCGCTTTGCGATGATCGCGGGGAAGCGATTATGGCAAAGCGAACTTTTTTAAACAGCTGATTGGCGGCTCCAAAATGGCCACCGCAAAAACAAAATGGCCACCGCTGTTTTGCCTCGCTTTAGAGGCACCCAAAATGGCCACCGCTATGGAAGAATTTAGCTTTAAGGTAAGTTTTTAGCCGATAGGAACATATTAAACGCGTTTTAATACGTTCCTATGGGGTTTTTAATATCGCTTAGCGATTAAATCACTTAGCGATGTTTTTTCCGGAACAGATTAACATCGCTAAGTGAGGCACCACGTAATTATATTGCATGAGAAATGAATATAGTTGTTCCATTCTATTGTATTCTTTTGCTTTATATTGTATTGTTCTATTGTATTGTGTAAACCGCCCAGAGTGGCCTGGGTTGCCAGATGGGATTGAGTGATGGTCCTAGAATTACTGCAGTCCTTAGCATCTCCCTTTTTCGGGTTTGGAATATATATTGAACATTCTTGGGGAGTGAAATATATATTGGATGTTTCCAGTCTGTGGGCCATTGTTTCCTTTTTATGGCACATTCTTGCTAGAATTTTGAAGTTTCAGTCTTTGTTGCCTGGAATAGTTCAGTCAGTACTGTATCTCATTTACTCCTAGTAATATTTCAAGTGCTTTCTGAGCAGCTTTCACTTTACTTTCTAAAATTGTTGCTTTATTATTACAGGATTCTTCTTCAAAGGAACCTGTCATTCTTTTATTGCTTCTGTATAGTTCTTAAGCAGGATGGATTTGATTAAAATCAAATGAATTTAAATATTGATTTTTTAAAAAATCCTCAATTCTTGTCCACTCTGTTTTTCGGTATATTGTTTCCATCTTCTTTTTGTTTTATTCTGGTTGAACAGTATGTTCATCATCCCTAGTCCAGGTTTCAGTATTCCTTAGATTTCTTGGATCTTCTGGAAGAAATGTTCCATGTAGAAGTTTGCTATAACCAGGCTGAGGGGGCTTCCTGTGGCCTCTCCCATCTGTCTGTTCATAGAACTCATTATCCCACTGAAAATAGCTGGTCCTTAGGCGCTGTTGGAAAAGGGCCTTGATGTCTTCTGGAAAGATCTGCTGGATGAGTGTCCTTTATCGGTACCTTGGTGAATACGTAAACTTCTACACGGAACATTTTGAAAAGCAGGCCCTGGCTTTGGCACCCTTCACACCCACAGTCTGGTTCCGATATGTGGATGACACTTTTGTAATTTGGAACCACAGTGAAGAAAAACTGGAAGAATCAACAGCATCCACCCAAATATAGAATTCATAATAGAAAAAGAAATTGAGGGCCAACTCCCTTTCCTAGATGTCAAGGTCATACACAAAGCTGACCTCCTGTTGGGACACAAGGTCTGCAGAAGACCCACCCACACAGACCAGTACTTACACAAAAACTAACCCCCACCCACAGAAAAAAGAGGCATAATCAAAACACCAGTAGACCGTGCAAATTGGAACTGTGAAGCTCAATTTATCAGCACCAAACTCAGCCATCTGAATTGGGCCCTACAGGCAAATGGCTACTTCAAAAATGAAATTCCAAGAGCCATCAAACCAAGAAAACAACACAAAACTGAAGAGGAAAAACAACCACCCACAAATAAAGTATTTCTGCCGTACATCAACGGGATCACGGACCGCATGGGGACACTTTTGAAAAAACACAACCTATAAACAATATTCAGACCCACCACAAAAATACAACAAATGTTACTGTCAGCAAAGGACAAAAGGGACCCCCTCACCACGGCAGGAGTACACCGGATACCTTGCAGTTGTAGCCAGGTATAAATTGCAACCAGAAAATGCAGCATCTGCACCAGAATCAAAGAACATGAGAGACACAACTAAAACGGAAAAATTGACAGTAGCTGAACATGCCCTGAAACAAGCTGGACATGAAACTCTATTTCAAAATACTGAAATACTGGACAATACCAGCAATCATTAGGTTAGACTGCACAGGAAAGCCATTGAAATCCACAAACACCAGCACAGCTTCAACAAAAAAGAAGAAAGTTTAAAATTCAACAAGGCCTGGCTCCCAGCACCGAAAAATACTGCCTGTAAAAGGTCAACGAACTCTACCCAGCTACAAGGATTGGTGATCACTGCACACAAAAGACCAGCTAACAACACCCATCAATCACAGTGACAGATAATCTCTCCCTCTTATCACAATACGCTGATCACCACAATCACCCATCTCCTGAAAAGGACAAAAGCTGATCCCCCAGCTATAAATACTCAACTATCCAAACAAACTGCACCAGAGCACAGACAGAGTTCTGACTCCTGTCCTTTGAAGAAGCCGGCCACAGAGACTGGCAAAACGTTAGGAAGAACAACCTTCAGAACACAGCCAAAGAGCCCGAAAAACCCACAACCACCATCAGATCCTAGCCGTGAAAGCCTTCGAAAAGGACAGATTGGGTAGCTTACTCCTTAATGTTGGAGCCTTTCTCTTTACCATTTTGTTTGCTTTTATGCAGAGTTATTTTCAAGTTCAGAGCTTGCAATAATTTCATTTAAAGTGAGACATTGTAGACATTCTTACTGATCAAAACATTTTACTGTACCAATGTATTTAGAATGGCAGAATGTTGTGCTCATTGTTAACATTAGAAATTATGCTGTGCCAGCAGTCTGGGAATGTTACTAATTCAGGCAAGTTCTATTATGCCACTTCTGTTGTGAATTAAATATCTTTGTGAATGAGTTGGTAAGTTATTTACAAAAAAGATATCTTTAATTGGAATAGATTGTAGAGACTGGTAATCCAGCTGCTGTGTTTGTCTATTAAAGCCCCCATTTCCAACACTCCTAAAAAATCTTCCCCAGGATAAAATGGAACCCTAGGGAGCCTTGAAACTTCAAGCGGGGGGGGGGGGATAAGAGGCTTTCAATTAATTTAAATTAAATATCCTTCTCACTGGATGATGACATCATCCAGATTGTGTGACAAATTACATCAAGAGGATTCCAATGATAAATAATTTGATGGTTGATAATGTATTTAATCACAGTTGATTTTATGACAGCACATTATTGTATGCCACTGGTTTTATTTTAATATCACTGGGAGGTGGGGGGAAGCTGAGACAAAGTGTTTTGCCTATGTCTTAGTCTCGGCTCTAATGCTGTGCTCTGAGTTGTACCCAAGATTCACATGAGGAATTTCCTACCTCACACTTGGTTGTTGGGCTGCATCAAAGTGATATGTAGGCTTACCTTGTTTGTTCCTGGGCATGCATATTTATTTTCAAAGAGGGAGCGGTACAGTAGATTACTGTATTTTTTGCACCATAAGACTCACTTTTTTCCCACAAAACAGGGGGGTGGAAAGTCTGTGCATCTTATGGAGCGAAGAAAACAGATTATATTTTCCTGTTTTCTTCTCCTAAAAAATCGGTGCGTCTTATGGAAAGGTGCGTCTTATGGAGCGAAAAATACGGTAATTGCTGATGTGCTGAAATAGCATGTTTGCTCTCTGCAGCATAGTAAATAAATAATTTGCTTTCAACAGCATAGTAAGACTTAAGTACTTCTGTATACTCAGTTGTGATTCCTATTTATTCTAAAGGGATTCTGAATTTTCCTTTTTCCAGTGATAGCTATGTTAATCTGTTACAGCAGAACAACAAAGGTCAGTCACAATGCACCTTTGAGACTAATAGATATGTTATGACATGGAGATTACACACAGTTCATTTCCTCAGACATTTCGAGCCCTTTTTTTGTGGCAGACCATCTCAGAATACTTTTAGTTTACGGCACTGTTGATAGTGTGTCTCTTACTTTACAAACTCTTAACAGACTTTGCTGGTATCATATAGTTAGTAGATGTGCAAGTGTAAGCCTGCATCCTTTTGTGCATTAACAGTGGAGCAATAACCTTATATGCAGTTCTATGTATCCTGAATGTAAGTAATGCTGAAGAGAACACTCAGGATTCAATAATGTACTTCTGTTGGATTCTGCTACTTCTAACAGCACTGATGTTCCCTACTACCTGCAGACCTATGTGCATCCTAAAAATCTTAAGAAGTAGATTTTTAAACCACCAAGAAGTGTAATGGGATGAAAAAGAGAAAGTTCCAGTTTTGCGGGATACAGAAGTATCTTTCCAGTGTCCAGTTTCACTGCCTACTGTTATGATGCAGCAGGTCTCAGCAGAAGAGCAAGTTCTCCCAATATGAACTGTTTTACACTTAAAGTTAGTTTTTACGTAAAACATTATTTAAGAGGGCAGTCCTTTGAAGATCTATGTAACCTACATTGAACTCAAGTGCACAGTTAATATTTTCCCCAGAATATAACTGCATAGGGAATTGTTGGCGTACTGCATTTTTGCCTTAGCATTTAAACAAGTTCATAAAGCTTTATTTAACTTCATGAACAAATAAAAATTATAATTATAAAATTACAATAATAATTATAGTCTCTTTATTATGTATTTATGTATAAAATACTTAAGTATTTTTCCTTATCTCACTGCTTACAGCTATTAGGTTTTAGAAAGTAGGATGAAGTATTCCTAAAAACACTTTTAAGGAATGTGCTACAATATTTTATTGCTGATAAATTCTTTGTTTTATTGCTGACTGTGTTTCATTTATCTTTTAGGTTTTTTTATATCAGTGAAGCATTGGGATTTTCAAATGTCCTCGGCAGTTAAGCAACTTTTATTCATTAATATTTTTTTCCAGTTAATGAATTAAACTTAAATACAGTACATTGGCAAATTTCTGCAGATTAATAGTTTATATAGTCATTTGCTTATGTACACTGCATTGTACAAGTGGCATTACACTGGAAGGCATGACTAATAGGATTTTAGTCATTAAGATACTAACAAAAGGGTATCATGTGGTGATATTCCAGGACTGTAAGAATTTACACATTTTTAAAAGTTGCAACACACTTTAGAAATAAAAGACATATTTAATATTTTTTCATTTCTCCATTACAGTAATTGCCCCAGTTTAAAATAACTTTAAAAACTAAGCAGACTGCCCTTTATTTTCATCCTTACTAGGTAAAAGTGCCACTCACTATCAACTAATCAACTGAAGCTTTTAGTTTATTAATATCCTACCATGTTAGCAGTAGGCCTTCAATTTGATCTGTGTGTAGGCATCCTTCAGTCTCGAGAGACTATGGTATCGTGCTCTGTGTGGAGGTCTTGGAACAGTGTCTTGTGTGGCTGAGAAGGCCAATTCGAGAGTGACAATCCCTTCCACACTGGAGACAAATCCAATCTGTCCCCTGTCCAGCTCCCTGGTTTTGCTTGTTTCGGGACTGCCTCTTTGCCTCGGTCTGCTGTACAAGTGTCTCTTCAAATTGGGAGAGGCCATGATGCACCGCCTGCCTCCAGGCTGAACGCTCAGACGTCAAGGTTTCCCATCCGTTGAGGTCCATTCCTAAGGCCTTCAGATCCCGCTTGCAGATGTCCTTGTAACGCAGCTGTGGTCTCCCTCGGGGGCGGCTTCCCTTCACTAATTCTCCATACAGGAGATCTTTTGGAATCCGGCCATCAGCCATTCTCACGACGTGCCCAAGCCAACGTAGACGGCGCTGTTTCAATATTGTATACATGCTGAAAATTCCAGCTCGTTCTAGGACTACTCTATTTGGAACTTTGTCCTGCCAGGTGATACCAAAAATGCGCCGGAGACAACGCATATGGAAGGTGTTCAGCTTTCTCTCCTGCCGTGCACAAAGGGTCCAGGACTCGCTGCAGTATAGGAGTGTGCTCAGGACACAGGCTCTATAGACCTGTATTTTGGTGTATGCCGTCAACTTCTTATTAAGCCATACTCTCTTTGTGAGTCTAGAGAACATGGTAGCTGCTTTCCCAATGCGTTTATCCAGCTCGACATCTAGGGAGAGAGTGTCAGAAATTGTTGAGCCAAGGTACACAAATTCATGAACAACCTCCAGTTCTTGCATGGAGATAGTAATAGAGGGAGGTGAGTCCACGCCCTGGCACATGACTTGTGTTTTCTTCAGGCTGATAGTTAGTCCAAAGTCTTGGCAGGCCTTGCTAAAATGATTTATGAGTTGTTGGAGGTCTTCAGCAGAGTGGGCAACAATGGCTGCATCATCAGCAAAGAGGAAGTCCCGCATGCATTTCAGTTGGACTTTGGTCTTCGCTCTCAATCTAGTGAGATTAAAGAGCTTTCCATCTGATCTAGTCCGGAGATAGACACCTTCTGTTGCAGTTCCAAAGGCCTGCTTCAGCATGACAGCAAAGAAGATCCCAAACAGGGTCGGCGCAAGGACACAGCCTTGTTTTACTCCGCTTCGGATGTCAAAGGGATCTGATGTTGAGCCATCAAAAACTACAGTGCCCTTCATTTCCTCATGAAAGGACCTGATGATATTAAGGAGTTGAGGTGGACATCCAATCTTGGGAAGTATTTTAAAAAGTCCATCCCTGCTAACCAAGTCAAAGGCCTTTGTGAGATCTATGAAGGCCACAAAGAGTGGCTGTTGTTCCCTGCATTTCTCCTGCAACTGTCTGAGGGAAAATATCATGTCGGTGGTGGATCTATTAGCTCGAAAACCACACTGTGATTCTGGATACACTCTGTCTGCAAGCACCTGAAGTCTCTTCAGCACAACACGGGCCAGCAGCTTCCCTACCACGCTGAGAAGAGAGATACCACGGTAGTTATTGCAGTCACCCCTGTCGCCTTTGTTCTTATACAATGTGACGATGTTTGCGTCCTTCATGTCCTGTGGTACTCCACCTTCTCTCCAGCAAAGACAAAAGAGTTCATACAGCTCAGTGGTGATGATCTCTTTACAGCACTTCAAAACTTCAACGGGGATGTTGTCCTTTCCAGGTGCCTTGCCAGAGGCAAGGGAATCCAAGGCCGCTTTTATTTCTGCTAAAGTTGGTTCACTGTCCAGCTCTTCCAAGAGAGGCAGGCACTCAATGTTATTTAGTGCCTCTTCTGTTACTACATTCTCTTTAGAATATAGCTCAGAGTAGTGCTGCACCCAGCGGTCCATCTGCTGTGCTCGGTCCTGGATGATCACGCCTGTAGTAGACTTCAAGGGAGCAGATTTCTTCTGTATTGGACCTAAAGCCTGCTTGATACCGTCATACATTCCCTTGATGTTACCTGTGTCCGCTGCTATCTGTATCTGAGAGCAGAGCTGAAGCCAATAATCATTTGAACATCTCCTGGCAGTCTGTTGGACTTGGCTACGAGCAGCTCGAAGAGCCTGCAAGTTGTACTCACTAGGACAGGCTTTGTATGCTGCTAGAGCTCTCCTCTTATCCTCGATGGCTGGAATCAGCTCCTCCGAATGGGCTTCGAACCAGTCAGCCGTCTTTTTGGTCTTCTTGCCAAATGTGGACAGGGCAGTGTTATAAACAGCGTTCTTGAAGTGTTCCCATCGTTCAGGTGCATTCGCATCAGCCGGGCCTGGAAGGGTTTCCTGAAGCGCTTGGGCAAATTCCTCCACTTTTCTTTGATTGTGAATCTTGTTGATATCTATACGTGGCCTGCCTTCCTTTTTCGTGTGATATACTCTCTTTGTTCGTAGTTTTACTCTACTACACACCAGGGAGTGATCAGTATCGCAATCAGCACTCTGGTAGCTGCGTGTGATCGTAATACTAGATAGGCTAGAACGTCTAGTGAGGATCAAATCAAGCTGATGCCAATGCTTCGATCTTGGATGTCTCCAGGAAACTTTGTGTTGAGGCTTTGTATTAAAGAACGTGTTGGTGACACAAAGACCATAATAACAGCAAAACTCCAGCAAGCGTTGGCCATTTTCATTCATCTTCCCAATGCCAAAACGGCCTAGGCAGGTGGGCCAAGAGTTGTGATCAGCACCAACTCTAGCGTTAAAGTCTCCGAGAATGAACAGCGGCTCTCTCTCAGGGACTTTTTTGATAGCAGCTGCCAAATCATCATAGAATTTCTCTTTGACTTCTGTTGTGGATGACAGTGTTGGTGCATATGCACTGATGAGGGTGACCAGTCCCGCTGATGACTGGAGCTGCAGAGACAGGATTCTTTCACTCCCCACAGTAGGTGGAACAATGGATCTCAGCAGAGTATTTCTGACCGCAAAGCCAACACCATATTCCCTGGTCTCGTTCAATGGTTTTCCCTGCCAGAAGAATGAGAAGTTTTTTTCCTTGACAGATCCCATGTCTGGCAATCTCGTCTCTTGCAGGGCAACAATGTCCATCCGCAGTCTACTCAGTTCAATGTCGATAACAGCTGTCTTGCGCACGTCGTCTATTTCCTGCAGGTTGTCAGAAAAGCCAGGGGTCATTGTCCGAACATTCCAGGTTCCCAGCTTTAGGGCAGATGTTTTCTTCTGATTGTTGCATGGTGCAGGGTTATTGATCTGTTTTTCGGCTCTCCCACCATCAGAAGTAGCCCCTGGCATCATGCTCTATGCCAATCGAGCAGAACGTATAACCAGTAACAGCTAGTTCCTGTGTTATTTCGACACTGTATGCAAAGCTGGAGTGTCCTCTCCAGAGCACGAAGCCTGGGTAGAATAATATGGAGGATAGGCTGTTACCCAAGCAGCAAATCCCCCCTCTCCACGTCACTGAAATAGTCCAATGGAGAGGCAAGAGCCAATACAACTGGTTCCAGCGACGTCGCAGGAGTTGGCAGAACAACACGAACTGTCTACGGGACTGTTAATTAAAAGCAAGGTGATGACTTCCATAGTTTAAATATCCTGTTGATATAATGGCTTGGATCCAGAGTACTGCTTCTGTGGGTGGAAGGGCTATTTGGAAAGGACTGAGATCCAGTAGAGCAGTGGTTCCCAACCTTTTCCAAACCGCAGACTGGTTTAGCGGGCAGGGGGTCGGTGCAGGCATGGGTGGGGCATGTGTGTGTACGGGCATAGGTCGGCAGGGAATGCGTGTGTGAGCAGACGGGGGCACCTGTGCGTGCATGCGTGGGTGTGCGTCCGGGCATGTATGTGGGAGGCGTGTGTGCAGGGGGGGCAAACACGGATCTTTCTCCGCAGCCCGGTCCTGCCAGGGCCACAGAGGGCGTTGGGGACTCTTGTAGTAGAGATCCCACTCTCCTGTTCCATCAGAGGAAGCAGCTGTAGCAAAGTTGTGCTCACAGAGCTCTGGATCCAAGCCAAAATGTTATGATTAACTTAAACAGTTCATGAAGCTTTATTTAAACTCATGAACAAACAAATAAAAATAAACATTCTTTGTAGAGATTTCACAAAATGCTCCCTTAGTCCCAATTCCCCTGAGAAAGCAAAAGGCTTTTTCAACAATGCTCCTATGGGGGAACATTAAACAGAATGGAACAAGTAGCAAACAGGATAACCAAGAGATAAGTAAGATTTGTAAAGAATATTTCACATCAGTAGTGTGTTGGTATAATGCCCTTTTAGTTTTTATTCTGTTTTGTAGATGTGCATGTAATGTTAGAATGTTCACTTGAAAATTGAAAAGGGGTTGTTGAAAATCCATTCATCTGAATTTTGATGACAGTCCAAGAGGAAGTTTATGAGAATTTACTTTTATTTCAAGCCTCATTTAACTAGAATCCTTTTAGTATGCAACTTTATGACTTTGAATATGCAGAACCTTAGACTTTGCAGCTCCTAATGGAGCAGGAAATATATTTGTTTCAAAGTGGCTGTTTGATTTTGTTTTCTTAACTTTACTAGACTGGTGTTTCTTATGATACTTTATCAGAACCATGGACACTGAAATGAAAACTTTGAAATAAGTATTTTTAGGGATTTCTCATCATTAAGACACAGTTCTGACCTGATGGCACAGAACAAGAAGACACTAGTATCAATGACATATATCAGTGATTTCCCAAATCTTAGGAATCAGACCATTTAATTTGAATCAGATTATCTGCATTTGATGATAAGCTTGGAATACATAATGAGATCATGTTATTTATACATGCAAAATATTCCATGAAGGTTTATTAGAAAGCTGATCACATTATAGAACCCATAAAAGAATTTTTTTTAAAAAGGAATAAATTAGATAATCCTCTTGAGTACTTAGTGTTTAGTGTACTCTTTTTATATCATAACTGTTTAGGGTCATATAGGGTAGATTCTTTTATTCAAAAGTGTTCTTATAGTTGGTATAGTCATTATGTCCAGTGTTTTTTCAAAGTGTAGTCTGTTGTTTTATTGTGCTGTGAACTGCCCAGAGTGGCCTTGGTAGACAGATGGGTGGTATAGAAGTTGAATGAATGAATGAATGAATGAATGAATGAATGAATGAATGAATAGTATTATCTAAAAAGGATCTATGTGCCATGATGGCAGTATTATGGTCCAATTATCAGAGGTGACATGCCTCTCCATTCCTGTTGATGCATTATAGTGCTCCGCATCTATTCCACATTATACATTCACATTGCTCCACATCTAGGCAGTGTACTATGTACCGGGACGACTGCATTGGCCATTTGTCCTAAGTTTAAATTAAAACCCAGCAGCTGTGCAGTGTAAAGCTTACTGTAGGGAACCCCTTTGTGGAATTGTCTCTCTTTAGTGGGGAATTGTTTTTTTTAGTTTAGTAAAGTGTGGTTTAAATATGCTCCAATTGAGTTGCTATTCTTTTTTTCCACTTCCTGCCCAGTGTAATTCCTCAGTTCAAGGGCAAAGGGGAGCACTTGTGGAGTGTCAGTTTCCCTTAACAGAGTGCCTGCTATCTGCAAACAAGTTTTTTTAAAAGTTTCAAGACAGCATTGGACTACTATATCACTAGGTCACTTCAGGAAAGTCAATTAAAAACTGGTGGAAATGGCTAATTAGCACCTTGTTAGAGACAGCTTTTGCTGTGCTATGATGGCTCTGCTCCTGCTGATTCCTGTAAAATATCAAATGTCTGGATGGCTGAAGTGATGTTCATGGAAGCCCCATTTGAAAAAAATGCAGATCACATCAGATCCAAGTGTATTTTCCCCAGGTGTGTAGTTGCATCAGATGCATTATAGTTACATTTCCCCCTACCATTATGTTTCATCTTTGGTACCATTTATATAGCAAGTACGTATTGGAGAAGGCCAGTTTAGTGCATGCATCATAGCACTGAACTTGAAATAGGAAAATTTAATTTCATGTCTCCAGTTGCTCATAAAGTTTAGGGGATTTCCTTGAGCCAGTTGCACTGTTGTTTTGAAGAAAAATAAGGGAGAGGGGAAGCATATAAAATTGCCGTATGTACTGCTAGTGCATAAAACTAAATAAAGACATTGGGAAGGAAGGAAGGAAGTCCTACAATAGGATCTGTGAGAATGCCATAAGAATCCATCATAAGTGATACAGTATAATCTAGTTTGCAGGAAAAATGTAAGGGAAGTGAGATTAAATTGCAGGATTATGAGGAAGAATATAAAATGTTATTTCCTTTAGAAATTAAAAGTTTTCATATTATTAGAAAATATTCCAGGCTAACTTCCTTATCATTGCAATATGCTAATCAGCTCTTATGTGCTAGATGTTTGTGCTATCACCAAATCAATCATTAATCACATTTAATGTAATGATTACTGTTTGTACTTTATGCATTTCCATGCCATGTCTGCAGTTTCCTAATCACACATATATATAATAATTAAGGTAATACGCTGAACATTTAATAAGAGTGGGCTGTAATCCCAGAAAAGTTTATGACAAATAAAACTTGTCAGTCTTCAAAGTGCCACAATATTGTCTGCTGTGTTTGTTGCAACAGACTAATACAGCTGTTGCTCCAAAAACTTTCAAAGGTAGTGGTTTTTGTAAGAAGTATTTATATTTCAAAGTCAGGGTCAATCAGGTGTGGCAGGAATATACCCCTTTAAAAACACACTTCCACTGTTTGCTTCCATTTCTTAATGTATATCCTTTCACCATCCCTAAACCTAATAGCTATTGTTTTGTTTCTCTGTTATGGACTACACTGTAGTGTATAATGAGATGCTCAGGAGTGACTTTTTCAGGCTTTTAGCATGGCATTAGAGGACTCTGTAAATTGCAGTTCAAGAAAGTAAGTTTGCCAGTCTCTGCTTCCTAGTGAATAAAGGTATTTCATTTTTCTATGCACATTTACTCAAGTTTAAATCCCTTTTAATTTGATAAGATGTGTATCTGACTAAGGACCATATTGAACCCTTAGGAGAAATAAAAGTAAAATTAGTACTTAACAGTGTTATTGTTTTCTTGTCATTACTGTATCTGAAACATCTTTCCAGAAAGCTAAGGTTTTGCAACAATGCACATACTTAGTAAGTTTCTGTCTTCTCTTCTTGCCTTTCTCAACACCTCCTTTTCTCAGGCTAGTGCTCAGCTAAGATCCCATATGGTTGTGGAAGATAAAATAGAATTTGATATTTTTTTCCTGGAAGCCCAGTGGGATTCATAAAATCAGAGCTTGGAAAATGTTCTTTTTGGTCTGCAACTTCTGTAATCCTCCTGTAAGCATGATAGACAAAGAAAGTAACTTTCTTTAGGTTCTGAATAATATTGCCATGCCAAATTGATTACAGCAGAAATGGCGGAGTACCTTAAATACTAAAAAAAACTTAAGATGCTACAAGTTTTGATCCAACTTTGCAAAGTAGTTTTGTTTTGTTGCATGCCCCTTCATTTATTCCTAGAGCTTCATTGCTTTCTGTATTTGCAGGCACCTCTGTGAAACGAAATTTGTCTGCAATCAAAGTAGAATGAGTCTTCCTGTATTGCAGCATTTATCCCTTAATTGTGAGAAGATGATTTTTCAGTATTGCATGCAGAAATGCTCCTTAATTGGAGAACATTTGGGCCAATCATTGACTAGATATTTTGCCTTCTATCTCAGTTCTAGAAGGGAATGATGCGTGTTTTCTGGAAAAACTGTTCTAAATAATGTTATCTGACTTAAATGTTTGGTTTAAATGTTATATTCAAACACATGGAAAGCTTTATATGGAAATTATTTTATTGGAATATGTGTAGTAATCTAAAAAGAACAGCATACGTACACTTCCTTATTTTTAACAGAAAGCTTTTTAGGACACTTATATAAAGAAAACTCTACCTGATCTTATATCAACACATTAATTTTCATTTGTTGAGGTATAGTACTCTCAGCTTCACTCACTCAGCTCACTCTGCAGTATTTCACAATTCCATTTCAAGTTGAGAAAAATCTGATTCCATACAGCTAGTTGAACATTATGTTTTACTTAAAGATGAATGCAACTGTATGCGCAGGCAACTTACCACATTTTATCTTGACTGCATATGACTGATTGAAAAGCAAGAGTTTTTGTGATACTGAAACAAGCTTAGTAGTGCATTTATTTGTCAATTGATTCCTCTTTTTTGCCCTTGTTGAGCCAAAAGCCTTCCATTTCTTTTCACAAGAAGCTGCTGTTGTTGGAATGTTTAGATTCCTTATGGCAGTTTCCATGAAAAATGTAGCATTGAAAATTCTTTTCTACATCTCTGCTATAATGGCTAGAGAGGATTTTTTTTTAAATAATTAAAATAAAGATGCCAGGCCAAGAGATGGTCCATATAGCATAGCTAAGATTTGGGCAAAATCTTACCCAAAATCCACCCAACTGGGTAATATGACAACCCTTACTGAAGGATATATTATATATTTTTTCCAGGGTTATACATCATTTTGGAATGACTGCATTTCTTCTGGGCTTCGTGGATGCATGTTGATTGAATTGGCACTGAGAGGACGTCTTCAGCTGGAGGCATGTGGAATGAGACGCAAAAGTCTGCTAACTAGAAAGGTAAGAGGTAGAGAGTAAAATATTCTTTTTTAGCTCTATGCCCCACCCTACTTCTACAGCAGGGTTTTAACACACTTCTACAGCAGGGTTTTCACACACTTTACCCTTTTGCAGGACCACATACATAGCATTTATAAAGAGTCTGAGAGCATTTTGGTATAAATAATTTTTAAGCCATTTATTTAATATTACTTATGTGGCCACTATTTAAAGGCAAGTGTTTGGGCAAGTTGTTGAATCCAAGGCCTTGTTAGGCGATGAATCTGTCTGTGTTGCTGTTTGTGGATGATTTTGTTGGCATTCTGTGAAAACAGTTTTTTTTCTGCAGAGAACTTGTGGAAAAATGCTTCATTTTCTGCCACAAAAATGTCTGCTTGGGCAGTCTTCCCTTGTAAATATTACCTTTTGCTTACCTATTTAAGATACAAGTTTGAAAAGTTTCCATACTGCCTTCCTATTCAGAATTGAGTCTTTGTATAAAGGCAGTTATTGCTCATGTACAGCTGCATTTATTTATGATTTGTATGAAATGCATCTCCTCTTCATTAAACTTCCAGAATCCTTTAGTTTGCTGCAAATTCAGGGATGTTTCTTGAAATAGCAATGTTGTAGTAGCTTGCATTAGAGTATTTCAGTTAGATACTTTAAATAAAAGTCTAAGAGATGTAATGTTGGGTATCTGAAGCAAACAACTTACTTTACAGTAAATAAATGTTCAAATGATGCTCAGACTAGATAGGCCTTGTTCATGCTAGGCATGCAGTATTTCTGTCTGCAGGCCCATTGCAGGTCTGTATATGGGATATAATTTTTACATTCATTCCTCCCTATACTGGTTCAGTGATAATGTTTTTACAATTATGGGATCTAGTTAATAAAATGAGCAGAAGGGATATTGTGGCACTTTGAAGACTGACAAGTTTTCTTTAAGCAGTGCTGTGTAGTTTGGAACTGAAGTAGTAATGCTTATGAACCCCACTCTTTTTCTTTTCTTTTTCACCCCCCCCCCTTTCCCTCTACTCTTTTTCTGAAGAAGGAACTGATGTCCACTAGCCAGTCAGAGACAGAGTGGAAGCTTTGAGGACCTAATCTGGAGGTGTCAAAGAGTGGAGCCAGTAGTATATGTTTCATATACTGTATATTAATACATCCATGTACTGTACTTCAGTTCCTTCTTCACTAACTATGTGCACCTTTCAGAAATTTGCTCTGGAGGGTAACTTTGCAAAAATAATCTCTTCTACTGCTGGATTTGATGTTAGGATCCAATCCATTGATTTTCACTTGGTGATAATTAATAGAGTTGCTTGTACACATCAACAAAGCACATTTTATCAGATCCTGCTGATTAAGCTTGCATTACTGAAGTATGAAAAACAAGATGTTCCATATGACTTGTACAACAAGCTAGTAATACTTATTTGAGTTATAACAATAGATACAGCAAGATAATATGTTTTATATAAAGCATTTCATAATAGAGAAGTATTTATGAAATACAACCCAGCTTTTATCCCATGTATTCCTGTTTTGCCACAGTCACCTTGTGATTGAGGTTAAAGAACATTTAAAGTAATATTTCCTGGACATTGTGAAGATCTTGTTAACATTTCTCAGCAAGTCCTTGCAGCCAGACTTTGAGTTAGCAGAAAGATTAGGGCCAGGCAGTAGAATCACAGGTCTTATGAGAGAATTAGCACTTCTCCTTTGCTCTAGGCTCTGTTACAATTAGAGATATTTGTTAAATTTTGGTTGTTTACAAGGTTATCTGTCACATGTCTTAACATCTGAGCTCATCAATAGCACTTGAGATTCTGTGGAATGTAACAGATACACAGGAGATGTGTGACCAGAGCTTATCACCAGTTGTGAAATCCTTGATACTTTAAGGCTACTCCAGCCTATTTTCTACAGCTATGAACATGCGTGTGCATGTTTGCTGGGCTCCCAGTGCTCTGTTCTTTGTGATTCTCGGTAGTCATCTCACCAGTCCCTCTCTGTTTTATGTAATCATGCATTGCCTTCTTAATGTTCTACAAATTCCATGTATTGGGGAGGCCAGATACCCTTTCCCCATGACCTACAACAGGCTGCTCTTAGATTCTTCTAACATCACCAAAGATGCTTTTAATTTTCCTTGTTTCTCAGGCCAGGAACAGTGGGATTTGACATTGAAAGTGAGGGTAATCCTCACCTTTTTTCTTTTTCCTTTTATTTATTTATTTTTTTGCCAAATGTTACCTTCTTTATACATTCTCTCATATAACTATGCATCACTCTTTTTTACCTGTTACTAGTAACCTCCTCTGTGATATGAGTCTTTCTAAAGAGTTGTGGCTGCCTTTTCCCCTCCTTTCTTCCCTTTATTGATCTGTTAGAAAATTCAGATTCAGAATACATCTGAAATAAACATGTGTGCTTTTCTGTTTTCCTCTTCTGTGATTGTTGCTCCCCCCCCTGCCCCAATTCAGAGTTCTGATGTTTATACTGTAGGAATCTTGAATGAATGGGACTTGTTGATTTCATAGGTCATCCTCTATGGCAGTGGTCCGCAACCTTGGGCCTCCAGATGTTCTTGGACTTCAACTGCCAGAAATCCTGGCCAGCAGAGATGGTGGTGAAGGCTTCTGGGAGTTGTAGTCCAACAACATCTGGAGGCCCAAGGTTGGGGATCACTGCTCTATGGCACTGGTTCTTAACCTTGGATTACTCAGGAGTTTTGGACTGCAACTCTCAGAAGCCTTCACCACCAGCTGTGCTGACTGGGGTTTCTGGGAGTTGCAGTTCAAAAGCATCTGAGTAACAAAGGTTAAGAACCACTGCTCTATGGCAACCTTTCCCAAATGGGTGCCGCTAGATATTTTGGACTACAGCTCCTATCATCCCTGATGATCAGCCACATTTGCTGGGAGAAATAGCTAGTTGTAGTGCAGAACAACTTATAGTCCAGGTTGGAAAAGCTGGCTCTATGATAGAATTTGGTTTCATGGCAACAAGAGATAGGTTATTAATTAAAACAATTGTTTTCCATTACGAAACCTATTGACTATTTTAGTAAATACATAACATACTAATGTAAATACAGGTACATACATTTTCTTCTTTGTTTGAAGGAATAGTTTTGATGTACTTACTCATTATTTCTCCATAGTTTCATTCTTTTTAATTCATACAGTTTTAGATTTACTAATTTTGGTGTAATTATTCTGCACTGAAGTTCTTAATATAATCTACAGGATGAAATTTGTACCATGTTTAGTGTTTGGTCAAAGACCTGTTATAAACTTTCACTATAAACTAAATATGTATGTTTATGAATGGAAGGGTTTGTTGGCTTAATGGATACATAATCAAAATGTACTTGAGCTAGATGGCCTGACAATATAGGTCTTCAGATATGTTGAAGATAGTTATGATTGTGAAAAGGTTTGACAGCAGCCCAAGAAGAGGTAGAATTCCAGTACTGAACCTTAAGATGCAGTATGTAGTACTATTCTATTGCATGCACACAATTATGATCCTTGGTGTTTTAAAAAGCCACAAGCGAAAGTTGGGGATGCCGAAGTGAACTCTTCTGTTTCCCATCAGGTAATCTGTAAATCAGATGCTCCTACAGGGGATGTTCTACTTGATGAAGCTCTGAAGCACATTAAGGAAACACAACCTCCAGAAACAGTGCAGAACTGGATAGAACTGCTTAGTGGTAAGAAACATCTATAGTAAATATACATTTTTGAATGTTTAAGAAGCTATTTTGAGCTGCCACACTTCACTAGCTTTTAGGCAATGATTTTTCAGATTTAGAGCTTAGTATATTTCCTTTAATGTGATTTCATCTGTCCAAATAACATTGAGCAACTTTGAATGCTATTAAGGTTAGTTCTAAATATTGATCTTCAGTAGTGGAAATCTTAAGGGTGGTAGTGACCATATGTAGTTAATGCACCTTCCAAATGATAGGCTTATTGGGTTATGAACAATACAGTTGATCTGGTTTGTGGGGGAGCGGGGTTGGTCATACTTGTGGGAATTTGCAGTGGCTTACTCCTCATGTTTGATTACTTGCTACTCAGGAGGGCTGTCCTGTTCTCTCATGATCAAAATTACTTCTCTTTTGGCTTCTCACATTGCTTCTGTTTCTAAGTTCATGTGCTCCAGTGGTGATTTATTTATTTTTATTTATTTATTTATTTATTTTATTTCTATTCCGCCTATCTGATCATATTAGACCACTCTAGGCGGCTGATTCATCTATACTTCTGGTCTTTCATCATATTTACAGTATAATATGCAAGTCTACCCTTTAAATTTATCTGCTCTTTCGTGCGTTCTTAGTAGCTGTTGATGCCTTACAGAGCTGGTGTTTCTTTGTTTGAGAGAAGCAAGCAGGACTGAAGGAACCAGGAAAATGTTGAAAGGGCTGGTGGTAGAACACCCGTTTAGACTGCAGAATGTCATTATGGAATTCAACTGATATATATTCATATAGATCCCTTAACAAATATTTGAGTGTTGACAGTATTCATTGTACAATCATTTTCTGGAAGACAAAGTAAAAATAAGCAATGTTTTGAACCATTTTCATATAATTCCTAAAAGTCTTGAGTTGCATTGCTAACTTGTGGCTTTGTTTTGCCGTATTTTGGACTTCCATTTGAAATGCACCAGGAGCTGTTGGATAGTATTGAAAATCAAGTACTGCTTGTGCCATAGGTGAATCATTATAACTGAAGAGCAAGTGGCTGGGAGCTCTTTGGTGCTAACATGTTTCTAAAGTGTGCCGTGTTCCTGACTTTTCTCAATTATAGTTGTTCAACTTGATTTCCATGTCTCCTGAAAAACAAGCCTGTGTTGTGTTGGTGTTAAATGTTTTTAGATCTTGATTCTGTTTTGGTTGAAGCAGTAAAATAGTGTTATTTCTGGACTAGAAGGAAAATGTTGAGTACCAAGTACAGAAATGAAGAAGAATTCTGATTGGTTGCAATTTCAGTGTAAATTCAGAATGCATAGACACAGTTTCATGAGCTGTCCATGGGAAATTATTCTGTATTTCTGTTCCATAATACTGTACATGTGTGTTCTCAATTCATAAGACAGTGTTCTTGGAGTTAATTTTTCAAAATACAGTAATCATTTTTAGCATGACAGTGGCATTGCATAGCAATTTAGAGAGTGAGCTAAGTATCTATACTTAATGTATCTATTCCTTGGCTGAAATCTCAGTTCAGCCATGAATATACCACATGCCTTTCAGAGAGGATAAAAATCAGTTAGTTTATTTTAGAAAACTAAAAACAGGTATTTAAAATTTAGTTCTATTTGCTTCATTTAAATTGAATTTATTTTTATTTGTGTTGTTAAAATGCATTTTCTTGAGGGGAAAACCCGTATGTGATGAGTTGTCATGTAAATTGTTTTATAGATCAAATGCCTAATTATGAAATAGGGATTATAAATTCTAATTCTGTATTATGAAACAATTAATTTGTATATTTTTAAAAGGTTTATAAATGGGGCTTATTTTGAAAGGATTTAATCTAAATTGTATAGGTTAACCTTTCTGTCTCCCATAGAACTTAATCTAATGGAGATCACCAGAAGGCTTTCAAACTGCTTGTCTCTAGTTTGACTATCTCCAGAGATACGTACAGTGTTGCATTCCTATGGGCGAAAAAAGTCACTTACCAGGTAGCTCCCGAGACCAAGGAGCGTCTGTAACAACGACCCAGAATGCTGCCTGCCCACGCCGTATTCATCCGCCTCTTTGGCACGCCCAGGGCTTCTCCCCCGGATGTTTGAGTTTGGCTGTTCTATTCGATCTTGGTGCTATTTCCTCCTAAGGGGTGTGTGTGAGCACAATGCCGAATAGCTGAGAGGTGGCAACCCTCTCAGGGTTTATTATTAATAAAATGCCCCCCTCCGCCTGCCTCTCAGCTGGTTGCCGCCTCTCAGCTGTTCGGCGCTCTGCTTACACACACCCCTTAAGAGGAAACGGTGCCAGGATCCAATAGAACAGCCCCTCTGCCTGCCTCTGAGCTGTTCTATTGGATCCTGGTGCTCCTAAGGGGTGTGTGAGAGTGTCAGGGTCCAATAGAACAGCTGAGAGGAGGGCAGAGGGTGCTGTTCTATTGGATCCTGGAGTTATTTCCTCCTAAGGGGTGTGTGTGAGCAGAGCGCCGAACAGCTGAGGCAGCAACCAGCGGTGACGACCATGGCATGGCTGCCGCCTCTCAGCTGGTTGACGCCTCTCAGCTGTTCAGTGCTCTGCTCACACACACCACTTAGGATGGGGTGGGCAATTAATTTCTGTAGGGGGCCATATGAAAAATCTGAACTGTGTTCGGGGGCTGAACCAACTTTACTTAAAAATGAAATGAAACTGTGATGCTTGTTTTTATTTTAAACTTGTTAATCTTCACAAATACTACGGGATTTTAAAATCAATGTCCAAATAGCAACAGTGCTTTGGGACAAGGTGGAAGCAAATTGTACCAGGCTCATTTCTCAGTTCGTCCCTAACCAAGTTTGCTGAGGCGCTCAGTGCATTTTCAAGCAGCCTCTGCACAGCTGTTTGGTCATGTGAACGCGGCCGGACCTGACACAAAAGCTGTCTCCTGGTTCAACCTGAGCATGACCTGGGGAGGGAAGCCAAAAGGAAGCCCTGAGCGTCTTCTGCACAAAGTCATGCCATCTCCTAAAATTCAGAGAGGCTGCCTCTTAAATTGCCTTTGCCTGGGCTCAAGCAGAAATCTCTCCTCCACTTTCTCCACGACACCACATCAGGTGGGGAGGGCTGCGGCCAGGTATTCCTTGGTGGGGAACTGGCTCTCTGCACATGCTCAGAGGTACCCTTGTCCTGCCCAAGCCGCCCGTCTTGTGCGGTCTGTCTCGGTACATTCGCGCAATGGAAGGGAAAGAAGGGGGGGAAAGAGACAGAGAGACAGAGAGGGAAAAAGGCAGAAGATGAGACTAAGGCGAACAAATGTCTTTCGCAGCACAACAAACCCGTTCGCCTGTTCAGGGCCTGTGAGGCTGCTAGCCTCGAAACACAGACACAGACACAGACACAGACACAGACACAGACACACACACACACACACACACACACACACACACACACACACACACACACACACACAAATGAGGGGCCTTGGAGAGGAGCAGAGGCAAAGGCATCACCTTCTGCCCCTTCTTCCTCGCAATGGCTGCCCCACTTCCCTCGCCCGGCTGCCACTCACGGGCACCACGGTCGCCGGAGGCCATGACAGCACCACTCTCCCGCCACCGCCGCCAACCCCGCCATGGCTGCCCCAACGAGCTGAGAGGCAGGGCCGTGGTGGCGATGACGGTGCTTGGGCCTGTCAGGCCGGCCCAGGCATGGGCAGGCAGAGGAAGAGACTGAGGCGGGCTTCGGAAGCCCATCCATGAGGGACGAAGGCAGTTCCCTCCACTTTCCCTCAGCCGCCCGCCCGGCAGAGAGGCAGCCCTTTGGGCTTTCACTCAGCAGCGACCCGCGGGCTGGATAAGAATGGCCCGCGGGCTGGACTTTGCCTAGGTCTGCCTTAGGAGGAAACAGCGCCAGGATCCAATAGAACTGGACGCAAACATCTGGGGGAGAAGCCCCCCATGTGCCAAAGAGGTGGAGGCGGATGAATGCAGCAGGCGGAGGGGGCGGTATTCCGGGCCCTTGTTACAGATGCTCCTTGATCTCCAGGGCTACCTGGTAAGTGACTTTTTTCACCTATAGGAATGCATTAATTAAATTTCAGTGCATTCCTATGGGAAACTATGCCTCGCAAGATGAACATTTCACAAGACGACACGACCCGCAGAATGAATTGTTTTTGTCTTGCGAGGCATCACTGTAACTACTTAACAGCTATGGGGGGATTTTGTAGGTGTTTATGTAAGGTTTGAGTAACTGCTGTTACTGATTATTAAAGTGTCAGAGCATATCTAGGTTGCCATGTTGGGTGTATGACTAGGTACATGACTGAGATGTGTTTCCACCCTTTGGCAGTTAGTTGCAATTAGCTATGGCAAGTTATGCAAACCTTGTATGAACAATAGTAGGACTTTGGCCAGTATATGAAGAGGAGAAATATCACTTGATCAACCTTATATTTCAACTCTTAATTTATTCTTGAATTTTCCCCACCATTACACACAGTGGTGCCTCGACTTACGAATGCCCCTACTTACGACCATTTCGAGTTACGACCAGCTCTGGCCACAAAATTTTGTTTCTATTTGCGACTGGAGCTTCCACATACAAACAGAAAAAGGCAGGGAGAAAAGGCAGGAAATTCAAATTTCTAACTAGGTGGCGATGAAGCTGCTTCTTTGTAGCTCTTTCGCCCCAGCAATTAGAGAGTGTGCGTCATTGTCGGAGGCTTGGGACTGCCTCCTTCTGCTTCTGAGAGTGTGTGTGTGTGTGTGTGTGTTTGCAGGGAGGCTTTGGGCTGCCTTGTAAGGTAAGGTGCTGTTTTCTGCTTTTTAAAAACTGTTCTGAGTGTTTTTGCAGTGTGGTTTTGAGCTGGGGGGTTATGTTTCTGTGCTGTGATGGGTCTTGGGGGTTTTGTGTTTTGGTCCCCCCCCAATTTCTGATTGTCTTTGAGGGTTTGGTTGCTTTTTGGATTTCCCCCCCATTTCCTAGGAGTCTTGGGGGGGTTCCTTGCTTTTTTGATTTTTCCCCCATTTCCGATGGGTCTTCGGGAGTTTGTTTGCTTTTCAGTTTTTCCCCCTAATCTTCCACGATCTGTTTGATTGCTTTTTGCTTTGTCTTGTTTGCATTTGCAGTGGGTCTTGCGTGGTTGATTGGTTTGTGGTTTGTTTTCTTTGCATTAGATCTTCCATGCTTGATTGCTTTTTGCTTTGTCTTGCTTGCATTTGCAGTGGGTCTTGCACGGTTTATTGGGTTTTGGTTTGTTTTCTTTGCATTTGCAATGGGTCTTGCACGGTTGTTTGGGTTTTGGTTCATTTTCTTTGCATTAGGTCTTCCACGCTTGATTGCTTTTTGCCTTCTCTTGTTTTCATTTGCAATGAGTCCTGCGTGGTTGATTGCTCCCTCCCCTTTTTGGCTGGAAGGAATTAATTGTGTTTCCGACCGGTCTTGCTGTGATTTTTTTTGGGGGGGGGTGATTATTTTATTCGGCCAGAACGGATTAATGAGATTTCAATGCATTCCAATGGGAAATGGTGCTTTGACTTATGGCCATTTAGACTTACTCCCATCTTCCTGAACCAATTAAGTTCATAAGTTGAGGCACCACTGTAATGATATAATGTTGGAAATTCTTCAGAACCATGTTAAAATCACCAGGATTGCTTTTGAGAGTTTTCTTGAGCACTATAGCCCTAACTACTGTTCCCCAGCAACTCTGTGTAGACAAAGTGAAGTCTTTATTTCTCTCTCTGAAGGTCCTTGGCAAATAATAAAGTGGATTTGTATTTAATCACATGACTCCCCCAGTGCACTCCTGCTTGCTATAACCTTAATACGTATTTTTCACAGTGTCCTTTACCAGATTGACTGCTTTGCCAATAATTCTCTATTCATTGACACTTCTAGTGTCTGAAAGTGCTCATTTTCAGACACTGGAAATGTCAATGAATAAAGAATTATGGGAGGTGTAGTCGATCTGGGCAAGGTGGTTGTGAAGGATATATATTAAAGATATAGCAAAAAAGGCTGCACTTTCTGAGTGTCAAATCATATAATTGTATTTAGTATTTGACTTCCAATTTGCCCTGATGCCTTATAAAATAAATACAGTGGTGCCCCGCATAGCGACGATAATCCGTTCCAGAAAAATAGTCGCTATACAGATTCGTCGCTATGCGGGGCAAAAAACCCCATAGGAACGCATTAAACCCCATTTAATGCATTCCTATGGGGGAAAAAACCCACAGTTCAGCGAAGATCCTCCATAGTGTGGCCATTTTGGCTGCCTGTTAAGCGAGGAATCCGTCCCAGAAAACAGCGGGCGGCCATATTAAAACCGCCGATCAGCTGTTAAAAATGCATTGCTTTGCGATGATCGGTTCCCCAAGCAGGGAACCGATCATGGCAAAGCACCGCCAGCCAGCCAGCCAGCCCCGGACGCCCGGTTTCCATGGCTGGGCGAGAGCGAGGGGGAGGGAGCGCGGCCATCTCCAGCCAGCGAGGGCTCGGAGGCAGGCAGCCGGGAAGGGGCGTGCCACTGACGTCCAGCCAGCCCTGGACGCCCGGTCTCCATGGCCTGGTCTCCATGGCCGGGCGAGAGCGAGGAGGAGGGAGTGCGGCCATCTCCAGCCAGCGAGGCCTCGGAGGCAGGCAGCCGGGAAGGGGCGCGTCACTCACCGCAACCCAGCCAGGCAACCCCGGATGCCCGGGGTCTTTGGCGGGTCACAGACGGGGCGAGGAGGGGGTCTCTGGCGCGCCGCCCCCCGTCCAACCGCTGCCAGCCTGATCCCAGTCCCAGGCGGGCGCCTCCTTTGCAGTGCTCTGGCTCGGTGCCCACCCTACGGGTGCAGGCAGGGATCGGGTCCAGGCCCTTCCCTCACTCCTCCCGAGGCGCCAATCTGGAGCACCCCCGCTCCCCCCCAAAGGCCTGCCCGTCAGCTGTTCCAAAAGGCGAGCCTTTGGGCTGCACGCAGGGAAGCGCTTCCCCACGAGCAGCCCAAAGGCTCGCTTTTTGGAACAGCTGACGGGCGAGCCTTTGGGCTGCTCCCGGAGAAGCGCTTCACTGCGAGCAGCCCAAAGCCACAACTGACAGGCGGGCCTTCTGGCTGCTCGCGGCGAAGCGCTTCTCTGGGAGCAGCCCAAAGCCACAGCTGACGGGCGGGCCTTTGGGCTGCTCCTGGGGGAGCGCTTCCCCGTGAGCAGCGCAAAGCCTGTTTTTTGGAACAGCTGATCATCGCAAAGCGAATTTTCCCCATAGGGGCCATCACAAAGCGATCGCTCTTGTGATGGCAAAAAGTCCATCGCAAAGCGATTTCATCGCTAAACGGAGCGATCGCTATGCGAGGCACCACTGTAATGTTACTAGCAAAATAGACTGGTTCAAAGGAATGCATGTAGTCCTTAAAGTATTTAATGAGTGGAATGAAGTGCTGGTACTGTATGTATGTAATTTGTTTAATTATAGGTCTAGAGTTGGGGTGTTTGGTTGTATGAGTGAAGGGGAAGCAGAAAGGAAGATTGTTATTAATATTTCTATGGAAATTGATGTGCAGGGAAACAGATTGAGAACATATATTTTTGTAGGAAAAGCAGGGAGTGGTACTAAGTGATTAACCACAACCCTAACTATTGGTAACCATTCATGCTTAGTAGTTTCTGAGTTGTATAACACTATGTATTTTCAAACTGTACAGTATTTTCTTTTTAATTTTAAAAGCTTTAGTCATACATTTACAGAATTCTGCATCATACTTAGTACAAGTGCTAGATGCATGAAATACTTCCTTTCCTGCATGACTGGTATGACAGGCACCAAAATCATATTGTTCGTTCGTTCGTTCGTTCGTTCGTTCGTTCTTCTTTCTTTCTTTCTTTCTTTCTTTCTTTCTTTCTTTCTTTCTTTCTTTCTTTCTTTCTTTCTTTCTTTCTTTCTTTCTTTTTCTTTTCTTTTCTTTTCTTTTCTCTCTCTCTTTATTCATTTATTTAATAAATACTCTAAAAATTGCCATCAGGACCCACAGTTGATGTTATTTCAATTAAAAGCCTTCTGGAACAGGAAGGTTTTGACCTGGCACCGAAATGTCATCAGCATCGACGCCAGATGAATCTCAATTGGGATGGGGTTCCATAGTCTGTGGGCAGCTACTGAAAAGGCCTTTTATCTACAAGTCATCCCTCTTACCTCCTTGAGGAATGGCTCTTTCAAAAGGGCCCCCTGGCTAGATGTTAACTGCCAGGTAGGTTCCTATGCAAGGAGGCGGTCCATCAGGTATCCAGGGCCCACACTGTTTAGGGCTTTATAGGTCAAAACAAGCACTTTGAATTGGGCCCGGGCAGCAACAGGTAGCCAATGTAATTTAAAAAGAATCAGCTTGATGTGTCCCCTAGTGGTCCCACCATTCACCAGCCGTGCAGCTCGATTCTGGACCAGTTGCAGTCGTCGGACCATCTTCAAAGGCATCCCCACGTAAAGCGCATTGCAGTAATCTATGTGAGATATTACCAGTGCTTGTTTAACTGTCATGAGGCTCCGCTCGTCCAGGTAGGGGCGTAGCTGGTATAATTTCCACAGCTGAAGAAAGGCGCCCCTGGCCACCAAGTCCACCTGGGCTTCCAGAGTTAGACTGGGGTCCAGGAGCACCCCCAGGCTGTGGACCCTGTCCCTTAGGGGGAAGATAACCCCATTTAGGGCAGGGAAATGGCCCTCCAGCCTGTCCGGTGAAGCACTAAGAGCACTTCTATCTTGTCTGGATTGAGTTTCAGTTTATTAACCCTCATCCAGTCCATTATCAGGTCCAGACACGAGTTCAGTAGAGAAACCGCCTCACCTGAATTGGTGGAAAACGAGAGGTAGAGCTGAGTGTCAGCAGCATATTGCTGACTCCTCAGCCCAAACCTCCTGATGACCTCTCCCAGCGGTTTCATGTAGATGTTAAAGAGCATGGGGGACAGTATTGAGCGCTGAGGAACCCTGTAACATAAACGCCATGGGACAGAGCAACTGTCCCCCAGCACCACCCTCTGGACACGGTCAGCTAGGAAGGAGCAGAACCACCGTAAAGCGGTGCTCCCAACCCAGCCAGCCTATCCAAATTACACCATAGTTGATGGTGTCGAAAGCCGCTGAGAGGTCCAGGAGTATCAACAGGGTCACACTCCCCCACCTCTCTCCTGGCAAATGTCATTGTACAGGGCAACCAAGGCAGTCTCCGTACCAAAACCCGGCCTGAAACCCGATTGAAATGGATCCAGAAAATCCGTTTCATCTAGCAGCGCCTGGAGTTACCCGGCCACAACCTGCTCCAACACTTTGCCAAATAACGGAGGTTCGGTAGTTAACCACCAGCCTTGGGTCCAGGTTAGGCTTTTTTAGGAGTGGCTGAATTACCACCTCTTTCAAGGTGATAGGAACCACTCCCTCTCTCAAGGAGGCATTCATGGCCTCCTGGACCTAGGTGCGAACTCCTCTGGCAGATCTTCCAATTAGCCAAGATGGGCAAGGGTTGAACGGAGTTGTGGTAGAACAGACAGATCCAAGCACCCTGTCCACATCCTCAGGTCTCAACAATTGAAACTCATCCATTAATACTTGACCTAAGCACGGCACACTGGACACATTCTCTGATTCTGCAGTAACAATGGAGTCCAACCCACTGCGAATCTGAGCGATTTCCCCCTCAAAATGAATGGCAAACTGATCACAGCGAGCTGATGAGCAGTCCGGGACCTCCACCGGATTTCCCGGTTGAAGAAGATCCCAGACCACTCAAAACAGCTCTGCTGGATGACATTCTGAGGAAGCAATACGGCTTGAGAAATATTGCCGTTTCACCAGCCATATTGCCACAAAACAGGCCCGATAATGGGCTCTAAGTTGTGTTCGATCGGACTCCCAGTGGGAGTTCCTCCACCTGCACTCCAGCCGTCTCCCCTCTCGCTTCATCGCCCGCTGTTCAGAAGTATGCCAAGGAGCTGTCTGGGCTCTGTGTGCAGGGAGAGGGCGCTTAGGCACAATCATGTCAACCATTGGGGTCATCTCCGTATTCCATAGGGTGACCTGAACTTCGACAGGAGCGCCGACCATATCAGACAGATAATCCCCCAGAGCATTCAGGAAACCATCTGGATCCATTAGTCTCCAAGGGGGGATCATCTTAATAGATCCCCCACCCTTGCAGAGGGGAGAAGAAGCTAATAGAGTAAACTTGACCAGGAAGTGGTCTGACCATGATAATGGTGTCACAACTAGTCCCTCCACATCCAAACCACCATCTTCCAGTCCTGTTGAGAAAACCAGGTCCAAGGCATGGCCCTTTTTATGTGTTGGGCTGATGACACATTGAGACAGCCCCATGGTGGCCATGAGGTCCTGAGCCGTTCCAGTCAAGGCAGCCTCGGCATGGATGTTGAGGTCCCCCAGCACCAACAGCCTGGGAGTCCTCAACACCAGGTCCGAGACTACCTCTGTCAGCTCAGGCGGAGAGACTGTTGGTACACAGCAGGGTGGGCGGTACACCAACAGAATCCCCAATCTGTCTCATAAGCCCAACACACAATACAGGCCCTCGAGACGACCTCTTAAAGGGATAGGAAGCCTGATCAAAGAGATAGAACTCCTATAGACTATAGCAACTCCCCCGACCCTCTGAGCGACATTGGTGCTGGACCAAGTACCCAGGCGGACACAACTGGGAGAGGGGGACACCACCCTCCTCTCCCACCCAGGTGAGCACCCTTATCCAAAATTACATCATCGATGAGGGCAGTTTTGTTTTATACTGACCTGGCATTCATCAACAGCACCCTGTGGCTCGAGGGTTTGCTGATATGGCCACCTGATACCGTCTGGTTTGGGGTAGGACTAGAAGAGGAGATAGATGTAAGATATCTAACCTCTCTTCTCCTATGTGGGCATGTTCTACCCCCACCACTAAAATATGTATTTCTGCTGATTTATTCAAATGGAGCACTTGTTTTAGGTTTTCTTGTAGTTAAGAGATTTTGTCACAAGGTGTCACCATGCAACTGAAAAAGTCAAAACTGATGAAAATATTTCAGACATGTTTTAGCTAAATTTTTGATGAGCAAGGATTTTTCTTTTTGTTTATCTTAAGAGTTGTTGCAATGGGAATGAAATAAACAATGTATATAGTTTCATTGGTGAGTAGATGGTTCCAAATAAGAGGGAGAAGCCAAAAGTGCATTGAATGAGAAGAGTGCCATTTTGGCATTTAATTTTTTATGGTGGTCTTTGTTAAACTGCTTCTCACAACCTTCTCTGTTGCAAGGCTTATCAAACCGTTTCATGGATGTAATAATTAGCAGCTTTTGCTTCTTTCCTTTTAGGCGTTTACCACATGTTGTCTGCACATAAGCATGTATGTCGTAAAACAGTATGAAACAACTTAGTTGGCATTGGAAGATGTGGTGGACATCTCAAATTACGTTAAAATCGCATTTCACCTAATCTATCAGGATATTTTAGAGGCTCGCTTAGGAACGGCTTAGGGGGCTACACAATGGCACATTGAGTCTTTCATCATGGAACTCTTCTAAGCTGCCCTGCTTAGAACATTGCTGCATAGTTTGTCCATTTGCATCATCTGTTTTCTATACAAAAATGAGAGAAGATAATACTTAATGTTTTTCCTGATGTTCTTGTATTAATGCCTGCTATGCTGTCTCATTTTCCTATCTGAATAATTGTTGTTAGTATCAGCTGAATATTCAGGGGGCTTTTTTGCCTTTTTTTTCAGGTGAGACGTGGAATCCATTAAAATTGCACTACCAGTTAAGAAACGTACGTGAACGATTAGCCAAAAACCTAGTGGAAAAGGGGGTTTTGACTACGGAGAAACAGAACTTTCTCCTCTTTGACATGACCACACACCCTCTCACCAACAACAACATTAAGCAGCGCCTCATCAAGAAAGTTCAAGAAGCTGTTCTTGACAGATGGGTGAACGACCCCCACCGCATGGACAAACGCTTGCTGGCTCTCATTTACTTAGCCCATGCATCTGATGTCCTTGAGAACGCTTTTGCCCCCCTTTTGGATGAGCAGTATGACCTAGCTACAAAGAGGGTACGGCAGCTCCTGGATTTAGACCCTGAAGTTGAATGTATGAAGGCCAACACAAATGAGGTTCTGTGGGCTGTTGTAGCAGCCTTCACAAAATAACTGCAGTTAGATTGCTCAAGTGTTCTTCTTTCCATTTCATGTAAATCAGTTTTACCTTCTATTGATGATCCATGTTCTCTGACATCTGTATCTCTGTCACTCATATGATGAAAATCTGCTCTCATTCATTCGAATGGTAGGTGGTGTGTTCTGTTTTGTGTGTATGTGTGTGCGCGTATGTCTACTACAGGATTCTGCTGGTACACGAGAGCTTCCTAAACATACTCAGCAATCACATGGCGTTCTGTTTCTTAGCAGATTTAAGTTACTTTATTGGAATATGAATTGTGCTCTATCTTCCACTGGAGTGTTTTCATGCTGAAAGCCCTTCCTAAGAGAGATTCAATCACCTGGCCTTCAGTTGATTCAGCTGTGTGATCTGCTGCAGCACTGAACCCTGAATCACAAAGGCATCTTTAAGTCACCAAAGTTAATTATTGGAGCATGGTTTAACAGGCTTTGTTAAATTGTTGTGGCTTCATATGAAATCTTACACGTAAGCCAACTGCAGCGGACTGAAGAATATTACAACAGCAGAACTTAAAAGATTATGCTTCTTACTAGATATTGGTTTAGAAGTGCTCAAGTAATTTTTAAAATGGGAGTATCTCCAGATTGGCTTATTAAATAGTTCAGCCATCTCATATTTTGCTACTTGGGCAAATCTGTGTTGACTTCTCATTTTAAAATAAAAATACAGAATCCTAAGGCTAGTATAGAAAGGTCCAGTTGTTTCATGAAGCCGTTTTGGTATAGAATACATTCCAGTGTAGTCTGTATATAGTAATAATTGTATAATTAACATATAAGCACATCTTATTAATTTCAGTAAATTTCCAAAGTGAATTAATTTTACACCTAGCAATCTATTTTTTGTTTTCATCCATTGCCTCTTGGTGAAAAGATGGGTCTCCTGTAAGGTATAAATGTATGTGTGAGAGACACGCGCGTCTGTAACACCTTTTTAAAATGTTTTTGGAGTTTGTGCCATCCAGGTACAATCTGCCTATGCATTGCCTTTATAGCATTTGTTGTATGATGAGACCACTCTATCGTGTGTTATATATTTTTTGGAAGAGGCTTGTGACCAGTACAGTTCTTGGATGCAGTTTTCAGTTTTTGTTTGTACACGTTAATATTGTGTCTCATGTCATTAATCTACTTAACACATAAAAAATCAGCTGTCAATCTTAGCAAGTGTTGCATGTAAATTGTTAGCAGATGATTATTACAGTTCAGACAATTAAGACTTCTGTAGTAGGAAGCTCTACTATGTTTTAATTTTTATATACAATTATGCTGATTAGCACATTATTGTAAAATATATAAGCAGGCTTTTTAACGTTTATTACCTCTTTACCATTGCTCATTCTGGCTCCATTCACAATGTAAATATTATGCATTGGACAAATTAAAGACAGACCTTTTTTTCTTTTTGTTTCAGATAACAGAACACACTAATAGCAGGGCAGGTGTCTACAAAATTTTGGTTAACACTGAAAGCAGAAAATACTAAATATATAACTGTAGTTGAAAGTTAAAGGGATACCCAATCTGTATACTAGCTTTTTACCTACAGTAAATAAACTATGATCTTGAAAGTGCCTGAAACAGAGCAAGCATGTAATTTTGTATTTTGTCTTCCTGATTGTAAAAAAAAAAAACATGCTAATGTCATAAAAGCAAATTCTGATCAGTACCCTGATCTTCTCATTACTGGGAAAGCTTGAAAGTAGTGTGATTCCCATATTTGCAGCCCCTTAGCTGATCAGATTGTTAGATGAAGACACAAGTTAGTTCTTTGAACTGACATTTTCAGTCCTCTCTGACTTTGCAACATGAAGAAGAAATCTTGGTTATCTTGAAGTTTCAGAAGATGGATTCTCTTCCTTTCTATAGATACTGGGATGTGAAAAATTAAAAATTACAGAATCATTTTTCTAGGTGATGGATTGGTATACAGTATTTAGGATTTTTTTCAGATTTTTAAACACAAAGTCTGTGAGATTTGAGGGCTGCTGTTCATGTTACTGGTTAAGGATACTCTAGCACACAAATGCAAAATGTGTTACTTAACTATAGCTCTCTTGTGCACTCAGTATAAGCTCTGCTAACTAAGAGTAATATTATTGCAGGCCAACAGCATGAATTTGCAAGCATATTTGACACCAAGTCTGTTCTGTCCAGAACTGGACACACAGTCTGTTGAGCTCTCATTTTTATACAAATTCAGGAAGACTATTGAGACAAAGTATTGATTTCTTGAAATAATAAAACAGGGAAATCAGCAATGTGAACAAATCAAAATCTTTAGATGTATAGGTGTAACATAGTTTCTGTAATTTTGTTTTCACATTGCATCTGGAAAACTACTTGGAAAGCTGTATGCTTGAGGAATGTTGAGATGGAAGGGAAAAGTTGCACTCTGGCTTCTGGGAACCCTTTTTTGACTTCTGGTCTTGAAACAGTTATTGATATTATCTTTACATCCATGTGGAGGCAGAAGCCTGCTGCATTCTTAGTACTGTAAGTAGTTGAGACAAACTGAATTCAGGGAGTCATGATGTGATGACAGTTAAGCAATAATTGGTTGTCTGTGATTGCTGATAAAATTTCAGCAAATATTCAGAGAAATTTTGTTTATATAGGAATAAAAGCTAAGACAATGTTAATGGAGTTCGCTTCTACACATTTTTTCCAGACTGGTCAGCACCATGGGGCGAAAGTTTGAAAGTGTGGGACAAGTGCCTGGCATTACAGCGATTGGCAGATTTATTCTGCGTGGCATTCGTTATTGCACTGTCGTAGTTCAGGAACATGGTAAAGCTCTTCAAAACATCTTGACCTCTCTCTCGGCAAAGCTTTGTGAAACAGCTGCTTGAAGATCTCTAAAGATGTGCCAAGGTGTGATGGCAGTCTTGACAGAATGCGTTGACAGTATTATCATTCTCAAGGCTGTCATGGTGTGGTTTCCCACATAATCTTGCAAAATGTCAGGCATCAGAAGGCCTTGGTCTTTATCACATCTGCTAGATATCTGCTTCTTGCATTCATCACATGCCTAATGGTGAACTGGGTGCAAATACAACTAGGGAGTTTACATTTGTTGGTTGTAGAAAACTGTTTCATTGTGAATAGACCCAACTGGAAGAGTAACTAACACCTTGTTACAGTTTCCACCTATGTACTTGTATGCATGTGTTTTTTAAATTACAGCGGTGCCTCGACTTACGAACTTAATCTGTTCCGGAAGATGGTTGTAACTCGAAATGGTCGTAAGTCGAAGCACCATTTCCCATAGTAATGCACTGAAATGCAATTAATCTGTTCCGGCCGACGAAAAACACACACACACACACACACACACACACACACACACACACACACACACACACACACACACACACACACACACACACACACACACACACACACACACACACACACACACACACACACACACACACACCCCAAGACCCATCAGAAATGGAGGGGACTCCAAAAAGCAAATAACCCCCCCAAGACTCATTGGAAATGGGGGGGAAACAAACCAACCCCCCAAGACCCATCACAGCACAGAACAGAAACATAACCCCTGAGTCCAAAACCACGCTGCAAATCCTACCCAGAACAGGTTTTAAAAAGTAGAAAACAGCACCTTACATTACCAGGGAGTCCAAAGCCTCCTCCAATCGCACACTCTCTAACTGCTGGGGCGAAAGAGCTACAAAGAAGCAGCCTTCTCACCACCAACAGTTAGCAATTTGAATGTCCTGCCTTTTCCCCCTGCCTTTTTGTGTTTGTAACTGGAAGCTCTGGCCGCAAGTCGAAGCAAAATTTTGCAGCTGGAGCTGGTTGTAACTCGAAATGGTTGCAAGTCGGGATGTTCGTAAGCTGAGGTACCACTATACTCTGCTGCTTGATAAAATCACAGTGAAGGAGATTTGAAATAGAAATTAAGCTTATGCTATCAGTCTGACCCCCCTGCCTCTAAATAAAATGTTCAGCATACAGTGGGGTCTTGACTTGAGAACTTAATCCGTATTGGAAGGCGGTTCTCAAGTCAAAAAGTTCTCAGGTCAAATCTGCATTTCCCATAGAAATGCATTGAAAACCATTTGATCCGTATCTGCTCTTTTCCGTCCATAGAAACTAATGGGAAACTGCCATTCTGCCTTCAACCACTAGAGGGGGATATTTTATTTCTTTTTTTCCTTAGGTCAAGAAAGGTTCAGGGAAGGCAGGGAAAATACAGTCCAGGCAGTACAGTACCAGGCAGTCTGAAGACTGTCTCCCAATCCACTCTCTAAACGCTGGGAGGAGTGAGGAAGCAGACAGGCACTCTTTTCACTGGCCAACAGTTAACTGAAAGTTCAAATTTTGCACTTTCCCTGCCTCCCACGTGGTTTTTTTTTCAGTTCTTAACTCAAATCTAAGTATGTAAGTCAAGTCAATATTTTCCTATAAGAGTGGTTCTTAAGTCAAAATGTTCTTAACTCAAGCCGTTCTTAAGTCAAGACCCCACTGTACTAATTACCCTTTTGTTTGCCACATATGAATATATGTAATATGTACTACAAGCAAACAACAGGTATATCACAAAAGGTGAGTTGCAGGGGCAGTTGTTCTGCCATGCTATTGCTGCAGGGCACCAATTCAGCAATTTTAAGCCTGACAGAGGCCAGATCCAACTGACTATTTACACTAGCCTAAGTCCAACAATGTCAGTTTCAGCGACACTGGTGTGTTACCTAGGACTACTGATGTGTCATAATTTTATTTTGAAGAATAAAATGCTCCCATGAGCCCAACGTTTCCACCGTAGAGTAACCTTCTTGTTATGTCTTTGTGTAGTTTGCTGCTTCTTTTCAATCTGCTGCTCCTGATTGCCAACACATTTGTTCATCTGCATGAGATTATTTTGGATTTTACCCATACAGTGTGATTTTTTTTTAAAATCAAAATATTGATCATCTGCTAACAAGCGACAGGGTGATTTGAACCTGAATGGTTCTTGGTCTTAATTCATTTAAAGCAAAGTAAATAATGTGACTCCAATTTTAAGGAAAAGTATGCCCATTCTGTCAGAAGTTTGGGTAATGTCACACCAGGCAAAAAAGAAAAGAAAAGAGTGTCTTAATTAGATTCTCATATAGCATTACCATGCAGATCTTGGCTATACATTAAGACCAGGTATAGAAATATTTCTGAGTGCCACAGAAGTGTGGCTCAGACATTTATTTATTGAAAAGTATGTATACCCTTGGAAATTGGTGGACACAACACAGAAGATACATAGATTAAAGTTTGATAGTTAAAATAGGTATACCCAGTGTGTTGTAGTTGATAGAGCGATGGACTATGACTCAGGAGGCCTGGGTCTGAATTCCCATTCAGCCATGGAAGCTTACTGGAGATGTGGAACTGGTAAAATCACTCCCGAAATACCTCACTTATCTTGGAAACCTATTTGGGTCACTTTAGCATTGGAAGTATAAGCAAAGCACAGGAATCCAGGTTAGAGGTAATGCATATCAAGGATAGTCAAGAAAGATAGTCAAGAAAGCCGCCTAGAGTGGTCTTATAGACCAGATGGGTGGGGTACAAATCCAATAAATAAATAAATAAATAAATAAATGAAAATGGGTATTTTAAAAGGCCTATTTGAAAGCATGGAAAGAGTCAAGTGTAATTTACTTGGAGCAGAGTTCCACAGTCCTAGATCCACCACAGAGAAATTGTGTCATCTGTGTCTTCAATTTTTCTATTGGGCACATGCACTGGACCTCCAAATGGATCTCATTTATAGACACGCTCATATGGGTTAACATGTTTTTTCAGATTACCTCTAAAAATTAATACTAATGCTTCAGATTGAAACTAGAAACATACTAGTAACTAGGGTAGATTTTATTTAAATTATGATTTAAATTTTAATTTATTTAATTTTATTGTTTAAATCAATTTGGTTTTTTAAAAAAAGACTGGCATTTCACCTTGCTAGAAACCCATGCCACCGGAACAAAGTCAGGTTATTCCATTTATCAGTTGATGGAGAATACTCTGTTGCACTCACTTCCTGTGGGGCAAGTGGCTGGTCACTTTGAAAACAGAATGCTGAAGTAGATGAACCTTTGTTCTTCTTCGTGGTCTCTGTGAATGCATACTAATGGGTTAATCTGTGCTTGCACAGTTCAGCCTTGGAACTTTCTAGCTCAAGCACATGGTGCCGGGAACTCCCACACGCTGGCTACAACTCCTCCCCCCCGGCACTGAGTGCCTCAGTTTGTTTCTTGCCGCTGCTGCAGCAGCTTCGATGAACTTTAGCATTTGTTAAAAATCAGTTTGGGCAAAACCATCATCTGCCCACCAAATTCAAAGGAGAGTTGAAAATCTTTATAAAACCTGTGGAGAAAACACATTTTTCTTCTAAAGCACCCTCTTCCAAATTCAATCATGGTGGATGCGACTCAGAATCGAGCGAGAAATCGCTCAGCTACCCCCCCCCCCAATAATAAAGAAGGGAGGAAGCTGGACGTTATTGGTTGCCACATGTATTCTCCTGCCTCTTTTGTGTTACGGGTACCAAACTACTCAGCAGCAATGGGTGCTTACCACAGGCACCTTGGGAATTTGGCTTTACCCATCCTGCAACAAGCCTCAGAGGACGTTCAGACTCAAGGGTTGGTGTACCATCAGGAGACTTTGGGCTCAGCCCATCAGGAACGGATTGCGGCAGACACATTTTGGATGCATCCTCTAAACAACTAGTCACCACTGTGACTTGCACTGCCATGCCTGGCTAGGCTCTGCAGGTATCTCAGACAACACTCGGGCTAGGGTTGGGGACCTTCCCTTCGATGGAGTGGGATTATTTGATGAAAAGACAGACGAGATCTTGGATAATCTTCTGAAGATGAGAAAAACTGCAAGAACATATTCCTCTCAACAATATCAACCTTGCGGGTCCTGGCGCCGTCAATACACCTCAAGGTCTTTCCCTGACTGCCTTAGGTCTGCAGTTTCTACTCCATCCCCATTCTCTTTTTGGCAGCCCAACAGACAGCGTCCCTGTCAACAGGCCCACCACCTGGACCGTAAATCAAGGCAGAATGTTTGACAGCCTCCAGCTACCAGTGACCCTAGACACTTCTGTTCGTCTTTCACCTTTCCTGCATGTCTGGCGCACCATCATCTCAGACTCAAGGGTCCTCTCCATCATAGCCTTCGGCTATGCCATCGAGTTCGACTCCCTGTTACTGGGTCCTTCAAATCCACCCTCCCCTCTCCTCCTTTGGAAGAAAAGATGTGATCTTTGCTCGAGAAGGATGTGATTGTCCATCTCGTTCATCCAGACATGACACACGGGTTTTACTCCCGCTATTTCACTATTCCAAAGAAGGATGGGGGTCTTTGCCCCATCTTGGGCCTTCATCACTTGAACTCATACATCACCCCCCCCCCAGCGTTTTCGTATGATCTCATTGGACTCAACTATTCAAATGCTTCAGCAAGATGACTCTATTACAGTCATCGACCTAAAAGATGCCTGTTTTCCGACCATCACCAGTTCCTGAGGTTCTCTGTGAGTGGGGTGACCTATGAGTTCAAGGCTCTTCCATTTGGGTGGTCCACAGCTCCCTTGGTGTTCTCTACTGAAGACTCTCACCTTTGCGTCAATTGGAAAAAGTCTACTTTGACTCCTACCCAATGTGTCTCCTGCATAGGAGGAGCACTGGACACTCGAATTGGTCAGGCTTAGCTGCCTCAAGACAGGATCCTAAAAATTTGTGATATGCTCACCCCTTTCAGCCATGGGGCTCTAGTGTCAGTTCTTCATGTCCAGCACCTGTTAGGTTTGATGACCTCCACAACAGCGGTAGTACAGCACTCTCATTTGAAAATGAGATCTCTCCAGGCCTGGTTCCTCTCCCTTTTTGACATGATGGTCAATCCTCCAACCACTGTCCTCCGGGTGACAAAGGAACTGGCGGCTCAGCTTCTCTGGTGGAGTTCCCCAGAGAATCTTCTAGTAGGCAGGTTGTTTAGTCCCCTCTCTTCTACCATCCAAGTAACCATGGATGCCAGTCCAGTTAGTTGGGGAGCACACCTTGATTCACTCACCATCAATGGCCTCTTGTCCACGACAGAGTTGTCTCTCCACATCAATCTCTTGGAGCTATAACCAATGCCTTTCGGGCATTCAAGAAACTTCTCAGGGGGCAAGTTGTTCAGGTCGCCCCTGACAACACTATAGTAGTGTTTAACAAACAAGGAGGGACCCACTCGCTCTCCCTGCTCTACCTCACCATTGACCTTTGGGAATGGTGCTACACCTGCCACATCTTCACTATAGCTGTCTATGTGGCTTCTGAGGGGAATGTACTCACTGATTTCCTGAGCAGACTTCAAGCTTCATCCCACGAGTGGGCTCTGGATGAGATAGTCTTCCACTGTCTGTGCCTTCAGTGGGGTGCCCCATGCATGGACATTTTTGCTTCAGAAACCAACACCAAGTGCACCGTGTATGGCTCCCGAGCGGGAATCAGATGCTGCTCACATGGAGATGCATTCATGACCACTTGGTCAAGAAACCTCCTGTACATGTTTCCTCCTGTTCCTCTAATTCAAAAGACAGTAATAAAGATCCGCCAGGACAATGCTGACATGATCCTTGTTGCTCCCTGGTGGCCACACCAGCCATGATTCTCATCGCTCTAAGAAAGAGCATCAGACTTCTTCCGTCTCCCATCTGTTATCTCAACAACAAGGCAAAGTCTTTCATCCAGACCTGCAGTCCCTGCACCTGACAGTGTGGAGGATTCCCCCTCAATAACTGAGGTCCTCAAGCATGCCCAGAAGCCCTTCACTTCTCGGACTTATTTTTACAAGTGGTCTGCTTTCTGTAAATTTTCCACTTCCTCTCATTTACCTCCCCCCCCCACTTCTTTACAGACAGTTCTCCGCTTCTTGCTTCATCTTTTTCATCGAGGCCTGTCACACTCCACATTGAAAGTCTACAAGGCTGCCATAATAGCACACCAGCCGCCAACTTCGGAGGCAGCCTCGCTTTTCTGCGACCCAAAGTTAAAACAGTTTTTGCGTGGTCTTCGTAACATGCGCCCGGCCTATAAGTCTCCTACTCCTCAGTGGTCCCTCCAGCTAGTCCTCAATTGCCTGAAGCCGCCCTTCAAATCTTTGGCTTCAGCATCAGAACAGCTTCTGGCCTTTAAGACTACCTTCCTTGTTGCTGTCACTTTGGCTCGCCGGGCAGGGGAGTTGGCAGCCCTGAGGATGGATCCCCCGTTCCTACAGTTCCATCCAGACAAAGTTACTCTCTTCCCAGACCTATCATTTCTTCCCAAGGTCTCAACACCCTTTCACCTAAACCAACCCATTGTGTTGCCCACCTTTTCCCCTTCACCTACAGAAGTAGGTGGAAACGGGCTTACACTCCCTGGACATCAAACGTGCTCTGTCCTATTATGTATCCTGCACTGCACCCTTCTGTGCCTCAAAAAGGCTCTTTGTTGCATTCCAAAGGAGTTCTAAAGGCTCACCTGTGAGTGCCCAGACAATCTTCAGATGGATTGTTTCCGTGATCCATCTTGCAAACGAGCTGGCTCAGGTTCCACTGCCTTCAGTGGGGAAAGCCCACTCCACTAGAGCCGTAGCCTCTTCAACAGTGTTCCTTAGAGGTGTCGACCTTGTGGATATCTGCAAGGCCGCTACCTGGTCCACTCCATCAACCTTCGCTTCCCATTACCGACTGGATATCCGGGCCAAAGCAGAGGCTACAGTGGGCCAGGGCCGTCCTGGCATTTGTTCTCTTGTGATGTCCCTCGTAAGTCAGCTTGCTAAACACACCCATTAGTGTGCACTCACAGAGACCACAAAGAAGAAAAAGAGGTTATTTACCTGTAACTCTGGTTCTTTGAGTGGTCATCTGTGAATTCACACTCCCCACTCTTCCTCCCTGCTGTACATCACGTGTGCTATTGCAAGCTGTGCAGTGGCAGAGAGTTCCTAGGAACTTAGGCACTTGGTGCTGGGGGCGGAGTTACAGCCAGCGTGTGGGAGGTCCCTGCACCATGTGCTTGAGCTAGAAAGTTCCAAGGCTGCTCTGGGCAGGCACAGATTAACCCATTGGTGTGAATTCACAGACAATCACTCAAAGAACCAGAGTTACAGGTAAATAACCTATTTTTTGATCCAGCATGGTTCTTTTTGGTTTCTTAGTAGCCAGACTACTGACAATTTACTGAGGTTCGAATGCCTGTTTGGGCATGAGCTTGTTGCTCAGAAGGCCTCCACCAGTGCTATTCTCCTAGTTGATAATATTGAATAATGACCTAATGCATAGGGAGTTCATGATAATAGGAAACTGTTGACCCTTGTGTTAAGATTAAATTGTTAAGCCCCAAGCATACTCTGCCAAAACTGGAATTTGGATACAGTATCATTTAGCATGCTTTACAAGTGTGCTGTGATAGAGGTCTAGTGCCTGGTTAACATTCAGCACCTCTTCCCCCTGCCATGGTCCTATAGAAACACCTGCTCACTGAATAGATTAAAGCTTGGAAATCCACTATAATATAGGTCACTGAGTAACAGAATTATGCATCTTCCTTCTGAGGTTAGAACTAACCAAGAGATTGCTAGATGCAGTGGTGTTTATATTCCGCCGGATGCAAATGCAGATTTGGCTCTGGGTCATCTGGGCGATGAAATTGGCAACTTGCAAAGCAAATTTCCGGATGCTGTATACATTATTGCAGGAGACTTCAATCATATAGACCTACGTGCGGTCCCCCCTAAATTCCATCAACATGTAAGGTGTGCTACTAGGGGGTTGAACACCTTAGATAAGGTCTACACGAATATTGCAAATGGATACAGGACAATACAACTGCCACATCTGGGCCAGTCTGACCATATGTCCCTGTTTCTAGCTCCGGAGTATATTCCTCTGAGAAAACAGTCAGGGCCAGTAGTCAAGACAGTGAAAAGCTGGCCGGAGGGAGCAATGGAGCAGTTAAAGGACTGTTTTGAAGAGATGAATTGGGAAGTTTTTGACCATCCTGATTTGGAAGAACATACAGCTGCAGTGTTAGGGTATATGGCACACTGTATTGACACTGTCACAGTGGATAAACATATCCGGGTTTATCCCAATCAGAAACCTTGGATGACTGGGAAGGTTAGACGTCTGTTGTATGCTAGAAATAAGGCTTTTAAGTCTGGGGGTGATCTAGACTACAGTGTAGCAAGAACGAACTTGAGGAGAGGCATTAAGCAAGCTAAGGCCGAATACAAGAGGAGAATTGAGGACTGCTTTCTCAGCAATAACATGAGGCAAGTTTGGCAGGGGGTTCAACAACTAACAAACTACAAAGCAAAAAAGGTTTCCTCGGGGGGAGGCGTGGAGGTGGCTGAGGAGTTGAACAACTTTTTTGCTCGATTCGAGATCGATCAAACTGAAACTGTTCATTTGCCATCATTTACTCAGCAGAGTCCCCCCTTCATTGTGACTGAGCAGGATGTGAGACAGACTATGAAGGTGGTTAATTCCAGAAAAGCAGCTGGACCCGACTCAGTTCCTGGTCGGGTGGTAAAAGGCTGTGCTGATCAGCTAGCCGGGATATGGACTGTAATTTTTAATCGATCCCTGACACTATGTGCAGTTCCTGTCTGTCTCAAGGCTTCCATCATCGCTCCACTGCCTAAAAAGTTGCCTACAAACAGTCCGAATGACTATAGGTCGGTGGCACTAACTTCAATCTTAATGAAGTGCTTTGAGCAGTTAGTTTGGAAATATATTATCTCCTGCCTTCCTGATTCCTTTGATGGGCTTCAGTTTGCTTATAAAGAAAATAGATCAAGATGCGATTAATACTGTGCTTCATATGGCTTTATCCCACTTGGAAACACAAGGGAATTATGTAAGAATGCTGTTTGCAGACTTTAGTTCTGCTTTTAATACCATTATACCCCACAGATTAATAGTCAAACTTAAAGATCTAGATTTTCCAGATTCTATCTGTGGATTTTGGATTTTTTAACAAATCGTCCACAAAGGGTTAAACTGAATGACTACATCTCTACTGACAAGATACTCAGCACTGGCACTCCACAAGGTTGTGTCCTCAGTCCACTACTGTTCTCCATTTATTTATCGGATTGCACCAATAACCATCCCAGTAATAGGAGTATCAAATTCGCAGACAACACTACACTAGTAGGACTTATTTCCAGGGATGATGAGTCTGTGTATCGGGATGAGGTATTACAGCTATCCCGCTGGTGCAAAAAAAACCAATCTTCTATTTAACATCCAAAAAACCAAGGAATTTATAGTGGACTATAGGGAAAAAAGAGCAGACATTCAGCCACTGTATATAGATGGAGTTTGTGTGGAACAGGTGGTTGAATGTAAGTTTCTTGGGACCATCATAACAAATGACCTGACTTGGAGTGCAAACACCGCTGCATTAATTAGGAAGGCGCAACAATGGTTGTATTTTCTAAGGACTCTTAGAAAACAACAATTGACTGAGAGTTTGTTGATCACCTTCTATCGGAGTTCGATTGAGAGCATATTATCCTACTGTCTCTGTGTATGGTTTACGAGCTGCACAGTGGCAGAGAAAAAGGCAATTCAAGGGGTGATCAAGATGGCCCAAAACATCATTGGCTGTTCACTCCCCTCTTTGGAAGAATTGTATAAGAACAGATGTAAGAGGAAGATATCTAATATACTGAAGGACTCCTCTCATCCGGGACATCAGCTCTTTGAACTATTGCCATCGAGAAGGAGATTCAGGGTATTGAAAGCAAGGACAAGCAGATTCAAGAACAGCTTTTACCCAAGTGCAGTATTGAGTTTAAATGCGGGGTCATAAGTTTTTGGTGGAATTTTAATTGCTGGGAGAAATGGGGTATCTATATTGGTATGGTGAGTGTTTTGTATATTTTAACTTTTTTTTTTTGTAGTGGTGTTGTCCAGTTTTACCTTGGGGAAGAGCACCTCATTTCGTTGCACCCACTTGTGAGTGCAATGACAATAAATTTCTTATGTCTTATGTCTTATGTTTCCTGTAGGAGGAAACATATATGGCTTCTTGCACCTTGTTGTGTGAATGTGCAATAGTTATGAAAGGACATGTCACCAGCATCAGAAATCTGATAGAATATATATTCGGTACATTCACTGTATAAAGCCGGACCTTTTGTCTGTTTAGCTCAGTTCAGTACAGAAATTGAATTTACATAGACTTTCTGTTACTACCTCTTGAGTTGTAAGCAGAGTTGAGATTGAATCAGATTTTCTGCATCAGTCATTTGAGATTCTTGTTACCTTGATTTCTGTTTAGCAGTTAATATGTTAAACTGATAAAATTGTACCAATGAAATTGAAGAAGCCATTTAAAAATGAAATAAAGAAAATAAATAAATATGGTATTAAAAGTTTAGAATAAGCCTTGTAAGTCATTTTGCATCTAATAAAAGAAAACACTGTATTATGTGTTGGTTGAAAGGCATTAATGGATATTCTAGGCAGATCTTTCATAGAACTGAACATCACTGTATATGAGTACCACTATGGAAAAGGCACTGCTCCATTTCTTTACCATTCTCACCTAGTAAAGGATAGGTCTTGAGGGTATCTGCTGTGGATTTAAATGCATAAAGATTACATCTTGTGAGGAGCTGCTCTATATGGTATGCACAGCACCCTACGGAGTGGCGTTCGTCTATGGGTTAGTTTTTTAAAAATCAACAATAAGAGAACTGATGCAGCAATTAGCTCTGTCTATTCACAGGGACGTGGTGGCGCTGCGAGCTAAACCGCAGAAGCCTGTGCTGCAGGGTCAGAAGACCAAGCAGTTGTAAGATCGAATCCACGCGACGGAGTGAGCTCCCGTCGCTTGTCCCAGCTCCCGCCAACCTAGCGGTTCAAAAGCATGCAAATGCAAGTAGATAAATAGGGACCACCTCGGTGGGAAGGTAACAGCGTTCCGTGTCTAAGTCGCACTGGCCATGTGACCACGGAAGATTGTCTTCGGAGAAAACGCTGGCTCTATGGCTTGGAAACGGGGATGAGCACTGCCCCCTAGAGTCGAACACGACTGGACAAAAATTGTCAAGGCGAACCTTTACCTTTACCTTTTTATTCACAGTCCATGTTGATATATACTATCTCAGATATCTGCATCCTAAAAGGCTAAACGTCATCTGAAGAAAACGGGAAAACAAGTTTCAGGTCCTTATGGGAATGGAAAAAACTGACAACAGTTGGCAATTCTTCTTGGTGCCTGAGAAGACCAAAAAAGACTCTTCTTAGGATTAGGAGAAGCAAAATGATATACTTACTTTGAGGGTTTTAAAACATTATAATATAAAAGGAATGTTAAAAGTAGGTCACAATCTGTGGCATGGTTAAGAGAAATAACATGAGAGCAAATCACCGAGGGAGATGGCTAACCTTTGTTTTTGATTTTTGTTTTTTGAAAAGTTAAATCTTTTAATGTGCCTTGAATCAGATGAATTGGACTAGCATAAAAAATTCAGAAGACTAAGCACTGAGTAGGAGGATGGCTTTATATTCAGAGCTGGCTTGTTTCAGTATAAAATAGTTAACAAGTTCATCACCTCTTCATGAGGTATACTGGAGACACCAGAAGTAGTCAACTCCACTTAGTCACTGTGAATATGAAAATAATAATTAGATAGAGTGATGGACTAGGACTCAGGAGCCTGAGTTTGAATCCTTGCTTATCCATAGAAACTCACTGGTAGTACAGAACTGGTAAAGCTACTCCTTAAATATCTCACCTACCTTTAGAGCCCCATTAGGGTCACTATATGTTGGTTCTGACTTAGCAGAAAACAATAACTTCCCTGATAAATAGAAGGAATGCTGTAGGTGACACAAAATTGGGAGTGCAAAGTTCTATAGCCAGGAAAAAGAAACGAAATACATGGTTACAAGATGAGGGATACCTGGCTCAGTAATACTACATATGAGAAGCATCTTGGAACTGTTGTACATCACAAGCTGAATATGAGCCAACAGTGCAATGTGGCTGCAAAACAGGCCAATGCTATTTCAGGCTACATTAACAGAAGCGTAGTCTCCTAATCATGTGGCGCACTAGTTCCCCTCTGTTCAGCAGTAGTTAGGCCTCCTCTTGAGTACTGTGTTCCGTTCTGGACACTGCAGATTCAGAAGGATTCCAACAAACTGAAACATTTTCAGAGGAGGGCAACAAAGAAGATCCGTTTTAGGAGAGGTAGCTGTGTTAGTCTGTACTAGCATATGAGGCCAAAGACAAAATTAAAATTAAGAAGACAAAAATATTGTGGCATCTTAAAAGATTGACTGTTCTTACGTCTGAGAAAGTGGATTTGTCCATGAAATCTCACATTAAAATATAGCAGTTAGTCTTTAAGGTGCCACAAGGATAATTAGGGGACTGGAAAACAAGCTGTGTGAGGAAAGAACTGGGCATGTTGAGCCTTAAAAAGAAAAGACTGAAGGAAGATATTATAACATTCTTCAAATAATTGAAAAGGTGTCATAAAGAGGAAAAGCAGGATCTGTCCTCATTCATTCCAGACTGCAGTATGTGTAATCATGGAATCAAGTTACAGGAAGCCATAGTTCAGCTGAATGTGAGGAAAAACTTCTGAACTGTTAGAGCAATATGACAATGGAACCAATTATTTCAGGAGGTGGCGAGTGCTCCAACACTGGAGAAAGTTAGATGTACTTTGATTTGGATTCCTGCATTGAGTAGGAGGTTCAGTGGCTTTATAAGCCCCTTCTAACTCCATGATTCTATTACTCTTTACTTTGATGGGATAATAAGAACTAAGGAGAACTTGCCGGACACAAGTTCATCTTTGAGGATTAGGATTTGCCCTCCCCCCCCCCCCCCCGCTATCAACCTTTGTTAAACAAAAGCTGAAATTCTTATATTCTGACCCCTACAACTAGCCACTTGGAAACCACTCTTACCAATCACTAAAATATGATTTGTCTATTATATTTTCAGTGTGTAATATTGGTCATTTTGATTTTTTCTCCTGATAGTAAAAAAAAAAAACCCACAACATTTTGATCTTATTTGAAAAACTGAGTACTCTTAACAAAGAAAGACATTCTCAAGTGAAGTGGAATTCCCCATATCACTTGTTTAGATAAGGGTGGGGACCCCAGAAAATATTTAGAGATGTGATTGGCAGACAGTAGCTAAGAAGGCAAATATAAGATTTAAGAACAATGCTACTGGTTACATTTTGTAGGTCAGTTTTTTCTAGGGCTACAGATGATCGATATGATCTGTCAGTTCTTTGAATTTTTCATGCTTCCTGTGATATACCTGAACCCCCTCTGAGGCACGAATAACATCTTTTAGAAAACTTTGCATTTTTAGTTTTCAATTACAACACCCCAGCATTGTTTGCTAATACTTGATTTACATGACATACATTAGTTAGGTGCTTTTAGGATGAATCCTTTGTTTTTACTGCTTCATTTTTGAAATTGCTACTGTGAAAAGATATTTGTATGTTATACAACATGCTTTGATGTCTGTTAAAAGGTGCCACATATAAAATTGATTCTGTCTCTCTTTTTAGGTTTTGCGTAGCGCAAGATTGTCAGTCTGCATAAAATATGTGTAACAGAAAAAGAAGTACAAAGAGAAGGGGGAAAGTCTGAAGGCATAAGAATTGTTTCTTTGGGGAAATTACCACATTTATGAAAAGATAAACATGGACCATCCCTAGGGTACATAAACATAGCCTTTAATTGGAAAATATTCAATATGTTTCTGATTGTTTCTACTGAAGCATACTTTTATGGGCTTTGGGGATAGTTTCCTTCTTCTCTTCAAACCAGAGCTTGTTCAACATGAACATGTGAGACACAAACCAGAGAACAGTATTTGCTTCTAAATCCAGTTAAAATCAGTGAAATTTCAGATAGTCATCTCTTAGCCCCATTCCACACAGTGGGGTTTTATTGTTCCATCTTCATTAACTTTTGCAGGATTGTTCTTAGAGTTGGGAACATTTTGCTACCTGAGTTGATGAGGATTTTCTGACTCTTCCCCAAATTCATGGACTATTCCACAATCAGAAGCTGATAGGTTTGTCATTCTGCCTTAAGTCCCTGTGACCCAAGATCAAAAGTCTGATTTAGAAGGTTAAGGCAGATCAAATTGACTCATGCAGCACTGCACGATTTTTCTTCTTGGCAATCTTTTTCCTTCAGCATCTACCAGTTGTGAGTCAGCCTCTTAGCCTTGCCCAGTAGTAAAGCTAGCTAATAATCCTCAGCTATTTGGTGCTTTAAATAATAACATTGTACTATTGTATTAATTGAAGATAGTGAAGAAAGTAGAGTTCCTCAAGTCTTTATTACATTTTAAGTAAATGTATGTCTCTATGTGTGTATTCACCTAATTTACCCTGGCAGAGCATGCAATATTGATGAAGCATCCTGACAATCTAGCTGGTCAGCTGAGGTTGTATTACAGTGGTGCCTAGCTAGACGATTGCCCCACGGGATGAAAAACCTGCAAGACGATTGGTTTTTGCAATCACTATGGTGCCTCGCAAGACATTTTTTTCTATGACCGTACTTCGCAAGACTTTTTCTTTTTAGACCGATGCTTCGCAAGACTTTTTTTTAAAAGACCAATGCTTCACAAGACTTTTTTTTTTAGACTGATGCATAGGGAACCTCGTAAGACGATTTTTTCACAAGATGACAATTTTCACGGAATGAATTAAAATCGTCTTGCGAGGCACCACTGTATATTAGATCAACACGTAAACTTGGAAAAGAGATTACTTAAAACTCATTCTGCATCTTTAAAAGTACATCATATTTATTGCAAAGAAAACAGTAACTGCCATACCCATCTGTTGTGCCACTTCGGGTTTCATGCTGGGGAGTTGCCATGCAGTTTGGGGAGGGTTGTTCCATGATGCAGATATTCCACAGGAATTCCGTAGCAGATCTTCCTGAGTTCCTTGGCAACCGAGGCAAAATGGAAAGCAGTCTTGCAAAGCTTAAAGTATGTGATCCTTAAATTTATCATTCTGAGATGCTGGTCTTGCCACTGCATACTATGCAGGTCCCATGATGGGCAACCAATCCAGACCTGTTTATGAAGATAAGAATCATCATGCAGGAAGAAATAATGTAATAATGTGTTGAACTAGCTTTCATATATGAACTTCTGTGCAAGGAATCATGCCCACAGACAGGATTTGAACATTTCATTGTGGCACAAATTTAGTCACAGGGCAAATGGAACATATCTTATTTTTCATCTATCCTGTGGATGGAGATGTGACTTTTAAAATAAAGTCTAAATAAATGTAATAAATTCTCAGTGTCTAACCATCTGTCTGTATCAAGATTTCTATATGTTGTAAATTTGTAGTTAATGTGTCATGGTTTGTTTAGTTTTGGTTTTAATGTGGAGAGTTAATTAAGGAATTCCTTATCTGAAGAAGTATCCAAGAATGATAAACAACAGCCTTGACTATGTCATTCTCCAGAGAGAAATTGATGCAAAGTGAAGAGAAATTACAAAACCTGCTTTTCCTGACACACCAGTTCCACAGCTGTCTAAGGATGTTTTCACATTGCTCATTTTACGAGTGTCAAAACGCAACAAGCAAATCAAGTTTTGTTATCAAATTGCTACTTTTGCAAGCCACAATCCCTTGAAGCCCAGGCCGTCAGCATATGCCTGGCTGGCAAAGCCACAAACAACAAGCATCCAGCCCCAGAATGATTGTTCAAACCTTTATGCCTTCAGCTGCCCTAGTTCCTTCTTGCAAGGATGGTCATTAAACAAGGAAGTATTTGTATCCCCCCCCAAATATTTTCAAGATGTAGTTGTAAAGTTTAAACTTAATTGGTGTGGTTGGATTGATATAGGTGTGTTATTCATTCTACATGTGTGGAATTTAGCTTCTGTTTTGTAGTAGCACATAACCTGTTAAACTACATGAGAAAGGAGCAACGTCTGACTCTCTTTCAATAGTTAAAAAAAAGGGTCCTGATGGTGAAAAAAGGAGTGAAGGACATATGTAGTCCCAGATCGAAGAAAGACTTTAGCCTTAGTTGTCCCCGGGGCTAATTTAAATATTTAGTAGAAGAATGGTAAGGAATCTGTGGCTTTCCAAATTTTGTTGAACTGGACACTGCATCATCCCTCACTCCTACCAATGACAGCTAGGACTGGCAAGAGTGCAGCTCGGCAACATCTGGAGAGTCACATGTTTCTCAGAATCAAGGGATAAGGCTTTCTCGGTGGACTATCTCACTTCAGGGAAATTGTTTTAACTGTTCTCCCACTAAAAACCCACCCTTCCTGTAGCAAATTTCCTCCTGAGGAGTAGGCTGTTGCCAATTAAGCTATACTGGTATCCTGCTTGCAGGAACTTTTTAAAGCTAGGAGTGAATGCTCTATTATCCAGTGACCAGCTGCAGTTTGAAAAGGTGCTGTCTAGGTGGGCAAAGTGTAGCTCTCCAAATGTTGCTGAACTATAACTCTCAGCATTTCTTGCCACTCACTATACTAATTAGGGCTAATGAGTTGGAGGACAGGGAGAAAACAAGGTTCGAATCCCCACTCAGCCATGGAAACTCACTGAGGTGTAGAACTGATAAAAACACTCCTTAAATATCTCACTTACCTTGAAAGTCCTATTAGGGTTGCTAAACATTTGTTCTGACTTGATGACACATAACAACAGCAGCCATGATGGGTACAATGCAGTCCAACATCTGGAGGGCTGCATTGTACCCATCGTGGCTGCTGCTGCTGCTATGTGCCATCAAGTCAGAACAAATTAGATATTTAAGGAGTGTTCTTATCAGTTCTACACCCCAGTGAGTTTCTATGGCTGAGCGGGGATTCAAACCCTGTTCTCCACTATCCCCTACACCACACGGGGTATCCTTAAGAGCCTGGATATCACGGCTCTAGGGCACATTTTACCATTTGGTTTCTCCAAAATATAGCAGTGGAGCACTGTATCAACAGGCCACCATCAGGTTTACAGAAATCTTTCCTAAATGGTGGATTTATTTAAAGTGTTGCTGGGAATAAACACAATGTCTCTCTGGGTTAAATTCCTTATAAAGCATCAATCAAGTGTTGCACCACTCCTGGGTACCAGCAGTCATCTGCAGCCAGAAGTACATTCCCGGGCATGCAAGTCCCTGGGGGCTTGGGCTTAGGAATAAAGATGTGTACACACCTGAGCTATCAGAGTACCCTGGTGACAGCTGAAACAAATAGTTCAAACAATCCATCATCTCTTGTAAAGCTGGCAACACAGGCCTGCATGTCCAGCATTGCTTTAATGTTTGTTTTATTTGTGAGGAAATTTACAACATCAGTATGTACTTGTGAGTGATTATGAGTTATTAAGGGACGTTATATAAGGGATGGCTGGACGGTGTCTGCGAAGCAACCAACATGAATTTGACACAACTATGGGAGGCAGTGGAGGATAGGAGGGCCTGGTGTGCTCTGGTCCATGGGGTCGCAAAGGGTCGGACACGAGTAAACGATGACGATATAAGGGACGTGGTGGCGCTGCACGTTAAACCGCAGAAACCTCTGTGCTGCAAGGTCAGAAGACCAGCAGTCGTAAGATCGAATCCACATGACGGAGTGAGCTCCCATCGTTTGTCCCAGCTCCTGCCAACCTAGCACTTTGAAAGCATGTAAATGCGAGTAGATAAATAGGTACCACCATGCTGGGAAGGTAACGGCATTCTGTGTCTAGTCACACTGGCCACATGACCATGGAAACTGTCTACCGACAAACACTGGCTCTACGTCTTGGAAACAGGGATGGGCACTGTACCCTGGAGTCGGACACGACTGAACTAAATGTCAAATGAGTTGTTATGATCAGTTCCATCCATGCACACTTATCTTTTATAGTCAGGATAAATGCATGCATGTTGTATATCACTTGTGAAAAGGGCTACTCATACAATAGAAAAATGGCATTCAAAGATAAACAATTAAAAGGAGGATCACCAAAGAAAGATGTTTCTTGCTTGGAACATTACTTGATCAAGAGCCAACAATTCTACAGGACTGTTTTGTTACAGAGGGAAATCTCCCAGCAACCTTTTCCAACCTGCACATTCTCTGTGCAGTTTCAAGCTTCAGCCTTTATCTTGCACTTCAGTGTAGTTTCAGTGGCTTGTCTATTGACTTTTCTGTAAAACCCAAGACTGGCTTATGGGCCTTTTTTTTTAAAATTACCTGTTTGTTATAGTAGCTACACAAGAACCTGTAATGGGAAGCACTTATCTTTGCCTAGCATAAGTAAATAACTACTGTATACTGTAGTGAGGTCATGATTCTGTGACTTCTGTACGACTCAGACCTACTACTCATATAGAGTGTGTCAGATTCAATGTTCTCTTTGTGACAACGATTTGCCGAACACTGTTAGATGAAAAGTACTGAATTTTAAACAGCTATAAAGAAGATAAAGCCAGTGCATTTCCCCACTATAATGGAGAACCAGATCCTCTCCTGTTGATGCTAATGGCAAAACTTTCATCATGAAACAATTATAATTTGTAGCCAAGACTTTATTAGAAATTCACTGGAAGCCTATATTATCATCATCTTCAATGCTAGCAAAGGATCCAAGGATGACTGCTGTCACAAGAAGCAACGCTAAAAGAGCAACTCTTACTCTTTAGTGATGAACTTCTACTTCTTCAAAAAAACTCAGTTGTCAGTGGTCTTTTATGGTACCACTAACTCACTCACTCACTCACTTACTCTCACATACACGCAACACCAAACCCAGTAATAGGATGATTACTGCAGAAAGACTAGGGTCATATTCTCAAAGCTTTGGTATGTTTATTAATACATGTTTCAACTCTTCTGAATTCTGCATCACAAGATGGGGTCATTGCTATTAGCTTAGGTGAATTTTTTAAAGGATGAGACATATTTACCTGCAATTGATTTAAAGTGAAACAAAATTATGAAGTTATAACAATCACCTTGTTGCAGTGGAATCCATATAGACAATAAGAGCCTCATGGTACGGTGGTTAAACTGCTGTACTGCAGCTAAAACTGTGCTCACGACCCATGATTCAATCCCAGGTAGCTGGCTCAAGGTTGACTTAGCCTTCTATCTTTCTGAGGTCAGTAAAATGAGTACCCAGCTTGCTGGGGGGGGGGCAATGTGTAGCCTGCATAATTAACCTGTAAACTACCCAGAAAGTGCTTTAAGCATTGTGGGGTGGTATATAAGCAGCACACTTTTCTTTCTTTAACTTTTTAAGACACTGCAAAATGGATCTCCAGGCTAGACTGCTGCATGATTGTGCTGAGAGAGTCATACATGCTCTTCCTAGCATACACTTAGTGCACATGAGGTGTGGATTCATTGCTAATCATGGGAAACAATTTATTCTATGATGCAGTAACCTTTGGACTCAACCCTAAATTGTTATTTTGTGTGTATAAAATGCAGTTGATGTGGTTCAATTAACTTCAGCACTTTTAGGAGACTGCTTGTTGATGGGTGAATACATGAGCATCTGCTAAAGGGAATGCAATGGTGAGTCCCTATATAGATAGTGCTGCACAGCAAGAAGTGAAAACACTGCAAACAAGATTGTTTTTAGGTGAGTAATAAAAGTTTTGCAAGTCTGTTGTAGGTGAGGCTGTAATCATGGGTGGTGGTGGAGGAGGCAGAATGCCTAGGGATAATTCAAAGCCGTAAAATCTTCCTTTAAAATGTTAACATTCAGGGAACAAAAGGAAGAGGATGAAATGCTGACACAAGTCATCTTGCTGCCTGAAGCAGAACCAACCCGTACCCATAAAAGCTGCCATGTTAAAATGTCTTGCTGTCCTATTCAGATACTAATTCCAGCCTTCAATTATCTGCTGTGCCTCCGGTGCCATTCTGAAGTCAGTTGCCTCATTATGACATGGTCAGCTCTTTTGGCAGAGGAGAAGAAAATATCTAGTCCTTTAACTTGTGGAGAAAAACCAGAGCTGTAAAATTCTGTAGAATTACTCATTGCTCAGAGGCACACAACATTATAAGCCAGGGAGTTGGTGGAAACTCTGGTTTATCACTTGTCGGCAGTGTGTGGGCTAGTGCCTGTTGGCCAGCCACTTCTGCTTGCAAAGTGACCGACTGTCCAAGCTATGGAGCTCTGCAGGTTATTTCTTGGGGTTCCCAGTGTGGTGTAGTGGATAGAGTGATGGACTAGGACTCTGGACAGCAGGGTTCAAATCCCCACTTGGCCCCATGGAAACTCACTGGGAAAATGGAACTAGTAAAACAAATCCTTAAATATCTCACTTATCTTGAAAGTCCTATTAGAGTCCAAGTCGGCTTTGATTTGACAGCATAGAACAGTTTATTTCTTATGTTGTCTGAAGGTGGGACACTTGATCTTTAAATAATTTATGTCCTGACAGAACAGAAAAAGAATCCATGTTTTTTTTTGCGTTAGCTAGGAATGAAAGAAATCAGAGGAAAGAAATTGTGTACGTTTGAACAACAAGACATACAGATTATGAAGCGCATCTGCAAGTGCACATTATCAGGCAGCATGCACCATTATGCAACTCACAACGATTAACTCAAGGCTCTCTTGAGTCTTTGAGTTACAATGCCATGAAGTCATGGCTAATAGAAAGTAAATATGTTTTCTGCTTTCAATGTCCTACTCAGTGCATGAAGTCGGTTCAACACTGGGTAGTTAATTTTCTGTAAAATTAAAGATTTTATTACTAATGTTCAATACAAATAACATTAAAATATATTAAGTTATCAGCATTTAGGTTTGGGTGCCTTTTCCTCTATTCACGTCTCCATATATAACTTATACTTTCTCAGATCCCTTCCCCACATTTCTGCCTGGTTTGAGGCACTTTATAAATTTATTGGGGCACTTGAATGTTGTCACCGTTTTGGAGGGTCTTAACAAGATTCATCTCAGTCTTAGGGTTATTATGATTTTCATACCTGACGGGAAAAGCCAAAGGGATTGATGGCTGGATCTACTCTGAAAATGTTCAAGAAGTGCCATTGCCACCCGCCAATGAGTTTCCATGGTGGAGTGAGAATTTGAACCCAGGTCTGCTGAGGTCTAACTTATCCATCTGACTTTCTGTGTATCTGGCTACTCATGTTCTCGATAGGGTGGCCTCCAAAAGGATAGGGGCAGATTTCAAAATCGATTTCCCTAATCAAGCAAGGGTGGCGGTGAGAAAGTTTGAAGCTCTGCCTTGCAGTCTCAGCCCACACGCACGCACAGCATTCTTGGCGGCGCTGAAGTCCAAAAGGAGGACCGGGTGCCGCCCGCGGCTCGCAACCGCCTACAATTCCTGCGGGAACGCACTGCGGATTTCATAATACCTAAGTGACAGTGTCATCTTCTAAATAAGGTGAGTGCCATTTATTCCTCGCTGACGACTCCACGGTGATATTAAAGCTTTCAGCTGTTCGTTGCTTGCTCCCGCTGTGCTTCTACGTGGCAGGATGATTATAACAGAACCCCGAAGTCAGCCTCTCTTCACAGGTTCTCCTTGAGGGGCAAAACACTCGCCAAGTCGGATAAAGCTTCCCCTCTCTGCGCCGCAATTCTCCATCACCAAAGGAATGGGAGGGAAGGAAAGAAGGAGGAGCGTGTTTCTCTTGCTCGCTGGTATTCTTTTTTTTTTTATTCCACCGTCTCCAATCACAGAGAAGAGTTTCAAAAAGATTATAAAAATAGTTCAGCCACTCATTCATTCATTCATTCATTCATTCATTCATTCGGCCATTCTCTTGTAGCGGGCGGTGGGGGAATCCCCTCCCTGGCGTGTCACTCAAAGAGGATTTCCCCGCCCGCCAATAGGAACGCCTCTGCCACTCCAGCTTCGAAAAGCTCCCGGCCCCGCCCCTCTGGCAGAAAGGGGCGGGGCGCCGCCGTCTTGAATGAACACTGGATGCGAAAGGGGAGCAGGGAAGCCCTGGATTTGCTCCTCTCCTGGTCGAAAAGCCCCTCGAGGTGAGTGGATGGGAGGGTGGGCACTTGGCGCTTCCTATCCGAGCTTTCCTTCCAGCCCTCCCCACCTATCGCAAGGGAAGAGAGGCGGGCGGTTTCCACGGCGCCCTCCCAGTGGGCTCCGGCGATGGAGCTAAATTGAGAACAACTAGCGGGAGGACTCGTGTATCTTTCACCGCCGCCACCGCCCCCCCCACCCGCCGCGCATCATGGGTTTGTCTTGCAAGGATACCTGGACCAGCAGCAGCAGCAGGTGAGAGTCTGAAGGGCGGGAAGGCGCGGCGCTGAAGCCCGGGGGGGTGTTAGGTGTGTATCTCTCGGGAAGGCGGGACTGGTGGTGTTGAGAGGCAAGGGCGATCGGCTGAAGCTTTTCTCGCCCGGGAATCATTCCGGAGGGTGCAAACAAGGGGAGCTCTTGGCGGGGTTCCCGAGAGTGAAACAAGTCCTGCCTCCCTCCCGATTTGGAGTTTGGCTCTTTCCCTTTCTGCAGAAAGGGGTGGCTTCGCCTCGGCGGGCAGGCCGACGTCCAGGAAAGTTGAGCTGAAGTCTTCTCGAGGGAGCCGAGGCTCCTGGGCTAACGATCGCCCCCCCAATCGCTCCCCTCCCTCCCTTTTTCTCAGGAGAGGTGGAGAGTTGATACCAGTTAAGCTCCCTGCTGAAATGCGGCGGAGAGCCACGTGCTGTCACTCCCCCTCCCGGGCGCCCCAAGATCTTAACGGGGGGTTCAGGAGATGCCCCTTTAATGGACCGACGGGGCGTCGCGGCCAGGCCTTTCCTTGGTGGGCGGAGGCAGCCGCTGGGCCCCCTCCCTTGTTGAATCGGGGAGCGGGGCTTGCAAGTCAAAAGAGGGCGAAGGGACCGCTGGTTCCTGCCTCGTCTTGCGATTAAAGCGTGAGGGGGGCTTGTGGCCTTCGGGGAACAAACACACAAAGCGCACCGTGCCGTATTGGGCCATGAGAAAAATAACACACCCTCCAAAGACCCTCCGACGGGCGTTGTGTTTGCCGGGGCTGGTCAAGAGATCGCCCAGCCACGATTGCGAAGGGGATCTAAGGAGATCCTCGTTCCTAGGATGGCTTCTCCAGATCTGGTGTCCGGCCTCTCGGCCCCCACCGGCCCATCCCAAGCCACGAAGCTGCTCATCAGGGAAAACTTCAGCTGCTGAAACTTGTCAGGCGACTGGAAGGGGTGGGAGGGAGGAGGCAACGGACAGGCTCGATCGACGAGGAAGCGGACGGCCGCCTGCCTGCCTGTCCTTTTGGCGGCGCTTCCCCGCTCCCCGCCCCCGGGCTCGGACCAGCCTGAAAAAGTTGGGGCCCGCGGCCGAGCGGGGTGTCTTGCGTGTTGTGTGTTCTCCCTTTGCGGGGCAAGGGCTCCGCGGCTGGGATGGACCGCTGGGGAGAGCGCCCACTAGAGGAGGCGGCGAGCAACGGCCGCTTGGGTCGCGTGGAGCGGGGGAGGCAGAGCCATCATCATCCGTCATGGCTTCTTCCTTCCAGACAGATCGTTTTAGCTCATCTTGGCTCGTTCGCGTTAATTATTTTGTTTCTAAAATAGCTCAGTGGTGAGAAAACAGCATGTGCAGGTTATCAAAAAAGTTTGATGATTAATCTCTGGTCCAGCAGTTCTTGTAGAAAGCTTTCTACAAAATGATGCAAAATCCTGCTCCCCCATCTTATAGATGGTTTGGCCTTTTTCCTTCTTCAGCTGTTAATGCAACAAAGGTAGACAAACACCTGTTGCCTCTCCTTTGAGACTTGCCAGGGGAAGAAGCCACAGGTGTCTTTTGTGCCTTGGGTAGTAGCTGAATTACAAACTTCGATATCGCTGAAGAATGAATTTTTTTAATGATGAAAATGGCTGTTGGCCATAGCAGGAGCCTTTCATGCCTCTCTCAGCTTGCAAATTAGTGTGCCCTGTTTTGTGATTGGTCATTTGAAGGCAACCACAGGCTTCATTTGCTAGCTGGATTACTCAGCCACACAGATTTGCTTGAATCCCCCTCTTTCTGGAACACAGTCAGATTTCAGATTCTGATGGGGAACTACCTCTCCTGCATTGGGGAGGGGGGATCACCATGGTTATTTTTAGTTGCAAGTGTTTTTATATTTATTATATAGAATACGGTATATACAGTGCTATTTCATTTTAACCCTCTTGACCCACAGAGGCAACCTGTACCCCATCAGGCAGATTGTCCTTTTATTTAATTTATTTATTTATTTATTTATTTATTTATTTATTTATTTATTTATTTATTTATTTATTTGATTTATACCCCGCCCATCTGGTCTAAAAGACCACTCTAGGCGGCTTCCAATATAGTAAAAACAGTGAAATAATACAAAAAAAAAACAATTACATAAATCATATTGTAATAAACAGATTACAACAATAGAATAGAAAATACATAAGGAGAGAATAAACAGAAAAGTCAGATATTAACTGGAGGGAAGGCCTGAATGTATAGCCATGTTTTTAATTGACTTTTAAAAGTGTCCAAAGTGGGGGCCGCGCGAATCTCCGGAGGTAGGTTATTCCAGAGGCGAGGAGCCACCTCCGAGAAGGCTCGGTTTCTAGTTCTTTCCTTCCGAGCCTCCCTCGGCATCAGGCTCCTCAGCCTCACCTCCTGGCTCACGCGGGTGACACGGGTAGAACTAGTTGGGAGTAAGCGTTCCGCCAAGTATCGAGGTCCTAAACCGTTTAGGGCTTTATATGTAAGCATTAACACTTTGAAGTCAATGCGGAAACGGATGGGCAGCCAGTGCAGCATGGCCAGAGTAGGAGAGATATGTTGGTATTTTCTCACTCCAGTGAGGAGTCTGGCCACCGCATTGTGCACCACTTGAAGTTTCCGCATCAGCTTCAAAGGCAGCCCCACGTAGAGTGCGTTACAGTAGTCTAATCTAGAGATTACGAGCGCATGTACTAAGGTAGTGAGCGCCCCTGTGTCTAGATAAGGTCGCAGCCAGGCAATCCGCCAAAGGTGGAAAAAGATGGAGCGGACTACCGACGTCACCTGCGTTTCCATGGTGAGCATGGGGTCCAGGTGTACTCCCAGGCTGCGGACCCCACTCTTCGCGGCCAAGGCCACCCCCTCAAACATGAGGGAGTTTCCCAAGCCACCATCCATGGGGCCACCCACCCTCAGAACTTCCGTCTTGTCCGGGTTCAGCCTTATGCAAGCATCTCATTCCAACTCCCTCCTTCTCTCTGCTCCTCCACCTTCGGAGGACTGACATTATCCCTTCAAACCCAAGCTTTAGCCCCACTCAAAGAGGCCTGAATGAGGCAAGTGTGTGGTGCACGCTAGGAACACCGATGCCCAAATGATGGCAGGATGGAACGTCATTACTCCAATATAGGCACCTTTCGCTCTCCATGAGTCTCCCATATTTTTGGCTGTGGCAGTGGCAGCACAGGGAAGGGCAAGGGGAGCCTGGATGGAGAGGTGCCTCCGGGCCACACCTGAGTCATGGAGGAGGAAGACAAGAGGGGCAAAAATGTGAGGGAGGGGATGGGTTCTGGGGTGGAGTCCATGGGGGAGATGTTTATTTCGGTTTGAGGCGGGATATTTTTTTGGGGGGAGAGATGCGAAGGGAGGGCCATTTCTACCCCCAGAAGAGTAAATTCAATGTGTATTGACATTATTTTCCTTCTCAGATTTTATCCAGCAGAAGTAGATTTACAGCCCCCCTCAATTATGTATTGTTACATTAATATATTAGGTCAAAATTGCATTCCGATAAATCTATTTTTAATGTGTTTTCTTTGCTCCATTAAACATGCCCTTTTATGCAAATGTAGCAGGGGCGGTCACAAGTTACTTGGCTTTTATAAAAGGGAGTCATGACTTGGAAAGGTTGAGAAACACTGCTCTAATGTACAGTTTAGCCCCCCAACAGAATGGATTGGGGTCTGTGAGCGTGATACTACTTTGATGCAGATGGCAATGGAAGAGGACAAGGAGTTAGTAAGAAAAGGAGAAAGAAGTGAAACTTCTCCATATTCAGCAATAGGAAAGATGGCCTGTTAAAAGGCTTTGCAACTCAGTTTTAAATATAAAGAAGGTGGGTCTGACTTTCCAATATTTTGTGCTGAAGATTAACATCAGGGGCAGACGGACATGTGAGTGACATAATGTGCATCTGGTGAAGAAAACTGCACCAACTCATAAAGTATATGCAAATGGTTTATTCTTCATGTGGTTATGAAACTATTTATTGCAAGTACCTCTGAAATATGAAGCTCTTTATTGCATGTACCTCTGAAATAGGGTGCTGGTTTTGCAGCATTTAGGGGGCAGACTGCATACAATGTGAAACAACCACCTTAGGACTGCTAAAGATATGCTTTGCTGCATTGAGAATTACTAGATGGGATATATGCCCTTTGTGGAAATATAAGAAGATCAGACAAAAAACCTGTTTAATTCAGCATTCTTTCCCCCAGTGGCTTTTTCCCAGTGGCTTTCCCCCAGTGGCTAGGCAGAGATGCCTTTGGGGAGCACATAAGTAGGACACGACGGCAATTGCACCCTTTCAGTCATGTTCTCCAGCAGTTGGTATTCAGAGACATGCTGCTGCTTATACTAGCTAATATAATTATAATTCTAGCTAGCATCATGATTAATAGCTGTGATTAGTATGATGCTCCAGCACCTTAATTTGGCAGATTTTCATCTAATATATTCTATAATGCACAGGGCATGTCAGCTCCACAACCTGCAGCATATCGTGGTTAGAGCATAAAACTGGCATTTGGGAGATCCAGGTTGAAGTCCCGCTGAGCCATAAAAATCATGAGATGTCTTTGTGTCAGTACCTCTCTCTCAGGCTAACCTACTTTACAAGGTTGTTGTGAGAATAAAGTAGGGGGATGGAGAGCTATGTACTTGAGCTAATATAAAGAAAGGTGTTGTTGTCAATGCCATTAGAGTTTATTATCAATATTTATAGATTGAACTTGAAAACTCTCAATATGCCATCATGTTGTTCTTGTTTAAATGGGGATATTTATTTAGGTCTTGGGTGATCCTCCATGATCCTCACAACTTCTTAGAGGCAGGAGATGAAAGTGAGATGTTGCTCCATGAAACTGATGGATCAAGAGTTGCGTTCTCAGTTATCAGAAAGATGGTACAATGAACTTTTTCAAAGGTTCACAGCTCTATTGTGGCATAAGCTGATGTAAAGTCTGCTTTATTAGATACATAAACTTTTATCTTCCACTGGTAGACAGAATACATACAAGGTCTTCTCCCTGTGCAGAAAATAAATAAAGAAATAAATGGTAGCTGAAATCGTGTTTATGTATATTATGCCACATATGAACTAATTTTTTTTAGAAATTAATTATTTCCTACTTCTTTCCCATGCAGTCCCTTTCATCTTCATGAACCCATGGGGGCCCTGAGATAGACACAAGGAAGTCTTTAATTATCAGAAATCATTACTACTGGTAAAGTCATCTTGATGGGAGAAGTTTTTGGTAATTAAAGAAGTCCTGCTCATCCCAGGGCCCCTAAGGGTTCCCACTGATGAAAGGGATTACATGGTTGCCACCGGTGACTTGGGACAGAAGTAGATGTTAATGTTCAGAAAATTGTCCTAGTTGATGGTGTCATCAGCATTGCACAAAAGAGCTTAGATGAACAGGGTTTCTGTAAGTATGCATAGCTCTGCAGTTTATATATCTGGCCCCAGAGCCAGAGATTGGGAGTTTGATTCTCCACAGTGCATCCTGAAAGTAGAGCACGCCTCTGTGGCCTTGGGCAAGCTGCACAGTCCCAGGGCGCCCCCAAAAGAAGGGATTGATAAGCCACTTCTGCGTATCCTCTACCTGGAAAACCTTGAAAAGGGTTGCCTTAAGTCAGAAGTGAGTGGGACATGGTGGCGCTGCGGGTTAAACCGCCGAAGCCTCTGTGCTGCAAGGTCAGAAGACCTGCAGTCATAAGATCAAATCCACGTGCCATAGTGAGCCCCCGTCACTTGTTCCAGCTTCCTCCAACCTAGTGGTTTGAAAGCATGCAAAAATGCGAGTAGATAAATAGGTACCACCTCGGTGGGAAGGTAAACAGCGTTCCATGTCTAGTCACATTGGCCATGTGACCACGAAGGATAGTCTGCGGACAAACACTAGCTCTATGGGTTGGAAAGGGAGATGAGCACCACCGCCTAGAGTCAGATACGACTGGACAAATTGTCAAGGGGAACCTTTACCTTTAAGTCAGAAGTGACTTGGTGGCATCTGGTTACTATTTTATTATGTTGCAGGTACAGAGGAAAAAATGTGAACAGTGAAGTCAAGGGCCGTTAAATTCAAGAAGCTCTATACTTTTACATGAAATACTCTCAAAGGTATGCAAGATAAGAACAGTGGATCTTGGTAACAACAGCAAGTATCAATAAGACACTTCCTTATTGATTTGACATTGTAGGTGGTAAAGGAGATAAAATCTAGGTATACAGAGGCAAGCTTTCCGATAGATAATTCTAATTCAGGAATTTTACTCGGGGTTCCCCACTTGAAACTTGGAGAATGAATCAGGTCAGCAGCTAAGGGTCCTGAGTGGTGCAAAATGTTTTCCCACTGCACTCTGAACGTCAATAGCTTTGATGTCTGATACGTGTCCATTTCTTTATTGCACAGAGACCGTGGCTGTTTCTTTCTCTCCTGTTTTGCCCTCTAGAGAGAGGTGGTTTTGATTTGGGAGAAAAATGAATCCCTTCCCTGGGTGAAAACAGGAGAAAAATTATTCACTCCTGGGCTGTGATCTCAAAAGCTAGCAGAAAATGCGCAGCGCTGATTATGTAGTCGGACTGACTACATGTAATCTTCTTTTAAAACATAATTGATGTTAATCTCCTGTGAATGCCTGAGCATCAACAATCCTGCTTTAGTGGCAAACTCTGGCCTCAGAGATTTACAGAAATTATAGAGCTCTTTGCCGTCATATTTCTGCTCACAAAGGTTGGATGAGAATCAGTTGCTTCCATTTTTTTAATGGTTTGTGCATTGCATTGTGTTGTAGTGCAGTTTTTATAGCCACCCTACAGTAACAATAACAAAAAATCATATTGAAATGATATAGTACAATTGGAATATATTAAAACTGTTAAAGCATTTCAAAATATTTTAAAATACTGTATATAAAATAATTAAGGTTAATAAAAAGAATAAACTGAAGGATTGAGGACCAAGCCATGATCTCTCTAGTTACCAAATCCCTTACAGAACAGCCAGGTTTTATTTAAAGTGGCACTGAAGTTTGGTATCGGCAACAGCCAGGCCTTTAAGGGGAGAGTATTCCATAACTGCTGTGCTATATACTGTCCCCTTTAGTTAACAATCTACCCCATTAAAATTTAATAACATATACCATATATATATTTGGTAATCCTTATAACGATATCCTGTGTGTCAGGTGAGTGTGATCTCCGTGTTGCAGGATGGGTATAGATAAGTCTTGGGTAAGGTAACTCACAGTGCAGTACTATGTATGCCTATTGAAGGCCATGCCTGCATTGTTTTTGGTGGGGTTTAATCCCATAAAATGATACATAAGATTGCTGCTTTAGGGATGGAGGTGAGACCTTGGCACAGGGCTTCCAGTTCACAGCACAGCTTCAAAAATAGGATGCTGCTGTAGCTCTCCCTTGGTATACCCAAATCTTATTTTTAGGAGCTTGTAAGTAGGCGTAAATGGGCCAATTGACTTCTACACAATTTCCCGAAGCCTCCAATTTCTCGAAATGGGAAGAAAGTAAAGACAGTCAAAACTGCAGAGCTTTTTCCACTTTATATAAAGTATCCAGTATTGGTTACTGGAAAGATAGCATTTGTGGGACATTAATTAGTACGTCCCATTAAGGTGATGCTCTAAGTAAAGAATTCTGCATTTTGGTTGCTTGCTAAATTATTCTGTGAGTCATTCTTTCTCCTTTCACTCACTGTATCAATATTTATGCAAATACCGTAATTAGTTTTACAAACCAATTTATGTTATTTTAGAAGAAAAACAAAAGAAACTTGAAACTTGGAGAAAAGGACAGGGGCATGCTACCAGGTCTAGTCAGAACCGTCCCTCAGGGAGGCGAGAGGGATGGCCTGTAAGCGGAGGGTCTTTTCGGCAGTTGTCCCCAGTCTTTGGAATGCCCTCCCAAATGACATCCGATGGGCGCCGATGTTACTGACATTTCGGCGCCAACTTAAAAATCTTCCTGTTCTGGAAGTTTTTTAACTGAAGGTTTTTAATTTTAACTGATAGGAGTCATGGATCTAGATTGTTTTTGTAAATTGTTTTTGTGGAGTGGATGTGGCCATATTGGTTTTTAGTGTCTGTTTTTAACTAACCTGTTTTAATGGATGTTGGAAGCTGCCCGGAGACTCTTGCAGAGTGTGGGTGGCATACAAGTCAAATAGATAGATAGATAGATAGATAGATAGATAGATAGATAGATAGATAGATAGATAGATAGATAGATAGATAGATAGATAGATAGATAGATAGATAGATAGATAGATAGATAGATAGATAGTGTCTTGTCTGCTCAGAAGTAATCTATACAGTGTGTAATGGAGCTTACCTCCAAGAAAGTGTGTGCACATAGGATTCCAGCCTGAAGTTGATTTATGTATACTGTATAAGAAAAATAGGGTAGAATTCTTATTGAGGTTCACATAAGGTTTACATCGCTGCCACAGGTGGCTACAGCAAATTCATGATGTGCCGTGGTGCATTTTACTTGCATAATCATGTCTGTGCCCAGACATGCAACTGAAACATGTCATGGCAGCTGATTAGCAGGTGCAAGATATACAAACAGTAGAATTTGGGCCAACAGCAGAGTTTTGGCCAAATATTTTAAATTTTCACCTCCAGAAAACCAGATTTGCAGTTCAAAAATGCAAATATAAGCTTGATGATGATGATGTCATGTCAAGTCCAATTTATGGTGACCCTTTCCTGCATTTTCTTGATATAGAATACTCAAAAGTGGTTTCCTGTTCCCTTCTAGGGGTGCCCTGGGACTTTGCAGCTTTTCCAAGGCGAGACAAGTTGCCTCTTCTGTTGGAGGCACAATGGGGAACCAAAGCCCCAGCATCTGGTTTTGCAGTCAGACACCTGAGTGAGCTATTCAGCCAGCTAAATATATGCTTACTTCCTTAAATTAAAAAGAAATCTCAACGCATGTGCTTTTTTATGAAACCATCATCAGAGATTCTTTCCTTCTCTGCCCCAAGAAACATGGAAAGTGCGATGGGTACAGAATTGGAAGCAGGATGTAACTGAGAATTAAGATAACAGAACCATAATCCATGGTACAAAATCTCTGCTCCTCTAAATTTTGAAGTAATTTATACTCATTCCTGTAAGCGCTGTGGTCAAGAACTCCATTAACTATGAATCCACTGATATATCTCCTCCAAATCGAGTGAAGATATTTACCATTGTTTGGAGCCTCATGATGCAGCGGTTAAGGTGCAGTAGCCTTATTGCACAGTGACTAAACTGCAGTACTGTGATCGAGACTCTGCTCACAACCTGAGTTCAATCCCCCTGGGCTCCTGTAGCCAGCTCAAAATTTGCTCAGCCTTCCATCTTTCTGAGGTTGGTGATTTGAGTACTCGGCTTGCTGGGTGAGGTGGAGCAATGTATAAGTTACATAATTAAATTGTAAACTGGCCAGACAGCACTTTAAGCACTATGGGATGGTATATAAGCAGCACACTTTTCTTTTCTTTGGAGGAAGTTTGACAGTACCTGTGTGTATGTGTGTACGTGCGAGAGAGAACCCACAAATTGTTTCCATATACCTTTCATGTGGTGGCACAGAACATGGGTTTGTGACTCAAAATAGTGTAATTAACAAATACGTTTGAGGTACGTTTGAAGGGGTTGCAGTTAATATAGCTGAAGCTAAGCCATATGAAAGTTGTGACCCACAGGACTTCTCAGATAATGTGAGAATCCACATGGTGTTTTGGTACTCCAGTGGATGAGAAATACCAGCACAAAAACAGTGGATGCATGCTTCTTGATATGATCCAAAGGTGGAGAACCAGTGACCCATCAGCCCCAAAACAATATAGCCGACGGTCAGGGATAATGTGATTTGTAATCCAACAGCATCTGGAAGCTCCAGATTTCCCCTGTTTTAGTTCCTGGTTATCCCTACATTCAGTGGATGGATGCTGTTGCTGTGCTAGTTATTAGCGAGCACAGATTTCTGATCTGTAAAGCTTTCTTTTAATTCCTCTTGGCTTTCGATTCAGAATTAATTTTTAAAATTACCATGTTGGTCCAGTCAGCTCTGCTGGTAACAGGGTGGGGGTGGGGAAGCCAGGATAGATAAATGGGTGCTTTCCTTTTCCTTTTAAAGAATGACTTGTACTCTTCTTTATGTGGCGACCTAATAAAATCAGACAGCATGAAACATCTGGTAGCTTTTTTTTTCCATGGGTAAAATATAGTTCAGTGTGTCATTAAACACATCTGCTCTACAGGGTTTGATATAAAGTGCTGTAAGCCTAAGAGGAACTGGAAAAGAGCGAGTAATCATCAAACCAATACCAGGCACAGTAGCATCTAAAACGAAAATAAAGGAGCCTGACCTTGAATCCTAGAAATACAGTTAAGTGCACTGCATAATATGGGTCGGTGCTGGACAGACCATGTTATGTCCAGATCTCAAAAAGCCTGGTATTTGTCTGAAGAAACCAGATGTTGCCATGTTCCTGGCAGAGGAGTGTGGGAAACTGTAGTCCACAAAAGCAACTTTTCCAAGCTTGAGGCAGTATTTATGGATTCTACTAAATTATTGGCAATGGTGGCTCATCCATTAGAACAAGTGGGCCACTACCCCCACCACAGACTGTTCTCATCCACCCCATCCTGCTTCACCAGAGGCAAAGATCCTGGTTGTGTGGCTGCAGATCTATTTGTAAATACCCATTTTTACCCCTGGCTCTGCCCATTTTGCCTGCTGTCTCTGCCATTCTACCAACCACAGTGGGAAGTAACTGTCACTGGCCAATGGAGAGCCCTTATAGCCTGAATCCTCCACAGTTTACAGGAATTCACTTGTAATGTCCATTGACTCAGCCAAAAAGCACAGTTGACTGATTTGGAGTGGGTCAACAATGAATATGTTGCTAATATTTCAATTTCAGTTCAAATGAAGGGGTGGGTGATTTTATTCTTTGGACCCGAGCGTTTTCGGTGGCCTGAAGTTTGTGGGGACCCCTTTGCAACATGTTGTTTGATGTCCACCATCATCAGCCCTCCCTTCCTGGCAGGCTTATTGGTAGCAATGGACGTGCAAGGTGACTCCATCTACATACATCAGGCAGCTACAAACATTCCCTGAAGTAGTCTGGTTATTCCTGGCTATAATGGAAACTTTGAAAGGGCAGGTGGCTCACTGCCAGCATGAAACTGAGTTGAGGTAATGGGCAGCTCAACTGGTCCAATCTAGAACGCTTGGTGTCTGCCTATGGATGACGAACATTGATGCTGGGCCAGGCTGATCTCCATCATGGCTCTTTTCCAAGAACTGCTCTTATTAGGTACATCAACGAGAGTCTCTCGTTAGCTTTGTGATTCAGGTCAAGAACTCTTTTGCCTCTTCCATTCAGTATGCATAATAGTAGAGGCTTTGGGAGGTCTCTCTCCCATGTGATACCTCCGTTGCTCATTTCTGCGTGCTTCTGTTCTGGTAGGACCAAGTCAATGGGGATGGCGCCAGGGTTGGCCTTATGGTTACACAGTCTGAAATGACTGTCAGACAGTTGCAAGAGCAGACAGAGCTAAGTAAATAACTTTTTTGGACCATCTCCCAGAATCCTCTCAGCCACTAGCCATGCTGGTCGAGGAATTCTGGAATGGTACTCCAAAAAAGAATTTTGGAGGCTAGGGTAAAAAAGAATTTGAAGAAACCGTGTTATTTATATGGATATTCCATTTGTGTATTCCTAAGCACTTTTTGTCCTTTTAAGAATAATCAGCAAAATTGTCACTTTTAAAGGCTTTCCTCCTCACAAGCCATAGATTGCATTCCAAATTAGTTAGAGTGCAGTCACTGAAATAGTTACGACAGATTGAAGCTTCATTGATTTCAGTGGATCACTTCAAAGTGTGACTAATTTCTGATGTAAACCTATGGTTACTTCTACCCACACCCACCCCGGGCTTGCTTGCAAAAGCAAGCGGGGGTCTTACATGAATGTTGGCTTGCTGACATTTGCATGACCTTCGTCTGCCAGAAAGCTAAAGCTCCCGAGGTTTTCTGTCAGTAGTGACCAGGAAGAAGAGTGTTGCTCATGTCTGATTTCAAAACCTCTAAGGGGGAAATTGGTGAAAATCTCACAGATTTGAGGGCTGGCAGAGAATGTGGTTTCTTGGTTCTTCGTATCTCAGTGCTGGTTGGCTCGCTAACAGAACCTAATTCTGCAGACCAGACCCAGGAAGTAGAGACTGATTCCCAGTCCTGAGGGAGGTGTTTTTTTTCCTTCTGTGGCAGCATCTTTGATGGTGAGCACAGAAGGGAACCCCTTCACGGATTGCTGCCTTGTCGTGGCGAAGGGGCTTGAGTAATTCAGAGAAGCTATGGGCTGGGCCATGCAGGGACACCCAAGACAGACAGATCATAGTGGAGAGTTCTGACTAAATGTGATCCACCTGGAGCAGGAACTGGCAAGCCACTCCAGTATCTTTGCCAAGAAAACTCCATGGACAGAAACAAAAGGCTAAAAGATATGATGCTGGAAGATGAGCCACCTCATGTTGGAAGGTGTCCAATGAGCGGAGGACAAGTACAAGTAGCTCAATATGCCAGCAAGTTTGGAAAACTCAGCAGTGGCCAGAGGATTGGAAAAAATCAGTCTACATCCCAATCCCAAAGAAAGGAAGTGCCAAAGAATGCTCCAACTACCGTACACTTACACTCATTTCACATGCTTGTAAGGTTATGCTCAAAATCCTCCAAGGTAGGCTTCAGGAGTATGTGGACCAAGAACACCCAGAAGTACAAGCTGGATTTCGAAGGGGCAAAGGAACTCGAGACCAAATTGCTAACATGCGCTGGATTATAGAGAAAGCCTGAGAGTTCCAGTAAAACATTTACTTCTGCTTCATTGACTACGCAAAAGCCTGGTGGGGCAGAGAAGCCTAGACTGCTGTCTCTGAGTGGGTGCCTGTTGGAGGAATTGGTGAGGGAAGCAGTGCATCTAAAGAATGAACCATTAAGAACTGCTGAAACGGTGGTTCATGCCCATTCTTAATAGAGTATCTACAATATCTTACAATGTGGGATACTGGTGTTTATGGCATCAGCCTGGTGTTCCTCTTTTCAAGGATGCTCCATTTTATCTGATTTCCTTTCTCTAGCCTGCCAGCCATTAATTGCTCTGAGGCCATGTAACATGTCCAGTCTTTGTAGGGCTGTTCATGAGCTCCCCATTCACTTTGGCATCCTCTTTTGACGGAAAAGCAGGGGTGAGAAAAGTTCATTTCTCCAGATAGTTATACTGTCGTAGAACTGCACAGCTAGAAGGGGTCCTGTGGGATTGTTGAGTCCAGCCCTTACCAAGGAGGCACAGATCTCCACAGCCAGAGATCTAGATCAGTGGTTCTTAACCTTGGGTAACCCAGGTGTTCTTGGACTGCAATTCCCAGAAGCCTTCTCCATGAGCTATGCTGGTTGGGGCTTCTGGGATTTGCAGTCCAAGAACACCTAGGTTAACCAAGGTTAAGAACCACTGATCTAGACCACTGAGCTATCTAGCTGGACCATAGTTCATGTCAGTCATAGCTACCATAGTTAATGGTGATCCAATGCACCAGCCTCTGCAGAGTTTCACTTTACCCACTTTTGTTCTAATGTGTGTTATAATTCCACAGATCCTGGGGTTCTATCTGGCAATTTCTGTTGACCAGCAGTGGGAAAATTTACTTTGTCAGGTGACAACTCTGAACTCAGGAGGATCCTGGTGATTGTCATTTAAAAACAAACACCCCCCCCCCCATCTCTGCCCCTGGGCACAGTTGGATTAATACCTGAAGTTTGTCATTAGCATGTAGGATAATGTGGCTTAAACATCCTTTGAGTCTGGGCAAGAGAAACAGACAATTTCCTCTTGTGAAAGATGCAGGCTTTGCAGTTTGTTACGTGAATGAAGGAAAAGGATCGGTTTGCCCAGACTGAAGGCAGGACCTTGCCAGGACTTTGGCAATTTTTAGTAGAGGCGTTCAGTGTATTCGCAAAGGCTTTCACGGCCGGGATCTAATGGTTGTTGTGGGTTTTTCGGGCTTCTTGGCCGTGTTCTAACGTTAGGAAAAACCACCTTCAGAACACGGTCAAGAAGCCCGAAAAACCCACAAATTTTTAGTAGGTTCCAGAACAGCTTCACAAAGAAAACTTTGAAGCCTTTTAAACTTGATATGCTGCTTAAGAGTACAAAATATTTCTACCCATGTGGGAAGCACAAGGTCCCCAGTTCAAGTCAGTGAACTAGTTTCTGCCATGCATTATTCAGTGGTGTCTGTTCAATGAGACTCGAGAGATGGTTTCCTCTCTTCAAAGCACAGTTTCCTCCCTCCCACCTCCATCCTGAGTCCTCTTCCTTTTTGCAGTCCCTTCACAGAGAAATGTCAGCCCTTGCTGGCTAGATGGTGACACAGACTCTGGAAATAGCATTTCCCTTGTTGAATTCTCTTTAGCTGCACCAGTTGAAAGTGGGAGTGTAAATGCCCAGGCAGTGAAGGCTGATCGACAAGTTTAGCAAATTTCGGATACAGAAATTTCCCTGAATTGTATGACTTCAGACTCTAGGCAAAGGACTTTAGGCAGTGTGTGTGTGTTTTAAAAAAATGCTAACTTGCACAAAAATATTTCCCTCTGTATGGAGATGTGACACGAGGGATAATGCTTGCAGCCTCGCTCTTGCCTTGATGTGATCATTTTCTGTGCGTAAGTAAGATTTAAAAACATATTGGGAGCAGTCTTAAAAGAAAAAAAAAAGGAAGAAATTCCCACATCTGCAGAGTGGAAGAATTCCATCACAAGCTTTTGCTAAACATGTAGCTTGAGTCTTGCCACCCAAATTTAAGCAGATGTGCTTAGGAAGCTGATAACTTGGAACTGGCCCAGTGCGTATTTTAATCTAATGCACAGAAGTGGAACCCTATTTATTTCTTTTATGCCGTGCCTTCTCTCAGCAGGGGAACCCAAGATAGCTTTAAAGGAATTTTAGACACTAGTATTAAAGCCATTAAAATATAATAAATCACAATATTTTTTAAAAAAAGTAAATGTATTAATCATTAAAAAGTACTAAATAAAATCCTTTCACACCAATTTAGACACAGCACTTTATTTATTAAAGGCATGCCTGGAGAGAAAAGTCTTTGCCTTGTGGTAGAACGACATTAGAGAGAGGGCCAACCTGGCCCCCTGATGGAAGGGAGATACATAGCTTGGGAACAGCCACTGAAAAGATCCCCACCCATGTTATGAGGGTGCCTATGAGGGTGGTGGGACTAAGAGAAATCCCACCACTGAGATCTTAAAATCTGAAAAGTCTCACATGGAAACATATCATGTGTTCCCTCAGGTAGCCTGGGCCCAAGTCTTTTAGAGATTAATACGCAAAAACCAGCATATAAAGATGAATCTTTTTGTAGGAATATTGCTCTGTCTTATGAATGGGGTGGCCTGTGGCCCAAATGGGCATTTTTAATGACTCTTCCCAAAAAGATGCTTTTTTAGCCCTAGCCAAAAAAACCCTAGTGCTGAAAATCCAGGTGGCAGCTTGTGGAGATTTGCTGGCCAACCACTAGGTGCACCGTTGTGAACTGAGTGGAAAAAAAGCTCTTCTTTATTGCTTTTATTGTTTTAGGCAAGGAAACAATGTCCAATCATTTCTGAAGTTGACTGCTTTATTTCATAAGAGCTATGAAGTGGGTCGCCCTGATCCTAGACACCAACCTCTCTTCCCCCTTAAACATCACACTCGCATAGACAAAGTCACTTCCTCAAGAGCAGTGTGTCTGGTCCCTTCCACATCTCTGCGGATCTCTTGACTAAGAGACGTCCTTTGGTTTTGCTACAGCTCCTGCTGGTTCTGCCACTGACTATGCTACAGTTCTACTGCAGTAAGGAGATTTAAGTAACTTTCATGGATCCCTTGACCAACTGCATATTATGTATTTAATTTAATCTTCAATGGCCAGAATCTTTCTGGTGATGTACATATGTGTAAGTGAAGTTCCTTAAATCACAAATTGCCTCTAATCAACAAGATGCTGCTTGCTTTCCTGGTCACACAATCTGTCATATGATCGACACACATCACAACTGCGATCTCATTAATTAGCAGCAATCAATCAGTGGCCAACACAGTTTAAATCAATGGAACTTATGGAGGAGATGACTCAATAAATCCCCATTGATTCAATTGGACGTAGTCTAGTGCATTTTACTATGCTAAGCAATAGGATTTTGACCACTGTATCTTGACACAATTATATCTGGGTGCACACAAATTGGTGCTGAATGTATTGTTATTTCCAGCAAAGAAATAATATATAATAAATCAAGACAAAGCTTATCTTTCAACAGATGTAGTTACTCTATTTTAAATGAATGTGTTTATTTGATTTTAATTACATATATTTAATGGATTTTAAATATATAAGCAATTAAGTTATTTAAATGGGAATAGTATAGAAATAGGTTTACCTTCTCTTTTCATTTCAAAAATGCCCTTTTGGGGATGTCAGTCCTAAGGTGCAGATGTTGCTCTACCCTATTTAGCTGCTGAGCTTATAGGACTAGAATATTGGGGATATCTAAGACAGGCCATTGTCAGTCATCATGAGTGACCTTAAATTAAAGATGGATGATTCTTAATCCCAGTTGTCCCAGGCATTGTGCCTCTCCTGCAGTCCACAGTCCTACCCCCCCAATATTTCTTAATAATAAATGGATCCCTCTATAAGTTGTATCAAGACCTATTACTGTACCTCTAAGAGATTTCACATATGATGTCTAGTTGAATTTACTCATACTTGGGAACTCCATTGATTTTCTGTGTTTGGCTTCTTTATGGATGGATGAAGATACATTTCCTTTCCACACGAGTGCCCCACTGCCTAAATGCTGTCTAAAAGCAATCTGAGGTTTGCATACCTTAAGTTCTTGCCCTTTTGCTACATCTCGTCATCGTCAACTGAGAATGCTGTTCTTATAACTACGTGTACAGTCATGGCCAAAAATATTGGCACCCTTGCAACTCTGTCAGAAAATGCAACCCTTCTCTCAGAAAATGGATGCAGTTGCAAATGTTTTAGTGCTCACATGTTCATTTCTTTGGTTTGCATTGGAACAAGACAAAAAAACAGAGAAGAAAAGTCAAATCTGATACAATCCAACACAGAAACCCAAAAATGCACTGGCCAAAATTTTTGGCACCCTGTCTAAATTGTTTTCCAAGCATGTAACACTCCTTTAATTTTTATTTAGACACATCTGTCGCAGGTAAAAGGTGTGGGCAACATAGTAATCACACTTGCAACCAGTTAAGATGGAGAAAAGTGGACTCATCCTTTGTGTTGTGTGTGTGACACTGAGCATGGAGAAAAGAATGAAGTGTAAAGAATTGTCTGTGGATTTGAGAGAAAAAAATGTGAAAAAACATCGACAATCTCTTTATGATGATAAGATTATGTCTGTTTAGATGTAGACCTTACTGATTTCAGTGGGGCAAGCTTCTGAAATGAGTATCAGAATGTTTATTAAACATGCAACACTTTTGAAAGGATGAAGTGATGCATCTGGTTCATAATGCATGAACACACACACACACATACATATACATATACATATACATACATATATGTATATACATATACATATATATATACAGTGGTGCCTCACACAACGAGTGCCTCACACAACGATGAATTCACATAACGATGTCTTTTTCTGATCAATTTGCTGCCTCACACAGCGATGTTTCCTATGGGGGATTTTCACATAACGATGTCCCTTTTCCCTCATTTGTTTTCTCCATTGAAATGTATTGGACGGACCGTCCAATACATTTCAATGAGGAAAAATAAAAAAATCAGCAAAAATGAACGAAGACTCAGAACAACACCAAATTAAGTTTGCATACCTTTCACAAGCTGGACTATCGATGCCAAGCATTTAAAACAGGTTTCAAACAGTTTAAGGCACTTTTAAATGAGGGAAAAGAGACATCGGAATGCCATTGAAATGTATTGAGTCGGCTTCAATACATTCCAATATAGGAAACATTGTTTCACTCAACGATGTTTCCTATGGGGATTTTCACTGAACAATGGCAATCCGTTCCAATTGGAACGGATTAACCGGTTTTCAATGCATTCCTATGGGAAATGGTGCTTCACAGAACGATGTTTTCACACAACGTTGATTTTTTTGGAACCAATTAACATCGTTGTGTGAGGCACCACTTGTATATACATATACATATATATACATATATATACATATATATACATATATATATACACATATCTATATACATATCTATATATATATACACACATATACATACATACATACATACATATGTATATGTATATGTGTATATATATATATGTATGTATGTATATGTATATGTATGTGTATGTGTGTGTATATATATGTACAGTATATGTATATATGTGTGTGTGTGTGTGTATACAGTATATATATATATGTGTGTGTGTGTGTGTGTGTGTGTGTGTGTGTATTTCTCAACCCTCCCTTCCTTCCTTCCTTCCTTCCTTCCTTCCTTCCCAATTCTGATGTGTGCTTTAAAGAATGTCTTGCCTCTCAAAGCATGTATCTTATGCAGATATTTTTACATTTTTGGACCACAAATCCCAGAATGCTGTATCCAGAATGGCCAGTTCTGGGAACTGCCATTTTAAAAAGCTGCCATTAATTGTCGTAGGGGCTGGGAGTTCTGATCTTACGGATGCCTCTGTTCTTCTTTATCATGGGAAGTGGGCTTACACCAGATCTTTCTGTGCGTCTTATCAGGCCCTGTTTTTTTATTTGATGCTCAGCTGCTCTCGAGCATTTCAGTCAAAGATACCAGGACAGAACCTGGGACTTCTTGCATGCAAATTGTGTGAGTGACTTATGAACTGTTTTCCCTTCAGATAGATAACACAATATCCTCCTATGAGCACTTTGTGCTTTACAGGAAAATGCTCTGCAGAGAGGCACATTCTGCTGCCTAGATAAGATGTGAATAAGAAGCTGATGTTTAGATGTAAAGCACAATTAGCAATTTATACCCTGTTAAAGAATTGATTGACTGGAAATAAACAATAATGCTGGGGAAAATGGAAGTTGTAAGAAAAGAGGAAGACCTAATGTGAGACCAATTAACTCAATAAAGGAAATCTTGGCCTTTCATTTGAAAGACCTGAGCATATAGGATCTTTTGGAGGCCATTAATTCATGAGGTTACCATAAGTTCAGGACTTAATAGTGCATGAAAACAATAACAAGAGGTAAGTGACGTACCAGTAACTCTCCAGGAAGATCTGACTTTGCACTGCAGTGCTGTGTTCAGTCCTCTAGCAGCAGAGAGTGAGCTAGAAGAGTTCTATGCTGTTTTTGTGTGGTCTTGTATCAAGCTAGCTGGCTCATGTACATATGTCGGGTCTGGATGCCTGGAAGCTATAGGTTGGCTCAGAATAAACCTGCTTTGTGGCACGCAAGCTGAAATAGTTGAGTATCTACATGGGCACAACATGACATTGTGCCTGCGGTAGGTACGGTCATGCCAAGGCAGAAGTGCTGTGCACATTGGCACCTTGTGCAGTCAGTCGGTCAAAACGGGAACCCTGCAACCAATGTCACAATCGCCTTGCTCGATCCTTCTTCCTGGGGCAGCAGACATGGTAACTATCTCGCTAGCATTTCATGTGATCTTGACGAAGAGGTCTTATTACTCAGCTAACAATGAGAAATAGAGTTACCTACACAAAATAATCCCTCCCCCCCCTTTATGTTGGACTTGTTTTGCTTTATATCCTACTTCAAGTAACCAACTATGCTAAAAATATGCACATTAAATGTAATTAGGCTAATTTTTAGTCCTCTAAGCATGAAGACAGATGGTATATTGTAGTCTTTAGGAGTACAAAATAACTAGTTCAGCACTTTGGGGATCTGTCCAAAATACCTAATAATCTCAAAACGAGAGAGGAAGTCAGGTTGACCTTATGTTGGAGAGAGTGGTGCAGAGCTGAAAGCTTGCTGATTAATCACATTGCATATAGCCTGAAAGTTGAGCTGTAAAGGTAGGAATTGTTAGAGAATGACATTCTTGATGACACATGTTACTTAGCTCCAAGGCTCAGTGGGTGTCGGAAGCTCTTGTTTATCTGCAGATCCAAGAAAACAAAAGAAGGAAAAACAACTAGAAGGGTGATGGAAGTCTCCTTATTGGATCCTTATCTGCCAGGAATCATTTAAATACACCTGTATATAAGGAAGGGTGTAGTTGTTTTGTTAATCTTTTACTCCTCTATATTTTTCAAAATATGCAGATAGTTTTCTTTCTTCAACAACTGCAAACTCTGGGTTTGTACAAATATTCCTGAAGTAACAACGGGACCGATAAAAAACAATATTCCTGGTTTTTCTCAGTGCTGGTTCTGCCATTGGACAGAGTGAGACAGCTGCCCTAGACAGCAAATTTTGTGTTATCCTGAAAGGGCAAAAATGTTTAGTTATTTAATTTGTTATTCTTGTACTTTTACTGCCAGGAAGGGAGAGACGTGCTTGTGGGATTTGATGCCTTATTTGCCAGAATAACTTAGCTCGAGCTTTGAGTGCTTTGCGCCCTGAATTTGGTGTGTGTGTGTGTTGGGGGAATGCCAATTGCTGTTCTGCCTTAAGCACCAAGATGTTGTGGGACAGCCCTTTTTAAAGTGATAAATAGGGATTCTTTGTCTTGGCTGAGTTCCTGTGTGACAGGTAAAAGAAACAGGTTCAACGTTCCCATTTCTAACTCTACCTAACAAAAGTTTCATCTGTTCTGTTTAGAATTTCACCCCTTACACATGTGCTAAAGATAAAGGAGCCCTGCCAGGGGATACAATTTAATAATCCTAGTAGATAGCAGCTTTTCTTCTTGTTGCAGCTGTTCTTTCTTAAAGGCATCTTTAATAGTTCAGACTTGTTCATCCAGCCAGTTCTTTGCCGCTTTGTTCCTAGCTTTTAATGGTTCTAATAAATCTACTCCACAGTTTCATACTTGCATTGATTTTCAGTAAGTCCCGCATTGGAAGGATGTTACGGACATCTGATCAAATGCTCAACAATCTTTACATTTCCACCTATTAATAAAACTTTACTAACATTTTTACTAATTCAGGCCAGGTTGATTTCAGCATACCTATTCCTTTGTCATACCTATATGACAAAGTATAAAACAGTTTTTAAATTCTGTTTTTGTTTTAAAATACAGAGTGTATAGTACATGCTAAATAACCTTCTGAGCAGAGAGGGGCAATCTGTGCCTTTGCGATGTTGTTCGGTTTTTTAATTTTTTTATTGACAATCTTTAGTTTTGCAAGAGAAAACAATATAGCATATATATAGCATCTATAGCCTAACACATTATACAGTCATATACCATCATGTTAGTCTTATATACATCAATAGCCTTACTTCTAAAGCAAAAATCAAAATGTGCCACTTATATACTGCCCCATAGCTTTTAAAGCACTCTTTGGATGGTTTACAGTCTTTACGTTGCCCCCAACTCCTAGCAAGCTGGGTACACAATTTACCGACCTCTGAAGACTGGCATGTTGAGTGAACCTCAAGGCAGCTACCTGGGATTGAACCTGGTTTACGAGCAAAGTTTTGGCTGCAGGACTACAGTTTAACCACTGTCCACTGAGGCTCCTTTTCTATCAATATTTAAGTTCTTTCACATAGTCCATTACATAAAGTTTGTGGCCAACCTAAAAGATAGCAGACCAATAGTCTAGTCGGCTTCCTATAGTATTCTCCCTCTTTAATTCAGTGCCTGAAACAAACAGTGGGTGCCAAATTTGTCTGTTTTTATTACTCCTCTAAGGAGTCTAGCCCATATGGTCATTTTTCTATTAATGCTCTTGTCCACGTCCTATCTAGGCATCTTTTGAAGGATAATCCTTGTGTGTTCTTCCAAGTATGAGCTATTTCAGTTCTCACTGCTCCTGTGAGAATCTCCACCAATTCTTTATTGGATGAATTCTCATTCCTTCCAGTGAATAATGCAAGCACTAATAAAGTTTCATTGAGAATTAATTTTCTTGGTGTTATTTTCTTAAGCCATTTTATTACCTCATGCCAAAATAGTTCCACCTTCGGACAGGAAATCTACATATGTCGTAATGACTCATTTAGTTCACAATTTCTTCAACACATATATCTGGTATCCTCTTGTTGATTTTGTAGGAGGCATGGTGCTGTTTTAAAACCGTGTTATGTTCAAAGTTGATACGGCAGTTATAGGGCGTGCTAGATACCCTTCTGAGCAGAGGTGGGGAATCTGTGCCTTTCAGAGGTTGTTAGACAACATTATCCATCAGCATTAACAATCCTGATGGAGATTACAGTCTGGTAACATCTAGAGGGCCACATGTTGCCTAAATCTACGTGGTGGTGCTTTGGGTTAAACCGCAGAAGTCTCTGTGCTGCAAGGTCAGAAGACCTGCAGCTGTAAGATCGAATCCACGTGACGGCATGAGCGCCCGTTGCTTGTCCAAGCTCCTGCCACCCTAGCGGTTCGAAAGCATGCAAAATACAAGTAGATAAATAGGTACCACCTCAGTGGGAAGGTAACACGTTCTGTGTCTAGTTGCACTGGCCACGTGACCACAGAAGATTGTCTTTGGACAAATGGTAGCTCTATGGGTTGGAAACGGGGATGAGCACTGTGCCCTAGAATCAGACACGACTGGACAAATTGTCAAGGGGAACCTTTACCTACCTCCAGGGGTCACTATTTAAGAATAGAGTTTATATTGTTTATATTTACATTTCTTGAAGAAAATAATGTAAGTGATTGAAAATCTTGTCAACTTTGGAACTGTGCCAGCCATATTGTGTCTTATTATGTCTTATAATGAATTATTGGGTCTTTTGGCAAAGACCCCCTTGACTCATCTTTTTCTCTTCTTCTCTTTTGTGCTATTTGCATATCTCAAGTATAGATGAAGTTGATGTCATGTAAGTTTTTTCTTTCATTATAAGGATAAAAGTAAGATTGTCCAGATCTGGGTAGTGATTTCCTGAACAAGTTTCAGCTCGGGAACCTCTTCTGCAAAAGCTGGGCTCTGGTGCAGACAGCTTTTGTAATGCTTTGAGTTTAAAATAGATTAATTTCTTCCACCCCTTATATTGTGTTTTCATTTTAGAAGATTTTTATCAACACTTAAGTTTTAAAAGCCTCAGTATATAAAGAGCTTACATATGGCACTTGGCAAGACTTTACTCTTTTAGACCTAGACATTGGGTGGGGTGGGGAAAACTTGGCACAGAATGAAAAGCAAAAATTGATATAAATTATTAAGATAAACACAAGCTTGCTGAAGTACAGGAAAGGGGAAAAGGCTGGTGAGTCACGCTTTTGTTTTCAACATTTGTATTAATTTTTAAGCAGACCAGTTGCCATTTCCCCGCTTCCCCTTCTTTCCAGGTTTTTCTTCCTCTTATATCCTTAATCTAAATGTATTTAGCTTGAAGTGCATTTTATTGAATACGGCGAGACTTATATTTGGGAATACTTCACTATATAAATACAGTTGGAAATCATTTATACAGAATATGAAAAAAGAAAATATTTATATTTGGGAAAGGACTATTGTTTAAATGTGGTTCTCGATACAGGCAACTCTGGGTAATGCTAAGAAAAACATTTGTCTGACAGCCTGGAGATCCACTTGTAGTCGTCGGTGGTTCTCAGTCCCTGTTCAGGCCATTGTAAATGTGTAGAATGTATGAACAGGGAAAAATAATGCTGTAGCCCTGCTCTTGCTTGCCATTGTGGGGAAGGACAGTATAATGTAGGAACAGCCTGTTATAGGTAATGCCACATCCTGGATCCTGAGTTACATGGGAGGGAGCTTTCCCCCATGGAGTCTCCTCTTTGTATGGAGGTTGCAACAGGCAATCAATCAATCAATCAATCAATCAATCAATCAGTCAGTAAATCACTCACTCACTCACTCACTCACTCACTCACTCACTCACTCAATCAATCAATCAGTCAATCAGTCAATCAATCAGTCAGTCAATCAGAAGTGGACATGGATTTGAAAAGGCTGAAAAACACTAATGTGTAGTTGTTCCAAACCTAGATGTCTTCTAGCTATTAATAAGTCCCGATAATGGAATATAAATATTTTTGGATGTCTAAAAATGAGGAAATGAACTATGGAAGAATGTCAGCTACATGTGGTTGTCTACTTGGATGGATGGGTGGGGTTTGGGCATCCACATGTATGCGTGCATACACACCCACACACAAAAATGTGTATATAGATTACAGTATCCTGAAAGAAACAAACTGATCTTATTTGAATAATACCTTGTTTTCAGGGCATTGAAGGGTGTGCTGGTTATTTCCTGGATACTCCAAGCATTTAGGCAGGTTATCTCTTTGACAAAAAGAAATACAGCTGGACTTTGCTGTTAGGAAGAAATGAATGGGTACAATTTATGTATATGTATAGTGCTGAGGGAACAAGAGAATTGTGGATATATTTACTTCAGGTACTATTGGTTGAATATGGAATTGTCTTGACTCCTCTTTTACTACACTTTCTGTGCCAGTTTGACCACATGACTCTTAATCCAACGGTGGGCAGCTCTGGCAGGTCTAGACGCTGTATTTCACCTACAGTCTTCGAACCCCAGAAATATATATATGTTTGAACCCCATAAACATATATGTTCAAAGAAGCAAAACCAGAGGTGCTTTGACGTCTATTTTAGGTTTTGATGATGGGGGGCTGGAACATGTCTGCAACCTGTTTTACTGAAACATGACTGGTCTGCTAAGCCTCCAGGAGCTGAAGAAACCTCGTTAGTGCCAACAGGCTCACCCTATGACCCTATGAATGTATGACACCCCCCCCCCAAAGGTGCTATCATTAACAGCCGTGCTCAGGTCTGCAAACCCAAGGCTGCGGCTTCTTTGACTGAGCCGATCTTATGTTCGATCTCCAATTTTTTTTTGTGCTGTCTACAGTTCTTCCCAGCATTCTTGTATTTTCCAGTTGAGTCTTGTCGTCTTACAGTTTGAGAAAAATGCTCACCCGAAATATAGTTTTAAAAAACAACAACAACCCAGGGGCTTTGAGTTACACATTTTTGAACCTTTGAGGAGCTGGATGTTCCATTTTAGTGCATCACATTCCAAATGCAGTGGGACTGTCCCCAAATCAGAGTTATCCGTTTACATGCCCCTCCTTGCTCACCCCATTAATATGTAGTAAATGTTTCTCTGGACAAATATATCTATTTTCAGTGTGCTTCAAATGGAGCAAGGAAGCAAGAAGCTGAGAGAGGTGAAGGAATTCCACGTCTTGTCATGTTTCCTTTCCTTCTATAAGGTTTAAAGCAAGGAAGCTATTTGAGGTAGGCTAGGTCTGTTCTTTGTCACTTGCGGCTTTTGGTATATATCCCTCTTGGATACTTTATAAAGAACAGGCAGTGCTAAATCTTCAAGGCCGAACTCTGTACAATATCCTGCTGTCTGGGACAGCTTTTTATCTCCTTAAGGATTAACTAGTGCACTGGACTGGCTTTGTGTGACCTGCAGTAGTAAAAATCCACCAGATTTCCTGCATTCTCTCCATTTGTGTTTGTGTGTGTGTGTGTGTGTGGGGAGGTACAGCCTTCCCTGCTAAGTAATAGAAAATCGCTGGTGAGAGACAAGTCACCAAGAGTTCTTCTTTATCACAAAGTTAGGACAAGGTTGAATGAAGAAGGCTGTCCGGCTGAGCCTTGCTTAAGCTGGAGACAAGGCAGTTCCTTTGAAGGCAGCTGGGGGTCTTTGAGCAGCTTTGCTCCCTCTTTGTGTTTCTGTACACATGCCTGTGTGCATGGGCTTGCATGCACATTTCTTTTCCCCACTTTTTGCTCCTGATCAATGAGGTCTGGCAGATTTTGGATACCACAATGAAACCCATTTTAATTAGAGACAAACTGCTAAAAAGGTAAAGGTTCCCCTTGACAATTTTTGTCCAGTCGTGTTCGACTCTAGGGGGCGGTGCTCATCCCCCTTTCCAAGCCATAGAGTCAGCGTTTTGTCCGAAGACAATCTTCCGTGGTCACATGGCCAGTGCGACTTAGACACGAAACGCTGTTACCTTCCCACCGAGGTGGTCCCTATTTATCTACTTGCATTTGCATGCTTTCGAACTGCTAGGTTGGCGGGAGCTGGGAGAAGTGACGGGAGTTCACTCCGTCGCATGGATTCGCTCTTATGACTGCTGGTCTTCTGACCCTGCAGCACAGGCTTCTGCAGTTTAGCCCGCAGCGCCACCACGTCCCTAGAGACAAACTGAAGGAGAGTGTAAATTATAAAGCAAAGTGTGCTGCTTATGTACTGCCCCATATTGCTTACAGCGATCTCTGGGCAGTTTACGATTTTAATTATGCAGGCTACACATTACCCCATCACCACCAGCAAGCTGCGTACTCTATTTACCAACCTTGGGACGATGGAAGGTTGAGTCAACCTTGAGCTGCTACCTGCGCCCAGGATCAAACTCAGGACATGAGCAGAGTCTTCACTGCAGTTCAACCACTGCACTACCAGGTTCATTGTAAGTGATGAGTCTCTCCCTCAGACTGCCTTCAGATTTCCTTCTTGAGATTGGCCAAGGGGGATGATCTGCACTTTTCTTTTCATGGGCGTATGGGAAACACGTGGAAGTCTTAATTGCTATTCAGCTACAAGTGCCATCATCCTTTGCCACTGTCAAGTCAATTCCATTTTATGGCAAACCACCTGGAATTTTCTAGGGATAAAGTGCTCAGAAATAGTTTGCTAGTCTCTTTGTGTGATGGTACTTTGGAACTGTGTAACTTGACAGGTCATATAACCCCATCAGCACACACCCTCAGCATGACCTTGGCTGTGTGATCTCTCTTCTGGAAATCACAGTGAGGATTCAGATGCCTGAAAATCCAGTGACTGGAGATGTGAGTGAAGGAGTTCAACAGATAACAGGTCAGAGTCCTAATAACCACAGCCACAGCATTAACTCGCTCATCTGTCAATATCAGTGTCAAGATTCACCAGCCAGCCATACTTCTGCTTTCTGCAAAGGACAAAAAAAACAGCATTAAAGAATAAATGGAGACTGATGTGACATTAGAGGTCAGTGCTACCAAAAACTAGTGAAAGATCATTTCTGTTTTCTCCTGATGAACTGAAAGTGGACATTCTCCACTAAAGAGAATTCAAAGGGAGCCTTATGGGTGAAGTTGTTGAATTAAAACTTATCAAGAAGTTTGATCATCTGTTTAGACTTGAATCAAGGTAATGCTTTCCTGTCTGGCTGTAGATTTTCATTAAGTTCAAAATGCTTGTTTTATCACCAATAACAGTTGTTATAAATTATTTGAGGATGTTTCCTTATCTTAAGCTTTGTTTAACATTTCATTGATTGTACGTTCTTTGCATTTGATTGTCAAATTGACCCTATGTTTCTCCTCTACATGGGGGGGGGGGAGAGAGAGTATATATACTGTTGGGAGTATATGTAATGCCACATATTAAGCTAGCTAAGATTCTGGATGCTTCTGAAGTGATGTCCATGAAAATTATACAAGTAAATAAATACATAAATAGATTTTAAAATGCTACATTTATCTTTGTCAGGTATACTTACTGTTTAGTACGTACTGTAAGTCATCTTAACATTCTAAACAAGCAGATGGAATGCAGATTAATTAATCATGGAAGTCTCATACATCACATTATCAAATTATTGAGGATTTGAATTTATTCCAACTCACCACTTTTGTTTTCAGAGTTCCTACATCTCTGCACTAGTATCCCCATGTCCATCAAATAATTATAAGACTGGATGGAAGAGATGGCTTTTAATTTTGCATGTCAATGTAGTTTTCTGGAGTGATTTTCATTCTCCCAGTCATTGCCTTAAGTGCAAAGTATGTTGCCTTGTAGAATTAATCATTTATTGGCCTCTAAGTCCCTCTGTGCTAGCAGTTTGCTCCAGATGTTAATACCCTAGGGCAGATTGCTCTTCATTTCCTTTGCTCACGCAACAAATCACTATGTGGACAGTTGGGCTTCTCCAGAGCTTGCTCAAGGAAGTATCCAATATCTCCTTGTGCAAGCATAAGTCTTGTTTGTTTCAGTGTGTCGATCACGGGAAGCTTTGTATCCAGAGTATTACGTTGCACCCAGCATCAACTGAGGACTAGCTGGAGTGTTTCTTTAGGTTTCCTTCTCTTGTGGAGACTGCCACAATCTATGTGTTAAGAGATTGATTAGCGTGGGAAAGCAAAACAAAACATAAAACCTCTCACCCTAAGAACTAATGGTAGGTTCTTATGCTAGTGTATCCTGTATAATTTATTCAGTAGCTGAATAACTGAACTAACACCATTAATACTGAAAATTACACAGCTTTAGTGTTGACAGCAAAGAACCTGAACTAGTGTAAGATTTTATATACCTGGGTTCAATCATCAATTCAAGAGGAGGCTGAAGCCAGGAAATTAGAAGACTGAGACTTGGAATGGCCACAATGAAGGAATTAGGAAAGATCATCAAGTCCAAGGATGTGTCACTGGAGACCAAGATCATCTACACTCTTGTATTCCCAGTCAACATGTACGGGTGTGAAATGTGGTGCTGAAGTTCTGTGGATACTGTCAGAAAGATGCACAAGTGGGTCCTAGAGCAAATCCATCCTGAAATATCTCTGGGGGCAAAAAATGATGAAATTAACAATGTCCTAGTTTGGGCACATCATAAGACGGCAGGATTCTCTGGAAAAAACAATCACATTGGGAAAGGTGAATGGCAGCAGGAAAAGAGGAAGAGCAAATATGGAGTGAATTGACTCCGTAAAGGAAGCTACAGCCTTGAGTCTACAAGAGCTGTGCAGGGCTGTTGAGGACAGTTCACGTTGGGGATTGTTCATTCATAGGGTAGCCATACATCAGAGGTGACTTGATGGCACATAACAACAACAACAATGCTGTTTGAATCTATGGTAGCTTATTCCTATATGGAATACCATCAGCAGAAGTGTATGTTTCAGATTATGGTATTGCCTGAAATCTTATTGCTCAAAGCCTCCTTAAATGCAATGCTTTTCAGTTCACACATTGAAATTTTGAGTGATTTATATGTTTGAATGAATCTAACCCAGAGGAGAAGGGGACGACAGAGGACGAGATGGATGGACAGGGTCACCGAAGCTACCAACATGAATTTGACCCAACTCTGGGAGGTAGTGGAAGACAGGAGGGCCTGGTGTGCTCTAGTCCATGGGGCCACAAAGAGTCGGACATGACTTAATGACTAAACAACAAGAAGCCCAGATTTACAATGAGGCTGGTTCAAAAGGGGTTAGCTGTATTACGTGCCTCCTCTCAGCTTGGGAGGCAACCTGCTTAACTTTGTGCTGCTTAGAACAATCATTTCAAATAAATAGTAGAAATTTTAATTCCTTTTAATGTAGCTGTATAGTGTGGACATTAATAGTAAGTCAGTTGGTTGTTGCTATTTTTTTTAATATTAAAATTGATTAATTTATTGCAACCTAGTGCTTTGTCCTGCTGGTTCAGAGCTGTCAGACTCTGAAACTTCTGGTGACTTGTGTCCTTCTAACTCTTTAAATACAAGACTGCATGTAAAATGAAACGGGCTATGTAGCAAACTGCTTTGGTCATCAGTTTGAAAGCAAGTCTTTGTTGTGGATGCACCACTAATATGGGCTTTCATGGTTTGGATTTAAAGGATTAGAAGTCTTAATCTTTGCCCCTCCACAGAAAAGCTCTTTGTATACATCAGGTGATTTCCCCTGCCACAGGTATTTTTTAAATTAGTTGTATTAACTATTAAGAATCCCTATGAACCAACTGACCCCTTTTATGTAAAGCAGCTTTAGGGGCTAATTATGGTGCTAGATGCAAAATAAACAATTTAGATGTTTTGTAATTTTCTCCCCTGCTGGCCTGGCTATTCAACAAATAGGCAGAAACCAGTCTGAATGATATTTTAAAGGCATTAGCATTCCTGACTTTAGGGATCATATGCACACACAGAGAGAGAGAGAGCATTTTATAGTCTGTGCTGTGAGATGCCAGTATCAAAATCCTAACCTTGAGAAGGTTTACCTTTTGGGTTCCAGCAGATTCCATCTTTAAAATAACAGCCTCTGCAGGTTTTCTCAGAGTGCTGAGAAATTATGATGATGCTTTTCCAAGAAGCTGGTGGTAAGAAGGGGTTCAGCATATACATGCGTAACTGTCTTTTTGATAAATCTTTCTTCATTTCAGGCTTGCTTGGTGAGAGGTACATCCGGTCATACAATGATGTAGTAGTAGTAAATCTGGCAATGCGGGTGGTCACTAGGATTGCTAGTGGTAATCATTCTGTGATGACCATATTAACCATGTTAATCTGGTTTGCACATCTGAACTATTCTGTGATAACCATCACAGACTCTTTTATGAGTCTAATGAATCATAATTGCTTGTTCAAGATCAAAGACAAAGCTCTTAAGGAAGAGAATCCTCAGGAGAGAAAAAACATAGTGGAGGAAGTGCCATGGAAAAGAGTCACAGTTAGGAGCAAAAGAAGAAGACACCTTTCATCAATGCAAGCGCAAAACCACTTTCAGATTCTTGAAGAAGAGTCTGGTGGCAGACAGCATGAAGAGGACAACATACAGGAGACTCTGCAGGAGGACATGAGAAAGGCTAATCTCAGTCAGGTGGAATCACTGGACCCACACCCTACAAAAAGAAGAGGAGAAGATCCGTTGGAGACTCCCTACTGTGTGGGATTGAAACTGAAATAGGATGCGAAGATCCATGAAACTACCAGGAATGTTGTCTCCCTGGAGGACGGATTAAGGATGTGACAGAAGGATTGCCATCACTCAGATGCATATCCTTTTCTTCTCATCCATGTGGGAAGACATAACACAGCCAAGAGGAACTATGAAGAAATCACATAAGACTTTGAAGCTCCGGGATGGAAACTCACAGACTTTGAGACCCAAATAGTCTTCTTGTCTATCCTACTAGTACTCAGAATAAGAATAGAAAGGAAAATGAAAATACTCCATGTGAACGGCTGGCTATGAAGGTGGTACTGATGTAAGAGATATGGATTCTGGGACCATGGGTTATACATCCTGGAAGATGGACTCCCAGCAAGTGTTGGGTTAGGGTATGGCTTGGTAGGGATAACCAAAACTTGGTGGAATTACTCCCATGACTGGAATACAGCAACTGAAGGATATAAATTGTTCAAAAAGAAATAGAAACCGAACTGTAATTGTATCATATGTCAAAAATAAATACAGTGGTGCCTCGCAAGACGAACGCCTCGTATGTCGAAAAACCCGCAAGATGAATGGTTTTTGCGATTGCTGTAGTGCCTCGCAAGACAGCTTCTTCTATGGCCGTGCTTCGCAAGACAATTTTCCCCCTCGCAAGACCAATGCCTCACAAGATGAAAATAATTCATTCGTCTTGCGAGGTTCCCATAGGAATGCATTGCAATACATTCCTATGGGAAACTGCTTTTCACAAGAAAAAAATTTCGCAAGACAACGCTACTCACGGAACAAATTACTTTCATCTTGCAAGGCACCACTATACTCCTACACAGAAATACAGCAGGATGAGCTTGGTCGTTTCATTGAGAGCATCTGGATGAATATATCTCGGACGGGGGGAAAAAGAACATGGTAGCTGGAATGTACTGCTGGTTCTCCAGTGAAGGAGAAGATGCAGAAAAAACCCTTGAAAAACAAAATGCTAGAATTTCAAAGAGTCATAATATAGTAGCCATGGGAGATTTCAATTATCCTGATATTTGTTGGGAAGCAATTTCTGCCAAATACGGCCCTTGCAATCAATTTCTAGTTTGTGTTGCTGAATTTTTCTCCCTATAAGAAGTGGAGGAAGGAGTTAGAGAATTACCCATCTGTGACTTGATTCTAACCAATAGAGATGACTTGATGGAAGAAGTGGCAGTAAGGAGAACTCTGGCGGAAGTGGCTATTTTCTGTTTGAGGTCTTGATTTCAAGGGAAACAAAAGTAAGTGTAGTTGTGCATGTACATTGGATTTTAGGAAAGCCAATTTTAATAGACTCAGAACAATAATAAGTAAGGTCCAGTGATGGGAGATCCTAACAGAAAAAAGATGAGCGATAGCTTCTTGGAAAGCAAATTCTAAAGCCAGAACTACAAACAAGTTCAACAAGGGGGGGGGGAGGAGGAAGACAGCAAAAAAGACCAATGTGGCTTCACAAAAAGCCCAGAGAGGACCAAGAAAACAAGAAAAGGACAGATACAGGAAGTAGAAGGAAGGTTAGGCCAGAAAGAACAAAGTAGTAAAAACAAGTAGCAAACAATTGCAAGGATAGTGTTAGGAAGGTAAAAGCTGAGAATGAGCTGAGGTTAGCAAGAGATGCTAAAAGCAACAAAAAAAGCATCATTCAGGTAAGTGCATAGCAAAAGACAGAAAATAAATGATGGTTCAGCTACTCAGTGGTGATGGGGAAATTATGACAGACAACAAAGAAAAGGCAGAAATGTTCAATTCCTCCTTTAGCTTGGTCTTTTCTGTAGCACTCTAGGGAATGTGAAGTACAAGTGGAGGGCGCAGGATTGCACCATGAGATTGATTCACATGGCTCCTGTGCTGTAAAATGACTGCTTACACTACCCTTATTAGAGATTATTATTTAATGCCTATAATTCACTCAAAGACAATAAATGTTCAAAAGAGCTTGGAAAAATACCTCTTATCCACATTTCCAGCTAAAATGATCAGTAGCCATGCTAGTTGGAGAAGTCTGGTAATTCTATTCCAAAAAAATTAATTTTTCCAAGATCTGATTGAAGTCTTATTTATTTTGTCCTGTTGCATGCACTTGGGGAGCCAAATTTCAAATCAAGGTATCACTCATAATCACTGTTCTATTTCAAAACTGAAGATACTTGGTTGAATTTCAAGGGTGTCACAGTCACTGGGAAAAACTGAAAGAATGGTCTTCCCACAGGATAGCGTCCTGGCACCAATTACTTTTCAACACAAATGATCAACCAACATCTCTATACTCCAGAGTTTCATTGATGCATCTTATCTTTACAGTCCATGGGAAATCTTTGAGGCCACTGAGCACCAGCAAATCTCTGCATTAGAGGATCTTTTTTTTATATCTTAAAAACAGGCATCTGAAATCAAACCTTTTAAAAACACAGATCTGTGCTTTCCACTTAAAGAACACAGTAGCTAAGAGGAAGCTCCAAGTTAGCTAGGAAGGCAGAATTTTGGAACATTGCTCTACCCCAAAGTATTGGTTCTGGCAATGGAACTAATTACCTTGAGAGGTGATGCACACTCCAACACTGGAGGCATTCAAGAGAAATTTAGACAACCACCTGGCAGATCTCTTTTGATTTGTATTCCTGCATTCAGCAAGGGGTCGGACTCAATGGTCTTATAGGCCCCTTCCAGCTTCATGATTCTGTGATTTGGGCATCACTCTGGATCGAACCCTGACCTACAAAAACACACTCTAAAAATCCAAACAGAAAATTGCCACCAGAAATAAGATACTTAGGAAACTGGCTGGTTCAGACTGGGATGCGCACGCATGCGCGCGCGCGCACGCACGCACGCACGCACGCGCGCACACACACACACACACACACACACACACACACACACACACACACACACACACACAGAGAGAGAACAACAGCTTCGTCCCTGTATTACTCCACTGCAGAGTATACAGTATTAGATCAAAGTATGTTAAATCAGCGTAGTATGGATGTAGTTCTTAATGAATTGTGCAGAATTATTACTGGCTACTTGAAAACATATATTATTTGGCTGCCATTGTCCTTCCAGAAATATGCCAAAAAGTATTGGCAAAATAATAAATGAAAAGGTAAATACAGCAACAGCAAACCCATCCACTTCATTTACACCCAGGCCCGCGATGATGGCTAAAATCAAGGAAAAGTTTTCTGCATGCATCTCAAGCTCTAAGTATTAAACCAGAAGAGGCTAGGCTAAACCTATGGGGAACAAAAAGAGCACACTTGTCCAAATGGATGACTGTTGAAGAGTGTCTCCCACCAGGACAAGATTCTAGCTGGACCATCTGGAAATCACTTAATAGAAATGAAATAGGAAGATAAAAAAATTATAGAGTAAAATGGGGCTACTTGGATACAGGATAAATTTTCTGTGATTGTGGAGAAATTCAGTCAATGCAGCACTTATTTGCATGCAGTTTATGCCCCACTATATGTTCAAAAGAAGATGTAGCAAATGGCCAAGATAACACTATTCAAGTAGCCCACAACTGGTAAAAAAATTGTCTAGTTATCTTAACATTCTAATTTGTTTTTCCGTTTTATCTATATTTCATATACATCCATAATTTTAAATTATGCAATGCTCTGATATGAAGAAAGGGGAAAAAAGACTCTTAATCAGTAGGCAACCTTTACTAGAATATTTCCATTAAAATATCACCCTATCATCCCTCTCCAGGGAGTGTGAATGCAGTCAAATTGAACTTAATAATGAGGGTGGCTGTTCTTTGAAAGCGATTATCTGAGTTCCCTTGTAAATACGAATCTGATAATTGCAGATGAACTCAGATGTTTGTCTCAAGTGTGCGGCTTTGAAACTAACCAACGTCCACCTTAACTAGGCGTTCTGTTTTGCTGATATGAATTATTAATGTCCTGTCGACACCTTAATAACTTTTGCTGGGATTAAATAAACTGCTTTTGTTAACAGATACAGCTGCTTGTCTCCACTGCTCATCATAAACCTATCCAGGAGGTAGACAGAGATTATGCAGCACCTGTTGTGATACGCTTAATATGCATCCAGAATTAGAGTTTGAAAGTCATGTTGACTTTCCATGGGCCTTGGAATAGCGGAGTTGCATATAGGATAACAGGTCATGCACAGTAGTGGTAGTATTATTATTTACATTGATATTCTAGCTTCCCTCCAGTAAATCCAAGCCAGTATATATGGCTGTCATCTCCCTTGCTTTATCATTATAACACCCCTGCAAGGTAGGTTCATGAGACGGGTCCTCGGTCACCGAATAAACTTCCAAGACCAAAGTGCTAGTTTGGATCCAGGTCTGCAGATTTTTTGTGTAGCATTCTAAACCAAAACACCACTTACAGTTCTCAGATCACTAGTTCTTGGCAGGTCTCCTCCTGTTTCTCAAGAGTCTGTTTCTTCAGCATTGTGTGAGGGTTTGTTTGTTTCTTTCATTTTACTCCCTCTGCTTCAGTGTTTAAACATTTCACTCCTACATGGAACACGAAGGAGGCAGCTCAGAAACCACTTGATTTCCCTCAGTGTATAAACTCACTATCAGGCTTTTGTTGCGATATGTTCGTGTGTGTGTTTCCTTCCAGGTTTGGGGTGTGTGTGTGTGTGTGTGTGTGTGTGTGTGTGTGTGTGTGTGTGTGTGTGTGTGTGAGAGAGAGAGAGAGAGAGAGAGAGAGCAGGAGAGCTAAAGCATGCAACACCTCAACTGTGCCAAGGTTAGGACCAAATTATGTTTACTTCTGCCATGTGTGGGCCGATAGGCCACTAGCCAGAATCCACTTCCTGATCCTAGCTGCTCTCTGTGTTTGTTTGAAAAGAACAATATTGTTTGTTTCCTATAGTATGAACTTTGAAAGACCAGGAATAGCATTAAATTTGAGGGATAGAACCCTTTTGCAAATGGACAGCTTTGCTATAGAAGATCATACTCTTGACTTTAAGTGCTATAAGATCGAGAAGCAAATTGTCACTTGATTTCCTAGGAATGGCATCTGTTCTCATGAGTCTGGAAAAGGAAGTGTAGTTGGTTCGGAGAGGCATGGGTTCATGTTGTGTCACTATCTACGGTGCAAAGTGGTACAGCCAAGGAACAAGCTCCCCCCCCCCCCCCGTGGGAAGGAGGCCCACGTCTCAATGCTTATGAGAAGGAGGGAGTGGTGCCCTTGAGTCTTGAGTGAAAAGCCCTCCCAGTGATGCTGCCGCTGCCAACACTGTCCTCTAGTGACTTTAGCCACCCAAAGACACGTGGTAGACAAAATGTTTCTCTTTGAAACTTGTAATCAGAAGCAGCTGCTTAAGCATTTTTATTTATTAATTATTAATTTCAATGTTTTCCCCTCTTTCCTCTAAAGCAGTGGTCCCCAACCTTGGGCCTCCAGATGTTCTTGGACTTCATCTCCCAGAAATCTTGGCCAGCAGAGGTGATGGTGAAGGCTTCTCGGAATTGTAGTCCAAGAACACCTGGAGGCCCAAGGTTGGTGACCACTGCTCTAAAGGCCTCCTCCTCCATCTTTATTCTCATAATTTTATGAGGTGATTGAACCTGAGAGGTCAACCAATGAGTTGATTGGGTGTTTAAACCTATTTTTTTTGTCTTGAGGTTCAAACCTCCACTTCCTTCCTTAGCTGATCTGAGTATTTTTGATTCAGAGCTGGCTGGATAGCCCTAGTGAGTTGGGACACCTGGGCCAGGACTGGAATGTGATTCCCCATTGTGCATCCCAGGAGAAGAGCCAGACCGTTTGGTTTGAGGCAAGCTATGTGATCCCAGAGGACCCCCAGAAGAAGGAACTGGTAAACCACTTCTGAGTACTTGGTATCTCATAAACCACGAGAAGTGTTGGTCTATGTTGGAATCATCTTGACCCAATTTTAATTTTATTTTTCATCCTAGTCGGGTATTGTAATCACTGCACCCAACTGGTTTTCATGGTTGCATCAGAATAATTCTAGCTGCAAGAAGAGTATGAACTAAAATTCACTTCTGATATGCTTGACTATTTGTACCAACAAAGTGCTGTTGTACTTGCAAAATCTAGGGCTATTGTTTTTGGTAGGGCGGGTTCCTCATTTGCTTAAGGCCTGACTTCTTTCCGTGGTTTGGCCAGGATTGAATCCCACTGTACTTTATAAAGATTTCCAAGCCACTCATTCTTATATCGTGGGGAGAGATTGCACATGTTTTGTGGTATGGAATGAGCTCAGAATTTGGTTTCTCATGAACCTGAAGGTTTCTACTTTTATATAGCTATCATTCATGTGGGTGGGATGACATTCTGATGGATTGCACCCTGCAGCCATAAAATGTGCCATTGCACGAACTGTTGACATCCTCTTCACTACTGTTCTGACAACTACAAAACTATGGCCAATGGCATTCTTATCTCATAACCTCCTCCACAACCCTCTTCAGCTTGAAGAATTCCAGCGCAGATCTGTCTTGTTAGCAAAGGTCTTCCTCTCCCCGCTCACCCATCCTGATGCAGTGTCTGTTTTCAAGAGTATTTCATTACCTCTGGGAACTAGTGTACCAAATAACTACTGGTTGGGCTTTGAGCTAAGGCACTCCACAAAATTTCTTGCCCTCTCTATTTTGGACTTGGTTTCCTAGTCAAGTGAAATTGCTAATTGCAGGTTGTAGTTGTGCCAGGAAGTATGGGTAGCTGGGGTTTTCTGTGTGTTTGTGTGCAGGAAATTCAGTAGACCACCAGCTGAACTTTTTTTCTTTTGTCAGTGTTTTTAGTTGACTGATGAAGGCAAGTGCAGCAAACCCTCTAGGCAGACATGATATCCATTCCCTATATGTATTAATAGAAAGAAAGACTGGCTGTTTCTGACTTCCCGGCCCTTTCATGCCTGTGCAGCTTTATACAAAAGTGTCAGTAAAAGACAAAGAGAGGTGATACCACATGGAAAAGTATTAAATTTGAATGCTCAGTGTGTTCTGACTACTATACCTTCTTAAGAATGTTCCCAAAGAGCAGAGAGAGGAGATGGTGCTGGAAAAAGAAATAGAAGGTCAAGGTTGAAAGTATATTTCTCAAAGCAAAAAAAATATGGGCTACAAAACAACTGCCTTCAGTCAAAACATTGGCATATTGATGGCCCTTTCTTGTACCTTAACTTCTGCCCCACATAAACACTACTAACCCCAGTAGCTATCCCACTCCCTACATCATCATTAAGTTGTGTGGAATATTAAACAGGCTTTGACAAAATCGGCATGCACAAATAATGGATTTCCAGCACTATCCTGTTCATATACATTGTTGCAAGTTCAATCAATCTCTATGTGAGGCAAAGAAATTGTGTGGAAGCAACTTCTTTTTAGGGAATCAGAGGTTCTCTGCTTTTGCTTGGAATGGAAGTTAAGGTACAAAAGGGCACATCACTGTGGCCATGTCTTTGAGTGAGATCTGTGTCCTGTTTTCCCCTCCTCCCCTTTGTGAGGCTAAACAGTAACTTTTTGCTTTAAAGCCTCCACACACCCCTTTTGGGAATTTCCTGGCATTTTTCCGATGCAGTACTGCATAGATGTCATACAACTATTCAGCCATTACCATTCCACCTTCAAGTAAGGCCACCTGTGAGAAGGGAGGGATGATAGCTGCAGCAGTGACAGGCCACTATTTACCTGCCATGTGGCACCAAGAAATGAGAACAAAACACACTTTCTGTGTCCGGCTGATTGAATCATGCCAAGGCAGTGCCTCAACTGTGCCAGGCTGCAAACTTATTTTTAGGGAAAACAAGTTCCAAAATCAGATGCTACAGCAGAAAAGTCCTTATTCTGCGTTCCAGCCAGCCATATTTCCATAAGATACCAGTGCATGGAGCAGGGCCTCTGATGATGAACATAGCATGAGGGCAAGTTCACTTGAGTACAGTAATATGGTGTATGTTTGTGTGTACACGAAGGGGGGAATCAAATACAAAATGAATTTTGTTAAGCATTTTGAAAGCCCCTCATAGTTCTGGTCTAGCCTCTTCACTAATGGTTCATATCAAGGGCAATCTTGCAATGCTGGGAACTTATTTTTTTAAAGCATGAGGATTTAAAACATAGTTTTAACTGTGCTGGAAACAATAGTTCCAAACATTTCTGAAATACCCAGTTTAAGCCAAATCAAACAGGATTTGATTGTGTGTGTGTATGTGTGTGTGTGTGAAGGCAGGAAACCTGAAAACTGAAGATTGATGCCAGAAAATGACCTGTCCTAATGATCCTTATAAAAACCTTCTATCTTATACTGTATTAACATTTTAAAAGAATGGTACATATTATTTCTTCATTGTATTCATAATGCACCTGCATGTAATACATGCCATAAGCTCAATATTTTATTTTATTTTTTTAAAAAAAACCTTAGAAGGAAGAAAATGAGCTCCTATGTAGAGAAAAGGTTTTGCTAATTTTAGATTTCACATAAAATATGCGGATTTTGTTTTAACTCTTTATCTTAATTATATACCATGTAGTCTCCATCTCCCCACTGACTATGCTGTCTTGGGCATTTGGAGAGGAGTAGTTTAAAAAAAGTTCAATGACTTTTCCAAGCTCTAAATCTTTAGGATTACGGGTTAGTTTGGGATTAGAAGAAAGATATAGAAAAGGGATCATAGCTCCAGGGTGAGGCACATGGCTTGCCCATTGGATGTCCTCTAGTTTTACCACCCTTTATCGGCTTGAATGCCATCGAAGTGATCAACATGAATTTGACCCAACTCCAGGAGGCAGTGGAAGACAGGAGGGCCTGGCGTGCTCTGGTCCATGGGGTCACGACGAGTCGGACACGACTTAACGACTAAACAACAACAAAATCTGCTTGAAAGAAACTTGGTTAACAAGGCTGAAGGACCTCACCTTTTGATATGGGAGAGGCAGAGTAGATAGTGTTTGGCCCCAGTCATTCTTTCCCAAAGAGGGCCCCCCTCTAGTGTGTTGGACTACAGCTCGTCCCATCTTTGGCTGGCAGCATGGCTAATGGCCAGAAGGCAAGAAACCATTGTGGGAGTTGTACAGTGGTGCCTCACTAGACGATGATAATTCATTCCACTGAAATCGCTGTTTAGCGAAATCATTGTCTAGCAAAAGCATTTCCCCATTGGAATGCATTGAAACCTGTTTAATGTGTTCCAATGGGGAAGAATCGTCATTGTCTTGCGAAGATGGGCCATAGGAAAGCCGCTTTGCGAACTGCCTATCAGCTGTTTAAATTGCTGTCTTGCAAAGCTTAGGTCCTGAAAACACCCGTTTTGCGAGTGCGGAGGGAGCTGTCAAAATCGTTGTCTAGCGAAAATTGGTTTGCGAAGCAGGGACCAAACATTGTCCAGCAAAATTCTCCCATAGGAATCACTGTTTTGCGAATCACTATAGCAATCGCAAAAAGTCAATGTCTAGCAAAAAAACTGTCATGCGGGGTAACTGTCTAGTGAGGCACCACTGTAGTTCAAAAGATCTAGGAATTGGCAAGTTGGGGAAAGTTGGGTTATATCAGATGTAAAGAAATCTATGGCCCTCCAGATGCTGGCTGGACTGCAGGTCTCATCAGTCCTAGCAGACACAGCCAGCTGTGCTGGGATTTGTTGTCCAACAAGAAATGGAAAACCACCCATTCTCTATTGGTGGCCAAGATCATCCATAAGGCAGGGTGAGGAGATTTTGTATTGCTGACCTGTTCCTGTGGAGGTGAAGACGTTCGGCAGATAATTTGCAGCTGCCATAATCTGAAAGTGACATCACTAGGTGGAGAAGCATGTGAGAGTTTAAATAAATGAGGAATGCAGAACGGACCATTACAGAAACCAGGCAAAGAAGAGAATCAGGATTCCAGAGCAGGCCAGGATCTGAAACCACAGTTCAGTCCTGGAATCTTTTCACTCAACCATCGTTTAAGGAAACTACAGCTTCTTGGCAGTGGACATGACAACGAACTGGGCTCTATGTAAAAGCAGATGCTTCAGGTTTCTTCTTCAGGACTGCTAAATGGATAGAATGAAGACATACACAAGCCTTTCCTGAGCCTTCTGGGAGCCTGTTGACTAGAGGGGAACTATGGTCTCCTGCTAATGAACCAGGCCTGTCTGTAATATTTCACAGAAAAAAAGAGACAGGTGTTAACAGAACTTTTTCTTTTTGTTGGGCAGTGTGTCCTCAGTCCTGTTCATAGTGTGCAGAAAATGAACCTGGAAAATATTGTATCAATCCAGTCTTTTAGGCAGTCTTGCCTGTTGTTTTGTAGTAGTCTATTGAAGCAGTGGGAACCAATATGATGTAGTATGTAGAGTGTTGGACCCAGGAGACCACGGTTCGAATCCATGGAAACTGACTGGGGGTGGCAATAGTAAATAGCCCTTGAATGTCTCACATACCTCAAAAGCTTCGTAGGATCACCACACGTTGAAAGCAAGTTGATGACACATAGCAAATTCTAACTGTAAGATTGTTTATCTGTCAACTCGTGTCCGACTCTTCGTGACCCCATGGACCAGAGCATGCCAGGCCCTCCTGTCTTCCACTGCCCCCCGGAGTTGTGTCAAATTCATGTTGGTAGCTTCGATGACACTGTCCAACCATCTCATCCTCTTTCGTCCCCTTCTTCTCTTGCCTTCACACTTTCCCAACATCAGGGTCTTTTCCAGGGAGTCTTCTCTTCTCATGAGAAACTGTAAGATAGCATCCTTTAATTGTTCATTATTATATATATGCAGCACCACACTACCAATTAAAGCACTTGTTCGCTGTGTGTTTGGATGCTCATCTTTTGAAAATTCTGTGCTATGAAAAGGATTAGCTGTTCATGATGGATTTCAAGTGGTTTCCACCACCCACCTCCTGTTCAAAATGCTCAGGATGTTTGGGGATTTCTGGACAATGCAGGTTTGCTGGTTCTGGCTGTGGTGGCATTACCCCTGTGAGCCATGGAGGAAATCTTTCTCTACTGCCTACATGTGTGGAAGGTATGCATAAGAGCTCTCTGTGTATATGGATGCAGGCATGTAGAACACCTCCATGAAGCAGAAACCTCATTGGAACAGAGGCCCTCCTCATATGGAAAAGCTATGGTCAATATGTCAGAAGATTGCCATTCATCACACTTGAAAAATACAGTATGCGTACAGCAGTGGGACTGGCCTCATACCTGCCTCAACCACTCTTTCATTGCATTGGCTGTCAATGGCAGCTTTGCCCATTTTGCTGTGGAGGTGGAGCCAGAAGCAGAAAAGGCGTGTTCACTCTCACACAGGTACCAACCTGATACACACAGAGGAAGGCATGTAAGCAAGCTGTTACTCACACAAACACATAGAGGGCCTTTATGGTAAGGAGGCAGGCAAGACCTGGGTGACTGAACCCAAGATGTGAGCCTTCACCGACACTGTGGAAGAAAGCGTCATGAAAAGTACAGAATCTATGGCATATCTTTTTTTTTCCTTTTTGCTCATTGGGTGGCACTTTGTGAAATATGACTTTATTTTTTGGTGTTCTGAGGCCCCAGAATAGCTTTCTGCAACTTAAATTAAACTTAAATTAAACCTGACATGCTTACTTTTCTGTTACAGGGCTGTAAGAATCATGTTGGCCTATGTTTTGTTTCAGCATATGAATGCAGATGGCCTGGTCATTGTTGAGTTGTTTTATTCCAGAAGGGCATTAATTAAGCTTCCAGCTAGTGATGGTGCTTAAATGTTCTCTGCATGCCTGCTGGCAGATTAATTAAAATTTCCATAAAGAAAATCTCTGTCTTGCTCCGTGGCTTCCAGCTAGGCAGCCAAGATTACAGCTTCCGCTGTGCCCACGTCACATCGCTTGCAATCTCTATATTTAATTGATATACCACATTAAGTGACCTTTTCAGACTTTTCTGATGGAGGGCAAACCATTTTTGACGTGACTAGATTTGAAAATTCAGATAAAGCCTAAAAGGGGGCTTGTATTTATATTCAGACATGTTGCACCATTTTAACTGGATTAGGACATATGTGTGTGCACACGCATACACAGGCTGGTGAGTGAGTTAGCAAGAATGTAAGATTTCATGATAGATCAGGTGTGGTCTGACCTAGAAATCCGACATGCAGTGTTGCTGTTCTTGTGGTGCTTCATATTATATTTCTTTCATAGTGCATAATTGCTACATTAACAGTAAACCACTCATTACTCTTCCTGACTTACCAGTGAACGAGAATCTTCTTGTGTGTTTTGAAACTTTTGATGGTATCTGTTTTGAAACCGTTCTCCTTTGCTTGCCTCAACCAAATTGGTTTAAGCTGATTAAGGCACCTTAAACCTGAAAGAAAAGTTGCGCTTAATTCGTTGGGAGTATTTAGCTTCCAGCATGTGGCTGAAACTTGAAGAACCTTTGCCATAATGTGGAATATCTGTGCTGCCTCTAAGTTTCATTGATTAGATTGTCATGCTTGTTCTGTGTTTTCAAGAATTTATTGGGAATGTATTTCAAGTGGGTAGTAATCTAAAAGGAATCTGAGACAGAGATGAAGAGTAAGATAATAGAGAGCCCCAGAATTTCTTACCAAGTTGCTAAACATTATTTATTTGGAGAAAAATAGATCTGGAAGGTCAACAAGTATAAGGCATGGTGGGCGTTCTCCTAGGAGAAGACATCCCATAGTGGAAACTGCTGATCCACCTAGTAGTGAAGTAGTAAGTGGCCCTACCTCTTTTGTGGATAGTCCTTGGAGCAGCACCTAACATTATAGTATTAAATACATGCTGAAGGTGGAATGGTGTTCTCTTAGGAAACATCTTGGTCCAAAGCTGGTTTTTCATGTTGCTGAGGAATACTAGTGTAGCATTCCAGCCTACTATTTCAATGGGGTTGAACTTGGGCCCAATATTGTAGTGGAATGTGCTTCTCATCACAAAGCAAATGAGTTGTTGTTGTTTAGTCATTAAGTTGTGTCCAATTCTTCATGACCCCATGGACCAGAGCACGCCAGGCCCTCCTGTCTTCCACTGCCTCCCGGCAGTGAGTACTCAAGCAAATGAGTACTCAAACCAATGTACCACTGAATCAAGTGTCAGGAATGAGACTGTAACTCGTTTGCTTTTCTCATCCTTGAATGGGAGGATAAGGAATTGTAATATTCCTCCCATTTGCATGGATGGTGGGTAATGTGCTGGAGCTCTGAAGTTATCAGATCTGCAAGAATGATGTTTTGTGAAAAATTATCCATTTTACACAAAATTGCCCTGTTGCATGATGTGTTTCATACTAAGATGACTCTTGCTATATTTAAGGATTTGCAGCATAGGATGGATTGTTTGTATCTTAGCAATCAACCAGCCTTCTTTGCTAGTGCATGCACACACACCCTCTCTCTCTCCTCTTATGTGCATGCTTATGCACATGCTTCACCTTTCAAACGGAAAAAAATTTTAGAGACATTTTACACAAATTTCAGTGATCTGGTGTGGAGGGAAAAACTCTGTCTTACTCTTGGCTGAAAGGGAAGGGACTTCAAAATTCCTTATCATGTCAAGGTAGCCTAAATATATGAGAATGAGAAATTGATCGACAATCCGACTCTAGTTAGGAACCTAGAACTGGAATCTTCAGCGTTGGCCTATGTGGCATAAGCCACTGGAATGCCCTTTGGACCACCATCTTGGGCATTGTTGAACTGGTCAATTTGTCTTGTCTTCTCAGCTATGCCAGAAAGGCTATTCAAGGCTTTCCATTTGAGTTGCCAAGCAGGGGGTACTATATGCACACACACATGCATACACATATATTAAACATATACCACAACCAACTAGTGGCAAGCCAGTGCTCTAGCCAGCTACACAAAATTAAAGACAGACATAAAAACAAAATTGAAACAACAATAATGAGAAAAATATATACAACTCAACATTATCAGTGTTCCTGGTCTCACTCATGCAACTGCTTACTACTATTTATTTTTCTGTCTTTTTCTTTCTGTGTTTTAGAAAAAAAATAGAACAGCATAGGCTGCTCTCGGGTGCAGTGATTATGGCTGCTTCTAGGCAGTATTACTGTGCCTTGTCAATATAATTAGACCTTCAAGGCTGTTAAAATTTGCCTTTTAGAAGGTTGCCATTTCATAGCTGTAAAAAAAAAATCGTGATTTGTAAACACTGTTATACAATTATATTCTGTTGTATAGAACAAAGTTGTTTTTTAATTTCTCTTTTGTTACACTTTGTAATGAGCCAGTCTTAAGTAATAAAATTCTGTTGACCTGCTTCTATCCACACTTCATCTTTGCTCCGTTTGTCAAGTCAGGACTTCTACCCCCCTGTCCCTGGTACCTCACTTATTTATTGGATCCCATTTCTATCTCCCCTTTTCTTTGCATTTTTCCAACCCTCATCTGAGTTAGGGTTGTATGTGGCAGCAACTGGTCTTTCGTGATTATTTGTGACCAAGAGGCAATTTGGCTCCAGCATTATGTGCTGCAATATAGTACTCCGGCCCAGAGACAGGAAAGTTTATAAAAAGAAGTTACGGTAACAGGTTAATTAAATGTGAGCTCAAGATCTGTCATGTAAGGACTTACTGGCGGTTGACTGTTAGCCCTTTCCAACTAAGTCTTTCATCTCTACTCTAGTTGCCCTCCTTTTAGAACATCAGACAAAGCCTTTTGCTCTGCGTAAGATAGGGTTTTGCACGAATCCCATCAAACTCTGAAATTAATGAAGAGAACCAAAGTAAATATGTATTTTAAAGTGTTTTGTGTTATGGGACACCAGCTCTTTTTCATAAGCAACCTCTCCCTCTCTCCCCCATTTTCTCATTCTCCCCCCCCCCACCCCACTTCTCAAATTACAGCAAAGATAAGGCTGGAACTGATTTGCAGGGTGACCCAGTGCAGCTTTCATTAAAAGCTTCTGGTTGCTGAAAAAAGAAAACTGCAAGCAAGAGACAATTTTGAAGCTATAGCATGCAGTGTTTTTGAAGATCTTGTTTATTTACTGACACAATTCCCCCTCCCCCGTTAATGTTCTAGTTTTTGAACTTGCAGGAGGTAGCTTTCACCTCGGTGTCCTTTGGCTGAGCCGGGAAGGCAGAAGAAGGTACCGGTAGTTTGGTTTCTAAATGGCTAAGCAACATATGCCTCCTTTAATTAGGCGGCACATTGCTCTTTCAAAAAAGGGGGCAGTAGGACTTCATAAAAATTAATGATGTATGGCTATGTTTCTTGCCCATTGTAGGGTTATGTTTAGGGCGCTTTAAAAGGAGTCTTGCCTTTCGGCAAGGTAACAGAAAAACACCCTGGTGTATTTCGGCAACCCTTTGCATTCTCTTTTTAATTAGTGATTGTTTGGAAAACAGTCATAACGCTTCCCTGTTCCCTAATTGTGAAGACAGTGGAATCAGAATAGTAGGGTCAGCTTACACGATTAAATGTGTGTGTGTGTGTGTGTGTGTGTGTGTGTGTGTGTGTGTGTGTGTGTGTGTGTGTGTGTGTGTGTGTGTGTGTGTGTGTGTGTGTGTGTGTGTGTGTGAGAGAGAGAGAGAGAGAGAGAGAGAGAGAGAGAGAGAGAAAGTTGAAAGCAGACTTATATTGCAGAGATCTGTACTGTATGCATACATACCTGCTAGGAAGCTAGAACTGGTTACAGCTCCTTGTTGAATGTAATGTGTGAATGTGAATGTGTGAGTGTAATGTGAGAAGAGGTTGCTGAAGCATTGAAGAGAGGGTAGAAGTGGACCAGGCACTGAAGTCTTAGCTTCTCTGTGATAGTTCAGAATAATATAGACAACACAGCTGGAGGAGTCGTAAGGTGGGAGATTGTAGGAAACTGTCATATAGGAGAACATTCTGTTTGTCTGTTTAGTCTTGTTGGCTATTCTGACTGTCATTGGTGTCCTTCCCATCAGCTGCTCTCTGAGCCTTTCAACTGAAGATGCCAGAGGCAGAGAAACTAGGATCTTTGGCACGCAAAGCAGCTGTGCAATTCCCCCTGCCACCCAACGTCTGTCACACAAAGTATCTGTAAATCAAGATCTTGCTTGAGTGGCTAGTCATATGCTACATGTGAATTCTTGGCTTGGTTCAAGAACAACTTTCCCAAATCCTTATTCATAATGTCTGTTTTGTGATATTCCAGGAAAGCCTCTCCAAGAATAAAAGTAAAATTATCTTGTGAGCGTGTTCAATGTGCTCAGTAAGAAAGGGAGGCAGGAAGTTAAGAAAGCTAATGGTGAGCGCTGTAACTCAAGCTATTGCTACCGCTAAATACTGTGGTTTGCTTATATATTTATTCAGTATGTTTGTGTATATGCTACCTTTCTTCCAGAAACCAAGGCAGCTTACAACATACTTTTAAAAAATAGAATTAAAATGTTGTTGTTGTTGTTGTTGTTTAGTCGTTTAGTCGTGTCTGACTCTTCGTGACCCCATGGACCAGAGCACGCCAGGCCCTCCTGTCTTCCACTGCCTCCCGGAGTTTGGTCAAATTCATGTTGGTAGCTTCAATGACACTGTCCAACCATCTCATCCTTTGTCGTCCCCTTCTCCTCTTGCCTTCACACTTTCCCAACATCAGTGTCTTTTCCAGGGAGTCTTCTCCTCCTCATGAGATGGCCAAAGTATTGGAGCCTCAGCTTCAGGATCTGTCCTTCCAGTGAGCACTTGGGGTTGATTTCCTTTAGAATGGATAGGTTTGTTCTCCTTGCAGTCAAGAGACTCCTCCAAATGTTGTAAATGGCAGATATTAAAATAGAATTGTTCATTGCATTATTAAAATACAATTAAAATTAAAACCGCTTGAAAATCTCTTAATTAAAGTACTATTAATAAAAATAACCATGTGTCATCAAGTAAATTCTGACTTAAGGTGACCCTTTAGAGAGTTTTTTTAGGTAGACAGTAAATAGCTTACCGGAAAAAAAGAGAGAAAACCAGCGCATTAGCTAAAACTCTATGGTTTGATGATTATTCATTGCCAAAAAGCCTGCTGAATAAAAAGCTTTTGAGCAAGGGGGAGAGTAAACCTGTTCTCTCTTGGCAAAGAGCTCTAGTGCCTGGGAACAGCCACATAAGACATTCTCTTGGGTCTCTATCAAATAAGCCTCTGAAAGTGATGGTACAGTGAGAAGAGCCTCTCTAGCAGATCTCAAATCTGAGTAGGTTTGTATGGCAGGACACAGTTATGCAGCATCTGATTTTTTGGCTCGAAAATCAACTCATCAGAGAGCTGGCTGTGAATGTTTGAATCATGGGTTCAAGTTCTGCTTTTGCCACGGACTTTGTGGTATGACCTTGGCCTACGTCATTGTTCCATTTAACTTTTTCTCTAATGAGAACTACCTCACAAAACAACGTCTATAAATGCTTAAATAGTAGTGATTGTGGGTGGGTGCGTGAGGAGGTAGACCAAGTGGAAAAAAAATTCCAAAATGTTATGTTTGTCCGAAATGATCTCTCTTGGCAGTAACACTTGTGTTGTTATAGAAAGCTTGAATGGAACCACATGGGCACAAACATCTTCCTTTTGTGATGTGGTCTGGTGTGCCTTCTTTTCCAAATTATAGCTTTTAATATCTAATTACAAGCTTAAGGCAGAGCTGGAGTTAAACTGATTACTGCTTTGAGATTTTGGATTTCACATTTCCCAGACTACACCCTGTGAAGAAACGTAAGAGGCATTGATCTCCTGGCATACAGTAATGCCTGCAGGACGTACATAGTCACTTAAACTGAATGCTGGTTGATGGGCTTATCCAGTTCCCTGAGACCAATGTAATGAAGGGCTGCTTTGAAGAAGACTGTTCCAGGATCCCTTTGTCTTGAGTGTGTGGTTCTGATTCCAAATACTCTCTTTTCTGCCTGTCTCTCTCACCTTGAAGCCAAGCCTTTGGGCTTCGATCCACCTTGTCTCTGTTTTAGGAGAAAAGAGACTGAATCCAGTCGCTGGTCTCAATTGAATTAGGCCCATTGAATCAATTGCTGAATGTCAAGTCAGCATGTTTGTGAATCCCCTTAGCTTTTAAATATTGTCTTTTAAATGGTGGAAGCAGCCTTGGGTCCTTTTTAAGGAGAAAGATGGGATAAAAACATTTAAAACAAACAAACAAACACCAGCTCACCAGCTGTTCTCTAATTGGGAGTACTAGTTGGCTTTGGGTTGAGATCTGTGGTTTTATGCTTCTGCTGCTATTAGTTAGTTAAACAATAGGTGCAGCGATGTCATCTTATCAAGAATGAGGATTCCTCTCTTTGAACTGTATCTCTCATTATCCTTGATTGCTTCCCCTCGGGCATTGACAGGAGTTGAAGGCCACCTGAAAGAAAACAGGTTTCCCACCCTTGCACTCCGTAATGAAGCCGAAATCTATGGTAGCTCATGGTCATGGATCCGGGGGCTCCCCAGAGGCTCCTGGAAGCCACCATGCAAGCTTTGAAAGCAAAACATTCTTCCTTGCTGTTTAATCCCTGGTCACTGACATTCAAAAAGTATTATTTTAGCTGTCATTCATTCATATGGACTAGCTTTCATTTCAAAGGAACCTTTTTATTAATGTCATTGTTTTTACACTATTATATGTTACAAAATTTGGCACTATGGTAGATGGCATTCTTGTTACTGTTTTATCAATGTTCTCATGTAACGTGGCTTTGTTGTAAGTGGCTTTAGGTTGTGTTTCTTCATCTTTTTTTAATGGCAAGAGGTATAAAAATACTTTTTAATGAATCAGTTTTTAAAACCATGCAAACGATGGGCACCCCACCTCCGTCCGGTGACATATTCCATATGTCACTTAAGCTCAGTCATCAAAAGTGCACGTGGGCAGCTGAGGCTTAGTACCACAGGCCATGATTCTAAATAAATAAATCAGAACATTTCTGTCTTCAGTGGGACAAACCTGCATGCTGGCCATTCTCTGCTCCTGGTTGATCTTTCTTGCCATGTAAGAGGAACCACAAGCCATGTGTTCATGGTCTGTGTAGCTGTTACCTTGCTGTGCCGTAGCATGACATGGCAGCATCTGGCACTCTGGCTTGTTTCTACTCCCCCATAGCAAGTTAGATAAATAACCTATACAGTAGTTTGTTCTAACATTTTCTGTTTGGTCAGGTAAGGGACAAGACAGAGCACCAGGTTTGGATATTATGACAACTATGGATAAAAAGTCTGTGGGTTGTTAGCCATTCCCCCTGAAATGGGTCTGATCTGGCATATATAACAAGAGCCTGTTCATCACTCATAAGGTCAATTTCCCATGGAACCCTAGCTCATTGTGATGCCCAAACTAGGCCGTGAGACTTCTTGGATCCGGCAGTGAAACTGCTTGAGCTGGCAAAATGTCTTCTAGCCCAGAGAGTTTTAGGGGTCTAGAACAGGTCAAAGCTCTCAAACTTTTGTATGCATAAATCATGAAAACAGTGGAAACTGACTTATTTGCTGACTGACTGCAGGGAGACCTTTTACTGCCCCTGGCTCACATGGGGACTTCGATAACTGACAACTCACATCTGTATAACTTAGGTTGAAACAATTGGCTCTACAGATGAACTTCGATGCCATAGTATTTCCTCTGTGCATCTCCTTGGGCTTAAAGTTGGCCAGGCACATAGCCTGTGTCTCATGCAGGTTTCACAAGACCTGGATCTTAAACCCTCCCAGACACTGAGGTGTCTCTTAAAATATAGTGGACAGCTTACTGCGGCCTCTCATCAGCTTTATATGATCCCATCATTTTGGAATCTTGCCTGGATCTCTTCCTGGTGGAGTTCTGAATGTTGATCTTGATATGTAAACATCTGTAGTCAACAGGGGCAGCCTTGTCAGTCAAAGAGAATATGTCTCTCCTTCTGACAGTGTAGGTCATGAGGCTACATTGGGCTTTAAACCTTACCCTTCCTCCCTTGACTTTAGGTATGCAAGAAGGATTTGCTCTTCTAAATCCGCTGCAGAAAGAGCTTCAGGATTTATTTATTTATTTTGCTCAAAAAGAGGATGCAGTATGAGAATAAAAAGCATTGGGTGGTCAGCACCTTTTGTAAAACATCTGTGTTTTGATTCCCCTCACCCCCAGGCTTTTGCAACTCATGATTGGATAAGGAGAATGCCACTCATCAGCCCTATGATGGCCTACTGTGCACCCCCCCCAAAACCTAGAGTTCTCCTCCTCCATACATTGATCCATAGTAAGAAATGTTGTTTCATTCACATTAACAAGATTTATTGAACAGGAATTTACCTCAGAAACAGGAATGACATAAAACAGTTCTGAAGACCCTTTTAAATAATTGCCTAGCAGATCTCACTCTTTTCATTTTGATTAATGATTGCATCCCCCCTCTCCCCTTGTGTTTTTACTGCTGGGGTGTTGGTCCCCAACCAGCTTGATAACTTGGTCTGATATATCCCAGGCAGGGGTGGCCACAACAACAAGGGTGGCTTAGGTGACCGCACTGTGGATGAGATAGTGAGTCCTCCTTTCTCCCCCTTTTTATTTCTGAGGACTGAGGGGTTTGACAGACCTTCTCCTGGGTGTTGTTAAGCCAAGGTCTGTTTGTGGTAAGGGAGCCTCTTTTTTCTCCCCATTCTTGACTTTCCTATCGTCTTTCCCTTCTCTCCGTTTCTCCCTGAAAGGAAGGTTATCAAGGAGGTTTAGAGTTATGGAGGTGTTCTGCTTCTTCAGCTTTGGGGACGCCAAGTGAGACAATTTCGCCAATCCAGAAATCCTCCTCTAATGCTTGTTCCCACTCTTTCTGGGGCTCTCCTGCTTTGGAGTGCTCTACTTCCACCAAGTTCTTCCACTGTCTTGCCCCATCTGTCTTCTTCTTCCTTTAGCTCATATTGTCCTAAGATCCTGGGATCACCTCTGGGGCTTCTTTCTCCTCCCCGACTAGCTGTTCTCTCTCTCTTCTTCACATCCCCTCTCTTTTCGTGTTTGACTCCTCTTTTATAGTTTATTCCTCATCAGTATCCCTTTTCGCCTCCAGGGGTCATACCTCTTCTCCTGGGTTTTAGGACTGCCCTTGATAATTGTAGCTTAGGACCATTTCCCCGAGGTCAACTGAACATTTGAATGTTTGAAATTCAACAGGGCCTGGGAGAGGGAGATGCAAGACAGGGGCTTGGGGGGGGGGGTCACTGCCACTCCCCTCACACCTGCTGACGTCCAGTTAGCCTTCAGGCCCAGTTTAAAGACACTGGAACTTCCTGCCTCCACTATTTCCAACCTGGCTGGTTGAGGCTGAATTTCTTAAATCCCTTAGCTCGTTTTGTTAGTTCTGCTGATAATGAATTATGACATGCTATTTCTTTTGTTATATTTGGTTTGTTAGTTTTCCCCCTTTGTATCTTTGTTTGTTTTCATACATATGTACATACATAATACCGGCCGAAATCCTCTTGCACAACTTAATGCCACGCAAGTAAGATGATGTCGTCATTCAACAGTGAGAATATTTCATTTAAATTAATTGAAAGCACCCTCCTCGGGTGTTAAGATCACCAGGAGAAGCTTTTCTCATACTCCCCCCCACCTTCACAGGTGCATCTGATGGGGACACAGGACAGGGCCTTCTCTGTTGCTGCTCCCAGACTTTGGAACTGGCCCCATCTTTGCTGTCCTTCTGCAAGCAGGCAAAGACCTTTCTCTTCAGGCAGGCCTCAATAAATAGCTACTTGTGTGTGATTTTAGATTGTTATGCATTACTGCTTTGACTGGATTTTCAGTACCACTTGTGTTTTCCATTTCTTAGAGTAGTATTTTTTTAAAAAAATTGTATGCTTATTGTTCTTAGCTTTAATACAGTATTGCCTTTTTAATGATGTAAGATGCCTCTTTACACTCATTCTTAGATTTAAATATTGTCTTTTAATTATGTTAACCACCATTGTATACTCATTGTTTGCAACTTTAAATATTGTCTTTCAATGTTGCAAGCCACCTTGGGTCCTTTTCAGTCAAAACGGTGGGGATAAATAAGTAAGTAAGTAAGTAAGTAAGTAAGTAAGTAAGTAAGTAAGTAAGTAAGTAAGTAAGTAAGTAAGTAAATAAATAAATAAATAAATAAATAAATAAATAAATAAATAAATAATAGTAGCCTGAAAAGGGAGGATTGGAAACTTTCAATTAATTTAAATATTCCAATCACCGGATGGTGACATTATTCAGTTAATGTGGCATAAGCTACCCCAAAGAGAATTCCAGCCACTGAGTTTATTTAATCCACAAATCATGTTGTGTTTACAAAGAACAGAGAAACTACACAAAGGAGTGGCATAATACTGTTCTAATCAAGAGAACAATAAAACACCATAGTAAAAATTCGTCATTACAACGATAAAAAAGAATTGTATTAATACTTTGTATTTGGCCTGGTTTAAATTACAGTACTCATTTTCAGAACATTTCAACCCAGTGGGCAATTTTGATCTTACATCCTTCTCCACATAATAGCCAGAATTATGCACAGCGTAAACCCAAAATTGTGTAACTGGTGTGTGAGATTGTTCTGTCTTCTGTTGTGCACTTGGATGTATGCATGTATGCATTTGGCCAGCTAGAAAAGTGTGAGAACTACTTACACATGGTGTTTTGCAAAAGGAGGTTGGCCATTGTAACCTCATTATGATCTGGAAGGGGCATCAAAATCTGGCAGATCTGACCCTAGGACAGAATTAAGGCAACAGGAGGTTTTTCATATTGTGATACAACTTCTTTCTGCGGTAACCTTTTGTTTGTTGAACTTCGAAAATAGTTTCATAAATTTTAATTATAACTGGGAATTTGTAAACTGCTGGGTTTGGCATGCCTGCCTGGCTCTGTGAAATTTGAAGTGTGGGCAGTCTTTGACTTTGTAGATCAGACATTCTATCACTGCCTGCAGTTTGTCTTTAAGGATGCTTGTTTCTCAGTAACAAGAAGCGTTTGTGCCATCACCTATCCTGCAGAGTATGGGAAGGTTATTGTTTTGGACTATAATTCCCCAGATGACTATGTTAAAAAAATAACCTGTTCCAGTTTCTACTATACTGTTGTTTGTAAATGGGTATTAGAAGTAAAAGCAAAACCCTCTGTGCAAAATCCTGTTACCCTACAAAGGCATGTAAGGGCAGTCATACTAGTGCATCTAGCTGTTCATCAGAATGTCAGTTGGGTTTCCCCTCATCCATTGGTAAGGAAATTGACGGCTCACCCAGCTGTGTAAAAGACAGCAAGCAAAAGGGGGAAACTCTTTGCACAATTGCCCTTATGCACACAGTTTTCCCTAATAAGATTTTGCCTATAAGCTTGTCTCTTTGCATATGGTATACAGTAGTTCTAAGGTACAACCCTGAACTGCAGAGGACATATAAGACAATGGGCATAACTTTCTGAATGTTTCCACTGCCACTGAGCAATGTCAGTTAAATTGATTCTTGGCTTCAGCCGGCTAATTCACTTTCCTGTTTGTTTCTGCATTAAGTATGATTTCACCTGTGCCATTGCAAGGTTTTTTTTTGGGGGGGGGCTGCCTGCACAGTCTTTAGACACAGAATGGAGGCTTTCTCACAGAGAGTGAGTGTTGATGGGACTGGTTTACTGTTCAGTAGAAAGTCCATGAAAGTTAGACAGAAGGAGCCTTATACACAGAGGTTATTCCTAATGAATAAAGCTTTCCAAGATGAACATAGGGGTGGGCAATTTGGAAACTGCAGTTGCTGGAGACATAGGAGCAGCCAAGTCTGAACAGAAGTTGGTTGTCTTTTCTGGAACACTTTTCAGTCCTGTATACATGTATGCTTTCCCCCCAAATTAAAATTGCTTATAGTGTTTATGGCTTTCCTCTCACTCTGTTCTGTCCATGCCTTCAGAAATGATGGCTGTCATCTATGAAAGGAGAAAATAACATGACTGTTTTTCTTTCTTTTTTATGGCTCATTGTCCTAAACTTTGTTGGTTATTCCATTTTTTGAAAGAGTATTGTTCCTTAGGTAGACTATGTGGTTAGAGGTACAGTCCTCTGGCCAGAGGGGTAGCAGTCCTTTCCTCTTGCAGAGAGAGAGTTGGGAAGAGGCAGAATTAGGGTGGCCAATATTCTCTTTTAGGGAGGAGAATCCTCTATTTGGAAGGCTGCTAGAAGACTATCCTTCATGACAATCCATCATCCTCAACTGGAAAGAATATTTAGTCCAAGTCTGATTTAGAGATAAAGAATCACAAGGGAGGAAATCAGGGACATTGAAATTCTCCATCCATAGTGACACCTGGATAGCAGATTCAGCAGACAAACCAATTACCTGTTCATAGTATTTTCCATTCAGGCAAGATTCTGTCTAAATTAGAACATTAATTTCTGATTTTGCATTTATACATTTATATCAGCATATGTAGTAGTTTGTGCTAAGCATAGGCTGAAATCCTGTTGCTTTGTTACTCATGCAGAAGGTGAATGATGTAATCTGCATTGTCTTCCAGCTGGGAATTAATATTCTCAAGAGCATGGCAAGCTGGAGAGTCTGCCTACCCCCTCCAAAACATCTCAACGGCAATTTATTAATTGCTAGTTAGAAGCAAATGAAACTTGTATGCTGTTTGCATGCATAAGAAAGCAACAGGATTTCAACCATTTTTGCTTTTACTGTATTTTATTTTAGGTGGTTCATGTCCTTCTTTTTGATATTATTTAAGAATCCACCCTAGACTAAATTCCAGGTCCCATGCTTTCTCCAGTCCTCCTCGGTACAGATCTTAGTCTCATTTTTACAGAGACGGTCACACGGAATAGTACTCCACTACTATACTGACTCCACGGAAATATAATATTGTATAGATGCAGTTTATTGTGTGTGTGGTTCATGTGTCTGGAGCTCTTTGTATTCCATAGTTTAGGTCTGTAGAAGCCAAGAGGTCCTTGAAATTATGCTCAAAATATCATCAGGGGTTCCTAACTTACATGTGTGTGTTTAAGTTTCTGAATCTTGTTTGCTTTCATTTCAAAAGATTTGTGTGACTAAATGGCAACTGTAAAAGCTGTTCCATGATTTTTATGAAGTATACACAAAATATACCCAGTTGGGTTTGCTGTGCCTGTATATCCTGCATATACATTTACTTTTAATCCCTCTGTTTGCATACCATGAGGATACACAAGAACATGTTGTAGTGACAAGGATGCTGGAGTAGATAAGGAGAGGGTCGGGCTTGGATCCCAGCTTTGCCAGGGAACTCATTAAATGACCTTGGCCAGTCATCACCTCTCAGTCTGTAATCTACCTCCTGTGAGTAGTTGTGAAGGGAAAAAGGGGAGCAGAAAAAATTGTATTTTACACATTGAGTTCCTTAATACAGAGATAGATGTGTAGAGATGATGGTGCAATAGCCACATGTAGAGGTTTTCGACATGGAAATGCATAGCGCATACATATATAAGTCTCCTAGAGTGGTCGAGTAGACCAGATAGGCGGGGTATAAATCAATCAATCAATCAATCAAACAAACAAACAAACAAACAAACAAACAAACAAAATATATGTATAGTCATCTCTTTTGAAATTCAGTCTTTTCACATTTCACTTTAAAATCAAATTGGAGGGACTTAACAAGATCGATTCTACAGTAAGTGCATATAATACTACAGCCTTAATATGTAACATTATTTTCCTCTTCTTATTTGCAAGCAGTACTAATGAGATTGTCGGACAAAAACCAGTGAAGACCAGGAAGGAGTGGGATTGCCTAAATCTTACTCCCCTTCTTTCTACATGTGATCTAAACATAAAGCACTTAAGATCCCTGGTTATTAAAGTCAGTAATATATTTGAGTATGAATCCTCAGAGGACATTTGCAAACATTGTTGGTTGCATTGCCCTTTGACAAATTTTCTGGAGTTACTGACCCAACAACTGTTGCACAAATTAGATAAGTTGCACAAAACTACAACAGATGCTGCCTTATTCCATGTTAAAATCAGAAGTGCCATGTGGATTTGCATATCTTTAAGTAACCAGCCTTGTAGTTTGTAGAGAATACAAGATTTTCTAAGCAAAATACCAATACCAAAGTCTCTTTTACAAAATTTTCATAAAAAGTATCAAAATGCAAGAAAATCTCAAAAATCTTCATTTTTTTCTGCCACTGGGGAAAATTGTTGGAATGTGTGAAGATTTACATCCCTACTTGAAATAGCCTTTATCAACAAGAATGGGAGATTTAACAAACACCTGATATTAAAATTTTGCTTTTTGGAGTTAAATCTTACATACGGAAGGAAAAAGCCTTCCAGACTTGCTAAAAATCTTTGCCTCTGCTTTCTCCCCAGCAAGTACATCTGAGACAGTGGAACCAATCCGTTCCACTCTATCCCCTGTCCAGATATATGAGGTGACTAAGGGAATTATGTCATTCCAATATTGAGGTTTCCTGTTTCCTATTTTGCTTTTCACTATTGCCTGGACTTGCACATTTCCTACCCCCATTTCCCTGGCAAGCAACACCTTCCTGTTTTCTCACCTAGATATTAGGGTTCTGTCTACCTTCCCTGAGGGTTTCCCTCCCACTCTTAAAAACTTGCTTTTTAAAAACAGTTTCTCCCAGCAACTATCCATGCTGGTTTGAAGTGGTCATCTGTTTATCAGCAGCATTCTGTCTATGAAGGAAGGCCCTTATCTTTCTTAAAAGCATTTTTTCCCTTTGTATGCTTGGTCTTTCCACTTATTTTTCAAAGTTTTGCTTGTGAGGATATTTCAGTCTTTCCCCTGGGGGGAAAATGTGATAGACTGTAAGTATTACTTTTCTGTGAACCTTGGTGAACCTATTAGTTATCATCTGAAGCTGCTGAGGTGTTGTTTAAAAATCTCTCAAAGCCTCAAGCAGAGGTTGATGGGCTCAAATTGCTGTTGAGAAAATATTTATTTGACCAGTGTGCTTCACTTTAAAAAAAAACACCAAACTCCCAAGGGCATAAATGGTAAGGCCTTTATCCTTTGAGCAGATTTCTCTTGTGTTCCCTAGGAAACGGACCCTCAAACCAGGTTCCTGTTTCTGCAACCTCTGTCCTGCCTCTTCTCCAGAGAAAATTCTGGCCTCTCCTAGAATATAAGCACCGACTAAAATATGAACAAACCCGATTAAAGATCTATATTTATGTGTACATACACATGTACGTACATGCAGTTACTCTATAATCAACCAAATCAGACACTTGTAAATAGAGTCCACTGTACATAGTTGTATAAACAGCCAGTGTGGCAGCCATTCTCTTCTTGAGCAGAGGTTGTAAAAGAGGTACAGTAATTTAAATTACTTTGCGAAATGTAATCGTCGACTCCCCAGATTTGCTGCACAGGTTGGTAAAAGCTATGGGATGAATTTGCTTTTGAGTAAAAACATGGCATCATCAGGGTGTCTCATGTGGGGCCAGAGAAGGTGTGCTGCTAGCTGTGTCAACCCCCCCCCCCAAAAAAAAGCACTGACTGCAAACAACATCCTTTAACTGGTATCTGAGACAGACCTGGGCAACCAAAGAACCTCTCTGTGGCAGGCTTTGTGTGTCCCAGTTAAGTTCCTGTCATGGGGGGGGGCTGAACACAAGCATAAAGCGACTTTGGACACTGACTGAACATTTAGGGTAATTGACTCGTGCATGTGTTGCTGACAGGAGCATGTTCTCACCATGTTCTCTGTCCTTGTTATATGTTGTCCTAAACTGGGCCTATTTCTTCTTCATTCTCCTTTTCACAGTGTCTATTGAGGAATATGGCTGGATAGCTCAGTGAGTTGGGTCTCTGGCTGCAGAGCCAGACATTTGGAGTTCACTTCCCCAGTGTGCCTCTTTCTTTCTTTCTTTCTTTCTTTCTTTCTTTCTTTCTTTCTTTCTTTCTTTCTTTCTTTCTTTCTTTCTTTCTTTCTTTCTTTCTTTCTTTCTTTCTTTCTTTCTTTCTTTCTTTCTTTCTTTCTTTCACTCTGGCAAGGCTTTCTGCTTCCTGGGCCACAAGTGCTCTGAATAAAATTAAGCGGTTGGAATGATTTTTGAAAAGATTTGAATGCAAAGGCACTTGTTTTTTCTCTCTCTCTCTTGTAAAATTGGATGTGTCATCACAGGTCTGTATTTTTATTTTTATTTTTATTTTATTTTATTTTTTTGGTCTTTGCTTGCATTTATTGGAAGCCCTGAAGCATATTCCACAGTGTGCTAAGCAGGCAGAAATGTCATTGATGGCTGGGTGACCTTTTCTGTGACCAAAATTCTTTCGAGGAGGAAAAAGGGAAATGTGCTATTGAGTTTTAAGTCGAATTTGACATTTTCCTGACTGCCTCTTGGATTCTTATGCCAAATGGCATTGGCACGTAAGCACAAGACATCTGTACCACAGGTGCAGAAAAGGCTGTGCAGCATTTGCAGGAGAGGGGAGTTGAGCCAATTTTGTCACCAGATGTGTTGTTTTTGCAATGTGAGAGTGAAGAGTTTTTATTTTGGATAAATGCATCCCAGAGTTGCTTAGAAGTAATGTATTAGTAGTAACAAAAGTAGCTTGTAATGAATTACTTTTTGGGTAACAGCATTCAAAATGTAGCACCTTATAAAGTGTAACTTGACAATTAATAAGGTTGTGGGATTGGGACATGTACTCTTTGCTTGTAACACTTAGAATATTGGCTCCACCAACTGCCGGTTGTTTACACTTTCCCCTCCTCTCAATTCACTATCAGAATATTTACAGTGGGGTCTTGACTTGAGAACTTAATCCGTATTGGAAGGCGGTTCTCAAGTCAAAAAGTTCTCAAGTCAAATCTGCATTTCCCATAGGAATGCATTGAAAACCATTTGATCCGTATCTGCTCTTTTCTGTCCATAGAAACTAATGGGAAGCTGCTATTCCGCCTTCGACCACTAGAGGGGGATATTTTGTTTCTTTTTTTCTTAGGTCAAGAAAGGTTCAGGGAAGGCAGGGAAAATACAGTCCAGGCAGTACCAGGCAGTCTGAAGACTCCCAATCCACTCTCGAAACGCTGGGAGGAGTGAGGAAGCAGACAGGCACCATTTTCACTGGCCAACAGTTAACTGAAAGTTCAAATTTTGCACTTTCCCTGCCTCCCACATGGTTTTTTTCAGTTCTTAACTCAAATCTAAGTACTCAAGTCAAGTCAATATTTTCCTATGAGAGCGGTTCTTAAGTCAAAATGTTCTTAACTCAAGCCGTTCTTAAGTCAAGACCCCACTGTACTTGGTGGCAAATACTACTAATGTTAATGGGCTTACTTCTGGTAAGATATATACAAGACTGGACAGTTAATATGACTCAAGTCCAAAGACTATACCGGAAAACATCTTTACATTTGCAAAACATGTTTACATTCTCAAAAATTGAAATGTAAAAGCATTATTTTTTTTCTAATTGATAAACAAAAATCCATGAAATGATGCACAAGCCTGCTTTAGTCCTTTCTTTGGAGGAACATTTAGATATTGTCCCTGTTAAATATAACAGGTTCTGCTCACTGCAGAAAAATGTGTTTTCTGTAGATATTCAATGCTATAATGGTGACTATGGAAGCAGCATTTTTTAAAAATAGTGGCCACCATTTTGAATGTATGAAAATATACCTTCAGTGTTGGGGGAGCAGCGTGAAATATAGACAGATAAAAGCACCTGATTCTGCAAACGGATTTTATCAGTTTTGTTCAGACATAGAGATGCATTTGTTACCTTGCAATTCAGCAAAATGTATTATCTAAAAAAATGTATTTGGAATTACTGAACAAATTATTTAGCAATTACTAAACCTAATACATGGATACTGAGAAGGCACAGTAAGATTGAATGAGTCGCTCTGTGAGACACAGTAGTTGCCATTAGAGATGGGCACAAACCTCAGTTCCCTTCCCCTGCCTCTCTGGCCAATGACCCACTCACCAGTTGGAGTGCGTTCTCCAACTCCTCCTCTTCGGCTGTTCAACCAGTCCCCAGCAGGAGCATGGGTTTGTCTGTCCTGCCTCCTTGTCTGAGTGGGTGATCAGCCAACTCAGCCTGCCTGGGACTGGTTGAACAGCCAAAGAGGAGGAGGAGAGGAGCGTGCGGTGGCTGGTGAGTGGGGGATCCAGCGGGGAGACAGGGGAAGGGAATGTGCAGTGCAAACCTCCGAACTGAGGTTTGTGCTCATCTCTAGTTGCCATTTTTCCTTAATAGCTCCCCGACTCGCTAGCTTTTCCCAGATTTCTTTCCTTCCACTTTTGAGCTTTCAAAACACACACAAACACACACTGTTATTACTACTATGAGGTCATGAAGATATTTTTTTACATAATGTACTTTTTAAGGTAGACTGATTCTTGCAAAAGTTATCACATAGTACCCCATCTAATTTACTACATACATCTACAGTACAGCAACTTTGATGATTTATCAAGACTAGCTGAAAAGTGCAGCTGATGAACACTGTTAACCATGATTTAGATTCATCTTTCATAAATGTTAACCATTATTCACCCAGGTATAATGTTATAGCAAATTGTGGCAAGAATAAACTAGGACAAAGAGGCAGAGGGGGAGAGGAGGGAATTTCCCCAAAGCTTGGCCTGGTGAAGCTGAATGGTCCCTTCAGAGCCTCATATATACTCCTTCAATCGCAAAGCATACAAACGCAATAGACAGTTGTCCAATATGATAGTTAAGCATGCAGTCTTTTGTGCGTTCATGCATAGTATATGCACCAAGGAAGAACACAACAACATCTGTCTTGAGAGTAACAAAGGTGGAAAAAGATGCCATCAGGCATGAATAAGAGAATGCCCCTATTTTTTTAATACATTAAGTCTTGGAGGATTTGACATTTTTGATTATGTGGATACAGTACTTAGATATTATGACTAGGTTATGAAAGGTGGTAGTACTCCAGCATTTACTATTTTTGTCTAAATAGGCCTAAAATGTTTGTAGGAACACATCCTTTTGTGTAAAAACCACCACAAGAAAAGTATTGTGGCCATGTTAAAGCTAGGGAAGTGTGAATTTTTTATAGCTAGCAATCTACTTCTTCAGACACAGCTCTGTGTATCTGTGAACCTATAATGAATAAGTTTAGAGTGCAAAAAAATAAAGCCCCTCTTTAAAATGGAAAGACCACCATCTGCTTCTAGGTCTGGCCCCCTTTTCGGAGGGCTCTTGGCAGCTGTTTGGAGGAATAACTTCGCTCCAGTGCCTAGACGTCCTGTTCCCCAAGGACTGGCCAAGAGAGGGTTGTGCATAATTTAGCTTGAAGGCAAGGTGCTGCTTGGCAGAGCCAGAAATTAGAGGCATGCTTTTAAAATTTCTGAAGAACTTTGACAGTGGGATTATTCTTTCCTCTCATCACGGAATATCCGGCTGTATTGGAATTGTCAGATATCATTTGGTACAGCAGGAGAAAGGCTGCCAAGTGATTCTAACCTTTCCGTGAAGATCAAGCAGCAGGTGGAAGACGGGGAGAGGGCAGTCAAACCTTTCCTGCCTCGGGTTGCAAGAGCGGTTGCTCCATCCTTGTCCATTGCACTCAGCAAAGAGTATTTTGACAAAGGCTCACATAGCGCTGAAAACAGACCTGAATGCTGTGTCGCTGTCTCTGCTCCATGATCTGGAAAGGCTGGTGTGGTGGAGACATCCAGCCTGGTGGCTGAATTTTGGGAAGCTATGGATAAGTCGCACTGGCCACATGACCACGGAAGACTGTCTTTGGACAAACGCTGGCTCTATGGTTTGGAAATGGGGATGAGCACCGCCCGCTAGAGTCGAACACGACTGGACAAAAATTGTCAAGGGGAACCTTTACCTAATACTTTTCAGTAATCTGTTACTGGCTTGTAGTGATACCTGAATTTGTTAAAAGAAAAGAACAAAGGAATTCAATTACTAGAACATCCCCCTAAACAACAAGAAGAACTTTGTCCAAAGTCCCCATGCCCAATAACTTGGAGCAGAGACAACATCTCTAGGATGACTGCAGATTCTAAATTGCAGATTCATATGCTAACTTGAGTTATACTCTATTGCAGCAATATGGTAGATGTCAGCATGGCGAATGGGTTCCTCCCACACACATCTTTTTCACCTCCCACTGGAAGCAATGGGGAAATTCCTGCACCAAATTTAGGAAGCCTGCTGGAACATTGTGTTTCTTCTGTCTTGCCTGTCTTTCTACCTATTTTGGCTGCTCCACTGGAGTATCCCCATTTGCAGAACAGCTCCAGGAGTGGAATGTTTTGCTGGAACTAGGTTTTTTGGATTTACACTCCAGAAGCCCCCACCCAGCACGCCCATGCTAAAATAAAACAAAACAGCAAAAAGTCGATATTTCATGTTCCAAAAGATTTTCACAAGGCTAGTTTTATTACAGCATTAGGGCCCAAACACAACTGAATGAGAACACAGAGCAAGTGTGTCTTGACTTGTGTAAAATTACAGCTGTCCATCCTCCTGTCCTGCACGATAACCTCCTAAGATGGCTCCCATTCTCTGGTGGTAACATTCTCAGCAAGTACGAGAAGTCTACAGAGGATACGGGTTTTGTTAGGATTTGCGCCTATGCTATAAACCCCCCCCTCCTGGACAAAATACAAATGAGCTGACCTAAGTCTTATCCTAGACACACATGCAAAGTACCAAATGAATCTTCCTACTTTTATTTTTCTGCCAAAAGAGCTATAGAACTTTATGTATAATACCGCCAAGAGAGTGATGCAGTTGGATACCAGTGGTAGACTATGAAGTACTTTGCCCTCTTAAATCCAATATTCTGTCGAGTTTATCTTCGCTGGACAGCTGCATCTAATTTCAAGGACGGACAGGAATTTTGTTTATCAGCTAACTCTCTCTCCCCTCCATGTTAATTTTTTGTATGTACTGTACTGTATATTTTTGGTGGAAGAGAACTAACTTTAGTAATGCCTTCGGGGGGAAGTGAATCCAACTTCTCAATGATTCCTTGAACAGCATATGGCTTAGAAAGGCCGCTTCAAAACAGACGTCAATAGCAATGATTTGCAGTGGTCTGGAAGGGATTTAAGCAAAGTTTTTTCCCCTCAGATTTTGTAGGGTAAAAAGCCCTAAGTAGTGGCTAAGGTAGCGATAACCTTTAACCAGTCAGCGCTACGCGATATCTCTGTGTGTTTTAAAAATATGTGTCTAGAAATATTGGGACCTCTTTGCATTGAGAAAATTTCCAGAAGCAGTGTATTTTAATCAGTCTCCTAGATTAATTGTGTTTTTAATGTACTGTATAACTTACTGTAGTTTTGCTTCTTTTCTTTCTAATAATGTGAGCTCCCCCTTATTGGGAGAAAGGTGGCCTATAAATAAGGTAGACAGACAGACAGATAGAGCCACAATTTTTCCCACAGTTCTTTCAAAGGGAGCATTTGTTCCATCTATCTCTCTCATTTAAGGCTGAAGGCAATTTTCTTCAGAAATCCACCTGAAAGACATGTATATGTTTGTAGGCGTGCTGTTGTATTATTGTTTGTAGAAAGTTGATAGACATAGGAAATGCAATATGAGGAGAAATTCTGAAGTCTAACAATGATCGCTAGTCCCAATTAGAGTAGATCTGTTGAACCAATTTCTTTGAAACAAGTAAATGTCTTAAAGAGAAATATTTAAGAGATATTTTAAAACGCCACTTCTCCAGTGGGCTTTTAAAGATACTAACTGAAAACTTCTGACTGCAGCATCTCACGGCAGAAATTAACAGCAGGTAGGAAATGCTAAACTCTACCTCTTTTACCAAGTGATACTATAAAGAAATTGTTCTTTCAAGAGGAACAGAAAGGAGCAGAGATCATGTGGAAAATAAAATGTGTGAAGTTAGGTGAGAGGAATGTCATGGATGGTATGAAAAAGTGCCAATAACAACAACATAGAATTCAATATTTTAGAGAGAACAGCTGCTCCATGGAGAAGATCCCCAGTCTTTTCCATGTATCCAGCACAAGCTCACTATTTTTTCAAACTCTCTCCAATCCTGCCCTCATTTTCTAAAATGTCATTTGTACCTGTTTTGTACAAATTAATTTAAAAGGCACATTTGAAATAAAACACAGGGATATGCGTTGCCTCTGACAACGGAGGTATCACCTGGCAGGACAAAATTCCAAATAGAGTAGTCTTAGAACGAGCTGGATTTTTTAGCATGTACTGTATACATTACTGAAACAGCTACGTCTATGTTGGCTTGGGCATGTCATGAGAATGACTGATGGTTGGATTCCAAAAGATCTCTTGTATGGAGAATTAGTGCAGGGAAAGCGCTCCAGAGGGAGACCACAGCTGCGATACAAGGATATCTGCAAGCGGGATCTGAAGGCCTTAGGAATGGACCTCAACAAATGGGAAACCTTGACATCTGAGCATTCAGCCTGGAGGCGGGCGTTGCCTCACGGCCTCTCCCAATTTGAAGAGACCCTTGTCCAGCAGGCCGAGGCAAAGAGGCAGTCACAAAACCAGCAAAATCAGGGAGCTGGACAGGGTGCAGATTGTATTTGTCTTCAGTGTGGAAGGGATTGTCACTCTTGAATTGGACTTCTCAGCCACACTAGACGCTGTTTGAAGTCCTCCATACAGAGCATATTACCATAGTCTCTCGAGACTGAAGGATGCCTAACAGTTTAATCACCATATAGCATTTAAACAGAATAGCTTTTAGAACATTGTGAAAGTAGTGAAAATAACAGGGAAAATGTTTTAATTTAAACTACAATTTAAGATTGGCAAAGTTTTCAAAAACAGGAGGAAAGCAAGCTTGTTAGCTCTTGTGACAGAGGGAATTCTATGACTGTGGTACTACCACTAAGAAGGCTCTGTCCTTAATGCATTCAGTTGAATCCTCATGTATATACAGTAGAGCAGAGAAGAAGGACTTCTGAGACGATCGGAAAAGTTGGGCAGACTCATATGGACAATATCACATTTATAGTTGCATACTTGCTGTTTCCGTCTGCTGTAAGTCAAAAGGACTTACTTGCCAGCGCTCTTTCCGTATTCTTCCACTGTTTCCTTTGCCAAAAACCATCTTCCTCTACATTTGAGTGATGTTGTCCCTTGTCCACAACTTTTCCTAAAAAACTACCTTTTTTACTTCATACCTCTCAACTAGAAATCATTCCCTCTAAATGCATTTGCTCCCATTCATACCCCCTTTATATTTTGTCTTACCAGTTGTTGGTTTTTAGACTGTGTAAGGTCATTGTGGGCACAAGTCTAGCTTGTGATGATGATTTGTGCACTTTTGCTGGCATTAGATGGCCAAGAATACAATCCATCCAGCACTCTTGTGGCACATCCATGATCATTGTAGTGTGATTAGTACAAGAACGGAGAATACTGTAATGCTGAAATATGCAGAAGTTCCGCAGCTTAGCTCTTCAGTCCTGTGTTTTTAGTGCTGCACTGTTTCCAAGACACTGCAAGGCTCATTTTTTCCCTGGCTCCAGCCAGCTTGGACCCCAGTTCTCAATTAATGTAAAGAGAATGTTTGCTATTCAGATTTTCTTTGGTGTCTTTGAAGTAACCCTGTCCTAATTCATTAAGTTGCTGCTGCTGCTTCCTCTCTGTGTTCCTGTGCCAGAAATCCTCTTCTACTTCCTTAAGAAAACATTTCATAAACCTGGCTACGACTTTATTATCCCTCTCCCCCCCCCAAACTTGGCCGTACTGCGCATCTCAAGGTGTTAGGGGGGGAGTGGGGAGTGGTCTCGCAATAGCAGTGGCTTGTGTGGGCAGTTGGGAACATGCACAGCGGATAATAACGTGACTGCTTTATTACTCAGAACGCTCATATCCAGACGTTTACAGTCTGCTTTGAGACACTGGCAGGCTTCTAAATATACGCAATATTGGTTCAACATACATGTGCTGCTACAGCAGGCCTTCCTTTGATCTTGAAAGAACTCAAGCTGCCTTGCAGGCAGTTGCTAAAAGGAAGCATCAAAAGATGCTGGGTTTGTGCGTGTGCTGAGAGAGAGAGTATCTTCTTAGGAGGATTTATTTTCTCTCAGTGGCTTTACGCATTAATGATATGTTTGCCTACAACAAGTCTGTGGGAAAAAAAAAGTAAAAGCAAGAAATAGAAGTATTTCTCTGATTGGGAAATAGTTTAATGTAGTAGTAATAACGACAGAAACAAAAAGCCTGCTTTTACTAAGAAGGATATTTCAGTTTATAGCCATTCTGTTGTTATATTCGCATTTAGAGTAAGTTGGTGGGCAGGGGAAAGGCAGTATAAGGAGAAACATTGAAATCTAATTGCTATTGCTAGTCCCAACGAGAGTAGACCTGTTGAACCAATGGGACTTAGATTAACGCTGACTCACCATGTCACATCCATCGCTCTGACTGGGACTAGCTGTTGGATTTAGCCCCTAATGTCCAAAGTTACCATAATCATGCCGAAAGGTCGCAGATGTCTAACTGTAGTAGGTAAGGTCAAAATGAGGTGGTGGGTAACACATATAGGAAATTAGATGGTTGAAGAAAGGTGGACATTGTTATGAAATCTCTATGTGCTACCAAATCTACTTCAATGTCTGACTGTTCGTACATGCTGAGAACCATCAGTCTAATTTAGTGGTTCCCAATCTTGGATCCCCAGATCTTCTTGGACTACACCTCTCAGAAATCCTGTCCCACATGGCTACTGGTGAAGACCTGGGAGTTTTAGGCCAGGAATATCTGGGGGTCTAAGGCTGGAAACCACTGTAATAAGAAACACGGGTGTATAGGTTGGGTCAGGGAGCGTTGGTTCTCTTTGAGGAGATACCTAAAGAGGGCCCATGAAGTGTTGGTGAAGACAGGTGCATGTAGGCCTAGACCTGACTATAAGTGAAGCCACTAGTACTTCCCTTTCTTTATGTCCCTGCTTCCTTGTTCTCCACTCAAGCAGCAGACTGCAGGAAGCTTGAACAGGTCAGTTGCAAAGGGTATGTGAAATTTAGCTGAGGGTTACGCCCCCTAAATTTTGAGCAGAGGAAGCTCATAGAACAAGTGGGAGAAAACTTCACCCAACGAATTCAGGGATATCCCCCACTGCCTATGGACTTTGTGTATTCTTAACGAAGCAGCGCCTCTCTAGGGACAATGTGCAATAAGTTAAGCTTGATCAAAAGAAGGGACTGTATGTATGAAAGAACGTCCGTGTAATTTGCACTACTGAGCAGTTTGGCTTGGAAGTGCTTGGCTACTAATGTGTGTCTTTCTTTCCTCTGGGGTAGAGGCTATGGGGGTGTGATGGATGCATGCTGATTTCAGGACTGGAATGTATCTCTCTGATCTAATCTATGAGGATTCATTCAAGAAATGTTCCAGCGCTGTATTGCAAACTGAGACCTGAGAATATCATCCTCATGCAATGGTTCACCACACAAATTGGACATTTCCCCCCCATGCTGTTGCAATTTTATATGTGTGGGCTTGCAATGGCATGGTAGAAACGATTCCATCTGTACTAGTTTCTGGATTATTTTCTTGCTTTTGCTAAATTCCAGGGGCTTTTCACCCTTCAAGGGATCATTCAGAAATGTGATTTCTAAACCAGCAAGTGTGTTACAGTCTATTCTACGTTCCCCGCTTCCAATTTTGCACCATGTTCTGTGGGAAACTAGGCTTCAAAGTGATTACCTGTTAACAAAATGGACTTGAAAGAGTTTGAGCATGTATGGAAAAACTTCTTCAAAGTCACATTTAGCTAATATCTCCCGAGAAGAACAAGACTTCCACATCACTTAACATGGCCTGCGTCAGTTTCTAACCATTTTCCATGGGCAAATATTGAACAGAGAAAATTATGGAGTTGGAGAGGCTTCGAAATGAACATAGGGAAGTTGTTTGTATTACTAATTTTCAAAGAGAGTAAGATCCTCTTTAGAATTAAGGAGTTGATATTGAAAGACTTCATGACCCTTGTGTATCCAGAGAGAGAAAAGACGATGTTTGCAGATAAAATAATGTAGTGATGAGTGCATAAACTGAAATGAGGAAGGGGGAAAAAAAGCTTGTCCCACCCACCCCTTCTCATTTTTGCTGCTTGCTAATTTCTACATATCTCCCTGAGCGAAGCACTCGGCTATATTTTTATCTTTCCCTTCTGACACTTTCAAAGCCTTGCTAGCGTCCTAATTTTTCTCTGTGAGGTCTAAAGAAGTTAAATTAATTTTTAATGTTAAATGAGTAAATTTCTTTTTTTTTAAAAAAATAGGGGCCGGGAAAGAGAAAACTGTGAATTTATAAATTAGGGACTCCATCTCTTGTTGAGTGTATGGAAGTGAAGCTCCTGGCATAGGAGAGACCCCGAAAAAAGTCTCTATGACAGTGTGAGGTTTTTTTCCGCTGAATTATAAAGAGTCTGGAGGGATAGTAAATGCATAGATAATCGAGCAGCTCTTGATTTTGATTAACTCTGGCGCTAAACCACTTATAATAAAAGACGGTTCCAAAGTATCTTTTCCTTTGTTACTCTTTTTATCTGGGGCACGTGCCTTCTCAATATAACACATGAAACTGAAGTCGGCTTCCTTATCAAAGCCTTGCAGCTGGTGAACCATTATCAAAGGACTGTTTCCAGGGCTTAATTTGAACTGGGGCTTACCAGGCTCCTGTTTTGAAATGATCTGGGATACCACAAGCAGCAAAGAAAAGAGAAAATCCTGTCTCTGAGCATGCATTGAGTGCCTGCTCCTTGTCATGGAAGGCTGCTTCCAGGTTATGTTGCTCTTGAATATAAAACAATTGACATCCTAAGTCAATTACAATTGCATATGTGTGTAAATCACAAACCCTTTGTGCTTCTAACTATATATAATCTGGAAGAAGTTGGGACCCCAATTTTACACAGCTGGGAGGGACATGAATGGATGTGCTGCATCACCACTGCCATGCATATATATATTGGACATGCATGCAAAATGTTGAAAAGCAGCCTTTTTTTATGGCCCAGCTCTCACTTCCATACACTACTGGAAAAACCATAGCTTTGACTATGCGAACCTTTGTCGTCAAGGTGATGTCTCTGCTTTTTAAGATGCTGTTGAGGTTTGTCATTGCTTTCCTCCCAAGAAGCAGGTGTCTTTTAATTTCGTGGCTGCTGTCACCATCTGCAATATTTTTAGATAGGCCGTGCCAAAAATGAGAGGAGAAACCATTCCATACCCAAGACACTAGGGGCAACATGTTCCATAATGGTTCGATGGCTTTTTCAGTCCTCAGGCTCATTTTTAATAGGGTACCTTTCCCCTGTATATTCAACTGAATTGAGTCCTGTCCCTTTTTCATCTTCTTTAATAGTGGGGAAAGCTTAACTTAATGGAAAGGAAAAGGTAACTCTCATGAAGGATTCTTGAAGCTGTAAGGACTTTGGCACCAGGTGAGGCCCCCCTCCTGGTCAAGAGGGAAGTTCCCCCCCACGAGTGGAGAAATTGTTCTGTCTACTTGCAGTGCTGGAAAGAGAGGAAGAACAAAAGCATGATGGGTATGAGGGGAAAGCCTGTGAATGCACAGAGTTCTGCAAATAGTTGTGACTGGCCAACCCTCCTCACCCTGAAACAGCCAATTTGTTATGCCCTATCCTCCCCTAAATACCAGATGTTCCCACAATAGTTAGGGGCTCCTGGTGTCACACACACTCCTGCTTGTCTGGAAGAATAAGGACAAAAAGGAAATGTATTTTTTTAGTATCATTACCATCATTAGTACTGTTTCTGTTTGTTACTGACTTGGGTTTTCTAATTAAAATAAGGCCTCTGGGTAAAAGTACAAAACTTAAACCACATGTCATTGGTAATTAACACATGATAAAGAGTAAAAAAAAAAGAGTTAGATTTAAAAGCAACAGAGTTTTTAAAATCTATCCTCGCCAGCTGCGCATTGACGTGAATTAATATCAGGTTGGGTGGAGGGGAAAATAACATGGACGGGAGCGGGTGGAAATGTTCCTGCTTCTCTGGCCATCCCCTGTACAGTGGGGTCTTGACTTGAGAACTTAATCCGTATTGGAAGGCGGTTCTCAAGTCAAAAAGTCTGTAAGTCAAGTCTCCATTGACCTACAGTGCATTGAAAACCGATTAATCCCGTAACAGGCCCTTTTTGTTCCATTTTGTTTTTTTTTCTGGTCTGTAAGTCAAATCTCAGTCTGCAAGTCAAACCTAAATTTTGCGGCCAGAGAAGTCTGTAACTCAAAAAGTCTGTAAGTCAAGCCGTCTGTAAGTCAAGGGTCCACTGTAATCAGAAGACCGTGTTTGCTAGATTGTCTCGCTCTGTGTGATGATAGGGCCAGCCCTGGGCACAGAGAAGGATGCTAATCCAAAAGGCTCACTATGCCTTTTCTCATTTGCTGATTCATTGTTTACAGCTGGATTTTCTCGTACTTCCAAAGGAGACACCTGGAGGGGAGTTCTCCTGGGTGCTCTTTCTCCTTTTAACCAGTCTATAGCCATGCTTGCTTTGGAGTCTAGGGGAGAGAACTGGAGATTGTGGGATATCTCTGATGGTACCATCAGAGGGGTTAAGCAGGGATACAGGTCAGACTTTCATGAGAAGATGTGTTTCACAATTCTTAGGGAATTTAGTAGATTCTACTAGATCATCAGCTGTGCTCAGGTTCTCTACAAGGCGTAACATCTCAGAGGAGGGCTCCCCAGTGTTCAAGACAGGAGTGATCCAAATGTGTTTCTCTGGGTAAATGTTTGATTTTATTCCGGTTCTTTATGTTGAGATGAAACTGGTGGTTAACTTTTCTTAAAAAAACTTATAAGCTTCCCCAGCAGCTGTGAATATTGTCAATATTGTCAGTATCACCTGCCAAAGCAAGCAAACAGGTGTTGTAAGGATCTACTTGATTCACCCAGTAGTGGACAGAGTGATGAACTAGGACTCGGAGGGCCTTGGTTCAAATCCCTGCTCAGCTGTGGCTACTTACTGGGATGTGGAGGACAGGTAAAAACACTCCTTAAATATCTCATTTGCTTTGAAAGTCCTATTAGAGTCACTGTATGACAGTGTAAGTCAAAAGGCTGACTGCCAAAGAACTGATGCTTTTGAATTCTGATGTTGGAGGAGGCTCTTGAGAGTCCCCTGGACTGCAAGGAGAACAAACCTATCCATTCTGAAGGAAATCAACCTTGAATGCTCACTGGAAGGACAGATCCTGAAGCTGAGGCTCCAGTACTTTGGCTATCTTATGAGAAGAGAAGACTCCCTGGAAAAGACCCTGATGTTGGGAAAGTGTGAAGACAAGAGGAGAAGGGGACGACAGAGGATGAGATGGTTGGAAAGTGTCACTGAAGCAACCAACATGAATCTGACCTAACTCTGGGAGGCAGTGGAAGACAGGAGGGCCTGGCGTGCTCTGGTCCATGGGGTCACGAAGAGTTGGACATGACTAAACGACTAAACAAGTCAGTTATGACTTGATGATACATAACAAGGTCCTCTAGTTTCAATAGAATTCCTCTTAGAACCTAGAAGAGAGTGGGGTGTGGTACTCCTAAAAGTGGGAGAATGTTTTAGCAATTGAATGTATAGTGCATTGGGTGGTTTGATGCGAAACTGAACAAACAGGGTGAAAGTACAGACTATGCTGATTATATTAAGAGTTTTAGTTCAGATGGTCAGCTGTTTTTAATTAAATATAAATAATGCTGCATAAAACCAGTCCTCAAGCCAAATTATGCCTATTTTGCTACTGCTGTTTTCGAGATCTTGAAGAGGGAATCTACTGTCTGATAATGATTAGAAGCCATTCGTTGTAAAAATAGAAATGTTTTTCTGAATAACTGCTTCTTTTTCATTTGCTTGTGAAGTAATACATCAAAAACAATATCACCTTAAAATGTGTTCCCAGTTCTCTGCCAGCCAGTTAAAGTTGGCCTTTGTTGATTAATAAACTTAGATTTAATCTATTCATAAAAGAGGTCAGCAGCAAGCCTACTGTTTTTCGAAAACAGCTTGAGGAATTCTGACCTGACACAAGTGTAGGTAGAAAGGTTGCCAGCAGGAGGCATGGATTTGCATTCCCACCCAGCAAGCTCACACCCAGAGTTCATTAAAGGTGACAACATGGATTTTGAAACCAGCAGTGTAAACAGTACTGAAACAGTGGTGTGAAGACAGCAATAACCTCACCCACCCATTCCTGGAATGGAACAGCAGGCCTGGTCTGTGTATGCTCCTGTCTTTAGCCCCTCTGAGAAGCCCCACAGGGAACAAGAAGGGTATTCTGCTTCTTTAGAAGTTTAAGTGGAAATATGCAGAATAATTTTCCAGATGCTTTTCTAGGTGTTCAAATTTTGTGGATGTTTCATCAGGCCAACACATGAAGAAAATTTCCTTACTTGCTCAGAATTCTTTAAGGGCTTGGGGGGGGGGGGGAAGGCCATAGGCTTGTGAATTCAGTTTGATTTGTTTGTTTCTTTGTTTATTAGTACCATTAACTCCACCAACAAAATAGTCCATGTGCAGCCCGGATGTATGGTACTTAAGAGTAATAAAGAATGTTGAGCCTTATAGCCTCCCGGCATCAGCACTGACAGTTGTGGTTGATGTTCCTAGGACTGCGGGGGTAAAGACTGGCATCATCAGAAGTATGGATGGGATTTTGGATTTTCTGGACTAGAAATACCATAGTTCTCTATTTTGCAAGTTCTACCTACCTTACATTCCCTACATGGATGACAGGAGGGTCTGGCGTGCTCTGGTCCATGGGGTCACGAAGAGTCGGACATGACTTAACGACTAAACAACAAACCTACCTTACATGCACCTTACAGAGCCTGGGAGAAGGGTCCAAATTTCGGCAGCAACATCAGGACAATTTTGGGAGCAGCTGAACTGGCTCTGTGTCTCTGCACAGCCAACCACTCCAGCACAGAGGTGGGGTGATGAGTCTCCCTGCTCAGCTGTTCAGCGGTTGGCTGTGTGGGAAGGCAAGGCTGAGCCGGTTGGGCTACTTCTGCGATTGGTGTGATGTCGCTGCTGACAGACGTGTGCGCTGCACAGCGCCTGATGAATGGACTGGGCTGATTCTGAGGGAAGGGAATGGACCCACCATGCTTCATATTTCTGTCCCCAGGGATATGAATATGAAGCTCTCATCTCTATGGCTAACCTAGGCTAACCAAAGCTGAATGCCTAAGGTAGGCAAAACTCCCAGAATGGAAAATTGTGGTATTTGTGGTTCAGAAAACCTGTTAGTCCTATCCATCATCTGAAGCACACCCATGTGCATCTAGTTTTCTTTCAGCTGCATGGTCTAAAATCAGCACTCAGAAATATATATATTTTTTTGACTACAGAAGTAGGGTTGCCGGGTTAGCAGCATTCCATTTTCCGAGGTTTCAAAGACTGGGTGGGGGGTGAAGCCTTTGTGATGTCACAGAGGCAGGGCAAGCAAAGATGGAAGGACGTGCCTCAGTTGAAAACGGGCGTGAGAGGAATCCGGATAGGTAAGTGCCAAATCTAGGTAAAACCCAGCCAGCCCTGTAAATATGTAACCTAGAATCGGAGGAAACAGTGGTACATCAGCCAGCAAAAAATGCCCAGCAGGTGCGGTGTTTGCTCTCCTGGCTTTTTGGTGTGTAAGTATAATACAAACACAATGTACAGAAAATGACACACAAGTCTACTCCCACACTGTTTGAGTGAGCCCTTCTGCCAGCTGGGAATTGGTAGAGATGGATGCCCAGATGCATAGAGAAAACACACTTCCTCCTCTTTCACCGTCACTCATCCTTTGATTTTTCTCCTTGCCTGGACAATCACAGCAGTTTCCTGAGGCTCCAGCTGATGCCCTGAGACCCTGGCGACCCTAATGTGAAGTAGACTAGGCAAAGAGCTAGCCATGATTCAGTGTCATTTGGTTGAGCTTCAAGGCAGAATGGAGATGTAAAACTTGGCCTTGTTTGCCCTGTGCTCCTTTCTGGCTCTCATATGAATTATACTCGGAGGTGGAGTCCTACAACAAAGGACTCTTCTGTATTTAATACATTTGTTGTAATGATAGACATCTTGCTTGTGTGATAATCAGACGTGATTTTAAGTGCAACTGTAATTGGTAGAATTTTTGCAAACCTTTGATTGTTAGAACTCAAAACATCAAGGTGCACACATAGTGGTTTGTGAGTTAAGATTTCTCTACTAATATGTGGGCCAGCAGCATTGCCTCTATGCATGGAATCAAATGGAAATTTTTTTGTGCAGGGTTAGGAGACCTTAACCATTTTTGGAGTCCAGCTCCCAGAATATCCCTACTAGCATGGGCACTGGGAGTTTCAGACCAAATATTTAAGCTTCCCCCATTTCTACAACAACTTAAGAGTAGTGGGCTCAAGAAGAAGCCAGTGATTTGCCACCACTCTATAACTGTTTTACTCTCTTAGGCATGTTAGTAACACTTTAAGCAAATTAGCATACGTCATTTGCTTGGTTTATTCTGCATTTCAGTTTTTAACAGGTTTGGGTCTGTGGGTGGAAAGTGATAGAAATGGGAAGAGCATTATATAGCTGGAACTTTACACACAGAAGATCTTTTATATCAACATTTTCCAGTCAGCCACTCTCCAGATGTGTTGGGTTACAAGCCTATGGCCGTTGGTTGTGCTACTTGGCCTAATGGGACATGTAGTCCACAAACACCTGGCAAACCCCAGGGTGGAAAAGGCTTGTCTACACACGAATTTAGTGCTGTTTGCTGTGTACATTGGAGCACTCAACATGGACAAAAGGAGTGTGTAATACCTTCTGATGGTCTCATACAGATGATGAATCTTTTTGTTAAACCTATATAAATTTCTACACTGAAATGAAGTGGGAAAGGAATCCACTGGAGACGGTAAATTAAGACCATATCTTTAAGTCTAGCCATCAAGTCTCTCTCCCTGCAAATCTTGTTTAGTGCAGCTGCTGATGAAGACTTACAGCAGATTGCTAGTAAACGTGTCCCAGCTCTGTGATGATTGTATCAAACTGAAAGTAATTGCCTTAATAGATTTTGGAAGTATTTATGTTGGAAATCCATTTTGTTGCAGCTGGTAATAACTTTCTGAGTAGTCTTGGTAACTCCAGAGTCAGCTATTTATTGCATACAATGGCTGGGAACCAAAGCACTACAGCACCATTTCAGCACACCTGCAGTGGGTGATTTTGCTTTTCTCAAACATTCAGCACAGAAAAAATTTAGCCCTGTGTAGTCTATATGCAGCTTAGATAAGAATAGAAGAAAAGTCAGTGTTTGAAGCAGCAGCAGCAGCAAATAGTAATTACCATACAGTAGTTGTGGAAGGTCTATAGGAGAGTCCTGACAGGAATCTAGTAGGAACCTAGTTATCTGTCTTCAGCAAGGATAGAACAAGCATAGGAAACTAGTGGTTGCAACCAAAACCAACCATGCTCAATGCTACCTAGTGACAAAAGCATATAATGACATTAGGTAAAGGTAAAGGTTCCCCTTGACATTTAGTCCATTTGTGTCCGACTCTAGGGTGCAGTGCTCATCCCCGTTTCCAAACCACAGAGCCAACATTTGTTCGAAGACAGTTTCCGTGGTCACGTGGCCAGCGCAACTAGACATGGAACATGTCAGCTTCTTGCTGTTAATGTGCAGAGATCTGATTGAAGAAAAACACAGACACGCTCTTCTTCTACAAAAAGACACGTGTATTAAAAAAATATATATACAGATATACAAAGTAGCAGACCTTCGGCGTGGCAGCAAAAATAGAGGCAAAGTGCATAGAGGATAGTAGCATAGAGAAAAGAGAAGGAGATACATTTACATTCACAATATTCACTTATATACTCTTGAACTGATGCCTCTGTCCAATCACTTCATGTGCTGCATCATCTCCTTTACATGGGTGTTGCATCATCCACAAATGTTGCATCATCTTGTTCTTAGTCACTGTGACTCAGCACTTGCACAGGTGATCATCATGGCAGTTCATTAATATTACTGTCTGGACCTGTTCAGGCCTATAAAATTCTCAATACTCTTGACAGAACACCGTTACCTTCCCACCATAGTGGTACCTATTTATTTACTCACATTTCGCATTTTGCATGCTTTCGAACTGCTAGGTTGGCAGGAGCTGGGACAAGCGACAGGAGCTCATTCCGTCGTGGATTCGATCTTACGACTGCTGGTCTTCTGACCTTGCAGCACAGAGGCTTTAACCCACAGCGCCATCACATCCCTTTAATGACATTATTCACCTACATAAGCCAGTATTTGTACATTATCTGCTTTACAATACTAGAGTTTGGAAATAATGTATTACAAGGACAATGTGAGTTGAAATGTGTTCCTTTTTTCCTCTTCCTTTTTAAAAAACAAAGTTACATTACTGAAAAAGTAATGTAATGGTTTGTATGGATAATCCCCCCCCCCATGATCAACCCTTGCTTGTTTCTTTAATAGGATGCTCTTGTGGGGACGCTTGTAGCTAATGTGGAGACACTGATGAATTTAGTTCAGTCTTGGATAATGTAATAGCCACCCCCCATACTCTCAAGCAGGGATTTTTTTTTTTTGGCTTGGTGATGTTTGGAATTGAATCTGGAACTTGTTCCATACTAAGTATGAGCTATACCACTTCCCTAGAGGTTTTGCTGTCGGTTTATTGGATATGGATGTATGCATCCAGCAAGTATGTTGCTCCAGATCTTCAGATGACCTCATGGAGAATATCTTCCCCATTTTCTGCCTGGGTAAACAAAGCGTCTTTTGTACTTTAATGGATATAATGATAAGTTACGTGCTGTTAAGTTGGTTCTGATACATGGCAATCTTTTCTAGGGTGTTCTAGTTATAGAGCACTCGGGAGTGGTTTACCATTCCTTTTTTCTGGGGGCACTCTAGGACTGTGCAGCTTTCCCAAGGCTACACAGATTGAGTCTTTTTCCAGGAAGCACAGAAGAGGAATCAAAGTATCCAGATGCCTAATTCACTGATCTATCTGGCCAGGTGGATTTATATTTTAGGGGCATGCAATACTTCTCTCATGGGTTTGTAAATACTGTATGTGATTATCAATCCAGAGTCGCTAGAATGATGTAAGGGTATAACTCTCATCATGACTGGCTACTGGTCACACTAGAAGAGGGTGATGGGATTTATCTGGGTCTCCCTACAGTTGGGAACCACTGCCCCAAGAATACAATGGTTTAATGGTAGGTGCCATGTACCCAAAATGGTCTGCAGTGCTAAGTTTTTCTATTTTTTCCTTATGTATTCTGAATTTGTTATAGGTAAAATTCAGACTGAGGGCATTAGAGACATATGCATGTTTTGAATTATGTATGTTTTGAATTCTAAATTTGTGACCCTTGGGGGGGAAATCTGTTAGATGACAACACATTTTTTTCTTGTTTCCTGAGCAACTTTATTAGTGGAGACTTTTCCCATGGAAAGGGCTTGGGAAAAGAATCAAACACTTTTGCAGATGTGCCAAAACCTTTTTCTAATTCCAATATTTTCAGATCCTTCACAGAGGGCTGCAAACCATCACATGCAGATGTTACATTTCCTTGGATGAAATTTGCATATATGAAATGTTATCATAAATATAAAGGTTTTATATCTTATACAAACAGCTCTTGGGAGGTGCTCAGAGTCTTGAAAAATATATTTACTTCGTGTATTTTCCTAGGCTGCTAAAACAGCGTCCAAGCAGCGTACATCAGTGAAACAACAGTAAACATAAGATGATAAGCAGCATATAACATCTGCAAAATCTGAGATTAAAAAGCTTGGAGAAGTAAGAAAAAAGATACACCTAGTATAACAGCAAAGCAGAGCCTCTGACAAAAAAAGGTCCTCTTCAAAATCAGTGCCATGGTGGTGAACCAAGTGCATTATCACAAAGAACATATCCCAATACTGTGGTGCCTTGCTTGACGATGTTAATTCGTTCCAGCGAAATCGCTGTAGAGTGAAAACATCATCAAACGTTATGAAAAAAAACCATTGAAACGCATTGAAAACTGTTCAGTGCGTTCCAGTGGGCTGAAAACTCACCATCCAATGAAGATCCTCCGTAGAGGCGGCCATTTTTTGTGCCTGTGCAGCGAGGAATAGTCCCTAAGCACAGCAGGCGGCCATTTTCTGCAGCTGGTGGCCATTTTGAAACCCGACAATCAGCTGTTTTTGATCGTCATAAAGCGAAAATTGGTTCCCGAAGCAGGGAACCGATCATCGCACAGCAGAAAAACCCCATTCAAAACATTGTTTTGCAGTCGCAAAAGCAATCGCAAAAATCTCACCGTCAAGCGGATTTGTCATTAAACGGAGTAATCGTAAAGCGGGGCACAACTGTATATCCTCGTGGCACACACAGGAAGGGGGACCTCATGGTAACTTGATCCAAAGTTATTCAGGGCTTTAGAAGCTATTAAATCATTTGTAAGATGGTTTGGTAGGTAATAGGCAACCAGTGTTGATTGCATACAATCAGTTTGATGCATGCCCAATGAAGCACAATGTATAGCTGGCCTACAAAGTGGCAGATGAGGTAGACTGGTGAGCCTGATATGCAAAGAATCACAGTAGGTGGAGCCATGGAAATGGTGGAAGGTTAAAAGTCATGAGTGCAAAGCAGAGAACTTTAGGTGTATCTGAGCTGTAGAAACCCCCCAAACAACTCACTGAGCCCACATTTTCCTGCTGAAATAGAGCAATAATTATGTAGAGGACAGGCCAATTAATTCTGTGCCATCAGGTCGCTTCTGACTCACAGCAACCCTATGAATGAGCATTCTCCAAAATGTCCCGTCCTCAACAGCTTGGATCAGCTCTTGCAGACTCAAGCCCATGATCTCTTTTAGGGAGTCAGTCCATCTTGTATTTTCCTGCTGCCTTCCACCTTTCTCAGTATTGCACCTTTTCCAAGGAATCTTGTCTTCTCATGATGTGCCCAAAGTAGAATAACCTCAGTTTCAACATTTTTGCCTCCAGAGATAGTTCAGGCTTGTTTTGAATTAGGACCCACTTGTTTGTCTTTCTGGCAATCCAGGGTATCTGCAAAGCTCCCCCAGCACCATATTTCAAACAAAACATTTTTTTCCTGTCCAGCTTTCATATTTACACATAGTGATTGGAAATACAGGAGTGTGGAGGATCTTGGTCTTAGTCTCCAATGACACATCCTTATACTTGATGACCTTTTCTAATTTCTTCATTGCTGCCCTTTTGAGTCTCAGTCTTCTTCTGGTTTCTTGACTGCAGTCTCTGTTTGGACTGATGATTGAATCAAGGCAGACAAAATCTCTAACTCAGTTTCCCCATTGTCAACTAGAGATGGGCACAAGTTGGTGGTTGGCGCTGCACTCACACAGGTGTTCTGCAGACACCAAGCAGTCCCCTCTCCCACCTCCTCTGTGTGCTTACCCATTCCCCGGGCAAAACATGCTCCCCTCCCCACCTCCTCAGCACGACTGCCCACTCAGCCATCTCAGTACATGCTTGCCTCCTCTGGTGGCTGTCCGCTCAAAGGCAGCGCTGCAGGCTTCCCTACCCTGCCTCCTCATCTGAGTGGGTGGCCGCTGGAGGAGGCAGAGGAGGGAAGCGCATGCTGAGAGGGATGAATGGGCAGTCGTACTGAGCAGGTGGGGAGGGAAATACACTTCTCCCAGAATGCAGAAGAGGGAGGAGAGGGGAGTGCACAGTACCAGCGGAACACCTATATGGGTGCAGTGCCAAACTAGGCCAAATCATCAAACTCCAGTTCATGCCCAGAGTTAACATTAAAGTTGTGTAGTGCTTCTATAGTTGTGATTGCTGTCAACGTTCAGCTGCTTTGGCACTTTAATCTATTACCTTCCCTAACAGTTGTTTCAGGCCATTGCTGCTTTCTGCTAGTAAGATGGTGTCATCTGCATATCTTAAATTTTTGATGTTTCTTCCCCTAGTTATAGTCCTCCTTCATCTGAATCTCATCCGGCTTTTTGTACCATATATTCTGTGAACAGATTGAACAGATAAGGGGATAACATGTACACTTGTCTGATACCTTTGCTTAGTTATTTCTACACTATGCTATGTGGCATCAGGTTATTTCTGAATTATGGTGTGGCGCTGTGGGCTAAACCGCAGAAGCCTGTGCTGCAAGGTCAGAAGACCAAGCAGTCGTAAGATTGAATCCATGCGACGGAGTGAGCGCCCGTTGCTTGTCCCAGCTCCCGCCAACCTAGCGGTTCGAAAGCATGCAAATGCGAGTAGATAAATAGGTACCATCTCGGTGGGAAAGTAAACAGCGTTCCGTGTCTAAATCACACTGGCCATGTGACCACGGAAAGATTGTCTTCGGACAAACGCTGGCTCTATGGCTTGAAGAGCGGGATGAGCGCCGCCCCCTAGAGTCGGACACGACTGGACAAAAATTGTCAAGGGGAACCTTTACCTTTAGTAGAGCTTTTGAAGTTGGTTAGATATTCAGGGAATGGTACTTACTAGAATGCAGGCTTGCAAAATGTGGGATCTGTCGCAGCTTATATTTTTATCTGCCATCAAGCTGCCTCCAACTTATGTTGACCATAGTAGGGTTTTCAAGTTATGTGAAATGTTCAAAGTTAATTTACCATTGCTACTTCTCAATGTGTTTCCATAGCTAGGCAGAGATTTGTACCCATGTCCCCTGAGTTGTGGTCTGACAATCTATCCCCTACACCACACCGGCTCTCTAAAAGATCAACCCTTTTCTGAATGCCTGGATGAGACGTCTCTTTTTCCAAGACTCTAATTAAGTTTAATAGCTCTGGTGAAGAAATGGGAAAAAAATACCACTTTTGCTTCCTCTTACTCTAACGAATGTGGCTGTTAAAAATGGTGGGGCCCTCATGCAAAAGAGATGTGGCAACCCTAATCAGGGCTGTAGCTGGGGTGGAGCAACTGGGCTTTGCTCCAGGGTGCCAACATTTAAAGGGTATCAAAATCAAGAGATGAATCTGCTGTTAGGAAAATCAGTGATAACATCTCTTGGGGCTATTCGTTTTAACTTTTTTAGTATGGAAGGATCATGTTCTCCTCTTCCTTTCTTAGAGAGGGTGGTTTGTGCCTGTGGTTCAGGGTAGAATGGTAGGAGAGGATGTCACTTGCTCTGAGTGACAAAATGGCTATTTGTGGCTCTGGCCATAATTGAACATTAGCAACATGATTGAACATTGAAGGTTTTAGTGTCTGCCTGGATAGATAAATATGTCAATTTCATTGCCTCCCATGTCCATTATTGTAGAATCTCACGTTCACCACTGTGTCCAGACCCCAGGTCAGCACATGCACATCTTCCCCTCACTCAAATTCAAGAGAATTCTAATTTTAAAAAGCAATAATTATTTTTTATCATTGAAGGAACATTGTAGAGCTCTTTATCCATTTAGATCAGTTGGGCTTTGGGTGTTTCTGATACATCATCATCATCGTAGAACTGCAGAGCTAGAAGGGACCGTATGGATCATGGAGTCCAGCTCCTGTCAGGGAGGCACAGTGAAAAATCAAACTCACAAGCTCTGGCTCCACAGCCAGAGAGACCCAACTCACTGAGCTGGCCAGTAGTCACACAGTCCTTAAAAATAATATTGGAAGAAGGCATACAAATAAATCTCCTTTTAGAAGTCAGTAATGGGGAATTTTAAGTACTGCTGTGTTTCCTTCCTATAAGCCAGGAAAATGGGCCTATAGGGAACAACATATAAGGAAGGAAAAGCTCAATTTGTTAAGAGAATTCAACAAAAAGTCTAAATGTAATCAGGATATCCCAAAATGCTATAGGGCTGATTTGATAGGTAGTCCTGAGAAATATAAATGTTTGCGCAACATTGTTCTTCAGGCACACCCATTTTTAAAATATACAGTTCTTTTCCTTTCACATAGATTTTGTGTGCCCCCCCCCCACTGTCACACACTCACAGAATCAGTTAGGGCATTTATGATTCTCACAGAAAGATGAATGATGTCTTAGTCTAAAGACAGTCCCATGCCCTTGCTTGTTGATTCTCAGTACTGGATCTGGTGCTAGACATAACATATTTAAGGTAATTGAAAACCACTCCCTCTAGACCAGGGGTGTCACGTTCCCAGGGGGTTTCAACAGGCAAAAGTCCAATAAGCCAGTCCAATATCAGAAGTCCATAAGATGCAAAGCAGATACCAAAATGCCAAAGTCAAAACACAAACTATAGTAAGCAGAGTTCAAAGCCAAGGGTCCAGAGAACAAGATCCAAGATAAGCAGGAGCGTGGATGCAAGGCAGATTTTATAGCAGCAGCAGTCATCTAAACCAGGCTTGTCCAACCTGTGGCCCGAGGGCCGCATGCGGCCCAGGTCGGCTCATAATGCGGCCCAGTGCAACTTTTTATTTTAAAAGAAATTCCAAAGTTTCAAGTTACACTGCCGGCACTTGCAGCTGGAATGCGGCTGGGGCACATCACAATGGTGGGGGGGAGAGAGGGAAGGAAGGAGCGGGAGGGGAGAGGGGCTGCGTGACTGCATTGCGCTGCCCCTGTCAATAGGTGGACCCCCTCCCAGCCCCATAAAGCCACCTGAGTGGAAGTTGCCAGCCTCTGCTGTCTGAGATCACAGCTGCCGGTAAGCTCGCTTAGAAAGGGGCTACGGAGGATGGCTAGGGCTGCCCCCCCATGCGGCCCAAACCAAATTTTCATCATCTAATGTGGCCCAGGGAAGGTGAAAGGTTGGACACCCCTGATCTAAACACTGCATCCTGCTAAAACTCAAGACTGGTCGGCCTGATGTTCATATGGGAAGCATTTATACGATCCTCAGACCTTCGTGTCATGAGTCTTTGCCTAAGCTTAGCCATCACCCTGGCTACAGGGGGAGGAGAATCTGGTGGTGATTCATCTCCCTGTGTTTCTAATTGCCCAGCACTTTCCTCATCTGTAATTAACCCCTCAGATTCCAGATCTTCTTCGGTTGAACTCATGACAAGGGCTCCCCAACCTCCAGTCCGCAGACCAGTCATTTTTGCCTTCAGAGATAGTTCAGGCTTGATTTGTTCTAGGACCCACTTGTTCATATTTCTGACAGTCCAGGGTGTCTGCAAAGCTCTCCTCTAGCACCAACATTCAAACAAACCAATTATTTTTTCCTGCCAACTTTTGAAATAGAGGAAACCTTTAATACTCAAAACATGCTGCTGGATTGCTGCCACTGGGAACAGGATTACCAATGGTGATCCAGTGGTGAGTTTTGAGCACTAAAGTCTCCCCACCCCATCTTGATGCTCTGAAAGGCTTCTCCAGGGCAAGACGAACCTGGAAGTGGGGGGTTAGGAAGCTTTCAATTAGTTTAAGTTAAGTGCCAGATCCACTTTATATTGGTGTAACTTCATGAAATAGGATTTTGCCCAGTAGCAAATCATGTGAGTGGGAAATAGACGCAATACATATTATAAACAAATGCATCTGTGGACTTTATGGGCCTCCAATATCCGTATTTCACATGATAATTTGAACATCCAAATGTACATCTATGGATCTCTTAAAGCCAGAGTTCTTCAGATACTCTAAGGGTGATTCTTGTGTGATTTCATGTGTTTGATACCCTTTCAGGGGCAAACTGGATCAGCATTAGAATTCCTATAAGATGAAATCTACCATGTGTAAGTTTCATAAATGGGGAGCAAAATGGCACACACAAAAAAAGACAAACCAGTGGCTGCAGTAACGGCATTCAGAGGAAGTCTGTTAAAATGCCTAGGGATATAGAAGCACAAGTTACAAGAGCCTTACGTTTCAGGAAAAGCATGGTACCCCTAGGTGACAAGTGAGCGGAGCTGTTAACAAGAACTATACAAGTCAGACACAAGGCGAAGGATGCAGAAAGAATGTATAAAATTGAAAGGAAAGAGCTCAATCGGAAATACCCGTTCCATTGTTCCCTGCCCGGATTAGTTCACCATCAGAGAGGGACCTCACCTCACAATCTTCAGTTTCTACATGTGGAAAGCTGAATATCTGTAGGGGAGACATCCCTGCTTATGTGTAGGATCTGCACATGAACAAGAACCCTGATTTTCCAAGATTTTTCTTTACATATATAGCCTGAGTACATGCAGGAACATATCCCCTTCAGGCTTGCCACCTTCCACATACAGAAAGTGATGATGGAGCGAGGAAGGGTTGGCTGCTCTCTTTTAAGTGTGATGGTGAACTTATCCAGGTCGGAAGGTACGACTGAATAGGGCTTATAAATTCAAACTGAACCAAGGGTGGCAAATTTCAGACACGGTCTGATATCATGTACAGTACTTTGGTGATTCTGTACTTTCTGCTCTTGCGCTCTTTTCGGAAAGTAGCGAAGAGTAGATGATGTGGAAACTGGGAAGTGCAACTTGTTATTTTAACCTTGGACATAGAAGTAGCTAGTTGTGGCCGCACAAGTGAGTGGGTTGGTGGGCTGCCTGTGGAGGTGTAGTCCAAAAATAGAAATATGCACATCTCTAGTAGAAGTCGGAAGAGCTGACAGAAAAGGGGAACACTTTGATCTGTGCTTAGAATATAAATGCAGCGGATTACTGTTGGAAGGATTGGTGCTCACTAATCCTTTTCTGGGCGTTGATGTTTTGTGCTTACGCTCCTAAACAGCCAGAGGAGAAGCATGCCACTTGATGGATGGTATAATCAATCAGTCAATCTCAAGACAGCAAGCTTAAAAGGGTGAAACTGTACATTACAGCTAACCTATCATTAGACGAGGAAAATCTGTTGGTGTTCCAGAGATGTGATTCAGACAAATCCTTTGTGACTGAGCAATCGTAGTTGCCTCGTGGCGCAGTGGTTAAAACGCTGTACTGCAGCTAAAACTGTGCTCACGACCTGGGGTTCAAATCCCAGGTAGCCGGCTCAAGGTTGACTCAGCCTTCCATCCTTCCGAGGTCGGTAAAATGAGTACCCAGCTTGCTGGGGGGGCAATGTGTAGCCTTTATAATTAAAATTGTAAACCGCCCGGAGAGTGCTTGTAGTGCTATGGGGCGGTATATAAGTCCAATAAATAAATAAATAAATAAATAAATAAAATGAAGCCTCTGTTTACTACTGAAGATTACTCACCAAACAAAGCAAGCTAATCTGCAAACTATGGAAGGTGTGAAAAACTCTTGCTTGAACAGCTCCCTCTCAGATTTTCTCAGCACTTCAGTAATTCCTTCTAATAATCAAAGGGAATTTTGGTTATTTCTTTTTTTTTAGCAGAGAAAAGAACAGCAACACAGAGAAGTCACGGAGAGATAATCTCTGTGGAGAGATCAGCCCCTGCCCACTACTTTGGCTTCTTTCCCATACAAACCAGCACTTTGTTGTCATAAAAGTACTCTAGAAACATTTAATGTTGAAAAGTTACTGTCTTTACTTACATTTACCTCTCTAGTTACAATCAGAAGAATGAAACAGATAAAAATTGAGTCTCCGCTGTATGGAAGAACGCCCCCCCCCCATGCTTGTTGCTTGGTCAAAGGAAGAAGAATTAATCAACAACAAACACAATGGAAGCAAGTAAACAAATAGGAAGAGAGGGTGGGGGTTTACATCAAATTCCAGAGGTGGGGAAAAAACTTACCAATTAAGTTAGTGGCAAAGGTCAGTCACATTAGGTTGTAAAATCCCTCTCCCCCATACCCAGTGTTAGTATATGCAAGATTGCTATTATCCCTACCCAGGCTACCTGAGGTATACAAAATTCCTCAGGTGGCATTGCCCAGAAACGTTGGAAGAAAGGTCACTGACCATGATGACTAGGGAAGTCTGGGAGTTCTAGTCCCAAAGAAGGAACTTTTCCAAATAGTGATTGGAAACCATTAGAACCTTGTTAAACAATGGTCCCTAACCTTTTCCAAACCGTGGACTGGTTGGGGGGCTGGGTCCGTACGTGAGGTGGGCTGGGCACCCCTGCGCTCACAGGTGGGCGGGGTGTGCTCGCAGTTGGGTATGGCGTATGCTCGCACATACATGGGGGGCAGGGTGTGCTTGCGGGTGGGCAGGTTGCACTCGCGTGCATGCATGGATGGTGGGGCACCCATGTGTGTGCGCGTGGGTGGGACACCCCATGCGGGCAAGTGGGCAGGCCATGCATGTGTGTGGGTGTTCGTGAGGGGAGTGCATGCAGGGGGCGGGAAATCTGTCTCTGGAGCCCGGTCCTGCCAAGGCCGCAGCCCAGCACTGGGCTGCGGACTGGGGGTTGGGGCCCCCTGTTGTTAAGAACATCTTTAAGCAAACACATGTTCCAGCCCATAATTGATTCTGTATTGGAATAGCTATTGGGCAGCTGATTTGGATGTGCAAGTTTGGTCAAAATCCCTGTTTCAGAATGTTTTCTGGGGAAAAAATAAAAGGTGTTCTTACTTACAATTGAACTGATCAAACAAAAAACTGACAGACGTGACTGACTGCTTCAAGAAACTGCCACAGACTAAAGAGAGGGAAAGAGACACAGAGCAGAGAGGTGGGATTCTCTTTGAATTCAGAGGCAGGGAAGGAACAAGTGGTCAGTGCTGGATAGATTAAAAGTCACCCCAGACCACAAAGGTTCCTCCTAGCCAAACCTGCTAAAGCAGCATGCAAGGCTGCAAAAACTTTAGTGCTATAGCTCCTATCAGGCATAGCATAACTGCCAGGAACTATGGAGCTTGTAGGCTAAAATATTTTGACTGACTGACCCTGCAGAATATTGAAAATTGGTTTTCACATGGATAGGCAGAGAGATGCAAGGCCTATGCGTGCGTTTTTGAAGCCCTTATTTACATAGCTATAAAGCATGTTATTGTATTCCTACTCTCCAGTCTTTTCAGAATGTTGTGGAAAACCCAAGAGTGTATAGAAAACAAAATAAGCAGATTATAAAATTTATGAGCAAATGGAATAATGTCAAGAAAAGCTTTCTCATTTAATGAGCGTTGCAGACAGCTCTCCCATCCTTTATTTGAGAGTGAGATTTATGGTTTTAACTGTGCTGTTTTTCTCTTTCTAGGTCAGGCAGGTGTTGATGAATGTGGAAGAGCAGTTTAGAGTCTCCGATAGTGGAATAACTGGATGCCCGAGTGATTTCTGTATGAACAGCTGTGGAAAGAGTCAAACATGACGTTCCGATCTTTTCCTTCCTCTTCTTGTTGAATTCTCCAGAGCACCTGTTTTTACTCTCCTTCATAAAAAGCCGTTTTGTTATTTTGGCCAAATAGGGAGAAAAAGAGAAAACTGTTCTTCTTGTTTTCGTTTTATTTTCCCTTCCTGTGTGGGCACTTGTTCAGCATGGCTGTTGATGAAATACCCAGTTACTGTGAACCTGAAACATGCCAAGGACAAGTTTTGGTCACCCATTCTGGGGATCAGTTCCTCACCTAATGGGATCCTGGCGTTCCCACAATGCCCATCACTCCAGAAAATGCAGTGCTGTTCCTTCCCATCCTTTATCGGTGGCTCCAGAGTCACCTGAGGGGGGAAATGGAAGAACCAGAGCAGAGACTGTGCCATTCGGCCATTAAGAAGCTGCGGGAGTACATCCAGTTGAACTTCCCGGCAGAAGAGGGAAAACTGCCACACAACACAAGCTCTGTGGATGCAGAGATCTGTACAGTTTACCTCACCAAGGATCCCGGAAAGGCAGAGTCTCTCGGCCTGAGCTTTGGGAACATCCCTGCTTTGGGCGACTACGGAGACAAGCGGAGAGCAGGGAAGAAAAAGAAAGGCCACAAAGGTCCTGTGCTTGATGTTGGAAGCATCTGGGTCACAGATTTAAAGAAAAACAGCCCAGCAGGGAAGTGCGGAAAAGTTCGCTTGCGAGATGAGATCCTTTCATTGAATGGACAGTTGATGGTCGGGGTGGATATCAGTGGTGCTAGGTAAGATGATTGGTATAGACTTCAGCTTCAATAAATAATAATTCAGCATTGGTGTGCAGTGTTGTAGAGGTGCGCTGGGGAAGCCAGTTGCTTCCCAGGGGTCAAAATAGCCCATGCTGCCTGGGACTGACTGGAGCTGGAATCTCAAAGAAGCTCCCGGGTACCCACTATTATATAGTAATAACTGGCTTTAACCAAGGTCCAACTCTATGTTACAGATAACTCATCATTCTGGCTGAAATTTCATATTCTAGAGACCTGATTCCACCAGACCTTAACATCTGGCACTGTAGGTTAAACCACTGAAGCCTCTGTGCTGCGAGGTCAGAAGACCTGCAGTCGTAAGATCAAATCCACGCAACGGAGTGAGCCCCTGTTACTTGTCCCAGCTCCCGCCAACCTAGCAGTTCAAAAGCATGCAAAATGCAAAAATGTGAGTAGATAAATAGGTACCACCTCGGTGGGAAAGTAAATGGCATTCCGTGTCTACTCACGCTGGCCACGTGACCATGGAGGATTGTCTGTGGACAAATGCTAGCTCTATGGATTGGAAATGGAGATGAGCACCGCCCCATAGAGTTGGACACGACTGGACAAAATTGTCAAGGGGAACCTTTACCTTTTTTTAAGCAGGCTTGCAAGCAAAATCCATATTTAAAGGGCTGATTGTGAACTGTGGAAAGCATGGAAAAACTCTGAGGTTGGCAGGTAGATGCTTTCAGCACTGAAGGAATGGACTCCTGTAATTATGTGTTGTCTGTAATGTATAGTTACAACGCTCGGAAACTGTACAGTTTTCCTTTCTTCTATAGTGGTTATACTGCTGAAGCTATTTCTATAGTCTGCAGATGCACCGAGGTTAAATCAAAAGCATGACCTCTCACTTTTAGCTTGTACTCTTTTAAGTCTTTGTAGCTAGATAAACAATGGGTGCAGGTGTTGGATGGAAGGATGGAAAAGAGTTGGATGCAATCTGTGTGCTTCAGATTCCTAATAGGACTTGGAACTTGCCAAATACCAGAGGTGGGAGTGCTGAATCCCACTAGATCTCTATCAATAGCTATGCTAGATGGTGTTAAGCCCTGTAAGAATCAGGCAGGATTAGAAGATGTTTGTTGGTGGGATATAAAATGGCCGTGGGTTGGCCCAGCATGCAGTGAAAAGAAATTGCTTGGAAAAGGAAGGAGAGAGAGGCTCACGGCAGCTGCCTTAGACACCTCCTTGTTTGCAAGAGTAAATTGTTCACACTAAAGACAGTTAAATTCTCTAAACCAGCCGGGATCACTTCCTTCCTCTTTGCTTACTCAGTTATTTTGAATCCCTGCGCATTATCTTCCACGCCACAGGAGTTGTGGAGAAAGCGATTTCGAAAGGGGCTAATATTCATCCGTGCTGTCAATGGAAGAAGCCCCCTCACTTCTAATGTCAAACCATTGTTTTATTTTAATGTCTTTGCTGATCCCTTATAATTAAGTTACAAGGAAGTTAGGAGACATTTTAAAATCTGGTTCTTTTCACAAGCCTTTTATGGCCTTATCCCAGAGTAGTCTTGCTGAATGATCGGACTTTTTTTTTTTTTGGTATGTGTATGTACTTATGAATTTGCCCTGTTTTTGCCACCTAAAATTATTGTACTCAATATTTATAACTATTTTATAGTTACTATTCTTTGTTAGTTGTTTTATTTTCAGATATTCTGTTCCTTGCTTGCTGTTTATGTGATTTTTTTAAAAAATTGAGTTTGTTGTGTAGTTTGTGTTATTGGGATTTGTTTGCTGCCCAGAATAGTGTCTTTGTCACTAGTTGGGTGGGGTGAAAATATAAATAAGTAAAATAAAATAAAATAAACAAGGGAGGAGTAACTATGCAATGCCTTAAAGATGAAGTAGTTTTATGTGGGATATGCTTGAACTAAAGGCCACTTCATCAGATGTGTTTTGGATCTTTTGGCAGTGGGCTTCAGCCCACAAAAGTTTATGCCAAAGAAAACCTGAAGTGTGGCACACAATTCATTGTTGGTTCCCCTTGAAAAGGGAATGCTTCTTCCATGGTGAAAACGTTGGCTGCTTAGAAGAACTTAACAGTAGCAAACAAAAGCCATTTTATTTCTCTGTGCCAAGTCCTAGCATTTGATTTTCACAACACCAGGCACCACTGCTATTTCAGATTTCTAATCTATTGTTGATTGCGGTGCTACATGCCTATGATGATGATGATGAAGTGATGCGCTGGCTCCCAGCATACATTTCTAGATGAAACATGCCCCCACAATCATAGAACAGGGCTTGGAACCAGTTAAAGAGGCATCCCGGGCTTTCTAGCAGTATTTCTATGATTGCTCAGTATCATTAAAAAGTTGGACTGTTTTTGAGAATTGGGAAGGAGAAGAAGGACAAGAACCCACATTGTCCAGTGATTACTGCCATGTAGAAGACAGGACGATAGAGGACAGAAATTGTCTGTTAGTGGCCCGCAGAACAGAACCAATTTTAAAGTAAATTTCCCGTGCCTCTCTGAAAATTTGAATCAAGGTGTATGAAGATATTTGCTCATTGTTTCATGTGATACTAGCATAATAATTCTGGTGCTGTGGGGTGGTGAATCCTTTCAGAGTTTTAGTCTGAACTTCAAAGGGTGTTAAAGAAGCCATCAGAAGTGCTGAACCTATTGTGGGGATAGAGTTTAGCACCTTGAGTAAACTTAAGACTAAAACCCAGAGCACACTCCTGTCATCACATTTCACTGGGTACCAGTACTATGAAACCTGCCAATTTCTGTTTGTTTATACTGCATCGAACTACTGTATAGAACAAAACCCACAATGGCTCAACCATCTTTGGGTGATGTGTGTGGGGAACACTGCCTTCCCATGAGTTCATGCACTATGGCCAAAAGCTATCATGAGCAGGGCCAGGGCTAGCATTAGATATAGTGTGGCCATTGCCTTAGCTAGCAGATACTGGATGGGGTGGATAAAAAGCAGCAATGGCTGTCCTTTGGCCATATCTTTCTAGAGGAGAACAGAGCTATGTGGTCTGGGTAGCTAATTTGCAACCTCTAAGTTCAGGCTAGCTGGAAGAGGTTATCCCAGAGCATTTGTGGGGGCTAGTGGTGGTATGTGCGCCATCTTGTTTTATTCCACATGCCGTGAAACATCTGAAGCCAGCTCTGATTTGAGGCCACACACTACTTCCACAGGTGAATAAAGAAAGATTGGATTAAGTTCTTCTGAGGGGATGGAGTGTGTGGAATAATCCTGATGAAAAGAGAAATCAGATCCAAAGAGAAAGAAGCAGTCTGTGAGTGTCAGAATATCAAGGAATAAAATCCTTTTTTCTTTTTCTGCTAAAGAGCTTTGCTTTCTGCTTAATCTGATCTGACACTTCCTTCCAGGCGTAGAGCATAGCCGCCATGTTTTTTTGAATTCCATGTTTCTCTCTTTGTTTCTCTCTTCATCTTTTTTTACTTTTAAAATCAGGTGTATATTAAGAGAATATCTGAGGAACTGGTGCACCCAGTCGCCTGCTACCTCTCTTTAATGTTCTTTACCTCTTATCACACCCTCTTTCAACTGCACATTTCTATGGGGATACTTATGTTGTGCACCCAATATAAATATTCATATACCTTTTCCTTTTTCGCTCTCTCTGTTTGCCTCAGGAGGGCACTGTCCCAACATACGTACTTTCATTTCTTGTTTAAAAGTTTTAGCTATAGCTTACAATATTCAAGGCATCAAAGGGAAAAATACAGATAAAATATCTTTATTTTGGATTTCTTATAGAGGAGATCAAGTCACAGATGCCATTTGGCCGTAAAAAAAGTCATTTCTGTATCCATGGGGAAAATAAGGGATTTTCTACAGAAGTATGCAATAAATAAAATTTAGAAGCTGTAAATCTAATCCTCAATTTAATTAGTATACATTTAAAGAAAATCCACAGATATAAGCTTCAGTCCCCCCTGCAATGAGCTGTCTTCCAAAGGGAATTTTTAAAAGCGATATGTCCATGTTCCTAGACTGTCAGTAGAAGCACAACTGAATGGGGCAGTGATGGAGATAGCCTGAAAGCGGAATTGTATGTAGCCCCGTGATTGTACAAGAAGCTGTGCTGGCTGATATTGGTAACAGATCAGCCTGTGCCCTAAGATTTAGACATCTGCTTTATGGGTGATAATGATAAGGATGAGGAGGAAGTAAGTATAGAGCTGCGTTCACAGGGTCAAGGCAATGTGGAAGGAGGAGGATGTCATCTGCACTCTCTGAGCTTTCTCTTTTTTCCCCTCTTTGAGCTTAGATTAAATCTTAATTGCTTGGGGTAAGAGAGTGGAGAAACTTTCCTGACAGATATATTATTGTGAGCGGTTCCTACCATGGTACAAAATATGTTGGTGTGGCTTGGTGTTGAATGGGCAGTGAACTAGCTTTACAAAATACTTGGTCTTGTTGGAGGTGGAAACCAATATTGCTGGTGGTCACTATGGATCAGCTCAGCTGCCTCGATTTTTAGATTCTTATTGGGGGCTTTAGTATAGATAAGTAGACCAATCTTTCCGTATTTCTGAGGATCCAGTCTAGTATGTTTAGAGGGTACCGTAAAAAAAAATTAAATTTCTCAAACTGTGTGTGTTTTCTTAAATACATGCTTATTAACACCAATATGTAGAGATGAGAAATCTCTTCAGCCCTGTTTTCTTTGCTCCAAGTGAATGCTAGAGCTTTTATTTCATCGGAACACAATAATCTTTCAACTTCTTGAAAGCCTTAGTAAAATCTCTAGGATTGCTTTCAGTAGCTTTCCTAAGTGCCGGTGATTCCTTTTAGAAGGATTGGGGGGGGGGGGAGCTTACTTTTTAAATATCTGGGGGAAAATATGTTTAACTAAATTTTCCAAGAATTTTAAAAGCCTCATGTGCTTTCTAAATATTAAGTATTTGGTCTTCAAGAAACAAAATCCACAATGCAATTTCAGTGTCTTTCTGGTGATGGTGGTTATTTTATTTATTTATTTATTTATTTATTTATTGATTTGATTTGATTTGATTTGATTTGATTTGATTTGATTTGATTTGATTTGATTTGATTTGATTTTTACCCCGCCCCTCTAGACCATGTCTACTAGGGGCGGCTTACAAAATAAAACAGAACAGTATAAAAATATATAAAATCATAAAATTACAATTACAATTTCAATTTAAAAAAATTAATTTAAAGAGAGGATTACCAAGATGGAATAGCAAAGAAAAGAAAAAAGGAGAAAGACTTAATTGACTGGAGGGAAGGCCTGCTTGAATAACCAAGTTTTTAACTGGCTTTATCACAATAGAGTTAGATAAGAATGTTGTCAAAATATTTGTGATTAAGCTTTTGAACTGGAGGTTGTTCACCTTCCAGTGCCTTTATAGGTATGTTTCAATGAGCTTTAATAATAATAATAATAATAATAATAATAATAATAATAATAATAATAATAATAATAATAATAATAATAATAATAATAATAATAATAAATACCTTTATTGGCATAATAAATACATACAAGCATACAAAGGGTACAGAGTACAATTTATGGAAACAGCCCCTAAAACACTAAAACTTTAAATTGGGTTCTCGGGCTGTATTAGTTTTAATTATATCCAACAGAAATTTGCCGAGTATATTCAGAGAATTCTCATCGGTACGCTGTAAAATAGAACTAAAATAGGCTTCATCGGTAAGCCAGGGCTTTCGATGTGGTAGAGAAGCAAAAAATTGGCCCCTCGCAGCCAAATGAAATGGACAGTGGAAAAAGATGTGGGGTAGTGTCTCTACGACATTCATCGCACAGAGACATAGTCTGTTATTGAAGAGAGTATTGTTAAATCTGCCCGTTAGCACCGCCGAGGGGATTGAATTACAGCGGGCCAAAGAAATCACCCTTCTAATTTCGGGATTATACAATGTAGAAATATAAATCGGTGGACTGCCTATTACCAAGGGAAGATTCCAGAACAAGGGTGAACAAGATCTATTAGCGGCTCTTAATAAGTCTTGTGAGTTGATGTCGGCCAATCTTTGTTTGACAGTTCTTAGGGCAGCCTGGAACGAAAGAGATCCTAAGATGTCCGGGTCTAAACCAATCTGTTTGATCTTCCTTAGCCAACCATCAATGGGGGGGGCAGCTGTCTTTTTTTAGGTGATAAAGTAGAGTTGTTTGAGAGGTGTCAAAATATATTCTAAGCCAGTATTTGCAAGTTCTATTCCAAGCAACATCCTTGACTGGAAGTTGTCCCGTTTCGAGTCATAAAGCCTCACAGGGGACGCAGTTTGGCATAGCCATGATTCTTCTCAAAAAAGCTGATTGAAAACTTTCTAGTGATTTATGATAAGCATTGATCCAGATAGGAATACCATAAATTGCTTGAGAAATAGATTTAGCATTGAATATTTTGAGGGCTGACGGAATTAGGTGGCCCCCTTTATTGTAGAAGAATCTGGAGATTGCCATTGAGGATGTTTTGGCTGCCGCTTGTGCCATATTGCGATGACCCACCCAGGCACTGTCGGCTGAGAATAGTAATCCCAAATATTTGAAGGTCCTCACCTGTTCAATTGAATGTCGTTTGAAGATCCATTTATGTATTTTGCGGGACTTAGAAAAGACTAAGATTTTCGATTTCATGTAATTTAGTTGAAGTTTGTTGATGGATAAATAGTCCAGACATTTGTTTATTAGTCTTTTTAAGCCCAGCCGAGAGCGCGAAATAAGTACAGCATCATCGGCATATAAAAGGATTGAAATCTTACGATCTCCAAGAGTTGGAAAATGGCCATCCACGGTTAATAGTTCTGGTGCCAGGTCGTTTAAGAACAGGTTAAATAAGGTCGGAGCCAGTGGGCAACCTTGCTTGACTCCCTTGTTTGTAGGGATCTCTTCAGTAAGGAGGCCATCCCAAGAACATCTTATTCTGCAAGAGGTGTTAGAGTACAGTTGCCTGCTGGGATTAATCAGATTAGAAGGAATTCTGGTTCTCTCCAGCTTGGACCAGAGTAACTGCCTGTCAACACTATCAAAGGCAGCTTTTAAGTCAAGGAAAGCTACAAATAATTTTGAGTTGACTTTTATGGAATACTTATAAGCAAGATGGGACAGGACGGCACAGTGGTCCAAGGTGGAGTGGCCTGGTCTGAACCCAATCTGTTGGATGCCTAGGATGTTATTCTGGGTGATCCAAGTATTAAGATGGACCAAGAGATAATTGGCGTACAACTTGCCTACTATTGAGAGAAGGCTAATTGGCCTGTAATTCTCCGGGAGACAAGGGTCCCCTTTTTTGTATATAGGGGCTACGATGGCTTGCCTCCAGGATTCCGGAAGAATTCCACTAGCAATTGCCGTTGAAAAAAGTCCTGCCAGAATAGGGGCCCAGAAATCAGGGTTGGATTTCAACCATTCTCCCATAATCATATCAAGCCTTACCAGTCTTGAGTGAGGCGATTAGGACTTTAATTTCTGATGTAGACACTTGCGGCCAATTCGGGGTGGCAAATAGTTCGGAAGCCTCTACGGACGAAGAGGCTGAGTTGTCAAAAAAGAGGTTTGAGAAGTGCAATTTCCAGTCATGGGCAGGAACTGCTTTGGGGTCATGACCTTTCGCTTTGAAGGACCCATTCACTAGCTCCCAAAAGGAGCGAGGGTTAAAGTGAATTGTGGCCTGGTAAAGTTTTTCCCATAGCACTTTCTCATATTTGATCTTCTTACATTTAGCTAACATGTTCAGATGGAGGTTTAAAGAGAGATATTCTTTAAGAGCCTGCTGAGAGTTTAGTTGCCTAAACTTTTAAAAACAACTTCTGGCCGCCCTTTTGTATTGTTGGCATTCATAGTCAAACCAGGTCGGGTTGCCCTGGCGTAGAGCAGTGCATGAGGCATTTACAGGCAGCGCTAGATTAGAGGTGATAAGCTCTATTAGTTGGTTGTACGACCTTACCACTTCCAATGGAGAATTCGCCAAAAGCATGGCGGAGCTGAGTGCAAAAAAGTTAGGCTCCTCCAACAGCTCAGAACGCTCGGGACATTACAAATTCCTGTTGCATCTAAGCCTACAGGCTCCGCCTCCAACGAGGTGTGTTCCAATTGGTTTGTTTAGCATCAGCTGACATCATTTACATTGGAGGAAGCTAAGTCTCCTGACTGTAGGAAGCTAAGCCTTTTGATTAAAGGAAGCCTGTTTACAGAGGCAAGGTACGGGCAGTTTTGTTCTCTCCTCATCTTATTTCTGTATAAAACACCCCTCAATTTTTAGTGTAATGATTTTAGGAAAATGTAGAATCTTATACATGGAAAAATACGGTATATAAAGTCTATTCTGCAGACTTATCTGAAAGGAACTCCAGTGGAATTAAGTGGGACTTAAGCCACAATAGTCCTGCATAGGGTTGTACAGTTGTATTTTAGCAAGACTCTTCAGTTGTTAATTCAGCAAAGTGTTCATGATTTGGCTTTTGCTGTGTGAAAGGAGATGCAAAGTCCGAACTGGTTATGGAATTTTAGTATAAAAGTCGAACATGGACTGTTATATGTAATCCATGTGTTATAATTCATTGTGAAATATTTGCTCGAAAATGAACGAGCATTTATTACAATTCCGCTGCCAAGAGTTCTAACTGAAGACTGTTTGTTTCTTTCAAGAACAGGAAAAGCAGTTAATTCAATTTAGAAGACTTATTCCCAGAAATGTCGTATTTTGAAAGTGTGAGGCTTAGAGTTGAGTGACCAGTGTTCTTTTTGAAGCTTGTGCAATTATTCGACTTGGCAAAGAAATAAAACTTGTGTTCCCAGTTAAGTTTTTGAGTAAAGGGAAGGTCTGAAATCCACTGCAAGTGGATCTTCGGTTGAAAAAAATATCAACGAGCTCTTGCCAGGTTGTAATTTGCATTTCCTGATCAGCCATCCTTATCGGAAGAATCAACTGTCTGATTAAGAAGGACTGTTGTCAAGGCTGTTTCTCTACTCTCGTTGCTGTGGAACCAACCTCATTAATTGCTGGAAGTAAGTTTTCATCTTTGCCCCACAAGCAAAAATGTCTCCAGTCTCTTTGGTTTGGGTGCCACCAGGCATTTAATCTCTCTGGAAATTCAGAAGGCAGTGAAACTCTCGTCCTTGTGGGTAAGGTCCTAACTTCAACTGTCCCTTTTCCTTGGGATGGGGAGAGAAAGAGAGAGATGGACTTATTCCGCCACCATGTGCAAATGCAGTTGTACCAGATCCTCTCAGGCGATCTTCTTCCAGGTGGCCACCCCAAAAGAGGCGAGAAAATCATCTACAAGAAGTTGGGCTTCCTTGGCAGTGGCACCAACTCTTTGGAACTAGCTCCCAGTTGAGCTGCGCCTGGCCCCCTCCCTCCCTGCTTTTAGGAGGCTGCTGAAGATGCTGTTCTTCAGAGAGGCCTTTCAGTGCAACCTTGCTTGATTTCCTTTGCCTCATGCTCTGCCTTCTTAATTGTGAAACATTACACTGTTTTGATTGGATAGCTGAGTTAATTCATTCTGTTGGATTTGGGTTTTTTATGATTATATGGTTGTTATTGTTTAAGGTTCATTCCATATTATTATGCCGTAAATCACCCAGTGCTTTGCACTTATGGGCGGTATATTAATTAAAGAAATAATAAATAAACATGCAAGGACCTTGCTCTTGAACCAGAAACTACAAGAATTCTGGTAGCAACTTTAAGACTAGCAATTGCTTTTAATTATTCAGTTGTATTTTAATTAGCATATAGTTTAAAAAAATTAATGCTTAACATTATGTTTTTAACTCTGTTCTTTTTAGTATTCTGAGCCACCTTGGGTCCCCTTACCGGGAGAAAGGTGGCATGTAAATTAAAAAAAGGAAATAAACAAACAACCTTAGTTTGGCATAACCTTTTGTGGCCACTATTTCAAATTCCCTTGGCTGTGGGTTTCTTGATAAAAGAAGAATATATACACAGTAGTGGCATTGCCAGATGTTACATACAACCATGTTGTAATGCATAAGGACCTAGACCTTCTGAACAATTTGGCTAATACAAAGAGGACATGTCAGCAAATCCAGAGTTCAAACAAGATAACATTAATTAGTCCTGAATGTGTTTACATTATGGCCAAAAGGTTAGGCACCCTTCAGTCTCAAGAGACTATGGTAATGTGCTCTGTAGGGAGGACATGGAACAGCATCTAGTGTGGGTGAGAAGGCCAATTCAAGAGTGACAATCCCTTCCATACTGAAGAAAGATACAATCTGTCCCCTGTCCAGCTCCCTGATTTTGTTGCTTTCAGGACTGCCTCTTTGCCTCGGCCTGCTGGACAAGGGTCTCTTCAAATTGGGAGAGGCCGTGATGCACCGCCTGCCTCCAGGCTGAATGCTCAGATGTCAAGGTTTCCCATCTGTTGAGGTCCATTCCTAAGGCCTTTAGATCCCGCTTGCAGATATCCTTGTATTGCAGCTATGGTCTCCCTCTGGGGTGATTTCCCTGCACTAATTCTCGATACAGGAGATCCTTTGGAATCTGACCATCAGCCATTCTTACAACATGCCCGAGCCAACGTAGACGTCACTGTTTCAGTAATGTATACATGCTAAAAATTCCAGCTCCATCTAGGACTACTCTGTTTGGAACTTTGTCCTGCCAGGTGATACCAAAAATGTGTTGGAGGCAACGCATATGGAACGTGTTCAACTTTCTCTCCTGCCGTGCATGAAGGGTCCAGGACTCACTACAGTACAGGAGTGTGCTCAGGACACAGGCTCTATAGACCTGGATCTTGGCATATGCTGTCAGCTTCTTATTGAGCCATAGTCTTTTTGTGAGTTTAGAGAACATAGTAGCTGCTTTGCCAATGCATTTATCCAGCTCGACATCTCGGGAAACAGTGTCAGAGATCGTTGAGCCAAGGTACACAAATTAATGGGCAACCTCCAATTCTTGCATGGAGATGGTAATAGAGGGAGGTGAGTCCACGCCCTGGCCCATGACTTGTGTTTTCTTCAGGCTGATGGTTAGTCCAAAGTCTTGGCAGGCCTTGCTAAAACGATTCATGAGTTGTTGGAGGTCTTCGGCAGAGTGGGCAACAATGGCTGCATCATCGGCGAAGAGGAGTCCCGTATGCATTTCAGTTGGACTTTGATCCTCGCTTTCAATCTAGAGAGATTAAAGAGCTTTCCGTGTGTTATAGTCCGGAGATAGATGCCTTCTGTTGCAGTTTCAAAATAGTGCTTCAGCATGACAGCAAAAAAGATCCCAAACAGAGTTGGCATGAGAACACAGCCCTGTTTCACTCTGCTTCGGATGTCAAAGGGATCTGATGTTCAGCCATCAAAAACTACAATGTCCTTCATTTCCTCATGAAAGGACCTGATGATGTTAAGGAGTCGAGGTGGACATCCAATCTTGGGAAATATTTTAAAAAGGCCATCCCTGCTAACCAAATCAAAGGCCCTTGTGAGATCTATGAAGCCCACAAAGAGTGGCTGTTGTTGTTCGCTACATTTCTCCTGCAGCTGTCAGAGGGAGAATACCATGTCAGTGGTGAATCTATTAGCCCAAAGTCCACAGTGTGATTCTGGATAGACTCTGTCTGCAAACACCTGGAGTCTCTTCAGCACAACACGGGCAAGCAGCTTCTCTACAACGCTGAGAAGAGAGATGGCATGGTAGTTATTGCAGTTGCCCCTGTCTCCGTTGTTCTTATACAATGTGACGATGTTTGCATCCTTCATGTTCTGTGGCACTCCACCTTCCCTCCAGCAAAGACAAAATACTTCATACAGCTTGGAGGTGATGATCTCTTTACAGCACTTCAGCACTTCAACAGGGATGTTATCCTTCCCAGGAACCTTGCCAGAGGCAAGGGAGTCCAAAGCCACTATTATTTCTGCTAAGGTTGGTTCGTTGTCCAACTCTTCCAAGACAGGCAGGCACTCGGTGTTATTTAATGCCTCTTTGGTTACTACATTCTCCCTGGAATATAGCTCAGAGTAGTGCTGCACCCAGCGTTCCATCTGCTGTGCTCGGTCCTGGATGATCAACAGGCCAAAAACCTGCTGTTGTTGTTTTTTGCACACACCATAGCACAGTCATAGACATTGCAGCAGCCAATTGAGGCTTACTGGCAAGGTGCCAGTTATGTGTTCAGTTGCCTGCCTGGTCACACTCCTGGCATGCGACTGGCAGCTGATTCTCTAATCTGACTTATCATGGCTTCTACTCTTGTGCTACTGCATGCAGAAAAAAACAACAACAGTTAAGGTTTTGTCGAGCATGTTACAGCTGTTTGATGCTACAACCCCCTCCTAACAAATGTGGGATTTGTTGTTTGATGAACTACTTAGAATTCTTTGCTAAGGAGGTTGAGTGGGCATGTGCATGTGTTTTCATCAGTTTGAAAGCATGTTAACAGAGTACAAATCTCAGCACTCCTTAAGGTGGAGCTATTGCAGCTGAAGCAATATTAGCTACTGGATAGCTCAGTGGTTTAGGTATGGTTGGGAGTTCAGTTCCCCACTGTGCCCCTCTGACGGGGGCTTGACTTGATGATCCATACGGTCCCTTCCAGCTCTGCAGTTCTAAGTTTACTGCAGTATAGCAAGGATCCACTCATGGTCATGTCCAAATAATCATCCTCCTGCTCACACCTGTAGATTTGAATTCTGGCTCCCACAGATTTTGATCAGCTGCATGCGTGTACAGTTCTCCTGTGCTTGGCTTGAGAAACCTTTATATATTAAAACCTTTCAGTCTGATGAGTTAAGCTGCGTGCAGTAAATCCTTGAAATGTTGGATGGGAACTAATTGCTATTCGTAAGCTGTTATTTGGCCCCATCTTCAAGACAGAGGCTCTGTCACAGTCATGTTTTCATAAAACACCTGGCACAGCTTTGAAGCCAAAATATGTATTAAGTCATAGTAGAAAGCATGCTTCCAGGGAATATTTATTACTGTTTCAACACATAAATTTGATGGTTGGTTTACAGAAAATTGCTGGATGTGCTATAAGCTAACTGTCATCTTGTCAAATGTGAATGTTGTGCAATTAACCGACATACCAAATGCTAGTAAGCATCCTCTTAGTTGGCACTTTACAGAGAGCTTAAACATGCACATGAATGTCAGGGTTTGGAGAGATGAGATTTTTGGATATGCAGATGCAATTTTGAATGAGACATATCTCCCCTCCCCACTTAGTACTTTAAACAAATTCAATAGCATGTAGGCACAAGCATCGTTGGGTTGACTATACCACCACTGTCTGTGACTACATCTCCCTCTAGTGGCATGCTTTAAGGACCTTCTGCAACAGCTTCTACTGAAAACATGTTACTGTTTAAAACGCTGGAGCAAAGAGTCAAGGCAGGAATTTAATCTGCACTTTTGGTTCTTTGTTATGTCTTCAGAAGAATAAGGCTGTGTTGGGTTTGATTTGTACCATTGCATGTTTGCTACATATGCGGCTAAGACATTTTGCTACCTGAGGCAAGGAACAGAGGGCTCTCTTCCCTTGTTCCGTATATGGAAGTACTGTACAGAAGTTGAATCTTATTCAGAGCTTGGAAACGTGTTTTTTTTTTAAAACAGAAGTGCCAAGAATATCCAGCCAGTGTGGCAGTAAGGACTGGAGAGTTCCCAAGCACTAATATGACTTTAATAATGACAAGGGGTACTTTTCCCTCTACTGCTCTTTAGGGCAGCAAACTAGCTTACATTTGATATCCAGCAGAAAAGAATGGCTCGGGGATTACCATTTGCTGCCTGAGGCAGTCTCTCACTTTACCTAGCAATGGGATTTTGAATGGAATATATAACCTACCACAGGATTGTTTCCTATGTAAAAAAAATCACAAAACATATGAAACACATGCATGTATTTAATGTAATTTCTAGTCTGTCCCTGATTCTTAACTGGCTGAACTCCTTCTTTGTAAGAATTCTTTAACATTTTGCTTTTAGTTCCGTCTTCTGTGTTACGTACATTTGAATACATCAGTTCACCATGTAGCAGTTGTGTGTGTGTGTGTGTGTGAGAGAGAGAGAGGGAGAGGGAGAGGGAGAGATGACCTATCAACTGAGACACGTTTTTGCCTCCCAGATGGTGATTCTTGACTCTCCAGATGTTTTGGTCTTTAATTCCCAGAAGCTCTAGTTAACATGGCCAATGGTGAAATAGTCTGGGAATTGAAAAATTAAGACAATTGGAGGGCCATAGGTCAAGAAACACTGTTCTAGATTATGGCTAATCACCTGAGAAGCATCATGATCTAATATAGTGCTTTCTAACCTCAGGTCCCCAGACGTTTTTGGACTAAAACTCCCAGAAGCCTTCCTCACTAGCTATACTGGCCAGGATTTCTGGAACTTGTAGTCCATCTAGGGAATCCAAGGTTGGGAACCACTTATCTAATAGAAAATATATGGTTGGGTGAGTTCATGTGCATGTGTTTTCACCAGTTTGAAAGACCAGAGTTTGGAAAGTATCTTTCGAAACTAGAAATCTCAGAATCCTCCACCCAGTGCAAAGTTCTAGAGTCCCCCCTCCGGGGTGTGTGTCACCTTTCCCAAACTCAGTGTAAAACCCAATGTAGAATCTGCTTTAGTCATTAATAAAACTGATAATCTGTTGGAGGACATCTATCAAATCCCCTGACACACACCCCTTCCTTCCTCTGCCCAATAGCAGGTTGGTGGTACTTCTCCTAATTTGTTTTGGGTTCTGCACATAACATGGCTCCAGAACTGGGCCTTTTAGCTCAGGAAAGTACATCTGCAGTTCCCACTGGCTGTCACCAGTTTCCCTTGCTGAAGAGTGGTTCTATGTTTAGAAAATGAGCCTTTAGGTCCAGGAAAGCAGGAGGCACTGAATCATAAATTCATCATTCAGACAAAACTGTATAATGCATTTAAAGGACTATGAAATTCAATCAACTGCTACTTATGCTGTAGAGAAAGAGACAATAAAATAGATTTATATGGATGTCAAGGTATACTGTTATTCAGGTGGTGAGACCTTCAGAATCATCTTCAGGTTTCTGATGCAAAACTGTACCCTGTGTATTAAATAAAGAAATGCAGAAAACTAGATTCTGTTGCTGCTGCTTTAAATTAGTGTGGTTCACTGCAGAATACTGAGAGACTTATCTATGGCCAGTTAAGACATACTGAATTCTTTTACTGACAGAAGGCACCTGGATACTGCCCTGGCACAGGGTAGACTATACCAATGTGATGCTGATCGGAGGTGACATAATCCGTTATCAGTTTGTGTTTCACAGTCTGTGTGCCTATCATGACTTGGACTCTGAATTGTAGTCTGCAGGAGTAACCTGTAGTCTGAATAGCACAGGACATTATGCTGGAACGGCCTCTGGATTCTGATATGAAGGATGGCCTCACTCCCTCTTGGAACCAACCTTTCTAGAAATCTTCTACACCACAGAGATACCCATATCTATTTTCCTCTCCTCCTGTCTTCTGCCTCCATAATGCCTTTGTCCAGTATGGGCCCTAGTTTGTGACGTCTTACTGTGCAGGGCAGACTCCAATTCAGAGCGAAGAACCAGAGCCCTCTATGTCCAATCCTCAGATAATTTTTAAAATATTCCAGCATGGTTAGGGTTGCCCCAGTTCCAATTAGTGATGACAGTCCTCCACTAGAAGGGCTGTCAGAGGATTGGTTGGTTGGTTGGTTGGTTGGTTGGTTGGTTGGTTGGTTGGTTGGTTGGTTGGTTGGTTGGTTGGTTGGTTGGTTGGTTGGTTGAGTGATTGATTGATTGATTGATTGATTGATTGATTGATTTAATATGGCAGTTGTGAGAGGATAAAGAGAAGAGAGGTTACTTACCTGTAACTCTGGTTCATCGAGTTTGAATGTGTCTTCCATATCTGATGACAGTCCTCCACTAGAAGGGCTGTCAGAGGATTGGTTGGTTAGTTGGTTGGTTGGTTGATTGATTGATTGATTGATTGATTGATTGATTTAGTATGGCAGTTATCAGAGGATAAAGAGAAGAGAGGTTACTTACCTGTAACTCTGGTTCATCGAGTTTGAATGTGTCTTCCATATCTGAGACGGAGAACCACAAGAACATGAGATTAGGAGTCTTGATGTTGCTATACACTGTTAGCAACATCTGGACAGTAGACTGAGCAGCAGGCACACACGTCACTACATTATAATTCTGTTTAAGTTAATAAATGAAGAGAATGGTAGTTTGACACATCTGTAGGTATGCAGGCTGTGGAAAGTTGTGTGACCTACTGTTTTGCCCTAGAGAAGTACAGAATAAGTGGTTCTCTACTGGCAAATCCTTATACCTTTAATACAGTGGTTCCGAAACTTCAACCCCAGATGTTCTTGAGCTACAACTCCCAGAAGCCCTAGGTAGCACAACCTGTGTTCAAGGCTTCTTGCAGTTGTAGTCTAAGAGCATCTGGGGACCCTAGTATGGAAACTTCGGCTTTGATGGCTGGAGGAATGGTATTCAACAGGTGTGAACAATATAATCAGTAGAGGATTGGAGCAGAAGAATGTGACACCTTCTTACCCCCTGCATTTCTCTGTAACTCTTAACAGTTGAATATTTTCCAGACATTCTCTCTGTGTGTAGACATCCGGAGAACGTCTGGTCTTTTTTCATTTTTGACAGCTTATGCTTATATTGTATAATAAAAAGGTTTTGAAATTCTCATTACTTTTAGCAACAGTTTGCCATATGGGATTATGGAAGGAAGGGTTGTTTTTCAAGCAGTACAAATCTAAAGTCCACTGGATGCATGAAACTAGTTGCATGAGGAGAGGTTTGGATGCAGGCATTTCTAAGTATCTTGAATTTCACCAACCCCCCCCCCCCTTTTTAACATTTTTTGCTGCCTCTAGATTGAAGTTCTGTACAGTGAGCGGAATGTTGTAAACTATCTGCCCAGTGGAATAGATGGACTGTACTTTTTCCATAGCTTTAAGGATCTCCCCTTTGGCCCTGATCTGCATCTCATATTATGTTTCTTGTGCATACATTATGAAAAGAACCTTCTTGTGCATTTGTTCCTTCAGCCAATGTACATATCAAATTTGGCTCCAAGATGTGGCATTTTATGTTTGCTGTCAATTCATACTTCAAAGCCAAGTGACACTAGAGCTGCCAGTTTTCTGTTTTGAAAGAAAAGCTTCCAAACAAAAGATGCTCACGATATTTATAAAACTTCTTCTTCCACTGGTTTATTCCACAGAGCCCAAGTAGCTCTGAAGCCTAGAGCTTAAACTCTGCATATTAAATTGAGTGCTTTTTCATGAAAAAATAATCACCAGGACAGAGGAAAATGTGGTCGTTTAAATAAAACTTTATCCTCCTCAGTTAAAGGGAGAGAAAGAAAGAGAAAAATCCTTTTTGGCGTGTCGTCTGTGCAAGTTTGGGAAAGATGCTTTTGTAAAGCAACAGAAGCAAGGATGAAAAGGTACCGCAGCAATGAGATCAGCAGATGCAATATGGAAGCTTCTGGCTGGGTCACACATGACTGCAACACCAAGTGATGGGTTTTATTAGTGAATGGGCTAATCCCTGTCCATTTCCTTGCAAACACAGTGGAGCCAGTTCAAGTAAACCAGTTCCCATGCTGGAAGTGGGATTCTAAGCGCTGAAGTCCTCCTAACCCAAAATAGCTTTTCAAAGCTCCAGAAAAGTATAGGTACGAACCGATTCAGTAGAATAGTTCCTTATTGTCAAGGTGAATGATCCTCCATAGCAGGAGCATTTTGACAAGCCCAGGTAAAGTTCTGACCTATGCCAAGCTGGAGCCCCAGGTTGTATAATTACTGCTCCCAAAACAGTCAATTCAGCTATTGTGTTCTTCTTTATGGTCAAAACAGAGCCGCTAAAAAAAAGAAGAGGGAGGTAGTGGGATGTTCGGTGGAACCCCACATATTGCAGAAATAAAACGGATATCTGGAGAAAGGAAATGCCAGGGCAACCTGCTCCCCAAAACAGCCTGATGAGGCTGTAGAAATCATGCTTAGTGGCCACAGGTAAGGAGTAGGTGGAAGAAAGTCAGGAGCCAGGATGGAATGGAAGAATCTGGAAAAGGGTGTGGCTAGATGCAGCCCTCAATTTAAACATTCCATACTGCAGCATTTGCTGTTGGTTTTAAACATTTCTCTGTGTCTGTATGTTTGCCCTTGTTAAACCATATGAAAATGGTAATGTGGTAAAATACTGACCTTTTGAAATTGGCCAAAATCCTGTTGCAAATTGCACTAGAGTCCATTGATTCGATGGGGATTTAGTGAGTGAATTCTTCCATAAATTCAGTTGATTCAAATGGACTTACTGTTAACTGTGACTTACTGTGCTAAGCTAAAATAAAATGTAGCTCTACATCTCACATCTTATAAATTTTCTTCCCCTCTCTTGCCTGCTAAAAGTCAGCAGATACTCATTGCAATGGCTAAGTTTGCAACAGAGTATGGCAAGAAACGTTTCAGTGCCAAGCTTCTGCAGCTGGATCAATGCCGCAAAGTGCTGTGTTGAGTAAAAAATGGCAAGAATAATGGAATCTAGTTGCAGAGTCATATTCAGCTGTTCCATTAGGGCATAATTCTGTTTGTATTGTGTAATTCGGTTTCTGACATACTTACTTTTGCCCTAAAATCATAAAGTCAGGCCTTTCTTTAAGTGCTCCTCAATATGAAGCACGGAGTGGTAGCTTCAAGAGAGAAAACCTTCTTAGTGGTAGATGATTCCCCAGCTGTGGAATCATCTGCACTCCCCAAAGAGGGCTGGCTGATGCCTGTGAAATTCTTTTACTGTATTTTCATTGGTGCCAGACAAGAACCTTGCTGTACTTCTTTACACATAAGAGACACTAATTCTTAATTAACATCGTTAGAGTCTGATACTATTTTTTCTGTCTGTTTTTATCATATCTGCCTTGTTTTGAGCTGTGTCTGAAACCAGGAAGATTTCACCGTAGCTGGTATTAAAAAGGGGAGGCTTCTAGCCAAAGGGAAGAGGTGGTCCACTGTTTAAACTTCGAGCCACTGGTAGTATTGTGTTGTTTTCTATGCTGGCTTTGAATTCACTTTGATTATATTGCATACACTTAATGCCTTTTGAAACCTGTTTGAAATCTTCCATTCCTTCCCCAAAGAACTATTTTATGGGCCAATTAACAAATATGGAAAAATATGGTAATTCCCCATCCCAAGGTTTGCACATGGCTGGAAAAGAAAATTTTTGCAATAGATGGAAAGAGGACAGGTTTCAAGATGAGGCCCAGGTATGTTTTATCATACTTAGCTCATTGATAAAGATGGGACAATGTGTAATGTAAGTGAGGAGAGTGAGAAATAGCCCCTAGTGGCTGCTGTGATGCAGAAGGTGCATTGTGGTTCTACATGAAAAAACAAGCAAATAAATAGAACAGCGTGAATGGATAATGGTAGAAGGTTCCCATTTTGTAGACACGTGAAGGCCCATAGTTCAATAGCGGAGTTCATCCTTTGCCTGGAGAAGGTCCCAAGTTCCATTCCAGAGATCTCAGGATTGGAAACACTTGTACAAACCTCCTGGAGAACTTCTGCTACTCAGTCTTGGCACTGCTGGTCTAGAGGGCTAAAATGCTGTGACTCTATAAAGAGTAGCTTCCTATGTTCTTGTGTGCCATATGAATGCCTCATATAGAGTAATTAGCATGTGGTTCAATCTACGTATGTGCTAAAAAGAGCTGGGAAAGAAAACAATAGCATTAGAATTCTGCACTAGAGAATCCTTTTGGTTATTTCAGCATTAAAAAGTGAATATGATTCCCATCCTTGGATCTAAAGATTCTATTTTGAGTTCTTGTGTGTAGAGAAAGAAAGAAAGAAAGAAAGAAAGAAAGAAAGAAAGAAAGAAAGAAAGAAAGAAAGAAGGAAGGAAGGAAGGAAGGAAGGAAGGAAGGAGGGAGGGAGGGAGGGAGGGAGGGAGGGAGGAAGGAAGGAAGGAAGGAAGGAAGGAAGGAAGGAAGGAAGGAAGGAAGGAAGGAAGGAAGGAAGGAAGGAAGGAAGGAAGGAAGGAAGGAAGGAAGGAAGGAAGGAAGGAAGGAAGGAAGGAAGGAAGGAAGGAGTCTGGCAAAGTCAGAGGGGATGTTAGGTGGGCTGCGCTGGGTGAGGGAGGTCCATGGGGGGATATGAAGATGCCATCTGTTCTTGCACATTAAATTCAACATCTGAAAGAATGCCCAGAGTTCTGACTAGAGTGATCAATGGAGAATCCTGGAGCAAAATTCTTATGCATGATTTACAGCAGGATTCTTGAAATAATAATAAGCAACAGGCTTATAGCATAGTTTGGACATGTGTTGGATAGTTCTTGAAAGCAGATTGAAGATTGCTTGGATGGGTAGTAAAAGCGACAGAGGTTATATTGGCTATGTGTTTTCAAGGCATATGGGCACCTGTATGCCTCTGAAGAGATTCACCTCTACCTGGTTTAAGAGAAGTGATAAGAAAATCCCCTACAGCTTGTTTTCAGACATTTATGTTTTCAGAGGAAATATATAAGCACAAAGAAAAGCAATGTAGAACTCCCAAGTAATACCTGGAATTCTGAAGAGACGATTGTTCTTCATGTTCTTGGTGTTGCCTGTTTTTACGGCAGTGTCAAAGCATCTGGTTCTTTATCTAAGCAAAAATCGCCCACAGGGAGTTTATATTCTGTACTTTCAGCCAGAATGGATATGATCACAGAAAAAAGGGAGGGTCCCACCACTAAGAAGACTGCATTACCTTTTCTCTTGAAGGCCAGTCCTACCATTAGGTGGAATGTGGTGGTTGCTTTATCTGGTAGATGCTTAAATGCAGAGAGGATGTGTTAGAGAACAGACCCCCAGTAAGCCTGGTGTCACAGTCTCAGTGGAGGTTGCTGTGCTTCTCCAGAGCTGAAGGAAGCTTCAGCTCCCAATCCGTTTGCCCTTTACACATGCAGTGGGAGGAAACACCATGTTGTCCTTTGCCCCAGACACTAGATGATCTGGGGCCAGCCCTGCCTGCCATGATAGGAGAATTGAGAGCAGGAGTAATCATGTTACATTTATGTGGGAGGAGATTTTCCTTTCAAAGATCCTTTCCCAGTTAAAGCTACTGGAATTTTTGGTATTTATACTAGCAGAGCACAATAGTTTGGGTACTGAGTTTGTATCAGTGCGACGTCCTTCTTTCACGTCACAATGGTCACATCACTCTCATTCACACTTTATTCACGCTGCCACCAACCACACTTATTGATCTGACTCATCAGACAATGGTATGGATTTCAAAATAAAAAGGATTGTTTATTGAGAAAACATAAATAATAGTAAATCACTGTGGAAACTAAATAAGGCAATTAATGTGATAAAGTATCCCCCTCAATCACTCTCTCATTCAGACCTACACTAGCACAGTACCTCATAACATGAATAAACAGGCCCTAACACCCTAACCAAGTTCCTAACCGAACCCTCTATCATCCCAATCTTCCCATCTCCCCAAATCTCTCTTCACCACATTCACTCCCCCCTTATATACATTAACTCCACCCACTGAAGTCCCACCTCCTGTCCTGCCATAGGCAGATAAACTCCAGCCATAGCAGTGACAGGCAGGTGACATCATCACAGCCGTCACAATCAGTTGCAAGAAGTGAACATTCCAGGAACTGGTCATTTTAAAAAAGCAACTTGCATTTATTGTTTCTGGAAATCTGTTTAGGGATAGATGTGAAAGGAAGAAAATCCTTTTGGTGTACTGATAGGCATCATGGAGACATTCCTAGGTGAAAGACAACTGCCTTTTTGTAGAACAAAGCAAAACCTATGCATAGCAGTCTACATGTGGACAAAGAATTGTTTAGAACGGGGGTGTCCAACCTTTCACCTTCCCTGGGCCTCATTAGAAGATGAAAATTTGGTTTGGGCCGCACATAAATTTGGTTTGGGCTGCATGGGGGGGGAGCCCTAGCCGTCTTCCGCAGCCCCGCTCCAAGCACGCTTACCGGCAGCTGCGATCTCAGACAACAGAGGCTGCCAGCTTCGACTCCGGTGGTTTTATGGGGCCAGGAGGGAGTCCACCAATTGATGGGGACGGCGCAATGCAGTCACACAGCCCCCCTCTCTCCTCCCCTCCCGCTCCTTCCTTCCTTCCCTCTCTCCTCCCCCCATCGTTGTGACGTGCCCCAGCCACATTCCGGCCACAAGTGCCGACAGTGTAACTTGAAACTTTGGAATTTCTTTAAAAATAAAAAATTGCACTGGGCCGCATTATGAGCCGACCTGGGCCGCATGCGGCCCTCGGGCCGCACGTTGGACAAGCCTGGTTTAGAAAGAGGAGATAGAGAAAGAAACCCAGTTTTAACTGATCATTTTTATGCTGTTTCATTTGTTCAGCTTCCAGTAGTCAGAAGGTATGAACTTGATGGGGTGTTCGGAGAGCGAGAGCAAGAGAGACTCAGAAGGAACACTACAAAGTGCGGGGAGATTTTGTTTTCACTCATGTTGAGACCCGGTGTGGTGTAGTGATTAGAGTGATGAGCTAAGGCTAGGAAGACCTGACTTTGCCATGAAAACTCCCCCTTATGGTGGACAAGCCTCCCTAAGGAGCGCTTAGCACTCGGTCAGAGAGTTCCACAGGCCATTTACCTACCACCTTTGCGCTGAGTCAAGTCCTAAGACCTCAGCAGTGCGCAGCATAAGTACCTTGAACATGTCTGACCTTAAACAAGTACTTTACTTCATGCAGCACTCTGCAAATACTGAAACATGGGCTTTGTAATTCCTTAGAACTCACAACAGCTCAGTTAGGTGGGACTCTTAATGATAGTTTGTGGCCCTCTCCACTCCTCTGGATTTAGCCAGACCCTGCTGTCCTACCTCTCAGAATTATTGTGAGGATTAAGTGAGAAGAAGAGAGCTATCCATGCTGCCTTAATCTCACTGAAGGAAAAGGGGGATATAAATGAAACAAACAAACAAAAATACTGAAATTGAAACATCCATTAGTGAAGAGAAATTGAAGATACAAGGATATGGCTGAGAATATTTTCCTGAAGGGGGTGGATTACTATTATTGTTTTTTTTCTGGGAAGATAGAGAAGCCACATTCCTCTGCTCCCTCTGGTTATATGTGCTACAGTACTTGTTGTAACATTATATGTAGCACATTACTGTTTATGTGCTGCTTGTCCTAACATTAAACAGCATCAGAGTTAAAAAATATTGTTGGGCTTGGAATGTCTCTCTTTCTAATACAAAGGTCCTTAGGTTACTTGCTGCAATGCTAACCTTTGTACCAGACACACAACACTAACAACAGTTGGTTGAACAAAAGAGTTCATCGTTTTAGTTACCCAAAACATGCTGGAAATAAATTGAGCTGTAGCTTGAATTTTAAAATAACTGTATATATGTAGAAAACAAGAAATAAACCAGAGCTATGGCCAAAATCCTGTTGAGCACATAATGCTTGCTAGGGGTAATTACATCACCAGCAGGGGAGATTGCAGGTAATTAAGATATTCCTAAACCACATTGACATGCATTATGTGCATACCTCTAAATGGGTGCAGGAGAAACTAGTATGTTGTGGTTCCCAAACTTGGTTCCCTTGATGTTCTTAGACTAAAACTCCTAGAAGCCTTAATTACTGTTTGCACTGACCAGGATTTCTGGAAGTTGTAGTGGGTCAGAGTGTTGGACCTGGGAGATCCAAGCATAGGAAACTCACTAGATGACTTTGGGCCAGTCTTATTCTCCATTCGACAAACTTCACAGGATTATTGTGAGAAGAAAATAGGGACAAGAACCATATATGCCACCTTGAACGCATTGAAGGAAATATTTATCTATCTATATATTTGCACACACTTTGTACTGAATCAGTTCTTCAGTCCAGCATTATAACCGCCAAGAGCAGAACTGGAACTAGCAATTCTGGCACCCAGGTCATGTGCTACCTTCTCCCACCAGCTCTGCTATGAGGCATGGTGTTGAACCCACCACAAAAAAGGAGGATAAAAAATGTGGTGTCCTTCCAAAGAGAAGGAAGGAAAGGAAATAAGGCCATTTGTTTTTCTAACAGTCAGTTTCAGATTAACCTCTAGTCTGAGATGTAAATTTTGCGCCCTCCACATGTTGGTGCCTGGAGGCGCAAGCCCCTAGTTCCTCCCCCCCCCCCAGTTCTAGCCCTGCCTAGAGCAGAAGTGGGCAACTGTGGCCCTCCAGGTGCTCTTGGGTTAGAAATTGCATGATCCCTTATTGCTGGCTGTGATAGCTGGAAAGATGAGGTCAAAAACATCTGGAGGACCACCGTTGCCCATTTTCCCCAGCTCTGATGGCTGATGCTGTTTTTGAAAGGAGAGGCCAGTGACTGAACAGGGATCTTTTGCACATCAGCTATGGGCTATGGTTCTTCCCCACTGGGGAACATGAGTCATACCCTTTTTGTATTAGTGAATTACAGAGGCAGGAGATTCAGAGAAGGAGAAGCGTTATTGTGTGCTGATTTCTTTTCGACCTTTCTTAACATTAGATCTTTCAAAGAATGCGCACACAATAATGCCTTATTTATGGTGCACCGTGGGAATGTTTGGGACTTCTTCCTTCTCCTCCCCCATTTCTTCCCTCCCATTGACACATCTCAGTTCTGAAACTGGTTTACATTTCCCCAGAATTAAATGTTTCTGCTCCGTATGGCTACCGAGGGACTGTTCAAAATGGGAAATGAAATGCTGTGGTCTTTCAGGTCAGCGGCAAGCAAGCAGGTTCCTTGCGCTCAGTTTCTATGCTGAAATAATGGCAGGCTGTCACCATGCCTAGAATTTCATTGTTGCCTTTAGACTTGAAATAAAATAATTCTCCTGAAAATTCTCACCTGGAAATTAGGATGTCAAGCATTTGAACATTTGAAAATTCCAATATTTGAAATTCCACGATATTTGAAGTCATTGTTTGCTATTTGACACCAGTTACTTCTTTAGATGTGGCACTACTTGATAGCCAGCATACAGTGGTATTTGTTCTGATCACTGGCGAGCCTTGGTATTTATTGTTTGGCAGGAGAGTTTAGAATTCTAGAAGCATTTGTTTACGTATATGGATAGCATATCCACTGTCATCTGTCCACACCACCAAAAAAACTGCCACTGAGTCTAAAAGCCCTGTGAATGTCAATTTCTGCCAGATTTCAAAATACTTTAATTTTTTCTTTCAGTTCTAGCTCTTTTAAAAATGGACACCCAGGCCTAACCCATGCAGTATGATAGGCATTGTGAAAAAGAGAATCCAATTGTTGTGGGTTTGTCGTTTGAGGTAATAACAATATCCATGTGTTTATATCACTGGGTTTTGAATTTGCCTGTAAAGGTTCTTTCCGATGGGACGAGTTTCCGAAAAAGCTCTGCTCTGTCTACGTTCTGCAAAAATTCCAAGCTGTACCAGTATCCACAGCCAAAGAGTTTCAAGAAATCCAAAATGGGTGCAAGGAGAAGTTGAGATGGTAGTATAGTAAGGCCGAGGTCTCCAATGGCTGGTCCATGGCCCGGTGCCAGTCCGTGGCCTGAGCTAGACTGGGCCGCGGAGGCAGACCTCTCCCCACCCCCACGCACACTCCCCCCCGCACAGCCTTTTTGTGCTTGCGTGCATGCCGGCGCCCACACGAGTGCTCACTCACCCCTTCACACATGTGCATGAGTGCCCCCAAGCACAGTGCCACCCTTCACACACGAGCACACCCACATGAGCGCCTTCCTGCTCCTTTGCACATCCGCATGAGCGCGGGGGTTACCCACCTTCCCCAATTGGTCCATGGTGTTAAAAAGGTTGGGGACCATTGTAGTAAGGGATTCTCTTCAAGTCTGATTACTTCCTTTTCTGAGTTTTGCTCTCCTCTCCTTTTGGAACCACAAAGTGTAGCACTAGGAATAAACAACAATAACCAAGAAGATCCTTAGGTTTTGGCTAGGCTGCTTAGGGAACAGGGAGACTTCCTGAAACGGCTACTCCACGTACGATTTTAAAGTGGGATCACCAAACAGCAGCAACAGCAGAACTGCTGTCTCTTCTAGTTCTTCAATCATACCTCCCCCCCTTTTTTTTCTCCTTATGGAAATTCCATAGTGTCTCCCTCTTAGATAATGTTAGGATTGTAAAGTTTTGGTCTTTTGTTTTGCTTCAAGCTATAGAGCCAAAAGTGAGGATAGCCTAGTTTGTGTTTTCCTTAATGTCAGGCATCATCCTTTGCTCTCTCTCTCTCTCTCTCTCTCGCTTTCTCTCTCTCTCGCTTTCTCTCTCTCTCTCTCTCTCTCTCTCTCTGTGTAACATTTCTCATCTCTTCCTCACCACATTAAGGGATTACCAGATGCAGAAATACTGCATAAGTAAGTGAAAGTTTCTCTGCCGGATTTTTGTCTCTTTGTTTTTGGGCTGGTGGTTTATCGCTAATTGAAAGCTTTCTAGGAAGCTCGTTACCCAGCACAAAGTGAAGCAAGCAAACTAAACAAAAAAAATTCTCAAAACCTAGCAGTTAGGTGGACAAAAAAAGAGTGGAAACCTGTGGGGGAAAAGCACTGAAAATATCGTATGGAGTTTTGCGACATCTGGATGGTGAAAAAAAAAATCCACCCAAAATTAGCAGTCTGGAACTGGGTACCTTTATGGGAACTTTTGCCCATTCGGATTCTTTAATTTATCAGGAAATGGGAAGAAGGACTTTTTCAGGTTTGAGACATAAGATTTTGACTACATGAATACCTGCAACAACTGTGGTTTGGCTCCTGCAGATTCCTAGCACTAGGTCTGTCCAAAGACATTTTGCTGCCTGATGCCAAGAACAGGTTGGTGCTCATCTCATTCTGTATATAAGGTCTAAACAGATACTCTGTTGAATCTCAGCAGCAGGATAGCGTCTTGTACTACAAAACAACAGGACAGCATCCTATATCACACAAGAAGGCAACAGGCAAGCTTAGAAGATCCTGGGCAGAATGAAACTCCTCCAGCAACCACCACCATCTGCTTAAAGGGAATGTCTGACCGAGCCTCATGGTAAAGTCAGCTCATTACACAGCCAAGCCGTGTATCTGCAGGCAGAACTGGCCTAGTTTTTAATGTCTGCAGTGCAAAAATGGCTGTTTCAATCCTGTGTCAGCAAAGAGGCATGGGTAGCTCTCAGCTCAACCTCTCAGGCATCAGTCTCCACAGAGCTGGACTGAATGAATTTTGAGTGGGATGTTATGGCAGGACATGGAATAGATAGGAAAGTTGGGTGGTACAGGTTTTGTTAAGCATATCTTCAGCACAAATGCCCAGTGTGGTGTAGGGGATAGTGACAGATTAAGACTCAGGAGCCCTGAACTCAAGTCCCTGCTCAGTCATGGGATCTCACTGGGGGTGTGGAACTCATAAAACCAGTCCTTAAATATCTCACTTACTTTGAAAGCCCTACTAAAGTTGCTATAAGTTGCTTTTGACTTGACGGAACACAACACAACACAGTACAGAGAAGGCCGAAATCTAACTATTGGTCAGGATCAGCTGCATTTATGTCTAGGTCAGTGGAAACCAGGTGGATATAGCTATGTATTTTAGAGAGGGGGATGACTGTGTAACTCTTTCAGTTGACTTTCTGCAGCCTGAAGTGGCTTGTGAAATGGATCCCCTTTCCATGTGTTCTAATTTTGATTGCTCCTGACATCAAGATGGTGAGATTAGATGTCTAATCTTTGTATCATGAATGTCCGCAATTCATGTTTATGACCATTTTTTGTTGTGGTCTGATAATAGGGAAACATTTGTTGTGTGTACAAAGCAGCAGATTTGATCACAATATATTTGGAAAACTCAACAGTACAATCCCAGTAGCTGCTTGAAGAACCTTTATTATGGATACCACCCACCCATGGGTGCAGCCAATGGTTCATGGCCTGGGTAGGTAGGATTGGAATCTCTGGCCTTTTAAGAATGTATTGTGCTTTCTGCTTACGAATGTATGTTGTTCCTTAATGGATTTGAAAATATGGGACTCCATCTTTCTAATGTGCTCCAGCCATGCCTATTTAATGGATAAAAACTTGTGCTGTTTGGTAATATGGACAAAATTTGTACCCAATAAAGGAGTGGACCTGCCTAAATGTATTTGTTCAGCTGTTAGAACACTGGCTTTCTTTTTGTAATATAAACCCAAATAACTTAGTTCTGAGTTCTCAAATAACTCTGAATTCTAAATGTCTTATAACGCTTAATGCTAGATTGGCATAAACATTTGTGGTCTTTAGATGTAAAAATATGTGGGCGGCACCCCTATGTGGTAGGGAAATGTCTGTTTTGATACAGAGTTTGCCAGCTGTATGAGGACTCAATGGAAAACCACCCTCCGAGGCCACTCGCTCATTTCCCCACTGTGGGACGCTGCTCTTTTGCTTCAAGTGAGAGAAGATGCCATTCCTTCCATTGAAAGACTGTTGGATGCTTTAGTCTTCTCCGTTTTCTTGACAAGTACAATGTGGAGCAGGCCTGATCCAAGACAGTTTGCTGCCTGAGGCAAAGGAAAGCCTCCCCTTGCATTTATAAAAGAATTGTACTTTGTTGTTGATGAGGGAACAGTGTCTTCCACCACCACACTTCAGCCCAGCAAGCCAGCTTAGGGATCCAGGATAAGTTACCTGGTACACATAGGGAAACCACCTTGCTCATTCCTGCCCTCCAGCAATTGCTGCCTCAGAAGACCTACCTCACTCCTTCCTCTTCTAGTCCAGCCCTTTGCTTACTGCAGAAAATGGAGAACTTGACAGCAGTGCGGAGTGCTGCCAAGCTTCTTCTGAAAGATGTCCAGTGAGGAGGAGTCCATTGCTCATTTAGGTCAGGGGCGGGCAACCCTTCCAGACGCCTGCAGGCAATACAATAATATATATGTTTTAAATTGGAAGTGACTGGGCAGTAACTTCCTTTTTGGGATGGGGAGGCCCAGAGGAACTCCAGAATCACCTTAATATGCAGACTCCTATCCCCTGCAGTTTCAGGGCATTCTTGTTTATTTTGGGGCTGATCTTTTTCATGAGGCCCTAGTGGGTGCCCAGAAATTCTTCAGGCCCCGACTTTGCCCATTTTTGCCTTAAGTGGACAGTTCCATGCTAAACAGCTCTTATCATCAAGACACCCTTCCTAATTTTAAAAGGGAAACAAAGTTCCTGTAAACCCATCCCACTAACTCTAGTCCCGCCTCCCTGGGCCAAGTCTTTGCCATCTTCTATGTCTCAGACATTGGAAGACTGGATTTGTAGCACCCACTGTCCTTCTTCCTTTCGTTTTACTCCCTTTTTGTAAACTCAGTCCCTCAGTTGTTTCCATGCCCTTAACAATCTGCATTGTCTATTTCTGTATCCCACTTCCAGTCTGTCTATTACGTTTTTGAAGTACCAACCCAAGACTGGACAATTTCAACTGCATTGGCTGCTAATAATTTGTTTCTCGCTATAGTCAGTTCACATCATGAAGCCTGAACTCTTTCATCCCAAAATTCCTAGCTACAGCCCAGGATTTGAATCTGCGGCGGTTGGTGACTTCAGGATTGCCCAACCCAAGAGCTGGCCACTCTTTCTTAATTTATTTCCCAGGAAAGACTCATTTGGGAATGAGATTTTTATACATCCTAAATTGGCTTTTGAAGGATGAGAAGAAGTATGATGTGGGTGGGGCTATTGGAGATGTGTGCAATGCAAGGGGTGTATAAATTCTCCCCACAGAAAGTACAAATATATCTGAAATCTCCCCTTTTTTGTAATTCTGTATGGACTTTTTTGTTTTAGTCTTAGTGTTTCTCTAAAACACCATTAGCTGTGCTGGCCAGGATTTCTGGGCGTTGTAGTCCAAGAACGTCTGGGTATCCAAGTTGGCAACTACTGCTGTGAAAGATCTCTATGGTCCATTAAGGCTATCTATTGAAGTGAATGGGAGAACTGAATAATTTATTGTCCATCAAGGTATCTGGGGTCTCAATAACCTGCAGTAGTGAAAACAAACTATTACTGCAATAAGCAGCATCTGCAGTGATGCTGGTCAGGTGCTCAATGGGGCACCACCTACTTTGCAGTAGCAGACTGTTAGTTCAATCCCTGCCATCTGCATCAAGAGCTGAAAAACTGTCTGGAACCTTGGAGACTTGTGCCAGTCAGTGCTAACTGTACCTGGGCCAGAGGGACTTATATAAGGCAGTTTCCTGCTTTTGTGCCCATTCATCCAACCCTCCAAGGATTTTTTTTATTTTCGCGAAGGCTTTCACGGCCGGGATCTAATGGTTGTTGTGGGTTTTTCAGGCTCTTTGGCCATGTTCTGAAGGTTGTTCTTCCTGACATTTCGCCAGTCTCTGTGGCTGGCATCTTCAGAGGACAACACTTCAGTGCTGTCCTCTGAAGATGCCGGCCACAGATGCCTGGCGAAACGTCAGGAAGAACAACCTTCGGAACACGGCCAAAGAGCCCGAAAAACCCACAACAACCAATTTTTTATTTTATTTTTTTACATGATGGGTATCATTTGTTGGATCAGTGCCTCTACAGCAAAACAGCGTATCAAAAGCAGGTTAAAGCACATGAAAGCAAATGTTTTGGGGGAAATGGAAAACAGCTACAGGAGGCTAAAAACATGATTTGATATTTCATTTCTCAACAAACCTCCATCTGGAGAATACATTTCCACCTAGAGAAAATGTAAGAGTTGGGATGTGGTAGTAGTTTGATTGCTGGTGGTCGGGATGAAGGTCCTTTGGTGACGGCCCTCAAACCACTTCCTCTGGAGTCCTTTAGTGAAAATCAGCAGGGCTACTTTGGAGTAAATAGTGCAATGACCACAGGCTTCATTTGCCCACCATCTTGGTAAGGAAACCTTTAACACTCCGGTTTAGTCATACAAACAAATTGAGTCAAATTGCTGCCATCCACTTCAAAAAATAGAAGCAAACCTTCATTCTTCTGTACATTTCTATTAAAGAAAACAGCCACTACTTTTTCTTGTCAGCTTAGGGTTTCCATTAATTCAGGACAGGAAGCCCTCCAGAGCAGTGATATAAACAGCTTAGCTTGCCTAGGTCATGCTTCCTAATCGCTTTGCAGCTGGACGTGGGGCTGGACGGTTAAGAGGCTGGACGGCTCCCTAGGGAAGAAGGCCTGGCTGATTGAAATCCATGGAAGGAAGGAATGGAGGGGGAGGAACTCCGCACTGTGCGAGAAGGTGGAAAGGAAATGCTTGAGTGGTGCAGTCAGATCAGAGTCTTTGAGCCCAGCTGGGTTGAAGGGAGGTAGCAGCTAAACTACAATTGAATTCCAGGGTGTCTTGCCAGGAGCTTTCTCCCGACTTATTGCCCTGCAGGTTAGCTTTAGGAAGAAGTCTACGTTGGAGGGAGGAGAAGCAGAGAGTCAGTCAGTCTTGAAACTCATGGGAGAGTGGCAGGATAAGGCTGATTTTGATTTTTCATTTTTCTAGAATGCCGTTCTCTGCCTAACTGCCTGTGAAGTCTCTGTCTCTGTCTCTCTCTCTCTCTGTGCGTGTGTTTAGTTTTTTGCGCTGTCTTTCTCCACTTCCTCTGGCAACCCAGAAATTAGATTCACCTGTCTAACTAAGCTAAACCCTCTCATCTCTCTTGCCCACTGACACAGCCCTCCCCTCCCTACTTTTGCCAGGAGTTGAGGGGGCAGCTTTGACAGCTGAGCACATTGCAACTGACAGAGCAGCATCAGGAATGCGCTGAAATCTATTCATGCTCCTCTAGCCAGAGGCAGCAAGGAAGGGAGGGGAAGCGCGCTCCTTCTGGAAACTCATGTAAGGGAGCTGCTCCAAAAGGCTTAGCTTTTTTCTTTTCTCTTCTCTTCTTCTTTTTAAAGGGTAAACAAGCCAGGGGAGGAAAGGGAGTTTTTCACACAGTGTCGGGTGCAGTAGCAGCAGCTGGATCTGCCTCCTTGGGTGTTCAAGTGGCCTCTCTCATCTTGGGTTCCAGCAAGCGATTAAACTAATTAACAGACTCAGGGGATTGCTAAACCACCCGCTCATGGATTAACCCAGAGACGCCAGCTGCTCCTTGCAGGAATTCCAGGGAAGACCGAGGCTATCAAAGAGGAGGAAACTCCATGAAGGGGATTTAAAAGGAAAAAAAAAGGTATGGGTAGCATTGCTGTAATAGGAGTCTTAGAGAAATGGGCATGTGTCTGGGGCTCAGGAGGGCTTAATTTGAATGTATCCAGAGGCGGAAAAAGTTACGTAACTAAAATACCAGTTTCAAATGCTAGTGGTCCTCTCTTCCGAAAGGTAAATAGGAGCACCGATGAAACATGCAGGATGTAATTTTGGATTTATGGCTAAAAGCATGCCTTAGTCCAGAGATATCCCAATTCTAGGCTACTATTTATAGCTCAGTGTTTTAAGATTTAACTTTGCCTTCCATATCATGCCACAGGTTTATGCCTAGGTGCCTTTGCTTACCGTATATTTTTGTTGTTGTTGTTGCAGCCCTAGCTTCATGGAGAGGGGAGGGTTTGTGATCAGGATTAATTTGTCTTGATTAAATCTGGAGGGTATGTTAGAACTTTCAGTGCCCGCTGCAGAACCAAGGCGAAAAGTCACAGTAGAGACAGAGCACTACTGTGATAATAGCTCTTGCTTAAGAGTGTATTTAGAGGGAGGAATGGGGTGGGTGAGTGGAAATCCCTGCTAAGCTTAGAGCTCACACTACTTTGCCAGTGTGTTGCTTTCCATTGTGTTTCAGCTTTTTCAGTTTTTAGTAACGCACAACTGGACCGTATCCTGGGCAGAGCATTGTTTATGATCATGCATGAGATTATGTTCTGGCCCAAGGGAAACAGAGGTCTGTCCAAAACAACCAAACTCTTTGTTGGCGGAAAACTGTATTTGCAAATGAAATCTGCAAAATGTAAAGGCATCACACATACCACTGGGAAATAAATCTGCATAGCAAAGAAAGGGAAAGTTGTGGGGGTTTGGGCAAAATTAAGATGTTTGCTTTCTTGCAATTCACTTTTGTATGCAAGCAAGTTGTTCCAAACACAAGTCTGTCACAAGTTGCTTTCCATGTCTGTCTGTCTCTCTGTCAAAAGAGTGTATGAATAAAAAAAAAATCCCTGGGTAAGTTGATCTTTGGGGCGGACGGATTTTGATTTCTGTAGAGTTGCACAATAATTTTTGTCAGCTGGCACTTTTTATGATTACCTTGTCTTTATAAAGAATGGGTGTGGTTAAAATTAAAACATCTTCAAAAAGCATATGCAAAGTATCTGTTTAGTACCACATTTTGGCAGAGACCTGGTTTGCAGTGGGATTTTACAAGGGGGTTGGCAGGAATATTGTACGTGAAATTAATAAGTAAAATATGGTTCAGAAATAAAAGGCAGCTGCTACTGTTAAACGTTAGATTGCTCAAAAGCATCTTTTCCTATAGCAGGCACTTCTGGCAAACATCTCTCTCTACTTGGTGCCCTATTTCTGGGATAGTCTTGGGAAAGACAAATACCCAGAATATTAGTACGCAGGCTGTATTTTATGAATGAATGAATGAGTGAGTGAGTGAGTGAATGGGTAGATTGATCAATAGATAGATCACAGGAACACCAATTACCATGTGCCTCTAACTGTGAAGTGGTTAACATTATCTCACCCAATATGTACTAATAAATCATACCATTTTATTAATGAAATGAAAAGATAAGCTTTAGACCTATTCTCTCACATTGGTCTACTGTTCTGTTTCTCCCCTCTCTTGTTTATCCTGTTGCCCATGGCATAGTACCATCTTTGACTTCCTGCTTGCTGTGATGGGCTTCAGGTCTTCTCACAGAATCTATATCACTGCATAAAATTATTTGATGCAGAGTCAAATGCCTGCCCTGTCCACCCCATACTATCTGTTCTGGCAAAAACTCTCCATGAATTTCAGTTTTGCTTCCAGAAATTGCACCTTCCGAATCTAAAAGCTGATGCATGCAAAACACACATTTTCCTATTAAGCTCTCTCCTCTTCTAAAGGTCTGTTCATTGCTTCTGACCCCAGAAATCCCACAAGGTTTTGTACAAGTGATCCTCTCCTTGCACTCCTTGGGAGAGCTGATCATCACAGCGAATCATCATTGCCAGGGTATAAAATGCATAGAAAGTCAGCAAGCGGTTGGGTCGGCAGTGCTACAAGACACTTTGTCCTTGCTCCACATTCCGGGCAGCCGCCAGGATGACTTGTAGATATGTGGCATGACAGGTTCAACCCAGTTAGTAAAATACGTAGTATAACCAAGCTGGAGATTATTTTCCCTTGTCTGTGGCAGCTTGTGTTGGTTGTAACATGTTGCACTTGCAGGGAGTTGTAAATGGTGCCGTGATGAGGTTAGTGGAGGAATCCTATGTGTGTCTTCTGTTGCTTTAGTACACATCGGGCTGTTTGCTGTGGGATGGGATCATCCTCAGCATGCTGGCTAGGGATGACAGAATCTGTAGCCCAACACATCTGAAAGACCCTGATTTGAGGAAGGCTGTCCTGACCTTCACAGTCCTAGCATTCAGCAGTCATTCCCTTTCTCTCATGAAAGCTGGATGTGATGCTTCACTTCGTTGGTGGCCTTGCCTTCCAGCTGCTTTTGTGCCAAGCTGAAGCTGGAGCGAGCGGCTGCACCCCTCTGTTGCCAGGTAGCTATTCCTTACCTGGGGGCTTTCTCTGTGACCTTTAGCCAAAAAGAATCTCGTTTCACTCACTCCTGGAGGCTTTTGCTGTCTGTGTGTTCTCTCCCTCCTGGAGGAATGTGTGTGTGTTTCTGTATTTATGTGTGTGTACCTATTTTAAAATCCTATTTTGAGGGAGGAATATAAAAGAAGAAAAGCAGCGTGGGCTGGTGTATGGAGCAGGGTGCTGTGAGCCAGGAAATGATGTTCAGTAATCCTGTGTCTGCCACTGACTCTATGTTTGGTGTTCACTGTGGTTTAAATTAGTTTCGTAATGCACTGTTGTGCACAGCAGTACAAACGGTGTTAAAATGCTACTTTGTTTTTTCCAAAGCTTCTGCCTCTTGCTGGTGTGTGTGTATTTGCAATTATATCCCTTATGATTGTGGGATTAAAATAACACATCTGATAAATGTGTGCACACTTTTTGTATACAAATTTATTACTGTCAGATCACATGCCAACCTTTAACATTGATCAGTCTGATTTCATGCATCCTGAAGAACAGTCCTACGCAAAGTAATTGTATCCTACGTGCAGCTGTCAGTTACTGGACTGTGGAGGAAAGACATGATTGTGTGAAAGAGCCGTGCAGTCAGACACAATGCACTGATTATGTGACCTGATCTAAGCTTGGAAAAGTTATTTTTGACCACAACTCTCAGAATCTCCCTACCAACGTGGCCAGCGGCAGTTCCTGGGAAGGGGATTCTGGGAGTTGTAGTTCGTGCTGGATAGCTCAGTGGTTTCAGTTTCTGGCTGTGGGGCCAGAGGTTGGAAGTTTGATTACCCTCTGTGCCTCCTTGACAGACCCATAGGGTCCCTTCCAGATCTGCAGCTATAAGATTATCAAAGATTTCACCTCTAGATTTCACTGGACTACAATTCTCAACCTCCCCCAACTTTGTCTATGGTAACTAGGGATAATGGGAGTTGTTGTCAAACATTTAAAGGGCACAGTACAAGTTGCTGCATTGAGTTATAGTAGCTCTCTAGGATTTCACCGTGACGTTTTTGCGATATTGTATCCATGGGCTTGACATGAAGATCCACCAGGTTTGTAGGCATAAGAAAGAAAAATTGTCATTTCAGTGTTGGCTCCATTTTATGGCACTTCCCATCTGTTCATGGGATGTATGTTCAACTTCCTCTTTGGCTCCTCTCACTGTTAAATGTTAAATTGTTCTTATGACTTTAATTGTGGACTACCTAGGGAAGACTTTGGACTCTGAAACATGGTACATACAGATATAAAAATAAAGAATCCATCAAAAACCTGGAATCCGAAACTCAGACTTTTCAATGGACGAAGTGTGCACTTTGCCACTGAACTTCAGCCTTGCTCATCAAATGTAAATTTCTTAATTACAGTTGATTACTCAGTACTTGACAACAGGCAGCTGAACAGATGCGTTACTTTTTGAATTTCCTGTGTGTGGTGTTTGCTCAGTGATCTCTCATTCACGCATATGAATATACATGTGTGAACCAGCCCTGAAGGTTGGGGTGGACCTGCTGATTCACTTCTGGCAATGTGCATTGAAGCTGATTAAAGTGTATCTTGCCAAAAGTCAACCCTGTAGACCAGGAAAACCTGGTTTTGTTGACTCTGCTCTGTAACTGTGTTTGCTCAGTCCACCTGATGTTGTCCTGAAGGTTTTGCATGCTCTGCTACGTATGCTGTGTGGCTCAAATATCTTAGAAGATAAAGAGGTTCTTGCGGTTTGTAGTTTCCTTTACTGCACATGTACAATTTTGTCTTATGACCACCAGTGGCACGATCTACAAGAGGCACGGGGAGAAAAGATAAAACCTGAATACTTAAGAGTCCTCTTTCTTCCTCTTGGTAAGAAACTGGCAATACTGTGGAAGAAATGGGGAAGGCATTACCCATTAACCACTTTTCTTGCAACAAATCTCTTAATAGATTACATTTCTCATAATTTTATATACAGCCCCAGGCATGGTTTACATCTGTATAGTCCATAATACTGTATCTAAGCAGATGGAATATCTCTCTTTTTTTGAGACTTGCAAATGGGCACTTTTGCCTGTCATAATAGTAGTCCAGAGATCTGTAGGAACCCTGGCTTGTCAGCCATCTGCGGAATCCTGGTGTGTGTTGCTCTCAGCAGCAGAAGCTTAAAAATAAAAATAAAAATCAGAGAGCCTTTCTCAGTGGTTGGCTTACCTTGTCGTCTGGCAGTGAGCAACTTCTCTTTTGTAACACGGGAAGGAATCCAGTTTTTGTTCAGGTCTTCTTTTCCTGGCTTTCTACTCATTCAAGGCAAGCCAGTGTTCCTGCAGCTTGCTGGCTTTTTGTATCATGTGAATGCATCCAGTGTGATTTGTTCATTAGTCCAAAACAGTTTAATGAACAGGCCTATTGTTATTCATGGAAGTATTTCAAGAATATAAGCAGTTTGTAAAAAGAAAGAAAAAAAAGTCAAATCCTTCCTCCTCTTCCTGATGTATTTTATACATTCATTCTTGGTTGTAGTTTTAAGTTCCTTGGGTAGGTGAAGAGCCATTTGCCTGTGGTGAATAGGTGATATTAGAGGGAGAGGCCAAATGAAGAGTTTACAGTTATTACATTGATATGCCCCAGATAATTTAACAGCGAGGTATACACTACCCACAAATTGATACAACAGAGAACTAATGCCAGGTTATTTTATATTTATGCATTTGCACCTTTCAAAGTGGCCCTCCCACATACATATCTTGAGATACAGCACAGACAACACAGTAACATCACGATTATTCTTTTATTTATTTATTTCAAATATTTTACCCCGCCTTTCTCCTTAAAAGGACCCAAGGTGGTTTGCATCATAAAAAACAACAACACACCAACGTTTAAAATCTAAAAACAGAATTAAGCAGGTATTATATTTTAAAAAGGTAAATGAAATCAATACGAAAAACACATTTAAAAGAAACACAAGGAGAAAACTGAGCCAGAGTTATGCCAGTCCAGATTTCCTTTTGCTCTACTTCCTTCTTTGCATTTTCTTCTTAGAACTGTGTTTAGCCTGGCAGTAAGTGAAGTGGAAGTTAAGCACTAATCATCCATCTTTAATGATGGACAATTTGTGCAAGATGTGCTTTGTGCTTTGCTCAGGCGTTAGTCTGACAGGTGTGAGAGAGGGACAAATTAAACAGCCTCCAACCCCCTGGGGCCTGGGCAACAGTTACTTTCCACAACTGTGGAAAGAAGTTTAGCTTTCTCATTTTGTGAACAAAAACATGTCACCGAGCCTTGGTTTCAAATCCATGCAAGAAACACACAACTTTTTTTCTTTTTCATTGGACTGTGGTAGATACCCTAAATAGCCAAGTAGAGCACCATCCACAGCCAAATCAAGGACCTTTAATATTTCCTAAGAAGAATTATGAACCGAGGACATCTCCCTCCAAACACTCGAACAGTGGTTACCAACCTTGGGTCCTCAGATTTCCGTGGAGTACAACTCCTAGAAATCCTGGCCAGTAGAGCTAGTGGCGGTTTTTGTCCAAGAACATCTGGGGACCCAAGGTTGGGAACCACTGCCTTAGAAAATACTTTTAATTTAGGTGCCATTGGCTTACCTAGTACTTAATTTTGTCCCTACTTCTCTGATCTAGTGTTTCCCCCATTTCTGCATGCCTCTGTTCCCAAACAGAAAAGGAACCTTGTGTTTTGATATAGTGTAATGGCGGTGTAGGAGGTTGCTGAATGATTGGCAAGCTTTTGTCTCAAAAAATTGGGAGAGGCATTCAACTGTCTACCACCAAAGGTGAAATCTGAAACCTTCCACCTCTGAGCTGTTCCTGCAGCTTCCATTCAGAAACTTGATTTTAACCAGGAATCCTGGCTTGCACATCTGGCCATAATGTTTGGAACTTCTGCATTTTTTTTCTGTACCATCCATAGCTGTGTAGTGCTCAGCCTGACGAAGACCCATATGGGGTCAAAGCCTGTATATATATTTTTTTCATTTCTTAAGAGAACTAATAAAGTATCACCGAAACTTGTCTTCGGATTGTATATAAAAATGACACAGCTTTTCTTCTTTTTTGTTGAACAAAAAGGAGAATCTTATTAATTCACTGAAATCACTGCAACCTAGTTGGTCACAACTAACCTACCGTAAGTCCTAGTAATTTCAGTGGTTCTATTCTAAATGTGACTTGAGTTTGGATCTAACTAATTCATGCATTCTTAGGATACTTCTGTACGCTTTAGTGCAAATATTTATTTCAAATGTTATGACTTCCTGTTTTCATTGCCATTGACCAGTGACCCTAAGATAAGTGTGATTAAGTGAGCAGTTGTCTTCATCACTGATTTGGAGAAAGGCTACACTTTTTTTGTAGTTTTGCCTTTAAACTGAACTAAGACAGTGGGCAGCTTTAGAGCTCTGTCCAATACAGTCACTGTAACCAACAAGGTTTGGCCGCCAGATGTTTTTTGACTAAATTCCCAGAAGACTTAACCATTAGCTATGTTGGGCAGGATTTCCGGGAGCTGTAGTCCAAGAACATCTGGGCACCCAAGGTTGGGAACCACTGCTCTAGTGGTCTGGGATGCCCCTCCTTGGAGATCAATAGGATTGTGCTCTTAATTTTCTATATCACTTAAAGAAAGTTGGAGTTGGTTGGGTTTTAGTGGCATATGTACATCTTTCATTGTTGCAGACTCCTAAAAAGATTATTTTCCAACTGGGCAGGTTTTGGCTGGAATACATTCCTGATCTAACCCCTAGTGGTCTATGATTGTTGTTTAGTCATTTTGTCCACCTCTTCATGACCCCATGGACCAGAGCACGCCAAGCCCTTCTGTCTTCCACTGCCTCCCAGAGTTGGGTCAAAGTCATGTTGGTAGCTTTGATGACATGGTCTACGGTTAGGAAGTTCAAAGTAGATTGGAAAATGTTCTATAAAAATTAGTAAAGAAGAGAAGGAGTGAAGTTTTATGAAAAGTAACCCAAAAAAACAACAGCTGGGCCCCATTTCATTTTCCAAAATAGAGAACCCCACTTCCTCCAAGTGTCAATTGTTTCAGTCTTCTCTGAATTGTTGTATATTACAAAAAACTAATAGGCGGGAGGGCAGAGCTGCGAGAGTATTTTTGTCCAAAATCATAGTACAGCCAAACCTTATCTGAAGTTATTTGTGATTCGGATACTTCAAAAGGCGCCCCCCCCCATGCATTCTTATCCCCTAGACTGGGTGTTTATGGTTTGTTTTCCAGAAGCAGCTGTTAGAAATTCAGAATGTTGCTTCACAGCTGCAAATTAAATTTTCTCCAATTAGATCATGCAAGGTTTAAAGAAGTCCAGCTGTTTCAAAGGACAGTCATGGACTGCAGTTAAGCAAGAGTTGGATGAGAAGAAACCCAGCAAGTTTTATACTCTCCCAGAACATGTGTGAGAATGGGACGCTGCTGGACGAGACTTTTAATTGCATCTTGCAAAAGGACCTATAATAGCATGTCAGTTCTATGATACTACTTTGAGCTCCTGTTGAAAATTCTGGGGTAGGGGTATTCTAAGCTGGGAGGTGAGTTTACAAGAGCTGAACAGGGCTGTTGAGAACAGGACATTTTGGAGATTCCTAAGGTTGCCATAAGTCAAGAGCTCTTTAGGCAGGCCTTCCCTCCAGTCATTACCTGATTTCTGCTTATCTTAACTCCTGTTTTGCTTTTCCATCTTGAATGCCACTAATATTATTGATTTAAATTGTCGTTTTAATTGTTTATATGTTGTTTTCATGTTTTTGCTGTAAGCCGCCCAGAGTAGACGTAGTCTAGATGGGCAGGATACAAATCAAACAAACAAACAAACAAACAAATAAGGAGAGCAAGCAAGCAAGCAAGCAAGCAAGCAAGCAAGAAAGAAAGAAAGAAAGAAAGAAAGAAAGGTGACTTGACAGCACAGAACGACAACAACAAAGCTGGGAAGAGGTTTGGGGTTTTGTTTTTTTTTCCGAATGAGCAGTGGGATCTGGCAGAAGTCTTTCACATTCCTTTCTTTTGTCCCTGGACTGCACAGAGCAATCTGGCTTGGTCAGCTCTCCAAAATGGGCTTCGGCTTCTTTTCCATCACATCTCTGAAGCGGCATTTCTCTCATAAACAACTGTCATCTGCCTCTGGCTTAAATGACCATGACGGATGGCAGCCACAGTGATAGATAGTATTTGTGAATGAATGAGGATATCATTCAAGAATTACATGCGGGGAGGGTGGCTCTCTTCTTATTTTGTTCCGGCTGCAGGAACGTCCGCCAAATTCCTCATTTTCACGGAGATCAACATCTGATGTGCAGAGAGACTTCATATTATGTTTGGCTGGAGGAGATTTTTACAGTTCTGTAACGAGAGACTGATGTATATAATAGTAACTGATCTTGCAGATCAGGGCTGTCCAGCCAAGTCACGTTCAATGGCTGTTTTTGCCCAAGCAGTAGAAGCTATGTGCAAAACTCAGGAAACCGGGGACACAGTAAGGGCAACATTGATCAAATGGAAGAAAGAGATGCCCATTTGTCTTATACAGTGAACGTTCATAATTTTGCTCTGCTGCATGTTTGTGGGCTTAAGTATGTAAGCTAAGGGGGAAGTTCAAATCATGGAAGCGAACCTCTAAGCAAAAAAAAAAAAAAAAAGATAGTTTGAATCTGAGCCTGTCTGATTTACACTGTTCCTTCTGCTCCTATTAGTGGTCCCACTCAATGCAAGCAGAAAACTAAAGTATAAAATGTGTGAAAAATGGATATGGTTTCTGAAGTTCTAGAAATCACTATTGGTGGTTAGGAACTTCCCATCTGTTTCTCTTTACTTCTCATCACATTCAGCCAAAATCTACTTCCCTGTAACATAAACTTGATAGAAATACGATTCCTCCATACCATTGCAAGCCCTTGCCTACGGATAAAGGCAGTAAAAAAAAATACAGGTGAGAAAATGCTTATCCAGAATTACAAGCCTAAAGTGCTCATATCACATACCTGGACTTTCTGATTAGCAGTACTGTACTGTATGGCATCTGTCATTGCTATCAGTTTTCTGTGTTTTCTTTGAGTTTGCTTACTGTCCTTCCTAGCGATTGGGATGGAGGAAAATGATGTTTACAGCAGCAATATATTATTGCAAACTGTACCTGTTATGTACATTACTTGGGGTAGTGTTAGGGCATTTTGTTATTAAGTTAGCAATTATGACCTGTTAACTTTACAAAATACCTGCTACTATTAGAAGTGGAAACTGCTAGAACTGGCTTCCTGGTGAGGATCAAAATAGATGATTACTGGAACTTTGCTTCTGGGAGATTTCTGTGGCGATTTCAGTATGGATATCTGCACTTCAGAACTTCTGCCTGTTGTCTGTCATCGGTGGAGTGAATACCAGGGATGCGTCTGCCCCATGTCTGTATGGATCTGTCACATAAATATGGAAGCTGGTCTTTAACATTCAGACATTATCAAGTTTCACATTCCTAGCTCTTGTGGCTTCAGAAAAGAGCTGGAAAATGCATAGCAATGGCAGCTACATGCGATAGATAGAGCATTGCTTCGAATGTTGGGGGGGGGAGGGTTCTCCATTATGTGTTGTTCCTCCCACCCAAAACTTAAGAAAGTTTTTTTTAAACTGCAACTCCCTGAATCTCCAGCAAGTCCAATAAGTGGCCGTGTTGGCTGAGGGATTCTTAGCATTATAGTCCAATAAAGTAACATTCCCAACCTGTGGCATTAATTATATAGCAGTATTAATTCACATATTGGTTTACACCAGAGGTGGCACCCTTCCCCCAGAGGTTGGCACACGGCAGTTCTAAGCATACCTCACCCTTGATTATGTTGCCTGGGGCTGACGGGGAGCTGTAGTCCAACAACTCCAGGGCTGCATTTTCCCCCACCCCTAGTTTACAGAATAACATTATTTCATCTTTGTCCTTCAGAAGCCTTCCAGTTTAAATTGAGACAATAGTTGAAGGGTGGACTTTGATTAACATTTGACTTCCATAAAATAATTGCTGCTGTGAACCATCGTAATGTCAAGATCTGTGTTTCAAAACCCATTGGCATGCAGCATATGCTTACTTTACTCCAAGTGAACGCATTAAGGAAAGTACTGCAATATTCATAAGTTTGTGCTTTCCTCCGGAAAGCTGAAGGAAGGTGGTTTTTCTTCATTTAAAAGAGAATACTGCATCGTGGCTTTATTAAAAGGCTTGCCATGGTGTTAACACTTCCATTGTTCCTCTGTGTGCATACAGCCATTGGCTTTCTGCAGAAACTACCTTTCAGCTAGCTAGCCCTTTAAAGTGGCTAAACTTGGCTTGGCTTATTCCTATGTCCTTGTGCCTAATTTTTTTTCTTAATAATATGCTCAGATACACATTCATCCCAGTGATAAAGGTAAGTGGCTTCCAGTTCAAATAGGATGCAGTACAGCACGGGGCCTAGAAACTTTCATGTCCTAGATTCAGTGGAGGTTTAGGAACAAAACAAAGGCAGGCCATACTAATCTCGCAACATAAGCACTTAAGAAGAGCCCTACTGAATCCAGTCTACCTACACCAGTATTCTGTTTCCCATACAAACCAAATGTCTTTCAGAAGTCCATACATGGGCTATAACACTCTTGTACTGGTGCTTGGAAGCAACTGGTTTGAAAATATACGGTATACAATTTGTGAATACAGAGGTTCTCTGTAGCTTAGCTACTGAGACAGCTATTAATAGATGCGTAATAAATACCTGGGGTATTGGGCAGGAAACCTCAGTGGAAGAGGAACTTGGAAAAATTGGGCTATAGTAGCTTGTATGAGCAAGAGCTTTGCCTTCGTTAGCATCATCATCATCATCTTAGAACATATCAAGCCTTTCCTGGGAGCTGTGGGAACTCAGGAGAGATATTTCATGGACTGGAGTTTGGGAGGAGACAGAACATTTACTTTGTACAAACATCTTTGTGCAAGCAGTGCGCTGGATAAAACCCAGAAGTTTTGTTTCATTTTATGCTTGCTTTTCTACAATTCCCTTGTGAATTAAGCCCTATTCAGACGTTATAAACTCAAGTCTTCTGATGTTGCATAAGGAGAGTCTACACACAAGCAGGATTTCTCCTGTTCAGACAAGGCACTGAAAAACATGGTGAAAACAATGAGGACAGGTGCGGGGCTAAGTAACCCTCTCTGTGCATCATCAGAACACTGGATGTTGTAGCGCCTGAAAAGGGTTTCAGTCATTCAGCATAGAGGAAGCAAATATAATGCATGCATGAATGAACCTGGCTGGGGCGGGTGGCTTTCTTGACACAGTGCTGTGAATAATGTAATTGGCAATGCTCAGCCAGTGGTATTTGCAGTCATAATGAAAGGCCAACTCCTCTACTATTAGAGTGCCATCCAAATTGGCAGGCTGATGATCAGAGTTGCCTGTTGGGTGCCACTCAAAGATTTACAGGAGTATTAAGCTCAGTGTCGGGGGTGACAGCTGCCTTTTCTGCAGAGCAGAGACTGGGAATTGGCCAAAATGAAGGTTTGTAATGCTGCCTTGTTATCCCTCAGTGTTCTAGAGAGATAGAAGAGAGAGAGAGAGAGAGAGAGAGAGAAAGAGAGAGAGAGAGAGAGGGATGCACATACACATAGAGAAATATTTACATATATCAACATACATAAAAATAGAACAGCAACGTTCTGACAAAGTTTATGAAAATGGGATTTATATGCGAGACCGATGGCTTTGAATCATTCCCAGGGATACCAGAGGGAACATTTCTCTGAGGATTTTTTTTAGCCCCACCTTTTAATTGGTTGAGATGAAAGTATGTACTAATTGGCTTTGCTATACTGAAGCACCAATAATGAGTATGTGGAATGCTGCTGCAATTATTTACTTCACATTATCTAGAAAAGTCATCTTTATGTATTACTTTACAGTCTGTATGATGTTTCAACCCCTCTCCGCAATTCATTTTAAAGTAGCAGCCTGCCATTTCTGTTCTACGGAGGGGGTGCTCCAGAAAGTACTGGATTTGTAGCAGGAATGTGTGTTGATTGTCGTCTCCTCTGCTCCACCTATGATGTGAAGTGATCTCACTGGAGGTTTTGCCCTGTCCAGAAGGATTTTAAGTCAGATGTGGTGCAAAACGGCAGAGTGACATTTCAAAAGAGTAACAGATTTATTCCGGCATAAGCTTTTGTAGACGAGAATCCACTTCACTGAATGCATGAAGTCTTTGGAGAGAAGCCCTTAGCTAGGGAATTGCTACAGAGACCCACAGAACAATTTAAATGACCTCCTGTGGACACCACGGAGGGCAGAGAGGTGCATGCTGAAGCAAAAATCCGTGAGAAACTTCAGCATGACCAACAAATGGGAGTATAGGGATTGGCTCAGTGAAAAGTTTTGTTTTGTTGTGTGCCCATGTGGAGCTAAAGTCTGCTGGTTGTAGATCTAATTAGTGCCAGTCGGGATTTGGACATTCCTGATGGGTGACGTTTACAGTTAAGGCTCCCCGCTGCTTCTCATTCCCAAGATCTGCTGCCATGCGGCGTTCCCTTGATTTGACTGTCACTGCAGTTGTTCATTGTTTTGTTTAAAATGAGCCACAGAGTTCTCCATAGGAATCTTGGCACAAGGCATCTGAGGTTAATTCTTGATGTGGGTGGGTGGTGGTGAAGTTTTCATTCTACTTGAAGTCAATGGTGGTTTTTGATGTTAGCTTGAGAGGTGGGTGAAAACTCTGCATCGACTTTGAAATTAGGAGGGATTGCTACGGAGCAACATCCCTCTACCCTTGCGGACAGCTCCTGAGCATTGTGCACTCAGAAATTTCACGCAGCTACAAAGTGTTTACATCTGATGAAATCTCCCTCATTTGTTCCTCCAAGCCGCCCCAACAAGAAATGCGTACAGTACTTAATTAGTTCTCTTTGAATGTATCATGGTGCCCTGAAAATGCTCTAAGCAAAGCTGCATTTTCAAAAAACCTATGTATCTCTGAATAGAGGAAGATTTGTTTTTTTTTTTAAGTCCAAAACTTCAAAGATCCTCTGAAAAAAAATCATCCATGGAAGTTACAGTTTCACAAATAAACCCTTGCCTTGAGGTTTAAGGATCCTGACTGACAGGTTTGTCATAGTGGATATGAGGCTGAAATCTCAGTTGGATGTAGCAGTTGCAGAGGACAGTATGGTCCGATGAGTGGGAATCCTCAGAGGCATACAAAAAACTCAAGGTTCTTAGAAGAAATGTTTAGACTGTACTGCATGTCTTTGTGTATGCTTTTCCCCCCCACAGCCCCATTTTAACCAAGTCTGGGTGAGACAGGAAGGTAGTACACCCTTATCTCCGTTTTTACATCAGCTGCTGGTTTGAGACAGTTTGAAATAAGGATGATAAGTAGTCATAGCTAAGGTCTTGGGAATGGCATAACATAACACTTCTTTACAAAAAAAAAAAAAAAAAACACCTCACAGAGAGGAGTGGAATTGGATGGAATGGAAAAGGTTCTGATATTATAAACCTCTTCCTTGGCTTGCCTAATAACATGAAATGAGGCATGGAAGTGGATTCCCAGTGTGGTGTGGTAGTGGATAGAGTGATGGACTAAGGCTCTGGTGAACAGAATTCATTCATTCATTCATTCATTCATTCATTCATTCATTCATTCATTCATTCTATTTATACCCTGCCTATCTGGTCATTGCAACCACTCTAGGCGGCTTACAGTTCAAATCCCTGCTAGGTTCTGGGGGAACAGAACTGGTAAAACTACTCCTTAAATATCTTAATTGCCTTGAAAGTCCTGCCAGGGTCACTGTAAGTTGGTTCCGACTTGATGGCACAGAACACAGGCATGGGAAGAAATATTTTCATTGCCCAGATTTTAGCAGAGGCTGGCTTTCTCGGTCTTGCAAGGCAGTATCTCCACAGTGCTCCAAATCCTTGAAATATCTCGTCTCCAGTATGAGATTGGGATACCAAATGGATTCCCCACCCCACCAATTTCTGCAAAGTATTCTATCTTTGTGCACAGTTAGTATGTTTTTCTTTTAGTGGAGCTAGACACACTGCGAGAATAACAGGATAGGCTGATTGATCACAAAGACACAAATAATACATCCGGTGTTACAGGCTTTACTACAGGGCAATAGTTGATGCATGACTATTGATGCAGTCAATCTTAGGTACAGTATCTTGAAAAAAATGCACAAAACGTGTGCATATTCCTTCTAAGATCAAGAACAAGCATAACAAACTTGTACTCAGGAAGAAATTATTTAACTTGTCTCATTTACTGTATTGTGCAAGAATGAATTAAGTATATCTGCTGCGGTTTAAAAGGGCACTAAATTTTAAAAATGATAAGGATTGCCACTAACCAGTGCATGTACTGTACATTACAAAGTTCTTGAAAATGTCATTTGTTATTGTTACATGCTGTCAAGTTGCTTCCGACTCAGGGTGACCAACATGTCCTGTCCTTAACAGCCTTGTTAAGCTCTTGTAAATTTCCCTGGCTTCCTTTATGGAGTCAATTCATCTCATATTTGGTCTTTCACTTTTCGTGCTGCCTTCAACCTTTCCCAGTATCATTAATGTTTCTAGAGGATCTTGCCTTCTCTTGATGTGCCCAAAGTAGCACAACTTCAGTCTCATTGGGGGTTTTTTGTGTGTGTTTTTTTTGCCTCCAGAGATAGTTCAGGCTTGATTTGCTCAAGGACCCACTTGTTTGTCTTTCTGGCCGTTCAGGGTATTCACAAAGCTCTCCTCCAGCACCATGCAGTATTTAAAATGCCTCTCTTTTCCCCCCTGTCAGCTTTCTTTACTGTCTGGCTTTCACACCCATACATGGTGATCAGGAATATAAGAGTCTAGATTATCTTGACTTGGTCTCTATTGACTAGAGATGGGCACAAAGTGTGGTTTGGCTGCACAGCTGTTCCATGGGCATCCTGGCTTCCCAGCCCTGCCTCCTCTGGCAGGCTTCCACTTAGAAGCACTGGTGCAGCTTCCCAGCCCTGCCTCCTCTGGGTGCTGCCTCTAAGTGAGCACCCTCCAGAGCAGGAAGGGCTGGGAAGCCATGTCACTGCCTTGGAGCGGATGCCCACTGAAGGAGGTGGGGCAAGGAAAGCTGGGAGTGGCCATGGAACAGCACTTCCATGGCCAAACTGCAAAACCTGTGGTTTCCACTATCGCTATTAGTGACACATGTTTACCCTTGATTATCTTTTTTAATTTCTTCATTGCTGCCCTTCCAAGTCTCTGTCTCCTTCTGATTTCTTGGTTGCAGTTTCCATTTGGATGGATGATTTAATTATTTTGGATTGATGATTGAACCATTTTGTATTGTATACAAAACAGACTTGAATGATGGTTATTTTGATAGGTTTTCCACAGAGTCTAATTTATATTATTTGGTCAGACCTTTACACTATAGCCCCTTATTGCCTGTGCTTCATCTTGCCTTAGTATTAAAACCACTCCATTTCTTCTGCATTTATTATTTCCACTGTAGAACACTCTGCAATTGTCTGACGGAAAACATTCTTTCCCAGACCACTTTTGTTCGCTGACACCAAGCGCTGCAGTATTTATACATTCCATTTCTTTCTTTATGATTTACAGTTTACCTTGATTCATACTTCTCATGTTTCATGTTCCAACTCTATGTGTGGAACAGCATCAAACTTTCCTTTCACTTCTGTGCAGGTCAGCCACTAGACATCCTTTCAGCTTTAATCTAGTTGTGTCATTAGCGACATTTCAGCAAGGGTTTACCATTGCCACATTCTGTGCAGTGCTAGCATATGTTAGCTTCACTGTCACCACTGTTGCCTCCTCCACCAGTGGCACCTTCAGCTATTCTTGCTGCCCAGTAGCTGCCTTGAAGAGGATAGATGCCTTAGTTTGTTGTCTCAGTTGTGACCATTCCGCCTTGGTGGACCCTGCTAGAAATCCAGGCTCGTAATGGAGTCCTCGTGGCATTGTTCTCAGCTTCACTGACACACACAAACCTCTTCACCATGTTAAGGCATGCATCCAAGACAATAATTGTGTGCGATCAAGTTGATTCTGACTTATGGTGATCCTTTCCAGGGGTTTTTGCTAGAGAATACACAGAACTAGTTTGCCATTGCTTTCTTTTTCAGGCACCCTGGGACTGATCAGCTTACCGAAGGCCACACAGGCCGGCTCTTCTGAGATGCACAGTGGGGTGTTGAACTTGCAGCCTCTTACTCTGCAGCCAGATAACTAAACCACCGAGCTATCAAGCCAGCTAGTGAAACTGTCATAGCATATCAAATGTTCCAATTTTATGGAGGTTTTCCAGCCCCATTAAATCCAATGATAGCAGCCATAGGAAATTGTCAACTGAGGGAGAAGCTGAGGGCTAAAGCAGACACGGCATGACATTGGCAAAGAGAGGGATAGAAATAGAAATGGTGTGTTCAAATCATGTGCAGGCTTACTTAGAAGTAAACCTTTCTGAATGGAGTGTGGCGTATCTATTTATCTGCATACGTCTCCTCAATGAATGATTGCATATTTTTGTATATTTTTCTCCTAAATACTGTCACAATATATTTTCTTTTCAAAAATCAGGGAAATTCTATTATCACCAGTTTTAAAAACACCGCACCTAACACAAGATCTTTGTTCCAACCTAGATTATCGGCAACTTGCCCTTATGAAAAGACCTCTAGAAAAGAACACGAAAAGTAATTGGGGTCAGAGATTTGACGGTGCATGAGACTCTTAAGATATTTGTGGACATCTCTAAACCTACAGTAGCTTTATTTTAGTGAGTGTATTATGTGCCATTCAATCAGGACTGACTTAAGTGATCCTAATAGGGCTTTTAATGTAAGTGAGATATTTAAGGTATATATATTTAAAGAATGGTTTTCAATGGCCTCCCTCCCAATGAGTCTTGTGGTTGAACCACATCCCCATGATTGAGCAGAACACAAGAGACCTGGATTCAAATTGCCACTCAGCCATGGAAACTCACGGGGGGGGGGGTATGGCTGAACTGGTAAAGCCGTATCTTAAATATCTCACTTACCTTGAAAACTGTATTAGGGTCACTTTAAGTCAGATATGATTTGACAGAAAAGAACACATACACAGACTTGAGATTAAAAGGGGTGAGCGGGCAAACAAGTTAACACCAGAGATGTAAGTAAGGTGAGGCAAACGGGGCTTTGGCCCAGTGTGTCAAAACATAAGGGTCCTGGAAGGGAACCCATTGGTATTTGCTTCTGGAAATGTCTGACATTGCCCACCTTGAGTGGGTGTGACTGTGTTCAGCCTTGTCTCACTGAGCAGAAAGGAACTTAAAAGTTCAGAGGCTCAGCACGGAACTATTATAATCCCTGCACATTCAGTCCCGTTCTCTTACTGTACATGAGCCCCAATCTCACAAGACTAAAGCATAACCATCAGGGCATCAGAGCCCTTATATAGGAATTTTTTAAAAAAATCTTAAATTAAAAATAGGCACAATTAGCATTTCTTCAGAAATCCAAACCTTCCACAGCAATATCTATTAATTGTTTAAACTTTTTTTTTCCAGATAGATACTGTTGTTGAGATTTTGGGTTTCTGAAGAAATGCTATTTGTGTCTATTTCTAATTTAAAATATTTTAAATTCACTTTTCCCATTTATTTTTAATTTTAAATAGTGCATTGAAATTTTTTTAAAGGGGGTCGGAGAATGGGAAAGCAGATGAGGATGACTTCTCAAAGATTAAAAAAAGCGGTCATGTTCTCCAAAAGTTTGGGAATCTGTGAGAACAGAGGAAAGCTATGGACTGGCACACCCACCATGCGCATGCACAGATCTTTGACCTAGTTTCCCGGTGACAAGAAGCGGTGCTGTGTTGTAGTAGTAGAAGACTCAGTGTGGGGAAGGGGAAAGATAATGGCATTCCAGTAAATAGGGCTGTAATCCAGTACTGTACTTACTATCCTTGAGAGTAATGGGGTCAGTAAGGCTTGCTTCTGAGTAGATGTGTTCAAGACTGCATCGGATTGATACGGCTGCATTGCATTAGAGAGACAGATAATATTTCAATTAATTAGCAGATTAATTTTCTAGACTGTATTTCAGTGGCACCATGCAGAGATGAGCCTGGAATTTTTTTTTTATTGGATAGCGTTTTGAACTGTGTTTTATCAAGATTGTTGGCCACGTGGACAATTTTTCAGACTCATACAGTCGGGTGGAAATGCCAAAAAATAAAATAAAATTCCATATACAGTTTATATAGTTCAAAAAATGGCGTCCCGGAGGGGGGGGCTGTTGCTTTTACAATGGAAGCTGTTGGTTCTTAAAGCCTTGCATGACAAACACTGCAGAGTCTGTGGCATGAGGTCAAGGTTATGTCCCTGCCAGAGCTTTGCAGTCAAGTGTATTTATAACTGGGCCTTGGTTCATGCCTTACTTTGGAGTCTGTAGGCAGTACACTTCGGCCAGTGTGCGTTAGGGCAAATGAGAAACAGATTGTTCATGTGGAAGAGAGAGAGAGAGAGAGATTTCTTTTGTCTGTTTCAGGAATGCTTTTAAATCTTGGCTGGAAAATAATAATAATAATTTTCCTCCTTAACAGGTATGTTTGAAGAGGTTGAGTGCACGAGGCACAACCCAGCCAAATTAAATACAAAAGTCCCAAACATGCCTTGCTAGACCAGACAAGGGCCCTCCGGCACACCACACCACAGCTTCGGAAAGTTGTTTTTCTTAAAACAACGACTCCCATAATTTTCTAGCCAGCTCAGGATTTGGGAAGTCATAAGTCTTGAAAACAAGTAATTTTTCCCAGTTACACACTGTTCTCCATGGAAGCCACTCTGAGTGATAAAGAAGCACAGTATGAAACCGATAGTCTTGCCCCATTGCTTGTATGCAGCACCTGATATTCAGAGGTATACTGCCCTGGTCCACAGTGGTTGCATTTTAGCGGTCTTTTTAATGATGTAAGCTGCCTTGGGTCCTTTTAAAGAGAAAGATGGGGTAAACATATTTTAAATAAATAAATAAACAAACAAATAAATATATTTCCATATCTGTACTAACTCTCCTTAACCTGTCTCCCTTGCAGATGTGTTTAACTACAGTTTCCATCATCCCCAGCCAACATGCCTGTTGGAAGTATGGTCTCCAGTTGCAGTTGTGTGAAGGCGACTGTGCTTGTGAAGTTAGAAATAAAATGTACAATTCTCACTGATCTGATGCTTCACAGGCCTTTTCCTTGCATTTTTAAGGACATTTCACCGTAGCTGGTTACCTAGGGATAACTTCCTTTTATCGTTAAGCAGATAAGCCTGGAGTCACCTTGTCATATGATGGCAATGTAACTGCTTAAGCAGGATATTTCTAGTGTGATTTCTTTTTCAGTAATTATTTCTTCAGGCTGCAATGTAAAACCTCTTGATGTTGTGAATGCCGAACAATACATCCAGCAAGCCACTTGTTCATTTTTTTTAAGCATAATCATTGTTTAGCCAGACCAACCTGCAGCGTCTTGTTGTTTCTGATCATTTTGTGTGACAGAAAAACAACAAAAGATTTTCTTGATATCTTGAAGATGAACTCAGTAGGTCAGTTAGGATGACAGTCTGTACATAAATTTGGTGGGTTTTAAGGTGCTGGAGGCTTGTTTCTTTTTGCTGCAACAGACTTGGCAAGGTTAACTCTCCCTCTGTAAAATTATTATGTGATAGAAATGAGTCATTGCTGATATGAAACCTAGATTCTTTTGGCAAGTTGAGTTCTTGTGGTGCTGTTATTAATAAGTATATGTGCATGTATATATTGATATGCACACACGTGTGAGTGTGTACATCTGTTTATTTATTTATTCCATTTCTATCCCACTTTTAGCCCAGTGAGCTGGAGATGGCATATGTAGCTGCCCTGTTGTTCCTTTCTTTGTCCTGACAACACCCTTGTGAGGTAGGTTAGGCTGACACAGTATAACTGGACTCAAGTCATCCAGTGTGTTTCGTGGGTGAGTGCTGATTTGAACATTGGTCTCCCCAATTTCTAGTCCTGTATTCTACCCACAACACCAGACTGGTTCTCTACACAGGATTTTTTTTTTAAAAAGGAAATCTTTGTTAACTGAAATGGCAGCCCAATTAATTTGCTTTGTGACCTGTGAGGTTTTCACTAATAGTCTGATTATAGAGAGCATGGACATATTGTTTGGTTTTCCATCGTTGGCAAGAAACGGCAGATGTCAGATTACCTCTCCTCTGGCTTTTCAAATGGCATGCAAATCAATGCATATAGCTGTACGTTTAGCCCCATTCCAAAGGAGGGTTCCATGGTTAGCATGCGAGGCATAAATCCTGAAAACTTCCGTAGTCTTTGAGGCTTCTTGCGTACTTAGCTGCCTGCTTCAAAAGATAGGGCTGTACAAAGCTGGGACAGTCCTCCACGTTTCCTCTCTTCATATAAGCTGAAAAGGGAAAAGGCATTTAATTCTTGGATTAAAACTCCCAGAGTTTTCCAGCTAGCCACCTTGGCTACTGGAATTTCCTAGGCACTGTAGCCCAAAAAAGTATCTTTTATAGACTCTTGACTGAGGCTCAAAGCCTGCTATACTGGCTTCTCTGTGATCCTTTGCGCTGGCTATCAGACATCTCCCACACCACAAGGCAGCAGACTTCTTCTGGAGCCTCCTGTCCCATTTTTCCTCTTTCACTGCACCGGGACCAAGAATATGTCCAAGTGCATTTTCTTCAGTCTGAAATCAAGGCACGTCTCCAAGACAGCACAGCACAGACCATCTGCTTTCCATTTGGGACCCTTCAAAAAGAGCAGCAGCCGGAGCAGAGGCTCTGCCAGTGGAACAGAGAGGCCGGCAAAAGATACGGAGCAACGAGCAGGACTGTAATTCACCCATAGAGACTCCCTCAAGAAGATCGCTTCTCTCTGGGTGGCCGTAGAAGGCTACTTACTTTCCCACCCCTACCTCTTTTCAATAAAAAAAAAAGACCTTATAAATGTAAAATAAATGGGGATTGGAGAAGTTATTTTGGGAGGACTCCTCCTCCCCCAGAATTCCCCAGCATTCTAGGGTTTCTGGTCAAAAAAAGAGTATTTTTTCTCTCCAATTATTGCCTATGAGACAAAACCCATAAAAGTGTCAAAAAGCTAGGATAGTGGAATGTGTAAATTTCTTCTCCGATTACTTTCCATATGTGGCTTTCCTATGGGAAGATCAATCACCATTAGTCTATGATGTGTAGATCCTCCTTATTCAGAGGCACTATGCTTCTGAATATGAACTGAAGTAATAATAATAAAATGTCTAATAAAAATGTCTTTGAGTCCTTCCAGTGGAAAGCCTTTGAGGAACATGGTTGGGCTCTCTTAGGGGTATAGTACCAACTGGTAGTGGGCATTGGCCTCACCTCTTGCTTTGGTGTGTAACTCCCATCAGGAGATCAGTAGCCATCCTGCTTGGAACTGATGAGAGTTACACAAGAGGAGGACACCCTGTTGCAGAATTCTGTCTTGAAGAGTGGCATGGAAAAATTATGTCTGTTGTGGCTTGTACTGCCACTGGATTATTCTGATGCAGACACCATGGCAAGGGCTAAGGAGGTGGTGGCTGTATTTCCCAGACTGATTGGCACTGATCACCCTGATCCTTGATTGCAGGTGATTATCACATATTAACGAAAGTCAGTCTCTACTTTTAAACAACAGCAACAAAATGCAACCTATATGATTTAAAGAAATTGGTGGGCTGAAACTGTTCGAAGCAGCTTGTAAGCACATGCTGTAGGGATCCATTTTACGGGGGCCTTTTTAAATTACAGGTTTTTGGCATTTCATACAGTTTCCTTTCCTGAATCTTAAATCTGGAATTCATGAGTAGCAGCGGTGATGGTGGAGAATATCTAAATAGGTTATTGTTAGTGCCATCAAGACGCCTCCAATTTATGGTGAGTCTGTGGATGAACAATCTACAATGTGTAGAATAATCTACAATCCTCCAAAGGCTGTGGATTCCTAGATGGAGTCAATCTATCTCATATTTGATCTTCCCCTTTTCCTGCTGCCTTCAACCTCTCCCAACATGGTTGTCTTCTGATTTCTCGGCTGCTGCTCTCCCCTGGGATTGACGACTGAACCAAGATATACAAAATCTTTAACTATTTCAAGTCCTTCATGGTCAACATTAAGGTTGTGTAGTTCTGTTGTCATGATTTTTGGTCTGCAGTCCTGCTTGAACACTTCCATCTTTTTCACCAAAAATAATTTTAACTCATTGCTGCTTTCTGCTAGTAAGATGGTGTCATCTGCATAGCCTAAATTGTATCATTTTTTATGATAGAGATAAATGAGGTATAATTTAAATGAATGAAAGACATTTTTATCAACTCATTATGTTCATGTCTTATGCCTCTTTAAACCTCTATAGTCATGCTTGATTCCCCATTCTCTTGTTACATTTTCCCTCACTCTTTAAGGAGCTGCTGTCCAGTCCAATCATTGTCAAGGCTAAACATATCATGATAGGGTGTCAGGATCTCCCTGTTGTGTTTGAGCACCAGGCGGAGAATGGCTGATGCTTAGTTTTAACTTTGTCTCTTTACCTTGCTAAACAACAAAGCTCCAACCATTCATTATTGGCTAAATAGATCTTATTAGTTCAACACATATGCCCAAAGGTCTTCTTTTCTTGCAAAGGACTTAATAATTTCTAACTGTGGTTTCTTAGTCTTCAACCTCTTTTCTTAAGCCTGTATATCCAATGAATTGAAGCTCAGCTGAGATGAGATGGATGTGAGGTTGGTGGCTGGTATATCGGCCCATTCATCTTGACGAGGTTTTACTACACCTAAAGGAGTAAATTTGAAGTTTAAGGATACTAGGAGCACTAGTTGTATCTACAAAGCTTAGCTTGGGGCTGAACTAGACAATATTATTCGCACATAATTAGAAGGAGAGCTCTCGTAGGAGATAAAAGACATTTATTTTTCCTAGCACAAGCTTGCCTTATGTTATGTGTTGCATAGTGCAGTATCTTGTTGTTGTTTAGTCGTTAAGTCGTGTCTGACTCTTCGTGACCCCATGGACCAGAGCACACCAGGGCCTCCTGTCTTCCACTGCCTCCTGGAGTTGGGTCAAATTCATGTTGGTCGCTTTGATGATGTATTAGCCTTTGAAGTCCTAAATACCTCAGGGTCCCAATATCTTACAGACTGCCTTCTTATTGATGGCCTTTTTCCAGATTGCACAGCGCTTGGAAGTGGGCAGGTGGTGGCCAGAGAAAGGGCCTTTTTGGTAGTGGCTCCCAGAATTCCTTCTTCTGCTACCAAGCCTGACATTGTTGGGGCACCAAAAATGTTGGAAGTATTATTATTTTTCAGACTCTTTACTTTTTATCCCACCGCATACTGATTTTTTTATATTGTACTGCTTTACTGTCTTCTAGTCATTTTTTATGTCTAACCTGTGGTAAAAGTTGCCTGAGAATCCTGTTGGATTGGCATAAGATTAAGCATTAAATTGTACAAATAAGTAAAATATATAGTACCCTTTTTTCCTTATCCATTTCCCCATTTCTATGAAGCTCTTTCCAACTCTGTCTTTAGCCCTCCAGATGTTTCTCTCACACACTCCAATGACTGCATGAAGAAGACTAGTGCTATGCTAACTCCATATCACTGAGACTTCATGTACAGTGCAAACATCTGCAGGAAGGCTTCTGTGTGATCTTCAGTTTTGTACAATAGATGAAGAACTAATGTCTACATCAGTAATGTTTTTAGTCTCATATCTACATTTAGTCATTATCTGTTGTTCCATGTGCCTCTTCTTTCTCCACTCTGTGGTTTCCCCTTAATAAAATGAGATATGAATGTTCTTGCCAAGCAGTTGTTGCTTTGCCTGCATTAAGGCACACAGAAGGTGTAAAATAATTACAACAGAAGCTATTGCACAATTTTGGGACTCTTGGGTATATTTCATGCACTTTTATACAAAGCCCTGTGTTCTGCACGAAATACAAGGCTTACTGAGCAAAATACTGTACCTTTCCTTGCTAAGGTGATGGGGAAAATTGCTAATCCTTTTGCTCTCATGAAGGAATGAAAGTTCTCACAGCAGTTGCCAGTTTTTTCAACACAGTGTCCTGCCATGCTGAGACACCATTTCTTTTCAAGGATGAGAACATTTGTGAATATTTATTATATACCTTTTTGACATTGCCAAAGTAAGAGACAATGGCAAAATTGCCAGGGATTGAAAGGGGACCTGGGTTGCTGACATTGTGGTAGTTAGCTAGTAGGTGCTCTCCACCACTTACTTTCACTTGAGATTGTTCCAGCTGGAATCTTTCAAATCGGAGTTTTCAGAGCTTATCAGAGAACAAAAAGAGGCCCACATACACTTAACAGCTCCATGTGATGAGAGCAGGTACATACAGTATTTCAAGTTGGGAGTGCAACCTGTGGCCCTCCAGACATTGCTAGAATGCCACTTCCATCAGTTGCGGCCATTTTATAGCCAATGGTAACGAATGCTGGGAACTGCAGCCTGAATATCAGGATTTGGGAGTCTTCTTGCTCTTTCCACTGAATCGGAACCTGGAGCTTTACCCCCAAATCCTGCCCAAAGTCCACTGCTGGGTATGGGAATTCTCCGGCAGTTTCCACTGCTCTGAAAATGTTGTATGTTTTCATCCATTACACACACTGCTGGAGTTTCTTTTCTCGAACTGATCTGTCAGTGTCCTCTCTTGGCAATCTTCATACCCTTCCTTTGGCAAACTCTTTTGCAGATTATAAATTCTAACGCAAACCGTTCTTTAGGAATGGTCTGTGCAACACAGTTGATAATGACATTCTGGATAAAGAAGTGTAGAAAAAATTATTTCAGCTTTTCAGTAAGTCCTGCTGATTTTGCTTCGTTTTTATTTTTTATTTTTCAGCTTCTGCTGTTTTGAAAGGATGTCTCCCCCCCCTTCTCCCTTCTTAAGATATTCAAGGAGGATCGCAGCTTTTATTAGGTTAGAAGGTAAATTCTCCTGACCTACTTTCCTTGGTCTTTAAAATAATCAAATCCCTAACTCGAGAAATGATAATATAATCCTTAACTTGAAAGATAATATAATCCTTAACTCAAAAGATAACATTTGCCACAACATGTTGAAAGGCAAAAAATGATATTCAGTGGCTAGGCATTGTTACTTTTTGAAATCTGCCACTAATCAGATTTCTTTGATTGCTTCTTTGTGAAGGAAAGTGAGGGATGCTGTTTTGTGCATGAAAATTAAAATGCAAATATCCTCACAATTAGGTTCTACTCTTCCCATTTCTTTCTTGACCAAAGCTTTACTTTGATGTTCGGCTCTCTTGTTCAGGTATTTCTTCAGACATCCGTTCCATATGTTCTTTAGTAATCTTACGGCACAGTTACACTATTGAAATAAACCGGGTAATGGATTGTGTTTTTTAATTTGGTTTAAAGTCACATGGTAGTCTTGAAGTTTTTCGGGTTGGTGTGTGCATCCTCTTGGGAAAACTTTTAATCCACAGTTTTAAATTGTGTTGTGTATAGGTCGAGGAAGCTACATGGGCTTCTAATTGTTAAATTCGAGGCTTTATCCTGAGCCGACTTTCCCATTCACAGGCTGCCTCTCACAGCCAGTAGCCACTGCCATCTTTGGCTGAAAAAGGCCAGAAACATTTTGACTACACCTGCACTTTTAGGCTTGTGAAGGTGGGTGATACACAGGGAGGGAGCAGGGAAGGCATGCCAGTGAGTGCAAACCCCACAGGCATAATTTAGACCTACAGATATGCCAAAACAATTGAAAATAAATTGCTTTCACTAGTGATTTAAAAAACCAACCGTCTCGCATCCAGCTGTTTTGACATATAAAGCCCTAAACAGCTTGGGCCCTGAATACCTGAAGGACTGCCTCCTTCCATATGAGCCTAACCGGCAGTTAAGATCTAGCCAGGGGGCCCTTTTGAAAGAGCCGTTCCCTCAAGGAGGTAAGAGAGAGGGCTTGTACACAAAAGGCCTTCTTTGCAGCTGCCCCCCAGACTATGGAATGCCCTCCCGACTGAGATTTGTCTGGCGCCAATGCTGATGACATTTTGGTGCCAGATCAAAACCTTCCTGTTCCAGAAGGCTTTTAATTGAAATAAAATCAACTGTGGGTCCTGATGGCAATTTTTAGACTTTATATTTTAATTTTTTTAGCTTTTTAACTATATTTCAATTGTTGTAAGCTACCCAGAGTCCTTTGGGTAGTGTGGGCAGCATATAAGTTAAGTTAACTAAAATAAATAAAGTACCTCATTTTCCAAACAAAAAAAGGACAGGCAACCCCCCCCTTCCTTGTGCATTGTGTAGTCATGTTTTAAAAATCAAATTTCAAACATGCTAAACCTAGTTCAAATACAGGGCTATGTCCACATCTAACTGTGCTACCCTACTACCCTTACAGCAAGGTTTTGCAGTGTTCACTTCTTTCTTCTATAAGAGTCAGAGCACACATTAAGGAAAATGAATATTTCATGCTGTTACAGTGCTATACCTCTAGGCACACAATTCTTCTGTCTTGTGTACCCGAGTCATTAGATATACAAATAAAGCCATGTTGTCTGCCTGTAGACAGTTACAAAACTGAAGTAATTCGTCAGTTGAGGACTGAGGACAGCTGCTGTCAGAATAAACAAAACAAAACAAAATCAAAACTGCAATAATTAACCAGAAAAAGCACAAAAGCTAGAAAACTACAGATTATTCTATTAAACAAACTCTAGACTCCTACAAGTTCTAGGGCTATCCTCTAGGAAATTTTAGAAATCCGACGAGATCTCTAGGAGGATTTGAAAGATGGATGACAAAGGAATGATAAATGATTGAAGGCAACATAACTCATACAAATGCTATTAAAACATCTAAACTTATTATTCAGCCTTAAACCATTACAGTATAAAGTTAGCCTTTATTCAGCCTTGAACCATTATAAAGTTAGGTTACAGACCTTATATGGAAAAGTGTGTGGTTTTTTAAAAACATTGACTAGGGACAAAGGGTGAGTGCAAAAAAAAATGGGAATATGAAGCTCTTCTTATGTATTACTAATATGTAAGGTGTTTTCCTTGAGCCTGCTCACATGGAGCTCAAAAGAAACGTCTCATCACTTGTTGAGATTTCTTGGCGGGTAACAATACTCAAAGTGCAAATGATGGATAAAGGAGATATAAGATATACCCATGCCCTTTCTTCAAGACAGATGCTCACAATCTGGTACATAATGTGTGCATAGAGCTTCATAGTCTGTTTTATTTTATTTAGATTTTTAAAAATTTGGAACCGTTGACTGGTGCATGCCTTTGTATCACTAGGTATTTTAACATACAACACAGAGTATATTAACTTGTTTTCCAGAGCTCCCTCCATTAGTATCTTAATTACCTGGCTTAACTAGGAACGCCTTCTCCCACCAAGATCTACCTGTGTCACTCGCGCGAGCCAGGAGGTGAGGCTAAGGAGCCTAACGCCGAGAGAGGCCGGAAAGGAAAAGACCAGAAATCGGGCCTTCTCAGCGGTGGCTCCTCGCCTTTGGAACAACTTACCCCCTGAGATTCGTGCGGCTCCCTCACTGGGCATTTTTAAGAAACAACTAAAAACACTGATGTATAGGCAGGCCTTCCCAACAGAAAACCCTTGACGATTTTTTCTTCTATTTTGTTTTCTATCTTTACTATGTTCTACCTGTAATGTTGTAAAAATTATATCATTGTTTTTATTGTAAGCCGCCTAGAGTGGTCGAATACGATCAGATAGGCGGGATAGAAATAACATAAGTAAAATAAAAAAATAAAAATAACATCGCTTCCCCACTTAGAAGCAACACTTTTCTTGTTTATATAAATACATCAACATCAATGTCCAAGTGAAGATGAGTTCTTTAGCTATTGTTGCATCAAATATTAAGATGGCATGATGTGAATTCTGTGAATGTTATTCAGTGGACCAAGGTAACTTTTACTCTATCTAAGGACGGTATTACTATCAAGGAATGTCGTGATAGATTCAGATATGGCATTGTGCCGTGCATCCTTTTCTGTCACTTGGTGGTGAAAAACCACCACAAGATTTCTAGTAGGTTCCAAAAGATTCAGGAACTCTAAAAAAAAAAAAAAAAAAAAAAAAAAATTGGTACAAAGCAGGTATGAATGCCCTCTGGATGTTGCAGGGGAATTTCCATTATGAAGAGTGCTTGACAGGGAACTTACAATATTAATTGTGACACTTGAAGACATAACATAATTTTATTTGTTTGTTTATTCAATATCTAATCCTGCCCTTGCCGGAACCCCAGGAGGCTCACAATATTAATTAAAATTAATACAGCTAAAAAGAGAATAAGCTGCAATATGAAAACACAATCAAACAGGTAACTGTATTAAAGATAAGCAATGTACGGTAAATACCATTTAAACACACAAAATAAGAAGATGAAGAAAATGTAGCATCCACCGAAAGGTCTGTCTAAACAGAGAGAGCTTTGTCTGCTGGCCTAAGGAGAACTGAGGTGACTTTACTTGGAAAGCAGTTTTTTACCGTTCAGGAGCAGCCAACAAGAAAGTTGTTTTTTGTGTCCCCTCACACATTCCTGTGAGAGTAGTGGAACTAAGAAAAAGCTTTTCCTGAAGATTGCAAGACCTCAGCAGATTCACATGAGAAGATAATGGTGCTTCCACACTGTAGAGTCATAACTACCCTGTTTCCCCCAAAATAAGACCTAACCTGAAAATAAGCCCTAGTATGATTTTTAAGGGTACTTGTAATATAAGCCCTACCCCCAAAATAACTCTGCCCTCCAGCATTGTGGAGCAACCAGAAGAAAATGGCATGACTGTATTTGAATGTAGATTGTGGTACATTAAAAAAAAAATCCCCTGAAAATATACCCTAGTGCATTTTTTGGAGCAAAAATAAATATAAGAACCTGCCTTACTTGGGGGGAAATACCGTAGCCCTATTAATTGTTTCTGGAAATGGACCAACAGCCAGTGAAGTTGTTCATGTAGCAATAGATTTCTATTTCCATAACCAGCAAGGGTAGGATTTTTGGATTTTCTGGATTATGAAAACCCAATTTCTTCCATTCTCTGGGTTCTACGTACCTTACAGACACCTTAGAGATCATAAATCTGATACCTGGGAGAAGAGCATCTATGGAAAGACTTTGAGGCTTAGTGCCACACCCCCCCCCCATGTTTCTTGCTCAGAGAGAAAACTCGTAGCTAGTACTGCAACAGGAACCTTGGGTGCAGCTTAGCTTTGCCTCAAAGCCTTCCAATTTAAGCCTTCCTCCCAGGTGTGTCACATTTACTGTAGGTTCTATAAGGTCTCAGAAAGGTTGAGAAAAGTCCCAGCATGGAGAATTATGGTATTTGTGCTTCAGATAATAACCCTAATAACCAGCTGCAGTTAGCAACATGGCTGCAGTATTTCGGTAGCTACTGAACTTTCTGACTTCTTTCCAGAAGCAGCCCCAGGTAGGGCACGCTACAAGAATCTAAGAGGAAGACAAAGGGCAGGTTTGGGATGATCTTTTTGATAAAATGAAGGCATTTTCCTGTTTCTCTTTGCAGAATCCATTTTGCTCACAGAATGAGCTCATATCATGGTGTAGACACCTGCCTAATCTTTGTTTTCTTTTTTCCAAGGTTAAGAAAGCCTTGCTTATTACAGTACTGTAACTACTTTCAGCTGGGTTCCTGTGGGAATAAGCAAATGTACCAAAGTGCTAGAAATTCTGGCATTGATATCTTTAACCAGTCAGTTTGATTAGGTTTGTTGTGGTATACAAGTGTTTTTTCATATAAAAGCTATCTTCACCACTTGTCTCACTCTTGACTTTTGTTTCTATTGCTTTAGGTCATTTTCTTGTGTGGTCTCTATAATTTTATATACATATGGATAGCTAGCTTAGCTTTCTCACTTTCTGCATGTTATATGCATTTCCCTAATGTCATTCTAGTTCTCAGTATATCTTGTTCCCTCTTTCTCTTCCTTCTAAATAAACTTACTTCCTTACACCATGTGTGTATGAACATCATTCATGGAAGCCTTGGTACCAGTTCCAGCCTTTTCTAGTTATTCTGGTTAATGGTTTCAGCCTAAAAGCTCTGAAAAGGATAAGTTGCTTGCTTGTAACTTCAGTTTTTCAAGAGGTCATCAAAGAACCATGGGCACATGATTATACTTTGTCTTCATAGAATCATAGGAACATCCTTTAAGCTCTGTGGCTTCCTGGGCCAGATGGAGTTGGACAGAAAGGTACTGTACAAGTTTACCTTGCAGAATTGTTGTTAAACCCTGGGTCCTTTTGGCTGCAATTTGGGCTTTATCCCTGGATTATCCTATTCTCTGGTCTGGCTAAACACATGGAAGAGAGTAAGGACACACTCATTGAAATGTCTCTAGTAGTGCCTTCAGCACATTAAAGGGGGAGAGGTAGTTTCCCCCACTGCCACTGGTGTATATTAACAAATAATGCACTAGGCTTCTGTTTCCTTTTTACACCAGAAGATTAATTGCATAATTTGCACCACTTGCCACATTAGTTGGGAGATTCTGGGAGCTGCTGCTCCAAAATATAAATGCTTCCAAGCTCATTGTGTTGTATCTGCTGTAGTTGTATGGCCCATTCCCAAAGGGAATAGTATTGCACAGGTAACAGAGAAACCTGCGTTCACCTAATCGTCTCTCTGTGTTGGCCCTGAGTGAGGGAAAAGGACCAGCCCAGAGTTGGTGGGAGTCAGACTGCAAGAAAGCAGAAATGCTTCTAGGAAAGTTTTAGTTACAATCTAGTTGACTGATTATTTGGTTCTATTTTGAGTTGCTTGTAATGTAGGTTTGCTCTTCATTAGGAGGCTGCACACACAGCTTCTCTCATTGTCTTGTAAATGTTTGTCAAAACAGAGTTGATTGGTGTATTCTCAGCGCTTGGGAAGACAGCCTCCCTTAATTAGTCAGCAGCCTGGAAATAACAAGATCCTTTTAAAAGTTTTCTTTATTTCACTCACTAGGAAAGAGATGAAATTCATTCTTTTTAAATTAAGGAAATCTTTGGAGGTGGTTGCTCGGCCCAGCGAGAAATCTTGGCCCAATACTGTTAGGTACAAGGGAGTTTGGAAACCTTTTCTTGGTTCTGATCCAGCAGCTTGGCTGCTGCTGTTTCAGGAAATACAAGCCATTAGGAAGCCACTGGCTTTTATCTCTCTGGACTGGCACAGGGTACAGTATAGGATCCTCCCAATAAATTAAGGATTGCAAGAAATGAGTAATGTGACTTTCCCTGCATTGCAAGTTTAGGCTTGTTTACTCATCTCAGGCATCTTACAGCATGGCTTCTCACTCTTGGGAAGGTCACATGGATTATTCTAGTGGTAAAATGACTCATTCAGAAATTAATCTGTTGTAACATTTGCATCCAGGAACACATATCTATTGGACTATATTATGTTTTAAGTATTTTCAGCATCTGACATAGCTTTAATTAGTCCAGCTTAGGTAAGAGATATTTCTCCAGCCCTCTTTCTGAAATCAATTCCATTTATGCTCTTCTATTACTATAGGCCTTTGCTTTGTATTTTAGACTCATCTTTCCCATCTTATTTCCATTTGACCAAATGATGTCACTTCCTGTTTTACAACAGAGTTGGGCAACTGGTGGGTGCCCAGATGATTTTTTTTGTACTGTATCTCCCATCAGTCCTAACCAGCAGAGATGATGGAGAGGGGTGAAAGGAGCTGTACCCTAATAACATAAGACAAATTATATGTTGTCCTTCTTTGCTTTGTAACATTGCAAAACATGAGCTCTGTGCATCCCTTCTGGCAATAATTTCCACATTATTGGTGCAACGTCTCCTTATATATGATGCAGACATACCTATGTTTCCTTTCCTTGAATGTTACGGCCAGTCTTCCTCAAGATCCAGCAAGTCTGAGCAGTAATGCTGCATTTAATCTAAAACAGTCTCCAAAGTTTTTCAGCTAAGAGGTCATTCTCATTTCTGTAGATCTTTGCAGTTTACTTTACCTTGAACTATCAGTGGTAGCAATCTGTATTGCTAATGTCCCATTATGTGGCCAAAGTATTTCAGTTTTCAGCGTTCAATATATTTTATGCTATCTTGGTTTTTATTCATGCAACTTAGTGTTTCTTTACTGGTCATCTTCTTGATCCGAGAAATTCTTAGCATCCTGCAATAAATACACATTTCAAATGCTTCTGCTTTTCTTTATCAGCCTAGCGAGGAGCGCTAAAATACATAATTAAAAACAAAAGCCATAAGAAAACATAAAAACCAATCGATTTAAAAATAGAAGAGTCCCCAGAAATAGCACCTAAGAAGTTAACCCCCTTTGACAGCAGACCAGATTATATGGCAAAAGCTGCCTTTAATTAAAAGGGCTTTGCTTACTGAGTAGCAAAAAGTGTTCCTTGTGTCCCCACCAGACATAACCTCTGATACTGACGAGAATCAGAGAAGAGCCTCCCTAGAAGCTCATAACTAGCACTTTGAGTTTTACCCAGAAATATACCAGTAGCCAGTGAAGGTGTCATAACCAGAGAGACACATGTTCTCTGTAACTAAGGCTAGTCAACAGTCTGGTGGCAGCCTTCTTGGACCAGCTGAAGTTTCCCAACACTTTGTAATGGCAACTCCAAACTAAGGACATTGTAGTAGTCCAAACAGGATGTAATCAGGCATCTGTCAACTTGGCCAGATCAGATATCTTAAGAAAGGGAGTAGTGAACATGATGCAAGTGAGGATTGCAAGAAATGAGTAAGTTGTACTTTCTTGTGGCAGTGGTGAGGGTCATCATGGGGGTTATGTCATGTTACATGCCATCAAGTCAGAACTGACTTATAGTGACCCTAATAGAGCTTTCAGGGTAAGTGAGATATTTAAGGAGTGACTTTACCAATTCCACATTTCCAGTGAGTTTCCATGGCTGGGCAGGGATTTTAATCCAGGCCTCCTGGGTCCTAGCCGGCTACTCTGTCCACTACACCACACTGGGCCTGGGGGAAAAAATTCCCTGCTCCATTGCACCTACCCTCACTCCTTTATCCAGAGTGGAGAGTTTTAGCCCAGGGCAAATTTGAAAGGAAAGCTAAATATAATAGGCTGAGGAAAGCAGGATAAGAGTGCACCTCATTTAATGAAGTACTATTGTTTGACTGGTTTTCTAGGCCAGTGTAAGTGGCCAAGAGAGACTGTTTGTGGTTGCTTTGAAGGTTGTAATACGAATACCTAGCTATTACAACACATACTTAGCTAAGCTCTTTGAGACTGCCTGCAGGCAGCCTGGCCAGATAATGTTAGCTAAGCTTTAAGTATGTGAAGCATCCCATTCATAAGAATTAAAAAGGCAATTAGTACATATCTGGGGAAGCATTGATCTTTCTGTTTCTTGACAATAAGGAAAGGATAAGTGGATTTCAGGAAAGAGACTGTAGGGTGTTTCACACATTATATAGCACCAATCCAGGTACATACTCTATTCCTCAGAGTGTTCATATGGAGGGGGGGGGGCTCTGTGCCTAAACTGAGTGTTCTGATGAACCATGGAAGGGGGGGGGATACTTCCACAATAGAGTCCTTGTGTAATGTTTAGAAAACACTACTTGAATTTGTAGTGATATATGGAAGTGAGAACTGGACCATAAAGAAAGAAGAATTGATGCCTTTGAACTGTGGTGCTGGAGGAGGCTCTTGAGAGTCCCCTGGACTGCAAGGAGAACAAACCTATCAATTCAAAAGGAAATCAACCCTGAGTGCTCACTGGAAGGACAGATCCTGAAGCTGAGGCTCCAGTACTTTGGCCATCTCATGAGAAGATTCCTTGGAAAAGACCTTGATGTTAGGAAAGTGTGAAGGCAAGAAGAGAAGGGGACAACAGAGGATGAGATGGTTGGACAGTGTCATCGAAGCTACCAGAATGAATTTGACACAACTCCGGGAGGCAGTGGAAGACAGGAGGGCCTGGCGTGCTCTGGTCCATGGGGTCACGAAGAGTCAGACACGACTAAACGACAACACTTGAATTCTTGATATGTGTTTTTAAAGAAAGGGCTTACCAGTTAAGAAATGTAGGAGAACACTCTCTCGGTCTGAGACATGGGATGGCTGCTAGCAGTCTGAATAGACAACACACAATTAGATGCAGACATGAGGGAAATTACCTGTGGAATTCCATAGCCAACCGCTATATTTCACCAATAATATAATGGTGGCTTTGCCTCTCTGATTGCGGAAGTACCGCTCAAAATAGCTAATACTACAATTAAAAAAACCCACACCCGAACACAACAACCTCAATGTACTGTTAACTGTTGCCCATCTAGACGGTTCCAGTTTTTAATGGCACCCTGATTTGGCTACAGTGTGGGCTTTGCTCAACCCACAGTAAAAAAAAAATCAGTGAATGTAGAATTTATTAAAAGAAAGCATTGTTATTGTCAGTGTTGCTCCAGTGAAGATTTATTAGAGAATTTATCTCCAATTTGGTGCCCTCGAAATGTGTTATACTATACAGTAGTTCCTATTATCCACATCTAGAATAGCCAATAGTCTTACTGAGAAATGATGGAGTTGTAATCGAAGACATCTGGAGGCACCATGTACTGTGACAGTGTGTTAGAATAGCAGATTAAGAAGAACATACAACACTTTTCATCTGCCACAGGAAGTACCTGTGAAATAATGGAGCAGCAGATATTTTTCTTTTAATTATTTTTAATTTTTAGTGACTCTTAGTTCATAATTCCAGTATCTGAGCAGGGGAAGAAAATTCTCTTGATATCCATTTAATCTCTTGTTCTGTTTTAAATACACCAGGTTATGTCAATTTAAATATGCGCACTGTTTCTGATTTCTAAGCCCCCCTGAGGACCAGTACTTTAAACCATATAATACAGCTCAATCTGGATGAGTTAATTAATTTCTTCTTTTAAAAAAAATTGGGGTCCGTTTTTCCTTTGCTGATCTCATAAATAAGCTTCTGAATTTTTTACTGAGTAGCATGAAAGGCTTGCAGCCTGTAATAACTCTCTAGGTGTTCTAGCTTATGCTAAATGCCTCTACTGTCTGGACTGTAAATGTACAGTTGACACGAGCTGTACTTTCTTCCTGTCCAATTAAAGTACTTAATTAAATCTTCCTTTTAAAAAAGAAGCCTGCATTTCTTCATGACCGAAGTGTGATTGGCTGGCTTCTCTAAGATCTCTTTGCATTCTCCCCACCTCCATCAAAGTCGTCCAGAATCTAGTAGGTTCATAGTAAGCATAGCATTCATGTGTGCCAGTTGTATTAGTTATTTGTGGATGTCCCTTTACATCTGATGTTAAAAAAAATTCTTTGACCAATGGTTCTTAAAGTTAGAACTCTATTACAGAGAGCGCAAGCGAGAATACAGTGGTGCCCCGCAAGGCTGTTAATTTGCTCCGCGAAAATCGCTATTTTGCGAAAACATCATCTTGCGAAATGCAGTTCCCCATTGGAATGCACTGAAACCTATTTAATGCGTTCCAATGGGGAAAAATCATCGTTGTTTTATAAAAAGCGCCCGTAGGAAAACCATTTTGTGAAGCGCAGATCAGCTGTCAAAATCGCTGTCTTGTGAAAAAACGGTCCCGAAAACACCCATTTTGCGAGTTACGGACCTAGCTGTCAAAATTGTCGTCTTGCGAAAAATGGTCCCGGGGAAAAAAAACTGTCTTGCAAAGCATGGACCGAAAGATCGTCCAGCGAAAATCACCCATAGGAAACACTGTTTTGCGAAGCACTATAATGATCGCAGAAACTCATTGTCTAGCGAATAAACCATTTTGCGAGGTAATCGTCTATCACCACTGTATATCTATCAATCATCTGAAATGAATGAAAAATAGTTTGGATCATTTGTATATTGCTCTTCAGCAGAAAATTGTCAGAGCTAGTAGTAAAATAGGTCAGTAAGTGAAACTTCCTCCAAATCATCTTAATTCTAAAGCTTATGCTACATTTACATCTTTTGCACTCTGCCTTCAATCCTCCAGGCTTTATCTGGCAAACTGTGTCAGTGGTTCAGAGCATGGCTCCCACCCACAGCTCTCTGCCTGTTTGAACGTAGCTGGCCCAAAACATTTTGCTGCCTGAAGCAGAATGGCAACTGGTGCAGTCTACCTGCATCAAAGGGCATAGTACCCATCCCCAGCAAAGTAAAATCCCATAATAATCTCCCCTGTCATCTCTTACTTAAAAAACAAAATTGCAAAAATAACAAAACTGATAAATAAATCCTGACTGCCCTTTCTTGAGGTTTAAAGTCTGCCACTTGAATCTAGCTCAGTGTATCTAGTGTTAGGGCTGGCAGTCCTGTGGGTAGGAGAAGGTGTTCCTCGACTCTGTTCAAGTTCTGTTTAAGGGCAGTCATATCACATGCAGAAAGGATGTGCAGCCAAAGGAAGCTCTTCATTTTCATGGGGGATAATGGCAGGTGATATAGCGGTCGAGGCAAGCCTTTATGTAGTAAAGTCAGGAATTTGTCCCATGTTTCCTCTAGTCTTTTGTCTGTACCAGAGGCAACTAGTTAAAAAACTAGTTGTGATTTAAACCCAAGGTAGACACTGCAGACAGCATACCACTAGAAGTATGAATTTCTTAATCATCATCATCATCATCTGGAAGGGACCCTATGGATCATCATGTTGAGAGTCTGTCAGGGAGGCACAGTGGGGAAATCAAACTCCCGACCTCTGGCTCCACAACCAGAGACCTAATACTTGAAAGAGGTCTGTTTGTCATAGTATGAGTTTTTTCTCTCCGTAGCAGCAAAGCATCAAGGTGTATAACAGGTGATCTGCAAGGGAGGGTGGGTGAGAAACAATAGGCTGATAACACAGGTGTGTTCACCCCATTTACAGGTAGATTGGTACTTTTTGATACAGTGGTGCCTCGCATAGTGATGTTAATTGGTGCAGCAAAAATCACTGCTAAGTGATTTCGTCGCTGTGCGATTTAAAAAAGCCCATAGGAATGCCTTGAAACCCCTTCAATGCGTTCGTATGGGCTTAAAACTGACCTTTAAGCGAAGATCGTCCATACAGCAGCCATTTTTGCTGCCCGGTAAGCAAGGAATCCATCCCTAAACACAGCGGGTGGCCATTTTTTTAACCCAGTGGCCATTTTAGAACCGCCGGTCAGCTGTTTTAAAATCATCGCTTTGTGATGATCGGTAAGCGAAACAGGGAACCGATCATTGCAAAGTGAAAAAACCCCATTCAGACCATCGCAAAGCGATCACAAAAGTGATCACAAAATCTTCATCGCTATGCGATTTTGTTGTTAAACGGGGCGCCCGTTAAGCGAGGCACCACTGTATTCTTTTCTGCATCTATCTCTGGGGTCTTCCAGATATCTGCTTCTTCTTCCTTCTCTCCCCTCTCCCTTCCTCCTCTCTTCATCGTCCTCCACCACCATTTTTTAAAAAATATATAATTTTGGAGCTGCATAGCTGGTAGGGACCCTATGTATCATCATGTCCATTCCCTATCAAGGAGGCACAGTGGGGAATCGAACTCCCAACCTCTGGCTCTTCCACTAAAGACCTAAGCCACTGAGCTAGAGAAATGGCTGCCAGCAGACTTGCATACATAAAGGTCTGTACTAGAGGTTTCTTCATCTAGGTTTAGGGTTCTTTATCATCTTGTACTATTGTTACTGAGAGCCAGAGTGGTATAATGAGTAGTGTCAGACTAGAATGCAAGCAACGTGGTTCAAATCCCTGCTTGTCCCAGGAAATTCCCTTTATGTGTGCGTTTACACATGTGTAGCAGTGATAAAACCACTCTTTAAATATTTGCTGTACTTTGAAAACCCTATTAAGGTTTAAATCAGATGTGACTTGATGACACACAAAACACACACTCCTAAATGGATTTCTTAAGACAATAAAGAGTAATTTTTAAAACATCTACCTAGTAAGGTTTCTTAGAATGATTATTTCATCTCACTACTCACAATAGGTCATTGCACTCTGCAAAATTAAATCCGAGATAGTTCTAACGTACATGTGCTTTTTAAAAACATTAGATTGTGGGGACGATTGTGATTGAGACATCTTTGCTGTTGTGACAATCTGACTCAATTCATGCACAGGCTGTTCAGAGCCCTAGTGCTAGAATTTAGCTCTAAATCTTGCTTGTTTCAGCAGATCCTCATTTGGCAAGAAGGCCTGTTTGTTCCTGAGGTCACTACCAGTTCAGCAGGCTCACAAGCGAACGGAAATCACACACAGTTCATTGTTAGGGAAGGTTGTGGGAAATGAAGCTAAACAAGACAACATGGGATTAGGCATCTGTCAAAATTTGTAGATATTGGAGAGCTTTTAACAGCCTGAGAAATTAATAGGTGGAGGAAAGAGGCCATGTCATCTGTGTAAAATTTTGAGTCCTCTAAAATTCTGTAGTGGTAGAGGCAACTTGAACTTCCCATTTGTGTGTGGCATAAAGCTTAGAAAAATTAACAAGTTTTTGGACTAAAGACCCAATACAGTGGTGCCTCGCTAGACAGTTACCCCACATGATAGTTTTTTCGCTAGACATTGACTTTTTGCGATCGCTGTAGTGATTCGCAAAACAGTGATTCCTATGGGGGAATTTCGCTGGACAATGTTTGGTCCTTGCTTCGCAAACTGATTTTCACTAGACGACAATTTTGACAGCTCCCTCCGCGCTCGCAAAACAGGTGTTTTCGGGACCTAAGCTTTGCAAGAAAGCGATTTAAACAGCTGATTGGCGGTTCGCAAAACAGCTTTCCTGTGGCCAATCTTCGTTAGACAGTGACAATTCTTCCCCATTAGAACGCATTAAACAGGTTTCAATGCATTCCAATGGGGAAATGCTTTTCGCTAGACAATGATTTCGCTAAACAGCGATTTCAGTGAACGGATTATCATTGTCTAGTGAGGCACCACTGTCATCCTTTCTTCCACACAGTAGGAAAGCAGTGTCTGGCCCATACCCATATTTTTACAGAATTAGGAACAATAAAATTGGAGGGATAACCGTGCAATTACACATCATGTGTCCTTAATGCAAACAGAGGTGATAGTGGTGGGGTAGCTTGCAAAGTAGAGGCTTAGGTTTACTTATTTTGAAATGCAAATTAATGAAAATAATTCTCCTAACATTGCTTAAGTAACTTATTGAATTCTCTGCCGCAAGATGACTTCTTTTTTTTAAACAGTGAATGGTCATGCTGACTAGGAATTCTGGGATTTGTAGTCCGAGAAAGTAATGCTTCCAAACTCTGAGAATACATCTAAGCAATTGCTATAAGCCCTTACAATAGATTGCAGCCTCTCTATTCTGAGACTGCATATATCTGATTACTAGATGCTGGAGACAAACAGACAGGAGTTGCTCGACAAGGGCAGCAAACTGTTGAAAGAAGCCTGTGTGCAAGGCAAACGGCTCTGCATCAGAGCCTGGAAAAGTTACATTACTTGGTCATGTGGACTGGGGGTTTCTAGGGGTTGTGGAGACAAAATATTCCCAAACTAACTGCTCACTTCTTTTAGACTTCCCTTTGCCCAAAACAGACATAAATTATATACAGTGGATCCTTGACTTACAGATGGCTTGACTTACAGACTTTTTGAGTTACAGACTTCTCTGGCTGCAAAATTTAAGTTTGACTTGCAGACTGAGATTTGACCTACAGACCAGAAAAAACCCAAAATGGAACAAAAACGGCCTGTTACGGGATTAATCGGTTTTCAATGCACTGTAGGTCAATGGAGACTTGACTTACAGACTTTTTGACTTGAGAACCGCCTTCCAATACGGATTAAATTCTCAAGTCAAGACCCCACTGTACAGTGCCAAATTGTGCTCCCTAAAACCTTCTGGGGTGCAGTTGGTCTGGAAAGAAACATGGTAGCCTCATGCAACTTGTAGGTTGTATGTTGCTCATTCCTTATTTAGTTAACATGGAAAGCTTTGTTTTGTTGGCAGTATTGAAGAAATATTCCCCTATTAGTCCAGTTGCCTTTTCTTCATGGAGTGGGAGGGGGTGCCATTTTCTTCTTTTTCTCCTTCACTGAAATGCCTCCAGACGGCTTTGCGCTTTAGTGCTTTCCAGAGACGAGCAGAATAACAAAAGAATTAGACCTTTGGTCTACTGTAACTTTAGCAACTGCTGTTCTTAGAAAGAGATTTCTGTGTCCTTTTGAACCAATGGAAGTATCTTGTTTACAGACGGAATTGCCTGCTTGTCAGAAAAGATGTTTCCCCTTACGTCAAGGCGAGCGACATATCTTAGAAAACATGGATAAATTGGGGAAGAAGCGGTGAGGAGCACAACAGGGGTTTCCTGTGGGGAGGAAGAGAAGCCTGCACAATCAGGCTTGACCATAGAGCATGTCTAGGGTGACGATCAGCTGTGTTCTGTGCCATGCTGACCCCGTGGTTTTTTCTGCTGGCTTACCTTGTGAAAAAAGCAGAGGGGGCCCATGGAGTTGGCAAGACTGTGCCAGCTGCATAGTTGCAGTTGGCACAGTCTTGCCACCCAGTGAGTGGGTCAGCATCTCAGGCAAGGGGTACTGTCTCACATCCACTCTGCCCTAAGGGATTTGATGTGAGCAACTAATATGAAAAGGAGGAGGTGAATGTGGTGCCTCTTCAAAAGTAAGAGAAAGGTTATACTTTTTTTTAAAGTGGGGGAGGCAGCAAATAAGGCTAGCAAATGTTCTTGTTTATTTTCCTAGTATTTAACAGTAAAGGTTCCCCTTGACAATTTTTTTCCAGTCGTGTTCAACTCTAGGGGGCAGTGCTCATCTCCGTTTCCAAGCCATAGAGCCAGCGTTTGTCCGAAGACAATCTTCCGTGGTCACATGGCCAGTGCGACTTAGACACGGAACGCTGTTACCTTCCCACCGAGGTGGTCCCTATTGATCTACTTGCATTTGCATGCTTTCGAACCGCTAGGTTGGTGGGAGCTGGGACAAGCGACGGGCGCTCACTCAGTCGCGTGGATTCGATCTTACGACTGCTTGGTCTTCTGACCCTGCAGCACAGGCTTCTGCGGTTTAGCCCACAGCGCCACCATGTCCCCAGATGACAATATTTAACAGTAGACTAAGAATTTTTTAACCACTTTGGGTCCTTTCATGGGGAGAAACATGGTGTAAAAATGAAATGAAATGCAGAAATTCGTGTCTAAATGCGACACTCTCTAAATTCAGAAACCTTTGGGCAAAGCTCCTGGTGCTTTCTGCCCAAGTTAAAGTCCTGCTAGAGAAGGTCTACTACTGCCAGTGTCATGCGACCGAGTGTCAGACCACGATGGAGGAGACCTGGGTTCAGCTCTCTGGATGGCTGTGGAAACTCACTGGGGAGTGTACGTGAGACAGTTGTAACCACATTTTGAACATTTCATATAATCTCAAAGTTGTAACCACATTTTGAACATTTCATATAATCTCAAAATTAGATGAGATGTTCAAAATGTAGTTACATTTCCGCAAATTGGAAGTGATTTGATGGCACGTGGAAACATAAAAGGCTGGTAAGCTGTGATAAGTCACACATTTTGCAGGTTCTGAATTACAATAAGAAGCAGATAAACAAAAGCATTGCAAACTCCTTCTCCCAATAAAACTCAAATCCTTGTGCCAGAAAGGTGGACTAGGAAACTTTAGACAGATTATCTAACACTGAATCAGAAAGAACCAAAACATAAAACCAGACCATGCAGTCCTGAAAAATATTCACACTGGAAATTAAATCTGGAGAAAAGGGAAATTGTCAGGGGTACTATATTAGATTTAACATCTGCAGTAAAGGAGGTGGAGAGAATATTGAAACCATATGCTCCAGGAGGATGTAAGATATTTCAGTACGAGTGGAAAATTGTGTAATCGAAGATGAAATTGTTCACCATTGACCTTATTGAAATATCAGAGATTAATCTAAAGGGGATAAATAGCATTCAAAATCAGATCTTAAACATGGCAATGAAAGTAGAGAAAATATTATGTTTGTGATCAAATGATTATGTACTTTAAAGCACCATCATCAGCTTTTGAAATTCATCCAGCTTTTAGGTGTCTGGGGCTGATTGGAACCATAAATCAAAACATCTGGAGCACACCAGCTTAGGAAAGCTGTATCAGGGAGACCATCATTCATTGATTTATGCTTGATTTCAGTTCAAAGAACACAACATGAAGTAAAGGGAAGGAGAAAACAGGCATAGCATGTTAGCTGGAGAACTTTATATCATCTCATTTCCTAACTAGCACATTCTCAATCATAGCCCAGTTCGTGACTGGAAACATGATTGCGGATGAAGACATTTGTCCTCTGTGTGTGCGCGCACACATGCACATGTATGCGCATGTATGTGTACATTTTGCTTGCTTGCCTGAGCGTGCTTTCTGCTGTGGACTGTTTGTTTACCTAGCTGTGCATTCACTTTAGTTGCATCTCTGTGTGGCTGTTATGATCAGAGCCAGCCAGACTCCTAAACTTTGAGCAAGCTGGCATGTAAACAAATGACAGAGGCAAAGAGCAGAAACTTTGCTAATTAGATTACAGGACTGCATAGGTAGCATCTAAAATATTTCCTGTTTGCATGCAATAGAGCAAGAGGTGGAAATGCTTATCTGCTGATTCTTCACTTCTTCAAGAGCCTTCTGGTTGGTGATGAATGTGGATTTAATTTTTTTTTTCCTGGCAGTGCTGTGTGTTTTTTCAGGGCTCTGCATCTGATTCTCAGCCCTTCTATAGCTGCTCTTTATCCAACTGTTATGTGAGATAAATATAAAAGGTTGCCATTCACCTGGCTGAATCAGAGGTTACTGCTGGGCATAGCCTAACATAGTTCACTCACACTTGACTGCTATTAGTGTGATCATAAAATTATAGCTGGAAGATCTAGCAGTTTTTTAGTGCAGCTTCCCTTGGAGAACTTGGAACAGATCATAAGGATGAAAAACTAAATCCCAACACATTGCAAATTGGCAGTTCTGGGAGGAAATTGAACATGGCCACCACTTAGCTTTGCAAGCCACGTGAGTTGCCTAATATCATAATTCTTCTGTGCTGCCAATTCACTTTCTATTTATGGCAACTGTATGAATCTGTGTCCTCTTGTTGTCAACAACCGTGTCTGTACAGGTGTTGTAGACTGAAAGCCTTGACTTCCTTTAATGAATCAGTCCATCTCATTACATAATACAGTTTGCGCCATAAAGATATGTACTTAGGAGCCATTGCTTCCCAGCCTTGGGCCTCCACTTAAACTGGACTAGAGTGGGCCTGATTCCTGGTCATTGTCGATATGTTGTCTGGAGGTTCTGGAAGCTGACGTTCCATAAAAGTCCATAAACCATCGTGTCTAGTGGTGGTTTTGGAGCTGTCTGTAGCTACCTTTCGTGGTGAAAAACTATATTGCATATGGAAGCCTCTTAGTAAAGTATCATCTGACTCTGTACTAATTCTGACTGTCCTGGCTGCCTTCTCTACAGGAAGAAGCCAGTGTGATATAGTAGATAAGAGTGTCCACTAGCACTCTTGAAACCTAGGTTCAAGCCTCACTTAGCCTTGCAGCTCACTGATGACGTGAGCCAGTTATACTTTTTCTGTTTTGCCTTACAGGGGTGTTGTAGGAATAAAGTGAGGAGGTGAGTTACATTAAGTAATGAGGAAAAGGAGAGATAATGAGAGTCTTGAGGTTCCTATTCCAATAGAGCCTTCCAAGCAACGCCATCTTCAGTCCCAATTTCCTGTTCCTCAACCCTGTGAGGATTACAATTCCCAGAAGCCTTTACCACCAGCTGTGCTGGCCAGAGTTTCTGGGAGTTGCAGTTTAAGAACACCTGGACTACTGAAGGTTGGGAACCACTAGTCTACAATATGGTTATACATAATGCAATAATATTCTGCTTCCTTGGGTAAGCGTGAATGAGGAAAATATCACCTGCCAAGAATGCAGACTCTGTAATTTCTTGTACAGTAAAAGAAATATGAGTAATTTTTGCTTTTTTTGTTGGAGGCAATTCATAGTGGGACAGCAGCATTTTAATCTCCCTGGACAATCCATGCAGAAGTTCTCTTCTTAGAGTGACTGTCAAGGAAAAGTGCCTCTGCGTGATTAGGGATCTGTGCTGCTATCCAAATATTTACATGCTCTTCCCATGTCATTCGACCAGATCATGTGGCAATTAATCAGTGATGTTAATGTAGGAAAGTACTGTACTTCCAATGCAGTCTAAGAGGCCCCCGTGCAAAGGGAAGTTAAACATTCTCTTAGCTTCAGTTGTCAGCAGTCAAGCTGAAAGCTGAGTGCTTGAATCAGGCCTAACTGAACAGTACTGAGGTGAAGAACTGCACTGTTGAAATGAATACACGAATAAATGACTTACTTGCAACACTAGGCATAAATAAACATCATCCGCAATATTGTGATTTTATTATCTTTTCGAAGTCTCGCTCTCATAAACTGGGGAAATCCTAATCCTAATGTTTATTCAAACGTTTTTGTGCAGGCACAAATCCATGTTCTCTCTTGGCAATCTCTCCTTTCGGTTTCCCAGTCATGCCACAGATTCTAGACACTGGAATGATTTGGAAGTAATGCCAAACTGTAATGAAGTATAAGTGTGAAAGTGCCATTTAGTATGATGAAAATGAGCCACAACAAGCCTCAAGCTTATATGTTGTTCCTCTTCTGCTCTGAGTTAACTTCAGTGCGGAGTGTTGTCTAGATCAGTGGTCCCCAACCTTGGGCCTCCAGATGTTCTTGGACTTCAACCCCTAGAAATCCTGGCCAGCAGAGGTGGTGGTGAAGGCTTCTGGGAGTTGTAATTCAAGAACATCTGGAGGCCCAAGGTTGGGGACCACTGGTCTAGATCAAGGGTGGTCAATGCTTGGTTCACCATAGTTATATTGAAATATCAGACCATATTTAATGAATCTGGTCTGTTTTAACATAGGGTTTAGGTTGGGATGGGCAGAGTGTGACTTAAAAGGCTCACGCAGCAGCCAAGGGCATCCTAAACCACCCATTTGTTTTTTGTTTCTTTTGAAAAGTCTGTTGGAAAAGGAGTGTTGCTTTTCATGTTGGGGACACATGGGTTTCCCAGAGTCCCACAAACAGTAAAAAATCAAAATGGGAAATGCCCTTCTTCTTCATGGTCTCCATGAATTACACATATGGGGTTTTGTAGCAGTCCTGCTCAGAGCCTCAGAACATTCTAGAACTTACAAACAGAAAGCATTAGTCACCTCCCCTCCCAGTTCTGTTTTGCTTATTTAAATTGTTTTGAGGCCATTTCTGGGCCTGATATGACATCCCTGGTTTAGGCAGTAGTCTAAACTGTCAGTAACTAAAAATAATAATAAAAAAATCAGAGATTCCAATTCTCATAGTAGTTTGGAATAGTTTTGCCAGGGGAATATAATTTCCAGCATCCTCCACTCATAATGGTCAGTAGATTGTTATCTGTAAATCCATAAGTTACTTGCTCAAACAGTGCAAGAGAAGGTTTTGCAAGTCTGAGATTGATGCAACCTATTGTTGTGATGCTAAACAAAGAGTGGGTAAACCTTGGACCCTGTGCTGTGCTTTTGGCTTACTTGCAAAATTATTTGAAAGAAATCAGTTCAGATTCCTAGGAGCTAACTAGGCAGGGAAAGAAGTGGGGGAGAAATAGCAATTAGAGGTAGCCCCACTTCCCACTGCTTTTGGTCCAGATCCACTGTTGGAAAGCTTTGGACAAATCCCCACATTGGCCCACAAATCCTCAACAAGAGATGAAAAAATAACAAAGCAAAGCATACTCCTTATATACTGCCCCACAGCGCTTAAAGCACTCTCTGGGCAGTTTACAAGTTAATTACGCAGGGCACACATCACCCGCCCCAGTGAGATGGGTGCTCAATTTTCCAACCTCAGGATGGAAGGCTGGGTGAACCTTGAGCCGGCTATCTGGGACTGAACTGGAGTCTGGCTGCAGTGCAACAGCTTAAGTACTGTTCCATGAGGCTCGAAAAGATAGAGGATTATAAAGAGGCTGTGGTTGTGAGAACATTACAATGTACTAGAATTATAGTGGTCTTATACCTAATGCTTTAGAGATGGTAAACAAATGCCTGGGATCTTCTATTACAGACTAAAGGTGTGGTCTTGCAAATATCAAAAAATTAAAAATATTGATTTGTGTTTTTAAAATCCACACACACAGAAAACTTAACACAAAGAAAAGGCTCTGGTTGAGGTTCTGGATTGAGTTGGTAGCATCAGCAAGAGTAGATCCATTAAATCAGTGGAATTGACATCAGTGTTGATGCATCATTTAGCCAAGTATTCAGCAGGTCTACCCTTGTTGGGACTAAAAGTTGAATTTAGACATACAGTAGATCCCTTCTGCCTGTAAACCCCATCAAATATTGTGGGGCTTCCTCCCAAGTACATCTACATAGGGTTCTACAGTACTCTTTCTTTTTTGTGTGGAAGGCTATTTTAAAATTTGGTTTTTTTCTGGATGCAGTCCAAAGAGGCACAATGTAGGTGCAGGTAGATTAACTTAGTTCATGTCATCGGTTAACATCTAGACTCAATGGTACTAGATGTCTACAGGTATTCTTTTTTCTCCCTTTCTCAGTATTTTCCAACACTGTTTGCATCCCCCCCGGCCACATCTGCTGTATTCAAGCCAAGTAATAGTTGGGAAAAGATGCCCCATCTTGCAGCCCAGCCAAAGCAACAGACTACTGTCTTACGAGCACCGTTTAGCTGGAAGCTTCGTACATGAAAAATATTCAGAGACAATTGGGTGGGGCCCACGTGTTGCCAGAGGAGGTGAGGCAGAAGAGGGTGGAGTAGAAAGAGAAGAAATACGACTCGGGGAACACTTGGAACATGGATCACTAGCAGGACGTCTGGGGCAAGCCTTCAGTTCGGCATGCTTTACATTCTTCTTCCCAGCGAAGAAACCTGTGAAATGGCAGGTGGAACAGATGGAATAAGCAAAGTGGAGTTTTTTTCCGTCTGACACGGTTGGGCTTCAAGCTGCGGTCATTGACAGGGCAAGATTTTCCAGCAGGTAGGAGTAACAGCTGTGCGTGGGCACAGTTTGTTGATTTTCAGGTTTCTTAAAGTCTGTGAGGAGGTTCCTTCCTGTGTATTTGCAAATTATCACTTTTCAGATCTGCTCCCTTTTTGGATCTGTTCTTTTCTGAAAAGTCCTAAAACTGCATTTTGTGCATTAAAGACAGTTTTCCCTTCTACCAAAATTAGTTCAGAAAGCAACTCACTTAAACCTCCCCCCTGCCCCTGAAGCTGTGTGTGTTTTTTTTGGCGGGGGGAGGGAAGAATGTTTCTTTCTTTGCTTCCTTAGCATGTTTAACCTTATTCACATTTGAGGGAGAAAGATTTCTCTCTTCTTCCTCATTGTTGCACTTGGAAGGTGTACTTTGGGTCAGGAAACAGGATGGCTTAAATCTGGAAATGCACAGTTTATTTGATATATGATGTGCTGCAAACAATTTGCAGCCATCCAGAATATTGTTTTAGTTCAGGATTTTGAAGGGCAGAGATAGATTTGAATCATTTTTCTAGAGGGGGTTGGACTCAATGGCCTTATTGGCCCCTTCCAACTCTCTGAATCTATGTTAAGGGGCCTTCTTATTTTGAGTGCTGTGATGTTCACAGAGTCATAAAATAAGCCCCATAGTTGATGTGACTTTGCTACTGAACAAAATTGTCTTCCGATGCCTAGAAGTCTTCATACTGATTGTGAAAATGAGGCCAGGAAGGGAACAGGAATTTCCTAATACGTAGATTTTGTGTATTTGTGTGTCAGTTGAAGAACACTGTTGTGCTGAATAACAGTAGTCTGCATCCAGTGCTAAATGTGTGCATGAATAAGAAGGGAGTCTAGTGCTGAAGCCCCCAGAGCACCCCAAAAGCCTTCTTCCAGAGGTCTGGAAAACCATATAGACCATAATTTTGATGCCAGGGGGAGTTTCAGGAAGGGGAGAGATCTCAGCACTTCTGCAAGCAACACGCTGGATTTCTGCCCGTCTATATGCCTATTGTTGCCAGTGAAGGAAACATTGTGTACATCCCTTGTAGAACTCTGTTTCTACTTCTGCTTTGACCTTTTTCCTCTTGATTATTATGCAATGAGTCCAAGCATAATAAATTTACTACCCTATGTAGTAGATTGAGCAAGTATATCACAGTTCAAATCTAGAATGGTGACAATATTATATATTTGTATCTTATCTTTCCCACCTTCTATTGAGTTGTAGCGCAGGCAGCCAGGTAGTACAGGAAGCAAAGATCACAGGCTCAGTTCTATGCTGAAATTGTACCTTTGGTATTTAATGTTGAAAATCTCCAACATTCGCTGTGTTTCTCATTATTAAGAAAGTGTTTCTGTGTGTCTAACTGAAAATTAGGTCCCACAGTGGTAGTGTAAGTGCTGTCACCCTTGGAGGTCTCCAGGTGATGATTCCATCGGCTCCAGGCTGCTGGTGAGATGGTTCTTTGTTGAACTAGATGCTTTGCATACAATTCTTCCCTGTCGCTACCCTCCCGCACTCCAAGATACTGCTTTTTCCACACTTGTTCCTGTCACTGAGGCAGTCCTTGTAATAAACCTGCTCAGTTCGGAGCTGGGCTTGCAGCCTTTCAGCGAGGGCCAGTAGAGGCAGCTGCCAGGCATTGGCTCTCTTCCTGCATTTTGGCAAGCCTCCTCTTTTTCTTGCACTGGAACTTGTGTCAGTTCATTAGAGGTGGGTGCTGCTATCTGCCATCCTAGGCACCACAGAGTTGGTGGTGCTAGTGCTGGGAATGGGGTAGTGGGCACTCTTTGCTCCTGGCCTCTGCTCCTTTTTGCTGGAAGGCAACTCGGAGGTTTCTGCCATGGGTCATCATCCTTCTCCGAGGCCAACTCTCCAAATGTGCAGAGGACAAGCACCTCTCCTGTAGACCCCCCCAGGTCTCCTCCTCAGCTGGGCATTGCAAACTCAGAGGGCCCTGGTGCTTCGCCTTGCACTCCTTTAATGCTGCTGGCACACCCTTCTCCCCTCTGAACAGCTGTTCCCTCTCATCCCACTCCCTTTTGATGCCTCGGCTATCCTCTTCTCAGCCTTCCACCAAGGCCAGAGTGACAGCTTCACCCATGCTCTCAGGGTGCTGCGGGGTGAGGGTGGACAACCTGCCAGAAGCACTGGCCATGACATGGGGGTCTGTAAGATGCAGATTTAGGGATCTATGCTCCTGTTTTGTATGACTGGGCTCGTAACCATAGACTGGCAAGGATCGGCAATAGTGGTTAATTCTGGAGATACAGGTAGTGTATAGGATCAGGCTACCTATCTGGTCTAGAAACATAATGTAGAAGCTGTAAAGAGGCTGACCCTTCCACACAATAAACACTGAACGAAGACGACAGACATTCTGGGAGGGAGGGAGGTACGCCGCTATAAGCCGCTGATCTTGCTTTTGGATGAATTGTTAAATCAGCCAAAGTGAATTCCCAGGAATCCGTGGGTTTAGCGCCTTTTGACTTAATAACTTTTTGTTGTAGATTCACCTCATTTAGAAAGGATCTCCTAAGCCACTCCTGTCTTCATCAGGAACTACATATTTCAAATAAGCCACGGGAAACTTGTTACTGTGAGATATCTGAAAACAGGCACAATAAATATCACCCGTTTTGCACATCCTGCTTCATTGCAATTCCTCGCATTAAAGTAGGACACGGAGCTGCCGCTGGCTGACCAGCCGGCCAGGATTGTGGCAGGCTTTCCATCACTACTGACAGCGCACAAACTTGACATGTGGTGAAAATGAAGCTGCCCCCACAACCTGGCAAATGCAACTTTGTAAGCTGTCCAGTGCCAAGGTAAGCTGGGAAACCTCCTAGCGCTGGCCAGGCAGTGACTCTGCTCTTGCCTCAGAGGCAACTTCAGTAGCAGCTCCGTTTTTGCTGCGTGCTGAGCCCCAACCCAGTTCTGTCATTAGCTGGGAAGCCTCTCAGCACTGGCCAGCTGGTGATGGAAGCTCTGGTACAGTTTTAAAATGACACCAATACACACTTTCTAAAACCACGCCAGGGCTTGCACCATGCACAGCGATCAAAGTCACTGCAAATTCCTTTCACAATATCTGGTATGTGTAGTTGTGACTTCTATCTTCATTTTTCTGCATTGAAAGCAACGTGTTTGTGAGGAGAAGCACCAGCTGTTGCTTAGGGTCTCTAATGCAAGCAAGAGTCTTGGGTTCTAGGGTTCCTGGTCCTCTGGAGAGCCTCCTTATGAACAGCAACCTCTCTGCATATGTGTTTTTCGTCTCATGAAATGCCTACACATGAACATCTCCTTTGCAATCATTTGCATGTCCACATGAAGAAAGGATCAGTGGAGAGGGGAGAATTCCACCACTCCTCTTTAAGCATGGTGAATTTATCCATGTTATTAAAGGCTAAATAGTTTTCATAGTGGAACATTTGTTTAAAAGGAGAACTGGAGGAAGGAGTTAGGTTATGAAGCAATTTAGACGCTCTGTATGCACAGAGGCTTCCATGCAATGTGTCTCCCTGATTCTGCAGGATTCCAGACCGTATGTGGAAGTTTCTGCCCATACAGCTGCATATGTGTGTCCTTTTCCCCTCCAAATGTTTGTCCATTCAGTACAGTACTGCTCACAAATGGATAATTTGTTTGAATCATTGTGCTAGATGGAGACATTTCTGTCCGTCTAGTTATCTATCACAACTGTTGTGCACGAAAAATAACTTTTTCAGACGATGACTCCTAGAATCCTCTAGCCATCATGGACAAATACAGCATCCCGCTTGATTTTAAATCATTCAGTTGTAGCACAAAGCTTTGTAATGGAATGTATAAAAATCTGTGCAAAAGCAAGAACAGCCCACAAGAACATAGCTTCTGTTGCTATTTCAAGTTAGCAGTCACCCGACATTAATTATGAATGAGGAGTCCAAACTCCCAAGAGATGAAAATGTGAAAGGACAAAGCTGCTAGTCTTTTTCTGCAAAGACAAATGCACTAGAAGTTTTTGAGTTGCTCATGAAAGCATTGGCAATTACAGAGCTGTCAAATTCCCTCCAGGCTAATAGCGTTGTACTGACTCAGAAACTGACAGGAACCAGGTTCCCCTTGGACACAGTTCACAGGGGGTCCCGTAGGCCACAGAGGCTGTGCTCAGTGACGCCTCTCAAAATATGTACTACAGCATAGCTTAATAGTTAGACACCGGTGACTTTAAAGTGAACAATGAGTTACTGCCATCAGACACAAAGGTCCTTGACTGCTTGTGAAAGGACACTAAAGAGGGTGCCAGCCTAGCTACCTGTGGGAGGCAGTTCCAGAGTCTGGGAGCAGCAACAGAAAAGGCCCTCTCCTGTGTACCCACTGAGTGCACCCGTGAAAATGGCAGGGCTGAGAGACAGGCCTTTCCTGATGATCATGAAGGGAGATGTGGTCCTTGAGATAGCCTAGGCATTGTAGATTGTTGTTGTTTAGTTGTTAAGTCATGTCCAACTCTTCATGACCCCATGGACCAGATAGGTTTGATCTCCTTGCAGTCCAGGGGACTCTCAAGAGCCTCCTCCAGCACCACAATTCAAAAGCATCCATCCTTTGGCGGTCAGCCTTCTTTATGGTCTAGCTCTCACTTCCATACATCTTCTATATTAGAATAAATTAAATTCTGCCTGGAAACAGATTGGCACCCAATGGAGCTGCTGTAACGAGGGTTACGTGGTCCCTGTGACCAGCCCCAGTTAGCAATTGGCTCCTGCATTTCGGACCTGCTGAAGTCTCCTGATAGTTTGCATAGGCAGCCCCATGTAGAGTGCAATACAGTAGTGTAGTCCTGATGGGATGCGACTAAGGTAATGGCCAGTGGCCAGACCAGATCTCTCCAAGAACAGGTGCAGCCAGCACACTCATTTTAATTGTGCAAAGGTACCCCTCGTAGTGGTGCTGTGGGTTAAACCGCAGAAAGCTCTGTGCTGCAAGGTCAGAAGACCAGCAGTCGTAAGATCGAATCCACGCGACGGAGTGAGCTCCTGTTGCTTGTCCCAGCTCCTACCAACCTAGCAGTTTGGAAACATGTAGAAATGCAAGTACAGTGGTGCCCCGCATAGCGAGGTTAATCCGGAACGGATTTTCGCTATGCGAAAACATCGCTGTACGGGCAAGGAAAGCCTATTGGAACTCATTAAACTTAGTTTAATGCGTTCCAATAAGTGTCCAAACTTACCCCTCCAGCGATGTTTTCGCGTCCGGCGGCCATTTTGGAGCCGCCGATCAGCTGATCGGCAGCTCCAAAATGACCGCCGGATGACCCGAAATGGCCCCCTATCAGTGTTTTCGCGCCCTCCCCTTGCTTACCGAGGTCGCGAAAACGCTGCGGGGGGGCATTTTAATGGCCGCGGATGACCCGAAATCCCCCCCCCGCAGCGTTTTCGCGACCTCGGTAAGCAAGGGGAGGGCGCGAAAACACTGATAGGGGGCCATTTCGGGTCATCCGGCGGCCATTTTGGAGCCGCCGATCAGCTGTTCGGCGGCTCCAAAATGGCCGCCGGACGCCCCAATCGTCGCAAAGCGAGTGCAGCGATTGGGGCAGCTCCGTATAGCGATCCCCAAAAAGGGATCGCTATACGGATTCTTCGTTAAACGGTGCGCTCGTTAAGCGAGGCACCACTGTAGATAAATAGGTACCTCCATAGTAGGAAGGTAACAGTGTTTCGTGTCTAGTTGCGCTGGCCACGTGACCACGGAAACTGTCTATGGACAAACGCTGCCTCTATGGCTTGGAAACGGGGATGAGCACTACCCCCTGAAGTCGGACACGACTGGACAAAATGTCAAGGGAACTTTTATCTTTACCTTACTCCTCGCCGCCGCCGAAATCTGGGCATCCAGGCTCAAACACAAATCCAGGAGCACCCCCAAACTTTCCAACTAGCCAACAGGATTTCAGACAGTAATTTCCAAAGTGTACTATTATCACTAAAAGTCCTGTAGAATTCTTAAAAACCGAAGGTTGTGGGTTCCTTTATTGAGTCAATTCATCTTAAGTTAGGTTTTCCTTATTTCCTACTCCCTTCAACTTTTTCTAACATTATTGTCTTTTCCAGTGAGTCTTGTCCTATCTTGATAGTAGTAGGCATTTTTCAGTCTCGAGAGACTATGGTAACATGCTGTGTATGGAGGTCTTGGAACAGCGTCTAGTGTGGCTGAGAAGGCCAATTCGAGAGTGACAATCTCTTCCACATTGACGACAAATACAATCTGTCCCCTGTCCGGCTCTTTGGTTTTGCTTGTTTTGGGACTGCCTCTTTGCCTCGGCCAGCTGTACAAGTCTCTGTTCAAATTGGGAGAGGCCATGCTGCACCGCCTGCCTCCAGGCTGAACGCTCAGACGTCAAGGTTTCCCATCTGTTGAGGTCCATTCCTAAGGCCTTCAGATCCCGCTTGCAGATTTCCTTGTATCGCAGCTGTGGTCTCCCTCTGTTGCGGTTTCCCTGCACTAATTCTCCATACAAGAGAACTTTTGGAATTCGACCATCAGCCATTCTCACCACGTTCCCAAGCTAATGTATCTTGATATGCCCAAATTATCAATTGATATAATGAAAGCAATTGCTGAACCCATCTTTTCTATTCAATTTATCAAAGTTTCTATCTCTTTGCTCCTAGGGTTGTGCTGAAACAACAACAACAAAAGCTTTTAGTATGGAAGTAGTACTTCCAAAGTTTATATGTTCCAAGCTAGTAATAGTAGGGAATATGTCCTGGAATGGGAAAACTTTATAATTATGAATTTTCCAAATGGGCTCATGGACCTTTCCCCCCTTGTCTTGTTGCTACTTCAGCACCATTTTAGATAAGAGATCAGGGATTCATGCTGTAAGCAGTCAAGCAGCTTGTAGTGAAGGCAATGATATCAGTGACTGTAATCAAAACCCATTTCAGGTATGACTTCCTGATAAAGCCCTTTCACTTCCTTTTTTCAGTAATACCTGAAAAAAATGATGATGATTTCCCATTCTGATACAGTACTCATAAAAGTCTTGGAAGAAAAATCCTCTCCTCTCTATTTTCATTCCAGCCCTGCTGTTTACCAAAGCGCTCCTTGTATTAAAATGAAGGAAAATAGTAAATGTTCTAGCTGCATAATGCATCTCAGTGTACTTTGCTGCTTTCAGATCAATCCTAATGCATTGAAACTACAAAAAAGGTACTTATTGCTAGCATATCAAAGCAGCGAATGATAATTGCCAGACTATAATTGCTAGTGCTCAATACTGTGCTGCATTGGTTAATCTTTACCTATTTACAATATAGCTTTACATGTCTTGCACCTTTTCAGATCTGCCTGGCGCATGATGCATTTTCTATATCCATATTCCTTTTTCCATGCAGGAATTTGCAAAGAAGCCTCTCATGTTACACGGAAGTGTCCCTGGGGGTTAGTGTGCTATTTGCATTGACATGTTCTTCTGCCTGATGTTCCCAGACACTCCTGCCTGAATAATTCAGCCAGTTTCCCCATCCTACCTGTGAGTCAGATCCCTCCGAGGCCTCCCTGTGCTTGGGATTTGGCTGCACAGCCCTTAAGCAAAAACTGTATAATTCAAGCAGACAAAAAGTGCTGTGGCTTCTGAGTGGCATGAGCCGTCACGGGCGAGAGCGTGCTTCTATCAGCCTGTGTCTGGTGAAACAGGCTGAGGTCAGTGTTGATCTCACATGGTGCAATGGCCCTTGAGGCTTCCTTAAAAGCCACATAGGATCAGATCACACTGTCTTACTCAGAGATGCCAAATTCACCTGCCTTGATTCACTATCATGGGGGATGGAGCTTGAAGACGCATTCCTCAGTGTGGGGGTTTTGTTTTGTTTTGTTTGTATCTACGAGTCCAAGAATCCCAAATCCAGTGGCCCTGCTAGTTGCAGGATTCTGGGACCTGCAGTCTGGGAAGAAGAAAAACCACATTTCCAATCTTTGGAGTATACTTGCCAAGAGAGGACACAAGTGCTTTTTCTCCACCTAATAATCCACTGGGATTGAAACTGAGAAGGGCAGGCATCCAAACCAGTAAGAAGCTTTGCTCGATCTGACAAAGGTACCACTGAATCTAGTACACTGTGCCTGAGAGGGGACAGCCAGGATTCTCACTGAGCCCATAAGGAGAACCAACCATACATGCAACATGGCCTTCTCAGAGACCCTTCCGGCCCCTGGGCTACTCTGAGGAAGCCAAAGAGTCAGTGGTTCCTCTGGAATAGCTGCCTCTCCTCTGTTTTGCACTGAGGTCTCTGTCAGGATAAGTCAGAGGATGGGTGGTGGCTGTAGAGGGCCTGCATACCAAATGGCTTCTCACCATCCTAAACACATTTTCTTTTCTGATTTTGGAAGCTAAATAGGATTTTCAGAATATCAGGTCTGACTCAGGATAAGGCACTGTCCTATGTACCTATGAAGGAGGAGGAACAGAGGACATTTTGCTATAGTGGGAGAGCAGGATCAGCAAGTTGGTGGTTATGGGGCCTCCTGATGGGGATGGCAAGCAAAATCTCTCATCCTGCATTGCCACTCTGTCTTAAGTGAGCACCAATCCCACAGCCTCCCCAATGCATTCCTGCCACAGTTTTTTTCAGCTTTCATTGTGCTCTTTCAGGGTTTCCCGTGAATTCCCTTCACTCAAAGATCCTCCATGTTTCTCCTAGACTCACAGTCCCCAGGTCTACCAATACAAGAGCTTCAAAAATTACTTTTGGATTCCAATTCCCAGAGGTCCCCAGCCAGCAATCCTATGTATTATAATAAAAAATATGTGAGTTGTAGATCAAAAAGTAACTTTTTCATGCTCTATCCAATACCTCCTTCATGAGAATGTGTAGTGCTAGTTTAGTGCAATGGTCTTTACCATGGAACATGATATGCACAGTGAGGAATCTCTTATCATTGTAATCTTTCAGTGCATATACGGAAATGTGAGGACATTTTGCATTATCCCCTAAAATGAGATTGCCTTCAGGCCCAACTAGCTCCCCCTTTTTGGTGTACATTGGTTTTTGGGTGGAGGGGGGGCTAATGCATATTCTTTAGGTCCTCTAGTACCAGTACAGGATAAACTCAGAATCATAAAAATCTCAGCCTCCACATAGGCTGCCAATCATATCCCTATATGATTAGTGAAAACAGGGAGAAAATACATACAAATTGGGAATTCCAGTCATCCTCCCACAGATGCTGTTATCTCTGAAAGATTGGGATTCTTTAGGTCCTAAAATATCTTCTGCCCCTCCTCCTCTCCGAAGACCAGTGCTCTAGAACAGTGGTCCCCAGCCTTGGGCCTTCAGATGTTCTTAGACTACAACTCCCAGAAGCTTTCACCACAACCTCTGTTGCCCAGGATTTCTGGGAGTTGAAGTCCAAGAACATCTGGAGGCCCAAGGTTGGGGACCATTGCTCTAGAAAACAAAGAGTAACATGGATTTTTTTCCTATCTAGTGCCATATTTGTGTGGTTTCAGGGTTCACATTCTGAACCATGGAATATATACAGGCCAGATTATCCCATGTACTAGTAAGAAAATTCACTGTCCAAGAGCTTTGCATGGAAAAATATATTGGGAGAATGCCTCACTCCTCCCAGATATACCCCATGAGGACTTGTCCGTGTTCATTACAGTACTCAGCTGAGAAGAAAACAGGAGAAGACATGGGAGCATGGAGAGGGGATGGAATGAAGTATTCTGGGAGAGGACATGGTTGGCTGTTAAGAGTTATCCCAGGAGCACTCTGTACTGCAGCATTTTATGCGATTTGTAGAGATCTCATTCTAGAATGGACCTTCTCTGTTTTACAAGATGACAGGAAGCCTTTCCAGATGAGGCAAAGATTGCATGCACAGTGAAGAGGCGCAAGGTTGCCGTATTCTTGGCCACTTAAAAATGAAAGCTGGTGTAAATGTTTAACAGTGCACTTTCTGTGCTGACGTTGAGTCCTCCGTGACTTTGGTTGCCAGGCGTTGAAGGCTGGACTTGAAGCTCTATGTGTCCATGTTGTTTATAGATGTCAGAATTAAATGGAGAACTCTGACTCACAGGCGTCTGCTATCAAATCACTTTAGGGATCTGATGAAATAGCAGAGAGAGATGAAGGCAACGCTTTAGAAGTGCTGGCAGTCTGAAACAGCCGCCATAGCCCAGGAAATTAGCTTGTTGTTCCAGCCAGAAGCCTTTGATATGATATGAAGAGATGAGACAATCAAAATTCAGCAGTCTCTTGCATTTAATTTTTTTAAAACAATATATATATCTCTTTGCATTTAGTCCTTTAGATCACTGGTTCTTAACCCTGGGTTACTCAGGAGTTTTGGACTGCAACTCCCAGAAGCCTTCACCACCAACTGTGCTGGCTGGGGTTTCTGGGAGTTGCAGTTCAAAAACATCCGAGTAACAAAGGTTAAGAACCACTGCTTTAGATCACTGGTTCATAACCTTGGGTTACTCAGGAGTTTTGGACTGCAACTCCCAGAAGCCTTCACCACCAACTGTGCTGGCTGGGGATTCTGGGAGTTGCAGTTCAAAAACATCCGAGTAACAAAGGTTAAGAACCACTGCTTTAGATGTTGTAAGCAACTGCTATAATGCAGTCTTTTGAGTGGAGCTGTTCTTGTTAGTTATAGTGGTTTCCATAATGGAAGTGTTACTATGGGATCAAAGGTACAGGCAGTGCAGTGCAATGCAGTGATTACAGTGTCACATTTAGGACAAAGGGGACTTGAGTGCAAATCCATACTCAGCCATGGAAGCTCATGGGTGGACGAATTAGTGACAAACATCTTGCATACTTTAAAAATACTGTTAAGGTCACCGTAAATTTGAGGTAATTTTACAGCACAGCACACTCAAATGTCAGGATCTCCCTATTCAGTGTGCTAAATTGTGTTTGCCTGTTGTTGTGCTATTCGTTTATTTATAGTTTGTGACAAGGCTGCATAGATGATGGATCATGGTTCACTGGAATCTTGTCCACTGGAAGCAGTGTATTATATTCTATCATTTTGAATAGTGTTTGTCTGAACACATACCTAGAGCATAGAAAGATATTTTTTATGGATTACAGCTTCCATGGCGGTGAAGGGATTCTGGTACAGTAGTCGAAAAAAGGAATTCCTCTAACTTCTCTTTGCAATATATATCAAGGCATCTTCCAGCAAGTCAGAAATGAAGGTATAACTTTCATTGTCTTTTGTTCTGTCCCCTAAACCTACTACACCTGATCATTCTAGTCAATGCTGGCACATCATGTAAATGGCTAAAGAACTGGTTCATTCTCTCATCGTATGAATAATACCATTTTCAAAGTTGTTTACAGAATTCACAGAAACGTTGTCTACAAAACTGCTGAAGAAGAAATGAAAGGATATGTAGGCTATGTTGCTGTGGGGGCCTGCCAATGGGATAAGGAGTATGGTCGAATTTCATCCCACTTCCATCCCACATGAAAGGATCGAAAATGTTTATGTGGGCTGCTTGATGCTGCTGTAGTAGCAGAATTATTATTTCAAGCAGATGCCTTTTCTATGAAAGCAGCTATTGCTTTTGTCTGGCATAGTTAATTAAGAAAATCCTAGACTGATTGGGACATGAAAGCTGAAATATGGGGTCCGTAACTATTCGCTGAAGGATGAATTGTCATGGAAATCAGAACATCCCATTGCTGTCAACCAACATAATCTACTTAAACCCTGAATACACCATTACTATTCTTCCATTTTTGTGTTGTGAAGAAGGTGCAAATACGCATATATGAAAGAGGATGAGGTAAAAGAAATCAAGTTTATCCTGATCATAGCAATATTTTAGTTACATTACATTAGTTACATTAATAACATTTTAGTAATGTTTTAGTTTAGTAACATTTTAGTTACTATCAAATTTCTTAGTACAGTAATCCTTTTGGACTAAAATTATTTATTTATATTTATTTAATTGATACTCAATTTTCCCTCTTTAGAGGGGCCCAAGGCAACTTCCAAATGATTTTAAAAAACAGAAATAAATAGTTGCAAATATCATAACTCATCTTATTACCAAAAAATTAATGGTAATTATTGAAAGATACTAAATAAAATATATTTAAAACTATTTAAAAACATATTTAGAATAATTTAAAAAAAATTCCTTTTAAAATCCCTTCCTGAGCTGCAATTTACATGTTAAAAGCCTGCCTGAAAGGAAAGATGTTTATCTCCTGATGGAAGGACAGTAGGGGAGTAGCCACAAAACCCTGTCCCATGTCTGCATCAAATTGTGCCTGTGATGGAGGTGAGCTAAGATAAAGCCTCCCCTGAACGTTAAAAAACTCAGGGAGGCTGATGTGGGGAGATACATTCCCTCAGGCAGCCTGGATCCAAGTCATTTAGGGCTTTAGAGCAAAGCTGTCCCTCCTTGACAAGGCTGTGCCCTCTCTCATAGGAGCTGAACTATGGCCCAGCCATTTTTTAATAGGGCAAAATGTGGTGGCATCATGTTTTGAATTGATTGTCCAGATAGGAACTGGGAATTTAGGGATACAAACTTGGAAGCTACTGATGAGAGGCCAGAGCCGTCTCCGTATGTGCACTTGGAATGTGTGATATGGCCTCTGGGAAGGTGCAGGGAAGGTTTTGTCCCCTTGATGCTTCTGGAGGCCCCCAGCAATAGCAAACTAACATGGGGTTGGCTGAGCCAGAAGAGGTCACTTCCATGGCCTCCACAGAGTTTGTATCACTGGAATTCTCAATTGTCCAGAGTTTCTGTCTCTACTTGCAGTGAAGACACTCTCTTCAGGTTCTGCTGACTGCAGAGATGTTGACAAATCTTTGGGTCTGAATGCCAAGTCTGAGTCTTTGGTACCAAGTCTGAGACCCTATTCAAAACAAGCTTCCCCCTTCCTGCAAAAAAAAGAGTGGTCTGTGGATTCTGAGTCACATGTCGAGTCTGAGTCATTGAAAAGAACCCCTGATTTGAGTTTGAGTCATGTCACCAGTGTGACTTAAGTTCGACTTGAGAGCGAGTCCTGCAACTAGAGTCTCCATCCATGGATGAGTGGATGCCAACTTGGAGTCACTGGTGCTGCATGTGCTGTCATTAACTCAGAGCTAACGCTTCATGGTCTTGGAGGGCACTCCTTCACACATTCAAACTGAATATCTGGAGAAGGCTCTGATAGTCTTTTAACGAAAGCTAATTAGGAGTGTCTGTTTTGGAAACCGGTCTTCATGTCCGTCTTACAAGATGGTAGCGTATGTCCACATGGCTAAACAAGAATGTGTGTTGCTCGGTAGCATGACTCACTCATTACAAGCAATTATTGCAACGGCTAAAATATTAGCTACTGGCTTGTCTTTTGGAACATATGCCTATTATCTTTCAAGCCAGGTGTTGCTTGCTTGCTGAGTCCTTGCTAGTCCTGCGGAACAGAAACTGACAGATTGAATTAATTGCTGAAATGTTAAAAGTAAACATCTCTCAGCTCCAATTTAGAAAATCCAAAAGGGGTTCTGGTGAGGTAGACATGTTGATTTACTGCCAGCGACAAGCATCAATTAGCATTTAGGCTGTGTGGGAGAAATGAGATAGTGCAGTGCTTAACAGTGGTATGCTCCTGTTTGTTATTGTTTACCTTTCTGTTTTCACCCCTCTCTTTGATTATAGTTAGAAGAGATAGAATGGACACCCTCAACTTTTCTGTGCAATGCAGTTCTAACCTGTGCAAGCAATCTGACAGGAGAAAAGGTGGCTATTTTTTATTGATTTGCCCGTCACTTTTTAGAAGTCTACAGTATTGTTATTATGGGCCTTTTCCAGGACAGAGTTAAGTATTTCAGGAGATATACAGGCTGCTGCCAATATATATCATAATGGATCTTCAAGTCCAGCCCATGTCAGGAATGCACAGGGGGGAATCAAACTACCAACCTCTGCCCCTACAGCCAGATGTCTAAACTATAAGGTATCCAGCAGTTCTGTTGCTAGGTTGGTGAAAGTACACTTTTGCCTATCCACATAGACCCCATCCCAGAATGGATGTCTCAGCCATTTTCTTTCGCAATCCTTTGAACACTGTGTCCATGTGCTGAGGCAGTTCCATGACTGCTGACCGCACACCCAACCGTCCACATTTGCTGTCGGTGTGATGCTGCTCAGCCATCAAGTAGGCAGTGTCACCATGAACTGACTTATAGGTGGAAATGTAGTCACCAGCATATGGGCCTTAGGAACAGCCTGTCTTGAAGTCTTCAGTGTTTTTGAACTTGGAGTGGCTTGTGTAATGTCTGGTTATATGTATCCTGAGTTCATGAAAGGACACGTCTGTACCTGCTTGTCTCTTCTATGGAAAGGCAAACAATTTATTATTTATTTAAAATATTTTAATCCTACCATTCTCCTTAAAAAGAACCCAAGGCAGCTTGCATCATTAAAAAGACAATATAGTATGTAGAAGCTAGAAACAGTAGGTATACAAGTATTTAAAAAAGAATTAAACAGGGATCACATTGAAAAAAGTAATGAAATCAATACTAAAGCACATTTAAAACAACAGAGCACAACCATTCCTTTAAAAACCCCTCTCAGCCCACCAGTTCTTGAGGGAAAGCTTGCCAGAAAGCAGAAAGGTCTTTGCCTGCTTGCAGAATGATGAGGGCCAGCCTAGCCTCCCATGGGAGGGAGTTCCAGAGTCTGGGAGCAGCAACAGAGAAGGCCCTCTCCCGTGTCCCCTGTGAGTATGGTGGGACCGAGAGAAAGGCCTCCCCTGATCTTAAAGCCCGGGTGGGCTCACAGAAGGAGACATAGTCTTTTAGATAGCTTGGACTCAAGCCTTTTAGGGCTTTATAGGTTAAGACCAGCACTTTGAATCATGCCTGAAATGGATCCGCAGCCAGTGGAGCTGCTGTAACAAGGGAGTCGCATGATCTCTGTACCTATCCCCAGTCAGCAGTCCGACTGCTGCATTTTGGACCCTCTGGAGTTTCCGAACACTTTCCAAAGTGCATGTTACAGTAATCCAGTTAAGATGTTACTAGGACATGCGTCACCGTGGCCATATCAGCCCTCTCAAGAAACAGGTGCGGCTGGAGCACTAGTTTTAACTGTGCAAAGGCACTCCTGGTCACCGCTGGGGCATCCGGGCTCAGAGATGAACCCAGGAACACCCCCAAGCTGTGCACCTGTGCTTTCAGAGGGAGTAGAACCTCATCCAGCACAGGCTGCAACCCCATTCCTTGATCTGCTTTTTGACTGACCAGGAACACCTTTGTCTTGTCTGGATTAAGTTTCAATTTATTCACCCCATCCAGTCCATTACTGACAATAGACACTGATTTAGAACTGAAACAGCTTCCTTGGATTTAGAAGCAAAGGAGAAATAGAGAAAGTTGGACATCATCAGCATACTAGTGACACTGAACCCCCAAACTCCAGACAACTTCCCCCAGCGGTTTCATGTAGACGTTAAATAGCATAGCAGACAAAACAGATCCCTGAGGGACTCCACAGGCCAAAGGCCAGGGTGTCAAACAGAAGTCTCCCAGCACCACCCACTGACTTCTCCCCTCCAGGAAGGACTGAAACCACTGTAAAACAATACTTTCAGTTCCCTCCCCAGAGAGATGGCCCAGAAGGATAATAGAATGGGGTGCTGAGAGAAGAATCGGCTTGGTCATGGCAGTTGTTTATTTGGTTCTGGAATTATAATTGCATTACTCTGTTTTAGCAAAACATAACAAAGACTCCTATGGCACCTTCAGCGCTCACATTTTTATTGCAGCCTAAGCATGGATTGGCACCCAGTTGCTCCATCACCTGATGGGATGTGCTCAGTCTAATTCGTGACAGTTGATGGCGCAATACAGTTGCTAGTCTTGAAGGAGCCACAAAATGGTTTGAGGTATTAGAATCTTGCAGATTCAGGGAGGTGGCGTAACGTTTGTAGTAAAAGGCTTACCATGAGAAATCAAGGGGAACAGCAGGAAGGAGAAATTACAGCAGGTATGTTGCACAAAAGTCTCCCTCATTATTACATGCCTCCCTTTCTGTGTCTTTGTCTCCCATTTCTCTCTTTTGTTCTTCCTCCCCCCCCCCCCCGCTTGTCTGGGCGCCAAGATGGGTATCCAATGATGGTGGATACCTGTTTGTTGGGATGGAAAGCACAGCAGAGCACAGGTGGATAGAATGGGAGGACAGACAGCCATGGGCAAAAGTTAATATTCAGACATATGCAAACACACAGAGACATATACAGTGGTGCCTCGCAAGACGAATTTAATTCGTTCCACAGTTAATGTTGTCTTGCAAAAATTCATCTTGTGAAACACGTTTTCCCATAGGAATACATTGAAATATAATTAATGCGTTCCTATGGGCAAAAAAAAAGTCAGAACAAAGTCGAATTTGATTTACAAAGAGTTTATTAAGTGCTCTTTAAAGCTATACGTATTGTGTAGATGATTTTAAAAATTTCAATTAAAAAACTTTAATTTTTCAAACATCATAGAAAAACATTTTAAAATCAGCAAACATGAGGCAGGAACAAAAATGGAAAACATTCTTCTTGCGAAGCACGGCCATAGGAACATTTGTCTTGCAAGTCATCAATCCTGTTGCCAAAACCATTTGTCTTGTGAGTTTTTTGTCCTGCGAGGCATTTGTCTTGTGAGTCACCACTGTACACAGAAATGTACAGCCAAAGGAAGGCAAGCATTCACAGGTATACAAAGTAGGAGGCAAATACAGATGGGGCCATAACCTTCCATGTCTGATAAGGAGGCAGTCAGGAATGTGCTGGCTTTGAGTATTCAGAGCCTGAGATAGGACGGTGTCCCACTTCTGATGATGGAAGAACTGCCATTGCTGTTTACCCAATGATGCTACTGTCCTGCAACCCTGTTGCTGTTGCCTCTGTTGTAATACGATCCATAAAACAATAGACTTATGACTGCAATTTTCCCCCCTATTTCAGTGGGAGGATTTGTCCTTTTTCTGCCTACCCGATACCCAAGTCTGTTGTGGTTTATCATAATGGCACTTACTTGACGGTATACAACAGGTCAAGTTGGCCAGAAATATGGATATTCCTGGGTGTATAGAACGGAGAAAATCCGGTTTGCCTATAGAGAATTTCTTTGCTCATCCCCAAGAAAACAAAAATCCAAGTATCAAAACCATCAGATCTAGGGAGAATGTGGGGGTTCTGAAATTCTAACACATCCCCAGAGCTCAAAATATTACTTTAAAAAAAAAGAATTTACTATATTCTTCTTTCTTCTGTCGTCTTCTTCGCTCATGTCAGAAGCAATCCGGTGGTGCATCTGGAGTGGAAGGATCAGCTGATAGGCTACTGAGTGTGTTCACAGTCCTAACATTCTTCAGGGAAGCTGCTTCCTGTAGTTTAATTCTTAAAGATGTCGAAAAGTCTTCAGCAACTAATTCTTGGTGATATCTTGTAATTAGATTTCCTAAGGCCAGGCTCCAGTGTGGCACTAATGTTGCTTTAGCTGGCATAACAGGAGTCTTCTCCTCCTTTTTCCCCCCTTTGGAGTTTTGCCACCCAAAAATCAGCTCTGGAGGATTTGGCAGCACTCTGGGGCAGATTTAGAGGGTGCACAGGGAGCTCAGTTGGAAGAAGAGATCATCCGCTCCTGATTCTGCTGACAGAACTGCTTCTGTCAGTGGAACAACACCAGAGTCCCAAAGGGACAGCTGGGAGCAAAACCCAAGCTAAGCTTCCAAAGAAGCTTTAGAGGCAGTTTTCAGAGAAAATGTCAATGCTGGAATGTGGTACAGCTGCAGTGGATGATATCCCATAATCTTCTTTCAAGCCTGTTGAAGGAGAAGAGGGAAATCTGTTGCATTAAACAACTAATTAAACCACTTAGCTGCCTGACAATTAAAATTACTATTTGAAAACATCCTGGGTGCCTTCAGTTGAAGGAATACAGCTGAGATATGTGCAACGGTGGCAATTACTCTATACTGACTAGGCTTGATGGTTTCGGTTGGTTCATGTTCATGTTGCAGCACATACCTTCCAACAGGAGCGTAATATAGCTTTTTTGCCTTCTGAATATGTCTCAATTTGTTTGATGTGATATTCTGTTGAGGGTTGATCTTCCAAGGTCTTACATTAAATGTAGGGCCCTCGGTAGAAGACAGTTATCTTCATAAATAAAGCAAACCGTGTCACTCTCACAGCTGATGCCAAAGTTAGGAGATGTGTCACAGATGCCAAGGAGTGTGGCTCATCAAAGAGTCAAGGATCATTCCCTTTCAAGGCTGTCACTTCATGAGGAACATTTTTAGATGAGCAGAAGGCTGTGGAAGAGACAACCTTAGCTTGATTTTGAACTTGACTATGGAGTCATGATGTCATTGACTTAGTATGCTGTAGATCTTCTCACTTACCTTGAAAGCCCTATTAGGGTTGTCTAAGTCAGTTCCTACTTGATGGTACAGAACTCTCTCTCTCTCTCTCTCTCTCTCTCTGTCACACACACACACACACACACACACACACACACACACACACACACACAGAGAGAGAGAGAGAGAGAGAGAGAGAGAGAGAGAGAGAGAGAGAGAGAGCGCTTTTCAGAATCTGCTTCGGGCCTTCACTGTCCCTGCTGCAGAATGGGGTGGTAGAATCGTGAGATGATAAAGCAGAGTGAACCATGTCAGACTGCAGGAATAGAATGCCAAGTACAGCAGGACTGTGGTATCTGTGGAGGATTGGTTCCAACCCCCCACCCACCCCCGGAAATGCTGGAATGATGTGGAAGTTTTGAATGCTTATACTGTACATTGCATGGTCCCTTGCTTCCTCTAGTGGCCACATCTGGTAAATATGCCCTGAAAATACATAATACATATGTATTTCTGGTTTTTCTTATTTAGCATTTTCAGTCAGTGGATAAGTGAATCTGTAGATACTGATCCTGCAATTTGGGGGGGGGTCCTACTGTATTAATACTTCCCCTCCCCCCACTGCTGTACTGTTTCTAGCCTGGACAAATGGTTTCTCTCACCCCCAAATGTGAAAGTTTCCAAAGATGTGATTCTCATCTGCAGTCCAAGCGTTACAGTCTATGTTGTCTCAGGACTTTCTCTCTCTCTCTCTCTCTGCGCGTGTGTGTGTGTGTGTGAGTGAGTGAGTGTGAGAGAATTTGTTCTTGCGTACACATACATATCCATGAATATGCAAAACAAAGTATTTTCAAATTCGTGAGTCTGGTAGCACAAGTTAAGTGATACATTTGGCAGAATCCAGGCAAATATGGCAGCTAGGAATTAAATTTCCAGTAAATCGAAGGTTCTGTACAGCTTGTCCTTGAATACCTGGATGGGTCAAGTCAGTGTAGTTGAATTCACTTAGTAAAAAAAATGGCATGTTAAAAAAAATAATGTTCTTTTTGCTTTATTCACTTCTACTTGTAATTAGCAAAGATTGAGTGTAATAGTTAGTTACATTTTTTGCAGAATCCAGTTGGTGTTTGCATGAAGTTTCTATAATTAGCTATAACTAATTGCAACTAATTGATGAGGTAACAGTGTGCATCTCAATCATGTGCCTTATGTTGTGCCTGATTGCACAACCAAGAAGCGCTGCAGCCTGTAGTCAGCTGCCATTCAACTTTATAGGATTCCAGCCTAAATAATCATACATTAAATAAAGGAAGAGAATAGAAAAGAAAGGACAAGACAGGACAGGAAAAATGATGGGGATTTTAGTTCATTAACATCTGGGGAGCTCAAGCAGAAAAGATTGTAATAGATTTCTTATTTGACCTGTCTACTGTGAAGTGCCAATCATTGCAGAGAACATGAAGAAATGATCTTTGGGGGCCACATGTGGCCTACAGACCACGGAAATCCTGCTTCAGGATAATCTCAGCCAGTGGATGCCAGTGTATACATATAGAGAATGACTTCAAGAAGAGGAGAGCTACACTGTTTTTAGAACTGAGATCAGGATTCTTCTCTCCATCCCACTATCCCTCCCTTTTTCTCCTCCTCAATACATTCAAAGTCTGAATACACTATCACTTTCAGTGTCTCTTCCAGTTAGCACCATACATGACTGCTACGAACACCAAGCTATTCCTGGCCAGTTGCTTCACGTTGCATCATGAATTAGATGGCTTGCATAGCTCTCTTAGCATCCTACAGCCCTAAAATGTTCTGGATGAAAGAGTGGCAATTATGGTAGTATTGGCTCTCTCAAGCCCACAATGTACTGAATATAAATTCTGCATAATTGCATATTTATTTATTTATTTATTTATTTATTTATTTATTTGATTGATTGATTGATTGATTGATTGATTGATTGATTGATTGATTGATTGATTGATTAATTAATATCTCACCCATCTAGTACTGGTATGGAGAAAGCCAGAGAGTTCCAGAAAAATATCTACTTCTGCTTCATTGACTATGCAAAAGCCTTTGACTGTGTGGACCACGGCAAACTATGGCAAGTCCTTAAAGAAATGGGAGTCCCTGACCACCTTGTCTATCTCCTGAGAAACCTATATGTGGGACAAGAAGCAACAGTTAGAACTGGATATGGAACAACGGATTGGTTCAAAATTGGGAAAGGAGTACGACAAGGCTGTATATTGTCCCACGGCTTATTAAACTTATATGCAGAATACATCATGCGGAAGGCTGGACTGGAGGAATCCCAAGCCGGAATTAAGATTGCCGGAAGAAATATCAACAACCTCCGATATGCAGATGATACCACTCTGGTGGCAGAAAGTGAGGAGGAATTAAGGAACCTTGTAATGAGGGTGAAAAAGGAGAGTCCAAAAAATGGTCTGAAACTCAACATCAAAAAAACTAAGATCATGGCCACTGGTCCCATCACCTCCTGGGAAATAGAAGGGGAAAATATGGAGGCAGTGACAGATTTTATTTTCTTGGGCTCCATGATCACTGCAGATGGAGACAGCAGCCACGAAATTAAAAGACGCCTGCTTCTTGGGAGGAAAGCGATGTCAAACCTTGACAGCATCTTAAAAAGCAGAGACATCACCTTGCCAACAAAAGTCCGAATAGTCAAAGCTATGGTTTTTCCTGTCGTGATGTATGGAAGTGAGAGCTGGACCATAAAGAAAGCTGACCGCTGAAGAATTGATGCCTTTGAATTGTGGTGCTGGAGGACACTCCCTTAACCCTTATGTCCAAGGATAAAAAGAAGGAACTGTTAGAAGAAAAAGTGAAAGAACAACAAATGGTCGTGCTTACGGCTATAAAATAAGAGAAAATGAAGAGTTCTGTCTGTGAATTCTTTAGCAGCAGCAATTAAGGAAGGCCTTAGAGGTAGTAGAATAGCAAGATGAAGCAGAAAAAGAGAATGTTGAGGAGAGAATAAAGATGGTGGAGGAAGAACCAGGAAAGAGAATCACAGGTGTAAAAAAAGAACAAATCGTCATACTTATCTTGCTTTTTGATTGGATAAACTCTCTGGTAGACAATGGGGATGCTGTACATGTAGTATATCTTGACTTCAGCAATGCCGGACAATATAATGGAGGTGGCTGTAACATATACTTCCAAATCTTTGCTAGTCATCTGTACTAGGAGGCTTCCACGTTGTTCTTAAAAGGAAAAATCTTTGTCAATGCTACATGGGATCTGTGCATATGTTTCCACAGTGATATCTTCTTACTTTGAGGGTGATGTACAAACCCAGTAGTTTTGAAGCAATATAAGTATTGACACTGTTCTTTCAAGATTGCTCACTCATCTGTGTCTCCTCGCCTTAGTGACCTTGCTTAGCTTTGCATCCTTCAACCTCTTGTGCCACTTCTCTTATCCCTGTAGCTTCTACATTTCCTTGGGTCACTTTCTCATCCAGACCCCTGCCCACAACATTTCATCTGCAGCCTGAGCTAAGTAGATCCAGACAAGCATTTCCAGTAAGGTAGTAGACCACATTTTGGGAAACTGCCAAGGACAAATTAGAATAGCCTTCCCTCAACCAGAAGCTGTCCAGATGTGTTGGATTACAATTACCACAGTCCCTAGCCCACAGTGTCATTGACTGTGTGAGCTAAGGTGATGGGAATTGTACTCCAAAACACTTTAAGGTCCCCAAGTTGAAGAAGGCTGGTTTATGAGTTTCTTTTTCACCTATGGGCCATACAAAAGTAGTAACACCCCCTCCCGTTCCTTTGTCTCATGCTTCCCAAGAGAAATTGCTCACTGCTGTGAAAAAATATGGTGTTAATAGCTTTGTGCGATGGATCAACTGCAGAAATGTTAGAGCTTGTGGTGTAATGAATTAGCTTAATGACTCAGAAGTACTGAGAACTGGTTGGTTAATCTGTTACAAGTTGTTTAATGTCAAGGTTTTTAATTGAATCAGCCTTATCCAATTGAATCCACCTTTCCTCAACTGGAGTGAACATTCCAGTTATATAACAGCAATTGCAGTTTCTGTTTTCAATATCTTGGCTCTGCCAAAATCTGGTTAGCAATATAATATTTCTCTATCTTTTTCTCTTCCAAAAAAAAAAGGGGGGGGAATGTTGAAATATGAAAGCGCAAGAGCCCAGAACATCCAAGTTAATAATGAGAGGAACATATACAGAGTTAGAGTTGCATAGCAAATTCCAATATAACCCAGACTGAAATCCTTACGGTATTTGTATTTTAAACACTGAAAATAAAATACAAAACCCTTCAAATACTCTGAAGCCAAATTCATTGAAAGCTCGGCTGGTTTCAAGCACTTTACAAGCTGCCAAAAGTGGGGTTTGGGGTCCTCTTTGGCTTTCTGGCGGCCAGAACGGAACAGAGATTTTATTGAATCCAGCCATTATTTGCATGATGCTGCAGCTCAGAGTCTTAGTATGGCTGCAAGGCAAACCACTTGAACCTCTATCTGTTTTGTTGTTGTGAGTTTTTTGGGCTCTTTGGCCGTGTTCTGAAGGTTGTTCTTCCTGATGTTTCGCCAGTCTCTGTGGCTGGCATCTTCAGAGGACACGAGTCGGAACTCTGTCCATGCTCTGTTGCAGTTTGTTGGATAGTTGAGCATTCATAGCTGTGGGAACAGATTTTGTCCTTTTCAGGAGACTGAGTGATTATGGTGATCAGTGTGTTTTTGTTGTGGATGTATTGTTGTGATAAGGGGGAGGGCGCTCCTACATCCTTTACCACAAGTGGGAGCTCTTTGTGGAACACAAAGTGGCACCTGCAAGTGATATGGGCCATCAGTCAAGTTCAGAGTTTAGAAAGTAACTTTTAAAAAGTTAAGGTTATCATTCCATGCCATTCCTTACCATTATAGTTAGATGTGTCTTTCTTTCTCTCTCTTTCTGTGTATTTTAAATTAACTCTTTTTGCAGCAGAAACACCAGAAGTCTTATGGATTCACAAGTTTTATTTGAATTTCTTGGACTGCTGCTCACATCTTCAACTGTGTGAAGTGTAGACAGACATTTATACACGTACCATTTGCGTTTCTGTTACATGTCACATTCTGCCCACTCCATGTCCGTGTACAAATGTCTGTCTACTGAAGCTACACTCTGGACATCTGAAGAAGTCCAGTTACACCACAAAGGGAGTGAAGGTATCATCCATTCAACAGAATCCTATTAATGTTCACATAAGGTTTTATGTAGTTTGTTGCGGCTAATTGATGATGTGCCAGAGTGCAGTGAGGTTGCACAGTTGTGCATGTGACCAGGCCCAGGACAGAAACACACCTCAAGACATCATTAATGAGCATCAGTTAGTTGTGGCAAGTTATGTAAATCTTACATGAACACCAACCGGATTCTGGCTGTCACATTATAATGTAATGTAATCACCATCATTATTGGAGAAACATTATGTTGCTAGTAACTAGCAATTTGCAAGTTCTGGCTCAGGTCTGGCTGGGAGTTAATAATTTACTCCAGCAAAAGGTGAGAAAGGAGAAGAAGAAAAAGGTTAAGTGTGAAGAGGCCCCTTGAGACTCTGCTGTTTAAAAATGCTGGTGTGAGATTCATTTCTCAGCATACAAACTGGCTTGTTTTGAGCAGCTTGCTAAGGGGGAAGAAAAAGAGTCATCGTTGTGGGGTGCTAAGTGGGAAGTGCCTCAGAAGCATGTTCTGGTTGTCCATACATGGGGTTTTCGGGGAGGAGCTTCACGTAACCAGCTGATTGGAATACAGAAGAGTAAGAGGTTGGTCTGGCAAGCGGAGACTTGAAAGACAAAACCGGTACCTTGTAAAGTGCCCAAATGGCAGTGTGGAGTCCTACGCTGAGAAACATCTGTTTCTTTAACGGCTGGGTGAAGAGAACAGAAATTTTATTGAGGCCAGGCTTTATTTGCATTATTTTGCGCAATGACCTCACAAGTGCCAGATTCTTGATTTTCAGTCTCCGAAGAGCAGTAGGCAAGGTCTGGTTTAGTTGTGACGCTGGGTAGATAAATTGAAGGAAATTTACCATGCTGGGTTCCACATGTTCAGTGTCATATTTCGGTCACTGGCACCTATGCCAGTACAATTTATTTCTGGGCCACAGATTGCTGATGTACTAACACAGTGTGACAACACGCAAGCAACCTGCTTATTTGCTTATTCAGGAAACATGTACATCCCATTTTTCAATCAAAAAATTCTGTAGGTGGTTTACAAACAGGTTATTATGCACCTTTCAAAATTCTTCTCTTACACTTCTGATTGACAGATTTTTAAAAAAATTAAATAATTTCTAGCCTATCCTGTATCTGGGGTCTTCAGGGCAGGATATAATCAATAAAACAGCATGAAAACAGTACTGTATAGAACAATTCAAATACTTTAAAATGCTTTGAAACAATTTAACAATTCAAGGAAGACAAAATAAGGAACTGATAGATAGGAAACAGACTAATCTGTCCATCCTTGCTCTTGAGTCATCCAGCTCTTGACGCTTGATTAGACCGCAGGAGTGTTGACTTTGGTGTTGTGTTGCTTTGTGACATTTACGTTGAAGTAAAAATGGAGAGAGATTGTCATTTTGAAGGGAACAATGACTCAGGTATGTGACTGTGGAATCAGATGATGAAGTTCAGTTCTTAGAATCTTAGAATTACCCAACCAGCCACAATCTCTGTATTTTGATATCTAGATTTTGATGCCATGTATAAATATTTGCCATGTTAATCTCTTCTCTTATGTCTGTTGAAGTGTCCATGAAAGTTCACATTAAAAAGATACAAAGTTAGTCTTTAAGGTGCCACCATGTTTTTGTCTTTTTTATTTTTTATTTCTTTTTGCTTTTACCTATAATCTAATTACACACTGTATGTCCCACAAGAAGAGCCAGTGTGAGAAGTCTTGGGCAAGCTGTACAGTCCCAGGGCACCACAGAAGAACGGAATGGTAAACCACTTCTGAGTTTTCTATGGCTAGAATACCTTGGAAAGGGTCCCTAAAAGTCAGAATCAACTTCAGAGCATATTGTTGTTGTAAGTAGTATGAAGTACACATGTAGAAGAGAGGGGATGGATCTTGAGAATCCTCCCATCAAAGCCCTGATAATATTTAGCACAAAGAAGGACAAAATAATAGAGCAAATTAGAAGATAGTGTGGGGTTTCTCGGTCCCACTTCCTGATTTTTAAGGATTTTTAAAAAATACTAAGAGCATTTAAAATAAATAATTTGAAGAGGTGGGAAGGGTAGAGTTGGGGTGCTAAGAATATCCAGATTTTATAATGATGAAAGGAAACAGCTAAACGTGGTACTAAATAGCAGGGGTATGTTGCAATGCCATGGTGAAGGGGGAGAAAAATCACACAATCTGACAATTTTGATTACTGTAATTTGCATAGATTTATTACAGTATGCTGTCACAAAGCTTAGGGAACCTTCCGAGACATTTGTTTGCTGATAGCTATCAGGGAATTGTTGAAAAGAAGGTATGTAGGGGGAGGTGGGGACAAAAACATTTCCAGTGAAATCAGTAGAAAATCAGATCTGCATAAGGGCAATCATGTGTATGCACGTGAGTAATGATAATGGTATATTTTATGATTGAAGTCTTTTAGTGAAAGCTTGCTCTTAACTGGAGTGAGAGATAAGGTCTGCTTTCTCCTTCCTCTTACCCCTAGCTCAAAGCTTTAATTAACATGTTAAAAATGCATTTTCTGCCTAGACTTCTCTCTGCCTGCCGTTCCTTCTTATTGTTTTGATGTGCCATATTAATTTCCATATTTTAGCTAGGTGCCTTAACTTACTAAGGCTAGGTGCCTTAGCAACTGCCTCCTCAGTTAGGGATGTGTTTCTGTTAGTGAGTAGGAGGCAGTGAGAGCAATGGTATATATGTGTGAGAGGAGAACATGTTTCCAACTGAATATGTGGGCACACATCATTGGGTATGAGAATGAGTACCTAAGTTTGAGTATGTACATGGGTGAATTCCTGCCTATCTGTGAGAGGAAAAGAATATATACAAAAAAAGTTCGCTTAATTATGGGTATAATCACATATGTAAGAAATGCTTGTGATTGGGAGAGGCTGATTTACTTTTTTTATGTTGATCACAGAACATAAAAGCAAATGAGAATCAAACCAGAACTCCCCCCCCCCCGCTGCGATCCATAGTAGCTTGTGCTGCTGGTGGTTCTATTTAAACAAAACAAATCAGATGCATTCACATTGGTTCAGACAGTGTGATCCCTTGAACCAATGTAGAAAAGCCCCTGCAACAACCACCGGCACACACTTTGCACATAAAATTGTATAGTTGTTGCCATCAATGTTGTACTTAGGCACCTAGACACTCTTCCCCCCCCCCCCCAAAAAAAAGAAGAGAGAGAGAAAATTGAGAATAAAATGAGAAAATCTCCACTCTGTCCTTATTTACAGCCTACTAAGTAGTTTTATACCGCACCAGAAAACCTGTGTTAACAAGCTGCAAACAAGACTATCCACCCTGTTTTCTCCTCTCTCTCTGTGGCCAGTTAATTCAAACCGATCCAGGGAAGTCCAAATCCTCTGGTGCAACTTCACACTGAATGAATTAGCCACCATTGTCCTTGGAACAGCCTCAGATACAGAAAAAGTTTTATCTGCTCAATCAGAAACTGACTGGACTGAGTAATTGATACTTACTTTGGCATTGGTGATAGGTCACTGACAGTAGATGGGGCAGGAGATTAACTAAGGGCAGTTAGGGTGACCACACAGACTTATCATCCTTGTTCTTATTCCTCAATATCTGGTGCCACATGGTGCGTCTAGATACCTAAATTAGAGTGGCTGTGTGACATAAGACAATCCTATATTAGAAAAAATGCAGGACTGTTCAGTTCAAGTGTGATTTGAACTGAAAGAGGGAGCAGACAAATATTCTAAAATTTTGCATCAACACACATACATTAACATAAATTTATGTCTTCTTTTGTTTGTATGTACAGTGGACCCTCTACTTACAGAATTAATCCATATTGGAATGGTGTCTGCAAGTCGAAAAGTCTGTAGGTCGAATCTCCATTGACCTACAATGCATTGAAAACCGATTAATCCCATAACCGGCGGTTTTTATTCTATTTTTGTTCCATTTTGGGTTTTTTCTGGTCTGTAAGTCGATTCTCCGGCTGCAAGTCGAATCTAAATTTTGCAGCCAGAGAAGTCTGTAACTCGAAAAGTCTGTAAGTCGAGGGTCCACTGTATGTATGTATGTATGTATGTATGTATGTATGTATGTATGTATGTATGTATGTATGTATGTATGTATGTATGTATGTATGTATGTATGTATGTATGTATGTATGTATGTGTTTTGGAGGTGGGTAAGTGTTGTGTATCTACCCTGGATCCATCTACAGATATGTGGCCCTTCAAATATGATGCATTAAATATTTCAACAGTTATTTTTGAGCTACAACGCCTGTAACTTCCCTGGCTGTGGTGGATGGGGTTGGAGTTTTCCAAACTCTCATTGGATGAGTTGCTGCTGCTGCTGTTATGTGCTACCAAGTTGCTTCCAGTTCATGGTGGCCATATGAATTAGTAATCTTCAAAAGTTCCTGTCATCAACAGTGCAGATCAGGTCATGCAAATTAAAGGCTGTGTATTTCTTTATTATGTCAATCCATTTTATGTTCAGTCTTTCCCTGCTACCTTCCACTCTTCTGAGCATCATTACCTTTTCTAGCAAGTCAGGTCTTCTGACATTCAAAACACAACGGACTCAGTTTAGTCATTTTTGCTTCTAGAGATAGTCCAGGATGAATCTAGTCTAGCATCCAATTACTAGTCTTTCCAGAAGTCCATGATATCTATAAAGTTGTTCTCCAACACAGCATTTTGAATTGATTGTTCTTTTCTTTATCACCTTTCTTCATTCTCTGACTTTCACATCTGCGCATAGTATTCAGGAATAGCATAGTATGGATGACCTTGGTCTTGGTTTCCAGTGATAACATCCTTACACTTAAGTATATTTTCTAATTGTTGCATAACTGCCTTTCTGAGTCTCACTTTTTTTCTGATTCCTTGGCCGCAGTCTCCTTTGGGATGAGCTAATGGCTCAAAAAGCAGTGGTAGCTTCAGGTATTTCTTTTGCTTTAGCATTTTGTACGGGCTCTTTACAAGGGCCACGGCCTGTCTTCTCTTTCTCATGTACCTTGTTTTCCATTTGCATGTTAAGATCTGTATAGATCTTCATTGCCTGAAGTGATATGGGTTCTGGCCTACTTCCTGTTGTTCAGCGATTCTCATTTGCTGCTCGGCATTAAAAGATTTCAGTCATTCATAGAACTGGATTGCATGCATGGACACGTCTCTGAAGTTATTTGCAGAACACTTAAAACCTGATTTATTCCAGACCAAGTGGGTGGAAACTTCAGACTTAATCCTTGTGTGGAATCTGTGGGTAAGCAGCAAGTTCACAGTTTTGCACAAGTTTTTTTTACCTTACAACTAACCTATATCTTCTTATAGGCAAGTCTTTCATTATAAGGGCTGCAACATATTGCAGAAGAAGTGATAAGATGGAAAGACTGTCTAGCAGTTCAGGGATGGATATAAGATCTGCATTAGGAACTTGTTGTTGGTACATTCATGTACCAACTGTTATACTCACACTACATTGTATTTAAAGATGCTTCATGTCTTCCTACGACCAGTTGTTCTGAGGTTACCATAGATAAGGCACCACTATCTGATCCCCAGAATCTTTAATTTGAGGCTCACAGTATCTGATACTCTACCATTTTCATTCCCAAAGGTGTCAGAATGTTCATAAACAGTATATGGCATCACAGCATCTTTGCCACTGTCATAGGACATTAGAGTACTGTATAGTTATTATGATGCTGTGTGCACAAGAGTTAAGGGCCACTGAAGATCAAAATTATCCTATATCTATTAGACTAGCAATGTCTGAAACTAGTCATGTTTATCCAGTGTTTTTTTCCACATGAGACTCAGTGTCAGGGGAACTGGAAGATGGCACTGCTGTCCCAGTATTGTTCTTTTATGAGTCATCTGAATGGCCTAGTAGCCAACCTGTTGGTACACTATTACCTTTTCTTTACTCACATGGAGGGTTTTCTTTTCCAAATGGGCAGGGGTATATGATTCTCCTTCGTTATGAAAGGTGAAGAGTACAGGCAAATGCTCAGAGGTATAGAGGAATGGTAATCAAATCCACAGAGTGCCACCAGAAGGGTGGATTTGATTTAAATAATGATTAAAATTTTTAAAATTGGATTTTTTTTTACAATTTAAATTTTAAAAAAAGTTTTTAAAAAAATTAAATCATGATTTAAATCAATGTGATTTTTAAAAATAATTGGTTTCTATCCCTTCTGAGGCTGTGACCTGCACATGGAACTCTTTGTTTTTGCTGGTTTTCTTTCCAACATTGGCCTTCCAGCAACGGGCCATTATTAAACCCTCTGTCTTTATACTTCCCTTGCAGCTACCTTGCTGATCAGTGCTGGAATGGCGGCTTCATCTACCTGATCATGCTTCGTCGCATCAAGCGCAAGGCCCCTCTTCCTCCAGCAAATGGCAACAATAGCAACAGCAGTGAGCCGAAAGCTAGGCCTACCTCAGAGCCCAGTGGGAAAACAACCCCAAGTGGCAAACGGACTAGAAAGTTTGGGGTCATTACCAGGACTCCTCCCAGCGGGAAAGAAAGCAAAGGCAGCAAAGGCAGTCCCAGAACAGAGTCCGAAGATGGACACCGTGCCCCTATGGAAGTGGACAGACTACATCCAGAGGCATCCAAAATGGAAAGCAGAGGGGAGGATCGGCTTCCAAAAGTGGATTCTCCTTTTCCAGCAGGACACTATCGGTCTCGCCTTTCCGACGGAGGGATTCTAGACCTCAACTCAAGTGAACTGGCCTTGCAGGTAAAATAATTTTACATTTCCATTATTTTGTTCCTAGCCTTGCCTGAACCTTCTTTTAAATAGAGCCGATTCTGTTGCTTTAGAGAATAAAACATATCTTCTAGAAGTTCGAAGTTTGGTTACAGTAAATTTTCTGCAAAGTATAATATAGAACTGCAAGTCCTATAGCAGGGGTCTCAAACATGCGGGCCGGGGGCCATTTGCGGCCCGCTGGACAATAATTTGAGGTCCCCGCCTTGCCTGCCCCCCGAAGCGCCCATGTGTCCTCTGCTGTCAAGAGTCAAAAAAAGCCTCGCCTCACTCGCCGGCTTTCTCCCAAGACAGCACCTCTTGCACCGTCCATCCGGAACTGCAGCCTGCCAGCCGGCCTGCCTGTCTGCCGGCTGGCAAGCTGCACTTCCAGTTGGAGGGTGCAAGAGGTGCTGTCTTGGGGGAGAGCCGGCGAGCGAGGCACGTTGCCAGCCCTTTCCCTGAGCACCTGAGCCACTGCCGAGCAATGCCTGAGAGCAGAGATCACTCCCACCCTGTCCTCAAAGAGCACCTCCAACAGAGCCACCAACAGCAGCTGCTGCTGCCACCTCTTCCAGGGAGGCGGCTTTCTGACTCTCTTTCTCTCTCGGCACCCTCAGCACCAGCCCGGCCAGCGGCTGCCCCAGCGCCAGGCAGTGTTTCCTCCTCCTCCTCTTCGTCCTGCTTCAGCCGCCTCAGCTCTGGAGGCTGCCTGGGCTCGCCTCGCAAAGTTTGCTCCTCTGTCGTGGTGGGGGTAGCTGCTGCTGCTGAGTGCACCTTTTTTGAGGGGGGCTCTCAGAGGAAGGTTGCCAGACCTCCCTGTGTGTGTGTGTTTTTTTGTGTGTTCGCCCACGTGCACCTGCGGGGGGGCACCCATTCTGTTTGATTTCGCGGGTACCGATGGGGGCTTTTCTCCTTTGGCAAGGCGATTCTGTGAGGGTTTTTTAAATTTTATGTCGTGCCCTCCCCCCCACCCAGCTAGGGGGTCACCAGAGCGCCCTCGCTTCTCCGCTTCTTTGTCCTGCTGGTGGTGGTGGTAGTGAAGGAGCCGGAGGGGGTCATGGCCGGTGACGAGGGCTTGCGCGTCCCTCCTCCTCCTCGGAGTCTCAGCTGGGCTGAGGAAACTCCTGGGCGGCTTCCTTGGGCTCTTGCTCTGCTTGGTGGAAAATCTGATGCGGCCCAGCCTCACCCAGCCTCTGCCTCCAGAGGCTCCCAGGTAAATTGAGTTTGAGACCCCTGTCCTATAGTCTCCTTACACCGTGGCCTTTGGTTGATGGTGGAATTTGCAGTTAAACACAATATTTTTAAAAACATGTGTAAAATCACTACAGTTTTCTACTTCTCCTTTAGTTAGAATGAAGAAGGTAGGATGATATCTCCAAAGAACTGATAACTGTTTAAAACACATGCACTAAATGCACATGCTCAACGTGAAAGTGGTGACACTTTGGTCATGCTGTTTCCACAGTAAATTGGACATTGGTGAGAAGAGAGCTCACAGTGGCATATTTTGAACATAATACATCGAGCTTACTCTTATGATCTGGGACCCTTGGCCCATCTTATGTTCAGGCCAGTCTTATCCAGTGAGACTACAGAGGTGGGATTTTCTGTCACCCCTCCCCCCATCTATTGTCCATCTAACAAGCCTATTCAGAGCAGGGGAAAGTGAAAACAATGGGGAGGATGTAAGAGGAGTCTCCTACCAACTGTCCTACCTGCTGTCTGCTGGAGGGAAGGTGGGGTCCCACAGGACATGAAGGATGCAAACATCGTCACATTGTACAAGAACAAAGGAGACATGGGCAACTGCAATAACTACCGTGGTATCTCCTCAGCATTGTAGGGAAACTGCTGGCCCGTGTTGTGCTGAAGAGACTCCAGGTGCTTGCAGACAGAGTCTATCTATCCAAAATCACAGTGTGGATTTCGAGCTAATAGATCCACCACTGACATGGTATTTTCCCTCAGACAGTTGCAGGAGAAATGTAGGGAACAACAATAGCCGCTTCTTTGTGGCCTTCATAGATCTCACAAAAACCTTTGACTTGGTTAGCGGGGAAAGCCTTTTTAAAATACTACCCAAGATTGAATGTCCACCTCGACTTCTTAACATCATCAGGTCCTTTCATGAGGAAATGAAGGACATCGTAGTTTCTGATGACTCAACATCAGATCCCTTTGACATCCAAAGCGGATGTGAAACAGGGCTGTGTCTTCGCTTCAACCCTGTTTGGGATCTTTTTTGCTGTCATGCTGAAGCATGTCTTTGGAACTGCTGCAGAAGGTGTCTATCTCCGGACTAGATCAGACGGAAAGCTCTTTAATCTCTCTAGAATGAGAGCAAAGATCAAAGTCCAACTGAAATGCATGTGGGACTTTCTCTTTGCCAATGATGCAGCCCTTGTTGACCACTCTGCTGAAGACCTCCAACAACTCATGAATCGCTTTAACGAGGCCTGCCAAGACTTTGGACTAACAATCAGTCTGAAGAAAATACAAGTCATGGGCCAGTGCGTGGACTCACCTCCCTCTATTACCATCTCCAAGCAAGAATTGGAGATTGTTCATGACTTCGTGTACCTTGGCTCAACGATCTCTGACACTCTCTCCCTAGATGTCAAGCTGGATAAACACATTGGCAATGTTCCAAATAGAGTAGTCCTAGAATGAGCTGGAATTTTTAGTATGTATACATCACTGAAACAGTGACGTCTACATTGGCTTGGGCATGTTGTGAGAATGGCTGATGGTCAGATTCCCAAAGACCTCCTGTATGGAGAATTAGCGCAGAGAAATCGCCCCAGAGGGAGACCACAGCTGTGATACAAGGACATCTGCAAGCGGGATCTGAATGCCTTAGGAGTGGACCTCAACAGATAGGAAACCTTGACATCTGACCGTTCAGCCTGGAGGCAGGCGGTGTGCATCATGGCCTCTCCCATTTCGAAGAGACTCTTGTCTAGCAGGCGGAGGTAAAGAAGCAGTCATGAAAGCAGCCAAATCAGGCAGCAGGACAGGGGGCAGATTGTATTTGTCTTCAGTGTGAGAGGGATTGTCACTCTCAAATTCGTCTTCTCAGCCACACTAGACGCTGTTCCAAGTCTTCCATACAGAGCACGTTACCATAGTCTCTGGAGAGTGAAGGATACCTACTCCTACCAACTCTCCTCAGATTGAAGAAGCTACTTGGATGAGTGGCAAAACATTTCAATTTAATAAGGAAGAAGTCCAGTTGCCATGACTCAACTTCCAGATAAAAGCGTTTCCAAGGTGTTGTGGCGATTTCCTCTGAAGCCCCTATTCCCCTAGGCCTTCATGAGGTTCTTGCTCTTCTTTCTTTGCTGCCACCAGGTATTGCTGTCTGAATACCATTCAATCAAGGAGACATGTGTGCTTTAAAAACTTAAATGATTTATTATATCAGGGAAGTTGACATATGATTAATATTCAATGAGCAAATCACAGGCTGCTAATCACTTGTATTTGAATCAGTTCTACTTTAACTTCAAACTTCTACTAACACTCTTTTCGCTTCAGAGTTCTTACAGATCTCTAACTCACTCTAAGTTCACTTTTAAGTTTCACACTGTCTCTCACTCGGTTTAACGATGTTCCCTATGGGCGATTTTCGCATAGTGATGTTTGGGACCATGCTTCGCATAGCGATGACAGTTTAGGTCCCCCTGTTTCGCTTAATGATGGTTTTGACAGCCTCATGTTGGCTGTTTTTTATATGTTTAAAAATGTTTTTAAAATGTTTAGAATGCTTGAAATCATAAGTGCACTTAATAAACCCTTTGTTAAACTAATTTGACTTTGTTCTGACTCTTTTTAAATTTGTTGTAATTTTGCCCCCCATTGAGATGCATTGAATAGGTTTCAATGCATTTCTATGGGAAACTGTGTTTCGCCTAGCGATGTTTTCCCATAGCGATGATTTTTTTGGAACCAATTAAAATCGTTAAGCGAAGCACCACTGTATTGCTCTCTGCCAGTTGTATTAGAGGTATAGGGAGGAAAGGGGACAGAATAGACACTTGCCATCTGCTTAGCTACATTGCAGAGCCTAGAAGTGCCAGCCTAGCACTCTATATTCCTCTTCAATTAGTGCTATTTGGGCCTGTCCAGGTTTTTATTGGTGTTCCGACTTCATGCTGCTTTTCCCATTAGCTTCCTTCACAAAAGCAAGTGAAGTTTATTTGTTTTCCATGCATGAAAGAGGGGGAAAGCAGGGAGGGAGAACGTGCTGGGGACATGGAGCCTGGTGAGTCGCCATGATTAAAGGGCTGCAGAATGCAGAGGCACAAAAGAGGCCCTGTCGATGATGAGCTGAAAGCTCTGTTATTGCTGCTTGAGAACAGAATGAGCTCCAGGGAACTATCTTGTATCAGCAGCCTAGCTGCGGCTGACATAATTTCCTTGGCAAAAGCTTTAAGCATTCCACTGGACCATTGCAAGCACCTGAACTAATGCAATCCCCCCTTTGTTTTCAAAGTCATTTGGAAACACCACCAGCTGGACAGATCCTCCCCCCCCCTGTTCTTCTCTTTTACTTTTTTAACATTCTCTTTCACAGCCTTCCCCCCCCCCCCATCCTTTCCCTCCCTCAGCTTTACTTTGGGCCAGAATTTAAGCAGCTGGGTCCCGAAACCTTTGTCCCATAGTAAGCACTCAACCATGAATTCTGTGAAGCAAATTAAAGACATTTATATGCAAAAGAGGTGGGCAGCTATGAAGGTTCAGATGTTTTTGGTTTACAGTTTACCAGTTTAATCAGTGGTGAGGGATTATAAGAATTCAAGGCCAGAAATATCTGAAGGGTCACAAGTTGTCCTCTCCTAGCTCAGGGGTTCCCAAACTGTGCACCATGGCTCCTTGGAGGTCTGAGCCAGGGTGCCATGGGAAAAGGGATGGAGCATAGAGCTCTGAAGGTTGTAGAGGAGCTGTTCATAGTTATATGTCGAACAGGAACCGGAAGTGAAGGCCGTGTACCTGTCTCTCCTTGCCCCATCTTGATGGTCCCCTGTGGAGGGACTTGCCAGGTGGCCTCATGAGTTTCCCAAGTCACGCCCTGGAAGGAGATGGGTGCTCAGGGATATGCGGGGGGGGGGGAGAGGAGATGGGATGGGTGGGGAGGGGTGTCAAGATCCTGCCCCTGGTGGCAATGAAATCCCTGATGGCCCCTCCGAGCAAGGGGAACCACGGCCAGTGGTCAGTAAATCAAGGGAGCCATGAGTCCAAAAATGTTTGGGAGCTACTCTCCTACTTGACAGAATAAAAAGAAAATAAAAGAAAAAGTGAGCTGAAGAAAAACAATAATCAGATACTCCATATCTTGGCTCTGGTTCATTTAGTTAGCCTGAATCCAAGTCTCTCTTGCAAAAAGAGAAGAATAGAATCAGAGCTGGGAGGAACCTCAAGGGTCATCAAATCTAATCGCTTGCTGAAGAAGTAACTGTGTGGCAGTTTGATCTCCGGCCATGCTCCATTTACTTCATTGTCTCCTTAATTTCTTAGAAGTTAATCACCAGCTCCTATCTCACTTGCATCTTCCTTCCTGAATGAATCAAACCGGATGATACATTTAGCACATTGTTAGGGGAAGTACACTGACTCTTGGTAAAAGATTCTGTTTATCATACGAGGTTCCTCAACTAGATACCTTACATTTAGTATGGTTTGTGTTGTTACTAGTCACTGAAGTGTAAATTGAGGCTAAATTTGCACCTGTAATTGGCAAGGCAATTATTTATGAGGAAATCCCACTAGGGAGGAAAAGTGGATTAATTGGTGAGAATCCACATTCTTTTAAATGTCTAGTATGTGTCAGCTTTATGATAGCAAAGGAAACCCAAAGTAATTCTGACTTTCTATATGTATTTTCATTCAGTTTTAACTTTTCTTAATGAAGGGGGATTTCCAAATGTGAGGTAAACTTCCCAAAGGAAGCAATTACCCAGTTCCTAGGAAGGAACAAGCTGCTCCTGCTAAGTGGTGCCCCGCATAGTGACGTTAATCCATTCCAGGATTAACGTCGCTATCTGGATTCGTCGCTATGCGGGGGGGAACCCCATAGGAACGCATTAAAATGGGTTTAATGCGTTCCTATTGGGGCGAAAACTCACCGCTATGCAGGGAATCCTCGATCCGGCCGCCATTTTTGCTGCCCGGTAAGCAAGGGCAGGGTGCGAAAATGCTGCAGGCGGCCATTTTGTGGATGCGGTGGCCATTTTGGAACTGCCGATCAGCTGTTTAAAAAACATCGCAATGCGAAGATCGGTAAGCGAAACGCTTACCGATCATCACAATGCGATGTTTTCCCTATTAAAACATCATAATGCGATCACAAAAAACACTATGCGAATTCGTCGTTAAACGGTGCACTCATTAAGCGAGGCACCACTGTATGTACATAGATGGAAGAGTGCCAAGCATGCAACTATGCTTTTCTCTTTGTATTTCTCTTAAGAACATGCTCAAGCTTCATGGTGCAATTTATGTTTGTTGAGTGTACGTGTATTGTTGCTTGCTGCTACATATGCTAGAATGTGATACATATCTGTAAATGTGCAACAGACATTTGCCCAGGAGCTACAGCAAACTATAGCTTCCAGAATCCTGCTTGCCATGTGTCCCTGGGATGCTCTGGTGAAACACCTGTATTGTGTGCCCTGAGGATCTGACCATTAACATTGGCTTAATATAACAGAGGCAAAATCAACTGATGCATAAAATATGTACTGGCTTCTGAATCCAGAGTCTCTTCCTAAGGGACTTTAAGACATGCTGCGGCCCCTGCTGACTATTACTATTACTATTCCTGCTTACATCCCACTCCCATTTTACTTAAATCCAGAGATGTACGGTCTTTATTATAGCCATGGAGGCTGAAGAAATTGTCATAGATTAACAACAAAAGGATTAATTAATTGAAGGATAAATATAGATTGTTATTACTTTCTCATCAGACATATTTGGGCCTTCTTGCACACTATGTACACTGTTTCCCTGAAAATAAGACCTAACCTGAAAATAAGCCCTAGTATGATTTTTCAGGATGCTTGTAATATAAGCCCTACCCCCAAAATAAGCCCTACTTAAGTGAAACCCTATCCTCCACCCTTGTGCAGCAACCAGAAGATGACACAACTGTATCTGAATAAATGTAGATAGTTGTACATGAAAAAAATAAAACACCTCCTGAAAATAAGCCCTAATGCTTTTTTTGGAGCAGAAATTAATATGAGACCCTGTCTTATTTTGGGGGAAACATGGTAGAGGAAAACCTGAGTTTGGTACTGAGCACAGTTTGAGAGTTGCTGGCAGCTGTGATTCCCCATTGTGTTTACCTGCATGTAGAGTGCTCACTGGAAGGACAGATCCTGAAGCTGAGGCTCCAATACTTTGGCCATCTCATGAGAAGAGAGGACTCCCTGGAAAAGACCTTGATGTTGGGAAAGTGTGAAGGCAAGAGGAGAAGGGGACGACAGACGATCAGATGGCTGGACAGTGTCACCGAAGCAACCAACATGAATCTGACCCAACTCCGGGAGGCAGTGGAAGATAGGAGGGCCTGGTGTGCTCTGGTCCATGGGGTCACGAAGAGTCGGACACGACTAAACGACTAAACGAAACAAGAGATGGGGGTGAAAGTGCAGGGTTTGCATTTCCCTGTAGAAATAACCACTTTGCATTTCCCAGGAATGGCAATACGATGATTTCATCTATACTCTGCATGTGATTTTTTTTTTTACAAAGAAAAAACTGCACGACACATATATTTAAAAAAAGATACACACATTTCCATGTAAGACAATGGTGGGCATTAGAAATCAGGGCAGAATGAAGTTCATGTGTTAGCAGTGTCATATGGAGTGGAACCAGAATGAGGTTTTTGGAGGAATCTTAAGAAATGCCACCAAAATGAGGCTGATACTCACACCTTACTTGTATACATCAAATGCATTAGATGTGCACCAAGACATGTATGGGGAGGAGAGCACTTAGACAAGTGTGAGTTTAACCATACAGTTCCATAACAGGACCTCCTTAATTGCTCCAGTAGCTTCCTCTACTAAAAAACAACTTTCAGAAGAAGAGAACAATGAATACACTTGCACTAGAGTTGTGAGTTCCTGTAAAGATAATTTTTTGTAGTTTTCACAAGAGTTTGAATGGCTCGGTTTTGCTCATGATGGATAAATTTTATGTAGATTTGTTTTCTTATTTCTAAACTCCAAAATGAATAGTGAAAATGGTAGTGAACACAATAGCCAAAATCCTGTTGCTTCAGGTAGTAAATTGCACTAAAATAGGACCAATGAATCAGTGGGGATTTAATGAGTCAGCCTCTCTGAAAGTGCCATTGGTTCAAATGGGTCTGCTTGAACTGCAATTTACTATTCTAAAGTAAATTACACTTAGGGTAAGTAAATCAGACTTAGGGTACACATAGGGTGTTCCATTTGAATCAATGGAACTTACTGAGGAGTTGACTGATCCACGTTGATTCATTGGACCTTGTCTACACTAAGCAATAGGGTTTTGGCCAATGTAGCAGATAATTACAGTAGTGTCTCAGTAGTATAAAGATTTAAAGCTGCACAGTTGTTTATCACCTAATCTGTTTGTACAGATGGTTACCTCTTATCTTGCAAGGGAACTGCTTGTCATTGGGAAACAGCTGGGAAATTAGAAATTAACTAAAGGCTGGCACTTCTAGCGCTCCATATGTAAAGGCATTGGGGTGTTCCAGAAAGACAGATACTTCTCACTGCAGTGCTGAAATCAACAGCAGAGGACACTACACTGTTGACTTAAACAGAATATGTGATTCTCCATAATTGCTTTGATGCTAAATAGGAATACCCTGCCCTTCCGCTCAGAGTCTTTCACATATGGTTTGCAGATGGTCCCTTATCCAGGTCATTTGCTAGGTCAGACCTGCTTAGCTTTAGCAGTTGAACAGCTTCATGTGCCTGCAGGCCACTGTCTGTTACATTTATCCAAGGAAGGAAAGGCTCTTCCCTGTCCTACTGGCAGGGACAGCAACAAAATGAAAGCCATTGTCCAATTTGAGTCATTAAAAATTATTTTAACAATGGACGGAGCATCATTTATTCCTCATCACATCAGATGTGAAAAGCATTTAAAGCTACCACTCTTTTGTGCTTGGAAATATTCCATTTCTACAAAAGGGATACATATTAATGTGCCAGTAATAAATACTTTTAAAATGAGGTCTATGATATTTTATGCAATTCTAGTGTTTCTAAATTTCCTCCTCCTCTCCCCTTCATTCCTTTGCTCCAATTCCTGCAGTACAACTGTAAAAGCTTGGTTCATAATAATCCTATTTACAATTTCTAAAGCACATTCAAAACAAAATCATGTACAATAAATGAATGTGAAGACAAGACAGACCTGTAGGCTTACCATGGTTGTATTTAAATCTCAAGCTAGGCCATGGTCTAGGCTTGTTTCTGTTACAATAGTCTTTTGCTAGGCATACACATTTTCCCTTCCTTACTTCTCTTATGACATAGCCAAAGAGGAGATCAGATGTTTTTCCTGCTGTTTTCAGTTAACTATAGTTTAGCATTAAGTCTTAACTTAAACTATGGTTAATCTCATCTGTGGTTTGGTTTGAAGTTGGCTTATTCCAAGCAAATAATAGTTAACATCAGCTATATCTTAGAACCATAGAATTCAACAGCTGGAAAAAACTCCAAAAATCATTGAGTTCAACCCCCCCCCTCGAAAGGTCACAACTAAAGCATCCCTGATAGACAACCACCTAACCTTTGTTTAAAATCTCCAATGAAGGAATGTCCAATACCTTCTGAGGCAGTCTTCTCCATTGTCAAACAGCAATTCCTGTCAGGAAGTTTTGCCTAATGATTCGTCAAAATCTATTTTTTGTAATTTGAATCCTTTCCTTGGCAGCGCCTACTGTGTGAAAACTGTAGGAAACAACCTTGGTTCTATCTTCCATATGACAGCTCTTCCAATATTTCAAGATAGCCATTCACCTCTCTGTCATCTCTCCTTTGGGCTAAACATATCTAAATTGTTCTTCATTGGGCTTAATTTCTAGCCCTTTTACCATCTTGGGGATCATCCTCTGGACATATCCTAGCTTGTCAATACAGTGGTGCCTCGCTTAACGAGCGCACCGCATAACGACAAATCGCATAGCGATCCGTTTTTTTGGATCGCTAATGCGATCGCTTAACGTTTTTTAAATAGGGCTAAATTCCCTTTGCGAAACGCTTACCGATCTTCGCAAAACGAAGCCCGACGATCAGCTGTTCGGCGGCCAAAATGGCTGCCGGAAGCCCGGAAATGGCCCAAAATGGCCGCGCGCAGCGTTTTCGCGCCCTCGTTAAGCGAGGCGAGGGCGCGAAAATGGCTGCCGGCCATTACGAAGCTTCGCTGAACGGGGTGAGTATTTGGCCCATTTGGAACGCATTAAACCATGTTTAATGCGTTCCAATGGAAATCCCTGCCCCGTTCAACGATGCTTCAGCATGCGAGGCACCACTGTATTCTTCTTCAACTGTTTGGTACTCAGAACTGGGCATAGTTCTGAATCTTGTTCAGTTTGGATGACATGACAGTCTGTGATTCATTAAAAAAAGAAAGAAAGTGAAAGTTTCCTCAACTCTTTGTCCTGGCTGCGCCAAAGGACGAGAAAACCGTGGGAACCTTGTGGCGAGACTTAGCATATTCCAATTGCATAAAACAGTTATTTATCATTACATTAAAAGGTAGCCTATTAAATGGTTCCCACTCCCCCTTCCTGCAAGTTCTAGAAAAGTAATTTTGATTTTATGGTTGCTTGGCTTATTTATTTTGTTTTTAATTTCCTGAAGAAACATAGAATTCCTGTCAAAAGTTCCATGTGAATTTCACACCACCCACCCCATAGACTGCATAGTATTATTTACCTCATGTACAGATATGATATTGAATATTACCTTTTGTCCTTACCACCAGCCACAATTTATTCATATGTTTGAATTGCACTTCTGCCTTTTAGCTCAAGGAATTTTCAAGATTGCTAAGAAAATAGTGAAATACAGCCCAAACGCAACAAAATAGTAAAAGCAGTAACTCCTACTTCAACATTTTTTATTTATAGCAAAGTTTTCTTCAAATATGTTTCATTTTGCGTATGTGCATTTTCTACGTGTTTTAAAAGACCAAACTCATCTAATGTGAGAATAACACAAATGTTCCTAGGATAGGCTGTGTCTTTGCTTGTGATAGGCAAAGAGCATTTGGTTTTGTTTTATTAATGACCACGTTTTGGTTCTTATAAAATCAAGAGGATTAATGGTCCTACTTTGAGCCAAGAAAACTTCAAGCCTCCCTTCTGAGTTCCATCTCTACAGCAGCTGTATCACATACTTTTAATTCAATATGTAGATGGGTCCAAAGATAGATGCATATTTCTGATGGTCAACGGTTTCCTGACGTTAGTAGATAATCCTGGGAGCAGCATGAAATTAACAAACGTTATTCTTGCTTGGGTTCTGTTATATAACAGAGATAACCCATTTCCACACATAATGAGACAGAAAATGATATTCTTGCCACTTTGAACACAGTTTAATTGTTCTTGTAGCAAATGTACATGGAAATCTATGTTCCTTTTAAATGCAAATTTCAGCCAGATCTCTTTATTTGATAAAAAAAAAAAAAAGTAGGCAGTTCAGGAGAACTGAAGATAGGCATGCACAAAGGCGCACACATAACCCATAGGATATAATTCACCCTACGGTGAACTGGCAAGCAGGGACAGATGTAACTTACCCACCAATTTCAGGGTACAAGGTACTCACCTCCCCTTAGAACACAAGCCTACTCTACAAAGAGTAAAGATAAAGGATTAGCACAATACCAACCATTGCAGATAACTTTTAAAATTTGCAATAAATTGCCAAGGGCTTCTTCTTCCCTATAATCTAATAACAGCATGTAAAAATGGAAAATTATGTTAAAACCTACTTGTAGATGACAGACTTTACAGTAGATCCTGATGTACAGTAGTTTCTGTAGTCATGTTAAACTCCCTTTCCCCTCCAGTTTAATGGCTCAGGAGTGCTAACAAAAATGCCATGATCTGATTAAATCAGTGGGGCTTAAACATGACATTTTTGCACTGGATTGCAAAGATTCCTTTACAGACGATAGTTGCAGAAGGCAACTTAACATGGAATAATGAGGTAGTATATTGGTTGTTGTGGGTTTTTCAGGCTCTTTGGCCGTGTTCTGAAGGTTGTTCTTCCTAACGTTTCGCCAGTCTCTGTGGCCGGCATCTTCAGAGGACAGCAGTATGTTCATTGTACAGCTACATCCTCTAAAGCAGTGGTCCCCAACCTTGGGCCTCCAGATGTTCTTGGACTTCAGCTCCCAGAAATCCTGGCCAGCAGAGGTGGTGGTGAAGGCTTCTGGGAGTTGTAGTCCAATAACATCTGGAGGCCCAAGGTTGGGGACCATTGCTCTAAAGAGATTGCAAAACTAAATGCAGAGTGCCCCCCCCCGAGAACTCTTGGCCTCTTATGAAGTTGTTATATACAGTACTAGCAAATTAAATTAAAAGTGCTTTGAAGATGAGCTATAGAGCAGTCACCAAATACCTGTTACAAAAAGGACAGCAAAATCTTTCTCTCTGCTGTCCAAGAAGTCAGAATTAGGTCTAAATAGTGTTATATTGGATACCCAGAGTGGCACAGTGAGGAACTCAGTGATAGACTCAGACTTAGGAGGCCTGGATTCTAATTCCTGCTCAGCCATGGAAGCTCACTGGGGTTGTGGAACTGGTACAACCACTCCTTAAATATCTCATTTACCTTGAAAGCCCTATTAGGGTTACTATAAGTCAAGTTCCAACTTGACAGCACATAAGAACAAACAACAATGCCTTATATTATCAGAAGATAGATTTTGAACATTAATAGAAGCCTCTTGGCAGTAAGAACAGTTTGACAATGGAATGAATTAAGACTACGACTACAAAAAATGTGGGAAATGTTACAGAATTGGGAAGGTCTGATTCACATTTTCCCACTGACCACATGACTAGAAGCAAATGCAAATCAGCTCACCCAAATCCATAGTTTTCCCTTCTGCTGCTGGAGCTTCTACTTTTTTCCACAGCAGATCCATTCACATAGGTTCAGATGGTGTGATTGTTTGAACTGATGTAAAAAGGTGCTTTAGTTAGCAGAGTGGTGCAGTGCTGGGGGTGGGAGCAAAGAGGCTGATACTCCAAAGTATGCAATTTCCGTATTTACTTACTTTAAGAAAAGCTTGTTGCCAGTGCTGTGGCATCTAGAACACAAGAAACACATGAAAAAGAAAGAACTGATAGGAGGAAATTGCCATTCAACCCTTGTCTACAGCTTATTAAGATAGTTCTCCTGTAACCATGCTCCTGCAGACTTACATTAACAGGCTTGAAAAATTTTAGAATGTCTCACAAGTTAGTCAAAAATTTCACCAGTCAGCATGACAGGACTATAGCCTTATAATTTATGTTTAAACTTAAATTTAAATTTAAACTAGGCACTTTCTACATAACAATGCTTACAAACCCAAAATAAATATACCCTCAGACTTGGGTTGCTTTATTACCTGCATACCTGTGGGGTCATGAAGCTTGTATTTTGAATGCCTTTCTTTTGAATGTCTCCAGCAAAAATAAAACTGAAAGCAAAAGCACCTGGCCTCTTTAAGGAGCCAGGTCGTTCGGTTGAAATTGGGAGCAGGGAATCTCCATATTCTCTGGCATGGGACTACTCTACATTCTCCTGCAGAGCTATATATCTATGTGCCGCTCAAACTCTCTTCTCGCGAGAAGAGGGCTGTTTTTCCTTCCCCAATGGGAAGGGGGAGTGAAGGACTGCAGGATCAGAGAGAGGGAGAGAGAGGAACTGAGGGTAAGGAGGGCGGGAGCTCTGGCTCCTCGAGCAGCGTTTTTTCACTTGTCACAGACAAGTGGATTTTTCAAGCCCTGTACATTAACAAGATGCAGACAAGGCTGTTTAGCCAATTTCCTCCTCTCTGTGTTGCCAGTTAATGTGAACAGATCCAGGGAAGCGTGAGTTCCTCAATGCAACGTCACAGTGAGTGAATTCACATTTCTCTTATTGTGTTTGTGTAGTAGCTAAAGGTGAGTGGATTCGTCCCCAAAAGGTTAGCTGATTAGGTGGCAATTAATTTTTCTGTGTGTTTCACTTGTCACCTAGGGCAAAGGTGGCCACTATTTTTGGAAATCGTTGGAGAACTCCATTCTGAAATATGAGATAAAGCTGATGTCATATAAGCATTACCACTATGCTGCGCTGATATGGTTTTGTTTTGAGTTTTCTGAGTTAGAGGACAGACTACCACATCATGCTGGAGAGCATTTATGCATTTCGTTCTGCCCCTAGAGGCAAGGATAAGGGTCTTCAGGACTCTGTATAGTCTAGGATTAGTTTCCATCCATCCCTCCATCCCTCCATCCATCCATCCATGTCACGTGTAGGTTACCTATGCCTGAAAGCAAGGGGCTATCTTGATTCGCTTAACAATCAACTTTCCACAGAGTATCTAGTCTTCCTTTGTGGCCCACCATAGGTATGATATGTGGGAGCTGATTAGAAACAAAACCTTCACAACTAAGGTTTAAACTATATGTCACAGATAACTGTCATTACAAGAGGGAATTCCTTAAGGGCTGATTGTGTGTGATTGTCACAGCAGAAGCTTTTGTGGCCTCACTGAGTTTGCAACTTAACTTGTTATGCAATTGGTCTTCAGAGCATAAAGCACATTCTTAATCTTCAAGTCTGATTTCACAGTGAAGGAAGACTGTCTCTTCAAAATTAACCTGATTTCTGCAATAATTGTAAATATTTTTGGGACAAGTTTGGCTTTGATGATAAGAAATAGTCTTAGCAATAAATCAGTTAAGATAACTCTTTGTCCCTTGTGGTGATGCAGAAGACCTTCTTGCCTGAGTTCCTGGAGAGGTGCTGTTAAGCAGAGCAGTCAATACTGGACTCAGGGCCACCCCTACTGTTGGGCAAAAGGAGGTGGTTACCTCATGGCTGAGTGGTTAAACTGCAGTAGTGCAGCTAAAACTCTGCCTATGCCCCAGGCTCATTCCCAGGTAGCTGGCTCGAGGTTCACTCTTCTTTCCCTCCTTCTGAGGTCAGTAAATTGAGTGCCCAGCTTGCTGGGGGCACACACAATGTATTGCCTGCATAATTAAATTGCAAGCTTCCCATAGAGTGCTTTGGGTGCTGTGGGGCGGTATATAAGCCACACATTTTGCTTTTAAGTTGCAGATGGTGGGATGTGTCAGCAAGAGGCTGGAAAACAGAGCTGGGTGACACATAGCTTTCTTTAAGCCCCTGTCTCTCAAGCCAACCTTCTGTCTTCGGATGTGATGGGGGATGATATCTGCCGTTGTCAGTGTTGAAGGAAAAAGGCAAAGTTTGTCCTTTTTTTGCCCCAGTTAACAAAATATCTTACACTACCCCTGACTGGGCTACATGGCCAGATAGACTGACCTGGTTTAGGACAACCTTTTACTTTCTTATAATAAACTCTTTGGTCTCAAAACGTATGGGGATATATGAATGGAGTCATCTAAAGGAGGCCAGAATGTCAAAATACTGCAGCACGTGACCCTGTTTCACGATAATCCTTTTTAAAAAAAAGTTGAGCAGGAAAGTGCCACCTAGCACTGGAACATCTTTTTTTCTGCACACTGTAATGTTCAGTTATTGCAAATGCTCCCTTCTTCTGCTTGAAACGATGCCTAGCTAAGTGCTTGAGGCCTGCTGTCTGCAGAGCACTGCCTGCTGCTGACAAGGAAGATGTGTCAAAAGGCAGCCATCTTGCTTTTTCCACAAGTGCTTCACCTTTGGAGAAAAGTTGCTCCCAGGTGCAGGAAAAACAGCTGTTATTGTACCCTGAGACAGCGGTCTCCAAACTTTTTCGGTCCGCGGACCAGCTGGGGAAGATGGGGCACCCCAGCGCTTGTGTGCATGCATAAACTGGTGTGCATTCTCTCTTGCATGAATGCCACACCGCCATTTGTGCATGCGCAAAAGCATGCTCGTGTGCATGCGTGAACAGCGATGCAGCGTTTGTCTGGGCTCACATGTGTTCGTTCGTGTGCGCAAATAGTGGTGTGGCACTCGCAGGTGCAAATGGGATGTGTGGGGGTGAGTGCGTGCAGGGGGTGGGGTGGGAGGTCTGTGCTGGCTCAGGCCACGGATCAGCACTGGGCTGCGGACCAGGGGCTGGGGACCTCTGCCCTAAGATAATAGTACCTCCACACTCTGCACCCCCTTCCAAACAAATTACCCTCTCCTTCAAGATACTGTACGTTGGCAAAATACAAGGGCTGAGAAATGTGATATGTGGAATTAAAGGCACTGTTTTCCCAAGTGAATATCCAACCTGTAGCCAGAGGTTTTGTGGTAAGAGAAACCAGAGGCAGAGCAGGGGGAATTAGTGCAGAAGGTAAATGGGCTGCAGTCCTATACACGTAGCTAGCTTGGATTTGGTCTCACTGATAGATTCCAAGAGCTATAAAAGACTGCATTATTAATTGTTCTTTTTTAAACCAAGCAGTTAGAAAGACTGTTTTCTACATGTTTTTTTACTTCAAGGAAAAGTAGATAGATACATTGTGTGTGTGTGTGTGTGTGTGTGTGTGTGTGTGTGTGTGTGTGTGTGTGTGTGTGTGTGTGTGTGTGTGTGTGTGTGTGAGAGAGAGAGAGAGAGAGAGAGAGAGAGAGAGAGAGAGAGAGAGAGAGAGAGAGAGAGAGTGTTCTGATATACCAGTGTTCCCACCCTGCTCTGAGCTAGAGAAGCTCTTCTGAAAATTCAGACAGTTTCCCTCTCCAAGCTGGTTTTGATATTTTGCGTTCAGCTAAAAGAGACATTGTGTTGTAATAGAGGTTTAAAATGTGAGCGGTGAGTTGAAAAAATACCAGTTTGTTTGGTAAAGACATAAGAGAGGGCCTTTTCAGTGGCCGTTTCCAGACTATGAGATACCCTATGGAGGCAAGCAAGGTTGGCAACCTCTCTAATATCCTTCAGTCAGCGTACAAAAAACCATTCAGCAGCTCCCTGATAAGGACATTCGAATTGTTAACTGTAGTTACAAATTTTAACTGTAAGGTCTTTTAATAATTTTGCCACATTTTGTTTTAACATGACATGTGATTTTATATATTTCAATATTGGCAATGACTTTTGTTTTTGTCTTACTTGTTTTGTAATGAAACTAAGTCTCCTTGTGTCCCTGTTTCTTGGAGAAAGGTGGGATACAAATCAAATTAAATAAATAAATAAGCAAGAGGGGGTGTGTTGTTGCAGTTCAGTGTGAAATATTTGCAGTAGTACATAAAAACTGCTAACATCTTAAATGGGTACTCTTCCTGCTAGTATGTTTACTTACTGCTTTTGTGTTGTGCTTTTGTACAACAGAAAAGGCCTTACAAATTATTATTTTTAAAAAAAATTAAGACAGCCCTTTACAGTAAAAATGGGAAAGAGGATTGGGTGGGGGGAGAAAACAAACAGACACTAATTCTTAATCTCATGAAGTCCTGAATATTATGCTGCAGTGTTTCTCTTGACACAGAAAAAAAACATTTGCATTTAAATATTTAGACAGCATGTGCAGAAAACCAGCCCATGTCACCAAATCCATATGGTGTAATGGTGGACTATAATATTAAAACATGGCTCCCCTTTACTGGCAGTGGTCTGAGGATATGTGCCTTTTTGTCTTTCCAAGAAAAGAGAGTCATTGGCTATGCATACTACGTCTCAGGCAGACTGGAAAATACAGATACTGTGTACTATATACAGATACTATATGCTTTCTTAAATAAAAAGAACACGAACTCTCTGCCAATTCTCCTCCCAGCAAGAAGGCTGTCGGATATGGAAGATGACCATGATGAAAGGAACGGATGGGCTAGGGATCCAGATCACTGGAGGTCGAGGATCAAAGCGTTCTCCTCATGCCATCATTATTGCACGGGTGGAAGAAGGGGGCTGTGCTCACAGGTACGTTTTGCTGTGTTCTCATGTTGTGTCAATCTGACTATTCTGTCCATTTGTGGCATTTTGATAAGTACAAATTCAGTGCCTGAAAGTATTGTTGAATGCTAAAATGATTTATTTCTTAGGTGTATACTCTGCTTTTTCACAAATATTACCTTCCGAAGTAGTTTATAATTGAAATTTAATTGAATATAATTGAAATCAGAACAAAATAGAACTAGTGAGAAAGGCCAACCTAGCAAGAGGAGGAGTGAGCAGCCTCAGGCTGCTGATTTTGGTGTCACAAAAGGGCCATAATGGTTGATTGTTACAGAATTTTTACTGCCAGGGCAGGGCATAGAGGACTGTGGGACTTCTCCCTGTCCGGGGGAGGAACAGTTCTTTCAAATGTCTGCCTTTTTAAAAAAATCAGTCTGGGAATCCTGCTTATGTAGCATATTGTGGGGTTCCCTCCACACAATTGGAAATTAGGTCAGGCATTCACCACATAAGCCTTGGCATGAAACTATAGTCCATTGCCTGAAAAGAAGGAGGCCAAGCGAAGTTGGCCAGTGAAGGTCCCATTCAGTCCTTTGAAGATGATAAGCTGCTAGGCACTTTAAGTAGAAGGAAGCTGTGCAGAGTCAACTCCTCCAGAGCAGGCATGTGAGTTAACTACTCCGTGGAAAATGTAATATTAAAGCTGACCTACTTACCAGTCATATCGCTAGTGTTTATAAAGTGCTCCGAGATGCTCCAGAGAAAGTGTTAACTAAATGTGAAGTGACTTGATTATTCATTATTAACAAAATACAGACGATACCTCCTGCATTCGGCTGGAAATGTTCCCTCTGAGAGGGGGTGGATGGGGACAGAATTTTCAAACAAAGCCCTGGCATTTATTCATATATTTTCCTCAGCTTGAAGGGGGGAAATCAATTGCTGGAAAAGTATTTTAGCTGTAGCCACACTGTGTTGTTGTCTCTGAGCACCGACAGCAGAACATAACCTTTGGAAGCAGCATGTAATGCCTTCCCCTTAAGCTTTCAGAAGCGGGATATGTTTTTAATTATTTGTTTTAGAAATTATGAATACTTGTCCCTTTTATTTCCTTAGGGATGGTAGGCTGAAAGTAGGTGACGAGCTGTTAATGATCAACGGTCAATCTTTGGTTGGACTGTCCCATCAAGATGCTGTTGCTCTTCTCCGGTCAGCGGAAGGCCTTGTATACCTTGTAGTTGCAAGCAGGGTAGGTAATATCCCATATGTGATTATGTATGTTGATATGTGCCCAGACAATTCTATAGATATCTGTAGGCGTGTGTTTGTGGGCAGGAACTCCCTGAATTGTGCCTGGGGAATTCTTGGAGAATTCTGGGAGTTGACAAAATCTGAATGGCTCATCCTTAGTATTTGTTGCATTAAAACAGAGAGCAGAGAATGTAGTTTGAAACCATTCCCACCACATGTCAGATTTCAAGTCTTTCTTCACACTATCAGAACTCAAGAAACTATATTCCTAAGTATCAGAAGTTAGGCATGAACAACAGGGAAGGACCGTCAAGCTCATAAAGTGCCATGCTGAATGAGACCATACGTCTGTCTGGCCCAGGCAGGAGAAATCTTTTGTCTCCGAAGGATGTGTAGAAACAAGGAACAGCAGCAGTGGTGGGCAGGGCCAGAAGCAAAACTGGGAATGGAGCCCTATGCAAAACTGGGTATGAATTGCAACACTCCATAAAAGTTTCAAAAGCCAATTAAAAACTTGGTTGTTTAAACAGGCCTACCCCCCAGTCAATTAAGTCATTTCCCTTTTCTCTTTATCTTTTTTTTATACCACCATCTTGGAAACCTTTAATTTAGAACTAATTAGTATAAATGCATTTTATATGTTTTTTAACTTGTTTTAACTGATGTAAGCCGCCCCGAGTAGACGTTGTCTAGAGGGGCGGGGTAAAAATTGAATAAATAAATAAATAAATAAATAAATAAATAAATAAATAAATAAATAAATAAATAAATAAATAAAATAACGTTTTTACTCTGTTCTTCTGAACCACCCTGTCCCTTTTGTTTTGCTCTGAGCTTTCAGTAAGCCCAGTATTGTCTGCTTAAACTGAGAGTGTCTTTCTAGAATCTGCCTTTCCCAATCTTGTGATCTGAGACCTTTTCAACTGGAGATGCCAGGGTCTGAAGCTGGTAATTTGTGCATGCAACACATGAATTCCACCCCTGAGGTTTAGCTGCATCTCCACTTAGGAGCCTCCAAAAGCATCTAGCTGTCCATTGCTGGAAAAAATTCACAGGATTAAATGGATCCTAGGATCTTGGACCAGAACTCCTAGAATTGGGTAATAGGCACACTGGTTGGATGATTCTAAGTCTTGTAGTTCAATAAAGGTAAACTTTTCAAGCCCTGATGATAATAGCATAAATACAGCCCAGTTTGAGAGTCCATGTGTAACATAAAATCTACAGTTGGACAATATTATAGATCTGGGTTTTAGTCTTTTTCTTATAGATCAACATGACAATCTTCTGCTTTGTGTGTATGTGTGTTTAAGATTACCGACCCTCAGATTTTAAAGCACAGCCACTTAAACAGAAAAATGAACACATGAATAAAAACGCCTACTGACTTATCTGCTTAGATTCAAATCTGTTATGAAATATAAACATATTTCAATATATATCAAGGCAAGTCTCAAGACGTATGCACTTCTAGTGGCTTTTGCAACATTTCATTTGAGGTTGTGAAATATCAGTCGGGCTTAGCAGCAATGTTGCCAGGGGATTTTTAGGGAAGCAACACTTTTCATCCCCTCTTAGATTGACAGTTAAACCATTTGTAGTGGATGTGGATGTGTTTGCATTTGTGTTAGACAGTTTGGGCTTGATTCCAGGAATCAGATATGAGCCCACACTTCTTCTTTGTGATCTCTGTGAAGGTACACAAATGGGTTAAACTGTGCTTGTGCAGGACTCTTCGGAATATTCTAGAGCTTAAACAATTGACTGATAGAATGTTTCCCCTGTGGTGTGCATGCTCTGTCCACCCATGATACCTCAATTCCTTTTTGCCACCACTGCAATCAGAATCTTTCACGACACCTAGAGCTGTTTTCAATTCTTTCACGTCTTCTGGTTTTGATTCTGGCCTGGTTTCTTGACTATGTTTCTGATCTCTGGAGTATTTTGACTTGGACTGTCTCGATTTACGATTCTTGGATTTTGGATTGGCTACTGTTGTTGTGTCTGGTTTTTCTGACCTTTGGACTGATATCATTTGCAATTTGCATTATGGACTTTGTTGTAACAATTTTGGCCTCTTATCTTTCTGGGCTATAATTGTTTCCTGTGAGTTCTTCCCTTTTTTCCCTTTCCCTCTTTCCACCTGCTCCCGCCAAATTTTATGGCCTCATCAGGCCCTTTCAAATGCTGTATGTCGTGTGCCAATAAGATCCCCTTCATGGACGGCCACGACTGCTGTTTATTTTGTTTGGGGGAAAGACACCAGACGCACTCCTGTTCGGAGTGTAAAAAGTTAACCATGCCCGCACTTAAGCTCCACTTACAGCGGCTCCACTCGTATCTTTGGGGGAAATTGTTAACACACTCAAGCCCGGCAGCCATAGAACCTACCGTGACTCTTGCTCCTCCCACTCCTCGTCCTGAACCCGCTGCCTCGCCAGCTCCTGCTGCCCCTTCTTCAAGAGCTTCTTTGAAGGCGTCAAAGCTGAAGAAGTCATTGGCATCTATATAGACACTGATGTCGAAATCACCATCTATTAAAGACCCCAAGAAAAAGAAGGAGGTGGTTAAGCATCTGAATCTTTTCAACCTCGGGAACTCCTTCCAGTTCGAGTTTCCCTGCCATCACTGATACTTGAGGAATCATCCAGGGAGCTTTCTGATCCTGACTTACTTTCTGAAAGGGATGGCTCTGTACCACCACCGCAGATGCAGGCTTCGGTATCAGTTCCAAGCCTGTGTCCAAGTCATGGCCATTCTGAGGGTAATGCAATCTCCAGCCCGGCCTTGGCCCATTTGAGCCCTATGTCAATCAGGTGGGCAACAGTGATTCAACTGTCGAACTCGGAGGTGTCACCACAGCAATCCCCTCCTCGTAAATGTCTGGTGAAACGTCAGCATATTTCTTCAGGCCGACAGCTTCCTCAGCATCGGGAGGTCATACTTCTTCCATGTCCGTCTCAACGATATACTTTCACGGAGTATGAGGAGCCCCTTTTGTGTAGAGGTTGATCAGCATGGTGGGCAACGTTAATATCATGGGGATAATTTTGATCCCTTATACAACACCGGCAATTAAGTCAGGTCCAAGAGAGTGTGATATGTCTATGCCTCTCCTTCCGGATAATCTCCATCGCCTTCACCACCTCGATGACAGCATCGAGAAGTTTCTGTTCTTCTCCAGAAGCATGCTATTCAACCTGTTTATTCTCAAGAAGCACTAGATGGCTTCTATTCCCACTATTTTATGGTTCCCAAGAAGGACGGTGGACTGTGACCAATCTCAGGCTACTCAATACTTACCTTCATCCAAGGCATTTCCAAAAGGTCACCTTAAGAGTCAGTCATTCCACTCCTTTCTCCAGGTTATTAGTTTGTGGTGATAGATTTACAGGACGCTTACTTTCATATTTCCATTCACGAGCATCATCGCAAATATATCCACTTCGTCTTCATGGAGTCAGCATACCAATTCTGCGCCCTGCCATTCGGGCTTGCCACCGCCCCAAGGACCTTCATGAAGTGTTTGGCTCCAGTAGCAGCCTACCTGCATCTACATAATATAATGGTCTTTCTGTGTATAGATGACTGGTTGATCGTCACTGGCTCTTACACCAAGGTACAAGAGGATGCAAGCTTTGCTCTCCAGACTCTGGCAGATCTAGGCCTCCAGGTCAACTTTGTGAAATCCCATCTCCAGCCGTCTCAGACCATGGACTACATTGGTGCTTGCCTGGATTCCAACAGAGCCAGGGTCTTCCTTCCTTCTGAAAGGATGCACAAATTAGGTCGGGCTATTCATCCATTCTGCCCATACGCCAAGGTTTCTGCTCATCACACACAGCATCTCTTAGGCCTCATGGCTTCCACTATGTCTGTTCTTCCTCACACTCAGTTGAAGATACACTCTATACAGGCATACCTGTCTCAGTTCGATCCTCTGTTAGACAACCTTGCCAAATGCCTATGTGTGACTCCAGAGTTAGCAAGTCAACTGACATGGTGGACTTTTGTGCCACTTCTAGTTGGCTGACCCTTCAGCTGACAGTCCAGATCATGACGGACACCAGCCCAACAGGTTGGGGCGCACATTGTGGCTCTTACAAGATCCACGCCCTGTGATCCAGCTCGGAGAATCTGCTACACATCAACCACCTTGAGATGTTGGCAGTTATCAAGGCTCTTTGTGCTTTCTATACTCTTGTGGTTGGTCATGGAGGCACTCACTCTTTGTCCCTTCTGTATTTAGCGATCCACCTTTGGGAGTGGTGCTACGATCACCACATATTTCCGGTCGCCATCCACGTATCTACAGAGGAATTATGTGGCTGATCGTCTGAGCCACCTAACCACTCAAACTCATGAATGGGTTCTTGACGACTGTGTTTTCCCATATCTGCAACAAGTGGGGCACACCAGCCATCGATGTCTTTGCCACTCAGATCAACACAAAATGCAGCAAATTTTGCTCTCGAGCAGGGAGAGGCACGGGCTCTTTGGGTGATGCCTTCATGGTGACCTGGGATGCTGTCCTTCTTTATCTTTTCCTCCCATCCCACTCATTCAACAGATGACTGTCAGGATCCGCCAGTTTTGAGCCAATGGCATCCTGGTAGCTCCATGGTGGCCTAGGCAACCATGGTTTACCACCCTCAAGACCATCGCATCCGACTTCCTGAGGCTGCCTCCCCAACCATTCCTCCTAACTCAGGACGGAGGCAAGGTCTGTCACCCTGACATCGAGTTGTTCCATCTTACAGTATGGAGGATTCTCCCAGTATAAAGGAAGTGTTGGACAGAGCTAGAAAATCTTCAACCAAGTTATTATATTCTTATAAGTGGTCTGTTTTTACCAAATTCACTGCTTCCAAAGGTGGTTTGGCAGTTCTAGCTTTGTTAGATATTCTTGTTGCTTTCCTACTTATCTGTTTTATTGAGGGCTGCGACATTCTACACTGAAGGTTTATATTTCAGCTGTTGTTTCTTATTAGCCTGTGGGTTCAGAAGCTTCCTGTTTATTCTCACACCCAACCCTGAAGAGGTTCCTTCAGGGTCTGTGTAACATTTGTCCAGCTGTACAGCCTCCAATCCCTCAGTGGTCTCTTCAAACTGTTTTGTGGGCTCTTGTGCACCCACCATTCGAACCTATGGCTTCTGCTCCTCTAAAACTTCTTTCGATTAAGACTTTGTTTCTTGTGGACGTTACGTCTGCACGGAGAGCAAGTGAGTTGGCTGCCCTGCAGTCTGATGCCTCATATATACAGTTTCACCCGGACAAGGTCGTCCTATATCCTAATTTGTCCTTACTTCCTAAAGTGATTTCGAGTTTCCATGTTAATCAACCTCTGATTCTCCCCACATTGTTTCCTAATCCCTCTTCCAATGTTGAGCGCATGCTCCATTCCCTTGATGTTCATCGTGCTTTGGCCTTTTATATTTCTAGAACTAAGGGCTTCCCCAATTCTCCTAGACTGTTTGCTTCCATGGTCCACGGAAAGGTTATCTGGTCTCTCCTCAGATAGTTTCCAGATGGATAGTTTCTACCATCACTTTAGCCTATGAGCTGGCTGGCAAGGCTCCGCCAGATGTATTGAAGGCACATTCCACTAGAGCTGTAGCTACCTCGACTGCCTGGCTGCGTGGCATTGAAGTCTCTGACATTTGTCGATCAGCTACTTGGTCTACACCGTTGACCTTTGTGACGCATTACAGGCTGGATGTCAGAGCCAAAAAGGGAGCAAGTTTTGGAAGGGCTGTGCTGACTTCAGTTTTACTGTGACGGCCCTCCTTCCAGTAAGTGAGCTTGCTAGTCACCCATTTGTGTGCATTCACAGAGACCACGAAGAAGAAAGAGAGGTTACTTACCTGTAACCATGGTTCTTCGAGTGGTACTCTGTGAATCCACACGTTCCGCCCAACCTCCCCGCTGTCCATCATGGGTTGTCTACAGCTTTGTAATTCTCAGAGCAATGACAGCGGCGGCAAAAAAGGAACCAAGGTATCACGGGCAGGTGGAGCATGCGCACCACGGGAGAAACATTCTATTAGTCAATTGTTTAAGCTCTAGAATATTCCAAAGAGTCCTGCGCAGGTGCAATTTAACCCATTCGTCTGGATTCACAGAGTACCACTCGAAGAACCATGGTTACGGGTACGTAACCTCTCTATTCCTGAAATTCTTTTAAGATTCCTGCCACGCCTGCACCTGTACAACTGACATGAATTCTTCTAGGAGAAAGCCTTGCCAGGATCTCTCTCAGGTGAACTGAAGTTTCACCTGGAGGCAAGAGATGCAAAGCACTGCTGCACCCATGCATGTGCAGCACTTGATCTTTTTGCTTGATAATTGACTCTTGACTTGAATTTGTGAACTGAACTCTGTTAATACACAAGCATTGTGATTGATGGAAAGTTCAACCTTTGACATTGGTTCATTCACACATGTGGGTAGCCTCTTGCTACTGTAGTCAGCAACTGATAAATCAGGCCCTCAAACATCCTTTTGCCTCTAAAGGATCATTTAAATGGAAAAGTTGATGAAAGAACTGGGTGGTACAATGGCACATGTGTGTCATTTTCACCTTTTAAAAAATTACTGTTTGTTCTCATTCAATATCCAGCCCCAGAGATGCAGCTCTTCGTTTTTAGAGTAGTACTCTGAGTAAGTTATAGCTTGTAATGAAGCAAGTTGGTCTTGTCTCTTTACTCATGGGTAGTATGTCTGTGTCTTGCACATTATGTGATGAACTGTTTTCTTGTCCTATCAGAAAGTCTTTTGTTTATTTTTCCCCCTTCTAGTAAATTATTAGCTTTGAACTGTGCCATAATTTTGTATAGCTGTGCCTTCGTAAATAAATTTAATTCTGCATTTTTTAAAAGTACAGAGTTATAGTTAGGCAAACCTTTAGAAAGTATGAGCAAATAACTGAAGATATAAAAATTAATAAAGTATGTTAAATATCTTAGAATGTTTATTTTGAAACATTTTAATTTGACACATTTAAGTCCAGTTTTTACTTGAGTTAGCTCAGGATGGAATACATGATTGGCTTCCTTTTAACTTTATCCTGACAATAACCCTGTGAGGTAGATCAGACTGATAGAATGTGACTGATCCAGAGTCACCATCTGAGTTTCACAGCTAAGCGGGGATTAAACTTGGATCTCCTGAGTCGTAGTCCAAAGAAGAAGGCAACTACGCACAGCTGTTAGATAATTGGTATGTAATAAATATATTTACAAGATAAGCCATTTTAATGGCTATTGTGAAAATGGAAGTAAGCTGCACTAATCACAGAGTTGATTGTGTTGTTTGTTTGGGCTGGTTCATGTCACACTTTCTCAGAGAAATCAGCTGATCTGTGAGAGCTTTAGAGACAAAATATGTGCATCATGTTGTTTGCCTACAATGCCTTAAAGTACTAAAAACCAGTAATATCTCTCCTAGTGTCTGCCCTCACTATCAATATAATATGATCCTAATAAGGACTGTTCACATATTATTGAAGCTGTGGACAAAAACAAGTAATGCCAAGTACTTTTTTACTTCCTTCCTTACAGGAAGGAGCAGAAGAGGATTTTCTTAATTATCCATCTACGAGTTTGCCGGACTTAATTAGCACCTGCTCTGCTCAAGACACAGGCCCCTGGACAGACAATAAAGAAAATGAAGAGCCAGAGGAGGAGGATGCCAAAGGAAAGACCCCAGTGCCAGAAGTCCTGGAACCTGTAAGTATGCATAGGGACAAATGAGTCCGCCTATTTATGATCCCTTGTCATCTTGCGTGTGTCAAGCCATAAGTCCATTCCATCAAATATCCACATCAATCTGTTGGGGTTTTTTAGTGCATTCATTTTCACACACAGTTCCCCAAATATATGCACTTTTGCACACCTTTCCCCAATGTACATATTTTGTATGCATTTTAAAAACTAAGGACAGTGTTGCCAAAAAAGAAAAGAAAAAGACAGTGAGTGACCGAAAGGATAACTGCATCTTGGTCTGCATATGAGTCTGGAAAGTGCAAAATAGCTGGGTTGGTAGAAATGTACACGAAGCAATATCATTCTCTATCTCTACCTTGGATGAATATTTCTGAGCTCAAATTGAAGTTACTTGTCTACTTCAGCAAGCTATGGCTGCTCTGGAAAATGGTGATAAGGCCACAAATTGCCCCCTACCTCCAATAAGATAAAATTGTCATTTTTTACAATGATGCAGTGCCCTGGTTCAAACAATAATGTCTTGATACATGGTGCATTTGGTATAATGCCAAGTACACTTTCCCTCCTCCCCTTTTTCTCATCTCCCTTGTGCTGTAATGGAAAACATCTGCAGTTTGTGAAATCATTTTCTCATTACATACAAAGTGGGAAAGTGTGATCGGAGTTCTGACTATAAACCAGGAGGGAGAGTATCAGCAAAACACACTTTCTCAGTCTAGTAATTCACAGTTGATAGGACAGAGATTGTTTGTTCTGTATGTGGGCTCTTTCCTGGACTGGGCTGCCATCTATGGGTGTCCTTGTTATGTGCCTTTAAGACACTTCTAACTTTTGGTAAACCTATGAATGGCTAACTTCCAAAATGTCATATCATTACAACCCCGCTCAGCTGTTGCAAACTCAAGGTTATGGAGTCAATCTATCTCATATTTGGTCTTTTTCTTTTACCACTGCTTTTCATTTTTCCTAGCACAGTATTGTTGTTTCCAGTAAGTCTTCTCTTCTCCTGATGTACCTCAAACACAACAGCCTCAGTTTAGATATTTTGGTCATATATAGGAAGAAAATGCTTAGAGTCTTCCCTCACTACTGTTTCTTTTCCTTAAAATAGTTCCCTGCAGAGGCTACAAACAAACTCTATCAGTCTCATTGGTTTTTTTTAAGCTACAGTGGAATGGGGCATGTTTAGAATTCCTACATGCACATATATGTGATAGCCCTAATCCAGATTGCATCAGCATATATTTACTGTAGAGAAAGAGAAAAGATGAACAGAAGAGCTGGAAATAAGACTCACGTGCACATGTATTTTGTGTGACGTGTGTTTTAGCCTTTAGTGGCATCAATGTATGTAGTGCATTACAGAGGAGCAAAAACACACAACAGGAGTTTTAACATGACATTTGACAGTGCGAAAGAAAATAGAAGAAGTGAATAAACTGATATATGTGTAATAGAAAAGGAGTACACATATCTAGAGACACAACAGCTTAAATCAAAGCTTAGCTGCTATACAAGATAAAGGATTGAGCCAAAGGCTTCAAAGAAGAGGTGAGGTTTGAAGGAAGAGAGAAGAAAATAAGAGGAGCTCTTCTATGAGACCAGATGCCTATGAAGTCTAGTATGCTGTAGAAAGCTAAAAAGTGGGACACAAATACAGTAGAGCTGTCATTTTTGCAGGCAGTCCAAGGCAACTTAGAATGGGCAGTCCTGTTTGGGAACAAAATGCCTTTAAGCAGCTGAAAATATTGTTGTTGGAGAAGCAAAAAAGCAGACACAATATATCATGATACAAAGGCAGCAGAATTAGACCCAGCAAGATTCCAAGGATTTGATTGACCAATCTATTACAGTATTTTTGTATGGCAATCCATCACCTTTTGTTCTCTGGATGTCTTACGGAACTGAGAATTAGTTAAAGACAAGGCTTTGGGGATGAATATGGGAGAGGGTAGATAACCAGGGTAGGAATTTGAGAATTGTTGTCCCATGTTTGAACAATGAGGTATGTGAGTGATCTTTGCTGTACAGCAGGGAGGGGTCAAAGCTGGGTGATAGAGCACATGTTTTGGGGCAAAACCCTGTTGCATAAATTTACACCAGTGGAAGCCAATGACATAATCATTGTCATTATGTTAGAACTGCAGAAATGGAAGGGATCTTATGGATCACTGAGTCTTGTCTCTGTCAAGGAAGCACAGTGGGGAATCCCTCTCCTAACCTCTAGCTCTGCAGCCAGATACCTAAACAAACCTCTGAACTAATACCATCAGCTTGCGCCAGGAAAATTTGATTTAAATTAATTAAAAGTTTCTTGTACCTACCCACCCCCCAGACTCAGAGGCTCTCTGGGATTCTCTTTTGCACTGGGGAAGCTTTTGAGAGCTTTGGGAGTCGGGAGAGGCTTTAATAGTTAAAAAATGCTGCTTCAGCAGCAGCAGCAGTCTCAATCCTGGTAGGGACAATATGTCTGAAATATTTGGCAGTTTGAAGGCTTCCCTCTCATTGCAAAACTCCCAAAGACTTCCCCAGGGCAAAAGAGAGTTTGTTGAGTCTTAGAATCTGAAAAAGCTGGGGGTGGTTGGATATGAAGCTTTTAATTAATTTAAATTCAATTTAACAAGCACCGGCTGACAACTTTATCTAGGTCCCAGTTTCAATCCCTGATGTCCTCTGGTAGCTGTAAGAGAAAGTCCTACCTACTGCCAGTCAGTATAGACGGTGCAGAACTGCATGGTTTAATTTGGTGTGTTTACAGTTTTGGATGGATACAGTAAAATACTGGTATGAGAACAAAAGTCTAGAAAGGATGTCAACCCACAATGCGGCACTACTATAACATCCTTTGTTGATTTAATGTTTAAGACATACTAGGAGCTCTTCAGTGCAGTAACGTATAGGATGTCTGATAATGCACACTTACGCAAGAGCATACAATTGAATAGGATCACCATCTCCCCAAAGTAGTTTATAATTAATGGTCATAAATTATTAAAATACAATGCATATTTAATTAAAATTGCATTTTAATTAGTGAGCCGAATGCATTTGGTCTGACATTAGGGAGAAAAAGGCTGCTGGTTAGCTCTGAAATGAAATAGTAATTGAAAAGACAAAAGAGAAGGAAAAAGGAAGAAAAGATCTGAGGCTTAGCGGCCTAATTGTATATTGTTTAAAATCCAGTAGTAAGTTGAGTTGGCCCACTGAATCAATGGAATTTATGGGGGACTTGACTCACCAAATGCCCACTGGTTCAATGAGCCTACTCTCGTTGTGACTTACTATTGGATTTCAGCCACTGCTTCCTGGGGGTGAAATCTGAAAAGATATATCTTGTTAGACAGCAACTACATTAGTTAATACAGTATATGGATCTAATATATCTTTTTTCAGAGAGGCACCTTCATGTAGAGCAATACTGTAATATTTTCAATGCCAAACACTGGTGGTAAACAAGATCTGTCATTTTGCTTGCCCTTGTGAATTTCACAGAATTGTATAGTTGCATTTAAAATATTTCAGAACTTTGAGAAGTTACTGGACTGAAACTTCCAATTTCTGCCCCTAAGTTCTGAGATTTTAATCAAAAATTAAGTTTTGTAAGTAATTGTTCTAAGCTTGATGAAATGTGCACCAACCTGACTTTTCTCACATTATACCTAAAGTATACTGACCAGTCTCATGCTTAACTGCTGTTCCACCATCAGTAGGCTGTACGAAGGGAGCACAAAGATTTAGAAACAAATCAATTGAAGCGAGGGGTATTTGTGACTACTGTTTGGATTTGTTACTGTATAGGTGGAAGCTTAGCTCATAGAGATGTTTTCTTATGGCTTTCACGTTGCAGTACTGAGTTATTCGTCAGATCTTGTTAGAGGTCTTGAAGGCAATTTGTGAGAGAACCTGTAAATGTACAAGTGTTGTAGGAAATAGTTTATTCTGAAGTATAAGCACTCATGGTGAAATTCACCCTTGCTGTATCCTACAGGAAAGTCCCAAAATGCAGGCACCTTTCTAGATCCATGTCCGTTTTTCTGTGCGCTCTTCACACAAACACATGATATAGTTTGTGTATTATATGTATGCTTACATTATCTTTAATATGTACTTTATAAACATTGCATATGTTTGTGTTTACGCAGAGAGGTAGAGAGAGAGGAAGTTGATACAAAGGAGCAGAATTATTCGGGAGACAGAGATATTATGCTGTCTGTCAGAGATATTGCCTTTCTGGTTTATTTAAGTTGTTACCTATTGTAGCAAACAAATTTCACAGCTGCGTTTTAAAAGAAAGCTGTTGCTTTGTTGCAAAGAAGAAAAGTAAAGCTTAGTACTGTATATTAAAAATAAAACTTCACAAATAGAGTCCAAATTAATGAAAGTCAAGTTTTAAGACCAAGACATGCAGCCCATTAAAATATTTCAAATTGCCTTATTATAGGATCGAGGCAGCTAGTCAGTCCAGAGCTTACTGATGCTTGTGTTAAATGTGTGTTGAATATCCGCAACTCAGTTTAAGGTTCATTTTAACATTCATTATTTTTGATGTTCGTATTTTATAAAAATTAAATTTCTGAAGTACTACAGATAGGTTAGTGCTGGGCAAAAGGAAGATAAAATAAATTTTCTAACAGTGAATCCTGTACAGCTTCATTTCCATATACAGTACAGTACTGGAAGATTTCTGGCACTGTTAGGCTGTTCAGATTCCTACACTTTTATTCTGCTCCTGAAAGATTTTCTGCCTACAGTTTGGTCAGAGGCAAGCACTAATGTTCAGATCTAGTTCTTGTCTTATGTATGTGCTGCAAACTATGGAACTAATTATTAACAATAATTGCTGTTTAAAATGTTGGCAAATTAGCGCTCCCATTTGAAAGACGGCTAGAGTATGAATAAAAGCAACCAATGAAGAATATTCTTTCATTCTTTGATGCTAGAATTCTGTGCTCATTGGGCTAGACTTTTCCTGGTAGATTTGCTTTAATAGTCTTGCACCGCTTGTTTTTGTATTAAACTTAGTAGAGCAAATTCTCATCTCATCTTAGTGTTATATATGGTCAATATGCGATTCGTGTAGTCCTGCTGGAACATAACGCTCCTGCTGGTAATGACAGAAACAGGATAGCCTTAGTTAAAGTTTAAAAGCCATTTCTGGTGTGGGCAGCTGCATTTATAATTGGCTCATGTAGTCTGCTTATGTTTGTGATGAAACTGTGCCACTGAAAGTATCTTGAGTCAGGGTGGTCTTGCATTTTGTTAAGTTATATTTCCTTTGACCTTGTTTCTATCACAGTTGGAGACCCTTTGTACCTCCAGACATTTGATTTCCAAACCTACCCAGCATAGTTCTTGATAAGAAATTATGGAACTTGATCGAATCTTGACTGAGCTCCCGTCGCTCGTCGCAGCTCCTGCCAACCTAGCAGTTCAAAGGCATGTAAAAATGAGAGTAGATAAATAGGTACCACCACAGTGGGAAGGTAACAGCATTCCATGTCTAGTCACGCTAGCCACATGACTATGGAAACTGTCTATGGACAAACACTGGCTCTATGGCTTGGAAACAGGGATGAGCACTGTCCCCTAGAGTCGGACATGACTGGACAAATTGTCAGGGAGAACATTTACCTTTTTACTCATGGTCTCATATACAGAGAATTCTAGTTACATGAAAAAGGAAGCACACCCTAATGAATTCTCTAGTTTTACATATCAGTACATAATAAAAATCATCTGGTCCTTAGCAGATCTGAAAATTAGGTAAATACAACTTTAGTTTTTCGCACATTGCTTCTCCATTTTGGATTTATTTTTGTAAAATAAATCATGACGTGGTGTAATATGTCATGTGTTGTTGTTCATCTGAAGTTGTATTTACCTAATTTTCAGACCTGCTAAGGACCAGATGATTTTTATTATGTCCTGGTATGTAACCAATAGAATTCAAAGTGGGTGTACTTTCTTTTTCACATGACTGTACATGCATTTGGTGAATCATCAACCCTTGGAACAAGTTTCTACAGGATGATGCCTTGTACATGTTCTAAACCAGAGGTCCCCCAACCGTGGTCTGAGCCAGATTGGGCCGCGGAGACAGATTGCACTCCCCCCCACGACTCCCCCCTGCACAGCTCCTTTGCACAAGCGTGCACGAGTGCCTGTGCCCTTTTTTGCATGCATGTATGTGTATGCAAGTGCTCCCGAGCACCCCCTGCACCTTTGCCCATGCATGTGAGTGTGTGCGCGCGAGCGCCTGCTCTTTCACGCATGCACGTGAGCACGGGGGGGCCCTGCCATTCCCAACCAGTCTGCAGTGTAAAAAAGGTTGGGACCATTGTTTTAGACCACTAGTCACATTGCCCCCAAACAGCAAAGCTGTGTTGGCTCAGGACTGTGATAGTTTCTAATGCAACACATCTGGAGGGACCCGATTGGGGAAGAATGCTTTAGATGATGATGATGATGATGATTGTTGTTGTTGTTGTCAAGTCCCAGGAAGATAAAAATACATTATTGGATAAAATCCATAATATCAAATAAGACCGAAAGACATTGGACAAGACAGGCCACCATCAATGTACCATCTGGCTCTTTTAAGGCACTGAAGTTAAAAAAGAAGTTTCTAAGTTACCCAGCAGCATTGAAGGATATAAAAGCTTTCAGAACATCTGACTAAAGTGACTCCAACACCATTATGACTTTGCAGTGCATCTGTTATTAGCTTAATGATAATAGAAATGCCATAGCAGCAAAATTTCCCCTAATATGTGGCTTGATCACATCTGCGCTGTTCTTTCCCAGAAAGTTATTGCAGCTCCTTTCAATTCAATCCCTGCCAGGGTGAGTTCAAAAATTTATTTTGAATGCGCTGTGCTTTGAAAAGCATCATCTACGTAATTTGAGAATTGGCCTTTAGACCATTTATTTTGGAATGTAATGTGCTTCATTACAGTCTCCTCCTCCTGTGAGCACCTCAACATACACCGCACAAAAGGCATATGGAAAAATGCTTTGGGCGTGATACTTACATTTCTTGTTTTCTTCAGCGATATAAAAGGGATGTTCTCAGAGCCATAAATACTCCTAGTCTAAAGGGATCTGCTTTAATCTAATGTTTGCAGTGTACGTGCAGAATTTGTTGCTATTCATGCTACCCCTGACTCACCTAGGACCAATAGGGTCGAAATGCGAAGTACCCATGTCATGCATCCCTTTTGATATGACTTTTCTATTAGGCATAACTCTTGCATAGGCTGTCCGGAAGCAGCAACAGCAGCCTTCCCACTTAAATACATGTGTGCGTTCTTTTTGTAACAAATGAGGCTGTATATGGATTTTGTCAGGTGTTTTAGGATCTTTGTGAAGAGTTCAAGGCGTTCCCAGTTCAGCCAGTTAGTCTTATTTGACTCACTGGGCTTTGGCTTCTTCTTTAGCTAACTTTCCACTTGCACTTAAACCAAGTCTTACAAGTGAGCAGCATTATTGGTGTGGTCTATAAAAACGTTTATGAAAACTTGGTAGTCTTTAAGATTCCATCAGATGATTTGGTATTTATGGGCTTGGTCAGCAATGTGCAAGTGATGCTAATGGGAATCCCATGACACTAGAGGTGTCATCAAAAATGTGATGGACTGCTTGTAAAAATAATTTCCTCATAAATCATTTCAAGTCAAAATGAGCTTTACTTTCTAAATTTAAATGAAGAGTTGTAAAGAACGCTTTCTCCTCAGCAGTAATAGATGCAGATATTTTTATTTCCCTTCAGGGATTGCGAGAGTTTAAGTGACTGACAAGTTCATTGAGTTAGGTATCTGGCTGCAGAGCCAGAGGTTGGGTGTTTGATTCCCCAATGAGCATCCCAGGTGAAGAGCCAACCTATGTAACCTTGGGCAAACTGCACACTTCCAGGGCGCCCCCAGAAGAAGGAAATGGTAGACCACTTCTGAGTAAGCTATACCTAGAAAACCCTAAAAAGGATAATCATAAGTTGGAATTGACTAGATGGAACATAATTATTAGTAGCAGAATTTAAACACCAGTTCCATCTCTGATGGGGACAGCTGCTTTGACTTGGATCTGGAATGCGTCCATACCATGGGAAATAAATTCTCCATTTGCTGTCTTCTTCAACTGCCATAGGGAAGCTTTCTACACTTTAGGGAAGGAGGAGAATATCAGGAGTAGCAGCAAAAGCATATTCTTGCGAAGTCTTTTGCCAGCTTCCAAGGAAAAAAGGTCACGTTTTTGCAAGTGTTTTTCCAGTCATTGACAGAAATATGACCCATAGGGCAATGGAGAGTTTATGTGTTTCTGCATTTGATGCATGTTTTACAAAGTAGAAGGACTAGTCTTCAACCAGCTAGGAGGGTTTCAAGAAACTTCCGTACTTAGTTGACAGAGGTACATACCAGTATTGGGGGTGGGTGGGTCGTGCAGTAGGATGCAGTATTTCCATTCCCTGACTAGTTCAGCGGCAAAAATATTCTTTGTTTGGAAAGGAAAGTGCTGGGAACCTTTTATGTGCAAGCCTGTAAGGAAAAGATCAGGAAGCAAGATAAAGATTCAGGCACCGGAAGTGCTTTCTGATCTGAATGGGTGGAAATGTAACATAAATAAATCAGGAGTTTAAAAAATTATCCCCAAGAGTTGTTAGGTACTTCTTGACTCTTGCATTGCAAGGGGCTCCTACACTCACGTAGGGTAAATATTCCAGGTACAAGAGCTGGGCCTATCACTAGCCAGAGTGCAGTAGCCATTGGCAGTATGTTTGGGATATTGTGAAAGGGCAAAAGAGTGTTACCGTACTTATTTAATTTGTTGTTAATGTATATTTACTGTAAGGAAAAGAGGGAGGCACTTGATGGGACTTTCTTGTTAACCTGAGCTATAATAAATAATATATAAAATGTACTTGACAGAGTTTGTGCACCGCAATTTCAAGCATTATGACAAAAGAACCACTCACAGAGCTAACTTTGTATTCTCCACTGTGTGTGTACCAGCAGTTGAAAGTAAATAACACAATCACTTAGCCTTTATTAAAAACATTAAATAACTTTTAAACAGTAAAAGTTATTTAATGTTTTTAATAAAGGCTAAGTGATTGTAACATGTAAAATAGAATAAATCCACAGTGCTGACATTTTATTTGTTACCTAAACTTGTATGTTTGTGTTAATATTCTTAAAACTTGCCATACATAGTTACTTTCATAGATTATTAACTCTCACAACCTAGTACTATTACATATTTGTTTGTTTGTTTGTTTGTTTGTTTATCTTTTATCAAACAAATCTACTCTGGGAGGCTTAAAGTCCGAGCAATATAAAACAAGAATTAAACAGACACTATCCAAACAAAAAAAGAGAAGTAAGCAAAGTCCAAGATTTATTGAAAGGTAGACTGTTACAGGGATGTGGTGGCACTGCAGGTTAAACTACAGAAGCCTCTGTGCAGCAAGGTTGGAAGATCAGCAGTCGTAAGATAGAATCCACATGATGGAGTGAGTTGTGTCGCTTGTCCCAGCTCCTGGCAACCTAGCAGTTCAAAAGCATGTAAAAATACGAGTAGATAAATAGGTACCACCACGGTAGGAAGGTAATGGCGTTCTGTGTCTACTCGCGCTGGCCACGTGACCATGGAAACTGTCTAAGGACAAACACCAGCTCTACGGCTTGGAAACGGGGATGAGCCTAGAGTTGGACACGACTGGACTACATATCAAGGAGAACCTTTACCTTTACCTTAGACTATTACAATATAAAAGAAGGCATGGAAATTCATATAAGGAAAAGTTTTTTGTGTGTGATTACAATTCCAATTATAAGATAGATCAAAAGGTAAAGGTTAAAGGTTCCCCTTGACAATTTTTGTCCAGTCATGTTCGACTCTAGGGGGCAGTACTCATCCCCATTTCCAAGCCATAGAGCCAGCATTTGTCCAAGCTTCCGTGGTCACATGGCCAGTGCGACACGGAACGCTGTTACCTTCCCTCCGAGATGGTCCCTATTTATCTACTCGCATTTGCATGCTTTCGAACCGCTAGGTTGGCGGGAGCTGGGACAAGTGACGGGCGCTCACTCCGTCGCATGGATTCGATCTTACAACTGCTTGGTCTTCTGACCCTGCAGCACAGGCTTCTGCGGTTTAGCCCACAGCGCCACCACATCCCTGTTAAGATCGATCATAATCTGAGCCAAAAATGTCAACATTGACCAGAATCTGTTTAAGAAAAACCACCTGTTAAATCATGACAATTGGGGAAGTATTATAATTACTTGTCACATGAAACATTAACATATGCTCAACCCTATCTGACAGATTGCATCCTCCTACCTATTTGCCCTGCTTGGCCCTATCTCATGTTATGGCCCTGCCAGCCCTGTCTAAGAGACTGCTAACTGGCACTTGTTTTATAAATATCTCTGCCTGATGCCAAACACATTCTGATTGCTCAGAATGCTTCATTATGCAAATTTCCCATTCTAGTCCTTCCCATAACAACACATACAATATACACATACATATATACCATATATAAACACATACTGTGTTGTACAATTACGTATTTTGGAAATAGTGAAAGGCAAATATTGTTAGTCATTTAATTTGTTGTTAATGTGTATTTACTGCAAGGAAAGGAGAGAGGTACTTGGTTGAATTTTCTGCCTCATGCACTCAAATAACATGGCTAGCTTTTAGTACTCTGTAGCTTGACTTGGGTAGTGGTGAAGGGCATTTTTTGATGCTGTGCCTTAGTTAACACAGTATGGTGCATAGTTTTGAATGAATACACAGTAATCCTTCTTGAATTGCCATGCAACACTGTGTGTGGCAGAAAGGCAGAGACTGTTTTCAGGAGAGTCCCTGGAGATCCTAGTCTTGTCTGTGGGGCTTCTGTCCTGACTAGGATGGCTTCTCCAAAAACCTTAAAAGTCCAGTGCCCTCTGGGGAAATGGTCTCCTGGGTGATTCAGGGTCACTTGGAAACAGAAATCCCGCACTCATGTTAGGGTCAAGAGACTCTAACCCATCCTGGCTGAATGATGTGTGCATGGTATCATGACACCAATGGGCTGTCAAGGCCAGTATTATTGGCATTGTCTGCCCAGGGCTTTCATGGGTTTGGGGAAAGATTATTTCCCAGCCCTTCCTGAAGATGCCAAGAACTGAACCTATGGTGATGCTGAAAACCCTAAATGTTGTAATGTAGCTTCAAGGAGAAGTTGCTCCACTGCTTCACCATGTCATTTCTGGATTTTTAATAGAAATATACAGTGGTGCCCCACTTAACGATTACCCCGCTCCACGACGAATCTGCTTAATGATGAGTTTTTTGCAATCGCTTTTGCAATCGCAAAATGATGTTTAAATGGGGAAAATCCACTTGACGACGATCGGTTCCCTGCTTCGGGAACCAATTTTTCGCTAAATGAGGGTTGTTTGGGTTCTTTGGCCATTGCTGGTGTTGTCCAGTACTTCAGCATTCACACCAGAATCAAAGAACATGATAGACACTGCAGACTAGAACAACTGGAAAAATCAGCAGTAGCTGAACATGCCCTAAAACAAGTTGGACATTAAATTCTATTTCAAAATACTGAAGTACTGGACAAAACCAGCAATCATTATGTTAAGACTGCACAGAGACTTTAGTAGGAACATGAAAGCACTTTTAAGCCCAGCCCAAAGCAAGACTAATCGGGATATAATCCTCTACTTTTATCTGGGAGTACCATTACACTCATTGGGAGTTACCTCCGAGTAGACAAACACAGGATTTCATTATTAATTCTGATCCAACCCAGTATCTTTCACAGAGGCAATATCCAGAAAACAGGTGCTTGTGGGGCTAGGGCAAGACAAGAGGGGATCAGCTGAGGAGAACTTAGGAGAAGGTTTCAGAATCCTGGGGGGAGAAGACCGAAGGGAGGAGGAGGAGGAGGCAGGGTGCAGTGGTGGACTGAAGCATCCAAGGGGCTCCCAATCCCCTCGGATTTTTCGGGCCCAGGCCAATTACATCAGCCCATCACACGGAGCCAAAAGGAGACTGTATTGAGATGTCCATGGTTGAGCGGTGCCTCTGGTCTTAGAGAGAAGAAGAACTGTGTCTGTTGGAGCAGCATGGGAATATATGACACCCCGTTGCAATGCTGGAGAAACGGGCAGCAATTCTTTTGAGAGAAAATGTTACAACATCCAGGGCTTTCAGACTTACTCCCAGGTTCATCTCCTCTCCAGGCTCCACAGCCTACTTCTCACTATGAATATTTACAGGCAGTTAATGATGTAGGATATATAAAATGATGGGTCAGATGCATAAGGTAGAAGGGGCAGCCTGTGCCTGTCCAGACCTTGTGCAGTGATAGCCCCCACGCGGCTGTCTGGGCTGAGGAGTCAGATGGAAGTTGGAGTTCACAGACATGTGGAGGACCATAGATTAGCCACCTCTAATATAATAGCTGCAACTTATAAAGAGCCTGTGAATGAATTAAAGCCAGAGGAAATCTCGGGAGGTATAACCATAATGTGATTTATAAATACTTCCATGAGGTGAAGTTAAGCACTGGGATTAAATGGTCACCATTTTGCCTCCTTCACCGCATGCAGAGGCTGATCTGTTAAATACAACCAAAAGTTCACATACTAACAATTTTCATTATTGCTTATTACCTCACCTTAACATGACCCTAACATCTGAGGAGAGGAAAAATGTACCATTCCTCTGGCTGATGAAGCTCCCAGTATTTATAATGTTCTCTTCTGGGAACACAGCTGCTTTTGTCATTTCGTAGTGTGTTCCTATATTCCAAATTACAATGCAAAGAGAAAGGCAGGCAGGATACTTTCCACAGGTCGAGACTTTTGCATAATTGTACCATGGCAAGAATCCCACATTGCCTGAGGTTCTGGTTTGCAGTTTCCTTAGGATAATGGTTAATCCGGCTGTGGCATTGAAGACAGTCTCCACAATTTGGCTGGGTTGTTAAATGTTTCCCTTTTCTTTCTTCTTCAGGTGATGGATGATAGAGAGCCAGATAAGTCTCCAGATTCTACTACTGCAGAGGGATCCAAAGAAAACTGTCAAAGTCCCACTCTAGGTGGCGGTATTTTGAAATACAGGAGTCGATCCCAAGGTACAGGTAGGCTGAATAAAAGACTCTTGATATAAGCAGCTATAGGGGATTGCTTGTAAAACACACAAGTTAGGACATTCTCTGTAGCTTTCAGCTTATGGAGTATACTGTATTCCCTACAAAATTAATATCAGCTCTTGTTGCTTAAGAGAAGATTGTGAAGACATTTTTTTAACTTTGTCAATACAGTTTTGATGATTATTGATTATTCCAATAGTTATTGGTTTTACAGTTTGATTTTTTTTTTACTTTATGATTTTTGTTAGCAGCTTTGAAAAGAAGAATAAACCTGTAAAATATAGGCTAAAATCCAGCTAGATGTAATTAGTTATGTACCATAAGGTCGGAACTGACTTGTAGCAACCCTGACAGTGTTTTCAAGGTATGTGAGGAATTTGAGGAGTGGCCTTACCAGTTCCACTGCCCAGTAATTTTCCATAGCTGAGCTGGGATTCAAACCCTGGTCTCCAGAGTTCTCCTCCATCACTACACCACACTGGGTATCTACAACTAGAGTAGGCCTGTTGAATCAGTATATATTTTGTGAGCAAACACCTATATAAGTTCCATTGGCTCTAGTTGCAACTTACTACTTGATTTCAGCCATGAATAAATAAAATCAACATTTTTAAGTTCAAAGCATTTTCAGGGTTGGGATGGGGATTTTTTTTTTAATTGAAAGTGGCTGTTTCCCCCTCATTTTGTTTTCAAACAAACAAAAAACAACTCTCAATCTGCCACCACTTCCAGCAACATCTAGGATGCTCTGCTTTGTTCTTAGGTGGCTTGCCTTGGGAAGAATGCAAGCATATGACACTGGAGGTTTCCCCAAGGTAGAAGCTGACTGCTTCCATTTGTCCACAGCAGCACAGTGTTGTTCCCCAAAGCATTCTGCTCAAGGAACAAGATGTAGTTGAAGCCTTTTTTTTATGAAGTCAGAGGGAAGAAGAACATTGCTTCTTTCTGTTTAATGGGAAGATCCACCATTGTAAAAATATTTGCTGCTTTACATTCTCAAAGCTGGCTGGATAGCTCATTAGTTTATATATCTGGCTGTGGAGACAGACTTTGGGTGTTAGATCCCACAACGTGACTCCTGAGAGTAGAGCCAGCCTATGTGGACTTGCACAAGCTACACAGTCCCAAGGCGTCCCAGAAGAATAGAATGGCAAACCACTTCTGGATAGTCTTTACCTAGAAAACCCTGAAAAGGGTTGTCATACATCAGAATTGACTTAACAGCACATGATGATGACATTCTTAAAATACCCCACTCTCACAGGGGTGAGTGGCAGAGGGGCCCAAGAATATCTCTTAAAAGTGGGAGTGAGGCCTATGAATTGACGCTTTGCACTACAGTGACTAGCTGAAAAGTTACTGCTTTGGACAACAGTTCCACCACCACTAATATTTGCAGTTATTCTTGCTTTGTTGAACCTCTTGTAGATGATTCATTAAGTTGGTGAAACCAAACCAACCTTGTTTGGATCTGATTTCTCAATAAGTTTTTAGAAGAAGTTGGAAGAAGTCTGCCGGAAAGCTCATCTATAGTTACTTCTGTTCTGATTGGACTTATTTATTGCTTCCTTTTTTCTCTACTAATATTTGACAGTCTGCATGATCTCAGGTTGGAATTATTAATGGCAGTTTATAGTTAGGTCTTTTTTGTTGACCTTAATGAGTATACTATTCTGGGGTAGGACTTCTGATCTGTTCTTGTACAGCCATGATCTTGGAAGAAATTATCAGTTCCTACCAAGGTTCTAGTTGTGAATTTATGAATTGTACTCAGTCCCTAAAAATAAATTGAAGAGTTTATTTAATTAGACTATGCTGCATGTTTTGGGTGAAATTAAACACTGTCTAGCTTTGAACAGATAAAATGAATTTTCTATGCCCTGCAGTTAAATTCTTGCTTATTAGTGCTGTGCAGCTAGCTCGGTTATGCTTCCATTTCTTTTGGTTATTTTAAACATTTAGTGATTTTGGAGCCTGTATTTATTTATTTTTATATTGTGCTGCTTCTCTTTAAAAATATTGAAATAAGCTAAAATAAAATGATAATGATCAGATAATATTCTGATAATAATCATAAGGAACAGAATATCAATAAAAGCAAAGTACAAAATAATTGCAGTAGTAGCATAAAAAAAATGGAGCTTGTACTCCTTCAGTATAATGCCTGGGAAAAGCACAGCTACCTGTCAGCTGCTTGTAAAATCATCCTTAAATTGCCATATCTTAATCAGTTTTCTTTAACTTACATGAAAGGCAGTCTGAGTCTCCTGGGAGGGTATTTCATTGTGCCAACAGCACAGTTAGAAGGGAATATAGATTGGTGCCTTATACTGCCTTATGCTGGTAACTCAAACCATTGAGTAAACTCATACCAAACGATCTAACTCAACACTGTCTGCATGAGAGGCGAGAACCTGGGGCCAATCTAGCTCTCTTGGATTCTGCAGTGGGCTGGAGAAAATTGAAGAATCACGGCTACGCTAGTCTTGGAGTAGCCAAGTAGCTAGTCTAGGCAATTGCAGCCCTAGATGGATTAGTGTCCTATCTCTACTTCTAGGGCAGTCTAGAGGAGGACCTCTGATATGTACTGAATTGCATGAAATGAAATGTATGGAAATCTGTCATCTTTAATGTATCCAGATCTTAAGCTCTTAGGGACTAGCAAGGTCCAAGGATCTGGTCTGCCCACAGTGACATATGCCTTACTTACATCCTAGCTGGATTACTATAAGGCGCTCTGCAAGGGGCTGTCTTTCAAAATGTGCAGAAACTTCAGGGGGTCCAAAACACTGCAGCTAGATAGTTAACTGGAGCTGATTACAAGGATCACATCTCCCCTCCCCATTATAGCAGCCCAATTGGCAACCGATCTGTTTCTTGACACAATTCAAAAGTCTAGTTTTAATCTATAAAGACCTAAACAGCTTGGCTCCAAGCTATCTCAAAGACTGGCATCTCCCTTTCTGATCCTGCCTGGGTGTTAAGATCTCATGGTCTCACCACAGGTGCATTTGGTGGGGACACAAGAGAGCGCCATCTTTATCACTACTCCTAGACTCTAGAGAACTCCCTCCCACAGGAGGCCAGTCTGGCCCCATCTTTGCTGTCTTTCCCCAAGCAGGCAAAGACCTTTCTCTTCAGGCAGGCTTTTCCTTAGTGACTGGCTAAGAGAGTTTTTAAGGCAGGGTGGCTTGCATTTTTGTTGCTTTTAAATCTGTTTTGATAATGCTTTTTACCTAACATTTTAAATATAATGTTTATATAATTGTTTTAAAATATTTAAAATCAGGGAGCTGGACAGGGGACAGATTGTATTTGTCTTCAATGTGGAAGGGATGGTCACTCTTGAATTGGCCTCCTCAGCCACACTAGATGCTGTTCCAAGTCCTCCATACAGAGCACGTTACCATAGTCTCTCGAGACTGAAGGATGCCTAATCTAATCTAAAACATTTGAATAATTTAATATTTTTAGCTTGCACTATTGTGTTTTTAATGATGTATGCCACCTTGAGTCTTTTTTTAAGGAGAAAAACGGGGTAAAAATCTTTTAAATAAATAAGGATAAAGTTTTTGGGAGGACAGGATTCAAAAGTAGCTTATGTCAGTCCTAAATCAGTTATGCACGATGCATATAGCACATTGTGTTCATTGAAAGTAATTTATTGCTCACTTTAAACTCACCAGTGTCTATTAAGCTATGCTGTAATAAGTATTTTGAGAAGTATGCCACATGTATATCATTTCCATGATAAATTATAGTGACTACTCTTGAATGTTGTGCATTTCATAATTCTCTCTAACTCTCTCTTTCTCTTTATGTCTCTGCAGACACACTTACATGTAGCATTCAAGGAGAGTGGGTGCATTTAATTCATATAAAGCAAATTTGACCATACACATGCTATATCAGGCTTGGTTTATATGATTTAGGAAATGCACTTATCAATCATTTATGACTGAGCATACAGAATGTTCAAAGTAATGTCGCTGATTCTATCATAAGTGATAGATGTTAAAAGATGCTTTGATATATGTATAATAAATAGCATTTCTGGGTTATCCCTTAGGAGCAGCAACCCGTTTAGAATCTGTAGGAGAAGATGATGAGTTGACAGTAGAAAACGGAGATGTGAATTATGAAATAGCAATGAAATACTCCCGAGGAGGGAGGAAACATTCTCTCCCACAGCATCTGGACACAGGAACCAGACAGGTGAGAGGGAGAGTATAGTTTACTGTAATTAAATAGTCAAATAATTCCTTTGTTGGTAGTTGATGTAGCCCAGAGAGTGGAAGTGCCTAGCTCCAGAGCCAATGGGTCAGGAGTTCAGTCCCTCCAGTGCCTCCTGAGTGAGAGGTCAGCCAAGAACAACTGGAGTGTCTGTCCGTTGCTGAGTGATGGGATTACTTGCCTGATGAAATACATGGCTTGGGCAAGTTCCATGGTCCCAGAGCACCACCCAAAAGTGAAACTGGCAAAGCAATTCTGTGAAGGTTGTCATGACTTGGAAATGAATTGACAGTAAAAAATTATTAATTTCGTTGTTATCTACCGCTTTAGCTTAGTTCACTGTTATGTGTTGGGGTGGGGAAGGGGATCCAGCAATGTGTGACTATTGTTGCTCTCACTCAGAGTGGGGCTGGCTGGGAGGTTCTGCTTGACAATAGGCTCCATGAATTCCAGACTTTCGTTGCTACTAGAACTGATTGTAAGGAAACTGAGGTCAGGATGTTCCCAGGTTCTTCCCATCCCAGGAGTCCAAAGGGTTATCCCCATTACTTCTCTATTGCTCCCAGTCCTCCAGTGAGCCCAATTTGCAGTCTCCCCGCCCCCAGCATTTCCAGTCAGGGGCTGGATTTGAGCTTAAAGCACTGAGCCCAGCCAGCTAATGTGCTTTAGGGAGGGCCAGTTCTGACTCCCAGAAGCTTATCTTGCCTCCAGAGGATCTACTGCATGTGCTCCTTGTGGTGCTTCCATCACCAGCACCATTTCTGGGTCAAGGCAATGTTGTTGGGCTGGAGCTCAGCTGAGCAGCTGTGCATTGTTGCAGGGGCCTAGGCTGGGTGACCGTTGGCACTCTTCCCCTAGGTCCTTTACTCCCAGAGAAGCAGACCCCATGTGCCAGTTTAGGGGTCCAGCAGCAGGAGCCATTGCTTATCAAGGGCACAGAGAATGGGAAGGGGCTCCTCAGAGTCAGTTGAGGGTGACAAGTCCACCCCCTCTTCATCTTCATCTTCTTCCTCTTTAAATCCACATCCCACCAACCTTTCCTGGTCTCTACACCATCCCCATCCCACCAACCTTTCCTGGTCTCTACACCATCTTCCAGGTGCAGATCATCTGCCTCCCCACTTCCACCTGGGGCCCTGCTCTTGCTTTCTGCATCCTAAGGTTGCCCATTCCCATGCAAGCAGAGAGAGATGTGGATTCAGGTGACTAACATCCAACCCAGTTGATACCGTCAAGGGTCCTAGGCGTCCTGCTTGTTTAGAATAACCAGCTTTGGAAGTAAGAGATCAGACTGGGAAACAACCTGCCTAATCTCTATTTTCTTGGATTCTCAGCCTCATTGCAACTGTGGAACCAGTGTTTTTTTTTTTTACCATTAACAGAGAAAATGACATCATCCACACTGTGCCCTCTGAACATAGTTGGGGAAAGTGATTTCTCCTTTCAGCAGTTTATTGTTGTGAGCTACCCGTGATAGAATGCAAAACTTGTTGGAGCTGCTCAGCAATGAATAAGCAGTTAAGACCAGGGATGTCAGCAAGTCTTCAGGCCAAGTCTCAAGCTCGAGTCTGAGTCTTGAGTCGTTTGCCCCAGCCCCAAGGCTTGGGATCTTGGACAGTTGCAGAGACAGTGGGCCTATCTACCTGCCACGACTACCCCACCATCATCCTCAGAGGCAGGAGTTCCAACCTCCCTGCCTCTGTGCATGCGCTGGCCTATCAGCTGGGTGGCAAGTACTGCTTCTAAGATGGTGGTGGCGTTCAGCAAGAGGGGCACCTCCAGGTAGGGAGGCCCATAGGGACTTGACAAGATGACTTGAACAAATGGGTTGTGAGTACCAAAACCCTTAAGTTGAGTCCAAGTTAGGTCACCAGTGTGACGTAAGTCAGACCTGACAGTGAGTTGACTCGTGACTCATGAGTCCCCATCTCTGATTAAGACCCGAGACCTTTATAGAAGACCCATTCCTGATAAAAATGAAAACTATTAGAATTGTTCTGTACAATACCTCAGCTGCATACTTCTAGAAATTCTCCTTTGGTGAGGTGGGCAGACTTGGATATATTTATGTAGCTGTAGACCTTTATGAAAAGGGACCGCTTCAAAGCCTTCTCCACAAACACAACAACATTTCATTGTGAGTGGTAGTGTATAATCCATTACTGTTTCTGTTTTATTTGGTCCCTTGTCTATGACAGAACACAAAAGAAGAAAAACATAGAAAAGCTTTATGTCACTTCAAAGACAAGCAATTTCTTAGGGCTGGATCCAAAGCAGACCTACTGATTCATTGGGATTTAAATAAATGGAGACTTTACAAGTCCTTTTCATTTAACAAGCCTAGTTTAGTTGGGACTAAGAGCTGGATTTAGCCCCATATGTCAAGGATGGCACAAAACTTTTATTATTTTAACTGCAACGGACTAATGCTGCTACTCCTCTGGAAAGAAATAAAGGAAAATATTAATCACCCAACCTTGTGCCCACTGCACACCTTCAAATGTCAGATAAAAGCCTAGCTTTTCCAAAAATACCTTAACAATTAGCTGATTTTTCGAACTTGATTGTCTAATGGTTTGATAGCAACTCACCTTTCTCCCCTTTTATTGATCGTTGCTATTTTGATTCTGCTTGGGCTGCTCTGCTTATTTAATTATTCTGTTTTGTTTCCATTTGGTTTTTTGGGGGGTTTGTTTTGTTTTTAGGTTTTTTTATTTCTAGTTTGATGTTTTAACTATTTGTTTTATTGCAGGATATAATTTTAAATTAACGAAAGGTAAAGCCATATGAAATTGGTAGTTGTTTGAGAAATGGAACAGAAAACATACTCAAGATGCATTTTTGAAGAGAAAAATAAAACAAGATTAGTTTGGCTCATCTCTAATAGTTAGGATTGCTTTATTTGTCTAGGAATACCACATTGTTAAGAAATCAACCCGTTCCTTAAGTGCAGCTCAGGTGGAATACCCATGGCGACTCACCCAGCCATCTATCATTTCCAACATTGTCCTGATGAAGGGGCAGGGCAAGGTAAGAATCTGTACATAAGAGCATATTGTTTGTTTGTATGCGTGCACAGGCATGTAAAGCAGTCTGAGGAATCTCAAGAGGCTTGGTTGGACCCGTAGTCTTCTCCATGGACTGCAAGAAACTGGAAGTGTCTGATTTCGGACATTTTTAAGTTGTAAAAGAAGCAAACACCCAGAGGAGCATTTCTGGTTTGTTTGTTTTTTAATTGGGCAGGCCTTTAGAGAACTTCTCTGAAGTCCCACGATGTAAGGAATACTTATCCTGGAGAATTCCAGGAGAAACTGACTGCCCCAAACTACTTCTTCTTTTTTCTAAACACAGGCTCTTAGAGAACACAAAAATGGCCCAGTGCAGTGAACAGGCTGCATTGGGGTTGTCCCTGATATCAAGGGAAGCGTGGATTTCTACAAGAGGGATAGACAAAGTATGGCTTTCTAGACGTTCTTGGACTGCAACTCCCATCAGAGTCCTCCATGAGGAATGTTGGATTTGCGGTCCTACAGCATCTGAAGGGCTACACTTTGCTCACCTTTAGTATAGAATTTTAAAAAAGTTTGATATAGAAAAGCAATATGAGAATGACAATTGCTATCTTGATTAAAACAGAAGACTGTGTGGTTGTTCAACCTGTTTGGAAAGGGAGTTGCACTCTCTCATACCACTAACAGCCCAGATAGCCTTGGTGGCATGAAATTCTTTAGGGGGCTGCCTGTGGCCTGCAGACCTTACTTTGCTCCCCCATAGGCTAAATGGATCATCATGGCAGCTTAGATAGACCTCACTTAGCGCTGTGGATATGTCCACAGAAAATCAACAGAAACATGGTGCCTGGACGTTGGAACGCTTGGCACTTTGGAGGGCCACAAAATGGCTGCCAGATTAGGTTCTTTCCAAGGGCCACAAAATGGCTGCCAGATTAGGTTCTTTCCAAGGGCCACAAAATAGCTGCCAGATTAGGTTCTTTCCAAGGGCCACAAAATGGCTGCCAGATTAGGTTCTTTCCAAGGGCCACAAAATGGCTGCCAAATTGAACTCTTTCCTTTTTTCAAAATCATTTTTATTAGATAGAAATGAAACTAGAACCGGGGGGGGGGGATACTTGGGGAGAGCAGAAACAAAAAAGTTTAATTCAACAAAAAACCCATAATGTGTGTAGCAGTTGTTTTACAAATGATTATAAGCTGTACCCTGGTGACACGATGTTAAATCAATATGGTTGGATTTATATAATTAAAAAATAAATTTAAAAAACCCCATAAATGATAGAATTCCTGAAAGATCAATTCTGAATGCCAAAAAAAATGACCAGGGGGGGTGGGGTGGGGGACTGTGTTGTAACACAGGAGGAGAATCATGTAGCACTCTAACTTTGAAGTTTGTGTCTCCTCTGGAAAAGTATATCCTCCTTTCTCACATCTCCTTTTACCTGGCTGTCATGTACCTTGCTTCCTTCTCTGGGAGTCCAAACCCTTTAGCTTTAATTAGTGGCAAAGGGGGGGGGGCGTGCAGGTGCAGCAGATTCCACACACAGGGCCTGTGAGTGGAAAGGTTCTTCACCATCTCACGAAGGAGAAGTGGCACAATTGTAACCTATTCATCTCATTTGTCGCTCCTTTTGTCTTTCTCTGCATATGCTACAGGGCCTCGGATTCAGCATTGTAGGAGGGCAAGATTCTGCCCGAGGGCGTATGGGCATTTTTGTGAAGACCATTTTTCCTAACGGAGCTGCAGCAGCTGATGGCAGATTAAAAGAAGGTATAACAAAGATCACCATTCTGCAAGCCTGTCACCGGGAAGGAGGAAAGCTGTGGCAAAATCTTGTCTAGGAGTAAAGGAAAGAATCGTGGTGGCAGGCGTTGAGTTGTGCAAAGCTGGTCTAGTGGGACCACAATGGGATAAGGCCTTTTTTCTTCTTCTTCCCCTGCTGTCTTTCTGGAGTGAAGGGAGGATGAGGGAGAAACTTCTGAAGTGGGACTTTTGTAAAGTAATTTGAGTGTGAGGTAAAGTAACTAGTTTTCAGACATATTGAGAAAGCCAATTGGATCAAGGATTTACATAAGCCAAACTGCTTATCTTCCTGTATTATCAGGTTGTTTCAGAGTAGATGTGGGGATGTTTATTTATTTATTTATTTATTTATTTATTTATTTATTTATTTATTTATTTATTTATTTATTTATTTATTTATTTATTTATTTATTTATTTTTACCTATACTAGCCAGCATCCATACTGGCTATGCTGGATGAGGTATTCTGGGAGTTGTAGTCTGTGGTCATAAACATCAAGGATGCTTGCTAAATTAACCTTTTCCTACACCTGAAGCATTTCTATGCAGAAAATAAGATGCACTTTTAATAAACAGCAAAGAATGAACATTGCATTCCTTTAAAATGTGTTGCACATTGCTTCAGTGTATAACAGGAAGTAGTACAGGAAATAACTCACAAACATAATCATAATTGTGAAATGTTCAGATGCTGACCTTGCATATGCTTATAGTAATCTAAATTAGGAACTCATATTAGAAGTCACACTTTTGACTTTTTCTATGATGCCTTTCAAATTTTGAACCATTTTGGTGAGTACTTGTTTAGTTGTATATGATCTATCAAAAGCTTCCCCAACCTGGTGCCCTTTGGTTGTATTGAACTATGACTCTCATCATTCACAGCCAATCTCAGTAGCAGAATACTGTGTTGGAGAAGACGTTTCAGAAACCCAGATTAAAAATCACACTTTTGACTTAAGCTTACTTTCCTAACAAATACGGAGTAAGGGAGCATAATAAGAGCTATAAATCTCATAGAGTAATAAATCAGGAATTTGAGAACTCCTCGGGTTCTTGATATTTCTAAGAACAACACTTTGTCCCCTGTCCTAATGCTGATGTGAATGATGTCTTTATTTTCCAGGTGATGAGCTCCTGGAGGTTAACGGAGAATCTCTGCAAGGGCTGACCCATCAGGAGGCCATTCAAACATTTAAAGTACGAGCATTTGTAGACAGGACTTCCCATGGTTCTAGAGAGAACTCAATACAAGCTCATATACAATTATAACTGCCTCATGACCACTATGACTTGTTGTATATGTTCCAAATTGTCATCAATTTGTGAAATCAGAATCATTCATTTTGCATTCTACAGCTTTATAATGGCATCATATAGATCAGAGGTCTGCAAGCTATGGCCTGTGGGCCACTTCTGGCCCGCTTTGCCTTTTTATCTGGCCTGGTGGGTGGGCGGGTGTGCACATGTGGGTGGGCAGGAATATAGGGTGGGCGGGAGTGTGGGCAGGCAGGTGGGCCTGCTTATGGGTGGGCGGAGTGCGGATGGGTGGATGGGTGGATGGGCGGGCAGGAGTGCTAGCGGGCAGGAGTGCACGTGCACACATGTCTTCCTTCAGACCTCAAAACTGTGGAGCATATATGATATGGCCCTTCCGCTTAAAAGTTTGGAGACCCCTGATATAGATGCTCAGTTGGCTTCACTTTTGAACAATGAGTGAAGCACCACCACCTCCTTTAGGACAAGGCTGTTAGTAAGCAAGATGAATCAGCTCGATCAGCTGTAAAATCCTTTCATGAGTTTCCATGTTTTTGGTAGATATGCCCTAGGGTAGTGAAATCATAATTGTAGTTTGATTTATGTGATCATCCTTATGCATGACTTATTTTTTCCACTGCAAGGCAGCTGTGTTTAAATAAAAAAACTTGTTCCCTTGCCACAGCTAATAATAGTTACTCATCCATTTAAACAATGTATTTGAATGTATTTTTAGTGTTGTGAGAAATGTTATTAGGAGAAGAGGATTCATAAACATAACAAACTGCTGTTGCTTCTTTAGCAACTCAAGAAAGGGGTGGTCACCCTCACAGTACGGACCAAACTCCGAAGCCCAAGCCTTACCCCATGCCCAGCATCTATGTTGCTGAACCGATCCACTTCCCCAACATCTACTCCCAGTGGAGGAGCTCCTTTACCTGGTGGTGAAGATGGAGATGGTCCTGCCTCCAGTAGAAAGGGGCCTGGACCAAAGGACAGAATTGTCATGGAAGTGACACTCAATAAAGGTTTGAGAAAATTCAGCTACTTTTCACCTTGCTAGGATAACCATTCCCCAAAAAGCTCCTTGTGTAGATTCAAGAAAACATGGTAGGAAAAGTCATAAAATTTCATGACAAGGTTTTAGAAGATTCTATAGAGGAAAGATGAAAGTCTTTTTTCCTCCTTAAGAAAAAATAAATAAATGAGTGGAGTTACATATGTATAACAAGTAACTACGCAACACATATTTAAGAATATGTCTGTTTGTAGACATGACTATGGACTAATATTTCCAATTCTTTGCTCCAGGAGCATCAGGGCTCATTCTGCTGAGTCAAAAAGAGGCAAAGCCAGGTTAAGGAAGGGTGGGGGGAGAGACAACAGCAACCAGCCTCCAGGAAGAGATAATGGAGCAGAGTTGCCTAGTTGCTTAGACCCTCTAGCAGTCATCACCCAGAAGCTTCAGCAGTGAGGCGGGTGAGCAGAAAAATATTATGTCTGGCTTGTTGGATTCTCTGTTTTTTTCCATTTAAGTTGTCTCCTCTGACAAGACAAGTGGTTCATAAATTGAATCCCCCTGTTATAGCCCTAGTTTGCCAGTCAAACTCAAAACCCATGTTTAGTTTGAGTCCTGACAAGGGTTTAGTTTTTCTTCTTTCTCAGCTGCTCATAGAAAACAACCCTTGATAAGTACTTGTGCTTCTTGCCATTATTGGAATGAAGCGTGGATTAAACTATTTCCTGTCTTTGCTCTTCACGTCCTCACAGAGCCAGGAGTTGGTCTGGGTATTGGTGTTTGCCATCTTGCCCTGGAGAACAGCCTTCCAGGGATATATATTCACAGCCTGGCACCAGGATCTGTAGCCAAGATGGACGGCAGGTTAAGGTTGGTCCGGAAATGTGTACATAACACTGTTATAGGTTCCTTTTTCCTCTCCTAGTATACTGTCTGTATCTGTCTGTATCCTTCTTCAATGCAGTGTGTCTACACAGCTGAACAAAAATTGTTCTCTGTTTTGACATCACAAGCCCCAAAGTACCTCAAAGAGGTCTCCCTGCCCCCCCTCTGCCATGTTCAATTTTTGTTTTCTAAACATATGTAAAAATGGTGGGAAGAACGTCACAGTAGGACCTCTGTTAAGCTACATAGAGAGATACAAATGTGTACAAAATGAGAGTTCTAATGCATTGCATTGCCATGATGAGCCAAACTATGGTGTGTAGAATATGTATATGTGCAGCCTAATAGCAATCCTTGAGAGGACAAGAAAGAGGGACAGGAAAGGCTTCCAAATGGCTGGGGGAGCGGTGGTAGTGAAGGCAAAAGAGTACAATTCCAGATGGACTCAAACTGTAAAGGGCTCTGGGAATGGGTGTGAAACGCAGAAATTCTCATTGCAACTCTCCTTTCTTTGTTGTGACCCCTCCTGTCTTGAATTATCATCTGCTGATTATTAAAGATACATGGCAAATTTGATAGGAAGGAGCCATGTGGGAAGATAGAGATGCTCACTTTTCTCATTGAGAAGGCACGTGTTAAATAAGGAGGAACCTTTTCCATATCTAGTGCACATGCTTGACCCTTTTCCCCTGTGTTAATTCTGAACAGGCTTCTCTGAGTCCCTGTCTGCTTTGTCTTTATCTCCACTATTTAGATATCTGTTTGTTTTCAGTACTCCTCTATCTCCGATTTTTGTCTAAAACCAGCGACATTAGCAGGTCAAGGCACTGCATGCAGGGATCAGTTTGTGGGGTTGCTCAAGAATTTTGTTTGGGCCACATTTGGGAGCCAAACTCATCTAATTCACCTTTTAGGAGTGTAATTTGTGTTTGGATTTTAAAAACAAAACATGACAATGTAGAAAAGAATTGGATGGAGTTTTGTATTTGTTTGTAAGTGGAACAGAAATGGTATCAGTCACCTAACTGATCTTTTTCTTCAGCTAAATCTTGGACCAGTAAGTGCCAAAATGTGCTTAAAATTGCACGATCGCAGCATTCAAGAGGAGTGTATGTTCTGTGTAGACCATACATCTGCTGTAGAACAAAGCAGTACCTTCTCTGCTTTGTTGTACTATATTTTCCTACCCTGTAGAAATCCTATTCTGAAATGTTAGCTCAGTATCCAACAGGCATGTTAAACTGTTTGTCTCTGTTTCCTTAGCCGTGGTGACCAGATCCTTGAGGCAGATTCGGTCAATTTGCGTCATGCAGCCCTGAGTGAAGCTTATGCCATCTTGAGTGAACGTGGTGCAGGCCCAATTAGTCTGATCATTAGTCGCCATCCCAATCCAAAGGTATGGAATAGGGTAGAATTTCTTGAATTAGCGATTTCTTAAATCTGAGGAATTCTGGGAGTTACCATCCAAAAGGGTAACTTTTGCATCTAGGTTTTGAACCTAGCCTGGTTACTTAAAGTGCCAGTTCAAAGTTCAAAATATTTTCTACAAGCATGTTGATGAATAACCCCATTCAAATCAGTGTGATTGATGCAGTTACTGATTTCAATCTGTATCTTACAGCCTGGTTGCTAGTTCTTGCCTTTTCAGCTCACAAAAGCCTGGGCCTTGCAAATCTGAAGAACAGCTTCACCACTATATTTTTCTTTTCCTCTTTGATCAATGGCAATGGTGGGCAACATTTGGAAAAAATATAATTGGCTCTGAAAGTCCTGTTGTGCCTCTATGAGGCATGGAAGCAATTTTACAAGGTTTTAAGGCCCCTGAGGACTTCTGGGGCCTTTAAAGGTAAAGGTAAAAGTTTCCCTTGACGGTTGTTGTTGGTTTCCCTTGACATTTAGTCCAGTTGTGTCTGACTCTAGGGGGCGGTGCTCATCCCTGTTTCCAAGCCATAGAGCCAGCATTTGTCCATAGACAGTTTCCGTGGTCACGTGGCCAGCGCGAGTAGACACGGGACACCGTTATCTTCCCACCATAACCCTATTTATCTACTTGCATTTTACATGCTTTGGAACTGCTAGGTTAGTGCTCCACTAAATATTTTAATTTCCCCACCCTTCAAAAAAAACTGTGACAGCTAGAGGATGCAAGGGAGCTTTGACAGTTGAAAAACCTGTGAAGCCAATTGGAAGGGGTGTGGTCACAACCTAAGGTGCGAGTGCAGCTTTCCAGGGTCTCTTTGTAGTAAAAATGAGATTGGTCAAGTCATGGAAAAGACCCTTTTCTGTGTCACCAGTTGGCACTTAATACTCTGAAAAACACATGAGGTTGGCATACTTGCTACAGGTGCTGCTATATAAAGATTGCCATCTTTGTTTTGACTAATGATTTTTCCCAGGGCAAAGAGTCGTATAATCAGAGAGTTGTGAGGTGCCTTGCAGGCTATCTAGATAAACACCCTATTCAGTGCAGGAAATCCAGAACTAGAGTATTTCCCAAAGGTGTCAGACCAGTCTTTGCCTCAAGACCTTCTAGTGAGGGGGAGCCCAGCCAGCTGCTAGATAATTGGTTATGTGTCCAAACAACTGTTGCTATTTAGAGTTGTTTTCTAATACTCAGCTGAAATCCACCTACAGTGTCATTCTTCTTACAAAGGAGAAGTTGCTCGTTAAGGAATTCATGAGGATCAGTTTTGTAGCTTTTTCTACTCATAAGTGAACAGGGATTCTTTGTTTGGTTGTTTTTGAATCTCTTGTGTTTGGGAGAAGACAATTATCATTTATTTTCACGTTATCCTTCTATGTGGGGTAGGCAATGTTTGTGTGGTGTCAATAAGTTTGGGGTTGCCATTTAGCTTAATAGGGATTCCTTCCTCAGTATTATCCCTTTTAGAGAATCAGGCACCCTATGTTCCCTTGCTCTTTAAACAGGGAGCTAACTCTTGCACTTTCCTTTTAAAAAGTATGAGAACACTTTTTGCTGGAATGCATACAACCAATGTTATTTTGGTGACACATCATTCACTGTGTGTTCCCTCTTCAGCCAGTAACATGTGTGACTGTTGTTTTCGTGAATTTATTTATTTATTTATTTATTTAATTTATATCCCGCCTATCTAGTCCGATGGACTACTCTAGGCGGCCAACAATAGTAACTGGTGATTGGAAACCAAAAGAAATGTATTTAAAACAATATATTAGAAGAATAAAAGATTGAGAATTACAGTCAGCCAAGTGAAGTTCTTAACAAACTTGCTCTCATCTAACTAACTGCTCCTTACTGAGTTAACTGCCTCTGTCAAACACCCTTATTTCTAAAAGAGTATCTCCAGAGCCAGGCTGCAAACCAGCCAATCAGCACGCAGTCCCACCCTAACTGTTTTAACTGACTCTTCTGGCACTTATCCAACTTGCCGCTGTCAATCAAACCCCAGTCACTCACAGCCCTTGTCAGTATTCTATAGAGTTTTATACAGATATGCGTAAAATGCATATAAAGGAATTGCCACAGTGCAACTTTCTGGATGTTTTAGGGTTGCAACTTCTCTGAGCCATAATTAGTACAGATGCTAGTTAATGGGAGTTATAGTCCAACAACAACTAGATGGCTACAAGACCATTTTATGACACTGTTAAAACTTTTTTCTACTGCTTATAATTCTATGACATTTTGGATATATTTTCATATTATTCACTTTCTGTGTCATTTTAAAGTAAAGGTATAATACACTAACAGACACAGATGCACAGACTCCCAGGCATGTATGGCACCCCCCCCCCCCGTAAATATACATGTTTTTATAACTAATCCACATTCCATCAAGCACCATGTTTTTGTTACCAAATTATCTAACATTCATGGTCTTTATGTACTCCCAAAACCAATACCACAAAAGATACTTTTCTTTCTTCCTTGTTATTCTGAGAGTTATAAATGAGAGTCTCATTTATACTGCTGTGTTTGCTTTGGGATGCAGTCCTTTCCTCTCTCAAAGTGCTTCAGATTTCTGATCTCTCTGGGTGCCTAATTTTAATTCTTTAAAAATGTGTTGGATTTACACTAGGATACAAAGGGAACTAGTTTTGTATTCCAGTTCCTTCACAGTCCCCCAGATTTAAATCTAACTAATATGGACTGTTTCTTAGAGGCAACTTTATCTAACTTTTGAGTGGGCTGTTAATCAAGTAAAAGATCATAAATTAAGGAAGTCCTTCACACAGTGTGTCAGTTAGGATTGTTTTGTAGACTAGACTGGGGAGCCTCACCCACAAACTGAGGAAGACTCTCCTTCTCAGTCGCAAGTCACCTACGGCACAGCTAAACAATAGAATTCATTTCTTCAAGGTGTAGTGATGGCTCTTAAGTTGGGTGGCTTTGAAGATAATTAGATGACCTTATCTGATGGAGTCTGTTTGGAAGAATGTACATTAGTTTTCCAAGAAGTAGCCATGTTAATCTGTGCAAGCATATGAGACAAAAGGCCAAAACCAAAAGTAATAAAAGCAAGAGACAAAAAAAACGTTGTGGCACCTTAAAGACTAACTGCTATATTTCAGTATATATTTTAATGCGTATTAAAATATATCATTAAAATATAGGCGTGAGCCAGCTGCAGCTAGCTGGCTGAGTGCTCAGCCTCCTCCGGCAGTAGAAACATCTGGGCCTAGGGAGAAGGGGGCAGGTTTATTAACTACAGTTTCTTTAGTTTTAAAGAAAATTTCTAAACTGGGTAAACCACCCCCTAAAGCTGGATGGCATGGATGCAAGTGTGAATGGAGAGAGAGCCATCAGATAGCATGTGCTGTCAACAGTTACCAGGAGAGATGCTGGGAGTGAGCCTGAGGTCCTTGCCAACCTGGATAAGGCTCATAACATGGCGTCCAGACCCTGAGAGGACAAGCCAAGGGGCTGAGAAGGAAACACCGTGGCCTTAGCTCCCATCCTTCCCCAGTTGCTTCCTCAAGCTGACTCCCTGGCCTGGAGGAAAGCCAGGAGGGGCTCCTGCCCGCCCTAATTGAACCCTTTTCTCTATGTAGACCTTTCTGCTTATCTGACCAGGGAGTGAAATAACTCCTGGCTGGCTAGGGAGCTACTCCGTTGCCAGGACTAAAGGCAGAGGCTCGAGGGAGGAGCCCTGCCAGCACTGGAACTGAGAGTGGAAGGGAGCCTGAGCCTGCAGAGACATTCATTTCTGTTTCTTCCCTCTGCCAACCAGAGGGGCAGACGGACTGGAGGTGCAGCTGACCTCCAGAAGGTGGCCCCAGATTAGATTCTGCTCTTGCCCAGAGCGGCTTGGTGCTGTAAGGAACTTTAGCACCCCCATACCTTGCAGGGGCCGACTCTGCAAGAACTTGTATTTATGCATCATCTATCCACCTTTCTTCAATCCCAATAAAGTCCTAATTCTACCACAATTTACTGCCTTGTCATGGAGGGAGTGGTGGGGACCGCTCACAATAGTCTTTAAGGTGACACAACACTCCAAACTACACTGTAAGCGAAATCTTTCTCTCCCTCTCTGTATTATGTTCTGTCTAGTCATAACTGAGCTACAGAAGCCCTAACAGGGCTTTCAAGTTAAGTGAGCTACTTAAGGGGTAGTTTGACTAGTGCCATGACCACCTTGAGTTTCCATGGTCGAGTAGGGATTTGAACATAGGCGTCCTGAGTTCTAATTGTTAACTACACCGAACTGAGAATTAGGATGAGACTGAGCGCCTCTTGATTTCTCACAGTGCCACAAAATGAAGGTGTCAGGATGCTTTACAAAATTTAAAAAGTGACCTGATCTTGCTTCCAATGCTAAGTTTTAAACAAAGCAGGGATAGAGAAGAATAGGTGTACTGAAATATTCCCAATGACTTTTTAGTTATTTTGTTGGCTATCATTGTATAATCTTTCTTTATTGAGGTACAGTTTTCACCAACTTATACTTCATTCATTCTAAACAAAATGAAATGTTTAGCTATTTTATGAAGTTACCATATTGAGATGGTCCGTTTTATGCAATTTTATGATGTAGTATTAACCAATTAACAATTTAAAGACAGAATATTCATCAGTTGCTACTTAATTTAGTTGTAGTGTGTGTGTGTGTGTGTGAGAGAGAGAGAGAGAGAGGGAGAGGGAGAGAGAGAGAGAGTTCATTGTCTGCAATCATGTATGTTTGTTCTTTTAGTTGTCTGCCCCCCAAGGTACTGAGGATTAATAAAACATCCCCTGAAAATAAGCCCTAATCCATAAGGCCATGTCTTAATTTCAGGAAAACCTACTATATTAATCCATTAGTTCTGATCCTGGGCATTTTTTATTCATTACAGCCAAATAATATGTGTGTTTTTTTTCAAATTTAAAATTAGATTTCGGAACAAGAGATGGATGAGGCCATAACACGAACCACTCAAAGAGAAAACAAGGATGCCTCTTCCTCTCACATCACAGGTAGTCATTTATTTGTTTCTAACATTGCATAATGTTCTATCTAATGTTTTGCTATGCAAAAAAATAGTTAAATTCCACCCCTTCAATGTATTAGATTTGGTATCATTCAGTGGTAGCTGAGCTTATCCTGGCAACTATTTCTTCCTAAGGAGAGAACATGGACTCTTATAGCATTTTAAAGACTAAATAGTTTATTTGGCATAAGTCTGCATTGTGATCTGAAGCCCACCAAAAATGTACCAGTATGCCAAAATTTGTTAGTGAAGGTGCCACCAGACTCCTTGTATTTTTTCCCTCACCAAAGAACCATAATACTTGCTTCTGTAAGTCTCATCTGTTCTACATAACTTAGTGGATGGTTAGGTATCCTCTTAGAGAGATGGGTGGTCGGCCATGATAATTTGCATCATTATACAGTTGTCAGTTTTGTCATTTCTTTTAGTTGCTAACTTATCTAATTCTTGCCACTTAATATGCATGTGGAAAGATACAATACTGAGCACAGTTATTAAGGGCTATAGAAAGCAAACTCAACTCCATCTTCCTCCTGGAGATGATGCATTTCCTCTATACAAATGAAAAAATATGGGCGTTGGGGAGAAGATCTGGGCCATGCCTCTGCATGTCAAGGAGAAGTTTCTACAGTTTATGCTGTGCATAGAGGAGGAGGATTCCTTCCTTGACTACCAGCATAGCTGTGGAACTTGCTGTCAAACTATAGATGGAAACTATAGGTCTTTCCGTAGGAAGGAGAAGCTCCCTCTTTGGTACCCAGTGGGGATGGATGTGACAAAGTACAGTGGTGCCTCGCACAACGAGTGCCTCACACAACGATGAATTCACACAACGATGCCTTTTTCTGTTAAATTTGCTGCCTCACACAGTGATGTTTCCTATGGGGGATTTTCACACAACAATCTCCCTTTTCGCTCCTGTAAAAGTGTCTTACAATGTTTTAAATGATTGCAATGGTTAGTCCACCTCCTGAAACCTATGCAAACTGATTTTGGTGTTGTTCTGACACTTCGTTAATTTATGATGATTTTTTTAATTTTCTCCATTGGAAACCATTGGATGATCTGTCTAATGGTTTCCAATGGAAAAAACAAAAAATCATCATAAATTAACGAAGTGTCAGAACAACACCAAAATCAGTTTGCATAGGTTTCAGGAGGTGGACTAACCATTGCAATCATTTAAAACAGCGTCCAAACATTGTAAGACACTTTTACAGGAGCGAAAAGGGAGATCGGGAAGAACTTTAAAAGGCAAACGGAGATCAAAGAGCCCTTTCCCGATCTCCATTTTCGCTCCTGTAAAAGGCATTGAAATGTATTGAGTCGGCTTCAATACATTCCAATATAGGAAACATTGTTTCACTCAACGATGTTTCCTATGGGGATTTTCACTGAACGATGGCAATCCGTTCCAATTGGAACGGATTAACCGGTTTTCAATGCATTCCTATGAGAAATGGTGTTTCACAGAACGATGTTTCACACAACGTTGATTTTTTTGGAACCGATTAACATCGTTGTGTGAGGCACCACTGTATGCTGTTCCTCTTTGATCACTACATCCCTTTCCCCTGTTTATCAGGGGCGACTAGAAGGAGAAGAGCCCTCCTAGCTAATGAAGCAAATTGGGTCTTCTCAGGAGGACAACCAGATATTGAAACTTTTCACCCCTGAGGGTTTCAATGGAGTTGTTTATTTGGAAGATGGAGACAAACAGATACATATTTATAAATAAAATCTATGTAATTATGTATTTAGGTAGGTGAAAAATGTTAACTGTGCAAAACATCATTAAAACAAACTGACAAGCCAGCCAATCTTCACTGTCTGATCAAATTATATTTAATAGGGAATCTGCCCAAAAGTCCATCCCCTTGTGTGAAATCTAAACAGACAGAAACCTCTTCATCCTTGAGCTGGACCATGAAGCGCTTCCTGGATTTGGCAAATCGGGTAAAGTACTTAAAATCCACCAACAATCTCATCTTGTTTCAAATGTGAAATGTAGCGGACTGTTTTATTGCTTACAGAAGGCCTTGCACTGCTTCTTAAGCAGGAGAACTGGCTAAAAATAAAGAGCACTGAAACAGAATTATGAACTATCAGATTTATTTATTCAGGTACTACATTTGTATCCCACCTTTACTCTAATGAGCTCAAGATGTCGTAAATGACTTTCCTCCTTTCCACTTGGCCCTCACAACAATCCTCAGAGGCAGGCTAGATTCAGAGGGTGTATGATTGGCCCAGGGTCAGCCAATGAGCTTCAGGACCAACTGGGGATCCAGCCGTCAGTCTTCCAAGTCCTAGTTCAACCACCACTCAGAAACCACCAACATCACCGTATTCTGACAATCCTGGCTCCAGCCCCCAAATTCATCTACCTGTAAGTTACTTTGAAGCAGTCTCCAGATAGAGAGCCTCCAAGGAAATAAGGAAGGAGAAAAAAAGGAGATACTCTTCTTTCAGAGAGAAGACTGAGAACTTGTTTGCCGTCCCTCCTTCAATGCATCACACTGGATGTAAGCAAGCCAGAACACAGAGAACTGTAGCAGACATACTGTAGATCCCTCTAGGGCAGGGGTGTCCAACCTTTCACCTTCCCTGGGCTACATTAGAAGATGAAAATTTGGTTTGGGCCGCACATACATTTGTTTTGGGCCGCATGGGGGGGCAGCCCTAGCTGTCCTCCGCAGCCCCGCTCCAAGCACGCTTACCAACAGCTGTGATCTCAAGACAGCAGAGGCTGCCAGCTTCAACTCTGGCAGCTTTATGGGGCCGGGAGAGGGGCCACCTATTGACGGGGACGGTGCAATGCAGTCACGCAGCCCCCCTGTCCCCTCCCCTCCCACTCCTTCCTTCCCTCTCCCCCCCCCCACCATTGTGACATGCCCCGGCCACATTCCGGCTGCAAGCGCCGGCAGTGTAACTTGAAACTTTTGAATTTCTTTAAAAAGAAAAAATTGCACTGGGCCGCATTACGAGCTGACCTGGGCCGCATACGGCCCTCGGGCTGCGGGTTGGACAGGCCTGCCCTAGGGGTTCCAGAATTCTGGGGTGAATGATTGGTCCAATGTAGCCATTAATCCAGCACAGAAAACTAAAATGATATTGATGGTGAAGGCATTTCTGCAAGCCCCATGCACATGTGCCAGTCAGACCCTCCCGATTTTGAGCTTGCCACCATGAACAACATGGCTTGACAGAAGCTTGCGGTCTTGTTCACTTGGCCCTTCGCTCACTCAAAGAATTCTACTCTTATTCGAGCAAATGTGAGGCACGCTATGGATCTTGTTGTCAATGCCATAAAGACTGGACAGGAAGAGTGACTGTGGACTTTGGTTTAGCCGCCCCTTTCCCCAATATCAGTATCTGTACTCTCACATATGAAGAGCAAACCGTGAGGACTTTTCAAAAAACAGTGTTTAGCTCAGCCCATGAGTATAGCCCCTTTTCAGTACTGGCCCAGCACATTTGCTTCCTGAGGAATAGCAGCAAACGGCATTCCTGCCCACTCAAATCAAAGTGCACAGCACCATCCCAGATAACCTGCCAGGTTATCTGGGCACATAAGACACAAAGTCCCACAAACAACCCTGCCCATCCTTGACATTAATAATATATATAGAGAGAATAAGAACCAACAAAAGAACAATTTCCTGCCCTTTCCAGATACCCCAAGTCTGCGGCCTGAAGCAGCTTCCTCACTGTCTCTAATGGCAGGACCTATCAAGTTTGACACAGTAACAGGCAACTGTTCTTTCATTTTCCACATTGCCTCCTTCCTTTTGATTTCTATTATCACATGATGAATTCATTGCTACTGTGGACCCTCGACCTACAGAATTAATCTGTATTGGAACGGTGTCCGTAGGTTGAAAAGTCCGTAGGTCGAAAATGCATTTCCCAATAGGAATGCACTGAAAACCCTGTAATCCGTTACCCGCCCAAGAAACCCTCCCCAAATTAAAATAATTTTTTAAAAAATTAAACCTTACCTTTCCGAACCCTTCAGGGGTCCCCCGCCGCTGCCAGAGGCCTCCAAGGGCTTCGCCGCTGCTGCTGGAGGCCTCTCGGAGGTCCCTCGCCACTGCCCGAGGCCTCCGAGGCTTTCCTGGGGAATAGGCCGGGCCTACCGGGGGAAGCTCTCCCCTGGTAGGCCAGGTCTACCTGGCTTTCCTGAGCAGTAGACCGGGCCTATGGGGGGAAGTCCTCCCCTGATAGGCCCGGTCTACCAGGCTTTCCCGAGCAGTAGACCGGGCCTATGGGGGGAAGCCCTCCCCTGGTAGGCCTGGTCCACCCTGGGAAAGCCTGCGTCAGTGGGGGAGACCTCTGGAGGCCTTCCCCGCCACCATGGGAGGCCTCTCGGAAGTCCCCCCCACCGATCGTGCCTCTGAAGCACGATCCACGGGGGGGGGGGCTCCGAGAGGCCTCCCATGGTGGCTGGAAGCTGAGTGGCGGGGGAAGTCCAGGAGTCCGAGCATGCCCGGGATCACCTGGCACGGCTCCTGGTGGGGGCGGGGGACCTCCAGAGGCCTTCCAGGGCTTCTCCGCCACCATGGGAGCCTCTTGGAGGTCCCCCCCCCGCCACTAATTGTGCTTTGGAGGCACGAACAGGGGCAAGGGGGACCTCCGAGAGGCCTCCCATGGCGGCTGGAAGCCGAGTGGCAGCAGTGGCAGGGGAAGTCCAGGAGTCCGAGCATGGCCGGGATCGCCCTGCACGGCGCAATTCCCAGCAGCGGTGGGGGACCTCCGGAGGTCTTCCAGGGGTTCTCCGCTGCCATGGGAGGCCTCTTAGAGGTCCCCCCCACCGCTGATCGTGCTTCGGAGGCACGATCGGTGGCAGGGGGAACCTCAGAGATGCCTCTCATGGTGGCCGAGAAGCCCTGGAAGGCATCCGGAGGCAGATCTGCGGCCTACGGACTAGAAAGGAGAGGCAGGGAAAGCGCCAAAGTTGAATTTGGCGCTTTCCCCACCTCCCCATTCTGGTCCATAGGTCGATTCTCCAGCCACAAGATTTCCAATCGACTTGCAGCCGGAGAAGTATGTAAGTGAAGCCATTCGTAAGTTGAGACTCCACTGTACTTGCTTTAAGCAGCAATCTTTCCAAATAATATATATAATAGTATTGGTAAAGGTTGGAAGATTAAAGGTAATAATAGGAAATTTGGCAAGTGTACTTGATTTGCCTGATATTTTCCTAGATCTTAGAAAATGGTCACTGGCTATGCTGACTAGAGGATTCTGGGAGCTCTGGTCCAGAAAAAAATTCCAGACTTTAGTTTTTCATCATATTATGTTGAATCACTGCAGTCGATTTCTGTATTTACCTTTTCCCATTTATTCATTCCAGCAAGGATCCACCAATTGTGAAATGGAGCTTTCCCAGTACTTCTTACAGGATGGTACAAGTCATTTGTTACTTTCGGAGACTATGTTAACTGGCTCCAGTGACGAGGAGCCACTTCGTCCTAAAAGTGGGGGCAGCTCCGTTGATGAGAACTTTCTTTATTTGAACATTCCAGGTAAGCTATATGAATATTGTAAGGCAATTGAAAAAGATGCGGGAGTTTCTTCCTGTGCTGTTGCCCTTTTTGTCTGGAAGAATAAAGGCAACAATAGGAAAGATACCAAGTGTACTTGACTTAGTTGATTCTTTTCTCAAATCGTGGAAAATGGTGAATGGCCATGTTGGGTCACAGATTATAGGAGGTGTGATCTGGAAAAATAACTTTTCCAGATTCTAGTCTTGCATTGTTTCATATCGAATCACTGCAGTCAATATCTCTGTTTAGTTTTTCCGGTCTGGAAGTCCTGGCTTTGACAAAAATAGTGTCTGGTTTATTTACTTACTTGTTTGAGTGCTTATTTTCATATATAGCTGTCCAGTAATGGAGGATTTCTATGTTTTAGATCTCTGGCTGCAGAGCCAGAGGTTGGGAGTTTGAGTCCCCAGTGTGCCGCTTTGATTAGGGGCTGCACTTGATGATCCCAAGGGTGCCTTCCAGCCCTGCAGTTCTCAGTTTTTCATTCTATTCTGATTGACACCTACCTCAGTTCATTTGGAAGGGGCTTCCAGAGTGGAGCCTTTGCAAATGTCTAAGGATAAGGGATAGATGGAAGGTAACATTTCAGATCATTAAATTGTCAGATCATCATGACATCTGTTTTTTTCCAGCAGTGAAGGAGTCTAGTCAATGTGAGACCCCAGGCAGTGGGAGCAACTCACCTCGTCCTTTCAACAAGCCAAGGGATCCTGCTACTCGACATGTTAGTTTCAGTGATAGCCCCAAAGGTACACGTACTGCGTTCCAGAGACAAAGAAGGATTGCTTTCTATGATGGTGATGCAAGTGATGAGGATGACTTTGCCAAACAAGATGGCCTCCAATTTCAAAGGTTGGCAAGGTCCAAAGAGCAAAGGAGATCAGAAGGCAACTGTGATATCACCGCTGCAACTGCTCCAGTAGAAGGTGGTGACACAAACCGGGAAAGAGAATTTGCAACAAGTGCCCATGATGATTCAGTTGCCAGAGGTTTTAGAGATCTGACAGAGAATGTTGTGGAACATCCAGCAGAATCCTCTTTCCTTCCAACCAGATCATCTGACCACCCCATAATACCCGAGACTCACCCAGGCCACCTGAGCTTGAAGGACTTCCGAGAGGCACAGCTAGAAACTAAAAGATCCCCTAAACTGGAGCACAAAGCAGTCACCCGAGTTAAAAGTCTGATGAGCATTGAATACCATGGTATCTCAAGGCACAAGAATGAGGAACACAGTGCTTGCATCAGGCCCAGTGGAAGGGTGCTCCCACATGTCCAGAGGAGTGAAGCACAGGAGAATCATCATGGACAGAACCACAGTGAAGCAATTACCTTAACACGAAGTGAAAATGAATCATTTGGCCTAGATCTTGAAATCCACGCTGCTCCCTTACGCATTGTGATAACAGGCTTGCGACCAGGCGGAGCAGCTGAAAGGGTAACCCTCTTAATTACATTTTTCTGGAGTTTATTGTTTTGCTTGATCAAATGGTTTCTGAAAGCATGATCAGATTTTCTTGTCCTTCTTCCCTGCACCAAGAAGGAAGAAGAGCCAGGAAGGGAATACCTATGAAGTAGGAAGAACTGGCAGAAATGCCTTTCACAGTAGTCTTCAGGTTGGGGCTGGAGAAATGGGGAAGGGTTTGTCCTGAGGTCTCTTGGGGCCCTGTGGGCCAATTGTTTTCATCCTCTAACTGGATATTTAATTCTGAGATAAGACGAGATGGTGCAAAGACGTTTAGACACATCCTTCTTAGGAAGTATTTAATTTTGTGTGTATTGCATCCTCAGTTCCACTTTGCCTAAAATATCTTTTTAATTGGGTGCTTTATCTTGATATAACCTAGGCTGGCTTAAACCCTAAAGACTCGGTAGGGGAAAATGCTGTTAGGAAAGAATCCATTTTTTATTTGCACCAGTGCTCATAGCCCCACTGCCACTTTAGAGGAAGGAGTGATCATATCTGTGTAGCATACAAGTCATTTAGAAGCCAAAAGTATTAAATTTTAAAACGTATATAGCATTTTGACAGGGAAGAACAAGAGACTGCCATTTAAATTTTAAAAATTTAACACATGGTTATTTATTCATTTCTTTTACCTACACTTGTGATTTTCAAATTATTGTAAAGAGGATCCCCTTTAGGAAACTCACAGTAATTCATGCAAGATATTAGAAAGCCCAATAGTGTAGAAGCAATTGATGAATAAGGTTATTCACCATAATAGCTTGATATAGATTTTCCATGTTTCAGGGTTTTTATAACACTTTGTTCCAGAAGCTGGGGATGAACAACATAGAAGTTCTCAATACTTTCTCACCTGACTTCTGAGCTTTGACGAAGGGTCTGATTGGCTACAGTGTGATTTAACAAAGGAGTTACTGACTGATCTTGTCTGATTTAGCAGAATGCTGGCTTGCTGGATCAGAAGTTGTAATCCTACGAAAGTAATTTCCCAAAACGTGTGTCCCATAACTGAACTAAAACTTCCTTATACTTTTGGCAGTCTGTGGTCTGAATGAGGGGTACTCCTCTTTGAGGTGCAGAGTAAAGTGCTCCACTTCCTCAGTCATGCCCCGTGCTGTAAACCTATGGACTGGATGTAACCATACCAGTGTGTGATGATAAGAGAAGGTCCCATTGTTTTCACTTCTAGCTTTGAAACTTTTGGAAGATGGGGGAGCATGTCTCACCCAGCTCTGTCTCGTGTTCCAATCCTCTGTAGTCTTAGAAGGCTAAGGCTGGAGACTGAGAGGTGGAGTGGCTGCTGCCTACAAAAATTTACAAAACCTCAGTCCTCATAACTAATCAGATGCTTCATCCAGTAGCTTGAAAATAGGAATGCCTATTTTCAGGAATGCAGCTGCAGCTACATGGCCAGAACAGCGTTGAGAATCCATTGCTGCACAATCCCACAAGACCTGCCCAAGAGTGTCACTTCTGTAGCAATCTCTGATGTGATGTTGGAACACCTCAGGTTTATTTGTCGGGGACGTTCATCCTGATCTTGTTCATTCAGAAGTGATTCAGGATTTCAAGTTCGCCATGACAACTATGGACCTAACTGAATTAGCAACTAACCTTGTATTAGTAGCTGGCTCTCTACACAAGTCGCCGGGCGTACTTTGGATATGGAATGCTCTTCTGGTTGAGTTGATGATCTAAAGATGGAGAAGTTGCATGTGACACTGTTGTAATGGACACATTGCTGTCTGGTTAGTGTTAGACTGGCAACTGATGTGAAGCTCAGCAAGGGTGGTGAACCAATGAAAATAGTCTGCCTCTGGGGCCTGAAGGAACTGAACAATTTCCTGAATGTGCTTGAGAGCTTTGTATTTGCGTTGTTGTACTGTTGAAGTCCTAACTGATGTGTGGAACACGGAAGGAGCTAGAATGGTTGACAGGTTTGCACTTCTCGTTGTGTAAAGCGAGGTCAGCTGCTTTGTTTAATGATATTGAGGGATATGAAAGAAGAGCAACGGTAGCTAGACTGTTAGTGGAAGATAACACTGCATGAATCAGACCACAAATGGGCCGTAAGCCATCTGAAACAGTGTGCTGCAATGACATAGGCAGCTAAGAAAGCTCATGTCTCTGCTACTGTGAGATCCAAACGTAGTACATGCCGGTGCTTCTCCAAAGTCTGCAAGGTCATCTTCAGCAGAGTGATGGACAGCAGGTGCCAGTGTAGTTGGTTCCTCACTGTGAGCATCTTGCTTTGCATTTTGCAGACAAAGTCCATCAGCAGTTTTTATTTATTTATTTATTAGATTTTTACCCTGCCCCTCTAGACAATGATACTATTGACCATGTGATCCTGTTGACTGGAAAGAATTGCCCCTCTGATAGGATGGATTAATACTCTGAGAGTACTCTTGATTCTGCAGTATCTTGAGATTCCCAGCGGCAGAGTTGACAAGGCATGTCTTTGCAGAACTTTGCTTAGTGCACCAGCTGCAACCTTTCCTGAATCAACCTGACTTGGCAGTAGCCTTCATATGCTATAGCTTCATCATGTCTTCACTATCGCAATGTCCTTGTGTGGAGCTATCATTAAGGAGCATCTAGGGTTTTTATTGGATGCAGTATGCAGCAACCAGGCTGGTATATAGTATTGAGATCATATGGCCCTGATACTGAAATAGCCACATTGCTTGCCAGATTCTTATTGGGAACGATTCAAGGTGTTGCTTTAACCTTAAGTTGCCAAAAAGAATTTGGGCCCTGGCTATCTAAGGAAATGCAAGAAAGCAAAGTGGATGTCCAACGAGGCCTTAGAAATAGCAGAGAGGAGAAGGGAAACAAAATGCAAGGGAGATAGGGAAGGCTACAGAAAATTGAATGCAGACTTCCAAAAAATAGCAAGGAGAGACAAGAGGGCCTTCTTAAATGAACAATGTAAAGAAATAGAGGAAAATAATGGAAAAGGAAAAAACAGAGATCTGTTCAGGAAAACTGGAGATATTAGAGGAACATTTTGTGCAAAGATGAACATGATAAAGGACAAAAATGGGAAGGACCTCACAGAAGCAGAAGACATCAAGAAGAGGTGGCAAGAATACACAGAGGAATTATACCAGAAAGATTTGGATATCCCAGACAACCCAGATAATGTGGTTGCAGACCTTGAGCCAGACATCCTGGAGAGTGAAGTCAAGTGGGCCTTAGAAAGTTTGTCTAACAACAAGTCCAATGGAGATGATGGTATTCCAGTTGAACTATTTAAAATCTTAAAAGATGACGCTGTTAAGGTGCTACATTTAATATGCCAGCAAGTTTGGAAAACTCAGCAGTGGCCAGAGGATTGGAAAAGATCAGTCTACATCCCAATCCCAAAGAAGGGCAGTGCCAAAGAATGCTCCAACTACCGTACAATTGCACTCATTTCACACGCTAGCAAGGTTATGCTCAAAATCCTACAAGGTAGGCTTCAGCAGTATGTGGAACGAGAACTCCCAGATGTACAATCGGGATTCCGAAGGGGCAGAAGAACTAGGGACCAAATAGCTAACATGCACTGGATTATAGAGAAAGCCAGAGAGTTCCAGAAAAATATATACTTCTGCTTCATTGACTATGCAAAAGCCTTTGACTGTGTGGACCACAGCAAACTATGGCAAGTCCTTAAGGTGGTGAGGCACTCCCATTTCTTTATCTATCTCCTGAGAAACCTATACATGGGACAGGAAGCAACAGTTAGAACTGGATATAGAACAACTGATTGGTTCAAAATTGGGAAAGTAGTATTACAAGGCTGTATATTGTCCCCCTGCTTATTCAACTTATATGCAGAATACATCATGCGAAAGGCCGGACTGGAGGAATCCCAAGCCGGAATCAAGATTGCCAGAAGAAATATCAACAACCTCCAATATGCAGATTATACCACTCTGATGGCAGAAAGTGAGGAGGAATTAAGGAACCTTATAATGATGGTGAAAGAGGAGAGTGCAAAAAACGTTGAAGCTGAACATCAAAAAAACTAAGATCATGGCCACTGGTCCCATCACCTCCTGGGAAATAGAAGGGGAAGATATGGAGGCAGTGACAGATTTTACTTTCTTGTGCTCCATGATCACCGCAGATGGAGACAGCAGCCCCGAAATTAAAAGACACCTGCTTTTTGGGAGGAAAGCGATGAAAAACCTTGACAGCATCTTAAAAAGCAGAGACATCACCTTGCCAACACAAGTCTGCATAGTCAAAGCTATGTTTTTTCCAGTCGTGATGTATGGAAGTGAGAGCTGGACCATAAAGAAAGCAGACCGCCGAAGAATTGATGCTTTTGAATTGTGGTGCTGGAGGAGGCTCTTGAGAGTCCCCTGGACTGCAAGGAGAACAAACTTATCCATTCTAAAGGAAATCAACCCTGGGTGCTCACTTGAAGGACAGATCCTGAAGCTGAGGCACCAATACTTTGGCCATCTCATGAGAAGAGAAGACTCCTTGGAAAAGACCTTGATGTTAGGAAAGTGTAAAGGCAAGAGGAGAAAGGGACGACAGAGGATGAGATGGTTGGACAATGTCATCGAAGCTACCAGAATGAATTTGACACAACTCCAGGAGGCAGTGGAAGATAGGAGAGCCTGGCGTGCTCTGGTCCATGGGGTCACGAAGGGTCAGGCATGACTAAACGACTAAACAACCGAACAAATGTATCTAAGGGATCAATGTGTATCTTGTTATGAATCTGTCCAGATATTAAGATCTTCAGGAGAGGAACTCTTGAGAAGGCCAGCCAGTGCAGGGGTCCACATGACTGGCATGTGATAGAAGGAGAGAAAGTCTGATCTTGCAGAATGTGTTCCCCTCCAAGTTGCAATCAGTTTCCACCCTCATTGCTTTTAGGAGAGGTATAAAGATGTAACTTTCTGAATTGGATTATAATATTGTTTGATTTAATGACGTCAGCTGTTTGCAGATACCCAGTGTAGTGTCGTGGATAGAGTTAAGGGCTTGGACTCTGAAGGCCTGAGTTTGAATCCCTACTCAACCATTGAAGCTCCGTGGAGGAGTGGTACTGGAAAAACACTCCTCAAATACAGTATCTGAACCTACTTTGGAAGCCCTATTAGGATTTCTATAAGTTAATTGCATTTTAACAGCACATAACAACATAGTTAATTGCTGTCAATTGTTTTAATGGCAATGTTTGATTTAATTTGACTTTAATAATTACATGGTTAAATATCCTTTTACTTATGGTTTTAAGGGTCTTATGATGTTTGTGAACTGCTTTGAATGCTACCTAGTAGTGGTAATAAACCAAGATGATGGTTCTGGCTACAGAAGTTGATAGGAATTGCACAAACTTTGATAGTGCACCTAGCTTACCTCATTCAATTTTAACAGGCATCTAAGGGAAAGCTGGTCCCAGGAGATGATATCCTCTCTATCAATGGTATGCCAATCCATGGATTCTCTTACGAGGAACTCTGTCAATATGTACGGTGTCTTCCCACATCGATCAGACTGGACATCCAGAAAGCTGCTTCTGGTGAGAGCACTCCACGCCATCCTGTCTTTTAAAAAAATTGTTGTGAACTTTGATTTGTGATTATTGTGTCAGGTCATATATAAACCTGTTCAGGAGAGGAAGAGGGTTTTTAAAGCATAAAGCAGAACAGAAACCCAAGTCACTGCTATATAGGAAGAGGCAATGAAAAGGGACACACAGCAGGTAGATTCCCCTGAGTGGGTTGGTTCAAACATTCATGTCCCTATGGGATCACCACCAAGAGCCTTTGACCATGAAGAAACAGTAACCTCTGAAAACCATATAACCTGGACCTCTCCAGCATTCGTGTACTATAAGTGGTGTGGTGTGATGCAAGAGTTTGGGCAGAAAGGGGATAACATTTGAACTGATATCTTTGAAAGAAAGGCTTTATCCTTTGCCCTCACTACACTCCCAATCTAGACAGTGTTCCTGCCATAACTGATGTTAACATTAGGAGAGAACACCCCCCCCAAAAAAAAACAGAAAGAAGAGGTGGGGTCAGCAGGAGCAGCGACATTTAAATATAACTTCTGTTAAAACTGAATCTATAAGCCAAAGCTAAGGCAAATCCTAATTACCATCTTCTTTTATGCCACAAATCATAGAAATCTATACATGTATTTCCTTAACTGTATTTTAAAAACCCAAGACTTTTCTTTCTAGGGCCTGTAAAGATTTGTCAGAAATTCAGGTGCTCAATGAGGAGCATTTATCATGTGACTGCTGAGCCACATGATGATTGTATATAGGGAAGAGCCGTTACAGATTAAAACTTGTAGATACAACATCCATTATCTCTCATATATGTTCCTTGTCAGTGACAAAATTATCTGGTGACCATTTGTGTTCACATATGCATCTTCCAAATCATCAAGTAATAGTGAATCAAAACTTTTTCACAGATGAAAGGAGCTTTTTGTTTGTGCAAAGCAGAGTCTTGATCCAAACAATTGTGCATATAAACACAGTTACTGTTACCAAAATGAATATTATTTAAATTTGACAGGCTAGTAGTCAAATTACTATACTTCTCCTTAACAAATCACTGGATCTCAGCTGGAGGCATAAAAATAGAAGTGAGACATTGTCTATAGTTTTCATAGTCACATAATTAAGACGAAGGAATAACTTGTTTGCTTTATTCTTTTATGTAGCCTTGGACAGAAGTTCAAATCCTATCTCTTCAGAGGCAGAGGAAGCAGTTCAAGCTGATCCAAACAATATTGTTACAACTGAAGAAGAGAACGCTTTTGCAAATCAGAAAGAACCTTTGCACAGAGATGATTCTGATTATGTGGCAGAAAGGGCAATATCTCCATCTGGTATCAAGTCGGAAGAGATGCTAACAGATTCTCTGGAAACCAGCTGTGCCCAAGATAGCACTGTGGTGCCTTTAAAAGACCCTGATGTGTTCCTTGTCAACTTAAATTCATCAGAAGAAAATAATGCTACATGTTTATTACTTCCCAAGGAAGATATTTCTGTGATGGCAGAAGATGCTTCTTCTAATGCTGGATCAGATATAATTAAAAATTATCCTCCAGAAAAACCTCTGAATTGTGTGTCTAATACAAATGAAATCTTGGGATTTTCTGTTTTGGATTCCATTAATGCAAGCAAGATTTTAACTGTGAACAAAACTCGCTTGAGTAACTATTCTAGGAATTTTAGTAGTTTGAATGAAGACAGTTCAGTTGGAATGGAGAACAAAACCAACACTGCTCCAAACTCAATGTATTCTGCTGCAGATGACTCCAGTTCAGACACCGAGTCTGTGGCTGAAATGCCTGGACCTTCTGGCAATTCATTGGTCTTACAATCTGCTTGTGATGGTCCCTTGAAGACCCATAAGGCTGTTGAGTCAGATGATGAACAAATTGAAATTTGCTGTTCGAATAGTGAGCAGCAGCACTCTTCCCAAAAGAAGCAGGTCACAACTACTGCAGAAACATTTCTTCACCCTCCAGAATGCTGTCCTTCGAATGGTATTTTGGAGGAAGTAAGCAAGGCCGAAATTGATTCACTAGAAATAACAAATGGCAGCTTTGCTTTAGAAGAATCCTACTCCCCAAGGGATTCTAGCACAGAACATATGGTTCCACCTACAACCTTTTGTTCTCTTTCTCAAGTCTCTCCAACCCAGGTAGATCCGTTAGATAGTAGCAACCCAGGTTTTTCTTTCCAGGACAATGGCTCCTTAAGGGGAGGAGAAAGTATAAGCCTGGAGGGCAAAGAAGGACCTACAGATATATGTGAAACTTCCAGATGTGATACCCAAGAAATGCCTTTGTGTATGACAAAAACTGTTAATGGTTGGGACAGCAACCTGCTGGACAAAGATGAACATAGTAAAAAGCAACAACCACTTCCAGAAAATGATTTAGGAACAGTTTTAAATAGTTGTGTACTTGATTGTCCTCCTCCTCTGAGAAAAAAAGGAAATGGTAATTCAGCCCACTTGGCTAAACTAGATGGTCACACCATGGACTGCACATCACAGAAGACAGTGAACAGCCCCAGATCTCCCCTTCTAACCAAAACTAAAGATGTGAGTAAGTCGGTGGGGGCTGCTGCTTATGACTTACCAGGGAAGAGTGAAAAAATAGGTTCTATTCCTGCTATAAAATGTTCAAATACAAAAATGCAAAATTGTGGCCAAGGTAAAGGCATCACAGTCCCACACAATCAATCCTCCTTCAAAAAAGTACACCACGAAAGAGGGATTCCTCAGAAGAGCATTACAGAAACTCTCTCAAATAATCAAAGGAATAAGCCCGGACCAAAGTTAAAAGGTCTTACTATTAAAAGCAAGTCCAAGACTAATTCAGATAGTCTTAATGCAATTCCTGCAAAGGCTGGTAGCACTGATCAGAAGAAAACATCTCCTGTGCAGTTATCACCTAGGCTTCTTCCAAAAAAAGGCACATCACTCCATAATCTAACTACACATTTGGAGCCCCCTACAAGGAGCCTTTCCATGGGCTCCAGGATTTTTCAACAAGAGGAAGAAAGCAAACTGACTTTAACAGTGCCCCAAGAATCATCTTTACCAGTGTTGAATGGTGACAGCAGTGCTGTGAAAAACAAGGAAGAGGAAATTGTCAACAAAATGGAAGTTAGCAGTACTGGAATGTTAGAAAATTCTGAAGAGCAGAAAGAAAATCAGTTGTCGGTTCTAGAAGATATGAATAGCAAAAAGAAAGGTGTAAGTAGGATGGATGATTATCAAAAAAGAGAAGGTCCTTCCCATATAAGTGCCCACTCCAAAAGTCTGACCAGCAATGACTATCAAAGTAACAGAATTGAGACCCATGGAATGGCCATGAGTTACCTGACTCATGGTGGATGTGAAATGAATCAATTAGGAACTGATAACATTGAGTCTTTAAAAAAAAACTCCTCCAGTGTTCCTTATTCTTCTGCCCTACAGGAACAATCAGGTCAGGAAATTCAACGCACATTCATTGAAGTGAGGCTGTCTTCCTCCTCCTCATTTGCACCATCTTCAGTAATTCCAGAAGTACCTCTGGAGAAGGGGGAGCCTGCCAATAAAACGTTCAATCAACAAGAAAATGAGATGCAAAATATTGTTGAGGAACCAAACATACACATGCCACTAAAGCCTGTGACAAGGACCTATTCGATGCCTACCCAATTATCAAATCATTTGCAAGGAGAGAGCAGTGCTGAAAATGTACCAGCCCATCAAGTCCAGGATATCCGGAGCAATGTTTCTGGTGAAAAGTATCCTCTTTGCGAGATAGGCATGCTGAAAATGGTCCAACTTAATCTGACGAATGGCCAAAGCACTCCAAATGAAAAAGAGCACTCTAAGAGCATCCCCAAACCAAGTAATCCTGAATTATCAATAGCCAATGACAACAGCAGTCACGTTGCAGATCAATTAAAACCTTGCAGGAGGAATTATTATTATTATGAGCTGAATTGGCCCCATGACCCCATTTCATCTTTTTCAGTCAAACAGAGAATTAAATCTTTTGAGAACCTTGCCAATTTGGATAGGCCACTGGTCAAAGCCATAGATATACATTCCTCCACTTTCAGTCTGAAACTTCCCATTGGAAGGCGTTTATCTGGTGGTGTTTCTACAGTTTCAACAACGAGGGTCAATGATGCAGTTCAGGCACTGAGACGGAGCTTGAGTTCATACTGTGAAAGTGAAGGACCAGCATCCCCACGGATGACGAGGTCTTCAACTAGCACAGCACTAACAAATCTGCAAGAAAATTCTGCCAAGAATAGCAATGATAATGGTGACTTAGAGAAGACTGAAAGAGATACAGCTTTGGGGAGGCCAGAGAGTTTGCCTCCATCTGCGATTGGTGTCCGGAGAAGCAAAGCCTCAGGTGGGCACATCAGGCATGTGCCTTTGTCTCGCTCCAAACTCCGGGAACTAAGAGCCTTGAGCATGCCAGACCTGGACAAGCTGTGTGATGAAGACTTCTCCATGGAGTCCAAACCTACCCATTTCAAAACAGAAGTGGCAGTTCTGCCAGTTGCAAAATCTCTTGGTATTGCCACAGAAAATGTTTCAAGTCTGAATGACTGCCCGGGGCTCCCAGGCCTTGTAATGGCAAGCAGGACCCAGTCAAAAGAAAGCAGTCCATGGAACAGTGGTCCTGGCACTCCTGGGTCAGCATTTGATGAAGAAGTGCTGCAATATGATGCCAGCCTAAATAGGATGCATTCAGAGAAAAGTTGGTCAATCAGGTTAGTTTCACTATTTTCTTATTCTTGTTTTTTGTTTCCAAACTGGGTAAAGTTCCAGAGTCAAAAGGTTCTCCTGGACAAGACAAGACAAACAGTCATACAAGGTCTATATTCTGTGGTGCTTATTCTGCATAAAAATATAAAATATTCTGCGTCCAGTCTATCTGGATTCTGTGCTAAGAAAATTTGGCATCAGCTTTCCCTGTAATTTTCAACTCCTCTTGGCAAAGCTCTGCTTGCATGCACAATTCCCCCCCCCCACGTGCAGCATTCCATCGCAGCCGGAATCAAATAGACTGAAAATGATTGCTGCTGGTGTGTGGACGAGGAGGACGGCTGTGCACAGGGGGTAGAGTCATGGGCAGGCACGCACCTTAGAGGGTCATTTATTCTGCAACGTTAACACTATTTTGCATAATCTTTTCTGATTTTTTTGCTACACTTGGTAAGGTGGGGAATGGAGATGCCGTCATCTGGCAAACAATGGTTTACAGATAGAAGAAGCAGATGCTGTTTGAAGGGAATGAAGGAGTAGCAGTGAGCTATAGGGAAGAAGGAAATTGAGGAAGAAACCAAACACCTTAACTCAACATTCTTAGGCTAGCTGTCCATTTCTGCATGAAAGAGTAGAAATGTTGTGATTGTTTTTGTTAGCATTCAGTCATTGAATATATTTCTACAGTCTCATCCAGTATCCAATTTTGCACTTAAATATTTTAGCTTGGATCAGCTCTTAGTCTCTACTCTGGATCAGCAGAAATTACAGTCAATTCTATCTTCAGTGACAACAAAGTGTGATGTTTCTTCTTTACTTCAGGAGGCCAAAGCTCAAGCAGAGGTAAGTCTGGACAGGATCAAAATGGAAACTGGCCAATATCTGCATGTTACTTGTATAAAAGATTGCTAATGTTTAAAGGCAGATTAATATTATAGACTTTTTTGAATATTACATAGGAAAGGAAAAGAATAACTTTCTTTACATTATAGTTGGGTTCATTTTGGATGTTTTTTTTAAAAAAATCTCCCAGGCATGCCAGTAATCAACTTGGAGTAATGACAGAACAGTGGCAATGCTGGTTTGGATTCAGGATGTGCCCTTTTGAGGAGGGGTGGATAGATTCTTCTCCAGGCACGGGTGTGGAGAACATATGCCCTTCCAGATGTTACTGGACTGCAACTTCATCAGTTATAAGTGACCGGGAGTAAACATTCCAGTGACTTTTGGAATGTTGTGAGTCAGTCACTCAGACACTAGAAGATAAAGCCTACTTGTAGAAAGTCCTTCCAATGAGCATGTGGAGATTTCTCTTTGCACACACACAGACTCACCCTATTCAGGAACATCCCCTAGTCCTCTTTGTAGAATTTTCAGTAGAGCCTTTGTGAGCAGGAGAACAAAAGTATGCCGTCCTCCAAGAAGAAACATGCGAAGGCTGTGTAGTAGGGGAACTGATTAACTTGGACGACGAAGGAACAGGGAACACAAAAGCAGTGGAAGTGTTTCTAGTGGAGGGGAGACAGAAGCAAGCGAGGGAGGAGTTAGAAGGGTGGAGATGGGATGATATAAAAGAGGAGGAGGCAGGGAGGTGTGGTCAGAAGAAGCTAGAAGAGAGAAGTGTATCGATGGAAGAGACAGGAGAGAGTAGAGACAGAATTGCCAAATTGATAAAGGACTTTCCTAATCTGATGACAGGAGGAGGATTGCTGCCGACTCCACCTGATCAACATCTTAAGGAGAAGGGTGAGCTAAGGGAGAGATGGAATTGGGGAGCAACTTCTCCTATTCTGGTTTCGGGGAAGAAGGAGACCCCTTATGGTACCAGCCCCTATCTCCCCAGGTTGGAGGGAACCCGAGTGGTACATCCTTGCTGTGGGACGGCTTGCGCAGTGTTGAGCGCGCCAATACAGAACCCCGCAATCACCTCTATCCATGGAGTGATGAAAATGTAAAAGGAACTAAGAATGTGGAACATGTTATAAAGTTAAAAGTTATAAGCTGTTGCCGGAGGTGGAGATGTTAGACCCGTTTGATCTGGGGATTCCCGATGTTAAGAACAATAAACAACCGTTGTTTGCACCTGTTGCTTCGTCTCCGTCTGTTCTTCCCGCCGAAACCCCAGGCCCGCCCCCTCTTACAAAAGAACCCAATCACAGCCTTGAAGATGTCCAAGCCCCAGAAGGAGTGGCATAAGAGGAGGAGGCAAGGTTGTCCTACAAAGGAGGGTGTGAGGAAATCCATTTCCATCAACCCAGAAACACAAGGTTAAATCTGTATCCAACCCACTGCCATTGTTGCAGAAATGACCCCCTTTTTATTTTGATAGTCTGCTGCATTCAAGCTTGCAACAGAACGTTGGAATGCATCTCAAAATAGGCAACATCCATAGCTGAATGAGCTTGTAGGAAGCACACCCAGTTTTCTCCTGGAACTTTTGGTCCATTAAATGATAAATGTACAAAGTCCTGCTTCCATGCTTCCATCTATTTTGCTGATCCATGACATTAGTACATGCTGCTAGCAATTATCTTTGGACTGAAGTATGGCAGATTAAATCTAATCTGTGTAGTCTAAAATGTTTCTAATATATGCCACTTTTAAATACTTGAAGTGGATTTTATCCTGGGTTCTAATGAAGGCAAACATCTTATAAATACTTAAACTCGGCAGTAATATGGTGAAGGAAATCAGGAGTGTTAAGAACATCCGTTTTGGTGATTTTGTTACAAGTTAGCCTAGAGCTGTCCAATTTCCCCATTCCATTCCCGAAAATTAAATTGTAATTCTGTGTACTGAGTGCAAATGTCAGGCCTATTTTAAGGGAAAGTATTTCCCTTATTTCCAATATTTTTAACTAAGCAGAGGATTTATTTAAGGGATTTCCATCCAACTGCTACTTTAAATCAGAGATAAAAACTTTTTAAAGGAAACCAGTCTTTTTGATGCTATTGTAAAAGAATAAAATCTATTTTCCAAGCAATGTTGCTTAATCGAAAGTGGCAAACTCAGAAGGCAGTCATAAAGAATAGACATCCCTCAGTAAGATCTTCCGCTACCACTTAATGGGAATTACTGGATAGCAAGCGATTTGCACGGCTTGGCAACCTGCAAAGCTAGAATTTAACAAGGCCATCTTGTAAAGCTAGGAAAAACCATACTGCTAGTGTTTTTACTACCCTAGTAAAAATTGCCCTTTTTTAAAAAAACACAGTGTGTGCACTTTTAAAACTAGTTGCAATTGCAGTCTCCCCAACTGCTACAAAATCTATATCATGGACAAATCAATATTGTGGGAAGGCAGTTCAAGACCCATGATGTACCTTTATGATAGTGGTACTGTCCATATAAGAGAGGTCTTAAGAGACAAGAGACCTCCCACAATCTCTTTTTTGTCTGTTCTGGTACCTGGTTAAATACTGTTAGTCTCATAAGTTTGGTTGAGCCAGGTTGGTTTGGCAACGTTTGAAGAAACACTGACTGGATTTTGTTTCCAGCCAAAAGCAATCAAATGCACTTCTAAGTATTTTCACATGGGATCTTAGGAGAGATTATTTATTCATGCCTGTTTGTAAAACCCAAGAACTCAAATATTTAGGAAACTGGATGCTTCTTGGAACACCATCTGTGTCTGCATAGTTTCTCACATCTGCTCTTAAATCCAAGATGGCACAGTGGCTGGAAAACATTATACAATTCATAATGTTGGCTTTCTGTCCATAGTAGAATGATTCTTAGTCTTCAAAATTTATCTATGTTTGTTGTATCTCTTTGAATTTTTGACACCTACACAGTGCTGTTCTCTGGGATCCAATGATCCTCTTGCCACATATCCTTCATCTTAGTAGAGACTTGCATTCAGTGCTTCTGGGGTGGAAGAACTGACCAACAGAGTCATTGCCCAGGAGACATCTGAAGGTATTCTTCCCATTCTTTGGTAAGGTTCCTTCCATGTCCCCCATGACATATGGAGAAGGGTAGTAGCTAATAGTAAAAGGCTCTAAGCATCTACATCTAATGCACATCCACTGTTCAACTGCCTTCCTGCTCCTCCTAGATTAAAGTCAAGTGTTTTTTAAAAGAATATTTGTGAATCTTGCAGAAACAGCAAAGAACACCAGGAGTAGAGATAGGCATGAGCTGCACTTTAACCTGGTTAAAGTTCAACCTGGTTTGGTGCAGCTCCCACATAGGTGTTCCATGGGTGTGGCCTGCTTCCCTCCCCTGCCTCCTCCAGGCAATCACTCACTCATTGCCAGCAGTGCACTTCCCTGCTCTGCCTCCTCTGAGTGATCACCCATTCAGAGGCAGCACCACACGCTTCCCTCCTCTGCTTCCTCCAGAAGCCACGTACTCAGATGAGCAGGGAAGTCTACAGTGTGCCAAACACAGGCAAAGCACAGTTTGTGCCTACAGTATAATGTGAAAAGAAAGACTCTCCATCTCTTGATATGGATGGAAAATCAGGAAAGCTTACTCCCTCATCACAAAGAGAACTTTTTACTTGGAAGTCACTTAAGATGTTACAGATTTAGTCAGCAGAATCAAGAGGATCCTAAAAAACAGGGCTTTTGCAAGAACACAGTTCTTGTGTGGAGAACAGGCAGATGCATACCTGTGTCTGTGTTCTCTATGCATGGCCCTCGACATATATTTAACTCTCCCACTACCATTCTCTATTTCTCTCTCTCTAACTGTCCCTCTAACTCCCCAACTGTCACTCTGACTCCGCCCCTCCTGTCCTATCATAGGCTCCTGCACTTGAGCTCCATATGATGGACAGGAGTGATGAGGGCATTCCTCCACAGCACTTAATAATAAATTGACAGGATGTAAAATATTGTAAGGGATTGATAAGAGAAACCATGTTTGTCGAAATTTGCTCCTGCACTTTGTACTGTTGAAACAAGAAGTAATTGTTATTTTGAAAGGGTTATGGGGCATTAAAAATCAAAATGTAAGAATGGAGCAATTAGCACTTTGTAAGGAAGATTCAATATTCCTTAGAGATAAGCTGCTCTGCGCATGGGAAACGAACTACTTTGCTGAGATGCGAGAAATTGTAACCAATGCACATAGTCCTCAAGGACCAATGAACTGCTGCATACTTTTGTTTCCTTTTTAGAACTGTATAAAAATTTTAACCCTGTTGATATCGGGGTCCCCACCTTGCTGGCCACCCGTGTGCGCATTTATCTTATCTGAATAAACCGGTCGCCCTTTCCTTCAAAAACTGTCCCTCCCTCTCTCTATATATAGAGAGAGGGAGGGACAATTTTCATCTTCTTCATCTTCCTCTGCCTCTTCTTTCTTCCTTTCCTGCCTTATTTGTTCTCATTTTTCCTTTCTATGTAGCATTTTGCAGAAGTAGTTGACAGCAACCCAAAATGTCACTTCCCTCTGTTTGTGTGTGTGTGTGTGTGTGTGTGTGTGTGTGTGTGAGAGAGAGAGAGAGAGAGAGAGAGAGAGAGAGAGAGCACTGCTGCCATAAAACCCACAGCAGCAGGGGCGAGGGGCCAGCCTGAGGGCAGGACAGCCTCAAATGCAATAATTCCAAAGGCCAGTGTAGCCCCCTGGACCGAGATAAACACAGCTGAAAAATGTATTAAAGGTTTTCCCATGAAGACTCGCACGTCAACTCAAATAGCACTTGTCTACCCACTGGAAGGCAGATTTACACATGTTCAGACACCCCTTTCACTTTATTATCAGCCTGACTTGCATCTGAGCTGTGACTGAAACCTCAGAACCCATTGCTCAAACTGAGCTAATCTGCATTGCGACTGAACTAGAAAAAGTGCCTTTCTCTAACCTTCCAGAACAGCCGTTGTAATATTTTGAAACCTGCTTAGTTTAACTGTAATTGTACATACTTTGAATAAAGAATCTCAGGGGCTGTGGGGTTTTCTTTAAAGACCGGGCTCTTCTCATCTTTCAGATGTCTTGTGAATTTCTCTGATATTTTTAACTGATGCACTTTCTGCCTCCTTCCCCCCTTCTTTTTCTGTCAGAGCAAAGAAGATGTTTACTTTGTAGTCTTGAATAAAGAAGAAGGCTCTGGCCTGGGATTTAGTGTTGCTGGAGGAGTGGACCTGGAACAAAAATCCATCATCGTAAGTGATGACTGGCTGCATTTTTCTCCTAAGTGTGTTGCAAAGCCAGCTGGAGAGGAGATCAAGCGCTCATTGATCGAGTCAGTCCCCAGCCATAAAGCCCTGTTGCGAATGGCCGTTTGCATCATTTGGAATACCATCTGCTATTGCTATCAGAGAGGGCAATGGGCCTGGGTGCCAAATAAAATGTGAGGAAAACCCTATTGCTGAAAAGGAACCCCAGCAATAGCCTCAGGCACATGTCTTAAATTTGAGACAACAGAGCTTGGGAAAATGGCTGTTTCGGAATATCCCTCCCAGAATCACAGGTTAGCCCTTGGGAATTCTGGGAGCTGTAGTCCCCAATGTAGCTTTCTCTGGCTTTGGATTTTGGGACACAAGGTACCAGCTGAATCTTGGTGTTCCTCAGTCATATGCCTTTCATTCCAGTGATTCCCAAACTTTCCTGGGGCACACTGTGGACAGCAAGGAAATCTCTAGTTAATTGCAAGAAATAGATCCCTAAGCTGAAAGTCTTCCCCCCCACACACACCTTTGTTTCAGTAATTGTGAGTCCCTTGTGGCATCAGACAAACATGGCTTTCTAAACCAGCTTTACATTTCTATTTGAGTAAAGGTTTTCACAAAGGCAAAGCTTTTCCTCAGGAGGCCTCAGAACTAGAACTAGGATAAACTTGTTTTGCCCTTAACACAAACGGAAGATACTACCAAGAAGATGGAGAAAACAGAAAAGGGCCTGGACATTAGGTGAACAGAAGACATTTCCAAAATGTTAGAAAGGGGCATAGTTTACCATCATTTTTTAGACAAGATGCTCAAAGGGTTATTTTTGGTTCCTTTCTCACACTTAATTTAAAATAAAATAAATTTTGCAGTGCTCTGAAGCTGCCATGAGGCTCCCTTCATCTTCCCTGCCATACTTCCAGGTCCAGAATGCCAAGGGAACAATGTAGAGCGTGGGAAGTTTTGATTTTGAACAAAAAATAAAAATAAAACAACAAACAACAAACACATACCACTGCCCAGGCTTTGTGTTATGTTGTTATATAGAAGTGATTAGATCTTGTGACTGGCATGTAAGCTTTACAGAAGTATTTGCTAAGCTACTTACTCTGGTCCAAAAGACCACATCTTATATCTGCATGGGAAATTATCACATATGAAGCATTATTTTATTGTGTAGCCTGTACAATTTTTACCTTAATATTATTTTAGCATTTTAATACTACCTTTCGGAGCTAACCCTATCAAGTGAGTGCATAACTTCATATTAAACACACACAGAAAATCATTATTTCATAATTTTGTTATCTGTCAAACTATAGCCTGTAAAATACTAAAAAAATGCAAAATATAAGCCAGGGGCAGTTAAAACAATGGCAACAGTATAGAAAAGTATACTTATAAAATTGGGCAGTGTACAAAGGAAAGATTAAAAAGAGCAGTAAAATAAGGAATTCAGAAACTTAAAATATATTTATTTCAGGTAGTTGTGCTAATTAGATTAAATCCTATTAGTATTTCAGTGGAGAAACTGTGAATAGTAGAAAGTTTGAAAAATATGAGGACTTACAGTAGATACTGTAAATAATAGTGTGACTAGGTGCCCACAGTATGTTATGCTACTCTATAGATTTCTCATTTTTGAAAAACCAAAAATAATAGGTTCATAACTGCTTAGTGAGAATATTCAATTCTTCATAAAACCACTTTCCTGCCCCAGCATCCTCCTTGGGGCTCATAGATTGCCCCAAAATATAAACCAACCAAGTGAAATCAGAATTGGCTAAAATTCCACTTCTAGTTTTGAAAAATGAGTGTTTTGGGTGTTGAACAGTGCAGGGGAAGCCCTATCTATTTAAAAGACAAAACACTGTTCCTGGAGCTTTTCCTTCCTTCCTTCCTTCCTTCCTTCCTTCCTTTTCAAGGATTGGGGAGTTTGATGGAGTCCAATGACCAGGAAAAGAAACGGGGGGAGGGGGGCAGGGACAAGGCAACGGCAATCCCAGGGCCACAGTTTTCCAATTCCTCTGTTAATCAATACATTGTTTGATAAAAGGTCACTTATTTTAATACATTTGAGAGGGTTGGAATTGAATTAGTCTGCTGCAGCATAAACAACAGGGTCTTGTGGCACCTGAAAGACTCATCAGCTTCATTTAGTGTAACATTGCATAGACTGCAGCCTACCAGTGAAAATCTCTTTGCTGTTTTTGGTTTATCAATGGACAATTTTTCAATAGGATGCCAATCTTCACCGTAATCTTGTCTTCCTGAAGGTTCATCGGGTGTTTTCGAAGGGGGTGGCATCCCAAGAAGGAATCATCCACCGAGGAGACCTAATTCTTTCTATTAACGGTGTCTCTCTTGCGGGATCTGTACATGGAGATGTCCTCAACGCTCTCCACCAGGCAAGGCTCCACAAGTACGCCATTGTTGTCATCAAAAAGGAGAGAAGCGGAGAAAATACATCATCTCCTGGAAGGGAAAAGTCTGCAGCTGAAAAACCAATGGTGGGAGCTGCAACAAAGGGACGAGGAGCAGGTATAGCATCACCTGGAATGGATTCACTTCACCAAAACACTAAGGGATTCTGCAGAGAGGCAGGATGGAGGAAGGGAAATATGGTTCATGCTGTAATTGCCCGTATTTATGCAACTGGATGGAGCATGTGATAATCCCCTTGAGTTTTCCTTTAAGATTCTTTGAAAACCAAACAGCATTCTAAGATATCCTCACACGCAGGTACACACTCGTGTAATTCCAGTCCCAGTCTAACCCATGTGGAAACAAATTGGTAGGTTTCCACTCTGATTCACTGGAAATGAGATTAGGCCCCTTGGTTTCTGAATAACGTAATACTGTAAATATGAACATAAAGTCTCATTTCCAAAGACATTTGGATTTACAAACATTTTTCAATCCAAGATGAAACTATTCCAGCAGAATGTTTGGAATCACGTCTCAGTAGCTTAAAAAGTGGATCCCAGTGTTAGAACTGTCTGTTTATTAATACTGAGGAATGGCTATGATGTAAGGAAGGATGATTTATACCTTCTGGGGGGTTGCAAAGCAGGGTTGTACTGTGAGGATTGATGATTGATTGTATGTGAATGGTGTACCTTTTTGTCATTAACTTCCAATATGGTGGTGACTACTCAAAGTTTGGCTAATGGAATGGAGTAAATGGAATGCGATGTATCTCTCCATTTTTCTTTTCAAAGGTCCAGGTGGAGACTTGTGTAATTCCATTTGTGTTGAACTTTTCAAGACTTCTGCTGGCTTAGGCTTCAGTCTGGATGGAGGAAAAGCTTCAATCTCTGGAGACAGACCTTTGATCATCAAAAGAATTTTTAAAGGTACTTGGAAAACAGATTTCCTGAGCCCCCCTTTGACACTCCTTTCCATTGGGTTCAGTAGTCTAGTCTTCCTTTATGCAGCTGGTCCAACTCATATTGGGTAGGTGGCCTCAGACAAAGCAGTTTTCTGCTCTGCCCCAGAGAGCAAAATGTTTGGAGATTACTTTTGTCATGGGAGATTCAGACTTGGAATTGCAGCAGAGAGGATGCAGAGAAATTTGTGATGCTAAAAAATATCTTGGTCAACTTGCCTAAAATTAAAAAAAGCCAAACCCCACTCTGAAGGTTTGCCCAGAATTTGTCCCCTTCCTCTGAAAGCAACTGGAAATCTCCCATTCCATTTTTGTAATCCTACCTATGTGAGAGGTGGAGTTTTCAAATGGCTTTGACAGGTTAATTCCAGATAACCATTAATGGTCTGAAGTCTGTTTGATGATGTGAGTCTATTCACTGCACTTTATTGTTGTTGTCAAGTAAGAACTGACTTACCACAACCCTAAGAGGGCTTTCAAGCTAAGTGAGATACTTAAGGAATAGTTTACCAATACCACGCCTCAAGTGTGTTTTCAATCTGCAACGGGGATTTGAACGCAGGCCTCTCGCTCTATCCACTGCACCACACTGGCTATCATACTTTGTTAGTGTCACTTTATTGTATATTGTCCTTTAAAATTTCTCCATGCTGCTTTGGCACCTTGATGAAAATTTTAAAGTAAAGTAAATATGGATAATAGTCTATAATGGTGACGGTGAACCTTTTTGGGCCCAAATGCCCAAACTGAAAAAAAAAAAAAAACACAAAAAACCAGTGGGCGGAAGCAGAAGTGGCAGCAGAAGGGGGAATCCTGGGCACAGAGGTGCCTTGAGACCCTGCTCTGGATCAGCCGCCGGTGCCAGTTGCTCCCGATCCTGGCCCCCTGCCGCCTTTTGGGGCACGAGCACAACAGCTGCAGTCGCCTGACTGTTGGGTAGGGGGAGTAGCAATACGGCGACTTATGACTCGCATGTCCGTAGAGAAGGTACCGTGTGCCAGATGTGGCAGATGTGCCATCGGTTTGCCATCGCTTGTCTATAAGGAGCCATAATAAACTGTTTTGTTTCCATTTTACTTGTCTTGTTCATGCTGCTCTTTATTTAGACCTTTTCCTTATGAGTGTTAGATGTATTTTTAGTCTTAAATTGTCTTCATTTGTTCTTCCTATAAACCATTCTAGGATCTGCTTTACCTAAGACATGACACAATGAGGGCCCAAGTTATAAAGATAAATAAATGCAGAAGTGAAATCCTGCCAGGAGAAGAAAAAAGTTCATGTTTATCATCAGTCTTTGAAAGGAAACCTGGGTTCAAGGCTTCAGCCAGCCCAGAGTAGCAGCTTGTAGTGCTTCTGGCAGGAGACAAGGGACATCTTCCTCCTGCCCAAGCCTTCGTTCACTGGACCATATCATGATGAAGGGGATCGGGGCCGACTGCCAGCCTTGAGCCTGAGGCTGATCTGGCTGAACATTTACAGGGGCCGTTGTGGATCAGCTTGGAGAGGACAGGGTTTCTTGGTTTGTTCCAGTCAAGTAGGAACAAGCTTGCCCTCTCTTGTCCCGTCCAATAACTCTCCCCATCCCGGTGGGGCTTCTTTATTCTCTTCTTTGCACCTTTTATTCCTTACATGCTTAAGGTTCCTTTCCCCTCCCCCCCCCCCGTCCTAACCTTAGGCAACTTTCTGTTCCCCTGCAGAGTCAGCTGTATTCCTGTGAATGTGAATATATTTGGCGGATTTATTGTGAAGAAATACAATGCTCCAAACCCTCCTCCCTGGTTACACCGATATAGCACAAATGGCGCCTTTTTGGAGGGGAATTGGTGTACGTTGAGAAATTGCTATAGACATTATCAGCTGCATACTGGGTTGTAAGATTCAGTGTGCTACTGATAATGCCCGTGATGGTTTCTTAATTTGAAGCCATTTGTCTCCAACAGTTATGCCATTTGCACACCTGTGCCAAGAGGATTTTGGCTAGTGTCCATTAGAAAACACTTCCCAAGATAAACATGTTCTAGGAAGGATGTGTAGAAAAAGCTTAGTATCAGCTCACCCAGTAAATGTGTGCAATTGTGTGAACTCTAATACAGTGCATTTTAGAGCTGAAATAGTACTGTCTTGTTCTGGACACAGTGCTGAAAGTGTTTCCTTATGCCTAGTTACGTCCATGAAACCAGTAACGTTATTCTTCCTTCCTGCCTTTCCTATATTTGCCAACAGGTGGCGCTGCAGAACAAGATGGAACACTGGAAGTGGGTGATGAAATTCTTGCCATTGGTGGAAAATCCTTGCTGGGACTCATGCATTATGATGCTTGGAACATAATCAAATCTGTCCCTGAAGGACCAGTTCAACTGCTTATCAGAAAGCATCAACTTCCAGCATGATGTGAGCAATACTGTCAAACTAAACCCAACCTTTTGAATGAATCCTGCAAGTTGTATATGCTGAAACCATTGCATATATCAAAGGAGCTGGTTCTTGTTGCTTTGCTGGCATTGTTCTATGGCAGACTGCTGAAATTAGCCGAGGAACATCCAAATTTGAAAGTCAGGAATCTCTCTCTTGCTTGACCCACCATCTCCCAACACTGCAGAATCAAAGTGCCACAAATCTTTACTCTGGGCCACAAGCAGTTTTTTGTGTCCTGATCTTTTGTCTGCCCTCCTTGGAGACTCCTAGTCTTTTACGTACCTGTAAACAGCTGCACTGGAGGAAGGATATTGAGCCGCATCATGTTGCCATAACTTTGCCCCCAGCACAGCCCAGATTTGGTGCCGGAAACATTTAATTTACATTCTTTAAAACCTATTTATCCCATTTCCCCATTTTAGATTCTGATGCTCTCTAGGGTTTTTTAAAATCACCTCTTGGATTGGGCAATGTAGTGGCAATTTTTGACTTTTGAAAGCTGCATGCCGCCCAAGACTTCCAAAGACTTCCTCAGGACAAAAATAAGCCCTAAGGAGCCTCAGAACATAAAACAAAGGTGCCAAGAATTATTTAATTAGTGTACTTTAAATGCTTGTGTTGAGGGCTCAGTCTTGCCATTTATTTTCAATATAAGTGCTCTCAGTGGGAACTATGAAATGGAAAGACTACGACAGAGCACGTACAGTATGTAATCTGTATCATTGCCTGGACAGCCTCAACCAACGTCATACAGTTAGAACTGTGGATGAAAGAAAACTCAAGTCACTGGATGCGATTGCAAAGCAAAACTGGAGTTCTGACCTTGCATTTTGTAAATTAATTTTTGGTTATGTAAATTAATTTCTGGGTATGTGTACACTATGCTCTCACCACATAGATTAAGGTTAGGTAAAAGGTGCTCCTTCCAGATGTTAGTGGAACAAACTCCCATCAGCGTAGCCAGTGATGAGGAATTCCAAGGTGCAGTCCGTCAACATCTGGAAGAATGAACTCGGCCCATTCCTGACATAGCTGCACAATCAGTGGTACTTTGCCCAAGAAAACTCAGTATTATGTATAGAAAGTTGGTGTTTGGTTTCTTCCTATTGTAATAAAAAGGATTCAAGTACTGTATCATCTTTACATCCACAAAAAGATTGTTTCCAACATTGGATGGGAACAACCTGTGCCTCAGTGCAGGAATGTGTTATTTACATGTGTAGTTTCCTAGATTGAGTATCTAACCTCTCCAGTTTAGAGATCTCAGGTATTCGAGGTCCCCAAGAGGGGATGGTCCCTCTGGATGAGACCCTGGAGAGTTGCTGCTAGTCAAAGCAATATTAGGCCAGATAGACCTATAAGGTACCTTCATCTGTTCATAAAAAGGCCATTAGTCGTGAAGGCACCTTAGGTTTCATGGTGAGCTCATCCTCATGGAATTATTCTTGTTGGATTATTAGTGCGACAGCACTTGAATAAGAAGTAGGATAACTTTCATATCTTGAAACTGTTGGGAACAATTCTGTAACACATTTGCATAGTGTGGTGGATTTTCTTTTAAAACTCAAAACTTTTGATTGTGTGTCTGTCCCTAGTATCATTATACTTTGAAAGCCACAGTGATGAAAAATCCCTTCTTTTTGTGGAGCTTCCAACCATATAAGAACCAGCCTATAAGTTTGGCATTTAGTAAAAGTAGGAGAATATCTGAAATTGCTTATTATTCTTATAAGGGTGTTTCTTTGTGTACGTCTTTCTCCTTCAAAATGGCCTGAAAGTAACTTTGAAGAATTTGATAAGAACACAACCACATGTCTGTGTGGTGTGTATATACACATGTGTGTGTTTTTGTTAATAGGGTGTTGAGACTCTTTTTGTTTTGAGACATATCTGAATGCTCTGGCAAATATATTTAACTCTCAATATTAAATTATGCCACCGTAAGTAACCATCATACTGTGCTCATATTGAAAAAAAACCACCCGGGGGGGGAATACATTTCCTCCAATACTTTCCTACAAGACTATAGATGGGATATAGAAATTTTTATATTTCCCATTTATAATTCAGTATTCAAACTTGGTGTCCTAGAAGCATTGGAGATCTCAGAGTTTCCTTTAACATTGATGTTAAAGGAAACTCTGCAACTCTTCATCCACTTGGTCTGATGTCTAACATTTCTGTATAATCCGAAATACATAAACTGGCCTAAATCCAGTTGTCAGTCCCACCTAAAGTAGACCCACTGAATCAATGGAAATCTGGTAAGTCAGCATTGCTATGGTTCTGTTGATTCATTGGACCTACTCTAGTTGGTTCTGACAGATGTATGCCCACCTGTTTAAATGCACAGAAGTCCTTCAGCACATGGAATGGCAGCAAGGATAGGCTGAGTAATGTGGAATTAACAGAAAATAAGCAAGAGTTGTGTGTGGTGTTCTGCATTTGTCAGTTCTGGGCAGCCATATTTTCCATTGATTTGAAAGATGTTTCTTAATTTGTAAAAGCCACTGTGGGATTTGTTGAAGAGACTCGTGTGTGGTGGAACTTGGAGCTTGTTCACCCCATCTAGTAAAGAGGATCGGTCTTCTACAAATGCAACCAGTCAAAAGTTCGTAATGCATTGACTGCAGCCTTGTGATGTGTTGGAACTTACTGGATCTATTGTATTGGTTGTCTGTGTCCTCTAAAAGGCAGATTGACTGTGCATCCTCCTATTTCTGATCACTACTCAGTCAGAACTCACTTCCTGTGAAGAGAACTAGTCTGTGCAAAGTATAGGTGTACAGTGGGGTCTTGACTTAAGAACGGCTCGAGTTAAGAACATTTTGACTTAAGAACCGCTCTCATAGGAAAATATTGACTTGACTTAAGTACTTAGATTTGAGTTAAGAACTGAAAAAAAAACCACGTGGGAGGCAGGGAAAGTGCAAAATGTGAACTTTCAGTTAACTGTTGGCCAGTGAAAAGGGTGCCTGTCTGCTTCCTCACTCCTCCCAGCGTTTAGAGAGTGGATTGGGAGACAGTCTTCAGACTGCCTGGTACTGTACTGCCTGGACTGTATTTTCCCTGCCTTCCCTGAACCTTTCTTGACCTAAGAAAAAAATGAAACAAAATATTCCCCTCTAGTGGTTGAAGGCGGAATAGCAGCTTCCCATTAGTTTCTATGGATGGAAAAGAGCAGATACGGATCAAATGGTTTTCAATGCATTCCTATGGGAAATGCAGATTTGACCTGAGAACTTTTTGACTTGAGAACCACCTTCCAATACGGATTAAGTTCTCAAGTCAAGACCCCACTGTAGTTCACAGTTAATTTTTTAAACATTGTGTATACACCCCTCCACCTCCCAGAACATTATATACAGTAATCATGAATATTTCATGCACAATCAAAGCACGTGTCTGACATGTTGTTACAATGTGTAAAATGTGTGAGACACACAAAGGGAAAAAAAAGTGTGTTCAGAATTGGAGATGGGGGCATTTGTATTCGTATGTGAATATCTCTGTGCAGCTGGTCTTAACTGGCTAGCCAGTCCAGGCAAGGGGAGGGAGGCCGAGTCTCCCTGCCAAGTCGCTAGCCGAGCAGGAAGAGAGCGGGGCTCCGAGAATGATTGGGAGGATGAGCGAGGCCGCCATCTCTGTCAGCTGTGTAAGTGGGTGGTCCAGCCTCAGGGTCTGGACCCTCGCTAACTCCAGCTGCACAGGGATATTCATATACAAATACCCCCATCTCTATTCAGAATTGTTATATTTGTAGAGAGCGAGAAAGCAGGATGATCCTTTTAAAAAGGCACATGTCAGCACAAAGCAAGATAATCTCTCTCAATAAATGAATTACCTATAGAGGGATTTTGCTCTGAAAGGAAGCCTATCAAACTCTTGGAAAATAATGAATACTTAACTGTTCTTACTGCCTTATATTGCTATGTTGTTTTCTGAGATAAATTCAGAATCCCAAATCTAGCAATGTTGACTGGTTTCGTTTTCAAATCTGAACAATATTTATACATATTCCAATGACAAAATAGGCCCCAAGCCTTTCCAGCCTTACATATCTTTTATAGTTTTATTTTGCGGGTTTGTTGGAATTCTTACTTTGTTTATCCTGAATCCTATAGACCACTACAAGTCTGGCTGCCAATTGACCAGGGACGGCTCTAAAAACAACAATGCCTGCAAACTGTTGACTGGGTCCAAGGGAACTCTGTGAGAACTCACCCCCACACAGCTGATTTGTGCATGCGGGCGCACTCCAGCGTACCCATGTGAGTGCTGTGCTGCCATTTGGACATGTGCCCAAGTGTGCGCTCATTCGCACATGCACATGAGCACACGGGTGCCCCGCCTTCCCCAGCCAGTCCGCAGGGTGAAAAAGGTTGGGGACCCCTGATATACACGGTCATATAGTACTGAAATGTTACAATCTTTAAATTAAACCATAACACTGATGGTTTGTGTCCTTCAGCATCATCTGTTCCCAACCTAGGATATACAGTGGTGCCTCGCTTAACGGGTGTCCCGTTTAACGGCGAATCCACATAGCGATGAAGTTTTGCGATCGCAAAAGCAATCGCATTGCGATGTTTTAAATAGGAAAAAATTGCTTTGCGATGATTGGTACCCTGTTTCGCTTACCGATCATCGCATAGCGATGATTTTCCAACAGCTGATCGGCGGTTCCAAAATGGCCGCCCGCTGTGTTTTCGCCCGGATTCCTCGCTTACCAGGCAGCGAAAATGGCCGCCGTATGGAGGAGTTTCGCTTTAGGGTGAGTTTTGAGCCCATAGGAACGCGCACTGAAGGGGTTTCAATGCATTCCTATGGGCTTTTTAAAACCGCATAGCGACGAAATCGCTTCGCAGCGATTTTTGCTGCACGGATTATCGTCGCTACGTGGGGCACCACTGTATTAAAATGCTATTAAAAGTTTATTAAACTGCTGATTGCAGGAAACCTCTAAATGCCTTCGTCTTTCACAAAGATACATTTGAAAAAAGAAGGGTATTTTCATGGGTGCATTCACTATCAGGAACTTAGTGGCTGAAATCCAGTTGCTTAGTGTAGTAAGTTACACTAGAGGAGGCCCACTGAATCAATGGGGAGTTTCGTACATTTCATGGATTCAAATAGCGTACTGTTGCTGTGGCTGGCTTTAATATGGTAAGTCACAATTTGAGTAGGCCCATTTTAATCTGTGGAATTTACTGAGGAGTTGACTCTCTAAATTCCCACTGATTCAGTGGGCCTACTCTAGTGTGGCTTACTACACAACGCAATTGGATTTTGGTTTGTTTGTACCTGGGAAGCAGGGTGTACTATACTGTGATTTTTATAAACATTTGTTTAGGAGTACGAGTCAATATAATTATTAAGATTACAAACTGTTTACAGGCTGTCTGTTTCTTAGACATGTGCCTACACTAGAAGATAATTTTGTAGCTACATAAGGTGTAACAGTCATTGGAGGTGCTGGAGGATGGTGGCAAGATGGAGGTTATCTTCATTCCCTCCTCTGCCTGCAGTGCCATTTCCCATTTTATGGCAGAGGATCAGAGCATCCCAGAACCACATGGCCGATGGTACTATAGGTTAGAGTGGCAGGATAGGCGGGATATAAATAAAATAAATAAATAAAATAAATAAATAAAAATAGAGTGGAGAGGGAATCCGGGGGGGGGGGGGGGGCAGCAAGTGCACTTTCCTCCTTTCATCCAGCACAGTGCATGAGATAAAGCTGGAAGAACACTACGTAAGAAACCAGACTGACCGCCTTGGTCAGACAAACTACAGCTGAGGCAGCCAACTTCTTTTCTGAATCATGCCATTTCATACTACATATGGAGAGATCACAGAACAGATCGTTCTTCCATGTAAAAATGTTTCCTGCCGTTAAAAGCCTAGCATATCAGGGAGATGGCTGGTTTGAAGTTTTTCTTCCTGACATCTGGTTTTTATTTTCACAGTTGGGTTTTCTAATTTCACATGAATTACTGAAATACATAATCTGAAGTGGTGCTGTCCAGACAGAGGCTTACCACTTCGTTGTTGCTCTTGTGTCAAGTGTATTATGATTTTAGCTACATCTGTGTGTTATTTGTAAGTGTGACACACTACTTTCTGTACGATATTGTATATGGACATCATTATTTATATAAATATGTCCTCCATGTTGAGAACATTTTTCAATGCCTTGTTGTAATATGAAAAGTGCAATAATAGAAACTAGACTGTACATTTTTTCAAATGTTGTTTTTCCCATTTATGTAAATCGGAATCTCCGTTTTTAAAATATCTTCTCTTTCCCTTCACCCTGTTTTTTTAGTGATTTTTTGAAAATAAACATGTTGCTTATTGTTTCTACAGCTATTTGCTTTTGTATGTGGTACAGTGCAAGTGTTTTGAGTATACAGTACTACATATGTCATTTGTTCTGTATTTCAGGCGGTGTGGCCAAGATTTAGTGATGAACTTCTGCTTCCAATACCGCAGCAGATACAGGAAATTGTAGTAATCGAAGAAGTGACATTTCTCTTCTCTGACTCATACAAAGTCCACCAAACTACGCTCCAGTGGCTTTCAGTGCATTTAAGCTGCACAGTAGAGGATGGTTTGCTCAAACCTAATATGTACTGGAGTAACTGAAAATAGCTCTGTCCCCCCTCCCCAAGAATTCTCCATGAAGTCTTACAAAAATGCATATAAAAATTACACAAGACTACTATGTCAAAAAGACTCAAATATTCAAATAGTTTTGTGAAATGTGAGGAAACCTAGGTCATTGCACCTCCTCCAAAACACATGTATAATGTGAAAAGGACTTATATTGTAGTGTTGATGATTATCATGCAATATTACAGCATTACTATGCTTGAAGAATATTATTTTGATAATCTGGATCAACATACTCATCTGGAGGTTCAGGTAAACACATGGGACTTGCAATAAAATAGGGATTAATTGCATTTCTATAGGTTGGACTCATGGCTACTCACAAAGCTGTCTTTGTCTAATCTGTGGTACAAAGATGATTTTTTTTTTCTACAAGAAAAAGGTAGCCCACTACAGATGTCTTCCACTCAGCTGTGGAAATCTACAGTACAGTGTGTGTGTTTTAAATGGATTTTATGCTATTCAACAAGAGAAATCTTTTGATGGATGGTGGCCTTCCTTGTTGCATTCTTCAATCCAGCTACAACAGCTACTATCTGCTGAAAAGATTGGGTGTCCCTGCTTTGCTCCCTGGCCATGGAGCAAAGAAAAGAAAAAGTAGTTTCAAAGGGACAATCACTAGCTATCAGAAGCGGCCATTTAGTTTTACAACAGTGCAATTAGATAAGCCTGGGGATAGTGTTCTGATTCTTACTGCCTTTGTGAGTTTTATGGATTGTATCTAACATTCATTTTTTTAAATACATGGAGGAAACAGTCAGTCAGTTATTGTCTAAATAAAACACTTTTTCTTCAACGTGGTTCTCTATGAATCCACACTGGTGGGTTTACAGCGCCTGCGCTGGTCCTCTCGGAATTTTCTAGAGCTGTTGAGAAAAAGATACAAAGTTTAGGTTGCCCTATACTGCGCACGCTCGTCCCGCCAACCTTCAGTTCCATTTTTCCGCGCACCGGAGTTGGAACCTCTTGGAATATTAGAGCGCTTTTACCTCTTCAAACTGATTTCTCGGACTGACTTTGGCTTCGTTTTTCGCTTATCTGATCTCCGTTGCCCTGACCGTGGACTGCCTGACCGTTCTATTGCCTCTGGCCCTCTTTACAAGGTCTTTAATCCCTTAATTGCGGCCTATTTACCGCCCGCTGAGGCGCCACGCGCCTGTGGGAAAGCTTCAATTAACGACTTTCCCTGCTTGTTTTCACTCCCCGTCGGCTTATGTCAGCCAAAAAGGGACCTTTTCGTCGTTGCTCTTCGTGCTCAGGGAAACTACCTTTCCAGGACCACCATTCTTTATGCCTTTTCTGTCTTGGAGAGACCCATTCTTCAGCAACTTGTAAACATTGCAAAGAATTCACGAAGGCAACCCTCAAATCTCGTCAACAACGTTTGAAATTTCATCTGTGGAACCAGACTTTGTCGGCATCCCAGCCATCCGACATGGAGTCTGTCCAATCTACATCTACAGTACGGTCGGCGGTGACTGTTGTGTCTTCACCTCAGCCAACTAAAGAAGCTTCCAAAAAATCGTCGAAGGGCAAGACTAAGAAGCAAACCATCGGTAAGAAGGCTTCCTCTAACGGCTCTGCCCCATCGACTTCGGCACCGGCACCGAAGGAAAAGGCACCGAAGGAAAAGGCGGTTTCTCAGAAGCCTAAAAAGAAGGCTAAAGAGATCACTCTGATCGTGCCGCCGATCTCCGCCTCCTTACCATCTCCATTGCTGGAAGACTCCTCTCGGGACCGAGACTCGGTCTCCGACGCCGGTGCCTCTATTCCACCTCGACAGGAACCCTTGGTGGATAGTGGGCGGTCGCCCACAGCTAGTCAGCTTGACCGAGTCATTGCTGACTCAGCTAATGTTCCATCGAGCCCAATTCTTACTGGGCAGGCAACTCGATCCCCGTCTTTGACGTCGGGATCGGCGCCTTCCAGGTCCCCTCCTCCTCCTCGAGGCCGACCTGTAGCACCGCATGGGGAGCCAGCCCCGCGGCGCCCATCTCCAGACTCGGCGGACGACGAGCCTCCCGCCAAAAAACGTCGACACCGACGCAAACACAGACGCGGGCATAGGCGTCGACGAGATTCTTCTTATTCTGACTCGGATTCAAGCCACGGCCACAAGAGATCTCGCCGCCGTTGACGTCGTAGAGACTACTCAACAGAGTCGTCTTCGACGTCAAGGGACAGGAGGCATAGGAAGAAGAGGTCTAGATATTCCTATTCTTCTTCTCCCTCTCGTTCTCCTCGTAGAAGCCCTCTACCTACGAGGCCTCCCGGCGTCGATGCGAATAAACCTTCGACGTCGAGCGCAGCACTTGACCTGTCTACACATCCTGCACAGCCCCCTATCCTTACAGGTCTGGCTCAGCCATTACCTCAGGCACCTCAGCAGCCACCTTTACCTACAGAGGGATCTCAACCTACTCTCCAGGAATCATCTGAAGAAGTCGACAATGACGACTCCGATGCCTCCCAGGACACCCCTACTCTTGGGGAAAGACTACCTCCAGAGGCTGCAAATTTAAAGCCTTCATCTCCTACAGAGGATTTTTCCTCTTACACTCAGATGATTGCCCGTATGGCTCAAGCCCTTAAACTTGCTGTGGAGCACTCCCCACGAAGGGAAGAAAACCTCATATTCGGTGACATAGAAGCTGAGAGAGCGCACCCAGTCAGTCTCTCTCTTATACCAGAACTCTTGGACTTGATAAAGGAATTCTGGGAGCACCCAGCTAATCCCACGACTATCTCCAAGAGGACTGAGAACCTCTACCGGATACATGGCGAGGATACCTCTTTTCTACTGATGCATCCTGCGCCGAATTCTCTTATAGTGGAGTCCAGTTCATCCAAGACTCCTTCTAAAGGCCATCCTACACCAACTAACAAGGAAGGACGAAAGTTGGAAATCCTGGCACGCCGGCTCTATTCCATGACCACCTTCACTCTAAGGGCAGTCAATTATCTGGTAGCCATGGGGGCTTATCAGAAACAACTTTGGTCCAGAGTTCTGCCTGCACTGGAGGCAGCTCCAGAGGAACTGAGGCAACTCTGCTTGAATACTCATGCAGAGGCCTTGACTGTCTCCAAGTACCAACGCCTTGCTGCTCGGCATGTGGCAGAGGCTACTTCAAAGAATTTTGCCTCCATCATTACATTAAGGCGACATGCATGGCTCTGCTCTGCCAATATTGTTGAAGACATTAAGTCTAGGGTGGAGAATTTACCCTTTGATGCCTCGGGACTTTTCAACCAGGGTACCGATGAAAACTTGGAAAATCTGCACAAGAGTAAGAAAACTGCAAAATCCTACTCTGTCCAACCTACACCCAAGCCGCCAAAGTTTCAGTGGCGTTCAAGATATACCCCCCAGACTTACCAACAACCATCTACCAGTACTTACCGGCCTTATGGTGGTCAACCTTCTCAACGTCCCGCTCAGACTGCATCTACATCTTCTTCTTTCAAGCATCAACCTTCCAACAGGAAGCCCTCTTTCAAAGGTCCTGGAAAGAAACAAAAGCAGTACCTTTGACTTTCTCCCCACCTTACAGACCACCACCCAAACCACCCGCCTTTCTCCTTACCTTCACAACTGGATGCTCATAACACAAGATACATGGGTCCTCAGCATTGTCAACTCCGGCTACCGCCTGGAGTTTATAAAGTCGCCTCCTCTGGGACAGGTTTCCCCTACATCGTACGACCCTGTTTTAGAGGAGGAGATCTTCACTCTACTCCAGAAGGGAGCCATTCAAACCGTTCCACCCGAGGACATCCTGAACGGTTTTTACTCCCGGTACTTCTTGGTTCCAAAGAAGGACGGGGGTTTGCGACCTATCCTGGATTTAAGACACCTCAACAAGTTTCTCAGGGTACGCAAGTTCAAGATGGTGACCTTAGAAGCCATCATTCATCTGCTCAGAAAAGGAGACTGGTTTGTGGTGGTGGATCTGAAGGACGCATATTTCCATGTTACCATACACAGGAATCACAGGAAATATCTGCGTCTGTTCTTCAACAATACGGTTTATCAGTTCGTGGCCCTTCCATTCGGCCTCTCCACAGCGCCGAGGACTTTCACCAAGTGTATGGCTCCTGTGGCAGCTTACCTTCGTCTTCGAGGGATCCAGGTATACCCTTACATAGACGATTGGCTGATTGTCTCCGGGTCGAAACACCAGGCTCTGCAGGACACTCATTACGTTCTCCACACGTTGCAGGCACTGGGCCTCACTATAAATTACGAAAAGTCCAAGCTACATCCTTCGCAGGTGGTGGACTACATTGGAGCGACGATAAATTCACTTCAAGCCCGGATGTTCATGCCTCCAGAACGCATTCACAAAATACTAAAAGCCATAAGGAGGTTCAAACCCAACACAAGGGTGACGGCCAGGCTTGCTCAACATCTCCTGGGCCTCATGGCCTCCACAACATCGACTCTATCACACGCTCGCCTCAAGATGCGTTCCCTTCAGGTTTGGATGTTGTCGCTGTTCAACCCACTCCACGACAACCAAAACAAACGACTACTAGTGACACCAGAGCTGGCATCTCAGCTTCAGTGGTGGACTTACCTGCCTCACTTATTGGTGGGACGCCCCTTCCGACCAATTCAGCTGACCACACAAGTGACAACCGACGCCAGCCCCCTAGGTTGGGGAGCCCACTGCGAAGGCCACCAAATCCATGCGCTGTGGTCCTCGCAAGAGGAGAAGCTACACATAAACCATCTGGAACTGCTGGCCATCATCAAGGCTCTGAGGTCTTTCCTACCTTTGGTAAGGGGCAGAGCCATCCAGTTGGTCACAGACAACACCACAGCCATGTTCTATGTGAACAAACAGGGTGGGACAAGGTCCAAGTCTCTCCTGTTTCTCGCAATACATCTCTGGGAATGGTGTTATCAGAACCACATATACCCTGTGGCGATTCACATTGCGACCGAAGACAACCTCCTTGCAGACGAACTAAGTCGCCGGTCCTCTCAAAATCACGAATGGGAGATGGACGACAACATATTCCAGATGATGTGCGACAGATGGGGAATACCAACCATCGACCTTTTTGCAACAGTGGACAACAGGAAGTGTCTGGCCTACGCATCTCGGGCAGGACAAGGTCAAAGGTCATCCGGAGATGCATTCATGGTTCCGTGGAACACAGGCCTCTTGTACCTGTTTCCTCCTATTCCCATGATCCAGAGGTCCTTAGTCAGGATTCTTCTGGCCAAAGCAGAGGCAATCTTGGTTGCACCTTGGTGGCCCAGGCAACCATGGTTCTCTCTTCTCCTCCAGCTGGCAACAGACAGGTGGAGACTTCCGTTTCTTCCTCACCTGATTACCCAGGACTCGGGGTCGATATACCACCCGGATGTCGAATCCCTTCAATTGACAGGCTGGAGAATATCCATCGGTGAAAGAAGTACTTGATAAGGCTCGAAAACCTTCGACCACACGCTTGTACCAAAACAAATGGCAAGGTTTCTTGAAGTTCGCGGCACAACGAGGACTACAACCCTCGCCTGTTGCATTATCCACTCTCCTGCTATATCTTCGATATCTCTTTGATCTGGGCCTATCTAAATCTACATTGAAAGTTTACACGTCGGCTATAGTAACTTTTCAGCCACAAGACTCTCAATCTTCCAGATGGTTCTCGCATCCTACAGTGAAGGCTTTTTTCAGGGGCCTGTCAAATATGCGGCCCCCTGTGAAGCGACCGTTGCCCCAGTGGTCGTTACCAGTTGTGCTTCACTCATTAGTCCAGCCCCCCTTTGAACCTATGGCTACTTGTGACCTAAAGTTTCTGTCTCTGAAAACATTGTTTCTTGTTGCTATCACCTCGGCTCGTAGAGCCAGTGAACTTGCTGCACTTCGAGCTGATCCCCCTTACTTACAGTTTTTCAAGGATAAGGTGGTTCTCTATCCTGATGTATCATTCCTTCCCAAAGTTGTGTCGGATTTTCATGTGAACCAACCACTGTTACTACCAACCCTGTTCGCTAACCCCTCTTCGGATGTTGAGCGCACGCTCCATTGTTTGGACGTTCGGAGGGCTTTATCGTTTTATGTGACAAGAACTAAGGACTTTAGGAAAGCCCAAAGACTTTTCTTGTGTTTTTATGGCCAAAAGAAAGGGTCTGCTGCCTCTTCATCCACGTTGGCACGATGGCTAGTTTCCACTATCTCATTGGCCTACGAACTGCAACACAAACCTCTCCCTGAAGGTCTTCGTGCTCATTCCACAAGAGCTGTGGCCACCTCCACTGCTCTGCTGCGAGGGGTTGATATTCCCTCTATATGTAGAGCGGCCACTTGGTCCAGTGTTTCAACATTCATTAAGCATTACAGACTGGACCTTCGGGAGAAGAATGACACCAGATTCGGAAGGGCTGTTCTCACATCACTACTGCAGTGACGGCCCTCCATCCTGTAAGTAGCTTGGTAGTCACCCACCAGTGTGGATTCATAGAGAACCACGTTGAAGAAGGACAGGTTACTTACCTGTAAACATAGTTCTTCAAGTGGATTCTCTATGAATACACACGACCCGCCCGGCCTCCCCACATGTCCGTCACTGTGATATGAGTTCCAACTCTTTCTATGTGCGGGCATATGGAACTGAAGGTTGGCGGGACGAGCGTGCGCAGTATAGGGCAACCTAAACTTTGTATCTTTTTCTCAACAGCTCTAGAAAATTCCGAGAGGACCAGCGCAGGCGCTGTAAACCCACCAGTGTGTATTCATAGAGAATCCACTTGAAGAACTATGTTTACAGGTAAGTAACCTGTCCTTTTGTATCAGAATAGATGCCGTGTCTTGAGGTGCTGGTGATGGAAACCGTCTGTCTTCTGTTTACTTAGGAGGCAAATTTAACCCTGAGATATAAAGTGAAATCATTAGAGTGACCTTTCCTGCATCACTTCAAAAGAGACAAACATAACCAGTAAATGAGAGCCAGCCCCAAAAAAGGCCATAGATCTGTACACAGTGAAACATAATCATGTACATTTTCCCCCAATCCAGTCCTTTAGTTGAGGACAATTCTTCCATACTGTATAGTCCTATATACTGTATGTGGATCCAGGCATGGGGGACTCAACTTGGGAGACTCACCGTGAAGTGAGACTTAAGGCATTCTGACAACTCAACTCAGACTTGTCTTGAGCTTTCCCCCCCAATGGTCCAGACTTGACTTGTGGCTTGGAACCCATTCCTACCTCTCTCTCTTTTTTGGTGAAAGAAGTGTTTATTTAATAGGGGCTCGGGATTGGGGTTCTGCAGCCTCATTTGGGAAGCCAGAGCATTCCTGTTTCCCTTTTTAGGGAATAAAGTGCCACATCCCTGCCTGTTGGCCTGTGATACTTGAGCTCACCAAGCGCAGCACATCCCCTTGAGTCTTGTCCATCACTGGGCTTGCACAAAGGTTCAGAGTTTCCTGGAGCAACCTTTCTCTTGAGACAGGCTTTTCCTTAGCGCCTGGCATTCCGAGAGGAGCCTTTTTAAATCGATTGTTGCACTTGGTTGCTTTTAAATGTGTATTTAGTATTGATTTTATTTTCATTTTAAGCATAATCCTTGTTTAATTCTTCAAAAATATTTGGACACTTACTGATTTTTAGCTTTGTATATTGTCTTTTTAATGATGGAGGTGCCTTGGGTCCTTTTGAGGAAAAAGCTCGGATAAAAATATTTTAAACAAATACTGTAAACAAATGACGAGGGGCCACAGCATTGCATGCAGCTTGCAGGTGCTTCTTGGAAACATGCCTTTGTTGAACAAGGACACCAAGAAACCTTCAGCTAGCACTAGGCTGGGGACTGATGCCCAAGCCCCACCCACTCCAAAGGGGTCTGTTTTCCAAGCTGTGGTGCTTTTTTGGATAAACAGATGCAAGTTTAGAAATATTTTCAGTAATTTAAATAGAAATTGAATGCATCGCACTGTAATGCGGAGGACTAAGCAGGTGAGATTGTTTGCCTGTTAAGTCTATTGCACAAGGGGTTTCAAATGACTGGGCAACTCCCAAGCCCTCCTTGTTCTCTCGCATGGTTTATGCTTAAACTGGACCATCTTTCAAACAAGGGATACCTTCAAAAAGGGGGCTATCCACTGACAGTCTTTCAGTTTGAGGTCTACCAAGTGTAAATACAAATGCAGGCACTGAAGAAGTCAAAGGAGTCAAATTTCCTGCAGTGCCATGAATAGAAACTCTGTACGCACACAAGATCCAAATTACAACCCTTAATTTGTTCCTTCCTTTTTAAAACTTGTAACATTTAAGTTCTTCTTTTAGAAAATCTGACTTCAATATACTGTAAAAGAACATAACATTCTGCTACTCATTTGTGCAATTCATTCTGCAATGCTAACAAAAGCTACTTGAATGCAATGGCTATTGTTTTGCACCACTCTATACTTTGTTGCGATGCAAAGATTTCTGCATGATTTGAACATGTACATGAAACATTCAGTTCTGGCTCACAACTTGAAAGTAACTGATTTTTTGTGGTTCTCATGAAAATAAATATTCACATAATATTCTGCCCATAGGGCATATATTGGCACACGAGTACTGCAGATCTAACAGCTTTCAGCCTGCAATTTAATATCAATTCAATTCATCAGAAAATATCCTATTAATATAACAGTATACATTTTCCTCAACAAAACAAAATCCAGAAAGAAGATTTTGCTCGTTTCAGGAATTCCAAACTTTGCAATTAAGAATCTTGACAATGTGAAAAACTGATTTGCACAGTGTATAAGAAAGCCCAGAGTATTGGAAGCCATTGCTATGAGTGGCATTCTATAAACTTTCAGCAGCTGAGCACACAGATTCCAGGATTTTGGAAATGAGAGCGCTGAACTCTGGGTTAGAGAACCACTCCCGGATTCCTTCTTTTTTCTAGTACCTTTCACAGTTCAGCATCCTCATTAGTCAACAGTAGATTCCAGATCTCTGCTTTCCGCGTCTCTTCCTTTGCATCTGCTACTGAACTTTCTGAAATGTTATCAGAAGAAATTATATTACAGGAGCCTTCCTTGACAACAGGAAACAGGCAAGAGAATGGCTCGGGAAACCTTCCATCGCTGCAATCTCACAGAATACATAAAAATTAGATCTTCCAGAAGACTTTTGTTGTTTTTAGTTCCCTCTTCCATTTCCATTTCTTTTTATCCAAAACATTGTCCAAACATGGTCAGGTTCCTGGGCGGAAGAGCTTTGAAATCAGATTAAGAATCCTCTGCCGGAGGTTCCATTTGTCCCCAACCTTCTGCAGCTGCAACGCACAGTCAGTGACCACCTCTGATTCTGCAAAACAGACAAGCAGTCCTCAACACCTGTAACAGTAGCTGCACGTTATTGAATGAGAAAGATGGTAACCTTAACCCTGGCTGCGGTACATGCTGGATTTCCCCTTTACTTCACTTTACTCCTTACTAAAGCAGGATGTGAAATGAAATCTGAATGTTCAGCTGCCCTGCCAGCGTAATCAGTGGGGAAACCTTCAGGGAGACAAAGTGTGATTCAGCAAACTTTATTCCAAGGAACTGCAAAAGTTTAGTCCATCCATGATGGGTGTTTAAAAATGCAGAGGTGCTAGAAACAACCACACTCTCATGCTGACAGCAACGGTTTTACACATGTATTTTTAGAACTTGGGAAAAGCGGCTTTTTGAGAGGGTAGCTCCCAGAATCTCCCGCCCCGCATTCCAGCTGAAGCCACTCTCGACTTAGCAAACGCCTGACCTGCTCAGAGAACCTAAGGTAGCGCAACAGTAAAATCAAGTTCGCATCTGTGGCCAGAAACTGACATTAGGAGGTAGTCCCGTTTCTGGAGGGAGGGAATCCTTTACTCAACCTGAGCAGGCACGACTAGAACAGCCCTGGGCTTTTCCCACCGCCAGCGTTCTGCAGAGTCGCTTAGTTCGCTTGGTATTTCAGCTTGCGCAGCGCTTGGCTGGGCATCCTTTCGGGGGCAGCAGGATCTAGGCTCTGCCCTGCCTCTTCTCAGCCCGCCAGGCGGGTCTGGAGGAAGGAAGTCCGGGACAGCCTTGACCACCTCGACTGGCCGCCTGCCTCCCTCCTTCCCGCGCTCTGCCACCCACTCGCCCCTCCCCTCCCCGTTACCTGTTCCACGGATGCCCCGCCCCCTCTTTTGCCCAGCCTTTCCTCCGGCAGCCAATCAGAGGCCGAAGGAAGGAGGCGGAAGGGCAGGAGAAAGAGTTGGGGGGGGCAGCAGGTGTTGCCTGCCGGTCACGAATTTGCCGCGCCGCACCTCACGCGGGGGAGGGGGGGGGAGGCGCAATTCCAGCCTGGGAGGCCGCCCTGGGCGAGTGGGGCTGCTGGGCGGAGGACCTTCCAGGAGGGGAGGGAGGGGAGAAATAAAAACATGTGCATCTCTTTCTCCTTAGGAGAAAGCCCTCTTTTAAAAAAATCTTCATTTAGATTTAGAGAATAAAGCTCATTTTGGCTTGAACCTGTTTGTGAGGAAATTATTTTTACAAGCAACCCATCCCATTTCTTGTGACACCTCTAGTTTCATGGGATTCTCACTGGCGTCACTTGCACATTACTGACCACGTTCATAAACCCCATAAAAGAATGTGATGGAAAACTGAAAGACTGCTGAGTTTTATCTCCTAAACGTTTTTAGAAACTGCACCAAATATGCTGCTCACCTGTAAGGGGTGGTTTAAGTGCAAATAGAGAAGAAGCCAAAGAAGAAGCCAGAGCACCTTAAGTGAAACTGGCTGAACTGGGAATGCCTTGAACTCCTCAGAAAGATCCTAAAAGACTGAGCAAAATCCATAAAGAATACACCTTGATTTCTTACAAAAACACATGTATTTAAGAGGGAAGGCTGCTTCTGCTTCTGGACAGCCTATGCAAGAATATGCATAATAGGAACGTCGTATCAAAAGGGATGTGTGACATGGCTGCTTCTCATTTCAACTCTGCTGGTCCAAGGTAAGAGTCAGGAGTAGCATGAATAGCAAGAAATTCTGCAGGTACACTGCAAACATTAGACCCCAGCAGATTCCTTTAGACTTGGGGTAACAAACGGATGTGTGGCACCAGATGTTGATAAACCACCACTCCTATTCTCACTAGTTGTGCCAGTTGAGGCAGATGGCAATTGGACATAACAACATGTAGAGGACCTGCCCTGCTCAAGATGTTGCAGTTCTTCTTTGCACTTCATTTCTTCTGGGAAAGAAAAGTGCAGATGTGATCAAGCCACATATCAAGGGAAATTTTGCTGCTGTAGCATTTCTGTAACTGACATATTCTTACTCTTACTTCCAAAGCATAGATTTCGTGCTTTGGTGGGAGTCTGGACTTCTAATCAATACAATTATGTAAACCTAGGATATAATAGAGAGATTAATAGGTTTTTGAGGAATTCTGAGGGATCAGTTATGTAACAGATTCATTGGTTTTACTTTGTTTCTGATGCATTTTGCTATTTATTGAACATGGTGATATTTTTCTGCTACTGTCAAGTCATTATATTATGTTTCTGGATTTGAATTTTCAATCTTGATAGTCCTTCTTAGTGGACAATAATATAGTTGGTATTTTGTACATGTCTGACATTGAAATAAAATATTTCCTATACATAGTAACAGTGCCTTCCAGTTAACTAGCTGCACGTCCTGAACAGTTAGACATCAGGTGTAGTCAAGTCGTCTATGTAGGTGCCTCATTCTGCATTCCTGAAGCCTTTCAGCCCTCGTGTGGCAAAACTGAACAGTTCAGCCCCTTCCAGCACTTTGGCCATATTGTAACCTTCCGCTTCTGTACTAAAAAGAAATATACAGACCAAGGGTTAAGCTGGGCAGGCCAGTTAACACATCATTAGAAACAGCTCCCTTAAGAAGAAAAATTTACCCCTTAATGTGATCAGGCATCCTTCAGTCTCAAGAGATTATGGTAACATCCTTTGAATAGTGGACTTGGAACAGTGTCTAGTGTGGCTGAGAAGGCCAATTTGAGAGTGACAGTCCCTTCCATACTGAAGATAAATAGAATCTGTCCCCTGTCCAGCTCCCTGACTTTGCTGGTTTTGTGACTGCCTCTTTGCCTTGGTCTGCTGGACAAGGGTCTCTTCAAATTGTGAGAGGCCATGATGTACTGCCTGCCTCCAGGCTGAACGCTCAGATATCAGGGTTTCCCAAATGTTGAGGTCCATTCCTAAGGCCTTCAGATCCTGCTTGCAGATCTCCTTATATCGCAGCTGTGGTCTTCCTCTAATTCTCCATACAGGAGATCTTTTGGATTCCGACCATCAGCCATTCTCACAACATGCCCAAGCCAACATAGATGTCACTGTTTCAGTAACGTATACATGCTAAAAGATCCAGTTTGTTCCAGAACTACTCTATTTGGAATTTTGTCTTGCCAGATGATACCAAAAATATGTCGGAGACAACGCATGTGGAACGTCTTCAGCTTCCTCTCCTGCCGTGCACAAAGGGTCCAGGACTCATTGAAGCATAGGAGTGTACTCAGGACACAGACAATTTGGACATTGTCCCTTGGGGGTGTACTCACTTTTGTTGTCAGCGGTTTAGACGTTAATGGATGTGTGTTGCGTTATTTTCAGGGGACAGCACATTTACACTGTTATACAAGCTGTATAGTCGGTGCTTTACACTGTAGCCAAGTGTCATTTCTTCAGTGTTGTCACATGAAAAGATATACTAAAATATTTATGAAATGTGAGGGGCTGTACTCACTTCTGGGATATACTGTTGAAATAACCTATCACTACTACACTGTGTCTCTTTGAAAACCCTGCCATTTGTTTTTCAGATTCTTTCTGAGAATAACAACTTCCAGTGGTTACATTTAGCTAGTGGATTCAAGGAGCCCTAGTGCAAAAAATAACTTTTCCAAGCTCTTCAGGTCATATCAGACAAGCTGATGCGCCTGACTTTCAACTGATGCCTAAAAGGGGGTGGGTGGGAATAGGGGCTCTGAATGAAGGCAGCCCTTTCTCTTTCTCTTTTTTGATTAAAACTGATGACTGTTGCCACAGATTGAGGAAAAGTTGTTTTTAAATATGGAGGAAAAGAGGTAGATGACATTCCAGGTGCACATGCGAGAGCAGAGAAACTCTAGCTAAGGTTTGGGATTCAGCCTCTTGAGAATCTCTTTCAAATAGCTGGGAAACAGGTGCAGTGTGACCCCCGCCACCTCCACCCCATTGCTGTCTGAGCCTGCTCCTGTACACTCTGTTTAGTGCCAGCCTTCCTCGGGTGGCAAAGTGTCTTGGGGTGGCCTTTGAAAGTGCTGGATAGGTTGGTACAATAGCTTTGCCAGCTGTGTTCGAACACAAGGGGACAAGGGGGAGGAGGAAACCGGGCACCTCTATTTCATCTCCTTGAGAAACAGCAGACAAACGGCCATCATTAACCAGGGAGGAAAGAAAGAGGAGAATGTTCCCTGCATGCAGGCATCTCTATTCACCTCAGCATCCAAAAAATGAGGTCGATGGACGATCCAGAAGCTTACCTACAGACCTTTGAGCGAGTAGCCAATGCAGCGGGGTGGCCGAAAGACCAGTGGACCTTGATCTTGGTTCTGTGCCTAACTGGTGTATTACAAGAGGTGGTGGGCATGTTGTCCATTTCAGAGGTGGCGCAATACGAAATGGTAAAGAGTGCTATCTTGTAAATGTTAAACTTGACAGAGGAAGCATATTGGAAGAGATTCAGAGACTTGTGATTGAAAATCGGCATACATCCGCGAACCCTAACCCAAAAGATGAAAGCCAATCTCGTACGATGGCTGCTCATTCACACACTTACTTTGGAAGCCATATATAAGTCAATTGCATTTTGACAGCACCTAACAACATAGTTAATTGTTTTCAGTTGTTTTGATGGCACATAACAACACAGTTAATTGCTTTAAATTGTTTTTATGGCAATGTTTGATTTAATTTGATTTTGATAATTACATGGCTAAATGTACTTTTACTTATGGTTTTAATGGTGTTATGTTTGTGAACTGCCTTGAATACTACCTAGTAATGGTAAGAAACCAAGATGATGGTTCTGGCTACAGAGGTTGATAGGAATTACAAGAATCTTTGATAGTGCACCTAACTTACCACATTCAATTTTAACAGGCTTCTAAGGGAAACCTGGTCCCAGGAGATGATATCCTCTCTATCAATGGTACACCAGTCCACGTGTTCTCTTTTGAGGAACTTTGTCAATATGTACAGTGTCTTCCCACATCGATCAGACTGGACATCCAGAAAACTGTTTACAGTAAGAGCACTCCACACCACCCCCTCTCTCTTTTTAATTTGATATCAATTTTGACTTGTGATCAGTGTGTCAGGTCATATATAAACCTGTTTAGGAAAGGAAGAAGTTTTTTTTAAAGCATAAAGCAGTATAGAAACCCAAGTCACTGCTATACAGGGAGAAGCTGGATGCATAAAAATAGAAGTGAGATGGTTGTCTATAGTATTCATAGTCACATAATTAAGAGGATGGGATAACTTGATTGCTTTATTCTTTATGTAGCCTTGGACGGAAGTTCAAATCCTGTATCTTCAGAGGCAGATGAAGCAATCCAAACTGATCCAAACAGTATTGTTATGACTGAAAAAGAGAACACTTTTGCAAATCAGAAAGAACCTTTGCACAGAGATGATTCTGATTATATGGTAGAAAGAGCAATATCTCCATCTGATATCAAGTCAGAAGAGATGCTAACAGATTTTCTGGAAACCAGCTGTGCCCAAGATAGCCCTGTGGTGCCTTTAAAAGATACTGATGTGAAAGCCACATGTGGATTAAGCAAATGTCAAAACAGGAAATAGAATTTAAACTGGAAATATTTTTGTTAGGATTACTACCAAATACTATAAATATACAAAGCTATTATTTAATACTACATCTTTTGGCAGCAGCTCGGTTATTATGGGCACAGGTTTGGAAAGATGAAAAGTCACCAAATGATGATATGATAATTAAAAATATTAGAAAGTGCAAAAATTGATATATTAACTAAGAGGCTAAAGGGACAAGAAGAATCATCTTTTTATTTAAGCTGGAATTTATTTTATAATTGGTGGAAAGTAAAAAATCCCACAGTAAAGGAACAGAAAATGAATAAAAAATGGGATGTCATGAATAGGATCTCATCAGAAGAATTGTTCAAATATACAAGATTGCTTCTATGTTGAGCCTTAGGCTCCCCCCCCCTTTTGCATTTAGATTATCTTTGTTTATTGTTCGGCAATTAGATATTCTTACACTTTATGTTTATTGCTTAAATGTGCATTGTGCTATATATCTATGTTTTAAAATCTTCTGTTAGAAAATAAAAATAATAATTAAAATAAAAGACACTGATGTGTTCCTTGTCAACTTAAATTCCTCAGAAGAAAATAATGCTACATGTTTATTACTTCCCAAGGAAGATATCTCTGTGATGGCAGAAGATGCTTCTTCTAATGCTGGATCAGAGATAGTTAAAAATTATCCTCCAGAAAAACCTCTTAATTGTGTGTCTAACACAAAAGAAATCTTGGGATTTTCTGTTTTGGATTCCATTAATGCAAGCAAGAATTTCACTGTGAACAAAACTTGCTTGAGTAACTATTCTAGGAATTTTAGTAGTTTGAATGAAGACAGTTCAGCAGGATTGGAGAGCAAAATCAATAGTATTCCAAACTCGATGTATTCTGCTGCAGATGACTCCAGTTCAGACACCGAATCTGTAGCTGAAACGCCTGGACCTTCCATCAATTCATTGGTCTTACAATTTGCCTGTGATGGTCTCTTGGAGACTCATAAGGCTGTTGAGTCAGATGATGAACAAATTGAAATTTGCTGTTTGAATAGTGAGCAGCAGCACTCTTCCCAAAAGAAGCAGGTCACAACTACTGCAGAAACATTTCTTCACCCTCCAGAATGCTGTCCTTCGAATGGTATTTTGGAGGAAGTAAGCAAGGCAGAAATTGATTCACTAGAAATAACAAATGGCAGCTTTGCTTTAGAAGAATCCTACTCCCCAAGGCATTCTAGCACAGAACATATGGTTCCACCTACAACCTTTTGTTCTCTTTCTCAAGTCTCTCCAATCCAGGTAGATCAGTTAGATAGTAGCAACCCAGGTTTTTCTCTTTGAATGCACACTAATGGGTTAAGTCTGCACATGTGCAGAGGCCTCAGAATATTCTAGAGCTAACAAGAGTCTGTAAGACTGCCCCCCCAGCTCACATGGTCTGCCCGTCACTTCAGTTCCAATTTTTCCGCTGCGGAAAGAGGTCTCATTTTTCTGGAGCTCCTTCACGTAGAGGAACAAAAGAACCAGAGTTACAGGTAAGTAACCTCTCTTTTTTCTTTCCAGGACACTGGTTCTTTTAGGGGAGGAGAAAGGATAAGCCTGGAGGGCAAAGAGGAACCTACAAAAACTGTTAATGATTGGGACAGCAACCTGCAGGATGAAGAGGAACATAATAAAAAGAAACAAACACTTCCAGAAAATGATTTGGAAACTAGACTATACGTTTTTTCAAATGTTATTTTGCCTACTTATGTAAGTCAGAATCTCTGTTTTTTTTAAAAAAACTTCTCTTTCCCTTCACCCTGTTTTTTAGTGATTTTTTTGAAAATCTGGGTCCCCAGATGTTCTTAGACTACAGCTCTCAGAAACCCTGAACAGCAAAGCTAGTGGTGAAGGCTTCTGGGAGTTGTAGTCCAAGGACTTCTGGAGACCCAAGGTTGGGAACCATTGATCTAAGCATTCCTCCTGCATTCTCATTGGTTTTTCCTGATCCACCAGTGCTGTAGAGGCACAGAAGGAGTTTCTTTCTAGGGATCGTCTCTATGGCCCACCCATCAGGGTCTTCCCATTAGATTCTTCCTCCTTACACACAGAGAGGATCAAGAAGGCTACATAAGGAGGTGAGCTATGGTGGGACTGGGGTCTTTGAAAGCTGGGCAGACACACATTCCACAAATTGAATGCTTTCATTAACAACAGATACATCTTGGATGTACAGTGGGGTCTCTACTTAAGAACGTCCCTACTTAAGAACAATCCAACTTAAGAACAGCTCCATTTGCTAAATTTTGCTTCTACTTGAGAACAGAAATCCAAGATAAGAACAGGAAAAAAAACCCTTTCCTGCTCTTTTTTTAACCTTAGGTCATCTTAGGTTAAAAAAAAAATTCTCCCCCTAGTGGTAGAGTATGTTTTAACCAGCTTTGCATTAGTTCCTATGGGAACTAATGCTTCAATGTACAAACGCACCTCTACATAACAAAAAAACAGCCAGAACGGATTAATTGGTTTTCAGTCCATTCCTATGGGAAATTTTCCTTCAACTTAAGAACGTTTCAACTTAAGAACGTTTCAACTTAAGAACACCATTCCAAAACGGATTAAGTTCTTAAGCAGAGGTTCCACTGTAGTTTCTATGGACGGAAAAGAGCAGATCCGGATTAAATGGTTTTCAATGCATTCCTATGGGAAATGCAGATTCAACATAAGAACTTTTCAACTTGAGAACCACCTTCCAATACGGATTAAGTTCTTAAGTAGAGACCCCACTGTAGCCCATTATTAGCTGGATCATACTGACAGTTCTGCAGACACATTTGCAAAGCCAGAGCACTCTTGTTTACCTTTTTAGGGAATAAAATGCCACACCCCTGCCTATTGACCTGTGACACCTGAGCTCACCAACCTGAGCACATGCTTCTGAGTCATGCCCATCGCTGAGCTTGTACAAAGATTCAAAGTTTCCTGGAGTAGCTGAATATGTTTAGCCAAAGGGAACATGCAATTATTGTTTCCTGGTCAAGGGCTTGCCCCGGGGAACTGTCAGTTTTGGCATTAGCTGCTGAGTGATTCACATTTCACTAGCTGCTGGATCCACACACCCAATGAATAAGACATCTAAGAAGAGGGAGAACCTGGATTTGAAATCTAGTTTAACATAATTTGAGCCTGGAAAGAGAAAAGATTTATACATCCAGGTACTGTTCCCTTGACAAAATTGTAATGAATTCACAGATGAGGTTCCTCTCATCCCAGCAATTACATTACAGCTGTCTTCTGGAGCCATTGTCTCACTTGAGAACAGAAGCAGATGATATGCAAGCTTCACAATTTGAAGCTGAGTTGTCTTAAGAAATAAAGGATGTTTATTTCTCCTACCACAAAGTTTTGCAGTTCTGCCAATTGTAAATTCATTTGCTTTTGTTCTGTGGTTGTTCATGAGTAATTGAACATGTAAATTATTTTCAAATTGATAGTGCAGACTCAGAAGCATCTGTGGATGGGTAGGTTTTATTTTTCCTAAATGTAAGACTGATATCTTGACTGTTTTTGCCTTAAGAAGCATGCCCTAGTTACCTTTTGGTTGGAATAATGAACACGCACTACATGAGGCTGTCTTTGGAAACTGTTTGGAAACTCCATTTGGTCCAAAATGCTGTAGCCAGATGGCTAACTGCGGCTGATGAAAGGGAACATATAAATCCCGTTATGGCAGCTCCACTCATTGCCAGTCCATTTCTGGGCACAAATCAAAGTGCTGGTTTTAACCTATAAAAGCCTAAACAGCTTGGGTCCAAGCTATCTCAAAGATTGGTTCTCCCTCTATGAGCCTGCCCAGACATTAACAGAGATGGCCTTTCCCTTCAATCCCAGAGCCCCCAGAGGAGGAGCACTTGGTGGGGATATGGGAGAGGGACTTCTCCAGCGCTGCTCCCAGACTCTGAAACCCCCTCCCGTGGGAGGGCAGACGGGCCCCATCTTTGCTATCCTTCAGCAAGCAGGCAAAGACCTTTCTCTTGAGGCAGGCTTTTCCTTAGTGACTGGCATTCTGAGAGGGGCTTTTTTAATGGATCGTTGCACTTTGTTGCTTTTAAAGGTGTATTTAGTATTGATTTTATTTTTATTTAAATATAATACTTGTTTAATTATTTTAAAATATTTGTACACTTACAGTACTGATTTTTAGCTTTTAAATATTTTTTAATGATGTAAGCCACCTTGAGGCCTTTTAAGAAGAAAGGTGAGCCAAAATATTTTAAATAATAAACAAACAAACAAACAAAGAGGATAAAGTAATTGCTTTACATATCAGTCAGTGTCAGAGAACAGAACCGCCATTAGATGCAAGACTCCTGTCCTTTGAGTTCCAAGGTGTCTGCATGATATTCCTCCTTACTATACTTTTACTAGTTTGGGCATACAACTGACCCTAACATAGCAGTGTTAATTCTAATATGGGATGGCAATAGCAGAATGATTAGCTCTAACGGACCTATAGAGATCCCAAGTATTCCTTCAGAATAGACCATGCCCAGAACACTGACTTACTTCTTAGTTGATTGTGATCTGTGACTCTAGCCATTATTACTTGCATGTAATCAGATTTTGATGTAAACGGGTATTAAACATTACTGCACAGGCCAGGGAATATTTCTACGACTTAAAAAATAGGTGGGAATCGTTATCTTAGACGTCAAGGCCTAAATCGATGTGCACACTCTTCTTTGGTTCCCCCTCGAGGGCGAAACCAGTGCCTTGATAACAACATAGTTCCAGGATCAGCCTGAATCACAGCCTTGGAAGCACACAGACGGGATCATGACAAACAGGCAGGTGTGCCATGGAGGGAAATGAAACTGACTCAAGCAAACCAAGGAGAGGAATGAAGGAAGTGGAGCATTTGCTGGGAAAAAAAGGAAAGAGTTCAGTAGTCACCACCAGGGTCATTGACTCCGATGTTGTGTAAACACCACAGGGAGATGAAAAGAAACATGATCATTCCTTGACTTTTAGGGTTAAACCTCTAAACATTACAACAACATATTGATGTCTTCTTTGCTTTGGGGTCTGTGTGTGTGTGTGCGCGCGTGCATGCGAGTGCTTGTGGTTTATTATGACTCCAAGAATATCTGATATGGCATACCTAGTAATTTGTTTTAATGTAATTCAAAAAAGGAACCACACTAGGTCTTGCAGTTAACACTGCACTCTTCAGCTAAAACTAGCAGACAGAGGAACATTTTGTCCACACTAGAAAAATTAAACATTTCTGTCAGTATTTAGCTGGTTTTCTGAACAAAGATGGCCCACAATGTTTGGCAAAAGAAGAGCATATTAAAAAAAAAACTACCAGCAGTGGTTTTTAATTTCCATAGATCAAAGAGTATCTCTTCACCCCCCAAGAGTATTACCTTATCACTAAAGCTTAGACAAAACACCTGATTCTGAGGTAGATAAGACAGCTAACCAACAGGGATTGTTAATTTGCTGGCACACTACCATCAATGTTCTTACCTAACTTATTTTTTGTGCTGCTCTCACAAAGCTCTGGAGCAGGTTCTGCCCTTCAAAAGGGTTCCCACAAACCATGAACAGGCCTGGGCCTAGGCCAAGAAGCCTAGCCGGCAGTATCACGCGGTGTGCCAGGGATCCGGGGCCAAGGCCCTGGGCATCCCTTGGTGGCACTGCTGGTGGGAGGGCTTTATAGGGTGCCGGAAATGGTGGCATTCAGTCCCAAAGGGACTTCTAGAGGCTTCCCTCCTGATTTCGGAGGACACTCTTTTCTGTTGTATTTACGTTTGGTAGACCTTGAACTGAAGGATTGTCAGAGGGTAGAATATACCAGATGGGTGGGATATAAATAAATAAATAAATAAATAAATAAATAAATAAATAAATAAATAAATAAATAAATAAATAAATAAATAAATAGCCCTCTTTTTAAAGGTACCCCTTGTTTGAAAGATTGTCCAATTCAAACATAAAACATGCAAGAGAACAAGGAGGGCTTGAGAGCTGCCCAGTCATTTGAGACCCCTCGTACAATAGACTCCACAGGCACACCTGCTTAGTCATAAGAAGAGCCCTGCTGGATCAGGCCAAGGGCCCATCTAGTCCAGCTTCCTATATCTCACAGTGGCCCCATCAGATACCTCTGGCAGCACACAAGACAACTAGAGACCTGTCTCCTGATACCCCTCCCCTGCATCTGGCATTTAGAGGTACCTTTCTTTGAAGACTGGAGATTGTACATCCCCATCATGGCTTGTAACCTGCGATGGACTTCTCCTCCAGGAATCTATCCAACCCCTTTTTAAATGCCATCATCACATCCTGTGGCAAGGAGTTCCCCAAACTAACAACACGCTGGGTAAAGAAATATTTTATTTTGTCTGTTCTCACTCTCCTAACACACAATTAGAATGGATGTCCCCTGGTTCTGGTATTGCGTGTGAGAGAAAAGAGTTCCGTCTATCCATTTTATCCATCCCTTGCATAATTTTATAGGCGTCAGTCATGTCCCCCATCAGGCACCTTTTCTTTAGACTAAAGAGCCCCAAGCGCTGTATCCTTTCCTCATAAGGGAGGTGCCCCAGCCCAGTCATCATTTTAGTCACTCTCTTCTGCACCTTTTCCAGTTCCACTACGTCTTTTTGGAGATGCACAACCAGAACTGTACACAGTACTCCAGGTGCGGCCTTACCATCATTTTGTACCATTGCATTATAATGTTGTCTGTTTTATTTTCAATCCCCTTTTTAGTGATACCTAGCAGGGAACGTGGTGGCACTGTGGGCTAAACCGCAGAAGCCTGTGCTGCAGGGTCAGAAGACCAGCAGTCGTAATATCGAATCCACGCGACAGAGTGAGCGCCCGTCGTTTGTCCCAGCTCCCGCCAACCTAGCGGTTCAAAAGCATGTAAATGCAAGTAGATAAATAGGGACCACCTCGGTGGGAAGGTAACAGCGTTCCGTGTCTAAGTCGCACTGGCCGTGTGACCACGGAAGATTGTCTTTGGACAAAACGCTGGCTCTATGGCTTGGAAACAGGGATGAGCACCGCCCCCCAGAGTCGAACATGACTGGACAAAAATTGTCAAGGGGAACCTTTACCTTTACCTTAGCAGGGAATTGGTCTTCTTCACTGCCACCATACACTGGGTTGACACTTTCATCGAGCTACCAACACACCGAGATCTCTTTCCTGATCCATGAGGGACAACTCAGAACCTATCAGCTTATAACTAAAATTTTGAATTTTTTTTGCCCCAATGTGCATTACTTTACATTTTCTTGTATTGAAACACATTTGCCATTTGACTACCCATTCTCTCAGTTTGGAGACATCCTTCTGGAATTCTTCACAATCCCTTCTGGTCTTCACCCCCCAGAAAAGTTTTCTGTGATCTGCAAACTTGGCCACCTCACTGCTTATCCCTCCAAGTCATTCATGAACAGGTTGAAAAGCACTGGTCCAGGACAGATCCCTGGGGCACACTGCTCTTCACCTCTCTCCATTGTGAAAATTGCCCATTGACACCTACTCCTGGTTTCCTGGTTCTCAACCAATTCTCAATCCATAAGAGAACCTGCCCTTTTATCCCTTGACTGTGGAGTTTTCTCAGCAGCCTTTGGTGAGGAACCGCGTCAAACACCTTCTGAAAATCCAGATAGACAATATCCACTGGTTCTCCCGCATCCACCAGCCTGTTGACCTTTTCAACGAATTCTAAAAGGTTTGTGAGGCAAGCCTTACCCTTACAGAAGCCATACTGATTTTCCAAGACTTGTTCTTCTACATGTTTTAAGATTTTATCTTAGATGAGGCTTTCCACCATCTTCCCTGGAACAGACATTATGTCATATCTAGGCTAAGACTAACCAAGATTTTCTATTTGAAAAAGTGTGAATATTGTTTTTCAGAATCAATTTTTTTCACCTTCTCTTCTGTCTCTCTGTACCACAATTTAAAAAAAAAAACCTTAAATTTGAGTTTCTGTTCTCAGGGGTGAATTTGCAGCCAGAAATTCCTACACATAGGCCGGCCTGCTCACATGAAATTCAGGAGGGCTCACGTCTTGATGTATTTCCATGTCTTTTCCAAGGGTACTTTCCCTTCATACCCAAATTTCCTTCTGAAAGTTTTCTAGCAGCCTCCTGTGTTCAAGAGAGGGGCAGTAGATCAGATATACCCTATGCAAAGATGAGCCTAGAATGTGTGGTTTCTTGGCCCTCCAAATGATTTAATAGGGAGGCAGCTGAAAGCTTGATGGGCAAACAGCAAAATACTGAGAAGATTGCACCATCTTATCTTTGATTCTGAGGTAGAAAATCCCACTTTTTGGGTGATAATTCTCAGAATCCTGGAGCCAGAATCTCAAGTCCCAAACTAGAGACAGCTTTCCACAAAAAGTAACAATTCCCCTCTCTAGTTTGTTCTTTGTACCTAAGATTGTCACAGACTGTTGACAACTTTTGTAAACATTTTTCTAGGTCCAAATACAGACCTCCTTGGCATTAGCTGTGACTGCATAACATTCACTGTTAAGTAGGCATGTTGTTATGTGTTCCAATTCCACAGAAATTATACTCCAAAGCCTTTTTTTCCTTTTTACAAACACACCACATTTATTAACTTAGAAAGATGGCAGTACAAAAACAGAAACAAAACCCGGTAACACAAACAAAGAACAGGCTTATCCTTGTGTAAAGCAAGGTGTGAAATCTGCTTCCAAAAAAGCACATCTAGGAACAACATCCCTGGGGATGTCGGCCTTCAAAGCATTTGAACAAGCTTTTGCTGTAAACTGTTTTCCTGATATGAACGTTGTAAGTTGGACAAAACAGCACTGTGTCCAAAACATGAGCATCATACACATGCAAAGAAAAGAAGTAATAATTAACAAACAAGAAATAAGAATACTGTAATGCTATACTGTAATGCTATAGGAGGAACTTCAAGTGGCTTTTCACAACTCCATCGACACAGCTGAAGAAAAGCAGTATTAGGAATCCAAAGTTGTTTACAATTAGTATCCAAATCAATTCTGAACAAAAATGCCTGCTTTTCAGTAACCGTTTTACTTATTTCGGCTTTCCCACAAGGCAGAGTAAAGGCTAGTATTGGAATAAAACCAAATAGCTTCAAAATTTAAATGCAGTGATGGAAAGACTTTTGAATTATTAAATCATCGCTGCAGATTGTCTGTATTGGGGCTGACAGAAGAATGGTTTCTTTATTGTTTCTTTAAGTTACAGCTAACATTCATTTCAATAATCCATCGGAGAAAATAGAAATTAAAAATGCTGAAGGATAAATGTTGGCATGTTTTTAATGTCACCTCCAGTCCATGGGTTGGGCATTTTGTTCTAAATGTTAAAGCTCAGCTGAGCATTTTGCTATCATTTCTCCGTTGGCAGACGATCCTCACAAGAAATATTTTTCTATGCACAGATCAACTTTCTGCAATGCTGTGAATAGAACCCCTATGCATACATGAGATCCAAGTTGCAACCTTTAATTTGCTCTTTCCTTTCTTAAGCTTATAACATTTAAGTACTTCTTTTAGAAAAGCTGATTTCTTCAATATACTGCATACAGAACATAACATTCTGCTACCCAGTACCTCATTTGTGCAATTCATTCTGTAATGCTAACAATACAGTCACTTCTACACAAGGGATATCATTTTACATTACTCTGTAGTTTGTTCTGATGCAAAGATTTCTGCATGCTTTGAATCTGAAAGTAACTGATTGTAGTTCTAATGAAAATAAATATTCACATAATATTCTGCCCATAGGGCATATATTGGCACACGAGTACTGCAGATCTAACAGCTTTCAGCCTGCAATTTAATATCATTGCAATTCAATTCATCAGAAAATATCCTATTAATATAACAGTATACATTTTCCTCAACAAAACAAAATCCAGAAAGAAAACTTTGCTCCTTTCAGGAATTCCAAACTTTGCAATTAAGAATCTTGACAATTTGGAAAACTGATTTGCACAGTGTATAAGAAAGCCCAGAGTATTGGAAGCCATTGCTATGAGTGGCATTCTATAAACTTTCAGCAGCTGAGCACACAGATTCCAGGATTTTGGAAATGAGAACGCTGAACTCTAGGTTAGAGAACCACTCCCGGATTCCTTTTTTCCAGTGCCTTTCACAGTTCAGCATCCTCATTAGTCAACAGTAGATTCCAGTTCTCTGCTTTCCACCTCTCTCCCTTTGCATCCGCTACTGAACTTTCTGAAATGTTATCAGAAGAAATCATATTACAGGAGCCTTCCTTGACAACAGGAAACAGGCAAGAGAATGGCTCGGGAAACCTTCCATCGCTGCAATCTCACGGAATACATAAAAATTAGATCTTCCAGAAGACTTTTGTTGTTGTTAGTTCCCTCTTCCATTTCCATTTCTTTTTATCCAAAACATTGTCCAAACATGGTCAGGTTCCTGGGCGGAAGAGCTTTGAAATCAGATTAAGAATCCTCTGCCGGAGGTTCCATTTGTCCCCAATCTTCCGCAGCTGCAACGCACAGTCAGTGACCACCTCTGATTCTGCAAAACAGACAAGCACATCATCAGTTCTCATCACCTGTAACAGTAGCTGCACATTATTGAACGACAAAGATGGTAACCTTAACCCAGGCTGCCTGGCTGCGATACATGCTGGATGAAAGGTAAAGCAGGATGTGAAATGAAATCTGAATGTTCAGATGCCCTGCCAGCGTAATCAGTGGGGAAACCTTCAGGGAGACAAAGTGTGATTCAGCAAAAGTTTATTCCAAGGAACTGCAAAAGTTTAGTCCAACCAAGATAGGTGTTAAGAGGTGCTAAAAACAACCACACCTGAATGCTGACAGCAACGGTTTTACACATGTATTTTTAGAACCTGGGAAAATTGCTTTTTCAGAAGGTAGCTCCCAGAATCTCCCACCCCGCATTTTTTCTCAGGACGGGCAGTCAATGTTTAAATACCTGATGCCAATTCTGCAGCTTCCTACTTCTCACCCACTTCTCCCGTTTCAGACTAGAAATCTCTCTCTCTCTTTTTTTTATAACAAAACAACGAGGCACAAATTGGAGGCAAGCAGGAAGTTGCCCTCCCTTCCCCACTCTCGGATTAGCAAACGCCTGACCCGCTCAGAGAACCTGACCTAACGCAACAGTTAAATTAAGTTCACATCAGCTACATCTGTGGCCAGAAACAGACATTAGCGGTAGTCCCATTTCTGGAAGGAGGAAATCCTTAACTAATATTGAGCATATCAGCATCACAGCACTCTTATCACCACGACTGAGCAAATTAGCTTGCTTTGTTTAGTCTTCAGAATTCCTTTGGAATCTGATTTCACAAACACAGAAAAACTACCACAATATTCCTTTGACAAATTTAAAATGTTTATAGCTCTAATTACAGACTTTCTCTAAGCTATTTTTGTAGCCTGTGAGAAATACTTAGGGATGTAACTCAGTGTTTACTTTTGCATACAGAAGGGACCCGGAGTTAATCATCAGGTTCTTTAGTTAAAGAGACAAGACAGCAGATAATGAAAAGTGAAAAAAACCTGCCTGAGACTCCTGAGAGCTGCTGCCAGTCAGAGCAGGAAATACTGAGCTAGACAGACAAATTATCTCACCTTATTTAAAACAGCATCCTATGTTTATACATGCATGTCATGTTTTCAGCTGAGATGAGCTGCTGAATTCAATCAAAGGGATGCAGAAGTTGGAAAAGCTACTTTTTGGGACTATAACTTCTTACATTCCTCGGCTATTTTATGGGCACTGGGTGCAAAAGCTGGAAGATCATGGAAGCTAGAGTTCAAAAAAGTAAGTTTTTAAAAAGGAATTTATTCAGAGTATTCTGCTTCCATCTGAAGTGAATGAGAGCCCTAAAAAGCAGAGAATGTACCTACACAATCTCCTGATAATGTATTAAAAATTGTAAAATACTGTACTGGCTTTCAAGGGACAGGTTGTCCACAGCAGGAGAAGCAACAACAATCTTGACTTACTGTGGGTTGTATCTACAATATCAGAGCCCTATATGTCTGTGTATTCTGTACCTAGAATACTGTATCCTGGAAAGGGTCACTATGAGTAAAAATTTACTTGGTGATGATGATTATTATCTGGAGAGAGGAAAAAGGAAAAGCAAGGAAACAACAAGTGAGGGATGACATGCAAGAGATTTATTTATTTTGTACATTTTTTTACCGCTAACTTAGTGCAAAGCACTACTCTTACGTGATTTAGAGTAAGATAACACAACAAACCCTCCACCCCATACACCAACATAAACCATCTCTAAATATTATTATTACTGTTATTTAAATTAAATTCTTAAGTAAATGATAATATTATCAGGAAATCCTAGAACTGAAGTGGGGAAGCTGAGGAGGGGAGGGCTGTGTCTTTGTTGGGGATGGCTCGGGGAACCCCCTAACTCAACATCCTCCGTCTATGAACCCCGGAGAGAAGCCAGTTCCTTCTCTTTCCTTTTCCAGGAAGAGTTTCTCTCTCGCCACCAGGATTTTTCCCCTCCGCAACCCGCCTTCCCGGACCCTTGCCCCCCACCTCAATTGCTGGGGAAACGGTGGGCATACAGAGCGATCGCAAGCAGGCCCCTCGGCGCCGGCGGGTCTGGGGCGAGACCTCAGCCGCCCCGGGGGAGCTGAGCAAAGAGAGGCCACCTGGGGATCTTACCTGGGGGGAGCTCGGCGTTGGGGGGCGCAGGCTTGCGCAGCGCTTTGCTCGGCATCATTTCGGGGGCAGCGGGATCTCGGCTCGGCCTGGCCTCTTCTCCCAAGCTCGCAAGGCGGGTCTGGCGGAAGGAAACTCAGGACAGAACCCTCTCCTCGCCCGCCCGCCCGCCTGCCTCTCCCGCTCTGCCAGCCGCTTGCCCGGGCGCGCCAAGTGAAGTGCCGGGGGTTTCCCAGTGACGTATTCCTCGGAATCCCCGCCCCCTCCTTTGGCCAGACTTTCCCCTCGTAGCCAATCAGAGGCCGGGATGTCCGGACAAGGGGGGGCAAGTGGCGTTAAGGGAGGAGGAGGAGGAAGGGGGGGCTGGCTGGCTCCCGTCACGAGTTCGCTGTGCGGGGGGGGGGGGCGATTCCAGCCCCCTCCGGCAGGGAGGCCGCCCTGGGCGAGTGGGGCTGCTGGGGAGGAGGGGAGCCTTCCTTCCGGCTTTTGATGCCAGGGCAAACCTGGGGGGAAGGGCCGCCCCATCGTCGCTCCGGTTACCCAGCTGGCTTCTTGGAAAAGGAAAGAAGAAAAAGGCGGTTTCGCTTCATCACGGCTTGGTGATGAGGGGCGGGCGCGGGAGGGACCAAAACAAGCCCGTAGGATGATGAGGATGGTGGAGCCACGCGGAGCGCTTCTCCCTCCTCCTCCTCCTCCTTCCCGCCTCAAGGGCTTTCCCGCCCAGCCAGGTTTTTTTTCCTTTCTCTCGTCAGGGTGAAAGGCGCCCCTCAGGCTCTCTGGGTTGACCTCAAAAGGGGCCGAAAGTCCGGGTTCAGCCAGAGAGCTGTTTGGAAAAGTTACTTTTAGAGCCCTTAGCTTCGCCTCGCCAACATGGCAGTGGCGATGCCGGCGGGACGCTTCGAGGCAGCTTCGGCCAAGAAAATCCACTTCCTCGCTCGCGGAGTTCCCTTCAGGGGTGATGGATGATGAGCTGCTGAGGCGCCCATTGAGCTGAATGCAGACGCCCGTGGGGAGGGGAGAACCATCTCGAACAACACTGTTCTTTCCTCCCTGGTTGAGGATCGCCATTTATCTGCTGTTTCTCAGGGGGATGAAAGAGAAGTGCCCGGTTTCCTCCTCGTCGTCGTCTTGTGTTTGACCACAGCTGGCAAAGTTATTGTGCCAACCTAACCTTCAAAGGCCAGCCCAAGACCCTTTGCCACCCGAGGAAGGCTGGCACTAAACAGAGTGTACAGGGGCAGGCTCAGACAGCAACAGGGTGGGGGCGGCAGGGATCACACTGCACCACTTTCCTAGTTATTTGAAAGGAGCTGAGATTCTCAAATGGCTAAATCCCAAGCCATAGCTAGAGTTTCTCCGCTCTCACATGTGCCATTCTGGACCTGGAATGTCAGCTACCTCTTTTCCTCCCTATTTACAAACAACCTTTCCTCAATCTGTGGCAAGGGGTCGTTTGCTGTTTGGATGGAAAGAGCTTTGAGTATTAAACTCTAGCACCCATAGCTGGTGAGGGAGGTTGTAATCAGGCACATTTGGAAGGCCACTGGGGTGGGGATGGTTGATGGGGAATTGTAGGCGGGGAGTGATGAGGAAGTATTTGGAACAGAAATGTATTGTTATGGCAAACAGAAAATGATGACAAAAGGTTCAGGGTGGAATCTGATGTGTGCAAAGCAATCTCATACAGAACAAACCTACAACGGAAAACAGAAGCAGACACTTTAAAGAGCTCCTGCCCAAGCAGGTTGCCTAAGGGGAGAGGAATGTTGCAATCATTACACCTGGCTTGTGTAGAAGTAATAGAAAAGGGTCAGTTCTCTCATCCATGAGGTCATTCTCAGCTTCCATGTCTGGAGCTGTGGCAGGGAGAAGGAGATGGGCAGTCGAGAAATCACAGAATGACTCATTCTAACCCAAATACTGTACACATATTGGCTGCAATAGCAAAGCTGCTGAAGTGCATGTAAGGGGCTGTATAGTTGTACAGTACTTAGTATTTTTCTTGCTTTGCAGAAGACCTCTCTGATCCCAAATGTCAAATAAAAATAAAATACATCAATTTGAACATTTCTTGCAATTCAAAACCAAAGCTAAAGCATGATTAAAGCATTTCTAGTTTTCTTTCTTAAGCACTTTATATTGTTTACATGTGAGCTGACGCATACAAAATTCCAGCACCTATACGGTTTGCAACCTAGAGCTCAGCACCAAAAGGGTTAACTAATCACAGTTGACATTCAGGGAAAGTCCCTAAAATTTTTTGACTGCAAGATTAGCTTTAAGGAGTTGCAAGGGAAATTGAATGTCAGGAGCCATGAATGCTGATAGGCAATCTTAGCTGGGCATACCTAGACATGCTTATTGGTGAACATCATTACCACAAATAGGAAACAAAGAAATAAAGCACAGACTCCTCCACACTCAATGAGGAGGAGACGTGTAGTCCAGGACTGAGTTCTTAGTACACACTGCAAAGAGCGAGGGTACAGTTCAGCCTGGTTTAAAATCCATCAGACTCTTGTGGATTTTGCCACCAGACTTCAGGCGGGGAACAACAATTTGAACATTCAGGCATGATCCCCCTGCCATCGCTGCGCATAGAAATACAGCATGCTTCCTGGTATATGACATTCCCCCCTACCCCGCAGGGAGGTTGCTTTGTAATTAGTTGAGGGGGGAAATGAATTGAATCTCTTGAGTTTCATTCTAGTTTAAGGCCAGATCACACATTAAGGCAAACTCCGATTTATATCTCTTACTGCATTGTCCCTTCAGACATGCAAATCTTTCAAAGCTCTGGAGAAATCAGGGATAAAAATAAAGCTTGGCTTATCTCACAATAACCCATTATAAAACAAAAGTAGGGTTATTTTTGAAATGCAGATTAAGCATTAAAAATCTTTTCTTCTTAAGGGAACTCTGTTTGTAATGATGTGTTAAATGAACTGTCCAGTTTAGCCCTTGGTCCATCCATTTCTTTTCAGCACCTGAGTGGAAGGTTACAATATAACAAAAGTGCTGGAAGGGGCTGAACTTTTTCTTTTCTGTTTCCTGTTTGTGGGAATTGTGGCTGAAAGGCTTGAGAAATTCAGAGGGATGCACCTACAAGTACATCTGGACTAGAACAGATGTCTGACCAATACGTACAGGTAGTCTGTCGGAAGGCATTGTTGCTATTTATAGTAAATATTTTATTTCAATGCCAGATTTATTTCAATACCAAATATAACATTATCCACTAATGGGTACTACCAATATTGAAAACTTAAATTCAGAAACAAAATATAATTACATTATAATTACAGAAAAATATCAGCATGTTTAAATGCAGTTTGATAAAGAGCAAAATGCATAAGAAACAAAGTACGAAAATTAATCTGTTACATTACTGATCTTTCACAACCCTTTTAATCTATCATCATACGAATCGTGTAAGCCCTCTCTGTTATATCGCTGATTTACAGAATGGTATTATATGTCCTCCCACCAAAGCAGGAAATCTAATTCTTTGCAAATTCTTTGCAAATAATATGTCAATTGCAGATCAATATCCTATCTGACTCTAGCCTATTTGTCTGACAGCACACAGATATCACAAAGGGAGATACATCAGCAGATCCTGCCAGCTTGATGTGACTGAGGCTGGATAAACTTGTCAATATGGATTCGCAAGGAAATAACTTCGTGAATAATCTTATTGTGCTTTAGTGTTTTCGAAATGATCAGAAAGATTCCATATCCTAAAGGTGTTTGATTTGTGATGGCCTGTTTACAAAAGAAAGCCACAATTTAACATTATGTCCACCAAACATGTGAGCCTTTTATGATAATAGTACAGCCACGGCTCTGCCTTACTGGGTGGAAAAAGAACTGTGTGGCTAAGGGTAGAGAATCTTTGGCCCTTCAGAGATTTTGGACCTCAAACCCAGGTAAAATGGCAAATGAAAAAGAACGGTGGGGTTTTAATCCAGAATCTCTGGAGGGGGTAAAATTTTCCCCATCTTTCACTGACATATTCCACTTAAAGGAATTGCAGAAGTTATAATTATTATCTGCCCCAATGCAAATGCATCTACACAATACTGATGATAGCATGACTTCATTAGAATGACTTCAGTTCTGTGGCTCAGAATGACATCAGTGTTATTAATAATTAAAGTCCAGTTACTTCATGGTAATATACATGTTAAAAGAGAGCATATATTACCATCCATACAGTATTATCAAGACATAGAATCATAGAATCATGAAGTTAGAAACGGCCTATAAGGCGATTGAATTCCAACCCCCTGCTCAAGGCAGGAATACACATCAAGGGATATCTGCCGTTGTCTTGAATGCCAACAGTGCTGGAGCACTCACCACATCTCGAGGTAATTGGTTACATTACTATACTGCGCTAGCAGTTAGGAAGTTTTTCCTGATATTCAACCAAAATCTGGCTTCCTGTATCTTGAGCCCATTATTGCGTGTCCTGCACTCTGGAATGAACAAGAAGCTGCCCCTCCTCTGTATGGCAGCCTTTCAAGTACTTGAAAAGTGCTATCATATCTTCCCTCAATATTCTTTTCTCAAGGCTAGGTAAAGGTTTCCCTTGACAATTTTTGTCCAGTCGTGTTCGACTCTAGGGGGCAGTGCTCATCCCCGTTTCCAAGCCATAGAGCCAGCGTTTTTGTCTGAAGACAATCTTCCGTGGTTACATGGCCAGTGCGACTTAGACTCGGAACGCTGTTACCTTCCCACCAAGGTGGTCCCTATTTATCTACTTGCATTTGCATGCTTTTGAACCGCTAGGTTGGCGGGAGCTGGGACAAGCAATGGGCGCTCACTCCGTTGCATGGATTCGATCTTACGACTGTTGGTCTTCTGACCCTGCAGCACAGGCTTCTGCGGTTTAGCCCACAGCGCCACCACGTCCCCTTTTCTCAAGGCTAAACATGCCTAATTCTTTCATTCTTTCTTCATAGTGTTGGTTTCCAGTCCCCTGGTAATCCTTGTTGTTTTGTAATCCTGGTAATTACCAGTCTCCTGGTAATCCTCTGAACTTTTTCCAAATTGTCAGCATTCTTGAAGTGCGGTGTCCAGAAATGGACACAATACTCAAGATGAGGCCTACCCAGTGCCAAATAGTGGGAAACTGGTACCCTGCAGGGTTATAGAAGCTATACTTCTGTTAATGCAGCCTAAAATTTGTCTTTTTTGTAGCCACAAACGTAGCCACTTTTTTGTAGCTCTTATTCAGCTTGTGAGCTACAATGATTTCAAGATCCTTCTCGCCCATAGTATTGCTAAGCCAGGTATACCTCATCTTGTAACTGTGTGTTTGAATTCTTTTTCCTAGGTGCAATAAGTTTGCTGTTATTCTCTGTTGAAATTCATTCTGTTGTTTTCAGACAAGTGCTCAAACCTATCTAAATCATTCTGAATTTTATTTCACCCAATCTGCAAATTTGAATAGCATTCCCTGCATCTCCTGATCCAGGTCATTAATAGAAATGTTGAAGAGTGCTTGTCCCAGGACTGAGCCCCACTTGTTACTTCCTCCCAGTTTGAGAAGGAGCTATTAATCGTCACCCTCTGAGTACAATTCTGTTAACAACTATGTGTGTCCACCTGACAGTTTTTCTATCCAGTCCACATCTAGTTATCTTGTTAATCAGAATATCATAGGGCACTTTGTCAAAAGCTTTGTTGAAGTCTACAGCAAGATGTACTATGTCTACAGCATTCCCTCTATCAGGAATTATGCCAGATCAAAAAATGAGATCAGATTAGTTTGGCAGGATTTGTTCTTGACAAATCTATGTTGGCTTCTAATTATTACTGCATTGTTTTCAAGGTGCTTGCAAACTGACCACTTTATAATCTGTTCCTGAATTTTCCCTGGGATTGATGTCAGACTGACTGGTCTGTATTTCCCAGGTTCCTCCTTTTTGCCTATTTTGAAGATAGGGACAACATTAGTCATTGTACAATCATCTGGCACCTCACCATTTCCCATGTTTTCAAGAAAATAATGGATAATAGTTCTGTGAGTTCTTCAGCCAGTTCCTTCAATACTTTTGGATGCAGTTCACTTGGTCCTGGAGAACTGAACTCATAATAAGGTATTCCTTGACTATGTGTTTATCAATCTCCAGCTGCAATCCTGTCCCCTCCACTTCACATTTAGAAGGTCATAGTTTGTCATTTGTGGAAAAACTGAGCTAAAAGAGGAATTGGGCACTTCTGCATTTTCTTTGTTGTCTGTTATCATTTTCCCATCTCCATTCAGTAGCTGAGTCATCATTACTTTCCTTTGTCTTCTGTTACGCACATACCTGAAGAATCCTTTTTTTGTTGATTTTAGTGTCATTAGCTAACCTCGTCTCATTCTCAGCTTTTGCCTCCTAATGCCATCCCTGCAATTGCATGCTATTTGTCTGTACTCTGTGGACTGACCTCCTTTCCACTTCCTTTATGTATCCTTTCCCCCCCAGGTCCTTGAAGGGAGGCTAGAAAGATGATGACAAATAATTGTGGTTTCTCGGTGGTGGCCCCCACTTTGGAACAAACTCAATCCACATGCATCAGGCTCCTTCCTTCCCGATATTTAGGAAATAACTTAAGATGAAATTATACAAGAAAGCCTTTAAGAATATATCCATAAATGCTGTTAATTTTTAATTTTAAAATGTAAGTTCCCTTTGTATATTAACCTCATTTGGGTTGATTACTATATTTTGTTGTATTGATTAGGTTGTTATGAGAATGGATCTGGGGTCAGGGGTTGGGTGGTTCATGTTTTACTCTGTAAACTGCCCAGAGCAATGGGTGTTAACTAATCAGGGTTTTAACTAATCATAGGTTTTATCTAATCAATTAACTAATCAATTAACTGATCAGGTGGTATATAAATTAAATAATCAAATACATACATTTCTTTCCCAATGATGAAATGATCAATTAGTGTCTTCAGTTCCTTCTGGGGAACAGAGAAGTCCTCATAGTTTGTATCAAAAGAATACTATGATATCATGAAAAGCAGCAAAGGATGTAAGCTTTGTCTGCCACATCCCCGCCCCACATGGAAGCCAGGCAGACTTTGATGTGATGAGCACAAAAACTTTGCTCTGAACACATGAACGTTCATGCTGAACACATGAATGCTTGCATGACTTCCAGTGGGGTGAGGATGTGGGGATGGGACTTACCTATGTCCTTACATCAGCTCCATCCTTTTGAGCCCTGCTCAGTTTCTGGCTTAACTCCCCAACAGAGCTGGTGTTAAAGAAGGAACGCATTGTAGGGATGGGCAACAGTGGTGGCTCAGCACCAGATTAGTTCTTCTGGCTGGGGCTGTGGTTCAACAACCGCTAAAAGGCTACAAACTGGCCTCCCTGTTGTAAAGCTATAGCTCAAGAAGAAGAAGAAGAAGAAGAAGAAGAAGAAGAAGAAGAAGAAGAAGAAGAAGAAGAAGAAGAAGAAGAAGAAGAAGAAGAAGAAGAAGAAGAAGAAGAAGAAATGTCTCCACTTGCACCGTAATCCTTTCACAGGGCAACACACAATTGTGCAACCAGCAATATTTGGTCCTTTGATGCTGGCTCTACATTCCCTAACATGGATTAAGAGTGATATAAATCATTGTATCTTTCTTCATCAAGACTTTAATTCTGCTGCCAGCCTGACAGACTATCTGTTCTCAATGGTTTTCTTGAAACTAAAAGTGCGATCTGGAAACAGGATGTTGCAGCAGTCATAAATGACCAAGGGTTGTTTCAGGATAAACAAACAGGTCAAAGGCCCAGCTAAGAAGCACACTCAGGTTTTCCACAACAACTTTTTCACCAAGCCAGCTTCAAACCTTTTGTGTTCCTACTCGCAGCAAGGTGTAGAGAACCCAAAGTCAGGCAACTTTGTCTCAGGACATTGAATTTTTATAAATTGTTTTATCTGTTTTTAAATTCGACTCTTCTCTTCCTCTTGCTTTGCTGGCTGAGGCTGATTCAGTTTACAGTCTGACGACATGCAGAGTGGGTGGCAGATGAGTATTATCCACCACATCCTTCTATTGTAGCCAGATCTGTGCTTGTCCTTTGCACCTGACCATTTTTACATTTCTGATTGTGACGCTGGAACAACCCCAACCCCCAACCATTTGCAAACCACTTCCCTTTCAGATAAGAAACAGAGAAAAGTAACTTTGGAAGGAAGCAGTCTTTCCTAATGCTAATGCTGAACTTTGCTTTACAGTTGATATACTGTTAATGTTTCCAGTGTTTTTCTTTCAGTATCTTCAGAGCATGAACTACCTGTAATACTTTCCTCCAATTGTGTTTTCTCTGCCCCAAGGTTTTCTCTAAACTTCCTGTACTGTGACACACTGCCTAGATTTCCCAGCAACAAACCACACAGGTAACCTGTTGATCAATCCCTCATGACTTTCTTAAAAGACACACAAGACAAAACTCAGTCACAAGAGCAACACAGGCACTCTTTGACACGGGCTTTCCAGTAGCTCATGTACACTGGTTTCTCAAATAAGATAAATTGTTACTTGCTGGTCCCCCAACACCTATTTTTCCTCAAGGAAGTATCTTTATTGAGTGGAACTGGAGGAATGTGAACGTTTCAAGGATCTGTATTCTCGAAGGGTTTCATGGCCGGGATCTGATGTTGTTCTGGGGTTTTTTGGGCTCTTTGGCCGTGTTCTGAAGGTTGTTCTTCCTAACGTTTTGCCAGTCTCTGTGGCTGGCATCTTCAGAGGACTGGAGTAGGAACTCTGTCTGTGCTCTGGTGAAGTTTGTTTGGATATTTGAGTATTTATAGCTGTGGGATCAGCTTTTGTCCTTTTCAGGAGATGGGTGATTGTGGTGATCACCATGTTTTTTGTTGTGGGTGTATTATCTGTCACTGTGATTGATGGGTGTCATTAGCTGGTCTTTTGTGTGGTCCTTGTAGCTGGGTAGAGTTCGTTGACCTTTTGCAGGATATATTTTTCAGTGCTGGGAGCCAGGCATTGTTGAGCTTTAAACTTTCTTCTTTTTTTGAAGCTCTGCTGGTGTTTGTGGATTTCAATGGCTTCCCTGTGCAGTCTAACATAATGATTGCTGGTGTTGTCCAGTACTTCAATATTTTGAAATAGAATTTCATGTCCAGCTTGTTTTAGGGCATGTTCAGCTACTGCTGATTTTTCTGGTTGTTTTAGTCTGCAATGTCTCTCATGTTCTTTGATTCCGGTGTGGATGTTGCATTTTGTGGTTCCAATATATACCTGGCCACAACTGCAAGGTATCCAGTATACTCCTGCAGTGGTGAGGGGGTCCCTTTTGTCCTTTGCTGACCATAACATTTGTTGTATTTTTGTAATGGACTTGAATACGGTTTGTAGGTCATGTTTTTTCAAAAGTTTCCCCATGTGGTCCGTGCCCCCCTTTGATGTACGGCAGAAATACTTTATTTGTGGGTGGCTGTTTTTCCTCTTCAGTTTGATGTTGTTTTCTTGGTTTGATGGCTCTTGGAATTTCATTTTTGAAGTAGCCATTTGCCTGTAGGGCCCAATTCAGATGGTTGAGTTTGGTGCTGATAAATTGAGCTTCATAGTTCCGATTTGTACAGTCTTCCAATGTTTTGATTATGCCTCTTTTTGCTGTGGGTGGTGGTTGGAGCTTTTGTGTAGGTACTGGTCTTTGTGAGTGGGTTTTCTGTAGACGTTGTGTCCCAATAGGAGGTCAGTTTTGCGTATGACCATGACATCTAAGAAAGGGAATTGGCCCTCTATTTCTTTTTCCATTGTGAATTACATATTTAGGTGGATGCTGTTGAGATGGTTTAGAAATTCTTCCAGTTTTTCTTCACTGTGGTTCCAGATTGTGAAGGTGTCATCCACGTATTGGAACCAGACTGTGGGTGCGAAGGGTGCTGAAACCGGGGCCTGTTTTTTGAAATGTTCCATGTAGAAGTTTGCTATAACCAGGCTGAGGAGGCTCCCCATGGCTACTCCATCTGTCTGTTCATAGAACTCATTATCCCACTGAAAACAGCTGGTTGTTGAGCAGTATTGGAAAAGGGCCTTGTTGTCTTCTGGGAAGATCTGCTGGATGAGTGTCAGAGTGTCCTTTATCAGTACCTTGGTGAATAGGGATACTACATCAAAACTGATCAGTCTATCCCCAGGGTTGAGTTTTAGGGTGCTGATCTTGCTTGTGTAATGTCCTGAGTCTTTGATGTAGGATGAGGTTTGTCCAATGTGGGTCTGTAGGAGGGTGGCTAGGTATTTTGCTAATTCATATATCGGGGAGCCAATGGCACTTACAATGGGCCTGAGTGGGATTGAGTGTTTGTGGATTTTGGGGAGACCATATAGTCTTGGTGGGAGAGCTTCTGTCTTGCAGATTAGTTGAAGGACGTTCGGGTGCAGGGAGGAACTCCTGATCAGCATGTTTGTTTTGTGATTTTGTTGGTTGGTTTCAAGGACTTATCGGTTGTGTGGGGATGCATTCTCTCTCAGTCCTGACCTCAGGGGATGCAATATTGTTTGTTTAAAATGTTAAATCCTACTCAATATCAAATCCTTGAACCAGGAACACTCCACATGCAGTACCAGCCTATTTTTGCAGTCATTTCACCAAGCCAGGTCCTTAAATGAGTCTTAAAAATATCACTATAGTGTGCAGCACCTTTATAGTTTGAACAACCGATCGCTGGGCACATCACCTGATGTCTTTTCCATTTCATGGATCGCCGCTTGTATTTATGAATTTACTTTTTGTTGTAAAGCTTTCTTTGGAACATGGCTTTATGGGAGCATATCAGTATTTCAGATGAGACAGACAAGCAAAATGACTCGTTGTGCATTTTTCTTTTAGATTTAGATTTGTTCCCCCACCCCCACCCCGGTTTGCATTTAAAATAATTTAGTTGGCAGAACTCCCAGGTAAACATATTGCCTCACAGCTAGAGGTGGTGCCCTTTGTAGTTGGTGCAGCAGAAGGCACAGCAACCATAGACAAAAGGGCGTGTTCAGGAGCACATATGCACAGGCAGGAAGGCAGGAAAGCAAATAAGGAAACAGAAAGCAGGAGAGAGAGGGGGGCAGAGAAGCAGACAAACAGGCAACTGAACAAGGAAGCATGGGCATGCACAGTCACACAGAGATGCGGGCCCTCTGCCTCTGGTAAGGAGAAAGGCAGAATTGGCACAGCTGGGATAGCCTGAGGCTGAGGTGAGGCAGCTTCCCCTGTCTCCCACCCCCCCACCCCGTAATGGAGATCCAGTATTGCTGCTTTGCAGTGATAATTTCAGCATGTTCTTTTGTCTTGACATCCAACAAGAAGCCCCGTTATCTGCTTCTCATTCCAGCTCCTTTTCCTCTAAGTCCCCACTGTTTTCTGGTGCCCACCCCATGAGTTTATTTTTTGTGGTTTCAACTCATCTTCCTGCACATGAAATCTCCCACCACCCTTCGCAAAAAGCTAAATAACAACAACAACAATCTTGTTTCTCAATTCTTGGCCACCAGGGAGTGTTCTGTATGAAATCCACATGTGTGTATCTTCTGTTCCCATGGGTGGAAGGGGCTGGCACATGTGTTCTTTTGGCACATGTGTTCAAGCTAATACTTTAAACTGTTATGTTTTGAAGAAAAAGCAGCTCCTGATCTGGATTGTGCTCATAATTTGGTTCAGGCTTGAAGTTCTCTTTCCTCCCCAGTCAATGTTCTATGTTCTTTAACACCCTGTCTGAGTCCTTGAAGGGGACTCTCCAAAATCTCATTCCTGTCCATGTAAAATGGGAGCTTTTTGCTGGCACCTTTCTGCAATTCCCTTTGGAAGATTCAGCCCTGATGTCGCTGGCCAGAAGGATTTTTCAGTAATACAATGTAAATATATTGAAATGAATGCCTCAAAATTAAAGTTGAAGTTACTATACGTTCACTTTGGAGGTTTTTAAAAACTATTTTTAATGACATTTTGGCATGAAAATCTAGATCGTTGTTGTTATTGTTAGAACAACAATATGCAACACAAACGTTACAACAGATTGATTCTACCTTAACAGCCATCTCTCCATTCCACAGAATTCTGGGATCTGTAGTTTAGTGAGGTACCGGGAATTCTTTGCTATAGTTCAGGGAACATACACTAGGGCTGTCTAGGAAGAACAGCTAACTACCCCTCTAAAGCTGACAAACCTCAGGATTCATTCAAGTGGAGACATGGCAGTTAAAGTGGAATCAAATTGCTATAACAGTGTAGTATATACAGTAGATACATTCAAGATAGCCTTGGACAAGTGTTAGGTGCCACCCCTGCTAAGGGTGGCTTTTATTGGTCTCAAATCTTTGCATATAATCATCAGAAGTCATAGACAAAGTCCTGTGTACCAAAAAAATATGATCAAGTTTCTTTTAATTGTTGGTTAAATCATCAATTGAGTGTTATTGTTTTTGTTGTTTGCAGTTGTGTGTGTGTGTGTTTTTAGCATTTTAATCTGTGTGTCTGTGTGCATGCATGCGATGCGTTGGCGTGTTGGCACATGACAATTGTTAAACACCTGCCAAACAGGCCTTAAATAAACATTTCCAATTCTGCTCACACCCATAACTTCACCAACGAATGACTCACGCTTCAACAACACATCTTTATACAGCCAGCAGCCTTTAGTGACTGCTGTTCAGCAACACGGTAGTAAACAGTAACCCACTGTTGAAGACTGGTTGCTGTTTATCGTTGCTGGAAGAGGGGTGGAATTCTTTGGATGGGCAAATAACGCTTTGGAATGCTGACAACAATCCTTTGACTTCCAGATATTATTTTTGAACATAGAACTTCCCTTTCCCTCGTGTCATTTGTGGCAAGCAAGTCCTGATTCAAATGTTAAGCAAGGGCATCAGCTCTGGCCCTACTGTTGAGCAGAGTGAGACAAATACATCGGGCAGCAAAGCAACTCCCCACTTGTGTCTTTGACCATCCCTCTCTTTTGGATGGAAAAACCACGTGTCCAGCTACACCTTCTGTAGTAGCATGCAGCCCTCAGGTATGGAGATGACTCCTCTCCCCTTTTACCAGCATTGAAGCACAGTTCAACTTCCAGTCCTGTTGGGTTATTTACATACAAAAGAGAGGGCCACCATCTTGTCCTTTGCCCATAAGCACGCAGTATCATCAGTGAAGAACTGTACAACTTGTAGTCATGGGTGTGCATCATAAAGAATGAGACTAGAACTACAGTTGACTTGCTGCATTAGACTAAGGACTAGATTGTTTAGCATCCTGTCTTCTGCAGCTACCATCTGAATAATCAAGGTAATGTATATTGTATTTAATATTTAAAATCTCCCCAAATGTATAAAGGTAGCAATAAGGACAAGACTTCCAGCCGCACCTTCTAAGTAGCTTTCTGCTGATGCCACTGGTGTGGTGGTTCTCCCAAGTAAGTGATCCTTCTTGTTTTACTTTGCTGAAATGGCACCGGGACGATGCAATATATCCTGTTGAATGGCTGAGTAACCAACCGTTGATCCAGGTCATACCCTGATTCTCAACAACTGTTCTACTGATATCTAAAACCTGCTGCCTGAAGGAGCCACTAGATTCTGCTTTGCAACTGATGCTGGATGCACTGTGTATCAAGAAGGCTCCATTAGTTTCCAGCAGACTCTTTATGAGCAAGTCCTTTAGGCCAGTGGTCCCCAACCTTGGGCCTCCAGATGTTCTTGGACTTCGACTCCCAGAAATCCTGGCCAGCAGAGGTGGTGGTGAAGGCTTCTGGGAGTTGTAGTCCAAGACCAGCTGGAGGCCCAAGGTTGGGGACCACTGCTTTAACAGGCTACAAAACTCCAAGGATGGGGACTCGAGTCATGGGACTTGCTGTCAAGTTGGACTTAAGTTGCACTGGCGTCTCAACTCAAACTCAACTTTTTTTTTTCTCCCCCAATGAAATCAGACTCAGCTTATGACTCAGAACCCATCCACCCTTTCCATTTTTTGGGGGGAAGGGTGACTTGCTTTTCACAGGAACTCAGGCTTGGGGCTCGGGACCGGGTATCAAAGACTCGGACTTAGGACGCAGACCCAAAGACTTGCCAACACCCCTGCAAGACTCTGGCAATCTATGCTAGACCTCTTTCTAACAGGGTGTCTGTGTGTGAATTTTCTCCTAGCAGATGTCAGACTTACAGCTGGCCTAGCCTGGCCCGACCCACGCTCCAGCTAAGACAAAACAACACAAACCCTTGGGGAAAATGTTGGGGGCAGCTATGTTTGGCATGTGGCATCACTCTGGGTGTGTCAGCAACCGGATCCCGACATCCCCAACACAGTCCACCGACCCTTGCGGAAGATGCTGCTTTGTATATCCTTTAAGCCACTCGCACACCACTCTGACAATCCTGGCTCTGGAATTTGGAAAAAGGAGGGGATGAGTGAGTGGGAAGAAGGAAGGAAGGAAGGAAAGAAGGTTGTTCTCTGGCAGCTGGAGTGCGAGACTCATGGTCGAGATTGCAGGCATCGTGCCCTTGTGAACTGTACCCCTCAGATTCCAGAGACTGTAAGAAAGGGTGCCCGTTGTAACCTCATATTTAGCATTCCAAGAAGATTCACGAAAGTGATGCGCTGATGGACATTAAGCATGCCTAGTTCTAGCTACTGCCAACACGTGTCTTATCTTGCGCTGGAATGTGGAATTTAATTGTGATAGGGGCTTCAAGGTCCACAGAAGGAATTCCAGCAAAGACAGTTATGGGGGCAAGGATGCCTTGTTTGTGTTTGTAAGACTATCTCTTTCCCCCCAAGATGCCATTTCGGAACTCTGGGCAACTGTAAGAAACATTTTGCCTTTCCTAGCATGTGAGCAAGCTTGGTAATGGTTAGTCAGTATCCTTAAAAGGAGCTAGGCAGCTTTTCTCTATGTGTCAGACTGAATAATGTTTGTTTGTTTGTTTGTTTGTTTGTTTGTTTATTTATTTCCTGCCTTTCTCCTAAAGATTCCAAGGCAGCTTAGAGTATTAAAGACAATAGGAAGTTAAAATAAAAAAAAATTAAAGTATTTTAAAAGAATTAAAGAAATATCTTAAAAACGTATAAGTAAACACACTCACTGTAGTGCTCACTGGAAGGGCAGATCCTGAAGCTGAGGCTCCAATACTTTGGCCATCTCAGGAGAAGAGAAGACTCCCTGGAAAAGACCCTGATGTTAGAAAAGTGTGAAGGCAGGAGGAGAAGGGGACGACAGAGGACGAGATGGTTGGACAGTGTCATCGAAGCTACCAACATGAATTTGACCAAACTCCAGGAGGCTGTGGAAGACAGGAGGGCCTGGCGTGCTCTGGTCCATGGGGTCATGAAGAGTCGGACACGACTAAATGACTAAGCAACAACAACAGAGGGTTTTCTGGTAACTGAAGAGTGGGAGGAAAAGGGGAGAAAATGGAGGAACTGGGGATCTTTGGCAAGTTTGATGGCAGATGAGAAGGAGAGAAAAGGGAATAGTGGGGGACAGAAGAAGGAGGAAGGACCATATATATTTACTCTACCAAAGAGAGAAGAGAAGGATAGTGAGAGAGGGAGGAAATCTATGCCGGGATGAGTAACAGGAATAGAAGCTCAGTTAGGAGAATTAGGTCCTCTTGAATGGACAATGTACATCTACCTGAGGGGGAAGGGTCCTTGGAGGAAGGTGGTGCGTCCAGATCCTATTCCCACTAGTGGGACCCTGCACAAAGGAGATTGGGCAGGTCACCCATGCTGTGGGACCCTTTGCACAGTGCAGAGCAACCCTTTGAGGAAGCCGACCAATCGAGAGAGATTTGGGATGTCGCCACATTAAAGGAAATGACTGCACAGATTGGATCGAACTTGACGTAGAATGGTTTACATACGTTTAATAGTCCTGTTGGATCTACTGAAGTTGTAATACACCCCTCCCTTCCTGAAGATATTAAATGTTTGATTAAAGAAATTCCATCTCCTGTCGTTAATCGCATAGAAAAGGGGAAACTGCTTACTTTAGAACACGAACCCAATCACAGTGGCCAGCCACAAAACAAAGGTCTGCTGCTTTCACATGCGTTGCTTTTAAGTATGTGTTTTTTTCTGGTTTTACTTACTGTTTTTAATAAATTTGTTTAATTCTTTAAAAAATAATAATTTAATAACATATATTTTTAGCTTTAAATGTCATTTCTTTTTAATGATGCAAACTGACTTGGCTCCTTTTTGGAGAAAGGCTGTTAGTAAGTAAGTAAGTAAGTAAGTAAGTAAGTAAGTAAGTAAGTAAGTAAGTAAGTGAGTGAGTGAGTGAGTGAGTGAGTGAGTGAGTGAGTGAGTGAATGAATGAATGAATGAATGAATGAATGAATGAATGAATGAATAAATAAATAAATAAATAAATAAATAAATAAATACTGTATGAGTTATGGGCAGCATGAAAAGCTCATGCTAGGACAATGAGATATCTTTCAGCATTTAAGGATCCCAGCTAAAGATGGGGGTATTCATATAAGAATACGAATACCCCCCCCATGGTTTTGATGAGGATCCGGCCCCCAGGGGCCAGACCATCCAATCACCCGTCTGCCACCAGCACCGTCTGCCACCAACACCGGCTCCACTCTTCCTTCCAATCACTCTGGAGCTCCTGGTCAGCTGTCCACTCATCAGCCTGGCCAGGAGATTCATCTTCTCCTGCCAGGAGTGGAGAGTTGATCAGGAGCTCCAGAGCAATTGGAAGGAAGAGCGAAGCCGGTGCCGGGGGCAGACGGGTGAGTGGATGGACCCTTTTTGTTCTCTTAAGTTGGAATTATCAGCATTTGAACATAGGACTGTCCACATGTCAAGTATGCACTCTGCCACTGCTGTGCTCACTCACCTTCTCCACTCGTCGTTTTGTTGCAAAAGGAAAGATCAAATACCATCCATCAACTTTCTGCTCCATGGGGAATTGGTTGTCTGCTTCCTTGAGGCTTATATCCTTCACAAGAGATCATGTGGAGCCTGGGACTTAGGAGAAAGATGTTTCATGGGTTGGAATTTTGACCCTCAAATGTTGCTAAGCATGGCCCAAAGTGAGGAATGATGGGAGTTGTAGTTAAACAATATTTAGGAAGACCATGCATTGCTCAGCCCCAAGAAGGGCAAGCTAGTGGATGCAACTTAGTGGAGTCTTTCTCCCCCTCCCGTGTGTGTGTGTGTGTGTGTGTGTGTGTGTGTGTGTGTGTGTGTGTGTGTGTGTGTGTGTGTGTGTGTGTGTGTGTGTGTGTGTGTGTGTGTGTAATATAAGCAGGAAGCACAGCCAGAGTTTAGACAAGTGTTTTTCTTGATTTACAATTCCCAGCACAGTGCAGTGTTTACTGTGTAGGACTGGGACATAAAATAATCAGTAAACTAAAGGATGAACTTAAATAGTAAAACATGGTGAAATTGCCTCCTGTGTCTAGAAAATCTTATACCAAATAAAATGTATTATTATTTAAGATGCCAGAAGACATTCTATGGTTTTTGCCAATCCATAAATTACAGTTTAGCATTAAGACTGAAAAAAAAGTAATATGCAAATTATGTGAATTAAATACAATTAAAGCTATATTTTGAGGAAATAGAGACTTCACTTAACTGCTGATGGTATCTGTTCCTGCAGAGCAGCTTGTTCAATCTTGAGCAATGCAAGGAAAAAAATATGCTGGACAACAGTGACATCTGGTGGGAAAGTGAAGATTTTAACTGCTAGAATTTTTCTCTTTCTTTAATGCCTTGTGTGATTTAAGCTTGGCTTCCATGGTTAGCTTTTCCAACTTCCTGCTTCAGAAGTCTTTTGAGATTTTTTTGCAAGCAGTTTGAAAACAGGGTTGAACTAAACCATGTCTTGCATACAGCTGCATGTCCCTTTTTCCTATTTATAACTGTTAACAGTGAAGGATCAAATTAGGAATTATGGCAGTTGAATGCCCCAGGGATATATCTACGAACAGCCCATGTCTACTCCTGACCTTGTTTTAATAGCAATGCAGCATTGTAACAATCTGAAATGCAACAAATTACGTATGTGTTTGGAGCAATGGTGATAGGTGTAACTGGCTGCAGATAAGTAATCTGTAAAGAAATAAGTTCCTTTTTAAATGTGATGTTCCAAGCTCTGGCTATAACCTAGTGGCCAGTGGTAAGCATACCTATTCCTTAGTACCCATGAGTCTTTTTCACCTCTTCTAACATTGGAGGAGACCACACCTCATATAACTGTAAAAATAAGTCAAACGTTACAATTATGTTTCAGAAGAAGTGCCATAATCCCATGTTAAATAACAGTCATAATGTAATTGATATATGTCACTGTTATTGGGAAAATAAATTAACCACAGACAACTAGTAATTTGTAACTATTTCTGCACTCTAGTATTGATATACTTTTATTTTATGGCTGCTCTCAAAATTAAATATAGAGTGGTCAATAGAGAATCAAAATATTGTGCTCTTTGGATAGTGGAATATTATTAAGGTTTCTCTGTCCAGCTGTGTTCCTTGTTGACTTCAGCACGCTCAGTGAATGAGAATAATGAATGCGTATATTTCTAGGAATCTAATAGGGCAATCTTATAGCTTGTTTACTAAAACAAAACAAGCCTCACAATGCTTAACAGACTAATTACTGCTCTCAAATAAGCATGCATAGAATTGTAGCTAAATCTTCAGGATGCAGTTTTCCCCATTTTTACTATTTATGAAATGCATGGCTAAAAATTTATCCTGTTATTTGATATTGTTTTAGGGATAGTGCAGAAGGAAATAGAATATAGACTTAGTTACAGAAGTCCCTATGGCTGTCTTCCTCTTTCCTATAGATAAAGGCTCAGAGATATCAGTAGTTGGAACTGTGTGGAAGGGTGGGGAAAACCCACAGCACTTGTCACTTCTTGGGACACATCAGTCAGAGTGGCTGTATGTTCTCCTTTAGGGAGGATAGTCCTCACTCTGAAGAACTGTCCTTCTTTATGGTGATGTGTAAATGTCCACCCTATATATCCCCCAGTGAGTTTCTGTGGCGAAGGAGAGAAATCACAGGCTTTGATGAGTAAAGGTATCTAATCAGATATCTCTCATTTTAAAGTCAAATGCTGCCAGAAAGTGTGTGTGCTATTTTATAAGAAAGCACATAAAACACATGGAGAGCTCTGACTACTGGTGAATGGCAGGAGGAATATGGCATGGCGTGTTTCAGAAGTCAGTCCCAGGAGTAGACATTTTGAAAACACTGGTCAGATAATTCCTCTGAAATCAATGATTGGTGCCCTGCTAGATATTTCAGCAAAACTACAGGGTCCTCTGTTTATTTTCTTGTGTTAGTATTAATGTATATGTTTCTCCCCTATATATGTATACTGTATTAATTTTCACCAAGCTGCAGAAAATACAAGATCTGAGGTACCTCAAAGAATTATTAAACACTATGCTGTATTTATTTTAAAAAAAATAATTTATATCCCATGTTTATCTCAATGCTGTGTCCCAAGATAGCTACCTACCTAGTCACAGTCTTGTGCAACTTAAATTATGGTAATAATGTTTAATTCTGATGATACCTGTAATATAGTAACTGAAACCTGCATATGCAAATGTAATGCAAAAACATCCTTCTTTTGGTGATGCCTGTCCTCATTTTTGGAAATGGAGCAGCGGCCGCCCCAGTCAGTCGCCACTGAGAATGGGGGCTGTTTCAGGTTCAAAGAACGGCCGAAAGCAAGGTGGTTGTGACACGGTGGGCCTGCTTGCCTCTCCCCCCCCCGGTGGGGGCAATTCAATGCCTGAAGACAGGTGATCAGGCATACACAGGCTGTCCCCTTCGAATTACTCTCTTTCATTGCTGAGCAGGTAGGAACAGCCAAGAGGAAGAGAAGCAGCAGCAGAACTAAGCATCTGAGCAATACGTTTACCAGATCAGCAGCTTCCCGTTCCCTGAGAGTTTGGGGCCAAAGCTGAAACCCAAGAGACAAGTCTTGTGATGTCATGGAGATGCTGGTTTCAGCATCAATGGCAAAATATGTTCTGCTGGAGGCTGGAGAAGTGTTTTTTGAACTCTGGGAATCCCCATCTAGCATGGCTAGTGGCAGTATCTTCAGCTTGAAGGAAGTGTGGGATAAAAATATGATCAAGCCATGATTAATTAAACAAAAGAATCTGATCAGCATAAGTGCAACCCTGTCAGTTTCCTGCTCATTCCTCATTATGCTGATTCTGCCCTTCAAGGGGCATCTCTCTCTCTCTCTCTCTCTCCCTCTCTCTGTATTCTTTTATAGATCTTGAATTTCTTTCTCATCATAGCACCTTCTTGTATACTGGATAATGCTGTTTTGCGAACAGCAACCGTAGTGTTCACGTCTGAACACTGGAAATAGAGAGGAATAGCTAGGTAATATGTCCGATTAATCACAGCCATGATAAAGGCTCCATTTAACAAATCATTCTAAAGCCTTTCTTGGTATTTTGCTTCCCTTAGCTATTCAATTGTTTACCGCAAGGATATCCTATTGTTTTGACTCCTTTACAATCTCTGTTTCTAAACAAAGATTTTTCCTGATAAAGAGGACACAGAATGTCAGCATGTACTCTACGACCAAACGTTCCCAGACAATGACTGTGCTGTGGGACTAGAACAGATTCAAGGGAAAAAGGAATTTGTTATCTTTGTATCTGTCTGGTTTTTTGTACCTGATCTTCTACAGATGTCATTTAGTGGATCTGTGCTTATTACCTGTAATAGTCCTCCCCTCCCTGTTTGCCTTACAAATGTGTTTGCTAATAGTGTGCTGTTTAGGGCGCAGACCTTACAAGAGTTACCTTTTGGCGGGTGTTATTGTAAGCAGGGCAACTAACATGCAAGCAGAAGTCAGTCCGTACGAAGTAGCCTCACCCTAATGTCATTCATGTCACATCGTTCCATCATGTGTGCCCGTGCTGAGAGCATGCGGGCCTTCTTGTTTATGTCCCATTTGGAGCTCTGGATCATTGGGGTTTCAGATCACACGGCACATGCAACGTCTACTTGACGTAAGCCGGCTCCTGTTCATGTTTCAGTCACGCTACTTAACAATAGGGCCCGAGTTGTGTTTTACCTAACATGTTTTTGGAAACTTTGTCTGTTTTGCATGCACTGCATCTGTACAACAGATAACTGGCGGGAACAGCCCACTCAATGTTTGCATAGCTTTGCCCTTTAACTACTTGGTCCCCTCAGGAACATCCTTCTTCCTGAAATGCCTTGCTGTTTGTACTGTGACATCCTTGTTTACTCAGGGTTGTTCCAGCTCCTTATCTCCAGTCTTTCAGCTTGCTTGTTGAACTTCAGGTCAGTTTATGGAGGTTTTTAATGACACTTTCACCACATGTTTTCATTCCCAACAGCAGGGAGCATTCAGTACACTGGTCCCTTTATCTCTTAATGGGGTTAATCTTGGGTCATTGGACAACTTGCCAAAGCAGTGATTAAGTTGTTTGCAGTAAGTTAATTTCCCTCTCTCCTTTTGCATATGATTTTATTCTCTCTCTCTCTCTCTCTTTGCTCAGAACTGGAGTTGCCAACCGACTGAGAAGAGGTGGTGATGGAAATAACTGGACAAAAAATTATTTTATTAAGATAACAGCCAGTTATTTTTATTTGTTTGTTTCCTTTTTCCTTTTAGTTGCTTTATTTTTCTTTTCGTGTGACTGGAATGTTTAGAGTGAAATTCAGCAGTGGCAGCCGCCGCTTAATTTTGCTTACCTGGTTGACAGGGCCAACCTCAGGCAGTTTTCTACCTGAGGGGAAGGATAAGATGACTTCCCTCACAGTGCACAGATTCTCACTATGACACCAGTGATGAGAACAGCATCTTCCACCACAGCTTAGGAGAAGCAAGGACCCACAGCTCTGTCTTTCAATGGAGGGCACACCAGAGTCACCTCATGAGGTAGGGGTGTCTCAGTTCGTACTTCCTGCCCATCTAGGTGCATTTTCGCTGAGAAAGGAAGTGGAGTGATTTCAAAGTAAGAAAGGCCTTGGATAATGGCAGCTGTGGAAGTTGCTCTGGTGCTCTGCTTTGTGGACAGCGCCTTCATCTTGCATTGGACAGATACATTTTAGAATCTGTATCTCGTCTTTCAACCTGAGCTTCACTGATGGTTCACTAAAAGAAAAGAATGGCAGAACAACAAGGAAAACAGTAAAAAACAGAAACAACAGAGAAGCAATACAAGAAGTAACCAATGGGGGCAGCAAATATCCTTAGCCCAGAGGTCTCCAACCCCTGGTCCACAACCTGGTGCCGGGCCATGCCCTTGGCAGAACTGGGCTGTGGAGAAAGATCTCCCACCCTCCTGCACAGCCACCCACCCACCCCCACACACGGATGCCCCGCCCATGCACGCACAGACGCCGCATTCCCCCCACATGCACGCATGCCCTCCATGCACACGTGGATGGACAGATGCACGGACACCCCGCCCATCCACGCACAGATGCACGCACTCCCCCCATGCATGCACTGATATCCCCCTGCCCCCCACACACATGCTAAACCGGTCCACGGTGCCAGAAAGGTTATCAACCACTGTCTTAGGGCCAAATTTGTGGCCATTACAAGCCTGAAAAGACTTTGCTAAGCTGGCACCTGAAAGAGAGCAATTTACCAAACAGTCCTGAGTGGGGTGAGTGTTTGAGGAATTATGTGATGCATGATTGGCCATTTCCTTAACCTTGCTAGCTTGTGATCAGACCAGGAGGAGGGGATGGAACACTTTTGCTGTCTTTCCACCGAAATGTTCTATTTTAGAAAGTTTCTCCCTTTGAAATGCATGGGTGGGTAAATTTTTATGCCAGCCCAGTTCCTGGAAAAGTTAATTTGGGGGAACTACAACTCCCAGAATCCCCTGGCGACCATGTTAGTTGTTTGCCTCTAAGAGTTGTAAGTTAGAGAGAAAAAGATTGCTCTAAACTCTTTGCTGGGTTAGTCTGATTATCAGTCACAGGCATGGTCAAAGCGGGGTCAAGAGAACAAAAGGGTTTTGGATCTGGTGACCCAAGGCTACCTTTAACGTTTCCCCTTGTACGCCTTCTGCTGACAGGAACATCACCAGTGATAGATCTACTCCCATAGAGCTATCCATAGCTCCATTGGGTCCTCCTGGATAGATCACAGATTCATGGGATTTCAAAGTTGACAGCGATCTAAGAATCATCTCGTTTAAACCCCTACCAAGGCAGGAATCTGTAACTAAAACAACCTTGACTTCAGATGCAGAGATGGTGTAAACCTTTTATGGCCAAACTACAGAGGTCTTCTCCGACAGAGGACCAGCATTTTTGCCTCATCCTAGCCCTTCCTTTTCCTCACGTACCTTCTGGGACAGGCGGGTAGCATTGCTTTGTATAGTTCCAATTTCAGTTGGCCAGGGAGTGAGAAGGAAATTTTCTTTCTGTTTGCATAAGGATGCAGTCTTCCCAATAAGATTTTATCAATGCTTAATTTTGTCCACATTTTAAATAGAGTATATGCAACTCATGAATTGTGTGTATTGTGGCAGGGCAGTGAATCTAATATTATCCCTCAAGTACTGGATAAGTAGTATTGTTTCAAGTGTCAAATGCAGTTTGGGGAGTTTTGTAAACTGATCCTATTTTGCAAAAAAAAAAAAAAAATGTGGGAATAGATGGCTCTCCTCTGGAGATTGGAAATTTTCCTTTTCCCCCCCAACAAGCACTGGCCCTCTTTGCCTGGACACATTTTGTAGCCTCCATGAACTATTACTGCACAGCAGGTTTTTGGGTTACTGGATTGTGCCTGGCTCCTTTCCTTGGGAATCATCCCATCTGATTGATGGAACTGCCCTGAAACTCTGTCTGCCCCTTCGTAATACAAAGCCCCATTGTGAAAACGATGCTTTTATATATATATATAACAACATTTGCATTCTGAAATTAAATATCAACACACCAGCCAATGCTGTTTTTAAGAAAACCACAAAAGGGGGGGAAGCAGTACAAAGTCCCACAATGTCAAAAGGCTACAAGCTTTCTGATACCTATCTGTGCTTTAAAAACAATAGCAGTATTTTCACACAGGATCATGAAGCTGTATGCCAAACACAGGCTTCTTAACTTGCTTGTAAGCTCCATTTCAAACAACAGTACATCTATAAGTGAATAGGTTTAGGAAAAGCTGCTTTATACAAAGAACCAGCATGGTGTAGAGGTTAAAATGTTCATCTGTGGTTTGGAAGAGGCAAGTTCAAATATCCACACTGGCCGATGAAGCTCACTAGGTGATCTTGGGCAAGTCATTCTTCCTCATCTCGACCTCCCACACACAGTGGTGGTGGCTGTGAGGATGATATGGGGAAGAAGAGAGTCCTCTAAGATGACTTGAGGTAATTTGGAAGGGTTTTGTTGTTTTCTTAACAGAAAGTTTTTAAACTGTGAAAAGCTGAGTGTACAATACACCCTGAATGCAGCATTTGGTTTTAGTTTGAAAAGTCTTTGGGATTTCTCATTCAGCATGTGGTTACAGTTTAAATTTAATCAGTGTTTAAGGTTTGCAAAGAACCTTTTAAAAATGCAGCAGCAGCTTCATTTTCTTGCATAATTTGAGAAACTTATGTAGTAAACAAAATTAAAATGCATTTTGTAAATGGGTAGCGCTGAGCAAAATAATTTCCACTTTTTTTCTTTTAGAATAGGTGAGGACCAAATGGCAAATCCAGAGAAGACTTAAGGAAACCATCACATTTCTAACCCATTAAAAAGACTTGTTTTTATTTCCAGAGTTTTGGTCAAGCTATGCTGTTTAGAAAATTTGGCATACTGTATTCTGTGTGCATGACACAAAGGCAAGAACCATAATGAATCAGATCCAAAGCCTGTTTCATCCAGTGCTCAGTTCCCACAATGGCCATCTAGATGCTTGAGAGGGAAGCCCTCAAGAAGGAAGTAAGCGCAAGAGCATCGGTGCCCCACACGCTTTCGTTCTCCACATGATCCTTGATGATATAAAGGCAGCCTGGTTACTCTGTGTTTTCCATCAGCCATGAAGCCTCTGAGCTGAGACTGGATGGAAAGAACTTTGACTTTATTGTCAAGACTTATACTGCCTAATTAAGGCTTGTCTACACTGTGTGGGTGGACTGGATCAGGCTAAATAGGCGGTCTGGCATGCCATTTGGTGAGATCCTCACACTCAAATGGCGGCGAGACTTTAAGTGACCCTATTTTGGTTTGCAACCACTCTTCAAGGCATTGGCAAATTAATCAGTTTCTCAGCGCCGTAGGGGAAAGTGGTGGGATATAAATATGACCAATAAATAATAAGGAGATGCAATAACAATTAGGCCACAGTACTGCGCCACGTGAACAAAACTGGCCACTCTTGAAAAATGTATTCACAAACCTAAGGAATGTGAACAGAGCATACAACATGTATCTTTCAATTTCCTGTCTCTTGTTTCTATTTTCTGGCCCCATCTTAATATGAAGTATTATGTGTTTAGACACAATCCTCTTGCTGTCATCTCTCAGATTTCCTCATCTCACCCCTCTCTCTGCTCTGCTGATAATAAGCAGGATGTGCTGTTTCCAAAATGGGGAGAAAGAGGGAGAGAGCCAGATGAAAGGAGCAGTTCAAAGTCCTCTGGAAAACACCTCCCTTTTCTCTTCCTTATTGAAAATGAGCCCTGGATCATGTTATGTGTGGGGAGGACAGGGTTTCTGGTGTTCTTTCGGAACAGAAACCTTGGATTGTGACACAGTTATGGGGAGACATTTCAGCACCAGGCAAATCCAATAGTAATGTGAATTCATTATTAGGTTATGCTAGAAAAAAAGGACAGATCTGTTAAATGGAAGCAGAGCAAGAGGTGGGGGAAGGGCAGCCTAAATGTCGTGGAAGAACGCATACTTTACAGGCAGTGCAAATTGTTGGCTGCCAAGAGCTGACAGGAAAGTAGAAAGAGGCTTCCTAAGAGGCTTTTTTACTCCGTTGAAGTGTCGGTCTCGGTCTGTCAAGCCAATAGTGGATGACAATGATTGGCAGCAATTACAACCTGGAGTGTAAGAAAGGACTTTTCCCAGCCTTACCTGGAGAGGTGGCAACTGTACAAGGCTCTCTGAGTGTGATCACATGGACACAACACCAGGCTATGCTTTATCCAAAACATGTCATATCAGAATTAATTCAGTTTTAAAATCCATCTCCCCTGTTCCCTTTCTTTTCTTTTTTTAACTAATTATATCAAGCTTGTTTTTGTTTTTTTTAAACTAGAAGTTCCTCCTCATCTCAGGCCCTGAACTGTAGCTTAGTTACATTGTGGGGTGAATCTGTTCCTGCCTCAGTGGGACCTTTCTTGTACAACCTCTGCTAACGGTGGGCTGACCTGGTGGTGGTAGGTGCTATTTCCATTTCCCCACCATGCTCTGGAGAAGCTTGATATAGGGCAGATGAGGGCATTTGGGGAATTTGAGGATGATGGCTCATACCTAGTGACCAACCAGCATTCAGGGCCGAGGGCACCCACTGGGGGTGACAGGCACAGCTGGGATACTGGAGTCTCGGGAGCAATGTGAGAGTGCCAGGGGCTAATAACTTGCTCAATATGGCCTTATTGCTTAGCTCCATTGCTGGATATATAGAAAGAAAGAAAAAAGACACACAACTTCTAATTTCTGAAGATATAATTGCTTATCATGGGAAATCCTTCTTGTGCCTATTCCTGACATGTGGCAACTGCGATGACCACTTACACATCACCGATAAGAAGAACAAAAGAAGACACTGAATTTGCACGAAACTGTGTATACTAATTTATACGTACAGATGAGACATGAGAAATCATTCTTACAATACATCTTATTCAAGTGGTGAACACCGTGACCAGATGATATGTATATCTCTTGAGTCTGCTCTCCAGGTCCTCATTCTGGATAGGCAACTCCAAGGTCTCCGATTTTCCTCCTAATGGTTCTTTGTATTTAAATCAAGCTTGGGCTGAACTCCAGTGCACCAAAGTAAGAGGACTATCTTATAGACCCCTTTTAATGGAAAACTGTCCTCCCTAAAAGTGGCTGTGTGCCTATATCAGTGCTGAACCTGTTCAGTTTCTGTGGCTTGAAATAGTTCTATTGAAGTAGATGGAATACTCCTGGTGATTTATTTCTTCCCTGTGCTTTCAGAGAGGCGTTCACTTCATTTTCTAGAATTGCAGGTTCTTCATCATAGGATTCCTCTAAGGAATCACCTTAGGCTAAATAGGTACTTCCTCTGGACTGAGGCCATGGCATGGGATTGGGGTAACTGCAAGCCCACTTTGTCTCACCCACAGTGACTACTTGCATGAGGACGAAGGTTCCCATTGATGTCAATTGGATCTCTCTTCTTATTGCAAATAGCTGGTATAGCCCTCCCACTCCCTACTATCTGGTCTGGGATTTCAGTGGATCTGATTTCAGCCAGAAATGTCATACTTTCTACACTAGAATGCTTAAGAAAACATTTCAGAAAACATATTGCTCATTTTGTGAGTGGTATCATAGTAACTTTGCTGAAATAAGACACGCCTAGGAAAAGTACTGGATGGTGATGGTTATGCTGATGATAATGATGATAGTGATGATGCATTTATGTCTTGTCCATTGGCAATGAGGCTTGGAGCAGCCTCCATGGGGTTCCCAGGAGCCCCCTCCATGCAGCTTCTCTCCAAGCTCTTTCCCAGCTTCAAAGAATGTTGCACTTTTAATGCCCCAAACACTTTACAATTCATCTCCCATTTAACCTCACTGCGGTAATTAGCTCTTCTCATCCTGGTACAATGTAAACTATAGATTTTCCATCTCATTATTACTGGCACTGAATGGATGCTTCTACATCCACAAAAGGATCTCAAGTGGCAAGCGTTCATCCTCATTTGGCAGTGCTTGAGTTCTTCCCCTAATCTTTTCCTGTGTTGTTCATTTTCCTTTCCAAGATCAAGAATATTTCACAGCCAAAGAATCGAAACACAAAGACATATGCATCAAATTAATGAGAGCTGTGTAATGCTGTCTCTAAACACCTCTAGGTGATTCTGTAGGCTTTACTCCTTGGGTTTATTTATCACAAAAAACAAGTGAGATGGGAAAGCTGTTTCTTGGCTGTGCCATATCAGGCACACCCTGAGGAGGACCATGACGGTTGAATGCTAATCTTGTATACATGGGAAGAGGGCAGGGGAGACATCAAGCTAAAGCATTCTTTGGAGAGAAGTTTGTTTTATATGCAAGGAATTTTTTTAATGAAGCACCAATGAGGATTCAGAATCCTGAGCTCGGAGTTTCAGAATCATTGGACCTTGTGCAGTACACATCGTTTGTCATTAGACACTGGAATACAGTAGTATTTCAGAGACATTATTCAGGCAGGGCTTTATAAGTGAATATTGACATTTCCAAAGAAGCCACTGTTTGCCTCCAAAAACAAATGCAAAACAATGCAAGCTAGTTGGCAAACTGGGAGGTGTGGAAAACGTCTGCTGGGTCAAAGAGATGTTGTCACTACTTAAGGAATACCCTCTTCCAGGAATGAGCTATGTCTATAATAATAATCACGTGCTGTCAAGTCAGTACTGACTTAAGGCAACTTTTTTCAAGGTTTTTAAGGCAAAGAATACCTAAAAGTGGTTTACCATTTCCTTCTTCTGGGGAAAACCTTGGGAATGTACAACTTGCCCATGACTGCACAGGCTGGCTCTTTTCCAAGGAGACATAGTGGGGGAATTAAACTCCCTGTCTCTTGCTCAATAGGCAGATACAGTACCTAACTCACTGATCTAGCCAGCCAACAGCATAACATATGGTTTTTAAAAATGTTTTTTCTGTTCAGAATCAGTTGGTGCAAGGGAATACATTTCCCTTGCATATTTCAATATTTAATTTAAAACGTTCCTTAAAGAAAATGTATTAGTTCATTCCTTGCTCCCATAATTGATTCCTTAATAATTTGGTTAGCCTAAAGAGCAAAGCCAACATTTGTCATTGCCTGCACCCTTACACTTGTCCTTCCCTTACTTCTGTGCAGAGACTCTATATATGGTTAGAAACAACCTCCTACATACTTCTCAAGCTTCATATTGGGTTGTCAGGAAAAGAATGGCAGGAGGTTTGCTGGTTTGTTTCTCTATCACACCGGCTGTTTGTGTGGCTCAATAGTAACCAAACAATCCAGAAATTTCCTTTCACTCCAAAGCCTACCAGGACAGAGGATTGATCAGTAGGTGTCTACAAGAATTATTATCCATATCCTCTATAGTAACAAATTTTGGAGCTAGAATTCATCACGGTCATCAGAAGACAGAAAAATGCTCACCATGAAGAGCCTGCTGAATGATATGGTGGGTCCCTTTCCTATCCAGACTGTTTAAAGGGATGAAGGATTCCTCATGTAACTGCTCTTTTAATTTTTTTTAAATCAACATTTCCCATTCCACCCTCTGAGTGGAGCTGCTCACAAACTTATAGACAGGGAAGAGGGATGGGGGAAATTACTTTTTAGCTTAATAATTCTCAAAATACTTCAGCCGGTCATGTTTTGGATATTCTGGGAAGTGTTCAAAAATAAATAACTTTTCCCATCTTCAGAGGCACCCACTCTTACATTCTGCTTATCGTTGTATGGCATATATAACTGTAACTCTCCTACGTCTGTGGATGGGGTTAATAGGAAGAAACACAGGAGAAAACACCATCATCCTTCCCATTCTTTCACTCATACAGGGCCAGCCAGCCCTACTGTTAGGCAGAGGCCAGTAGCCCATTTATTTATTTACAACCTTTACAGCTTGCCCTGCATCACATGCTTTCAGGGTGGGTTGCAGAACTGGTGTAAATCCGTTAGCATAAAGTTCAGTGACAAATTGCTACTACAGTGGCGCCTCGCTAGACAGTTACCCCGCATGACAGTTTTTTCCCTAGACATTGACTTTTTGCGATCACTATAGCGATTCGCAAAGCAGTGATTCCTATGGGGGAATTTCGCTGGACAATATTTGGTCCCTGCTTCACAAACCGATTTTTGCTAGACGACGATATTGACAGCTCCCTCCGTGCTCGCAAAACGGGTGTTTTCGGGATCTAAGCTTCGCAAGACAGTGATTTAAACAGCTGATCGGCGGTTCGCAAAGCGGCTTTCCTATGGCCGTTCTTCGTTAGATAACGACGATTCTTCCCCATTGGAACGCATTAAACAGGTTTCAATGCATTCCAATGGGGAAATACTTTTTGCTAGACAATGATTTTGCTAAACAGCGATTTCAGTGGAACGAATTATCATTGTCTAGCGAGGCACCACTGTAGTTCAGAAATTGGCATTTGCATTTGTAGCCATGTATTAGTCACATGCAACAATAAATGTGAACACCAATTTCTTAACTAGTAGCAGTTTGCTGCTGAAGTTTAAATTAGTACTGCCATAATTAACTTGATTCAGGCCATTTAAGGAGCAGATTTGGGGACTCATGAAATGACAGCTGCTGGTTGTTTAAATTCTTATTTTTCTATTTTTACAGAAATAGAAAAGAGATTTTCTTGGGCTAGTTTCTACCCAATGCCTGGAAAAAAACCTTGCCTTGCATCTTGATGTGGATGAATGAAGGCTTTGTTTGTTGCATTGCCTGAGGCAGCTAAAAATGTCTTGATCTGGCCCTCTGCTCACCCATTTGACCTGCTGGAACCTGCCAGGCATTATTACCAGCTCAAGCAGAAGTTGTATTTAGGGTCAAACTAGAAGTGAAAAGAAATGCCTGTTCTTAAACCATTAACTTGTTTTCCCTGCCACAATGGAATTAGACTTGCAAATTAAGCCTGTGTTTACCTTCCAATGACCAATCACAGAACAATGTATGCTCAGTGCAAGATATGTAGGAGAGGAAAATCACATGCTATGATTTAATAAATGACTTTGGGGGCAACCTCTGCAAAAATAATCTCCCCATTCCACCGCTCTTTAAGGCTTTCCCAGAATTGAGGTGATCTCTGGGGATCACCAGAACCTAGCAGGGAAAAATAAGAAATGTTTTATTTCCCCAAAATATCTTCTTCTCCTGCTTTTGCCTATCATTTCATTTTTGGGATGACCTTTGTATAAATGCAGCCACGGAGAAGGAAATGAATACTAGACCTTTCTACGAATAGGGTACTCTAATCTATAAATACCTGCCTTTTTGTCTAAGGGAGTTCACTATAGCAAGATAGTAAAATATTTGAAAGGCCCTGGGTTTACAATAGGTCAATACATGAGCCTTTTCTCTGTGGAAGTAGAGTACGGTGAAATTCCCAGTCACAAAAGAAACATAGAATGGCATGGGTTGCCCTCGATTCTCCCTAAACACTGTGTGTGTGTGTTTTGCCATCAAGTCAGAACTGACTAATTGTGACCCTAACTGGCTTTCAAGGTAAGTGAGATATTTAAGGAGTGGTTTTACCAGTTCTACTCCTCCAGTGAGTTTCCATGGCTGAGCAGGGATTCACACCCTTTTCTCCAGAGTCCTGGTCCATCACTCCATCCACCGCACCACACTATGTAACTCATGAAATATTGGTTTAGCCCAAATGGGGTGGGGACTAAGAAAGAGCTGAGCTGTGAGTAGAGATTTGAATCAGAACAAGGGGGAAGAGCTGAGGAGGCCAGAACTGCTGTTGCCACTGGGACTGCTAAGGCCCTTGCCAACTTGGTCTAGATATGATGCTTATATGCCTGTGTTAGAGGGCTGAATCCACAGAGTGAATCCATGTACTTGCAATTAAATTGATATTTTATTCTAAGGTTTTGAAGACTCTGCTTGTGGAGGTAATTCTTCTGTGTTATGGATACCCAACCCCAGTTGAGGAAGACTGTGACGTTTGCCCCTCGTGGCCGCTGTTGGTCTTCCAACCACAGAGCACACTAAGGTAAACCAAACACCTTTTCACACGCTGCCACCAGATGATCACTAAACCAATGTACTTAGGAAAGATGACGGTCCATTCAGTTTTCATTTTTTTCTTAAAACAGGTTTATTTGTGTTGTTGTTGAGTTTATTGTACGGTCATAGACCCAAAAATACAAGGATAAAAACATTATATAAAATATACAAAATAAGTAAGATATTAGAAGATAACAGGAATATGAAACTTGAATCACGCAGCTGGCTTAACACAACACTTTACGGATTCTTAAAACTGAGAATAAAAACTTAGCCACCGACTGTGATATTAGTTGGTTCTCTCCGGACAGCAGAAACTTCAGGTAGTCTGCGGGGAGGGGGGGGATTACTTGTGGATTTACACATTATTGGGTAGAGGTAACGGATACGTTCAGACTTATATAAACTACATTCTACAAGCATTGTCTTGATATTGTCATAAGACTGACTCAGAAAGAAGTCCATAGAGAAGCCTAAGAGATATAATTTGTCAGTAAATCCCTTGTGCCATGAGCTGGTAAAGACATCTTTTTGTAAATAATGTAAATGCCCACTGGTTGTGGGAACATATACCACCTTCAACCAGAAGCGGAATGCATGCAACCAGGCTTGACATTCCACTGATTGAAGGCCAGCCTCCAAATGCAAGGCAGTTGAAGAGACGCATCTTGGCATAGCGAATTGGATTCACAGTGAGTTTGACAGAACACTTTCAACAGAGGGATTGAAACTGTTTATCCAAATTGCAATACCATACAGGAGCCGTGCAAGAATTTTATACTTAACTATCTGTAGAGCAGCAGGAATAAACTGCCCACCCTGGACATAGTGGTATCGTCTAAGAACTTTCCTTGTATTGTTAGCCACCTACACTGCTGCTTGTCTATGGTAAGACCAGGAGAGGGTACGTGAGAAGACAATTTCCAAGTATTTAAATGTTTTAACTTGTTCCATATGCTGGACCTCAATAACCCAATCTAACTACATAGTACTCCTGGGGGAGAACTGCCAGATTCTTCTTCCTATACTGCATTTATATTTCTCTAAGTTGTTGTTTTTTTTTTTTAATGGGAGAATTCCTTATGAAACCATTTAGGAGTATACCTTCCCGGTTGTTTATGGGTGTGAGATTGTTTTGGGCTTAGAACAGATTGTATTGTTAAAACTAGGGAGTTGTAGTTTGTCACAATGGACGCCAAAGTAGATTCTGTAGGTGCTGTTATTAAGTTTCTTAATTTCTCACTGGGAGGAGATTTTAAGAAACTGGAGACTCCAGGTTTATTTATAAGCTCAATAAATAAATATTAATTACAGATGTTTATTTAATAATTCATAAGTATCTTCTTCAGGTTCATCAAACATCAATAACAATCTTCTATATTATCTTACAGGTTACTATTCACTCCTCTGGTGGCCCCACCTCCCAACCATATCAGCATAGAACATGAATAATGCATGACTTATTTTGCATAACAAGGGGTGAACGCTACAAAGACAGCTTGGATTGTTTTCTGAATCTGAATCCAAAAGAACACTTGAATTCTACCAGCAACTTCTGCATTAGTGCCATTGCTGAGGATTTGGGTGAACAAATTGTAGCATTTTATTCTTATACTTGATCATGTTGTCTGTCATAGAACTGTGAATGAGAAGAGACTTATTTTGTGAAATTGTGTTTGCAAGGTTCATGAAAAAAGATAATTCAGTAAAAAATTAGTCCCATAGAATTTAAAGGTGTTACAACTGCACTGCTTTTCGCTGCATATGAACAATGTATAATCTCTGTTTGCAATAGGAAAATTATGCTGTTTTAATCTGGAAATGTCTTCTGTTAGCATTTCGGAGGTCTAACAGCTCAAGACTGCTGTCTAAAGGGGACATGGTGGTGCTGCGGGTTATACCGCAGAAGCTTCTGTGCTGCAAGGTCGGAAGACCAGCAATTGTAAGAACAAATCCATGCAACGGAGTGAGCTCCCATCGCTTGTCCCAGCTCCTGCTAACCTAGCAGTTCGAAAGCATGCAAATGTGATTAGATAAATAGGTACCACCATGGTGGGAAGGTAACGGCATGCTGTGCCTAGTTGTGTTGGCCACATGACCCCAGAAACTGTCTATGGACAAACACTGGTTCTACGGCTTGAAAACGGGGATGAGCACTGCCCCCTAAAGTCAGACAAGACTGGAAAAATTGTCAGTGGGAATATTTACCTTTACCTTACTGCTGTCTTAAATCTTTAAAAAATGTTTAATTATTTTATTGAAAATAGTAATGTCCTATTCCTTCGTTTAGACCTGGATGTACAATCTTTAAAGTCCACGGGCCAGTCTGACGAATACTCGGGACCAGGAGCCATATGCAAGGCACAGAACCATACAAGATGCAGACACATATGTAATTTTTATCAGTTTGGATTTTTTCATGTTGGGCAAGCAAAGCACAGCCCAGTTGGATTCAACAATAGCTCTTGAAGCAACAGGGTTCAGGAAGGCAAAGCACAGGTCAATGCTATGCATTTAAATCTAAAAGAGGTGTCTTTGTGTGTGTGTGTGTTTAATTGTTGTTGTTCCTTTGTCAACAAGGGCAAAAGGAAGTTTTCATGTCTTCCTCAGACATTTACTGCTTTTTGAAATGAAAATTAGACTTCTTCATTCCTTGTTTTATATCAGAACAGACAGACAGCAAAAATAAAGCAGAGCTGTTTCCATTGCATCCATTTTGATCCTAAGATGACTCAAATTCTCCTGGTTCTGAAAACAGCAGTCCTGCATGACCACAGCTCCGCTGAAGGTTAGCTTGCGGTCCTTCACTCACATCTCCTGGGGGAGGGAGATGACTTGCAGTGTTTACTGTATATCGCCCCTGTTTTTCCTATGCATGAAAAAAAAATGCAGAAATGGAGCTTACATACAATAATGGGGAAAGCGTCCCAGCCATTCCTGCCAACCTTTCCATTGGGCAGCGATCCTCTTTAGTGGTTAAACAAGAACCTGGTTGGTTGTGGTCCTTCCTGCTGCTGAGCTCAGCAGCCAAGCTGTTCATCATTACAACAGATGTTTCTGCTTTCAGCGATCTGTGGGAACCTTCCTGGATGTTTTCTTCACTTCCTCTTATAGGATAAATGCCAATATAGATGAAATCCAAAAAAATAAAAGAGCTTGACCTTAACCATCTGTTGCTATTGGAACTTCAGGATGCTGGATGCCCTCAGAAGTGAAGCTGTCTAGAAGTCTCTAGCTTTGTTTTTTCTTTTCTTTTTTCTTTTAATGCGTAGAGGTTTAATGGGTATTTGCATTCACTCAGTTCTGTATGGCTGTTAAATAAACCAATTAAGGAGTACATTAAAGAAAATCCCTCATAAGCGTTGTGTCACTGGAACTCTCATAACCCAGAAAGAATGGCCCACTGTGAACAACTTGAATAATATTCTAAATCAAAGGTCAAGAGATAGTGGAAAACACACCAAAGACAGGGAAAGCAGCAGAGGGGTGTGTGTGTGTGTGTGTGTGTGTGTGTGTGTGTGTGTGTGTGTGTGAAGTACAAGACAAAACAGATCACACTGAATATAAGAGCTGCTAAATGTGACCCAGATCACTCCAAATTCCCGTGTCTCGTCACACCCTCAACAAACCAGCTAAATCTTGATGCATGATATGAAGGAAATGGGCCGTACATATTTTCTCCCTCTCTCATAATATTAAAATCTGGAGTAGCGGTGGAGAGGCAAGGGGTGTGTGCATGTATGGGTGTGACCCAGTTAAAGTGGTAGTAAATTCAAGATGGGAAAAGGAAATTGCACAACATCTCCCACAATGTATCTTTGGTGCTACCATACTGGGATTTCAAGTCTAGTCAAAGTACTTGAAAAAGATATAACTGGAATAGGTGCAGAAAATAGCAACCAAAATGGTCAAGGGTTTGGAAAAACTCTGGTGTGAGGAAAGATTATACGGTTTGGGACCAAGTTAAGGAAAAAAGATCTTTTCCAGAAATGCCATATATCACATTTTTATTTGCTTCTGCTTGCTCGCTGTGCATCAGGTTCATGGACACATGTTGCCTTTTCTGTACCCAAATGTGATGTCCATTATTCTCTCCATTTCCTGTTCATCTGCCATTCCCCATCTTCCCTCCTTCCCTCTCCTGTAATATTTGCAATCTTTCCTTTCTTTGGGGCATCTCACCATCAATTTTACATTGAAATACTGGGATTCTTTTTAAACAAAAGCAGAATGGTGGTATAACATTAATCTGACAAAAACCTCAGACTGAGACACTCTCAGCATGGACACAGAGCGATAAGGGAAGTGACATAGCTTTAAACTCTGCCCTTGGTACAACATGACATGCAAAAGAAGAGATTAATACTTGGTTTGGGGAGAGACAAAAATGTGTGGGAACTCACAGGGAAAAGAACAGTGCAAAACGAGATAAGGAATATGTCCTCTTGATAGTAGGGAAATGTTCAATAAGATCAGCACATAACCCACTCCTTAAGGTGGAAAAAAGTGAAGATGTGATAGGAACGTATAACATTATGCATGGTGTGAAGCAAAGACGCACGTAAACATTTTTCTCCCTCATAATGTCAGAAACATGCAATGAAATGAAAGAAACATGCAATGGAAGGTAGAAGATTGAGGACAGATAACAAGAAGAACCTTTCCAGATGGCACATCATTCAACCCTGGAATTTGCTATTATAAGATTTGTCAAAGATTTGGCACAGTTTAAAAAAGGATTAGACAAACTAACGCAGGGGAAACTGAATAAGCACTTAAAGTGAAAGAGGGAGGGAAAAACCAATGAGAAAACAAAAGAGTAGATGATGAGAAAGAAGGAAAAGGGCAAAAATAAAGAGCATAGAGACGGGACTATGTGGTTTGCAATTCTGATAGGGATAAGCAAAATAACCATCAGCTAATTATCTTTTCACAGCATTTTAAACTAGATGTCAGAGGCAAGCTCTGCACTCTGCCAAATAGCAGGGCTAGCCCAGGAAGCTCTTAAGGACACTTGGTACATATGTAACACATTTCTTCATGAGAAAAGTGATCCTTTTAAAGATATTGCCAGTAATGTCTTCAAAATGAGGTGCAAAAGGAAACAGGCTATTTTGAGAATCTCCCTTGTGCAAGATCAAGACTGGTTTATTTCATGTTGCTTTGAGAATAAAAAAAAAGGGGGGGGGAGAAAATAAATAAGTGTGAGCTACCAGACCATCTTTTGGCTAGCTTCATGACTTAGCTTGTCTGCAGCTGGATGGGCTCATAGCATCAGCTTGTCCTCCATGTGCAGTGCGCTGTTGTTTATATGATGGGCTTTCCCGGGGCCCATACACTCAGGCGCTCAGTACCTCCTTGCATGAGTTTCAACCCGGTTAGACTCAATAGGGGTAATCTCCCATTTGCCTAAAGGCGAGCTGGAGATTATAGAAGATTCATGACCCAAGTGTTTCATCCTGCCTGTAGTAAAGAAGATACTGGCTTTAATAGCAGAGCCAGCCATAGCATGAGTCAGAGTAAGGCAGCTGTCCTAAGTAGCACATGCTAAAGGTATAAAGGCAACAGGGTAATGTTGTATGCCATGTTTGGCCTGCCTCCTCTCCTTTCAGCTCGCTTGCCTGATAGCACAGTTGGAGAAGCTGCTTGATCAACAGCGTTTGCAATAAGAGTTGGATGTAAGTCCTGCCCATTCAAGTTTCTGTCTGTGAACTTTCCTTCCCCCAAATGACTTGGGTTGCTCCTGTTCATGATCTATCTCTTCATTGTTTTCAAAGCCCTTCACATTTCAGCAAAAACTTTGAAAGCTAAATTGGTATTCATCAAATAGGGCTCCAGGGAATATGGGGGGGGGGGGAAGAGAAGGTTCAAGAAAATGAAGTTTGTTGGGATGGGGGTGGGCTTCAGACTCAAATACTGTGATTTTTCAAAACAGAACCTAGTGTATAGTTTATTGTCTACACGGTTCAGACATAGCGGGCAGGCAGTTTATAGATCAGCTGTTTGTCCATTCTTATCCCATCACTGTAGTTTCCCCACTGGGCATAAACAGGATTAAGGCTGAGCTCCAGAAAAAAAGAGAGAATGACACTAAGTAATTTAGGATATGCTGCCATCTCGTGGCCATGGCCAATTCTGATGAAAAGTTCAGGTGTATGAAATTGGACTCAGACTACAGCTTTACAGGAAAACTGAAAAAGTGCCAAATTATGTAATGTGAGTCAGTGACCCTACCAATTGCATCGTTTAAATCATGAAAAACAAGCAAAAGCATATTAAGGCTCCCATCTTATTTAATGCGTATCAACCACTAAGTATTACATGTGTTTAATGTCCCAATTCAACTAGGTGCTTTGTGAGAGGAAGCAGACTAACTAGGTGAGGAAAGGTATGTATTAAGCAAATGATACACACATGGTTCTCCTACCTACTCCATGTGCTGGTGGGTGTGCTTGGAATCTCACCGAATATCCATCCACTTCAATGTGTTTGTGAAGACTCAATTCAGACACACGCCCCTTTCCTGCTCCTGTTTTCCTCACAAGAGTTTGTGTGTGTGTGTGTGTGTCTGTCTGTTTTAAGGGCTGGGGATGAAACCGATTGTTTAGGATCTAGACGTGAGGTTCTCATGCACAAAATGTGGAGCAACCCTAACACTGAAGAGCTTCCTTCAACATATTCCGATTCAATATCTGTTTTTCAACCCCAAATGGCAATATGGAGCCCTAGCTCTATAAAAGATTTATAACCCACATTTTCTAACTCATCCCAAGGCAATTACCATAATTTATCATCACAAACAACAACAACAACAAAGTAATAGTAGAAGAAGCTGAGGACAAGAATACAAATAACAATAAAATCATACTTAATAATTAAAACCAGAAATTAGCATATGCACAATGGCACCCGGTAAAATTCAAAGTCAAATACAGTTCAAGATAAACAGGTGAAGTTGTAGAAGATGCAACCACATTAGTCTGTGCTAGCATTTTTGTAGTTGTTTAGTCGTTAAGTTGTTTCCGACTCTTCGTGATCCCATGGACCAGAGCACGCCAGGCCCTCCTTGTCTTCCACTGCCTCCCGGAGTTGAGTCAAATTCATGTTGGTCGCTTTGATGACACTGTCCGACCATCTCATCCTCTGTCATCCTCTTCTCCTCTGGCATTCACACTTTCCCAACACCAGGGTCTTTTCCAGGGAGTCTTCTCATGAGATGGCCAAAGTACTGGAGCCTCATCTTCAGGATCTGTCCTTCCAGTGAGCACTCAGGCTTGATTTCCTCTAGAATGGATAGGTTTGTTTTTCTTGCAGTCCAGGAGACTCTCAATAGTCTCCTCCAGCATCACATATCGATAAACAAATAAACAGGTGAGTGACTCTGACCATTGCAGACTCGGTTTTTCATTCTGTACTTTTTGTGTAAGGTGGTATTAACTATCCCTTCAGTTAGAAGACCTGTTGCTGAGAATGGTGCAATCTTTGTGTCATCGAACTACAAGGCAGAGATCAAGCACAGTGGGCAAGTGTTCATTTGTGGTTGTGTTCTGCTTGGACACACAGACTTTGGCCTTCCATCTTCAGGGCCCCCTTAAATGCCCATAGCAAAAATAGGCCATCTCATTGGCCAGATGTTGAACACACACACACATTCCTCAACCTCGAGGGTTGCAGCAACACCTACACACACCCTTATGACCCCTACCCCTGTTTTTTTCCTTATAAGAGTTTAAAAAAAAAAAAGCTCAAAAAACTCCCTGCTGTCCTCTAGTGGCCATAATTTTAAAACATTTAAAGTGAAGAGAGGGGTTCTGGGGCCTCTCAAAACATGCCCCATTCACCTCCTAGAAGGCACAAACCTTTTCTGAACCATTAAAAGATATTTGGGGGTCTGGGGGCTGCAGGACTGCTGGGAACCTTATGCTGCCTACCCATGGCTTACAATGAGGGATGGATCTCAACCCCTGAGCACTACTCTCACAACCAAAGGTGCCACTACTGGAAAGACTATTCCTTTTTCTTGCCAGCCTAATTGCTTTGGGACTTTTGATATTAATTTCAGAATGCAGGGAGATATGTGTATCTGTGAGGATAGCCCTTCTAGTAAATTAATTGTGTTATTTTACTACGAACGCTTCTCATCTTCCTTTTCTTCTCTTTATTTTCTATAAGAGGAAACAGTTGGCTCTGTACTCGGCTGCCGGTGGGAAAAAAGTCGCCAGAACCACATTGAAGAATACCTTCTTCAGCCGTGAAAAGTTCTCAGGTTCCAGATTAGCCTTGTCTACCCAGGCTGGCCAACGCACAACGGGCTTCCTGTTTGGGCTGGGATTTTCCTCTGAGCAACAACTGTTTTCCTGTCTGTGATGTGCTTTTTGTCTTCGACTCCTAGCTTTTTTCTTTTCTTGTTTCCATTACTTAGCTTGACCTGTCAGGGCTGGCCCAATATATTTTGCTGCTTCAATACAGTAGCTGGTGACGCCTCTCCTCCCCTGTCATTTAATTCACAATACCTAGCAATCCAAACCAGCCAAATTATTCTGCCAGTGGCAAAATGTTCTGGGCCATAAATCCCCATACACACTTCTACTCATTCTTGGCAGTAACAAAAGAAAACAAACTGTGTTGCCTCACAAAAAACAGCCAGTACTAAGTAGGTGAGTAAGTAAATAAAGCTGGCTAACACTCAGAACCAGCTGAGTTGCTTAATTCTGCCTCATGCCTGAGCCAAGCCCGCTTCACAGATCTAGCTCTAACTAATAAAGGGAATGTATACAGGATTTGCTTTGGGTAATGCAGTTTCCCTCTCATAATTCAGTTCTCTCAGAACTATGTGCCTCAGCAGTCAAATTTGTTAACTTACCCCTTGTTTGTCTTCCACTGACAAATTATAAAACACGCCAAATGCAAGATATTTAGGTGGGGAAAATTACATGCTGCAAGAAATAGCCATCGTTTTTACTGGAGAGAGCACTCTTCTGTGAATGTCATCTACAGTGGTGCCTCGCTAGATGATGAAAATCAGTTCTACTGAAATCGCTGTTTAGCGAAATCATTGTCTAGCAAAAAGCATTTCCCTATAGGAATGCACTGAAACCTGTTTAATGTGTTGCAACGGGGAAGAATCGTCGCTGTCTAGCGAAGATCAGCCATAGGAAAGCCGCTTTGCGAACCACCGGTCAGCTGTTTAAATAGCTGTCTTGTGAAGCTTAGATCCCGAAACCGCCCTTTTGCGAGCACGAAGGGAGCTGTCAAAATCGCTGTCTAGTGAAAATTGGTTTGCGGAGCAGGGACCAAACATTGTCCAGTGAAATTCCCCCATAGGAATCACTGTTTTGCGAATCGCTATAGCGATCGCAAAAAGTCGATGTCTAGCGAAAAAACTGTCATGCGGGGTTACTGTCTAGCGAGGCACCACTGTAGTTGGAGCCGCATTTCTTGTTAGTTACAGAGCAGATCACTTCACCCAGAAGCCATGCAGTCAGACTTGGCACATCCTCTCTTAATCATTCTCTTTCTTTTAATTTTACCCCCTGGGCTGAAGATTAAGCAATAAGCGTTAAATGGTTATGGGACTACTCACTGAGGTCAGAGTGGGTTACTAGTGGAAACTTAATGAAATTCAAAGCAACAACTAGAAGGATAATACTTTTAAACATTCATTTTGTATCTGCATTGTTAAAAATAGTGTAGCGTTCTATAAACAGCTTTCCTCCAAAGGAGCAAGTCTGACATGACTTTATAAACTATCCATATCTAACTCAAGATAGTTCCTGTCAAAATTAAATGTGACAAAGAACAGTGCAGCCATGTGAGTGGTTCCTGAAACAGACACTTTTAAAAAGGCTGGTCATTTATCATAGTAAACCCCTTCCAATCTCCAAAGACTCATAAAACTCCATTTTAATATGATATCAGTTGAAATATTGGGTTGTTGGTGCATTGGGAGGATTTGATTAACTCCCTCGGGCATAGAATAGGCTCATATTTTCTTTAAATGTAAATGAAATTGATTAAATCATGATTTGACATGAAAATAATTGAACCATGTTCTCCGGCAGACCTTTTCCTGGCAGTGAAAGAAACAACAGACCTGATGTATAGTGTCGAATGATACCTATGCTGGCAACAGTATCAGGTCCCCCTAATGGACCGAGGGAGCACCTTTCTGCAAGTGCGTATCACAATCACTGTCAAGGCTTCTCAGGCGCAAATGGGGCATCACATAATCCGCAGCCTGGACTGGGACTTAATAAGCTGCAATAGACAGCATGTGCACAGATGGGGTTGGGGGAGAGAAAGAAAAATGCTTTTGAACACCCATAACATGTAAAACAAACACATGTGGTTCTCCTTCTGATGAAAAAAGTGTGCAGCCTTAGTCTTCACTTCATCTGAAGAAAATAATAAAAGGACACCATTCATATAATGGCTGAACTCCTGTTAATATTTTTCTGCTGGTATAATACAATCAATATAAAGTTCAGTGGGGAATTGCTGCAATTTCAGAAATCAACGCAAGCATTTGTTTTGCACATCAAGTTGCACACAATTCACTGTGCAACAGCAAATACCTAACTGATTCACCACTGAGATCTACACCAATTGAGTTATTCCCGTGACATAACTAATAGGATTCTAGCCATGACTTTTATGATTCAGAGGCACTTTGAGGTTTCTTCATATGCAGAGTTAGGTCAGAGTGTTAGGATAGTGGCTTTCTGACTTTGTTTGGTCAAATGGGTTGTGATGCTTGTTGGGTTTGACATTCTCCAGCCCAGATCACTGACTTCATAGATCCTGAACTTGGGAACAATCCATCCAAATTTGGCTTTGTGTACGGACAACGCCTACACAACACTGTTGTTTCGAATTTGGGTTGACTGTTGCTATTGTTGTTCACAGGTCAAGTTGGATAAGTCCTGAAAGCCTTACAACTGATAACACAATAGAAACAGATTGAATGTTTTTCTGCATTTAATCTTGTAGTTCCTGTCAGGTGTAATGTGCTATCTGTTGAAAATCAATGACGTGAGAATGAAAGTGGAAGAAGGGTGGCATGAGAATGAACATGGAACTGGGGAGTTCTGCCTCCCCATTGACCAAGAATCCAGAAATAACTGTATAATAGCTGTCCTTCAATGTACTACATCCTTCTTTCCCCTTTCCAATTTGTTGAATCCACTTTGAAGAATACAAAGGGAAAATACGTTGGCCCATGACCAACAACGCTGTCAAAAGGTCTGTTAGGTTTTGCTGTAATTCTGCAATTCACTCTTAACGTGAGCGAACCACCCTGTTCAGAGCAGGGGAAGCAAATGAACTGATTGTCTGCAGAGGAAGTAATCAGTTAAGCTTTGTATGTTTGAGCTAAGTTAAACTTTAAAATAGAACTTTTGAAGCAATTGTTAGCTTTTGTAAAGGGAATGCTGCCTTTGAACTGTAACAATGCACAAATACCTGCTTGTTCTCAGTGGAAACTTGGATTTAAGTCAACCTGAAGACTTTTATTGAGTTGAACGGGAATGGTGTTGCATAAATTATGGGGAAATGCTCTGCAAAAACGAAGTGCTATGCTTTATGAACATTAATGTCTTACTATTGTGGTAACATAATAGGCACGATCCAGCCAAAATGAAGCGTTGTAAAAGTCTGATGTATTTCAGTGGGAGAGTCAAACACATGCCTTATCTGATTGGCTTCCTGACAACTTGCTTGTTGTTTGATTTGAAAGGAGAAACTATTAGTTTTTAAAACACAGTATTGGAACATCAACTTTTGGGGATTGCAAAAATTGTCTGAACTTGTTTGAAAGATGTAGACCTTTTGGGTGTTTTGGAGACCCTCACTAACCCTAAATTTTTTGTGGAAAACATTGGCCATGAATTTTCAGCAGAGCTGTATTTTTCAGCGATCTAAAATTTAAAAACTTTCTTGACAACTGGTCTCTTGTTTTGAACTTTCCTCTCTGAAGTTGTCTTTGTATGCATCTGAATAGTGCAGTCCTTCACTAGCGCACAGTTATGTAGTTTCTCTACTGTAGAGATACCAGGGCTGGCTCTATAGGTAGAGTGTGGCAACTGCCTCAACTGACAGATGATGGCATGAAACAGCTGCATCCCACAGGCTTTTCTTTCTCAGCTCCTTATCTACCATAGCCCTTTTCTGGATGGTAGAATCGAGTATGTATGTCATAAGGCTTGCCTTGTGTCTCCTAAGGCTAGCTTAGGTATACTGGAGGACTGTTCTCTGAAGTAAAACACAGCTGTAAGTCCATTTGGCTTCAGTACATGAAAGAGAGTGGATGAGTCTTGCTCTGTGCCTCTGATAGCAAAACATCTGAGGTTAACCCTGGGAGATAATTAGCAATGTAAGTATTTCTTGCTTCATCCGATTCAATGCATTGAGTTATAGTGTTGTTTTTGAATATTTTTTCATGCAATAATATCCCGTTGGACTGGATTATTTTAAAAGAAGGGCATGAACAACTTTGAAACACAACTTTCTGTGTGTCTCTCATGCAAAACAAGGACTAAATGTTGCCTTGGCTTACTTGCAATGTCCTTTGTATTGGTATCAAGCAGCCAATCAGATTTTTGCTATAATCATGTAGTTTCATCTTTACAGGATCCCTGACTAGCTGGGATCATTCACGAAAGAAGCATACTTGGAGGAAACGATTGTGCCAAATTAGCAGCAGACTGCTTGTGGTGAAGAGCAGGGATGGAGGTAAAGGAGAGGTAATAAAGTTGAATTCTTCTGAAGAAACAGATTTCACCTCCTGTTTCCAAATGCTCATAGGCGAATAACTTAAACAGCCCATGCATGATCTTTGGGTGATCTTTTCCTTTGTTTTTTTTGTGTAATGTATCAGATCTTTATAAAAGACACATTATTTGCTGTTCTATGATTCTCATCTCCTTCATGGATTGCTGCCTTGTCGTGGCAAAGGGGCTTGAGTAATTTAGAGAAGCTATGGGCTATGCCATGCAGGGACACCCAAGATGGACAGGCCATAGTGGAGAGTTCTGACTAAACACGATCCACCTGGAGCAGAACTTCTGCATCATTGACTATGCAAAAGCCTTTGACTGTGTGGACCACAGCAAACTATGGGACGTCCTTAAAGAAATGGGAGTGCCTGACCGCCTTATCTATCTCCTGAGAAACCTATATGTGGGACAGGAAGCAACAGTTAGAACTAGAAATGGAACAACTGATTGATTCAAAATTGGGAAAGGAGTACGACAAGGCTGTATGTTGTCTCCCCGGTTTATTTAACTTATATGCAGAATACATCACATGGAAGGCTGGACTGGAGGAATCCCAAGCCAGAATTAAGATTGCCGGAAGAACCTCTGATATACAGATGATACCACTCTGATGGCAGAAAGTGAGGAAGAATTAAAGAACCTTGTAATGAGGGTGAAAGAGGAGAGTGCAAAAAACGGCCTGAAACTCAGCATTAAAAAACTAAGATCATGGCCACTGGTCCCATCACCTCCTAGGAAATTGAAGGGGAAGATATGGAGGCAGTGACAGATTTTACTTTCTTGGGCTCCATGATCACTGCAGATGGAGACAGCAGCCACGAAATTAAAAGACGTCTGCTTCTTGGGAGGAAAGCGATGGTAAACCTTGACAGCATCTTAAAAAGCAGAGACATCACCTTGCTAACAAAAGTCCGAATAGTCAAAGCTATGGTTTTTCCTGTCGTGATGTATGGAAGTGAGAGCTGGACCATAAAGAAAGCAGACCACAGAAGAATTGATGCCTTTGAATTGTGGTGCTGGTGGAGGTTCTTGAGAGTCCCCTGGACTGCAAGGAGAACTAACCTATCAATTCTAAAGGAAATCAACCCCGAGTGCTCACTGGAAGGACAGATCCTGAAGGTGAGGTTCCAATACTTTGGCCATCTCATGAGAAGAGAAGACTCCCTGGAAAAGACCCTGATGTTGGGAAAGTGTGAAGGCAGGTTGAGAAGGGGATGACAGAGGATGAGATGGTTGGACAGTGTCATCGAAGCTGCCAACATGAATTTGACCAAACTCCGGGAGGCTGTGGAAGACAGGAGGGCCTGGCGTGCTCTGGTTCATGGGGTCATGAAGAGTCGGACACGACTAAACGACTAACGACGAAGAAGGATGAGGCCTTGAAGTGGTCCATCAGCTGTTGCAGCTCTAAGGTAGTCTTAGCAGGCACACAGACTCATGGAAAGAGCAGGCATGCAACCCTCGCCTATTTTTTCCCCAAATCTGTGACCTGCTATAGCAACAAGCTGCTTATATGGCTACCCTGTGCTTAACCCCCAACACTGCTGGAGAGTTTTGCTTGCTGAAGTTGCCAGGTCTTTGGGCACCAGTGGGTGAAATGACCTGGCTTGTAGTCCAACAGACACATAGACACCCTAGAAGACCCCTCCATAACAAACTTTCTACAAGATCAGACTCTTTTTTTACCTTATGAAGGAGCACTCAGTTATACTACATCTTAACCTGCCAGGGACCAAGTCCTAAAAAGATTCTTCTTACTCTATCAGTAGATCAGACCCAAATGGGAAGTAATTAAGAGTCCGTTTTTACTCTTTCAGTCTCAAGATGAAGCAGATTGCAATTCTTGGTGGTGATGTAATTCCTCTTGTTTATCCTACTTTTTAATGGTTATTTAATGGATCCTCTATTGTAGGTAAGTGGAGTTTTAACGTGCTTTTAGCATGTGTTCAGAAATGAAAAGGGGTATCTAATACTAAATAAACCAATGGTAAATAACCAATTTTGTCCATGCAGGGAATTCTGGGCTCAGTGTTCTGTCAACAAAGATGAAAATATAGCAGGACTGTTTTAATTGCATGCATTCTATTTCTGTCTTACTTTACAGGATGCATGCAGCTGCTGTGTGTGACAATAACTATAGTTTCAGTTACTTAATAATCTAGCAAAATATTAGTAGACATGTTCAGTTTTATGTGGTCCTGTTTGGGGCAATTGACTGGAAGAGATTTCTGGAAAATTCCCCAAGGGATGGAACTTGGAAAGCTACATTACTAACGAGGTGGCTACAGAGCAGGCTCAACTTGCTCCTGACAGAGCCCAAGGCAAAATTCCCACTTAGAATTCAGCCAAAGTGAATCTGGTGTTGTGATTATGTCACTCTTTGCTTGACAGGTCATCTGAGAAGCAGTGGGACACTTTTCAAGGCATGAAAGAAAAATGTATTTTGAATGACAGGCTTTTGCGTTCTTGGTGTAGCAAAAGTCTTCAGTTTTATAGAACACATTTATGTCATCTGGTCACATTTCCAGGAATGAAAAGGCAAAGGGGAAAGGAGGTGAAAAAGACTCATGTAGGCCAGCTATGCTGGGGCAGAGATATTTTTTAAAATCACTTCTAGGGACTAAAACTTTCAAATCCCTAGGAAATAGGGCGATTCCCATGGCAACCGGGAATTCTGGGAGTTGAAATTAAAAAACTGGACTTGTCCAAGCTCCGTATCTCAGGTTAGGTGAAAATTCTACCTTACACTACATACAGCCTTGTCGTACTCCTTTCCCAATTTTGAACCAATCAGTTGTTCCATAGCCAGTTCTAACTGTTGCTTCCTGTCCTACGTATAGATTTCTCAGGAGATAGATAAGGTGGTCAGGCACTCCCATTTCTTTAAGGACTTGCCATAGTTTGCTGTGGTCCACACAGTCAAAGGCTTTTGCATAGTCATTGAAGCAGAAGGAGGTGTTTTTCTGGAACTCTCTGGCTTTCTCCACAATCCAGCGCATGTTAGCAATTTGGTCTCTAGTTTCTCTGCCCCTTCGGAATCCAGCTTGTACTTCTGGGAGTTCTTGGTCCACATACTGCTGAAGCCTACCTTGGAGGATTTTGAGCATAACCTTGCTAGTATGTGAAATGAGTGCAATTGTACGGTAGTTGGAGCATTCTTTGGCACTGCCCTTCTTTGGGATTGGGATGTAAACTGATCTTTTCCAGTCCTCTGGCCACTGTTGAGTTTTCCAAACTTGCTGACATATTGAATGTAGCACCTTAACAGCATCATCTTTTAAGATTTTAAATAGTTCAGCTGGAATGCCATCACCTCCACTGGCCTTGTTGTTAGCCATGCTTTCTAAGGCCCACTTGACTTCACTCTCCAGGATGTCTGGCTCTAGGTCAGCAACTACATTGTCTGGGTTGTCTGGGATATCCAAATTTTTCTGATATAATTCCTCTGTGTATTCTTGCCACCTCTTCTTGATGTCTTCTGCTTCTGTGAGGTCCCTTCCATTTTTGTCCTTTATCATATCCATCCTTGCACAAAAGGTTCCTCTGATATCTCCAATTTTCCTGAACACATCCCTTGACTGCAGCCAGAAATGGATCTTCTGCATAGGCTCAAGAGTCCTCATTTCAGTTACTGCAATCGTTTGGGGTTGAAGGGGGGAAAAAATCTAATAATGGAGGGGAAGAGGTCAAAACTACAACCGGTTCAAGATTCAATATGAAACAATCCTGCTCCCCACCCCCACCCCCAAATAGTGGCACTGAGCATTCACATGTTGACCCAACTCACTATTTGAGTGAATGTTAAATGAGTGGGGCCATAGATGAACATGTATAAGATTCCCATTGGGTTGAGAATTTTTGTTTATTTCCTTATCCCTGAGAAGAGAGAAAAGACAGGTCTCCATTCTGTATGTAGTTGTTCTTCCAGTCCATGTACAAATCAAAACGTCTGTGACTCCATGGGAATGGTGCCAACACGTGGCACAGAGTCAAGGATAAAGGTTTTGTGCAAGTGGTAATCATACAGGATCCTCTATGAACTGCACCCGAGTCATCTTCTTGCTCCCTTTTCTGGCTTGTTCCCCTTTCCCCCTTCTTTTCTTGCCACCTAGGCGCATTCAGGATAGGACCCCGGTAACAATCATATCTCAATTGGAACAATGCCTGAAGTAAACGAAGACTTCAGAATGCAGCATGTATAGGCAGGCAAAGGATTTGGAGAATTTCTAAGACTGGTGTGAACAAGAAGGAATCAGCTTCTTTTGTAAAAACAGATGTTTGTTTTAAGCTGGAGCAACTGATGTGTTCTCCTTGTGCTTGATTGCACAAGTAACTAAACGAGGGCGCTTGGTGGGGCACCACTCTGCCCATACGTGTAATCTACTTTTTTCCTCAGCCTTGATTCCTGATAAGACTCCAGAAAAATCTGAAGCCAGCTTTGCTTCTGTAGCAGAAAGTGAGCTGAAGCCAGGAGGAGCTGCTGCTAAACATCTGAATAGAGTTCTCTTTTTATTTAGAAGACAACAGCTGTTAGTTACCATAGAAATATCCATTAATGGATATGCTCAGAAACAGAAGAAATGGAGGTGTTTTTTTTCCTAATTCTGTTGGCCCAGGATTGTAAGTCGGGATGTGGGGATGTGAGAGCAGGGGAGCCTGTGTCATATATTTTTCAGGAAAACATTTCATTCGCGTAATCCAAAAAACGATCATAAACTCCTGGAGCCCATCTTGTGATTTAGTCACTCAATCACAGACTTGGTGGGTGGTTTTGTGCAAGTGGCTGTCATCTCTCAGCCCAGCGTATTTTGGAGCACTGTTTGTATTAAAAAAGAGAGAGGGAGAAAGGCATGCCACCCTCAGTTCCTTGGAGGAAGAGTTGGTTTCATATGTAACCAAATGAAAGTACAATCTGTTTAGAGATCTGAATGGTTTCCAAGACATCAAAACCAACAGCAGTCCAATTGCTGGAAATGTTACTGGAACGCTTGGGGTTGGGAGTATTACAGTCCATGACTCACTGGTGACACTACAGTCGGAATCAATGGATTTGTTGGTTTCCGATCACTTTTCGGTCCGTTTCTGCACTATTCTGCAATTTAAAAAATAATCTGCAGAATTATTTCTAGATTACAAATCTCTGTGCAAATACTTTCTTAAATTGCAGATTTTTAAAAAAGTATATTTGTTAAATATGTAATATACAGTATTTTCTAAAAACAGGCATGCAAATTAGCTCTCAAAGGATGCATTTCTAAACATATTTTATGCCACTATATTTAGAGTAATTTTTATGGCTCAAGCCCTCCCGGGTTATGCATAACTTGCAACAACTAACAGTGGCTAATTAACAAGATGTTGGTGCAGGATTAGGCATACAACTGAGATGTGCTGCAGCCTCTCATGCAGCTATTAATTACTACTAAGGTGGGTGCATTTTAGCCTCCTTTGACCCTTTTTTATGAAGCCAGCAGTCTGTATATTACAAATATATGTTTCAGACATCCTCACAGAAGATCATCCACATCCATGCACTCGCATGTTGCTATATGGGCAAATAAATCAAATAAATCATGTCACTGGAAGCAGAAAATGGAGAAGCTCTATCTTCTCAGCAAAAACAAGACAAAGAGGAGATTGTGCTACAGATCATGCACTATCAATATAGAAAATTAGAGCAAAGCTGATGACTAGCCCTAAAACATATCACTACAAGATCATTTAAATAACATTTCTGGGGGGGGAAACCCTGTAATTAATAGATTTGCATTATTACACTCAGTTGACCATAAATCAGAACAACTGTGGATTGAAACCAGATATATTCTCAGAAAAGAATACAGAAAGTATTCCAGTAGCCAAAAGAAAGGGAAAAAAAGGCTCCATGGGTGACTGATAAAACTTGACAACAGGCATTAAAGTTTCTGAAAAGTTGCATTCAGGATTCTGAACGCATCTCTGTCACCTTTGACTTTGGCTCCTTACCTCTCCTAGTCCAGCCGTCTAACCAGTATACCATATATGTCAGAGATGAGATCTGGAGCAATCTGGGGGCTCATCTCAGTTGTATCTTCGGTGACAACTGGAGATGAGGATAAAGGGCTTACCTATTACATATTCTAAGGCAGTACTTCCCAATCATGGGTCTCCAGATGTTCTTAGATTACAAGTCCTAGAAATCGTGGCCAGCACAGCTAGTGGAGAAGCCTTTGGGGAGCTTAAGTCTAAGAATATCTGAGGACCCAAGGTTGGGAACCATTATTCTAAGGAGTCTGGAAATCGAGGTTGGCACCTTCTTTAAGGAAATCTCATTGCACAGCAAAGTTCAGGCAACTAAGGTTGGGAGTGTTACTCTCTTGCTTTTCAACTCTAAGAGTCTCCTTCCCCTGCCCACACACAGATGTTCATCGCAGCATGGCAGACGTGCAAATATTTCAGTGATTCCTTCCTGGGAAGCACCTTGAGCCCTTGTGTTGGGTGACTTGGGCCTTTTTTGTATGGAAACAGGCAATTTGTCAAGCACAATATTTCTTTTTTATGGCCTCTTTAGAGCATTCAAACCTGTTTGCTTTCATGGCAGTGAGCCACTTTGCCGCAATTTGTTTTAAAAGAAGTTTGTTGAATCATAAATAGCTCCTGCTCTGACAATGAATGTATTCCAGGAAAACACTTGGAAATGTTGCTGCAAAAAAAAAAAAAAGAGTGAGCAAGTTAAGGCAACCGAGGCTAAGTGTTTAGATCTGCCAAGACATGCACCATTCAACTTATTTGCAGGTTGCATCTGTTAACTTGCTAATAATAAAGTCCCATCGATACACTTGCAGGTCCCCCATGGAGGGTGAGCCTGCATTTAAGGACTGTTTAGAGGCAGTCTAGTGAATCTCTGTGTCATACGTTTCTCATTACCTAAAATTTCAGGGCCAAAGCTTGAGATCTTGCAATGTCAAAAAGGCAGGCAAGGTTTGAAAAGCAAGCAAGCACAGCAGTATAAAGAAAGGTGGAATATGGCCATTAATAATAAACTAACATGTGAAATAAAGATTAGAAAAGGAATATTGAACGTAAATGATTTTAAAGATATGTGCAATTTATTTTTAGTACATGTGTTTGAGAAAGGGAAAGGTTAGACCTCTGGACAAGAATCGTTGCATTTCTGGAGAAAAACAGGGCAGGTATAAAATATAAAGAAAAATAAATATGTAAATTAGCCCAGAGAGTGATGAGGAGCACAGGGTGGAATATGTGTGATATATTTTGTATCTTGATAAACATTTGGTTTTTTTAAAAAAAATTCTTATGTTAGCTGAATTTTTGTCCTTTTAGTTGCCATATTTTTGTGTATTATTATTGTATATTATTAATTAAAGGAAAAAAAGAAATGCAAGCAAGAACAATCTTCACACATGCACTTCTGTGATGAATCAATGAACTTTGCTACCAGTGAGGAAGGAGTGAAGAAGGAAACTGAGACACCAAACATGCAGTGATCATACTTTCTCTTCCACCAGTGTCACTCACTCAAGAGATTTCATCCCACTCCCTGTTGAGACACACAATGATTCTCTGAGACTTCAGCTGGTACCCTTGAGACCAGTCAGCCTTTCCCTAGTGAGCATCTGTAAGGTATGGATGTTAGGTTTAGGCATCCTTCAGTCTCGAGAGACTATGGTATCGTGCTCTGTATGGAGGACTTGGAACAGCGTCTAGTGTGGCTGAGGAGGCCAATTCAAGAGTGATAATCCTTTTCACATTGCAGACAAGTGCATATATATATTAGTGCATATATAAAAAAGGAGAATGCTACTATGTCAGGAAAACTAAACAGGAGCAGCAGTAAGGTGTGTGTGTGTGTGTGTGTGTGTGTGTGTGTGTGTGTGTGTGTGTGTGTGTGTGTGTGAGTGTGTGTGTGTGTGTGTGTGTGTAGATGAACTAGCAGAAACACATTCATAAGGAGACACCATCAAAAGACACCCACCCACAAACAACACTACGCATACATTGATACGGTATTGGGGACCACATGAATAGTTTGTGAACTGGAGCAAACCAGACTAAAGGAGAATAAAAAATGAAAATAAGGGTGTTCTACACTGACTGTTGACATTAGCTTTAGTTTTGCACTGTGTGGACACCAAGGTGCAGTAGTTTAGTCCTAGGGACTAGATTTGTCTCTGGAATCAATGAAAAGGGCCAGATGATATCATTTATTTGTTTATAATTTGATTCATATCCTATCTTTCTCGCTTGCAGGACCTGAGACAGCTTGCAATATGTATTTAATATTATTATTTTTAAAAATAATATAATTGCAGTTTTATTGTGTGTGCTTTATCACACTAAAACACTAAATTAACACAATTTAAAAACAATAATAATATGAAAAACAAAGAACAACTTCCCATCATGAAAAGCCTTTCATCACTAGCCACTGAGTGGCTAAAGGTTTCTCTGAAGAAAAATGTCTTTGTCTCCTGATGTAAGGAGAGTAGGAAGAGGATCTTGCTACAGGGGTCCTATCACCATTCTGAATGATGGAGAGCTCCTTCAACAGGATTGCCAGGTCAGCAGCATCCCATACTCCCCAATTTTTTAGGGCCAAAACCTACAATCAGCACAGGATGGACCCTTGTGATGTCACAGTGCTAAGAGAGGCATGGGTTGCAAGTGTGAAGTCTCCCGCTCTCTGCCTCTGCCTTTGCACTGATGCCAGGATCTCTACAACAAGAAGGTTGACGAGTTGTTACCCTGATGCTCCATTCCCTGGATCATGATTTGCTCAAATCATGCTTTGAGCTTACCCTGCTTTGCTCAAATGGCATGATGAGACAAGCAGCAAAATCTAGGGCACAAACCCCAAGCAAGAAAAAGTAGAAGGAAAATGTGGGTAACCCGAAATAAATAGAAAATTCATGCTTAAAAGACAAGACAAAAAGAAAGTGAATAGCCTAGGAAGGATCTCTCAATTTTGGCATCCTCTAAATTGTGGTGCCTTGGAGCAAAACCCCTTCTGCCTGCGTCAGTGATCCCTGGATTGTGCCTGGGCTTTAAAGCCGTCTACACACATAAACTATCCCCTCCACTGCTGCTAGCAGTGAGATTTGTCTTCCCTTCTGGAAACCTGACAAAGCATAGCAATTTCCTGAAACTTCAGCTGGTGACCTGAGAGCTGAGAGCTCTACTTGCAAGGACTGGCTAGGTCCCTCTGCACACCTCTTAACTAGCAGGTGAAATGGAATTCTTGCTGCTTCCTCCCATCACTGATCAGAGATTAAACGTGTTCAAAGGACTCTGCCAGCACATGGGAGGGGGCACTCCTTGACATTTTGTCCTGTTTGTGGACTGTGTGTTGTTACTACCCAACCATCAAGTGGCAAACAAGGGGGAAACCTTGCTCTTATGATCTCTCCTTGGACTGAGAGGGGGGCATGGCTAAGGAGAAACCTCTGCAGGCTAAGGAAACAAACAAACCCTTGAGGAAATAAACCAGCAAACATCCCTAGGTTGAGAGAGATTTGGGTTCAGCACAACTTCAGCCAGCTTAATATAAACTCTGTTGGCCTTCAGCCATCCTGGTAAGTTAGGACTGCGCTCGAGAACACATACTCCTTCGGAGGTTCAGACTACTGTACTGTCTTAAGTGCTGGTTTGCAGGAGTTCTTGATTAACCTTCAATGGGTTTGACACAACTAGGGTCAAACCCTTTTAATAACAGTCAAAGAGAGAAGACTTTGCTTCAAGGAGCAAAAGAGCCACAGAAAGGAAGTCAAGCTCTTAATGTGTTATCTGTGGTTTGCAGCCCAGTGGATATGCGCCAACAGTCCTGCTTTACTGCTCTCGCTCTCTCTAAACACATCACAGCACTGTTTTGCTTCAGGGGAAATTTTAAAAAAGTGTTATTGAAGTTAACAGAGATGGATGTATCTGTTAATTTCATTTTTGTTCAGGTTCTATTTTTTGAGCTTTAATTTTTTCAAATTCTTTTTCTGCATTGATTTGTGATTGTTTTTATTTTACAAAAATATTTTATGAAAATTCACTCACATTTCTCTGTACATTTCTCCTAGCATGTGCATTTTTATGGACACTTTTCCAGTACACTTTTTATAAGCAATTTCTCCTAATGGAAGTGTTTGTTTGGCACAATATTTTCATTATAAAATGTGCATTTTAGTGCACTCTCCCCAAGGTACAAAGACCAGGAAAAGTTTTTAACAGATGATCCACATTACAGAATTCAGAAAAGTGTGACTGTTGAATAACTTTATCTTTGTTTGAGAAGTGCAAATTAGACAAGTGCAAGTTAAAATGAGAACTGAACAAATTTCTTCTCTGATCCTAGTAGTATGCATATGTATTTTCTGCAGCACATTCACTTCTATTCCAACCCATCTCTCTTAAGTCATTATCCAGACTATAAATGTTGCTGCACATGGCCAGGTGGCAAAGATTCAGTGATCTGTGCAGACTGGTGGATTCTAGGCTGAATCTGGCATTCAAAATGAAAATGAATATGAATCACTGGAGAAGCAGGGCTGTCCATAAAAGTTCCACCTGAACAACCTCGGCCTTGGAAGAAGAATCTTCAGATCTTTGAATGGTGATTTTAAAAGTGTGGAGGTGACACTGGGAAAACATTAAAAAAAACCTACCTTGTTTGAGCCCACACATAATCCATAGAACATCTGAATAGGGTTTGTGTGATTAAACATCTCTCCCTCTCTCTCTCTGTCTGTCTGTCTGTCTGTCTGTCTGTCTGTCTGTCTGTCTGTCTATCTAAAAGATAGAGGAAACTGCCAACCAACACTTGTTGGCAGCTTCTGCTGTAGCTATTCAGATATAAAGAGGCCCTCCTAGGTGCTCTAGTGCAATGCTGTTTCAGACACCTTTTTTTTCAACAACAACAACAAGAAAGAAAGAAAGAAAGAAAGAAAGAAAGAAAGAAAGAAAGAAAGAAAGAAAGAAAAAGGAAAAGGAAAGAAGAAACAGTTTGGAGACAAGAGATTATTGCTGAGAAGAACCAACACCCCCCGTGCATCTTCTCTCCCCACTTTCACAACCACCAACATCCCTGCACAAGCTTTTCTGCATTGGCACAAGCAATCACACAACCTGAATTGGTTTGAAAGCATTTACCTACAAAAAAAGGAGGAAATCCCAGTGGTGAAGGAAAAAAAAGTACAGATTGGAAGAAAGAAATCCAGACTGATTTGTATTAACTTTTAGGTTATGTAGTCAATGGAAAATAATACAAATTTGACCGTCCCAATCCCAGAGTATTTCCTGTCTCATTTGTCAATGTAGTTGCCAGCTAAAATGGCTTTCTATGTACTGTACTTATGCTAGTAAATGGGCTGTTAGAGAAGGAACAGATTAATGCACCCCATGTCGGTCAGCTTTTGTTTCTCTGCTTCCAGCATGAAAGTACAGGCTGCTCTCAGGAGATGAGTTCTGCGTGCCTGCCTGCTTATTTATTTGCTAGGCTGTTGATTTTGTGGGTTTAATTGTAAAGGTGATGTTTGGCCCATAGTGTAGTTAGAAATTCAGTGGTGCAGGGTTTCTCCATGAGACTTACATGTGTATGCATATACACATGTGTGCATGCGCGCACACACATACTCTTTCCAGGTGCACCCCCCTTCTTTGCTGAATGCGCATGTTCATATATTCACATACTTGCAACAGTCAGGGTAGGGGTGGGAGGAGGAGACAAGAATCCATGGAGAAGGAAGGGAGAAGCTGTCATCCAGAGCCCAGGCTTCTACCTTCTTTCACAGCTGTGAAACGTAGAGGCAGCAACAGTTGCCTTGGCTTTCCCACTATGTCGCCCTTCCCTCCTCCTCCTTCAAGCATCAGTAATAGGACACTGTTAAACCCACACATAGGGAGTTAAGTGAGGAAGAAACAATATTTTCAGAGAAATCTGGATAAGTTGCAGGATGGTTGCTTTTCTGGGTTTTAATTAATATTAACCTTAAATGTGCAGACAATGGCTTATATGACCTTTACACAAAGCTAAGCAGCAGCCAAGCCATTCTAATCAGGCAGGCAGGCAGGCAGGCAGGTAAATGCTACCTTGGACAAGTGGGACAAGATTTCTTCCCTACTACATAAAGGGCAAAGTGATCTGAAGTGGGTTGTGTGTGGAATGTATCTCTATGAGACATTAAGCAAGGGCAGTTCTGAAGAAGGGGCCAGTCTGAAGAGACACGAGCTGAAGGAAGGGGATGTAGGGAGAGATCTGACAGACCCTGCTTCAACTCCCCACCGGGTGGCAGGATACCACCACCGGTCATGGTGAGCCCAAGATATTTGGCCACCACAGGAAATGGCGACTTCCCATTGCTTGCTGGTAGGGCAGAAAATCTGATTTGAATAGTCTGATTTAATTTTATTTTTATCATGCCTTTTCCATTTAAAAAAGAGTGTGAGGTGGATAGTGGCGTACTTTAAAAACAAGTAAAATGTAAAACACATGCACTACAAATGTTACAAATTAAATTAGTTGTTACATGAAAACAGAATGTAATTAAATGCTATTTAAACGCATCACTGAGCCTCGTGGCGCAGTGGTTAAACTGCAGTAATGCAGCCAAAACTGTGCTCACGACCTGGGGTTCAATCCCCAGTAGCCGGCTCAGGGTTGACTCAGCCTTCTATCCTTCCGAGGTCGGTAAAATGAGTACCCAGCTTGCTGGGGGGGGGTGCAATGTGTAGCCTGCATAATTAACTTGTAAACCACCCAGAGAGTGCTTGAAGCACTATGGGGCGGTATATAAGCAGCACGCTTTGCTTTTTGATTTCTGCTGAAAATAATAATTACTATTAACAGAAAGGTGGAACACAGGCCCTTATCCCTAGTAACATACAAAAGGCCTACCGAAATAGGAAGGGCTTAGTCTGATGGTGCAAGAACAGGGAGGTGGCCCACCTAGCTTTCCTCAGCTGAGAGCTTCATAATCTGAGAGGTATCAGTCCCAGACATTATAACAAGATTAACCAGACCTCAGGCAACAGAGTAAATTGTGCAGCATATTCACATCTGGCCTCCAACAGAGAGAAACAGCCAAGGCATCTAGCAGGAACAGGTGGCAAGCCATCACTGGTGCTCTCAGCATTTGTCATCTGTGGCAAACCCTTCACTCTGCCTAGTGCTAAGGCTAGTTTTGGCTGAGATACTAGGGTGTGTGTTGTGGGTAACAAACATTCACACATGGGTCTTTCATGTGAGAAAATGAGTGTTGTTTGATATTGCCGTGAGTCACCTTAAGTCTCATCTTTCAGAGGTAAGGGAGATAGAAACCAAGGAAGGAAGGAAGGAAGGAAGGAAGGAAGGAAGGAAGGAAGGAAGGAAGGAAGGAAGGAAGGAAGGAAGGAAGGAAGGAAGGAAGGAAGGAAGGAAGGAAGGAAGGAAGGAAGGAAGGAAGGAAGGAAGGAAGGAAGGAAGGAAGGAAGGAAGGAAGGAAGGAAGGAAGGAAGGAAGGAAGGAAGGAAGGAAGGAAGGAAGGAAGGGAGGGAGGGAGGGAGGGAGGGAGGGAGGGAGGGAAGTAGTACACAGAACTGCTTGCCCATCTATGTAATGCTGGAGAGTACGGCAAGAAGTGTACCAGCTCAATGAACTTGGATGGCCAAACAGTTTTTCAGACAATTGGAACGTACTTCCTCACTGTTAAGGCTGTAACTGGAAAGTTTTAATGAGGGGATTTATATCTCCTCTGGTTTACAATAATGCATGGGTAGAAAGGGCCGCTCAAAATTTTGTATGGCACCAAATTATGGGGGAACAATAAGGACTTAGAAAGGTGGTTCATGCTTGCCAAGTTTTTAACAACTATTTGGGCAGTATCTAATAGCTTTGAGACTCTTTTCCCAGAAACGTGTAAGTAGAAATTGTTCAAGTCCAAGATGTGCCAGGCTGGGAAATCACGGGAAAATGTCACTCTGGGTACTAAAATACACTCAGGCTTTTGTGATGGTTGCCATTTGCGAACTAAAGATGGGAGAAGAATCGTAAAAGGAACAAATCAAGTTACCAGCTTGTTTTGTGCCTTTTGGCAGGAAACTAGTGGGTTTCACTGGCAGAAATCCAACAGACAGAGCTGTACTATACTATATCTCCAGGCCAAGAAAACATACACCTGCTGAATGTCTCTGGTATGCCTACTGAAGGTGCCCTGCCAGGGGAAAAATAAAAATTGCAGACAATTCTAAACCATTGAAGGCGTGAGAGGGTTTCTGGAGATGTTTAATTGCAACAAAGACTGGAATTGGCAGGACCAAAGAAAATTGAGTTTTTGTATTGGCACAGTTGTCTCTGAGCACAGAAAGGAAGAGGCATCTTCACACCTTCGTGAGCATACTTTATGGCCCTCCGCATGTACTATGGGCAACTTGATATTAACTGCCCAAATGCCCTTTTATGTTGCTTGTTATTGGGTGAAAATTATCTGGTATATTTATCAGTTCTACTGTAGTGCTTCTGACATGAGCAAAGAAAGAAGACTGCATCAAAAGGAATAAGAAGAGGATGTGGTTTTGCAAAATCACTCACCTGATGCATGATAGCTACAGGCATTCTTGACTATATAAAAGGGATCCACTGACCTGTCGGCAGTAGCAGAACAGTAGGCATATCTAGCGACCAGGTGAGCAGCATGGGTATCCACAGAGGGGTAAGTGGGTGCTTCCTTCCCAAATCCTAAATATATTTATTATTTGAACGTACATACACAGAGACACTGTGCTGTTGTAGGATGCACTAAGCACCCAAATTATGCTAATATAGCTGTATAAAATTCCTATGGATACCCTTAAGAAGCAGTACTGAAATTATTTATCTATTCACTTTATTAAAAAGGAGATCCTGAAATTCAGACCTGCATTGCAATTGTACCTGAGTTTGGAAAACTTACTCTGTGGGACTAAAATTCCCAGAATAGTCTGAACTGTGACCAACATTTGAACTGATGTGAAGTGCACTCCATGTTTATAGAGAATAATCCTACTGTGTTTGATGTGGTTTATGTCCGAGTCTGGCTGCAGAGACTGCAGCACTAGAAACCTGTTATCTTCAAGTTAGTTACATGAGAGTTAGTTTTACTTATTTACTGCAGGATTGGCGCTCTATGTATGCTCAGAGGTCCCCCCTCATTTAGGAAGAATTTAGAAAGAAATGCATCATCTACCATTATAAGGAACGATCCAGGCCATATTCCATACTTTATAATAGGGGTGACTTTTTGAGACACACTTTATTCTTTAATTTAAACAAATTTAAGCCCTGTGGCAGTGGTTAAGCTGCAATACTGCAGTCAAGACTCTGCTCATGACCTGAGTTTGATCCTCATGGATTGAGTAGCCAGTTTGAGGTTGGCTCAGTCTGCTATCTTTCCAAGATCAGTAAAATGAGTACCCAGCTCACGGGGGGGGGGGGGGGGAGCAAAGTATTGTTAACATAATTATGTTGTAAAATGCCCAGAGAGTGCTTTAGCGCTATGGATGGAGTATAAGTTGAAACAACAACAGCAACGAAGTTTACCATTGGGCCCTAGTAATCCATGATCTGAGTGAAAGAGCACTACTCACTTTTCAGTCTGAGCTTGGGAAAGTTACTTTTTGACTGCAGTTACTAGAATCCCCAGCCAGCATGTCCAGTGTCTTGGGTGGTGTCTCTTAGCAAAGGATGATCTTGATTCAAGACAGACGACAATGCTTATACGTGCTGAACAATCACACATTTTTCTTCTGATGTTTTCACGAATGCAATCCTGCATCCCACAAGGCTGCTGTTCACTTCGATAGGACTGTAACCGGGAGAGCAGCTACAAAGACCAATGTTAAAGAGCCAAGGTCGCCTATCTACAGTTCGTCCCCAAAGCCAACTTATCAAAGAATAAGAAACCAGAAACCAGGCTGCCTGTCAGAAAGCTCACCAGGCATGGGACTGGTCTGAATTCTTTTGAGATGAAGCTCCACCATCAAGGCGCTGGTATAGATTCAGTCCTATTTCATGCACTCAGCCGGGTAGCTTCTCAGGGAGGTGGAACATGCCACAGAGCCTGAGCTTCGAATGTTCAGTTTGAGGAGGACAGGTATGCTGATGCTATCCCTAAAAGAGCAGTGGGTAGCTGATGTCTGGAACTCAGACCATCATTCTGCTCTTGCTCAGTTATAAATGCCACCACAATCTGATTACATTTATTCTTCTTAAAGGAACTTCCCATTCTCTGATGTGGAGACCCAGGTTTGAGAGCCAACCTAGCTGTTGCGACCAGGTAAATTCTATAGATAATCCTTCTCCACTGAAGTTTTATACTCTATGTGCACTGTCTCGCTACTACATTTAGATAAGCAAATGGCAGGGAGAAGGTATAGATATTAGTTCTTGCAGCATTCTTAGAAAGCATGTGTGTGGTGTTGCTGTTGTGGGGCGAGAAGAGGAATATTTCTTTATAAGCATGCAGGGACTGTCTACCTCCCTGCTCCAATGCCAAAAAGGATGAGCTGAGTCTTGTCAAGGAAGTCAAGAATGATGCAGCACAAATACCGTTTGGTTCCTCTGGGAGACTGACAGACAGCAGGATGCTGTGAAAGAACTCACATTCTTCAGCTGGAATCTCTAGATACAAAATATGATCCGGAATGAACTCTAATGAAAATATGTAATGTCAAGGGCTTCCCTCCATTTGCATCTCTAGTTATTTTAGTTATTTTGCAGGAGTAAGAGATGGGCTCCACAACAACCAATAAAGATATGTGTACTTTCTTTTGTGAAGAATTTCTCTGTAGCAAATTTTTAAAAGGAACTTTTAATAAATTAGCCTTCAGTTTGGCTGGGAAGCCAACGTGATTTTTCTGCACTTTTAGACAAAAGGAAATGCATCTCCTTTCTCTCTCTCTCTCTCTCTCTCTCTCTCTCACACACACACACACACACACACACACACACACACAGAGAGAGAGAGAGAGAGAGAGAGATTTGCATAAGATTTGCACAGACTGATTTATATGAATGGAATTTAGAAACAATTATAATAGAGATGGAGGGACGTGGTAGCACTGCAGGTTAAACCGCAGAAGCCTCTGTGCTGTAAGGTCTGTAGATCTTCAGCTCTAAGATCGAATCCATGTGATGGAGTGAGCGCCCGTCGCTTGTCCCAGCTCCCACCAACATAGCGGTTCGAAAGTATGTAAATATGAGTAGATAAATAGGTACCACCTCGGTGGTAACAGTGTTCCGTGTCTAAGTTGCACTGGCCATGTGACCACGGAAGATTGTCTTCAGACAACCGCTGGCTCTATGGCTTGGAAACGGGGATGAGCACCACCCCCTAGAGTCGGACACGACTGGACAAAAAAAATGTCAAGGGGAATCTTTACCTTTACCTATAATAGAGATACAATTGATACAGTGAGGAAGACTGTGCCTAAGTGTCTATGTGCCTGTACAATCGACTGTCCAGCTAAGTGCTGAAGGACATCTTCAAGAGCCCTGTCCTTGCTTCTTGCTCTTCTTTACCTTTACACTACAGTTAGTCTGGACTCGTAACTGCTCAGACCCTTCAAATAGAGACCTGTCTGCCCTAAAGTTCCTACTATAAGGTCATCGTAGACCATGTCTGGAAAACAGCAAGTTGTCTTGTTTGTTTCCTTTCAATAGCTATGGTATATGAGATGCAGGACAGATGAATACATAACCATCTACTGTATAAAGTTCAGAAAGAAAGTTCTTCCCTCACTGAACTTGTAGTAAAAGGAAAGTGGAAAAATAGGTACACTAGGAATGACACAGGGCTGTATAGTGATGGAAGTCTTGCTTACCTAAAGACTGGTTCTGATAGGGAGCTTGTGTTCAGAATAGGAGGGTGCCTGGAAATTTTGAAGAGAGGCACCTGAGTCCTGCACAGCCATGAAAACTCTTTGGTGGGATGGCGATAATAAACTACGGTACTCTGTGAAAATCTCATATACTGTACCTTCAAAGCCCTATTAGGATCTCCATAAGATGGAAGCAACTTGATGGAACATAGCAATAACACTACCTGACTAGTCTACTGCAATATACCGTGTTTCCCTGAAAATAAGACAGGGTCTTATATTAATTTTTGTTCCAAAAACACATTAGGGCTTATTTTCAGGGGACCTTTTATTTTACAGTCATGTCATATTCTTCTGGTTGCTGCACAAGGGTGGAGGGCAGGGTTTCACTTAACTAGGGTTTATTTTTAGGGTAGGGGTTATATTACGAGCATCCTGAAAAATCGCACTAGGGCTTATTTTCAGGTTAGGTCATATTTTCGGGGAAACAGGGTACTCTCTGTAGGACTTTCTTGTAGTTCACCTGGAAGTTACAGCCAGCACAGAATATGTCCGTGCTTTTGCTGACAGGTATTCGTATCAGTAGGCAACACATTTGCTAAAGGTTTTACACTGGCTGCCATAATTGCTGCCTCACCTCCCACGAAAGCTGGGCAGGGCCAGTGTGCGCTCTCCTGTTTTGGACCCCCCCAGGGAAATGAGCAACAGGAATCAAGAGGCAGGAAGGGGAACACTAGCTCACAGCACCCCTTCTCCTTCTTTGGCCAATGAATGGGACTTTCCTTTATCCTCATGTCTGCAGCAATTCTTGTTTCTTCTCTGCCTGACAGCAGAGAAAAGACAGGGCTATCTCAAAATGTTGATGGCCTGGACATGGTAAAATACTGACAGACAAACTGATTCTGGGTTGCTGAGCTCTGTCAGACAACATTGTACCCTTTACTGTCCATATTAAGGAGAGCAAAAACAAATGGGCTACTTCACTGAACCAGAGGAAAAGTCTGTCAATTCTTACTCTTTCAACAACTATCAACGATGTCTCTCCAGAAGCTGATACAAGCAGGCACGAACAGGGTGATTTAGCCCCTGCCCCAGATGCTCTGCTATTTAGAATCAGAGCTTAGAAGTGTTTCTTTTTGGGAGTTACAATATATTTTTTTCAAAGCTCCACTCTGAAGTCTACTACTGTACGTCTAAATATAGAAGCTCTGTTTAGCATTAAGGGCTAATAGCTCTACAGCAATATGTCCTGCAACAACAATTTTGCAGTGTAGGGAATTTCAGATTAGAGTTTCAGTCATCATCCCTTTTTGCAGACACTCCATATTCCACCCCTACACCCTTGGTTATCTAATCCCACCCCTGTTCAACCATCAGTGAGGATTCCTCAATGGGATGTTTCAGGATTTTTCTCCCTCACCCCTTTTTTGGGGCACTTCTGGGTATCTTGGGACTTCACTAATCTTCTTATGTCCAAGTGGCACCGTTTGTCAGATGCATGCTGAGAGAATGAGTTTGCTTGAGTAGTGAGGATAAACTCAATGAGTCAGAATGAGTCCTAGGCCAGTCATCTCTTAGTAAGACAGACAATGTTTTTATGCACGTAAGCAAAGATAATCACTGAAGCGGCTTTGGCTTCTTAAAAAACATTTAACACAAGAAACAGCCTGCACTGCCAAGTTAAAATAAATAAAGGTTTCTATACCCAGAATAGTTTACAATGATGGCATGTGACACAACACTCCCAAAGTATTATGAAGGAAAATACACAACACAGCTGTACTGCATTCAGTTTCTGTTTAAACAATTCCTGGGAGAATTGTTGACATGCCCTGCTGAATTCTTGGCTTGAGTCTAAAGATGCTTCCAGATTTCATATGCAGCCTTTATCTACTTCATATTAGCTTGATCGTTCAAGTCAGAGTTAAGGTTCCCTCGGCCCACTGAAGAGAATGTCCTCACACCAGGAAACAGTCTATTTAAATTTACATTAATAAAACCTGTGCCAGATTGTTCCTGCCCCGGGGCAACAGAACTTCTAATATTTCCTTGACTGCTGGAACACTGCTGTGCATTTTAGGATGTAACCCCTGTTCTCTTAATGGAGCTGGCTGTTGATCCATTACCAAGGAGATAAAACAAGATCAGGTCCACATATTTTATGCGTTAGCACTATGATGATAATTGCAAAAGGATTCCATCATAGAACGAGATTGGCTTGATGCTAAAGGAAGCTGGTTTGATCCTTTAAGAAAAGGTGTTTGCAATATATTCAACTCTCAGGATTACTTCCAGTAATCCATCTGGATCCAAGGTAACCATTAAGGTTATTATTTAATTAGACCACTTACAGATATTGTTGGAAGCGACTGGATGCAACTCAGCTGACCCTTGAGAAGAGGAATGTCTTTGCATGGGGAAGGAAGAGGGGAGGCCTCTTCGCTTTCCTAGACTATCCTTTATCTGCTCTCACCTGTGCTGACTTTCCTTCAGCCATAGATTACTATTCTAATGGTTGCTGATGTCACTTACTTACTTCTCAAGTCTTTGTCTTGTCCTTGCAAGGAGATGCTTTTCTTTTATTCTCTAGAAATCAAAGGGTAGTCATGGCTCTCAACATCTCCAACCTATTTAGAGCCAGGACTTCTGTCACCTTTCCTATCACAAGCATATCTGGAAGTTGAGTCATAGCAACTGGACTTGTCTCTTCTTAGGCTGAAACATTTCGCTACTCATCCAAGTACGTAGCTTCTTCAGTCTGTGGAGAGTTGGTAGGAGACCCCTGATATATCCTTCACGTTGGTTTCACTTCCTCATGGTCCAACGTGGAGGATATATCAGAGGCCTCCTACTAACTGTCCTCAGACTGAAGAAGCTACTTAGGTTGAAATGTTTTGCTACTCATTCAATAAGAAAGAAGTCCAGTTGCCATGACTCAATGTCCAGATAACCCCACCTGGATGACTGAGAATCTTCACAGATAAGCATACTGTACTTCTTGTTTTCTTAAAAGTGTCAATGTGATTCCCATAACCAAAGGGAGAAGTATACCCAGGTAATTACAGTGGGGTCTCTACTTAAGAACGTCCCTACTTAAGAACAATTCCACTTAAGAACAGCTCCATTTGTTAAATTTTGCTTCTACTTGATAACAAAAATCCAAGATAAGAACAGGAAAAAAAAACTTTCCTGCTCTTTTTTTAACCTTAGGTCATCTTAGGTTAAAAAAAAGTTCTCTCCCTAGTGGTAGAGTACGTATTAACCAGCTTTGCATTAGTTCTTATGGGAACTAATGCTTCAATGTACGAACCCACCTCTACATAACAAAAAAACAGCCAGAACAGATTAATTGGTTTTCAGTCCATTGCTTCAAAATTAGCTTCGTCAGAAGTGCTTTTAACACTGTTCCCTGACCTAAGGGGAAAAAAAAGAAAAAATATCCCCCTCTAGTGGTAGAAGGCGGAATAGCAGCTTCCCATTAGTTTCTATGGGCGGAAAAGAGCAGATACAGATTAAATGGTTTTCAATGCATTCCTATGGGAAATGCAGATTCTACATAAGAACTTTTCCACTTGAGAACCACCTTCCAATACGGATTAAGTTCTTAAGTAGAGACCCCACTGTATTCAAAGGGCTAAACCCACAAGTTAACATTGCTCCTGTACCACTGCATACTTATCTCAAACAGATAAGGCAATTTTGAAAATTAAACAAAAGCAAACTTAGAGAAATGGCGCTTCATCAAATATACACTGGTTGTGATGATGCCAATAATAATGATTATTTTGGTGTTAACAAAGACTTCCTTTTAGTTATAGCAGTTACCATTATTATCTGACAAGAGTGTATAGCTTGAAACCTTTTTTCTAGTCTATATCATTGCTTCCTTAACAGGTAGTCCTCATTTGCTTTGACTCTCTGATTTTCAGAACATAATTCAGGCTAGGAATTTTCAAAGTCTATCATGATGTGCATCATAAAATGTAACTAAGGCTTCAGCTACATAAGATTTCAATTCAAATGCACAGGTTTCTTGAAGCAACACATTCACTCAGATATGTGCACCATCAATAATACAATACTATACGTGATTATAGAAAAGTAGGCTTCACTACGTCCTGTGGGATTTACTCCCAGAAGAGAAACACTAATGCAAGCTGTTGATCTAATTGTGCTATTAGGTGACATCTGCCTTTTACTAGAGTTCAGAGTCTATAAATGTTACTTTTTAACTACAACTCCTAGATTCGGAATTCGAGAAAACCAGTTTTCTCAGTCACCAATCCTTTTTCGAATCTAACCTAGGCATGAGTTTTGAATTTTATTGCAAGCAAATTTTGAAGGTGAATGTGGTTGTTAATGCTTGAAAACAGGATTGGACATCCCATTTCTGTTCCTTTTCTGAATCTGAATCTACCGAAACCTGAACCTAGGAGCAAAAAGAAATGTGCAGATCTACCTACCTCTTAGACTAATTTTGTTTCTATTTGTCATCAGAAATGACCAATGTTTGCAAAAATTTGAAAGGGAAAATAAAACTGGTAGGTACGCCCGTCCCACCTGGAGATGCACACAGAAAGGAATTCTGAACGAGATTCACCAATGACAATGACAACAATAACAGGAACAGCATACATACTGTGCTGATATATAACAGATACTTAGGTTTTGGGATAAAGCTTGTATCTGTTATATAAAACCAGTCAATGTTTTTATAATTTTGACTGTGCCTGATGTTTTTGTATAATAGTAAATAAAATTCTGACTTATGGTGATCTTTTTTCAGGATTTTCCAGATAGGTGATTTTAAGAAATGTTTACCATTCCCTTCTTTTGTGGGCACTCTAGCACAATGCAGCTTGCCCAAGGCCACACAGGCTGACTGACAGGGGGCACGGTGGGGAATTGAACTCCCAACCTCTGGCTCTGCAGTTAGATATCTAAACCACTGAGCTAGACTAATAGCAAACTCATTCCCCTAGAATTTAATCAAGTACTGTATAACCAAACACAGTGATAGGAAAGGAAAAGGGTCGCACTTTTCAGTTAATAGTTAAAAAGCTAAACAAATGCTAAACGAATTTGATTCCATTTATTTCTTCAGACTCAGGGGCTGAAAACCTCATCCTTTGTTACGTGTGCAGAAGGCAAATGGCATAATATTCAATGCCTTCTGGCTAGCAATTAACAAATCCCTTGCTGGGATTCTGATGCGTGCAACAAGTCAAGAGCCTGTCTGAAGAAATGGATTTCGATTCATTAATGCTTCATGTTGAAATAAGTCTGTTAGTCTTTAAAGAACTGAAGTTTAATGTAAAGGCAAAACATCCTCCTTTTTATGTAAACGCTAAGAGTTGTTTATGGGACAGAAGTCAAAGTCTGTCAAAGGAGACAACTATTTATATCCACATGACATTACAAAAAGCTGGGTTATTAATATGTGTAGCACAAACAACTCTTAGCACAACTGAAACCGCTCAAGGATCAACAGCTCATTCGGTACACTCTATAGGTCATCCTTCCAAGCCATTGATGGCAGGTCTAAACTTGCTTACAGGCAGCCTCCAAAACTCAAACAACTCTTGACACACAAGAGACTACACAACATGAATGCAGAGGTGCCACAAACCTAGATGCCAACTCTGCCCCCACATCCACTCTAGCAGCACAACTGCATGCTCCAACAAAGTCAAATTATGCCATTTATAGATTCATCTCCAAACATAGTCTATGTCAACCTCTGCCATCAATGACCTTTTGGACTTTATATAGGGCAAACAGGAACATCTCTATGTAACTTATGTCTATGTATTATGTCCATTCATGGACATAAACCTGACATCAAAAATAGTACATGAAAACCTGTTTCAGAACATTCTAGTTTCTCAGGACCAGCACCGGGCCATGGACTGGGTGTTGGGGACCCCTGCTGTATATGACTTGCTAATTAAGAAGCTATGGGCTCTTCCAAAAGGAATGGGCATGCCTCAGCACTTGATTGTTCTGATGACTAACCTGTATTGTGGAGAAGAAACTGCCATGAGGATGGAATATGAAGAGACAGAATGGTTTCCTACAGGCAAAGGTGTCAGACAAGGGGGCATTTTGCCCCCTTATTTGTCAAGTCTGTACACAGGACATATCATATGAAAACTCAGATGAAGGAGGAGTGGAAACTGGTGGAAGAAACATTAATAATTTAAGATATGCAGACAACACCATAACTGGCAGAAAGCAGCAATGATTTGGAACAACTTTTAGTGAAAGTGAACCAATCAAGTGCCAAAGTACGACTGCAGTTGAACATTAAGAAAAAAATCATGGCTACAGAAGAACTACACAGCTTTGAAGTTGACAATGGAGAAACTGAAGTAGTGAAAGATTTTGTATACCTTGATTCAATCATCAATCCAAATGGAGACTGCGGCCAAGAAATCAGAAAGAGACTGAGACTTCGAAGGGCAGCAATGAAGGAATTAAAAAAGATAATCAAGTGTAAGGATGTGTCCCTGGAGACCGACACCAAGATTACCAACATTCTTGTAATTGCAGGAGGGAATATGTATCTTAACCTCTCCTCAAGTATATTTTCATACACACACCACCAGCCTCAGCTCAGCTCTTTTCCACTTAGGGCTCCATCACTCTTCCAATCTACATTGATTGTGTCCTGGGAAAAACATCCTTCTAGGTGCCCAACAGCTGACTGCAACAGAAGCAGAGAGACTGGGTTTGCAAAAGCTGGCGGACACTCCTGCAGAGGCCGACTTTCAACAACGTTGGGAACTTAAGCACATTTTAGGACTGTGACGTTTACCCACGTGGCCCCTGCCTGCTTCACCACACAAAGGAGCTCACACTACACCTCCTGACCACTTGAGACGTTTCTTCTTTTCCTCGCTGCCACCAGGGGAATTTCTTTTATCCACAATACCAAGAACTGTAGACAAACACTTGTCTGATTACTGCTAACAGAACTTATTTATTAAGGTGTATTAAAGTTGTTCAGGATCACAGATGTTCTTTTATTTAATGCTTACAATCAAATCAAGTGTCAGATAGTTTTCTACATAAACAATCACCATCTAGTATATTTATTGATCTTGACCAGTTTATCACTATTATTTATATCTTATCTCAATCTCCCTGACTATCTCTCTCTCTCTCTGAAATTTCTCTCTACCCCTCTCAACAACCACCCTCAACAACCAACAATCTCCACAATCAACTCCCCCTCCTCTCTCTTGCCAAGCCCCTTATTTCTGGTGACTCCGCCCCTCCACTCCCCTCATAAATGAGACCCTGAATGTGATTGACAGGAGTGACGTGGGGCGACCACCACAAGAACCTTCCCTGAGAGGAGAACCACTAGAAGCCACTGCCTCAGCAACTTAATTCTTGTGTCTTTTCCAGGCTTGGGGGCTCCTTCTCTGTTCCCTCCCTTTCTGAGACCTGGTGGGAGAAGAAGGAGGAGCAACAGCAAGAAGCCATGGAGAAAGGAAGGGAAAAATGGATGGAGCAGGACTGGTGTCTCTGGTTGGAGTTCTCTGACACCCTTGAGGCTTTTGAGTGAAATGGAAGGAGACAGTCATGGTAGCAGGGCTGATGCTCAAAGCAAGCAACACTTCCCCTGTGAAGGGCAAGGCAGTTGCTTTACCTTGGCAACAGGACTCAGCAGATATGCCTCACCCTTCATCCTCACCACCAGTGCCTCTTCCTCCTCTGCCACTCTCCTCACGTGCTGCCTCCCTCTCCGTCCACATAACCTTCACATAGCTACCACTGCTATCCACTCTCTAGTCTTCCTTCTGAAGTGGAGTGGCAGCAGGGACATGAGGAGCTGCTCCTGGAGTCCTGATCTTCACCCGCACCTCACAGCTGATTGATGGGCTCCTTTTCATGACAGCCTGCTGTTATCTTTGGCACTTTTTACTGAAACAGGGAAGTTACACATGCTGAAATGATTAATAACAAATTGATTCACAAGTGTGTTAAAAGAAAAAGCCTCCATCTGCCTCTGTAAATAAGCCTTGCTTTGTGGCCAAAAAAGTTGGCTGTTGATCGTGCCTCATGCAGCTAGGATTTTTTTAAAATCAATTTTTTAAAAAGCAAGCCCCGATTCAACATTGGTTCTTAATGTCAGTGTGACTGGGCCCTTAGTCACATTTTCATGCTCTCCAATAGAGACAGCAAGAGTTGGCTTAGCAACATTCAAGTTTCACTTAGGTCTAGTTGCTTCTCTCTTTTGTTATTCATTGCTGTTGCTTTATTCCTTTTGGTTGCTGTTGTTGTTGTTGCCAAGCAAGATTCTATTCCATACTCTTCTTTCCCAGGTTAACACTAACACTAATGCATTGCTGGAGAAACTTTCTTGCAAAAAACCTGAAACACGTCAAATGTTTTTGTTTTAGAAAGATATAGAATTACATTGGATTATCCACGTAGCAAATGCCCAATTAACTAACATCTTAACTGTTTACAATACTTTAGTGCCAATTTCTGGCCAAGAAAGGATCTATCACAAGGTGCCAAATGTTATGATATTTGGAGAAACCCTAAGATTCACAGAAGTATGAGGACTAGGCATGGTGAAGTGAAAGTGGAAAGGAAGCCTTAAGCACCCATAATTTCATGCCATCACTTCATGAAAAGACACCTAACAGCCTGAAACAACATTGCTGTTCAATTTTTTTTCTGTAACCTCTTTTGCTTTGTTTTACTTTCTTATAAAATGGTAAAATGTTTGAATTCCTTATACAGAAGGTGTTTAGTACTGATTAATGTTCTCTGCTACACTTGGGCAGAACACACCACTGAAGTGGAGTTGCAGCAGGCCAAGAAATCTTCTTTCCCAGGTTAACACTAACACACCAAAAGAACTGAATACTGTAGTTCTACTTTGAACACATCTAATTTCATCTGATTTTGGAAGTAAAGCAGGTTTAGGTCTGATTAGTACCATATTTTTCCATGTATAAAACACTTTTTTTCCTAAAATCATTAGAGGAAAAATTGAGGGTCGTTTTATATACAGGAGGCGGAGGTGGAGGCAAAGGAGCAGCTTCATTAGGATGTCAATGTTTATTCTTGCCATCTTCTGTTTGACCACATCCAGCTTACCAAGGTTCATAGATCTCACTTTCCAGGTTCCTATGCAATATTTTTCTTTGCAGCATCAGACTTTCCTTTCACTTCCAGGCGCGTCTGCAGCTGAGCATCCTTTCGGCTTTGGCCCATCCACTTAATTAGCTCTGGCACTACTTGTCCTTGTCTTCCGCTCTTCCTCAGTAGCATATTGGATGCCTTCCGACCTGAGGGACTCATCTTCCAGCGTCATATCTTTTAGCCTTTTGTTTCTGTTCATGGGGTTTTCTTGGCAAAGATACTGGAGTGGCTTGCCAGTTCCTGCTCCAGGTGGATTGTGTTTAGTCAGAACTCTCCACTATGACCTATCTGTCTTGGGTGTCCTTGCACGGCATAGCCCATACCTTCTCTGAATTAATCAAACCCCTTTGCCACAACAAGGCAGCAATCCGTGAAGGGAGAAAAATAATACTGTGTCAATTTCCAGATAGAGATTTTCTTTATTGCTGTTTGAAGTGTTTTATTTATTTAAAATATGCACACATTACCCTTCACTTAATGGTATGGTATTCTAGTCTCTCCTTCCATAGTCAAACCATTGAAGAAATCCTGGTAAAACTTAACAAAACTGCTACAAGAAAAAAGATGTAGATACGTAAAACAACCAGCTACCAGGAAAAACTTCCTAACTGTTAGAGCAGTACAGCAATGGAACCAATTATCTTGAGAGTGGTCCAATGCCGGAGGCCTTCAAGAGAAATTTACACAATTTAGCAGATATCCTTTGATTTGTATTCCTGTACTGAGCAGGGGGTAGAACTTAATGGTCTTGATAGTCCTCTTCCTACTTCATTATTCTATGATTTTATACCATACAGCTTCATAGACCAATTTAAAGGCTGAAATCTCTACTATTCCCAATATGTTTTCTGCATTTTTCAGTACCAGAAAATGGAATCTATTAAAGAATAGCTGCAGAATGCCTTTTGACTGATAGTGCTGGGAACATTTCACCAGGAAGCACCTGTATTATTCAAGATAACATACTCTGCACCTTTCAGCAGCACATCCAATATATATGATATATCATTCCATTTTCCTTGAAACCACCACCGTTTCTGTCTTTCTCTCTGTGTTCTGCAGCTGCCGAAGAGCTATAACACATTAACTGAACTGCCTGATGTGAATGGTAGGGTATACTCTGTTTCTCAATAACTGGCTTGTGCGAACAAACATAACCAAGTACATTTGGACACAGAGATCTTTGCACGCTGGTATGAAGCAGAGAAGGAAAAAGAAAAGATACTCAACCGGGACTCCAACATGCCATCTAACAGCACTTGTTTGTGGAATGTTTAGCTTTGCTAAATATCTTTCTGCGTTGGAAAAGTTACTATTTTGGAATAGAGTTCTCTGGGTCACCCTGGTCAGTGTGGCCACACTAGCTGGGGGATTCTGAAAGTTCTCTGAAGTATTAAAAAGCCATGTTTCCAGACTCCCTCTTAGCTCTGCATCTGCTCTTCCCTCCCTTCTCATACCTCTAACCTCTGGCTGGCTGGCCCTTCCCCAATCTCTGTTCCCCCCCTTTCGTGCCTTCAAAACCTCCAGGCCACTTCTGCCTCTGGTTACTCATTTCCAGCCGCAGCCTGCCTCTCTCCTTCCAAATATTTCCTCAAAGCGTCAGGCTGATCAGATGCTGGCCACCCTCAGCAATGTGCTCTCCTTCTGCTTGACTCTCTGGCTCTCCCACTTTATCCACCTCCAGAGTTTTGGTTCCCCACGCCTGGCCTTCCTTGAAAAACCCCTCCTCCTCATTCTTGTAATGTCAGACTATTCCTGACCCGTAGGTTGCAGAAACCTGCGCCTCGACACTAGCTGGCTACTCCTCCTTCTCACAAGACGCTCTTCCAGGATCTTCTCTCCCCCCCCCCCCCCGTCCTCTCCCGTCTCTGGGCCAGACGGAAATCTGACCCTCCAAACTATCCTTTTCTGCCGCTCGATCCCACCGCTTTTTGGGGAAGGCAGCTACCTCACAGCCTAGTGTCTCGGACGCCACTTTCCCCTCTTGTGCCGCTCTCGACCTTTATAGGGTCTCCCTTTCTCGGCATCTCCCCTGCCCCACAGCCAGCTTTCCAACCTCCCCTGCGCAACCCGAGCTGACGAGCAGGAGGCGGCTTCTTCGCTCTTCGCTCGCCCTTCGCCACAGGATTCCCTTTTCTCTCAGGGCTTACTCTCCGCCGGCAAGGGCGACCTTGTCCCACCAGCCGCCGGCCTCTCCCGCTGGGCCCCCGCCTCCCACTCGCTTTGGGGGAAGGCAGCAGCAGGCCACCCGACCAGCCTTTCCCACCGCGGGTGACCCCTTCCGTTGTCCTGTCGCCTGCCCTACAAGTTTCAGAAGAGCCGGCGGCGACCTTTCCCCTCCCCGCAAACCCCTGTGGCTCGCCCCCGGGGCAAGCAAGCAAGCCTCCCTGCTTCGCTCACCTCTTGCGACACCTCGCCCTCTCCCCTCAGGAGGCCAAGCAACCCACGTTCCCCGCTCGCCTCCCCGGCGCATCTGGTGGCCCCCTTTCGTCCTCCCTCTCGCTTCCCTCGGCTAGCCAGCGCCGTCCATTTCCTCTCCCTCCTCCCCTCCCGCCTTCCTCCTCCTCCTCCTCCTCGCCCCGTCGCGGTCACACAACCCGCTCCCGCCTCAGGGGGCACCTCTTCTCCCTCCTTTTCCCTCTCCTGCCCGCGCACCCCCCCTTCTTGCGCGCCTCAAACGCGCCCGGCGGCCGCTCACTCGGAGCCCGAGCAGCGCGGCGAGCGAGAGCGCCGAGGCCGCCCGATGGTGCTGCGGGGCGGCGGCGGCGGCAGCGGCGGCGGCGGGGGAGGTGCCAAGCGCCTCGGACGCCTCGCGGTCTGGGCGCCGTCGCGGAGCTTGCGCCTTTGGCTGCTCTTGGTGCTGCTGCTGGCCGCGCTCGGGCACGCGTGGACCTACCGCGAAGAGCCTGAGGAGAGCGACAGGTGGGTGGCGGCGGCGGCAACTGGGAGGGCGAGAGGGAAGGAGTGAGGCTGCCGGAGAGGAAGGAGGCAGGTCCGGCGCGCGTCTGCCCCCCACTCACCGACCCACCCACCCACCTGCCGGTTGCGCCCCCCCCCACCTGGCTTCGCCTGGCTTGGCTTTCCCGCCGCGCCTCCTTGGCCACGCGTCTTCCTGACCGGCAAACGAGCGCAAATGCCCTTTTCTCTCTCGCTTCTCTGATCCTTGCAGGGAGATTTGCTCCGAGAGCAAAGTCGCGACCACCAAGTACCCGTGCCTGAAGCCCAGCGGGGAGCTCGCCACCTGCTTCAGGTCAGTGGCGTCGTGCGCCGCCCGCTCGTTTGCTCGCCCGCGCACTCGCCCTGCGCCGCGCGCAGCAGCACCGCCAGCGGGAGCGGGAGCGGGAGCCGTGGTGAGGCGCCTGGCATCCAAGCTGGGGTGGGGTTGACGTCGCCAGTGGTCGGTGGACTTCCCCTGAGGTGGAAGGGAAAACCTGTCTGAGGGCTCCCCTTCGGTTGCTTCCCCTCCCCTTTCACGCCATTCTGATCCCGTTAGTCCCGAGGCTTAGGACTTCTCCCGAGCACCCTGAAAGGGCACCTGGAGCATGTGCAGAGCGCCGTCTCCCCCCTTTTGCTGCTCGCTTGTATAACAAATAGGAGCAACAGGTACACGTGACCCTCAGTATATTTGGGGGGGGGAGCTTGTCTTTTGAGGAGCTGGTTGAAAAAGTTTAGTTGGCCCCAACTTGAGGGGAGGTATGTTCTGAGGACCCTCCTGCATTGTTGAGGTCTTGGTGCTGAGTCTTTGCTTGTCGTGTCCTCTTGGGCTCAATCTATGGGGGGGGCTGGTTGCAGCTCCTTGTTCCTCTGGCTGCTGCTAGCTTGCTTGGCTGAGCAGGTGAGGAGGAGGAGGAGGAGCAGGGCCAAGAGTAAGCAGCGCCCCCCCCCCCCCGCCGCCAACCTTCCTGGTGGCTTCTGGGTCTTGGCAGCACCTTGAGGTGCCAAACCCTCCGGCTGGCTGCGATAGGGGACCTTGAGACCATTGTTTTCGTGACTGCAAAGCTGGTTGCCCGCTGCTTTTGCTTCTTCCTGCAGACCTTGTTCCTTCCAGGCAACTCCTCTGCCTGTGAATTGGCAACTGAATATGCTTGTGTGTGTCATCTGAGACAATTTGAGGTCTGCTGCAGGTTGTTTCCAGGCCAGGTTTTTATGGTACCAATACCTTTGCTTCATTCACAAGAGTTTTACTAAGGACCTTACCATGGCTTGTAACCACTTCATGTTTTTTCTGCTGCTACTTTTACAACTTTTTTCCCCTTAATTGTTAAAATATCTCTCCAAATAGAAAAGATGTAACAACTAGGCAAAAGTTCTGATCTAGGCAAGGAGGCAACTCACCTCAAATTTCCAGTGGGAGGCTGCTCTGGTAACCTATGGCAATTCTTAGTCCAAGCAGGCACCTCTTGAGGGACTTCACTCTGCAGATAGGTAATAAACCTATAATGGCTTTTGATCAGGGAGGTTGGGAGTGATCCTCCTGGGATGCCCTTGATGCTGGGGCCACCAGTAGCTCGTAGCTCTTGTGAAGCAACAATAATCTGTAATTACATAGGGGAATGTGGCAGTTAAGTACTGCCAAAGTACTGCCAGCCCCTCACCCCTTCAATTGCCTATGGTTCCTTGAGACACATGTGTCCAATTGGATGTTTACATACGTGAGTCTCCACTAGATGCTTTGTGGGTTTTTACTTCCCAAGAAAGGTAAAGGTTTCCCTTGACATTTAGTCCAGTTGTGTCCAACTCTAGGGTGCGGTGCTTATCCCTGTTTCCAAGCCATAGAGCCAGCATTTGTCCGTGGACAGTTACTGTGGTCATGTGGCCAGCACAACTAGACACGGAACACAATTACCTTCCCACTGTGGTGGTACCTATTTATCTATTCACATTTTTTACATGCTTTCAAACTGCTAAGTTGGCAGGAGCTGGGACAAGTGATTGGCGCTCACTCCATCATATGGATTTGATCTTACAACTGCTGGTCTTCTGACCTTGCAGCACAGAGGCTTCTGCGGTTTAACCCACAGCGCCACCACTTCCTAAGATAGCTGTGCTCAAAAATAAATGGTTGGAATGGCATAAAAAGAGTTACCAAGGATATGCCGGAAACTTCACAGAAAGGTTTGAGTGGGGGTGGTTAGCTGAATTTTTTCCTTACGTGTGCTTTTTGTGGCTGCGCAAACCAGTTTCTGTCATGCATATACAGTACACAAGTCATGGGCCAGAAGCTGATGACATATACCAAGATCCAGGTCTATAGAGCCTGTGTCCTGAGCACACTCCTGTACTGCAGTGAGTCCTGGACCCTTTGTGCACGTCAGGAGAGGAAGCTGAACACCTTCCATATGCTTTGCCGCCGACGGATTTTTGGCAGGACAAAGTTCCAAACAGAGTAGTCCTAGAACGAGCTGGAATATTCAGCATGTATACATTACTGAAACAGCGACGTCTACGTTGGCTTGGGCACATCGTGAGAATAGCTGATGGTTGGATTCCAAAGGATCTCCTGTATGGAGAATTAGTGCAGGGAAATCGCCCCAGAGGGAGACCACAGCTGCGATACAAGGATATCTGCAAGCGGGATCTGAAGGCCTTAGGAATAGACCTCAACAGATGGGAAACCCTGACATCTGACCGTTCAGCCTGGAGGCAGGCAGTGCTTCACGGCCTCTCCCAATTTGAAGAGACCCTTGTCCAGCAGGCCGAGGCAAAGAGGAAGTCACAAAAGCAGCAAAACCAGGGAGCTGGACAGGGGACAGATTGGATTTGTCTTCAGTGTGGAAGAGATTGCCACTCTTGAATTGGCCTCTTCAGCCACACTAGACGCTGTTCCAAGTCCTCCATACAGAGCACGACACCATAGTCTTTCGAGACTGAAGGATGCCTAACTGGAACAAATGAAGCTGCCCTTATGTGGCATGTTGTTGCCACCTCACAACACATACCGTGTTTCCCCGAAAATAAGACAGGGTCTTATATTAAATTTTGCTCCAAAAAACACACTGGGGCTTATTTTCAGGGGATGTTTAATTTTTTTAAAGGTACAACCATCTACATTTATTCAAATACAGTACAGTCATGCCATCTACTTCTGGTTGCTGCACAAGGGTGGAGGGCAGGGTTTCACTTAACTGGGGCTTGTTTTGGGGGTAAGGCTTATATTACGAGCATCCTGAAAAATCATACTAGGGGCTCATTTTCAGGTTGGGTCTTATTTGCGGGGAAACAGGGTATTGGTGCATACAGTTAGCTATAATTAGCAATATGTCCAGTGTACTCATACACAGAGAGAAAATGCTTCTGTATGGGCACACAAGAAACTGGTGTCATTTAAAAGTAACTATTAGACCATGTTATTAATTATATTCTGATTCTGACTTGTCCTCAAAATTATCCAAATAATGTATCAACAGGTGTTATGTGTTATGAAGTTGCTTCACACTTATGGTGACCTTAATAGGTTTTTCAAGATACAGTATGTGGGATGTTCGCGGTTCTGTTTACTTGTTGTCGTTTAGTCGTGTCTGACTCTTCGTGACCCCATGGACCAGAGCACGCCAGGCCCTCCTGTCTTCCACTGCCTCCCGGAGTTGTGTCAAGTTCATGCTGGTTGCTTCGATGACACTGTCCAACCATCTCATCCTCTGTCGTCCCCTTCTCCTCTTGCCTTCACACTTTCCCAACATCAGGGTCTTTTGCAGGATTTACTACAGTTTACTACTGCCACCCTACTGTGAGTTTCTGTGGCTGAGCAGAGATTTGAATCCATATCTCCTGAATCCTTGTATGACACACTGTCCACTAAAACAGACTGGCTTGTTTTTCTTATAATACTGGTATGGACAACCATTGGTCTCAAATAGCTTCTCAAGGTTTTACACTTTCCCCTTAAAAAATGTCAGTTTTCCTCTTTTTTCTTTTTTTCAGCCTCCCTCTGTGCCCTGACACTGAGATGAAAGGGTGAATATGTAGGATTTCAGTGTTCATATAAATCCAGTGTCATTCCTGATACAAGACCTTCACAGTCCTTGAAAATCAGTGATGTTTCCTACAATGAGTTTAAAACACATGTATGTGGCAGGAGGGCTGCACTGAGATGCAGATCTCATTGAAATCAGTTTTTTTTAAATGGATTGGAAGTACATTTATTAAGATCAGGTTGCAATGCTGATTGCTATTTAATTTTGTTTTCATACTGCCTTCTGTGACTATGTTAGCTTGTACAAAAACTTTACATTCTAAAGGTTGATGTAATTTGTGACAATGTATTCAAGGCAGGGATTGGCAAAACTCATGTGCCTAGAGCTGCATGTGTCCCCAACTCTGTTTTTGTAGCCCCCAGTCTTTCCTTTTGAGAGTCCTCTGGACTGCAGGGAGAAGAAACGTATCCATTCTGAAGGAAATTAACCCTGAGTGCTCACTGGAAGCTCCTTCATGGACTGCTGCCTTGTCGTGGCGAAGGGGCTTGAGTAACTCAGAGAAGCTATGGGCTATGCCGTCCAGGGACACCCAAGACGGACAGGACATAGTGGAGAGTTCCGACTAAACGCAATCCACCTGGAGTAGGAAATGGCAAGCCACTCCAGTATCTTTGCCAAGAACGCCCCATGATCAGAAACAAAAGGCTAAAAGATATGACGCTGGAAGATGGGCCCCTCAGGTCGGAAGGCGTCCAACATGCTACTGAGGAAGAGTGGAGGACAAGTACAAGTAGCTCCAGAGCTAATGAAGTGGTTGGGCCAAAGCCGAAAGGATGCTCAGCTGTGGACGTGCCTGGAAGTGAAAGGAAAGTCCAATGCTGTAAGGAAAAATACTGCATAGGAACCTGGAATGTAAGATCTATGAACCTTGGGAAGCTGGAGGTGGTCAAACAGGAGATGGCAAGAATAAACATCGACATCCTGGGCATCAGTGAACTAAAATGGACAGGAATGGGCGAATTCAACTCAGATGATTATCATATCTACTACTGTGGGCAAGAATCCCGTAGAAGGAATGGAGTAGCTCTCATAGTCAACAAAAGAGTGGGAAAAGCTGTAATGGGATACAATCTCAAAAATGATAGAATGATGTCAATACGAATCCAAGGCAGACCATTCAACATCACAATAATCCAAGTTTATGCACCAACCAGCATTGCTGAGGAGACTGAAATTGAACAATTCTATGAAGATTTACAACACCTTCTAGAACTGACACCAAAGAAAGATGTTCTTCTCATTCTAGGGGACTGGAATGCTAAAGTAGGGAGCCAAGAGATAAAAGGAACAACAGGGAAGTTTGGCCTTGGAGTTCAGAACGAAGCAGGACAAAGGCTAATAGAGTTTTGTCAAGAGAATAAGCTGGTCATCACAAACACTCTTTTCCAACAACACAAGAGGCGACTCTATACATGGAAATCACCAGATGGGCAATATCGAAATCAGATTGATTATATTCTCTGCAGCCAAAGATGGAGAAGCTCTATACAGTCAGCAAAAACAAGACCTGGAGCTGACTGCGGTTCTGATCATCAGCTTCTCATAGCAAAATTCAAGCTTAGACTGAAGAGAGTAGGAAAAACCACTGGGCCACTCAGGTATAATCTAAACCAAATCCCTTATGAATACACAGTGGAAGTAAAGAACAGATTTAAGGAACTAGATTTGGTGGAGAGAGTGCCTGAAGAACTTTGGATAGAGGCTCGTAACATTGTCCAGGAGGCAGCAACGAAAACCATCCCAAAGAAAAGGAAATGCAAGAAAGCAAAGTGGCTGTCCAACGAGGCCTTAGAAATAGCAGAGAGGAGAAGGGAAGCAAAATGCAAGGGAGATAGGGAAAGTTACAGAAAATTGAATGCAGACTTCCAAAGAATAGCAAGGAGAGACAAGAGGGCCTTCTTAAATGAACAATGCAAAGAAATAGAGGAAGATAACAGAAAAGGAAAGACCAGAGATCTGTTCAGGAAAATTGGAGATATTAGAGGAACATTTTGCGCAAAGATGAACATGATAAAAGACAAAAATGGGAGGGACCTAACAGAAGCAGAAGACGTCAAGAAGAGGTGGCAAGAATACATAGAGGAATTATATCAGAAAGATTTGGATATCCCGTACAACCCAGACAATGTAGTTGCTGACCTTGAGCCAGACATCCTGGAGAGCGAAGTCAAGTGGGCCTTAGAAAGCCTGGCTAACAACAAGGCCAGTGGAGGTGATGGCATTCCAGTTGAACTATTTAAAATCTTGAAAGATGATGCTGTTAACGTGCTACATTCAATATGCCAGCAAGTTTGGAAAACTCAACAGTGGCCAGAGGATTGGAAAAGATCAGTCTACATCCCAATCCCAAAGAAAGGCAGTGCCAAAGAATGCTCCAACTACCGTACAATTGCACTCATTTCACACGCTAGCAAGGTTATGCTCAAAATCCTGCAAGGTAGGCTTCAGCAGTATGTGGACCGAGAACTCCCAGAAGTACAAGCTGGATTCCGAAGAGGCAGAGGAACTCGAGACCAAATTGCTAACTTGCGCTGGATTATGGAGAAAGCCAGAGAGTTCCAGAAAAATATCTACTTCTGCTTCATTGACTATGCGAAAGCCTTTGACTGTGTGGACCACAGCAAACTATGGCAAGTTCTTAAAGAAATGGGAGTGCCTGACCACCTTATCTATCTCCTGAGAAACCTATATGTGGGACAGGAAGCAACAGTTAGAACTGGTCATGGAAGAACTGAGTGGTTCAAAATTGGGAAAGGAGTACGGCAAGGCTGTATATTGTCCCCCAGCTTATTTAACTTATATGCAGAATACATCATGCGGAAGGCTGGACTGGAAGAAACCGAAGCCGGAATTAAGATTGCCGGAAGAAATATCAACAACCTCCGATATGCAGATGATACCACTCTGATGGCAGAAAGTGAGGAGGAATTAAAGAACCTTGTAATGAGAGTGAAAGAGGAGAGTGCAAAAAACGGTCTGAAACTCAACATCAAAAAAACTAAGATCATGGCCACTGGTCCCATCACCTCCTGGGAAATAGAAGGGGAAGATATGGAGGCAGTGTCAAATTTTATCTTCCTGGGCTCCATGATCACTGCAGATGGAGACAGCAGCCCTGAAATTAAAAGACGCCTTCTTCTTGGGAGGAAAGCGATGACAAATCTTGACAGCATCTTGAAAAGCAGAGACATCACCTTGCCAACAAAAGTCCGAATAGTCAAAGCTATGGTTTTTCCTGTCGTGATGTATGGAAGTGAGAGCTGGACCATAAAGAAAGCAGACCGCCGAAGAATTGATGCCTTTGAATTGTGGTGCTGGAGGAGGCTCTTGAGAATCCCCTGGACTGCAAGGAGAACAAACCTATCAGTTCTAAAGGAAATCAACCCTGAGTGCTCACTGGATGGACAGATCCTGAAGCTGAGGCTCCAGTACTTTGGCCATCTCATGAGAAGAAAAGAGTCCTTGGAAAAAACCTTGATGTTAGGAAGGTGTGATGGCAAGAGGAGAAGGGGACGACCGAGGATGAGATGGCTGGACAGTGTCTGCGAAGCAACCAACATGAACCTGACACAACTCCGGGAGGCAGTAGAAGACAGGAGGGCCTGGCGTGCTCTGGTCCATGGGGTCACGAAGAGTCGGACACGACTAAACGACTAAACACACACACGCTCACTGGAAGGACAGATCCTGAAGCTGAGGCTCCAATACTTTGCCCATCTCATGAAAAGAGAAGACTTCTTGGAAAAAAACTTGATGTTAGGAAAGTGTGACGGCAAGAGGAGAAGGGGACGACCGAGGATGAGATGGCTGGACAGTGTCTGTGAAGCAACCAACATGAAATTGACAGACCTCCGGGAGGCAGTGGAAGACAGGAGGGCCTGGTGTGCTCTGGTCCATGGGATCACGAAGAGTCGGACATGACTAAACAACAACAAGTCCCTTTGTGGTTCCCAGTGAGGTGTAGTGGACAGAGTGATGGAGTAGAACTCTAGAGAACAGAGTTCAAATCCCCACTCAGCCATGAAAACTCACTGGTGGGGTGGAACTAGTAAAAACACTCAACTACTGTATCTTATTTACCTTGAAAGCCCTGTGAGGGTCTCTATAAGTTAGTACTGATGGCACAGAGACATACAAACAGACGGAGTCCTTCCTTGGGACATCCCCCCCTTTTAAGCAAAGGATGATAAGTTTCTGTTCTTAGAAACCTCCAGGAATGTTCTTCACCCTTAATCACAGGGCCCTCTTCAACATTTAATATCCTCAGATACTAGTTATTTCAAAACTGAAAGTGGACTTTCAGTCACTTTTCCTTCCATTTTTTATGGTCCATGCCCTCCCTAGAGATCGCCAGCACACTCAGACTTATTCAGGTTGCCCACCCCTGAGTGAAGTGTGAATGTACTTGGTGACAATGAAATGAATGATTTATGTAAGGCATCTCTTCTTAAAGAAAAACAGTTTTGATGTTGGAAGAAACTTTTACATTGATATTTGGCAGAGATGATAATTATTTCCAGTGGCTGAAAATTTTGACACGTTGCAATGTGTCAGAGTTATTAAGTGGAAACATATAGTTATGCAGACTAGCAATTTATTCATATATCCCCTTGTTATGTGTTGACTGACACCCCATGCTCCATATTCTTGTTCTCCTACAAGATAATTCTGGGTATGCTTACCTAGAAATAAATCCCACTGATGACCCTGTGATTTACTCCTCAGAGGTTTTCATAGGATTGGACTTTAATCTCAGAAATGTTAAAAAAATGTGTAATTAGAGCATGAAATTACTGTTTACATAGCTTTTTACTACAGATGTGCAGGCATTCTCCGGCCTGCATGGCAGTCAAATACAGTGGGGTCTTGACTTAAGAACGGCTCGAGTTAAGAACATTTTGACTTAAGAACCGCTCTCATAGGAAAATATTGACTTGACTTAAGTACTTAGATTTGAGTTAAGAACTGAAAAAAAACCACGTGGGAGGCAGGGAAAGTGCAAAATGTGAACTTTCAGTTAACTGTTGGCCAGTGAAAAGGGTGCCTGTCTGCTTCCTCACTCCTCCCAGCATTTAGAGAGTGGATTGGGAGACAGTCTTCAGACTGCCTGGTACTGTCCTGCCTGGACTGTATTTTCCCTGCCTTCCCTGAACCTTTCTTGACCTAAGAAAAAAATGAAACAAAATATTCCCCTCTAGTGGTTGAAGGCGGAATAGCAGCTTCCCATTAGTTTCTATGGATGGAAAAGAGCAGATACGGATCAAATGGTTTTCAATGCATTCCTATGGGAAATGCAGATTTGACCTGAGAACTTTTTGACTTGAGAACCACCTTCCAATACGGATTAAGTTCTCAAGTCAAGACCCCACTGTAAAGGGCATACAACAGATCAGGGCCAACCTGCCCTGTACCTTTTACAAAACATGCCTACCTTTCATTTTCAGGTCTGTGCCATTTTTTTTGTTCCTTTTCGGATCTTGGGTTTCAAAAAGAATTGAAAGAAATGGGGGGGGACACAAACTGCTCTGACAGGATGTGTGTAGGTTACTTAGTACCCCAACTGTGTGGCCTGTCCACGCAAAGCCCATATCAACCAACAATCAACCTTCCACAATCAGACACTCACACAATTCTGATACCATAATAGTATTTCAGGAAATACTGCACTGAAAGTAGTAAACTCAGTTGAGTGTGAGAGCAAGGAAAAGAAGAGTATTCCAGAATATAAAAGGTTATCTAAATACCAAATCTTTCTCTTTGTCCTGCACCTCTGCTAAATGGCTGGTGGAGCGACTGCAAGGGAACATATATGCCGCATGAGGCGATCTCGGTCTGAGCCATTCCTGGTGTGTCAGTAGTTGGAGTGTCTTGTGCTTTATTGAGGATTCAGCTATTGCTCATCTTCCCCTTTGGTGCCAAGGAAATTTCCCTTTCCTCAATCCAAAATGCTGGCCATCTTGATAAGGCCAAATGGGCTATGAAGGACCCATTATAATGTTGCTCTGCCCTCTGTGTGTGTGTGTGTGTGTGTGTGTGTGTGTGTGTGTGTGTGTGTGTGTGTGTGTGTGTGTGTGTGTGTGTGTGTGTGTGTGTGTGTATTTGCACATTTATCTGAAGATAATGTAGATCCCTAAATTTTTACTTTGAAACAAAAACGAACACATTCTGTAATGTAGGAAAAGTTTCCTAAGAGGGGAAAAAGAAATAAACTGGTTTATTTGGCAGGCTCTTTTAGGACAATGTATTCGCAATGTATGCAGTGTGTTCTTTTAGGACAGCTTGAGCAGAAACGTGCTGACTGCTAAGAATGTTGATGCAGGTAAGTTATGTAGCAGAATCATCCGATATGCACCTATACTCGAGCACACACAAAAATATGTATTTGATAGGAATGTAATCAGAAGCTCAAAGGATTCCTCTTTTAAGTGGAAACTGATGCTCTAATATCATTTTCCACATAGGGATACTGTGTGGGCTGTAATTGCTGAGCAAGAGTTTGATCTTTTAAAAAACCTACAGTATTTGTAAAGCAGTGTTTCTGGCACTGTGTCAGCAGTGTAATATTCTGTGTGTCTGTAGGTGTCTGCATTATGCTGAGATGACATATGATGACTGACCATGGCTTGTTTTATGCAGCTGGCAAGCAGGGTGCTGTAGTACTTTTGAGGCCAAAGGCTGAAGATAAGGTGGTGTGGAGTTTTTGTTTTTGTTTTTCAGACACAGCATGTGTCTCAAGAGCAGCTGACTGCACTACACATGTAAACATTTGCTGCAGGCCGTTCACGAAGATGTATGGTTGATTTCATGGCTGTGTGTTGTTTATAAAAATTGCTAACTAAATCCAGGCACACAACAGTGATTAACTGTGGAAAAGCTCTGTCATTTTCTCTAGCCCTTGTCATTTTCCCTTTGGCCCCTGGTGTAGTTCCGTGTTTAGAGAAAACTGGATTTTTGCAGCAAAATGAAATTACAGCTTCTTATGCTCCAGGGAGCCTTGTCCTTATTACAGAGGTAATTTTATGCCAGCGTGCCTGCTCCTTAAGCGTATTCCGTTTTCATGCCTTCCAAAGTCTGTGTAAGAAGGTCCTTGAACAGCAAACGGAAACGCATTTGGTCTTTGTGACTGAGATCCAGCTATGCTATACAAATGCATACGAGAGAACCATGCAAAACTAGGGAGTTTCATGGAAGTTCCATTGTGGCAACCTGTGGAGCTGAAGAGAAATAATTACTGGGGAAGAAGGGAGAGGGCATGCCTGCAGTGGCTCCATCAGGGAGAACTTTGGGGAACTATCAAGCAATTACTGTATTTAAACAAGCCCCTAGGTTTTGTCTGTTTGCTCATCTGTCTGTCTGTTTATTTAGCGATTTCCTTTCTCTTAGGAAAGGTATCCATTGAAGCATTGCTGATTTCTGCATCATAATTTAAGAAGTTCTGGGAGAGCTGAAGGAAACTGTGGATGAATTATATAAACAAGTGAAATTATAATGTGCTTAGGTTTCATTTCATTTGGGGACTAAAGAGATTAACCAAAGCTTCAAAGAAAATGTTAATCTTTAAACTGAGGTTTGAAAAGAGGGAGAGAGGAATGTATGGCCATATGTAGGAGTTCTGGGTTAAGGCATAAAAAGGGAGAATTATTTATAATAGTAGACTAGCTGAACAGCCAGAGGTATCATTTGCAAGAATGTCATGGTGGTTTCAGGGAACAGATCATTAAGTGTGCTGGTATTAGCATAATCCACCCAGCTGATCACTCATCCTCACTCCATCTTTCTGGTGATTTTTGTTTGGTGTTGGTGTTTCTCTCAGTGTTCTGTCAGCTGAACATCCGAGTGCTGAAGATTAACACATAGGGTCAAGTGATGAGGACCTCTTGTCCTAACTGAACAGCAAACAAGGTATCTTATTACTAGCCTCCTCTGAGCTATCTGATCCACATTCCCTTAAGATAAGGGGTTAAAAGGCATTAAAGGCCCTTTGAATCTTAACGAATGTTCTACTAGGAGCGGTGCTGAGGAAAATAGCCCATGAAACAAAACATACTTAATGTTCTGGAAACTGCAGTCCAAGAACACTGAGGTTACCAACTGATCTAGTCCAACTCCTGCTGATATAGGAAATTTATAGCAAAAGCATCCTTCATAGATGGCCATCTAATCTTTCCTTAAAACCTCCCATAAAAGGGAGACCATCGCCTTCCGAAGTAGTTTGTCTAGTGGTCAACAGCTCTTCTTTCCTAAAGTTTAATAAAAACTCCCTTTCTTGTAATCTGAACGTATTGGTTCAAGTTCTAACTGGTGGAGTTTCCTTCCTCCATCTGCCATGTTTCAGTCTGGTATTTAAAGGTACTTATCCCATCATCTCTCATTTTCTGTAGGCTAGAGATACCCAACTTCTTCAACCATTTATCGGAGTTGTGGTTTCTAGATGCTTTATTATCTCGGTCATCTCCTGTGGACATGTTCCAGCTTCTTGATAGCTTTCTTAAACTGTGATGTTCAGAACCATATGTACAGAAAAGAAGATATGAACAGCGTTACCCACTAAAGTTCAGTTTATAAATCATTGTGATCTTGCATATTTGTGATGAAGTTATCTCCATTTTGTTGTGGTTAAGTGGCTTGTGGACTTTAGCCAAATACAACCATGTGCAAAGAAATGGTTACGTCTGCCAGTATTGTTTTATTCTGGCTTTTTATACTGTAAGGTATGGGACTTTCCACATCATTGAAGATTTCTTATAATTTCTGCCCAGTTTAAGGTGGGTGGTAATAGGATCACATCCTATTTATTTCACAGAAACTCGTTGTGGAAATCTATTGCAGCCAGTGTTTTACACATGAAGAAGTGAGAATGATACAGTGTGACTTTTCTCAAGGCTGGTCACTAGAATCCTTGGCAGTCTTGTGTTGTGAATTCCAGCCAATTTGGGCTGTTTTTCAAAATAGCGTAGGTACCGGATTAGTAGCTGATGCTCTGAATCTTTTTAGCTTGATTTCTGTATGTCTATCTAAGTGTGTGCAGCATTGCAGTTTGTATAATGTTTTATAATGTGATCAGAGTTTGCAAGTTTGTTTTTTTTATAAGTAATTCATTCTGTAACTCATAGTCTCCTAAAATAATTTGTAATTTTTAAACATTGCAAATGGGTTTCTCTTGGACTGAATGTTTGTGTGGGTCATCCTGAGGTGCCTCATTTTGCCCTTTCAGAGTGTGATGTTGCCTATTGTAGTCATGAAGCTGCTGGTGAGATTACACTTCCCTCTTTTTAAGAAATTAATTACACAATTAATTGCTATTTTATTTTGGGGAAACATCTTTAGCTTGGCATAAGACATGAAAAATTCTGCTCAGAACCCCCCTAAAATGTTTTTACAGAAAGTTTTTGAGCTTGATTTTCTATATGTCTACTAAGAAGTATGCATGCTAAAAATTCCAGCTCGATCTAGGACTACTCTGTTTGGAACTTTGTCCTGCCAGGTGATACCAAAAATACATCGGAGGCAGCGCATGTGGAATGTGTTCAGCTTTCTCTCCTGCCATGCATGAAGGGTCCAGGACTCACTGCAGTACAGGAGTGTGCTCAGGACACAGGCTCTACAGACCTGGATCTTGGCGTATGCTGTCAGCTTCTTATTGAGCCATACTCTTTTTGTGAGTCCTGAGAACATGGTAGCTGCTTTGCCAATGCGTCTATCCAGCTCAACGTCTAGAGAAAGAGTGTCAGAGATGGTTGAGCCAAGGTACACAAATTCATGGACAACCTCCAATTCTTGCATGGAGATGGTAATAGAGGGAGGTGAGTCCACGCCCTGGCCCATGACTTGTGTTTTCTTCAGGCTGATAGTTAGTCCAAAGTCTTGGCAGGCCTTGCTAAAACGATTCATGAGTTGTTGGAGGTCTTCAGCAGAGTGGGCAACAATGGCTGCATCTAGAGAGATTAAAGAGCTTTCCATCTGATCTAGTCCGGAGATAGACACCTTCTGTTGCAGTTCCAAAGGCATGCGTTCGCATGTTGTTAGAATGGCTGATGGTCGGATTCCTAAGGATCTCCTGTATGGAGAACTAGTGCAGGGAAATTGCCCCAGAGGGAGACCACAGCTGCGATATAAGGATATCTGTAAGCGGGATTTGAAGGCCTTGGAAATGGATCTCAACAGATGGGAAGCCCTGACATCTGAGCGTTCAGCCTGGAGGCATGTGGTGCACCATGGCCTCTCCCAATTTGAAGAGACCCTCGCCCAGCAGGCTGAGGCAAAGAGGCAGTCACGAAAGCAGCAAAATAAGGGAGCTAGACAGGGTACAGATTGTACTTGTCCTAAGTGTGGAAGGGATTGTCACTCTCGAATTGGCCTTCTCAGCCACACTAGACGCTGTTCCAAGTCCTCCATGCAGAGCACGATACCATAGTCTCTCGAGACTGAAGGATGCCTATGACTAAGAAGTAAATGTCACTGAGCTACAAGTGTGCATAGGATTAGAGTTGTATAGCATGTTTGGAGTTTGAAAGCTGTCCTAGATACTTTTCTGGTTAGTTAGAAAAATATCAGTATTAAAATGAATCTAGAATGCTGTTGTTTCTAGCTGCTATGTTATTTTTGGAATGTAACTTTATTATGCTCTTGTTGCAAAAAAATTGTTTTGGGAACTATATTACATACATGTAATTAGTTACTTCTGACCCTTGGCCATCATCCTGTAATTGTCTCCTTGGAAGCAAGATCCACTCCATATAGGAAAGCAAAGGTTGGCTTGACCTGTGAGGCAGAGTGAGGTAGTTACATCATGTGACATATGTTGGGGGTCAGCAACAACAGGTCTTCACTGTTTTTTCAGATTCCTTGAGCCCTTTGCAATGGATGAAGTGTGTATATTACATGTCCTTCGCCTCCCAAATTAGCCTGTTGCCATGAGATTTGGTGGAGGTCACTGTTGAAGTAGCATCTAGCTGTCAGACAGTTTGCTTCTGATCGTGGAACAGGGATAATCTTTGTCCTTTGCATCAAGCAGCAAAATGTCTTGAACATACCACAAATTAAGTCTTCTGCCTGGTTATAGTCTTGATGGCAGGAAATGCAGAAATCATGCATTGCACTGGATTGCATCTCTGTATCTCTCAGTTATTCTGAAGCAGCATTTTTTTTAAAGATGAAGCAAAGTTAGGGGTATGGACAGGATTTCACAGATATTTCTTTTGTCTACAAAATGTGGCAGCTCAGAATAGGAATAGAAGGGAGTAAAGATCTTCATGCAGATGGAGTAACCCTGCCATAAATTTAGATGGCACACATTCAGAAGCTCTTTCTATGTTTCTAAATTAGACTAGATCCAATTAGCCTCATTGGCTATGTTGGCTGGGGCTGATGGGAGTTGAATCCCAGTCTATCTAGAAATTGTCACATGGGGGAAAGCTTCCTTTAGCATTTATGTGGCTCAGTCACATTTATGTGGCTCAGTCATGAGCTACCAGAATTTTTGGATTTTGTGATGCATCTACCATATGTGTGCTATATTTATTTTCTTATATTTATAACAAAAGGAGGAGTGAGCAGAAATCTTTGACCTCCACTGTGTGGGCGGCCGTCTCATCATGATTTTGAAATGATTTTCGGTTACAAAAGTGAGCAGCAACGAACTAGCATGAATGAAAATATTGTGGAGTTGCCAAAAGGCCATATTCATTCTAAAAATATGTAGACAAGTATTTGGCTGATTTATCAGTTCTGTAAAAACAGAACACTTCGTTCAGGTAATATGCTCTATGGTGGCGGTCAATACAGCACATTAAAATCAGCACGGTGCTGTACAGAACTATATATTTAAAACACAACTTGGTGAATCTGTGCTTGGCAGAATTAGTGCCTTTTGAGACAATTGCTGTAACAGACTTTGTATGCTTTACCGCAGCAGTGTTAAAAAATGCACATCATCTTGGACTGACCTCTGAAGCTGGCTTTGGTGCTTGCATTTGTTTCCTTGACATTCAACTCGTGTGCAAAAATAACTTTCTGATGAGACCTGAAGTTATGTAAGGTGTTTCTGTAAATCTATGAATAAAACTGAGGGAGGCCAAAGTTTGTTGTTATTGGATATAGTCTTTATTTATTTTTATAACAGTATTAAAGAATGTGTCTTGAATTGTAGTTGTACCCTTTGACAGAATGTTTATGGAATGAATATCAACCTCATGCTGCATATTCAAGCTGGCTATTCTTGTAGTTTGTAAACAGTAAGCCTTTTGAAGGGTCTTTCTCATGCAAGATACTTCCTTGCTTTAAGTCTTTGCATAAGAAGTTCATGTTTTTTTAAAAACTATGGAACTTTCTGGTCGCATATCTCAGTGGTTTAGGTATCTGACTGCAGAGCCAGAGGTTTGGAGTTCGATCCTCCACTGTGCATCTTGCAAATAGGGCCAGCCTGTGTTGTCCGACAGGCCCAGAACGCCCCTAGAAGAAGGGAATGGGAAACTACTTCCGAGTACTGTCTACCTGGAAAACTCTGAAACAGATCACCATAAATCAGAATTGACTTGATGGCACATTATTATTATTACTATTACAGAGTTTTAGTATGAAATCTGTATAAGTGCAGTGGTATATATTGTTCCCATTTTATGAGAGATAAAATAAAGCTTATTTTCTGTCACTATGCCAAGCTGAACATGACAATCCTGTCTGATTTTTTTTTAAATTTGATTTATACCCTGCCCATCTGGTCTAAAAGACCACTCTAGGCAGATTTTGGAAGCAAAGCAGGATCTGACCTGGCTAGTACATGGTTGTGCGATCAACAGGGGATACCAGGGATCTTCAGGTAAAGCTTGGAAAGTGTCCTGTCTGAAACTCCAGTCAGAGTTGATAAGACCAAGTTAGACAGTCTTAACTCATTGGGCCAAATCCTCTTGTTCAGTTATACTTGCATTAACATAGATGGCATAACTTAGAGGAGAATTGCTTTAAGTTTTCATATCACTGTAGGCATTTTCTGTTGCATACTGAGTTGTGTGACTCAACATGCAATTGAAAATGTCCACAGTGATTATTTAGCTTGTGGCAACTTGCCTCCAAAAGTTAAGCCATACCCTAAGTATGTACGTAAGAAGATTTTGGCTATGTTATTGCAGCTTCCAATGCTTAGAGATAGTGGGTTGAACAGTACTTTTCATGGATAAGGGTAAGATTTGAACTCATGTTCTCAAAGTGCTTCTCCAGTACAATTATTTATTAGGCTGTAACGTAGTACTAGTTAAGTATATTTACTGTACTTGCAATTTTTTTATCTCTGTTTTCACTTGCTGTATGATTGGTAAACAAATGAACAGTAGTTCATTACTTCTGAAGTGCTCCCCAGATTTGACATCTCAGGTGATCCCATCACTGTTCTTCATTGTTGTGCCTTTTCTAGACCATCCCTCCTCAGAAGACGACCTGGCTCACCCAGCATCTAGGGATTTGATGTCAAGGCATGTCAGAAATCAAGGAAGAACAAGACTAAGGATATTGATGCCTAATGGGGTGGTCCAGAACCACAGACAGAGTGCCTGACAGCAAGAAGAATTTCCTCATGAGTAGGACTTAGTCCAGAATGCTGCTAGGTACTACAGCTCTTGCAGATCTTTTCTAGAAGGCTGTGTCTCAGACTAGAGCAGGGAAGGGCTAAAGATGGCTTTAGTGTTGCCCCTTTCTTCCAGGAAAAAAAGGTGATCTGCTTCTGGAAGACCCCAAGACCTGCAGTTTATCTCCCTCTCCCTGCACTGTTTTACATTAAAAATACAACTTTTTAATATCTGGGTTTGCAATGTTTGCAAAAGCAGAGAATTGGCTCTTGGTTTCTCAAACGTTGCCCATCTCTGGGCAAGAGAAACTGAAGCATAATTGTTATACTACTACAGTAGTTCCAGACCCTGCATACCTCACCATCTAGTCTGCATGACTGATTCTCTTAAGGTAAACCTGTATGTGATGTTAGGCTATCTTTAACTATGCTTCTTGACTTCTGTTGCACTCTGAAAGTGGTTTTGCACAGAATTGACCTGAAAATTACTTTGGACTTCAATTGACCTTGGATATCTTACGACTTTGCATTTTGGCTACTCTTTGTTTGTATGTAATGTACTCTGAGACTTCTGCTGGCTTTGACCCTGGACAGTTCATCATCTTGGTATGTGGCTGTACCCTCATTGTACTTGACTTTGTGGCTTCAGCTGTTCTAAACCTTGGACTGTTGCCTGATGTTGTCCTTGACCTGTAGTAAGTCTATTTCCTGGGAAAACTGGACAATCATAGCCTGACCAGCCAAGACTCCCTTCAGGACTGTTATATACAAAATATAGTTGGAACCAACACCACACTTGCAGCATTCCCACTCTCCAGTCTGCATTGCTAAAATCTAATCTTATTCCCCAATACCTACTAGAGATTCATTTATTTCTAAAACCTCTGTCCTGGAACTAAATTTAATTGAAAATAATACATGGCCTTAATACTCTCTTGGAGTTTTAGAAGAGATAGTCATGTTAATCTGTGCTAGCATATCAGACAAAAAAAAAACTGAAAAGAAAAGTAAAAATTAAAGAAGACAAAAATGGTGTGCTACTGAGTGCTCTATTTTAATGGGAGCTTTCATGGACAAGACCACTTCCCAAGATTTTTGGATTTCTTTGCTTCTTACTCTCTCCCTACCCATGCCATTCTTTATACAGTGGTTCCTCACAAGACGAACGCCTCGTGGGACGAAAAACCCGCAAGACGAATGTTTTTTGTGATCACTGTGGTGCCTCGCAAGATGGCTTCTTCTATGGCCGTGCTTCGGAAGACAAATGTTTTTCGCAAGACCGATGCCTCGCAAGATGAAAGAATTATTTTTTTTCTTGCGATGTTCCCATAGGAATGCATTGCAATGTATTCGTATGGGAAACCGCTTTTCGCAAGACGAAAATTTTACAAGACAGCGCTACTCGCAGAACAAATTACATTTGTCTTGCGAGGCACCACTGTATGCCACCAAGTCAGATGAATTGATTGGGAGAATTTAAAATTATTATAATAATCTCAGAACTGCAGATCTGGAAAGGACACTATGGATCATCAAGTCCAGCTCTGGTCAGGAAGGCATAGTAGAGAAATGAACTCCCAACCTCTGGGTTGCAGCCAGAGACCTAAACCACTGAGCTATTGAAAAGCTTGCACACCTTTGTGAAATTTTTGCCAGTCTTAATAAAAGTATTGACAATTTGTGGATTTTCCTTTTGTTTTGTTCTCATTGACCAACAGAAATGTCTTTGTTTTTATTCCTGATCTAGCAGTTGCTGCCTAGTCTTTATCAAGTAACATCACATAATGTAAACATTTATAAGTTGGATCTACCAAAATCTTCCCACTCTCTTCAGTGTGTATGCCACTTTATCCGAGTACCTGCTCAGATAATGGTGGAGGTGGCTGCAGGAGATGTAGAAAAGTGCCATTTTCCAAAGCAACTATACAGTGTTATGGCCTGTCCCTGTTCAAAAGTAAAGTACTGGGAAGCGGTGTGGGGAGGTGTTTGGACATGAACAGGCAATAAGATTCATTAGCTTTGCAAAAGGCCTGCATTGATGAAAGCTGCCAGAATTGGTTTATTGACTTTGGGTGCAGTCGGATGGAGAAACATATCACATTTTGTACCACTTGTGATGCAATCTGGTGTAAGCTGTTTCCCATATGAGCAATAGAGATCCAGCCTGACTCTGATCCATGTCCTAGTTGGGCCTTTTTGCTCCAATGGCAAAGCTACTCTTTTTTATTCTTTCTTTTTCTTTTTTGGGGGGTGGGCTGGGCTGGAACGGTTCCCAGATGGATGGAAGGGTCCCTTTAAGGGAGATCGCTCTCAGCTAAGTGACCCTTAGACACAGTTTTCTTCAGAAAGTCTTTCTGTTCATAAGAGACTTAGATATTGCTAGAGTCTGCTTTCATCTCTTGTAGTTTTCTTTTCACAAAGTTTGAACTGTTGATAAATTTATCCATTGCGAAAGCACACAAAGTTCTTTTTATTTAGGCTTTGCCTGATAATCCACAATTTTTCTTTAGATGGAGCATTTCTTTATGATTCTTTTCTCCTTTGTTAGGGATAAGAAGTGGGATATATTGCTTTGACTTTTGGTGACCTGCTATTTCTTCCCATTGGGGGGGGAAGACATTTGAGAACACCAGTCCATATTTCATCATAAAACAACTCCCTTCTGTGTTCTCATGAGAATGTTGCTACTTCCTTAATTTTGGTTCTTTGATGTTAGGGCAATTGAGCTTGGAGTTTAATTGAGCAATATGATTAAAATATAGAATGTTATAATGTACATCAGCACTTGCTAATGCAGATTTAAAATAAATTGGTTGGGAAAACTAGTGAAGCTTACCTTTCCATTCTGTTTCTTCATGTTCAAAGCAAAATATTACAGATTATTTATGTGGCATTGTGCTGAGACAGGTAATAATGGATAAGTTATGCCATATTTCCACATTAGATCTTAAGAATTTTGATAAGAATTAAATGATTCAATTATTTTAATTCTTATTAAAATTGGTAATAAGGAGTTTACCAGTCAATCCCTACGATTATATGCTAATAAGTAATGTGAAAATAGCAGACGGAAACTTGTAATAGTGCATTTTGGCAACCAATATAAAAGTAAATATAAAGATCCTTTTTTTTTTTTTGAAAGGCAACGGCGAACATGTTATCATTTTGGGCTGAAATACAATTTTATTATGGGCTGAAATATAATAGGAGTATTTTCTTTAATCAGCATTTTTAGTTATGAGGACAATATATATGCAAACCACAGAACTGGCTCTTTCTGTTTACCAAACTTGTTAGTTTCAGATTCTTTATTTGTTGAGGTATGAATGTCAGTGCATAACTCTGTTTTTTTGTGCTCATTTGTTTACACATGTGGTCAGTTTCAGGTGATGGTGTGCACATTTAGAGGCCTGAGCTACAGTGGCAATGATGACACAGTACATTACAGTCATGCCCCGCTTAACGATTGCCCCATAAAACGATGAATCTGCTTCACAATGATGTTTTAAATGAGGTTTTTTCGCTTTGTGAAGATCTGTTCCCTGGTTTGGGAACCGATTCTTCGCATTACGATGATCAAAACAGGTGATCGTCGGGTTTTCAAAATGGCACCGGGTGCTCAAAATGGCTCCGTGCTGTGTTTTTGGACGGATTCCTTGCTCTACAGGCACCGAAAATGGCCGCCTCTATGGAGGATCTTCAGTGGACGGTGAGCTTTCAGCCCATTGGAACGCATTGAACAGTTTTCAGTGCATTTCAATGGGCTTTTTAATTTCGCTTTATGACATTTTCGCTCTACAGCGATTTCGCTGGAATGAATTAATGTCGTTAAGCGAGGCAGCACTGTATCTGTGTTTGATGTTCTCTAGTGTAGAAACAAAACAAAACACACAACATTGATCTTAGTTTTAGAAGAGGTAGCCATATGAGTCTGCTAGGTTGTCAGGTAAAACACACACACACACACACACACACACACACACACACAAACAAAAATGAAAAAATAAAGAAGACAAAAATGTTGTGGTACCTTAAAGACTTACTGCTATACTTTAATGTGAGCTTCAGGTGTCTGAAGAAGTGGACTTGTCCATGAAAGCGCACATTAAAATATAGTACTTTAAATTGATCTCAGTAGATCAGAACCAGCTTTCCATGTAAACTTTTCTCCATATGGATATCTAAGTCATTATCCAAAAGAAGCAAATGATACTAATAAAAAGTCCGGCTCCGCTTCTTTGTAATCACTATGTCAATCTTCACACCACCTTCAGCTTGAAATTATGCAGCCCAGAGGTTGCCCTCTTGGAAGCAGTGGGGTTTACAGCTTCATAGGTAAAGGTAAAGGTTCTCCTTGACAATTTGTCCAGTCATATGTATGTCCCTGTATGACTCTAGGGTGCGGTGCTCATCCCTGTTTCCAAGCCATAGAGCCAGCGTTTGTCCAAAGACAATCTTCCATGGTCACGTGGCCAGTGCGACTAGACATGGAATGCCATGACCTTCCCACCGTGGTGGTACCTATTTATCTACAGTACTTGCGTTTTGCATTTTGCATGCTTTCGTACAGCTTCATAGGAGGGACTAAATATCCCTTGTACTGTTAGCACGTTTTGGCAGCTATGTGTGCTGTTGTTGTGCATGTGGAAGAGAGTAATAGGATTCCAAATTTTGCTGCATTATAAAGTTATAAAATAGGCTGCATCTTCATTTGCTTTGGCCCGTCTACTATGAAAATAGTGGCTGTATTCACACATAGCAATAAATTAGGAATCTTGGCTGTGAAAGACTGAATAAAAGAGGTAGTCTTTCAGACAGTCTATTCATTCTCACTTTGTTTCTCCCAGATATGGATCACTTACATATGCACACCTGGGATTATGGTTTCTCATTCCCAAGCAAGCAAGGATCATAAATCAGCTTTAAACCAAGATTTGTTGTTGTCTGTGCACCCTGATGTGTTTTCATGTAATAAACCATAACTGTGGGTTCAGTTGACTCAATATTCTTCTTTGATTTGTTTACTACTTTGTGACCAGAAGGTCAAAGGAGGAATGAATGGGCTTCGTTCATTTGCATGCAGTTCAGTCCCGTAGTGCATTATTAAGCCAGGATTCCTGATTTATAGATAGGATTGTATGAATATGGCTTCTTGGTTGATTTTCACACTTTGAATTGCCAATGTAAAAAATACTGCAACATCTGTAGTGTTTATTGGGGGGGGGGGTCAACAACCTTTTCAAAGTTATACCGAAGGTAATTTATATGCAACTAGAAATATACAGAACTTAACTTCTTGTGGAAAAGAATATAGGAAGTTGCCTTCTATGATGACAGCCTGTTCTTCTAGCCTACTGTTAGCCATTCTGACTGCCAGATGGTCTTCTGGATTTCAGACAACTACATGCATTTAAACCAGAATCAGGCTGTACTGCCCTATAGTTTTTAAATCTTTAAATCAGGTCAGGATTTTCCACATGGAAGACACATTCCAAAGACGACTGTCCTCTGATAACCCTTCAAATGGTTCAAAAGAGGACTCATGGCCATCCTTCATAAGCTCAAGAGTCCACTCATTCCTGAAACTGCTAAATAAAACAAAGTCTATGTGTATATGCTTATATATATGTACACTAACATGAAATGTTAGCAATGACCACAACAGTGGAAAGTCAAAGGGCCACTTAGTACATGATAAAGACATATGCAGCCTGTAAGCAAATGGGGTGGGGGATTTCTCAGTCTGAAATCTGAAGTATGGTGCCCTTCCCTGCTTGAACCCCAAGCCATCCTGGGATAAATTTCTGACACAAAAGGCTACAGTACCATGTATTTTGGTATGTTGAAAAGGTAACCTCTGCGTACAAGTGGACCTAGCCAATGACTGCAGACATATGATTCATCTTCTGTATATCATGTACAATGATGCCTCAACTTGCAAACATCCCGATTTACGACCAGCTCCGGCCACAAAATTTTGCTTGTGGCTGGAGCTTCGAGTTACAACCAAAAAAAAGAAAAAAAGTAAAAGAAGAAAAAAAAAAGGCAGGGGAGAAAGGGAGGGAATTCAAATTGCTAACCATTGGTAGGCACAGAGGCTGCTTCTTTGTAGCTCTTTCACCCCAATGGTTAGAGTGAGTGCAATCAGGGGAGGGTTCAGACTGCCTGGTAAGATAAGGTGCTGCTTAAAACTGTTCTGTGTGGGTTTTGCAGTGTGGTTTTGGACTGGGGGGTTGTGTTTCTGTGCTGTGATGGGTCTCGGGGGTTTGTTTTTTCCCCTATTTCCGATGGGTCTTGGGGGGATTGCTTGCTTTTTGGAGTTTTCCCCCATTTCTGATGGGTCTTGGGGGATTTGTTTTTGTCGCATTCCTAAGGATTTCAGAAGGCAAAAATCAAACAAGCCAATCCAGTATCAGAAGTCAAGAAGATACAAACAGATGCCAAATTGCCAAAGCCGAAAACACAAACCATAGTCAGAAGCCAGAGTCCAAAGCCAAGGGTCAAGAAAGCAAGGTGCAAGATAAGCAGGAGCGTGGATGCAAGCCAGAGTATTGACTTGTTGCTTCCACAAGCTGCCAGGCCTTCTGGGTGCAGTTTTTATAGCAGCAGCTGTCATCTAATTCCTATAAAATGCTTCATCCTGGTAAAACTCAGGGCTGGTCTACCTGATATTCCTGTGTGAAGCATCCATGCGAGCCTCAGACCTTTGTGTCATGAGTCTTTGCCGAAACTTATCCCTCACTCTGGCTACTGGGGGAGGAGAATCTGGTGGTGATTCAGCTGTCTGTGATTCTGATTGCCCAGCATTTTCCTCAGCTGTAATTAACCCCTCAGATTCCAGATCTTCTTCGGCTGAACTCATGACAGCTTTTATGGTTTTTTCCCCCAATGTCCAATGGGTCTTGCATGCTTGGCTTGCTTTCAGCTTTTTTTCCCTTGCATTTCCGATGGGTCTTGCATGTTTGGTTTGCTTTCTGCTTTGCTTTTTTTGCATTTCCAATAGGTCTTGCACGGTTTGCTTGCTTTTCTCTCCCCCCCCTTTCAGCCAGTACAGATTATTTGGGTTTCCAATCAGTCTTGCAGTGTTTTTTTTGTGTGATTTTTTTCCTTCAGCTGCAACAGATTAATTGCATTTCAATGCATTCCTACGGGAAATGGTGCTTTGACTTACGACCATTTCGAGTTATGACCATCTTCTGGAACAGAGTAAGTTTGTAAGTCGAGGCACCACTGTAATGAAAAATTAGTAATACACCAAGTGACCTTGAGTGAGGCAGTCTATAGGCAGATTATTTCTTTCACAGAAGAGTCTTCTTTGTGACCATTTATTTATATGAGAAACACTCCTTACTCCAGAGTAGCTACAATAGTCCAAGTGCTATGGAACAAGTCATTTTAGCATTTCTGTAAGTTCAGTAAGAAAATAAATGTGTTCTAGTTGAAATATATTGAGAACGTAACAAAAGGCAATGTACTGAAAGACTTCGTTGCTTTATGTGTTCATGACTCTTAATAAGTTCTGACTTATTTGGAGTTTGAGTCCTTGAGCACTCTGGACAAAAAAACTGAAGGACAGCTATGTGTGAGAAAGAGAAGCCTTCCTTATCTTTTGGAGTTGGTAATTTTGTTAAAGTAGGATTGAGGGGGGGAAAAACACTTCGTAGTAAGGATTGCATGCGGTCAAGTTGATTCTGACTTATAGTGGCCCTTTCTAGAGTGTTGTAGGTGTAGTGAGCCAAGAAGTGGTTTATCACTCCTTTCTTCTGGAAACATACAGCTTGCTCAAGGCTACACAGGCTGGGTCTTTTCTGGTTTTATGTGGAAGTAAAGTGATCCTGGGAGAAGTCTGGCTATGTGTCTGTGGAGAAAAAGAAAGGCAGCAATGTTTGCATTTTGTGTGTGTGTTTAAAAGAAAACATAGTGGTGAAGAGATATGACTGTGGTCATGCCCTATCCTGCCTTTTGTTATGCCTGCTTCCAGCATGGAGCCTGCAACCCAACATCCATCCGCCTAGAGTGGCCGCAATGACCAGATAGGCAAGGTATTAAATAAATAAATAAACTGGTGAAACGTCAGGAAGTACAACCGTCAGAATACGGCCAAAGAGCCCGAAAAACCCACAACAACCATAGTCTGACATCACTTGCTATCCTAAAATGGGTCATTTACAATCCACACACTTTTGTGATTAGTGCTGAGGATGAAAGCCTGAACTAGCTTTTAAAGAAGTATTGCAATCTACAAATGTTCTAAGAAGTCAAATAAGAGTTAGCATTCTTGATTATGCTTCAGGCAGGTCTCTTTTAAAATAATGAAAAGCTGCAATATTTCAGACTCCACTTCTACCAAACTAATGTTTTGAAGTCCTGTAAATAAAATATTCTATCTATGTCACTAAACCTTAACATTGATAGGATTTGTAAACCTCTTAGAATGAAGATGAGAGTATCTATTCTTCTAAAGCATTGGACACCCTGAATATTATGATGTTGCTGGTAGTGAATCATGACTATGTTTTGGCAGTTTATTCAACAAGCTGAGCTGTTGGAAATGAGACAGAACAACTCATCTGTCACAGTGTACAAAAAATCTAAGCTTTTTTTATTTAAAAAAAACACTAATATGCTCATTCTTTGAATCATTAATCTGAGAAGCTAGTGTAGAGCTCTAGAACAGTTGTTTACTTACCCCATTAACTGAAGGTCAGTGTGCAATAATTTCACATTTCAGCAAAGGAGATTTAGGCAGAAAGTGTTTCTTGATTGTCAGGCAATAATTAGTTATTGAAATATTGATCAGAAAAATTGTGAAGTCTCTTTGTTGGGAGTTTAAACATATTTTCTGTTAAAAACTACTGTGAAGTATGTTGCAATCACAGAAACTGGTTTCTGGGCACAACGCAATAATTGCAACAACAAAAAAAAAGAGTATAAGGAACAAGGAAAAATGTAAGCATTTCTGGATAGTCAGCATAGCCCAACCAAATCTCATGTGACTAGCTCACGATGGGCCTGATTCTACTCACTGCATCTTGTTGTCTCTCATTTCTCATTGGTCTGGGGAGCAGCTTTCCTTCATCACTGGCTGGAGAGAGGAAAATCCAGGGCTGAATCTACACATCCTGGAAAAAAGGGTGAATCTGCATCTGTTACATCACATGACACAAAGCCCCACTGCTGTTTAAAAATGTCGATAGAATTTTAATGGCTTAAGGATCCCATTGCAGATGCTGTGTTTTCTGTCACTGAACCTGTTCATTAGGATGATTATCAAGCAGCTTGCTCTCCCTAGCTTGAGAAGAGAAGGCATTATTTCTTGCATAGTGGTTTGACAAAAATTTCATTTAGAAATCATTGCCATTGATGGTTGAAGGACAAGTTGATGTAGACTTGAGACATGGCTTTACAATTGTGCTTGTCAACAGAGCTAAGAAAGCATTCTGTAGGCGACCTGTTGCTATCTGAGTGACCTACTTGAAAGCAATACGCAGAGAGCAAAGACTGGATTTTAGTGTGAGAGGATATGTGGCTTTCATTGAGGAAATATTGTTCGTGATGGGATGTCAGAGAGGCAGTGAGAAATGCACGGCAGACACTTCTGAGGAGTAAAGAAATGGAGACAATTCAGAATTCATGCATAGCAATGGAATTATTCAATGTGAAAGTGTAGAGCAGGATCGGGCAAAGTGTCGCCTTCCAGATGTTGGGCTGCAGTTGCCATGTTGGACTGCCTTGCATAGTCAGTGGTGAAGAATGATGCACGTTCAGCAGCTTCTGGAGGGGTGCATTTTGCCCAGCTTTAGTGTAGAGTGGGAAGGTCAATAACAGAATCAAGGGCAGAGAAAAGAACGGCGACACCACAGTTGCACCAGTTTCACATCATTTCAAAGTCATTATAACTAAAATACTATCTGGGCTTTAAAAGGAAGGCCATCAGTCAATATCCAGGAACCATAGATTGCGCATAGTTGATGGTATTGCTGCTGGCCAAAGTTCCATGGAAGGTTTTATGGACTTTCCAGGTTATAGGAAGCCACTGGGCAGAAGAACAGAGTTGAGGAACCCTTTGCTACACAGTGAATATTCCAAAATATTCCAAATTCACAAAATTTTTATATATGTTAAAATATATATCATAGATAGTATAGATAACAAGATAATGATGGATGGAAATCCCAAGGACACAAATTATGCCTAAATCGTGCAACATTCCACGTTTAGCAGCTCCTCCATTGAACCATGCGGATTCAGTGACACCACGCTGGAATACTGAGTAACTTTAATATTGAGTTGAAGTTCAAAGTTATAACTTTTTGCTTAGGATAAGATAATTAATTCATGTAATGGATCTGAAAAACTCCCACTTATATTTTCACATGCGTTTTTAAATTTTGTTTTCCTAAGTGCTGTCACCACATGTCTGAGACACTCATCTGCAAATTCAGTATGTGACTTTTCTGATGTGGATCTGAATACAAGTTGTGCACACATTGCGTGCAGCTTGCCTAACTGTGCATCGTGTTCATTCCAAGACATAGAAGTAGTCCAAATTAATGCAAACAGCTGACTAGCTAATTATTCAGTGCCTGACATAAACTGAGCATTGTATTTGTGTGCAGATGTTCCAAGAATATTAGCAAATTTGCTGTCTGTTCAAATATTTATCTAATAGGAATAAACAGAATATAGGAGAGAATAAATCTTCATGGCATCCTGCACTTAATAATAATAATGATCTTGATTCTTCAATATTAATTTTTTTGGGGGATCTCCTTGATTACTGCAAAAAAACATTGGAACATTGGGGTGGTCTAAGTACCAGAACTATTAGCTAAAGTTAAAAGCAAAGAAGACTATTTTCTTTTTTTTCTTCTCTCCTCCCGTAGCTTTGTTCAAAGCATCCATTTTTTTTGGAAGGGGATAACTTGGTTTTTATCAAACATATATAGAACACATTGCAGTAAATAGGTGTCTATCATCTTAAACCCAGTGACAAAAAGCCAAGATTCCTTTAGTCTTCATTGAAGCTAGTCTGAGTGCCTCAGTCTTTGGACCGTTTCCCATCCTCCCTTAGTATTTTTGTGCTCTTAACATAAACAGATGCTTGTTGCATGTTTGTAACTGTGTGTGTGTCTGTTATATTTCTCAGCTAACTGGAAAATGCAGTATAATTTTAGTTAGAGTAATAAACATGATGATATTGATGTATAATATTTCCTGACCTCTATAGGTCACTGACCATCCTTTGGAGAAGACACACATTTCCTTTCCGCATTGGTGGAATTAATTCAGCAATGTGAGTGAAGAGGGAAAGAAATATACTACAAACATGGAAGCTGATTTTATAGCAAATATTTATTTCTGTTTATTCATATTTTTAATTAGGGATTGTTGTTTACATGTTGCATTTTTAAGCTGGCCACCATTTGGGGGTAAGGAATTTGAGAGACATGTAGTTTGCTGAAATGTTTGAGTATGTGTGTAAAATTTTGTGTTATGCCCTGCTGAAATGAAATAGTTTTAGGTATATTTTCTTAGTGTGCTTTTTTGTATGAGTCTTGAGCTTTGATGGATCCCTAAGGATATTCTGCAGTGAATTATGTTTTTCTGTGCATCTCTACAATTCTGTTTTGGAACATTGCTGGTAAATATAAAAGAATGATCTTTAAGATAATGGCCCAAATCCGCTGGCTAGCCCCAAGCAGAGGAGACTCATGTACGCAATAGGATTTATGTGTGTATCGACTTGTTATTTAACCATTCATTTAGTGTATCTGTTTTAGTTGAAATAAGCAATTAAATTTAAAATAATAATCATGTGCTGTCAAGTCAATTCTGACTTACGTTGACCCTTTTTAGGGTTTTCTAGGTAGAGTACTCAGAAATAGTTTACCATTCTCTTCTTCCTTAGACCCATGAATGTAGGGAAGCCATATCAGTATCTTTGGAATAAAGCGGAGGGGGGGGGGGAGAAGCTGTGTGGCCATTACAAAATATAAATGCAAGAATAATTGATACTTTATAGGCCACTAATAAAAAAATAAAATAAAAAATCTATGAGACCATGCATGCTTTCATGTATTTACCCACAAAAGCTCCCATAGTGTATGATTTTTTATTTCTTTATTAGTGACTTATAAAGGTATGTATTGCCTATTCTTGCATTTATACCTTAGTATGAGCATCTGAGGCTCCACTACTTTGGCCATCTCATGAGAAGAGAAGACTCCCTGGAAAAGACCCTGATGTTGGGAAAGTGTGAAGACAAGAGGAGAAGGGGGCGACAGAGGAGGAGATGGTTGGACAGTGTCATTGAAGTGAACAACATGAATTTGACCAAACTCCAGGAGGCAGTGGAAGACATGGAGGGCCTGGCATGTCTGGTCCATGGGGTCACAAAGAGTCGGACACAACTAAAACTCTACTTCCCTTGCATTAACCTCTGAAGGTACCTGATGATAATTATTGGAACTACTGTGTCATGCCTGTGATGTTGTATCACCCAAACACCCAATTAAAAGCATCAGTGTTAGCAGAAAATTTTAGGCAATGCAATTTCTCTTCTCATTCTCTAGGCGGAGAAGGTTAATAAAAGTTACAAATATAGCCCCAGTGTTAAAAAGCATGGCAAGTCCAGCCCATCATTTGGGAATGCATATGGACACAAGAGATGAAGCCACAAGCAAAGGAGGGCTTGCATTGCCTAGGTGGTAGAAGATCCAGGCAAAAATAGTTGCGCTAAGATCTGGATTCTTCTTCCTCTCCTGAAATGTATTCATGCATGATTCTGTCCCCACTATGCCTACAGGGAAATGCACTACAGACACCATGGCCTTCACTCTGTTCTGTCTTCATTTGTTCTTTTCATCATCCCTGATTACCTTGAGCCAGATTTTTAAGAAGAAACCTGGTAAGGAAAAAATGTTGAAAAAAATCTACAGCTGTTGATGAATAAATACACACAAAAAGGTAAACTCTGGTAGAGGGCCTATTTTAACAAAAACGTTCACTCAATAATTATGTCAAAGCCTTAGCCTCCCATGCTTTAAATAGAGGTGTACTTAAATACATCTTAACCTTTTGGCTGGTCATCTCTCTGCTAACATATTGTTGTTCTGAGTTCATGAGCTACTAATTTCTGATATAATAGGAAAGAAAAATATTTGTTGTGAGTTTGGAGTGTACTTTCTGTATCCACAGAGGCACAAAGTAGATTTTTGAAATGTTTTCCTATGTTGCAAAACCATCCAAACCATTTCCACAGTGGGAATATGTAAATTGTACAATTCTGCAGCAATTCCAGAAAAAATAACTGTGGTTGAGCTAAAGCAGTAGGAGGAAGGTGGAATAGGTTGCCTGCATTGTACACTTCTATCTAGTTGGAATGGACAAAGATTAGGGAAAAAGTGTTGTTTCTTATGCTAACATTTGGCCTGTACTGCATAAGAAAATAACACTGTGAGCTTCTGTATATGCGATGTATGTATGATTTTGGTTTCAGCTGTGGCTCTAACTATCCATCAGCTGTTATTTGCCATTGAGGAGCTTCCTTTCCTTGTCATCCTTGATGCATACCTTGAAGGAAGTAGATGGCAAAAGTGCCATAAGAATGTGTGCAGGGCCAGCCCCATAATTCACCAAAATGAGGGAGCCCTCTGAAATGGCGGGCAGCATCAGATTGGCACATTTGCTACTAGCTCCCAAGTGCCATCACTCTGCTGCTGCTTTCTGGAGCTCTGGGCACCTCAGAGAGCCAAGCATTTTTGATAGTTTCTCAAGGGAAATTGTCTATGTCATGTAGGAAAATCAGCCTTGGCAGTTTCGCTAGACAGCTAATTGAAAATGCCTGGCTCTGAAACGTCCTCAGAGCCAAGAAGCTGGAAAATAACTAGCTCCACAGACACAAGTTTGCTTGGATTTTTTCCACAGATCCCAGGGCACAACAGCAGTAAAGACAGAGGTGGGCAGCAGGAAGCAGTGCAGGAACCAACCCTACCAATGTTGTATTGCAATTCCCATAATGTTTTACCAACATCTGTGCCAGTTAGTAATGATGTCAATTGCAGTCTAAGAAGATCTAGAAAGACACAGATTTTCTGCACTTAATCTACACGGTTATCAGGTATTTGGGTAAAGTAAAGAGATACGAAATGTTCTGCAGTTTGTTTGTTCCTACTTCACCAAAGTACAAGATTAGTTCCTATAGTCTAAATTGTTTCAGGGTACTACAATGATCGGCAAGATGTGCCTGAGAAGGTCACAGGCAGGGCTGGAAAACTGTAACTCTCCCTTTGCCATTGGTTTCCAAGAAGTGATACTCAGTGGCCTTGGGTGTTCTGTATAATTATCATGGTAAATAGCCAGGAATTGGAAATGTTGCCTTTTTTTTTTTATGGATCCCAGCTCCCAGAATTTCTCAGCCAACGTGACTACTGGTTAGCCCAGTTGAGGATTCTGGAAGCATAATTCAGTTCTAAGTTCTACAGATAGCCATCAGTGGATCATTCGTGGCGATGAGTGAAGGAGTAGAGGGAATGTTCATTTAATTTCTGGGTGACAAGTCTGTATTTTAATGTTAAAGCAAAAGCAAAGTGTGCTGCTTATATACTGCCCTATAGCACTTAAAGCACTCTCTGGGCAGTTTACAAGTTAATTATGCAGGCTACACATTGTCGTCACCCCCCTTCCCTGAGCTGGGTACTCATTTTATTGACCTCAGAAGGATAGAAGGCTGAGTCAACCTTGAGTCGGCTATCTGGGATCGAACCCTGGGTTGTGAGCACAGTTTTGTTTGCAGTACAACAATTTAACCACTGCGCCATGGGGCATACATGGGTATAAAAAAGCAAAATCAATAATAACACCTGTGAAATACAATTAAAACTAAAGTCATCAAGAAAAATACAAGTGTAGTAGAACAGGCTTATACTGTACATTAAAGGCAAAAGGTACAAAAGATTTTTAAAATTCCTCCGTTCTAACCAGTCATGGAATCGTAGGGCATGGGTGAACTTCAGCTGGAAATGGAGCAGGAACCAGTATAGCTCTTGTAAAATAGGTGCATTATATATCTGAGGGCAGGAACCCTTTAAGTTCCTTGCTGCTGCAGATCAAGATCAAATGAAAGTTCTTAGAGAGACATTATGTATATATAGCACACTGCAGTCATCTAATAAAGAAATAACTAAAATGTCTGTCACCATGCCAGTTCTGATGTTCCCAGGAATAAGCACATATGACACATTAGACTAAGCTGGTCAAAGCATCTCAGGACTCAGCTGCGTATTAGGTTTGAAAGTATGGGACAAACCCCATTTCTGGAAGGGAGGACTGTCCCATTCCAAATTGGCTGCAGTGCAACTCTGGCTGAAATTCTGTTGCACGGTTACATAAACAATGTAAATTTGGGTGCAAGTTGCCATAAGTTAAGAAATCTCCATAGGCATTATCAGCTGCACACCAAGTCAAATGGCACAGGACACAATATATAATGTCTACAGAGATTTCTTAACTTGCGGAGGGTATGCCATTTGTGTAATTGTGCAACAGGATTTCAGCCAGCATTTCTGGAGTTTTCCTCACAAGAAGCACCTCATCTTCAGTTTATTAGCCTTCATCCAATCCATTACTCCCATTCCAGACGCTGAATCCTTCAGCACTTTTCCTGGACTTAGATGACCGAGAGAGATAGGGCTGTTAGCCATCTTTCTGGTAGACACGCTTTTGACCTTTGGAGACACATATGGAATGAACTGAGTAATCAGTTGTACAAATATCCTTCTGTTTTCTGAGGTTATATATGAGTAAATCCAGAATAAAAAAGAATTTAATTAAAACAAACACCTGAAGATCCCAGTGTAGTCTCTGAGTCTGTCTTAGTGAACTTAGACAAAGTCACAGAAGCTGGAATAACAGGGATAGGATTGTTATATAATTTGGACTTCGGTAAATTAATATTCCTCCCTTCTCCCCCTAGTTTATATATGATTTCAAATCACTGGTTTGATTACACAAAGAAGCTACCATGGGTCAATGAGAATGCAGTACCTAGCAAAGTTTGCATTGGAACCCTTACATGCTCTTTAAAATGGCATGTAGTCTACAGGATGCATTTAAGACAAGATTTGGGAGAGAGAGCTAAATTTTCCTTCAGTCTGGGGACTTAATTGTCCTGTAATATTCTTTGCTCACTGAAATTATATATAAAAAAGCAACAGCCCATCTTTATTATCTACAGATTTAGTGCCAACATGCCATTAAGACTGATGAACAGTTGCCTATTACTGTATTATTATGCCATGAGAATTGATAAAAATACTATCATCAGCTCCTAGGCAGGACTGTTCACACAAGTTCCTTGTTAACCTGCTAAACTGAGGTTGAAGATAAGCAACTGTCAACTGTGTTAAATTTTATAAGTGGCATGCTAGAAGTATCATTTGTTGGGCTATGTACATATTTTCTTTTCTGCAACTGATGGACTTTTTCAGGATTTGTGTGTGTGTGTGTGTGTGTGTGTGTGTGTGTGTGTGTGTGTGTGTGTGTGTGTGTGTGTGTGTGTGTGTGTGTGTGTGTGTGTGTGTGTGTGTGTGTGTGTGTGTGTGTGTGTGTGTGTGAAGTCAAAAACGACTTGTAGCAACCCTAACAGGGCTTTCAAGGCAAATGAGATATTTAAGGAGTGGTTTTACCAGTTCTTCTCCTCCACCGAGTTTCCATGGCCAAGTGGGGATTTGGCCGTCACTCTATCCACTACACCACACTGGGTTTTAAAGCCATGAAAATACTTGCAGATCCCATCAGTAAGGGTAAAAGAAGGGTTAATGTGTACATGAGGGACAGAAAATGTGTCTTTCATGTGGACTTACCAATATACCAATTGTCAGTGGAGACAGTATCTCCCTACATAATCCAGAGCATAGTCAAACTTTATGATGAAGTACAGAATCAGTATACGTAGTGTGATTTTGAAAGATTCCCTGAAGTTCTGCAGCACACATAAACCAATCAGACACTTCAGTATGAATGTTGATAGTCTCTTTGCTTGCTGTTGACAAACATAGATTAGTTGATGAATTTGAGGACCGTTTTGCATGGATCTACTGGATAGCTTCAGAGGTGATGGTCACCTGATGGTATGAAAGACCATGTATTTGAAAATACATTGTTACATAGATCTGGGAATTATTGGAACTGTGTTTGTTAAGTGTTTTTGGACACACACATGTCTTCAGAGGATGATTGTTCTGGATATGGAGGCAACTAGGGGACAAATGGGATCTCCTCTTCCAGTCAAACACCACTAACAGTTTATTTGCGAAGGCTTTCGTGGCCAGGATCCAAGAGCTATAAATACTCAACTCCCAAACAAACTGCACCAGAGCACAGAGTTCCTACTCCAGTCCTCTGAAGATGCCGACCACAGAGACTGGTGAAACGTTAGGAAGAACAACCTTCAGAACATGGCCAAAGAGCCCAAAAAAACCACAACAACCACCACTAGCAGTTCTTTGAATACTCTGTCCTTCTTTTATGAAGATTGCCATATGGGATAAATGTGTAGAGGCACTTCTTTTGTGTGGGTATGAGGAAGGTATCTTTGTTGGCAGAAGGAACACAACAAGGGGATAGAGTGTGCATAATGTGAGAAAGAGCCTACATCGAGTGCTGGAATTTCAGTTTTGCAGAACTGGTTCTCATATGTCTTCCAAATACAAGAAGTATTTGGATCTCTTCAGAGAGAATAATCTTTTCTCATTGTTTAAAATGTCTTGACTGAATCCATCAATACAAACATTGCACTCATTTTAACTTTTTTTATTTTTAAACATATAGTAAATCTTAGCTAAGGTCTTTGAACTGTTTTAAGTTTTGGCCACAGTTAGGGTAAAAGGAAAAGTATTTTGGCTTCGCAGAGTGTCTGCGTTCTGTTGTTACGTTGTCAGCGATTTTGTGCTGTTTATAAATAATGGCATCAAGACCTGAACACTTACGAGGTGGTGGAAATTTTTAATGTATTTGCTTGTGTCTTTTGACAGCTTTGAAAGATATTTTATAAGTCTCATATGCTCAAGATCAACGTCAGGGGTGGACTGTTTGAAGTATGTGCCTAGCCCGCAATATGCTTCTCCTTTTGCCATTTCTCCAGTATGGATGAAGAGGTATCCAGAGGAGGGAAATGACAACACCTTATGGAATCCATTGACTTTTGAAAAATTATTTGAAACCTAGACCTACTGCTTGCAGAAATACAGCTGCCAGAGGCCGGGAAATTATGCAGAGCCTTCGTGAGCAGAGAGGAGTCCTACTCAGGCATTATACCTGGACATGTGTAAAGGACTAAATAAGAGATAATGATGGGATGCACTTATAAGCCCTGTTCTCTAGGTCACTGTTTCTTGACCTTGGGTTACTCAGGAGTTTTGGACTGCAACTCCCAGAAGCCTTCACCACCAGCTCTCCTGACTGGGGTTTCTGGGAATTGCAGTTCAAAAGCATCCGAGTAACAAAGGTTAAGAACCACTGCTCTAGGTCTCCCAGACCTAGTCAGACCTTCATTGAATTGACATGAAGATCTGAAGAGGAGTGTAGAAGTTGCCTCAGTTTACAAGGCAGAGCTCTTGATCATGATTACTTTGTAAGTGAATTCAGCTGAACAAGCTTATGAGCTCCTCTTAAGAACTTTTTTTTGTCAGTTGTCTTTTGTGTCTTGACACAAAAGAAATATATGGAGGCATGTCTTCTTCTGAGCATCCATTTAGGCCTGTCCATGCTTTCAAGCAGAATATGGTGCTTTAACATTATTTTTATTTGACGAGCCCTTCAGGCTTCTGCATTTCCCACAGAAGAAATAATACAAAAGTTTGGAAGTAATGAATTATATACAGTGTACTAGGAGTTACCTTTTTGGAAGTGGGAAGTTAATGTTTATTTTGCCCCAATTTTCCTTTATCCTTACAGATATGAATTTCAGTATTGTTGCATCCTGTATTTTATTCCAAACCTCGGTACTTATTTATTCTCCTAAATCATATTCACATGAAGTTTTAAGAAAATCCTACTGATCCTCTGTATCCAATAATATTTTTGAAATTTTACTTATTATCTCTTTCATCACTTCATTTTTGCCTTTATTTTTCAAATCTATAATTATATAGGTGCATACAATTATACAAGTGTATACCATTTTCAGAGTTTGGAGAGCCACTATTTAAAAATAGCAAATTACCATTGTTCATGTCTGTATTTTAACAAATAATTGATTGCCATTAGCCATGATAACTGTTTTTAAAATGTCACTTGCTGTATTACTTATTACTAATTTTTCATTACTTTCCATTGATTTTTTAAATGGAAATGCCTTAGAAAAATATAAAAATGGGGGAAAAGATCTTCTTAAAATGCCCTTACAACATCAGTGGAGAGTAATGAGAAATAAGTAATGCAGCAAATGAACTTTAAAAAATAATTATCAATTAATAGATAAAATGCAGTTGTGAATAATGGACATTTATTATTTTTAAATAGTGACTTTCCAAACTCTGAAAATTGTATACACCTGTATAATTGTATGTACCTGTACAATTATAGATTACCTGTGTAATGTGATGAAATGAGTGAACAACTGATTGTGTTCAGTCTGGTGTTGTCTGTTGTCTGTTGTCTGTTACCAATAACTACTTACTGGTAACTAGATTACTAGAAACTGATTACTTGTTGGAAATCAGTAATGTAACCAGTGCTTACAACGTTCCAATAAAAGTAATATAACAAGTCGTTACAAAGTTACTTTTTGAGTGAGCAAGTAATGTTTTCTAGTTACTTTCAACTGTTACTTTTTAATGGGCATTTTAATAATCATATTGAGAGGCATGTTTCAGGTTTTATGCCATTCTTTTATTAATCCTATGTGGCAAGAGAAGTAATCTTTTGTTTTGTTTTTTGTATTTTTGCAATTGTCTGCAAGCTGTAATATCAGAATTGGCCACTAGGGGAAATCAGTACCGTATTTTTCGCTCCATAAGACGCACCGGACGTTAAGACGCACTTAATTTTTAAATACCAAAAATTAAAATAAAATAAAAATATATAAACAGAGCAAGTCCCACACTGGGACTGCCAAAAAAAAATCACCAAAAAACAAAGCCACATAGAAACATGCCCCCCAGCCCAAATCTACCCTCAAAAACCCACCCAGAATATTTTTTAAAAAGTAAAAAGCAGCAACTAATTTTTAAATACCAAAAAATGAAGTAAAAATAAATAAACAGAGCAAGTCCCATGCTGGGACTGCAAAAATATTAACAAAACACAAAGCAACATAGAAACATACCCCCAGCCCAAATCTACCCTCCAAAACCCACGCAGAATATTTAAAATTTTTTTTAAAAAAGTAAAAAGCAGCACCTTATGGTCGAATGCCTCCTGGAGGTCCTCAGAAGCCAGCGATGGTGGTGGTGGTGGACCCCCCCACGGGGCCTGCTGAGGCCTCCGGAGGCCTGGGGAGCAAGCAATGGTCGCTGGGGGAGGCCCCCACGGGGCCTGCTGAGGCCTCCGGAGGCCTGGGCAGCAAGCGATGGTCACTGGGGGAGGCCCCCACGGGGCCTGCTGAGGCCTCCGGAGGCCTGGGGAGCAAGCGATGGTCGCTGGGGGAGGCCCCCACGGGGCCTGCTGAGGCCTCCGGAGGCCTGGGGAGCAAGCGATGGTCGCTGGGGGAGGCCCCCACGGGGCCTGCTGAGGCCTCCAGAGGCCTGGGCAGCAAGCGATGGTCGCTGGGGGAGGCTCCCATGGGGCCTGCTGAGGCCTCCGGAGGCCTGGGCAGCCAGCGATGGTGGCATGGAGGGGACAGTATTCGCTCCATAAGACGCATGCACGTTTCCCCCCAGTTTTTTTTGGAGAAAAAGTGCGTCTTATGGTGCAAAAAATACGGTAAATTATAATATAATGTGCTAATAATATACAACACATAAAATTGCTTGTATGATTAGAGCAGTAGTAATGACATGACTGCCAAGAAGCAGTGAGTAAATACAAAATAATATTCTGAACTCTGATCAGGAGCAGTTCTTTTGTAAAGGTACTGGTTGAAATCCTCTTGTGCAGCTTCATGTGTGCAACAGTGATTATGTCATAATCAGTGGCAAATTGCAGTGGATTAAAGGTGAACTGCTACTTAATAAAGATGATTTCATGGTACATACACTCATACACAGTGTGCTCCCCCAAATCCCCAAAGGAAGCCTTTAATCAGCAGTGATTTGACACTAATAAGGATGGCATTACCACTGTGAAAGATGCAGAACAGGATTTAAGCCAATGTATACTAGATGCTTCTAGCAAGTCTGCTAAGTACCTTTGTAGGAGGATGCTCTGTTCATGCTTTGTTGAGAACCAGACTACCCCAAAATATTTATCATTACAACAGGGATAACCTACAATTATTTATTGTTGCTAGGGGTAAATCACCCCTCAGCTAAACGTAGAACAAGGAACCTGAAGGATGTGGTATGGATGCTTATCCCTGCTAATCAAAAAGTTCCAGCAGTCTCCAGCCCTAGGAAGCTTGGCTTCCTTAGACGACTGATCCAGATGTCGTGTAAGAGGAGGGTCAGTAGGGATGTTATAGTCCCTGGAAGTTTATAATGAACTGTGGACTGAGCCTCTTACAAAGGTACAACATATAGTGTACTTGCTAGAGGAACTTGACGACATTCACCAATTTAGCCAATTTGCAGGAAAACCCAAACAAATTGATTGTAAAAAACATTTGTGTTATGAAAAGTATTTAACCTTAATTATATGTAGCCAAATGCAATCAAGGCTGTAGTAACTAAATACTGTATAGGAAATTATTAGAGAAAAGAAGAAGGAGGAGATGAAAATGAATGCACTGAGAATGTTGAAAAGAAATCTCGTGTTCTTGGTCAACTGTGTATTTAATGTACATCTCTGCACATCTGCTAGAAGTGCTCTGATCTAATCGGCTATGATTCTGGAAATCATAGAAACCCGGTTTCTGATTCACTGATCCAGTCTGTTTGAGATTCTGGAGGACACAAAGTCTCAGTCTCATTTTGACAAGAGACAGGTCCAATTATTGGACTCCAGTAATCTGTTTCGGATTATCCTTAATTGCAGAATGACATATCTCTTGTGGCCATCAGTGTGCACTTTTGTCATCAGTGCTCAGTTTACTGAGATTTCTCTCTGCTCATCATTGGGAGTTAGCAGTTTAATTTCTTTCACTTTTCTTGCCTACTGAGCCGAGCTTTTATATGGCAGTTTCCTCCACAGTGTTCACCTTTGTACTGCCTAGTAACTCATCCATTCAAAAGGCAACACATGCTTTTCATTACTCTAGGCTTGCATAGCATTATAACAGCAGTCCCCGTGCAGCCCACCAAGTGTTTTCCCTAAAAAAAACTTCATGTATCTCCTGGAACAATTACTCTACAGGTGAACCACCATATGGCAACACTGTGAGGTTGGGCGGACTGGGAGAACCTGAAAGCACTTAAAACTTTGCATCATTTTTGATGTGTCTCAGACCATGCTTTAATGTTTCAAATGTTGTTTTGTGTTTCAACTGGATTTTATTCAGTTCCACCGCAAGCCAATTTAAGACCCATTTCTGTGAGAAAGTCAGCCCATAAATCCGTCCACCCACCACCCATTCAACAAACATCCTGAAGGCTTTGTGAGGCTTATGCTACAATCATCCACTTATCTTTTCGGATTGCTTTCTAGTAGGATTTGCTATGTGCTGGCAGTCACTCTTGACTTAACAGTGACTCTAATAGAGTTTTTTAAGTGCGATATTGCAGTCCAGGGGACTTGAGAGTCCCTTGGACTGCAAGGAGAACAAACCTATCTATTCTAAAGGAAATCAAGGCTGAGTGCTCACTGGAAGGAGAGATCCTGAAGCTGAGGCTCCAATACTTTGGCCAGCTCATGATTAGAGAAGACTCCCTGGAAAAGACGCTGATGTTGGGAAAGAGTGAAGGCAAGAGGAGAAGGGGATGACAGAGGATGAGATGGTTGGACATTGTCATCAAAGCTACCAACATGAATTTGACCCAACTCTGGGAGGCAGTGGAAGATAGGAGGGCCTGGCATGCTCTGGTCCATGGGGTCACGAAGAGTCAGACACGGCTAAACGACTAAACAACAACAAGTGTGATATTAAGTAGAGGCAGTACTATTGCCACCAACCCCCAGTGAGTTTCCATGGCCAAGAAGTAATTTGAACTAGAGATGGGGGTATTTCTTTATGAATACGAATACCCCCACACAGGTGGACATAAAGAGGGTTCAGCCCCCTGGGGCCAGACTGTCCACTCACCTTTCGTGGTTGCCACAAGCTCCGCATTCCCTTCCTATTGCTCTGGAGCTCATGGTCTGCGAGCCACTCCTGGCAGGAGGTGGGAGAATGAGCCTTACTGCAAGATCGAAGAGTGGCTCGCAGATTGCGATCTCTGGAGTGATTGGAAGGGAGCGTGGAGCTCTTGACAACAGCAGAAGGTGAGTGGACAGTCTGGCCCCAGGGGGCTGAACCCTCATTATGTCCACCTGTGTGGGGGTATTATACGAATACCCCCATCTCTGATTTGAACCCATGTCTTCTTGGGGATATGTAACAAATTTAAGAGGAAACACCCTCAGAATTTAACCTTTACTTGGCAAACCTGGTATATTAGAGGAATCCTGTGGGTGTCGAGTTTCACTGATATAAACTGGATTTGGTGCTGGAAATAATTCATTTAAACTGATTGAAAGCTTCCTATCCCTCCCTTTCAGGCTTCCTAAACTTCCCTTTTGTCCTGGGGAAGCCTTCTGGAGCCTTGGGACTTGGGAAAAAGGGGAGTCTTTAATAGCCAAAAACTGCTACCAGGTTGCTGCCAACTGTCGCAATCCTGGCAGTGGTGATGTTGAGTATAAAAGGCTCAAGGCTCCCAAACATCCTCGTGGCAAAAGTGAGCCATAAGGAGCCTTAGAACCTGAAAGGAGGGGGACAGGAACCTTCCAATTAATTTTAATTAACTATTTCTGGTGCTGTATCCAGTTTATGGTAGACCAACTGTATGCAACAGGATTTTGCCCATTGCTTTCCTCCCTACTTTAAGATGCTTTCTGTTGCCTGTTTAAGTTCCAGAGCCAACAGTAAAGGCTAGAAGCTCTTTTGTGCTTTGAATTCATAGATCGCTGACTTTGATGTGCACAAAAAGAACATATAAGCTGCAAAGAATTTGTTTGTCTCAATGGATGGGGAGGATTACAGTAGCATTGCACAATATTGTTCTTTTCTTGGCCACAAAGTGTTCATATTTGAAAGTTTTCAGATTTTAAATGTTGTTCTATTAGTACAAGAGCCTGGTGCAAACACACTTTTGTTCCAGCTACCAGCTGTATATTTGGATAGAGGTTGTATGTGTATGGAATTTTGTGTATTAGATAGGAGACAGTTTCACATGTAGCCCAGATAGAGTAGGAAAGCTCATTCAAGTTGATAGGACTATGTACAAGTAAACATGTAAAGTTGCATCTTCATGGCTTAAGATCCACCAGCTTTGGGATATTCATTATGTATAGTCTCAGAAGGTTTTTGTTTTTGTTTTTTTGGCTGCATTGGCTAAAGAAATCCTGTTATTTTCATTATTTTCAGAGGCATAACGTTGCAGACATCTCCAGTGAAAGTGAAAGTGCTCAGCGAGTTTTATTCTCATGAAGGTTTGAAATGAATGCAAACTATTGATTCATCATCATCATTTTAGAACTGCAGATTATAGTTCTGCTGTTGCTATTCTGAGATTTAGGGTGTGACCACATTGAAAACAATTGCAGGAAACGCACCCATTGGGTTTGGGCTAGTTCACTTCCCCTCCCCCCATTGATCACATGATGGTCAAAAGCAAATCAGCCTGGACTCCAACCCCCACCACTCATCCATAGTTTTTTTCCTCCACTATTGGAGCGTTTCCTTTTTGCCATTGGATCCATTCACATTAGTTCAGCTAACGTGATCACTTGAACTGATACAGAAGAGAATGATCCTGGTGAAAACAAGAGGAGGAAATGGCCACTCTGCCTTTGCTTACAGATGATTAAATAGTTCTCTTTTAACTGTGCCTCCTGCAGGGCTACAGGAGATGTATATTAACAAACTGCAAACAAGTTTTTAAACTAATTCCCTCCCTTCCTTGTTTGGCCAGTTAATGCAAACAGATTTGGGGAAACCCAAATTTTCCCCAGGTCTGTGTGACTTCACTGCAAGTGAATTCACATTTCTTTCACTCTGTAGTTGCACCTTCAGTCTTGGCAACAAGCTCATCAGCAGCTTGACAGGGTCAGATAACCTGAAGGCAGGATCTGTGGGGTTGAATCACTTGCTGCAGGAGACTTATTGATCCATATGCTGCTCTAGAACAGTGGTTCTCAAACTGGGTCCCCAGATGTTCTTGGACTGTAATTCCCATAAGCCTTCACCGCTTGCTGTGCTGGCCATGATTTCTGGGAGTTGCAGTGCAAGAACATCTGGGTACCCACGTTTGAGCTTTTTGTACTCTAATTTATTTGGTAGATTTTGCAGAGCCACCTACACCCATGAAAATGCATTTTTATTTCTTATCTCACATTTGCCTAAAACTGGACATTCCTAACCTATTCATTGTTGCTTCCTTCCCCTGTGCTTGATCACAGATTAGCATCTTTAAAGTAAATACTGAAAACATGTCTTACATTTCTCAGATTGTTAATGAGATTTGATTGTCTTAATTTATGCACATTAATTTAAATGTGTTGCAGCTATTGCTAGGTTCTGCTTTTTTGTTTTGTTTTTAAAATTGTCTTATCTGAGAACTCATGCCCCAGAGACTGGGAGAAAACAAATAGCAAGGATTTGGCAGGAAGCAGTTTGCAAGTGGGATTATCTGGTGCATTCCTCTGGCTGCCCTCCGCCATGAATATATATATGCATCTATATCTCTATATCATTTAGCGCAGAAGCCCAGGCTATGGAGGTACATTAAAGCTATTGGAGCCAAATTATCTGTTGCCTCCTACAATCTTAATTTTTTCCATATTTTTCATTGACTCGGCAACAATTATGCATACATGTTTGGCTGTTTTAATTATTCGTTTACCAGGTTTGTTCCGTGTTCCTTCTCCAAAAGGTTCAGAGCCACTGAGACATGATTGCAAACAGCTTTCCTTCTAGGCATTGAACACTGCATTGTTTGCTTGGCTTCAGCTGTAGGAAGAAACTCTGTCATGTGTCTTCTGATGATGACATGCATTTCAAAGAAATCAGTGCCTTCTTAATCATCATAGCGCTTACTGAAAACAGCGGGCTGCTAAATTGCAAGAGGAGTACTCATGCTTTACTGATGGTGTGCTGTTGGTTTTATACAGTATCAAATTGTGTCTTCCTTATGGCAACCTTGATAGCATTTTTAAGGTATGCAAGATGCTCAGTAAGTTTTCATGGCCAAGCAGGGATTTGAACCTACATTTTCTGAGACTTAGTCCAACATTTGTATATATAGAACACTACACTGTCTACCCAAGAATGGGGAACTTCTTTTCGCTTTATCACCAAATTCAGTTTCACACAGTTGTGGGAGGGAGGGAATTACATTCCACTGGTGAGTTGGGTCCAAAGGCAAAAATGTTGGACCCCAAATACCGGCATGGTTGAGTTTAAAGTTCTTACTTTACTTAGAGTTCTTAGAAGACATTTCGACTTTTCAGAAAGTGGAAAAAAACATGTACAAAAGCTGAGAAACTGTCAAGGGAAAGAGGTGTCTGTCGCACTCCGGAAAAATGCAGAAAACCAGACTTGAGACTCCAAGAGGGTTGAATGAGATCCTGTGGTCTGAGGTCCCCTCCCCCCCCCCCCATTCCTCTATTTTACACCTTGAAAGAAGCTGATAAGAAAATAAAACAGGGGTTATCCTACTTCACTCCTGCAGGTGCACTGGCTTTCTGGTAGCACAAAGAACTTGGTGAGTTGCATGACTAAATAGGGATTTGAACCCAGAATTCTTTTATCCAAGGCACAGAGGATTGTGCTAGCTGGGGATTTTAGAATCCTAATCCAAAAACTAACTTTTCAGAGCCCTGTCTTACAGGTGATGTCTCAGCCAGCAATTCTAATGCATTTTAAAGGGTCCTGTGATTTATCAGTTTTTTTTTTTAAAAAAATCTTTCTAAAACTGAAGGAATGGAAAGGGGGGCAAAAGCCTTCTGCTCGTAGGAGTACAGAGTATTTGGGGTTGAATCAATAGATACATCTGGTTTTTATCTCTCTTAGAAAAATGTGAACAAAAATTGTGTAATCTTGGAATATTTTCTGTTGAGTGGAATCTCGCTGCTTAATGGAAAATTAAACCACCACCCCTTCTTTTTCTTCCCAAGTTCAAATAAATACAGTGTAAACAAGGAACAGAGTAAATCCAGACAACTGTGCTGCATTTAATTACACCAGAAGCTGACAAATGCTTTAAGTTGAGTTAAGAGGCTTTAAGGTTACTTGGGTGCAAGAGTGTCTGGTCTGTTCCCCAAAATGGGGGTGTTGCAGGTTCAGTGTTTCCTGGCTGCCGAGACACAACTTTCTTTCCTTTACCCACAAAAAAACTTCCTCGCTCATCTCCTAATGGAAGCTCCTCCATTTAATTAAATAGAATATCCATGTGCTCAGACAATATTGTTTATTCTTTTGTTTGCTACACGTGTGTCACATTATTCTTCCAATCACCTCAAGTCTGCATGCATGGCTTCAGAGGTGTACTGTGTCCTGGGAGCCCCACATAACCAGTTACCCCCTACAAGGTGGGGGCTGCTTGCCTCTCCACGTATGGGTGCACACTAGGGATGAGATCTGTACTATAGTGAGGCCAGCATTACTCCAGAATGTGCAGCATATCTGTGTTTTTACAGTTTCCCCTGCTGCTGAAGACGGGACTTTTCTGGGCTGAGATGACTTTCAGTCTATCCAGCATTAACCAATAATTGGTTAATGTTGGATAGATTTCAATGAGAATTCAAAGAGAGCCCCGCCTCTCTGCTCAGTTCTTTTTCCATCTCCAAGAATCTGTTGAAAGCAGTCATGTTTGTCAGTTTGCTGTTTATCCGTTCAATTGTAAGTAACGAAACATTTTATTCTTTCTCCTAGTAGTGTCTCAGAGTAAGTTACTGAGAACTTACGGTAAGTGCCTGTTAAGGAGAGAAGGGGCCGACTACTCCGGGGAACTTGAGGCTATTCTGCTCCGTGAACCCCTGCCCTTCTGCTCTGCAGCTAGACGAGTTTAACCAACATTTGAAAACAAGCAGTTCATTGTTACAGGTACAGTTTGGCTGCTAGCTAAATGGGACCAGGAAGAAATTCTAGCCTCTTGTGATTTTTGCCTGTGCCCCGCATTGTTATTTCTTTAAAATACTTTAAAAATAATGGTAATACTAATAATGGAAGCCTATCACATTTTATTTGGCCCTCACTTAAGAGTTCTCTGCAATAATCACTGTGTTATCTTCACCTGTATATAAGTACTGTAGTTCCTTATGCATTGACTCTGGGTCTTTACAAGTAAAGGGGGATCACAGGTGGCAAACACCATGCCCAACCCAGATTGTTTTCAAGAGAGAATGAAAAACCCTTCTTGTGTGATTAGGCAAAGGATAAAAGGGGCCATGCATGTGAAGCAAGCTTCCTTTTCTCAACACTGCCGGTATCTTGCGAAAAAGAGAGCGAGTTTCCATATCTCTATAAAAATATATTTATACTCCCAGTGTGGGTGCAGCCCATATACTTCCTCACAGAATAGACATTTTAAGAATGCTCCCTTCTTACAAGATACTAAAAATGTAGATAATGTGATCAAAGGTTGAGGATTATAGCTTGGATTCCCATAGCTTTAGTAGTTATATGGCAAATGGGATTTTAACAGCTAAGGCTTGTCATGCAGCAACCAGGAGGAAAGCTGCATCTGCTCAAATTCCCTCTTTCATGACCTTAAAACATAACAGAAAGAGGAAAAACAATTCTTGCAGCCACCCTAAATGTTAAGAAATGTATTGTTTCATAAGCAGGATAGATTGTCTTGCCTTTAAGGTGTTATAGTCTGTTGTCTTTGCTGCAGCATAGTAAGACGACTGTATCTTTAGAAGGTAAACTAGACCAGTGGTTCTTAACCTTTGTTACTCAGGTGTTTTTGAACTGCAACTCCCAGAAACCTCAGCCAACAGAGCTGATGGTGAAGGCTTCTGGGAGTTGCAGTCCAAAAACATCTGAGTAACAAAGGTTAAGAACCAGTGAACTAGACTAACCCAGCCGTCCTAATGTAAGAAAGAAGATACATAACTCAGCTAGTGCATCTTCCACTATATGTGCATTTCGTGGGATGGCACTCGGGGTTATAGGTTTCCTTATTACAACACAGTCATAGATTCAAAGTTATGATAATAGTGGCATTCATTGTTATTCTGGGATTTATCCACTGCAGTTGTGTGTTTAGCTGGAGGTGGTTGCTGTGAAACATGTGGACTGGGGTTTTGGAGTGAGGAATTAAGGACTCATTTCCAATAAATCTTTCTCCAAGATATTGTGCTTGTGTCCTCCTTTGCCTTTTGTTATCACCTTGCTGTGAGAGCTGTCCTAAAGACCAAGATACTGCTTGTTTTACATGGAGCTCACATTTTTTCCTCATTTGTTCACTGTGAGGTTGTGCATTTTAACAAGTAAAAGAAAAATCCAGATGGCCAGTGCATTCTTTGGAAAGGTATTATGATCATACGATTAATACAGTCTATGATCATCTTCTTTGTTCTTGTAGAATAAATTCTGTCTTGCCAACTGGCAGCGTCGACGTATAGGAAAAATATTTTCGTTTTCATCCCTTCTTCTTGGAAAGATTAATTTAAATGCAAAACCTAGCAAAACTTTCACATGCACACACAAAAAAACCCCCACAATCAGATGAAAAAACTGTTCTATTCATTCTTCTGTGTCTACTCAGAGCAAAACTACTCAGTACATACAGTTGGTGATTATAAAAGGGGATTTCTTAAGTGATCAGAATGTTTGATTGTCACAGCAAGAGATTTTCAGTTAACTTATTAGCTTGCTTTGTTTTGCGACTGGTCTCTGGATGTAAACATGGGCTTTGTTAACAAATGTGGTTGGTCAGTTGTGAAGGTCTTCTTCAATCACATCTCTAGAATACTAATAATTTCCAGCTTCCAGTAACAAGTTCTTGGCCTAGAAGGTTCTGTGACTGGAAAAGGTCCTGGGTTTACTGACTGCAGTTTTCTATTAGGTTTGAACTGGGAAACTATGATTGTCAAGATTGGTTGAAACCTGTCTTGAATCTGGAGCCACAGAAGAAAGATGTTTTCAGCTCCTTATGTATTTTGCTCCTGGTCACCAGAGCTTGCTGGTTCTCATATATTACTGACTGAAAAAATCTTCAAGCACAGTATATAGATTAGTGAAATATCAACAGTAGAAATGGGCACAAACCATACTTTGGTGGTTCAGCCCAGTTCAGAGCAGCCCCTGCACAGCTGTTCCACTGGCACTGTGTGCTTCTCTCCCCTGCCTCCTCTGCGTGTTTGCCCACTCACTGGCTGCAGTGTTTCCTTCCCCTGCCTCCTCTGTGTGCTTGCCTACTCACTGCCTGCAGGGCCTCCTCTGCATGATTATCCATTTAGATGAGGGAAGCCTGCAGAAACACTGGTGAGTGGACAGTTGTGTGGAAAAGGCTGCACCAAACTGGGCCAAACCACCAGTGCAGTTCATGCCCATCTGTAGTTAAATGATTGATGAGACATACCAGCATTAGACTCTAGTTTGGATATCTTGGCTTAATGAGAAAGATGCGTCCGAAACAGGCGATTCTCTCTCTCTTTGTACCTTATGTGGGATGGGTTGGATTCATACTGGAACCACTCACTGTGGTTTGTAATACCTGTGACATTTAAGCTATAGGGACTTTGCTTATTTTGTTCTTGCAAGTCAGAATTAACAATCTCAAAAGCCTTATTGGCCAAGATGAGAGTTTTGTGCATTTTTCACCTCTGAGTACTTTAGAGGTGGACTGTGTTTTGCATAAAACCTCCACATTGGCCAGCATCTTACTGGTCTTCATGTGAGTTGCTTTGGCTATGTTAGTTGTGGCTAATCGATGAATTTCCATGGCATGTCTCAGGTGCAAGCCTGGTTACATACCCAACTATAAACCAAGATGCACTACAAACTGGATTAATTGACTGCCAGTAGCTGTGAGAATCTAATAGGATTCCAGCCATTTTGTGCAAAAAAAAATCACTGTATTTTCTGCAAAATGCAAGTTTCCTTTTACATAAATACAAGGTTTTAGTATAAAATGCAGTGTTCTTCATGCAGAGCACAGTTTTACTTTCCTTCTTTTTTATTGTAATGATGACAGCCTTTTTGCTATCATGCAGGAACAAAAAATCTTGCAGTAGTGGACTACTATTTCAAGGATGTGTGTTGATTTGAATCATCTTTTTTGTTGGAGAATATTTGTTGTATCTTTAATAAAACAACTACGCAACTGACTGGACTCAGAACCAGTTTTCCTTAATTTGCCCCCATCTGTTTTCTTTACAACTTATTTTGTTCTTTAAGCACACTACCTTGATAAAAACATGAGATATTATGCCCTTTGTTACAAAGTAGCAGTAATTCCACTAGATTGGGGGAAATCTGGAAATTGCAAAATGGGGGGAAAGTCCTGAGAAACATCTGAAGAAAGCAAATTCGGAAGAAGAAAGTTTCACATGTATCGGATCGAAATGTGTGAGGATCAAGGAAATGACAAGTAATAAGTCATTTCATACATCTGTCAACTCTCTGAGTTCAAAATGCAAAATTTAATATTACAGTATATCCATGTGTAGTATGATATTCTGTATGTCCACAACTAATACAGGGATTAAAATAAACCATAAATAAGTATTTTAATGTGATACAGATGTAAACTCCTTCCCGTACACTTGTACTGTCAAAAGAAAAGTACAGTGTGCCCCATGGAGAGTTTTTTATTACATGTCTTTCCCAAGCAAATTGTTTCCCAGAATTTCAGATGTTTTCTACAATATCTGAAATCCAGCAGTAAATTGCAATTACAATATGCGCATTGAATCAATAGAATTTACATAGGTGTTGACTCACCAAATCTCCACTGATTTAATGGACTCATTCTAGCATCAACATATTGCTGGATTTCAGCCATTGAGCCTTACTTCTGAGCAACCATACAAAGAACTATAAATAGCTGAGTCAAATAAAATTAAAATAAAAGTTAACTGTTACCATCAGCCTGGCTGGGTATAATTCAGGCAGATTTTCTTCTGACTCTTGAGATAACACAGCCACATTTTGATCCCAAGGCAGGACCTTACTACAGATTCTGCCAGTTGTCTTAGCAGAAAATAGCTGCTATGGCAATATTTTGACAATAAAGCAGCAGCAGTTGGGATCGAAAGAGACTGGATACTCATAAATCATCTTGATGTTGCATGCACGTAGTAAGAGGCAGCAGAATATGCTTTATTGTTCTGCTATCGGTCCTTAATCTGGGCCTGTTTTCATAAAGAATTTGGTTTAGAAAAAGATTGTGAATCCTGATCTAGGTTATGCTTGTGCAGTAAACAAGATGTGATATTTTTTTCTTCTTTCTGAGGAGAGAGCAAGACATTTTTCCGGCTATTTTAGGCTTTTTCATGACACCCCCCCCCCCGGCACACATTTTGTAAGGTGCTAGGATCAGCTGGCTCAGTGGACTGTGGAGGTTTATTTATTTATTTATTTATTTATTTATTTATTTATTTATTTATTTATTTATTTGTTTGTTTGTTTATTTGTTTGTTTATTTATTTATTTATTTATTTATTTATTTATTTATTTATTTATTTATTTATTTATTTATTTATTTATTTATTGGACTTATATACCGCCCCATAGCACTACAAGCACTCTCCGGGCGGTTTACAATTTTTAATTATACAGGCTACACATTGCCCCCCCAGCAAGCTGGGTACTCATTTTACTGACCTCGGAAGGATGGAAGGCTGAGTCAACCTTGAGCCGGCTACCTGGGATTTGAACCCCAGGTCGTGAGCACAGTTTTAGCTGCAGTACAGCGTTTTAACCACTGCGCCACGAGGTTGGGAGTTCAATTCCCCACTGTGCCTCCTGTGAGCCTGTGTATCCTTGGGCAAACTGCACATTTCCAGGGCACCCCCAGAAGAAGGGAAGGGCAAACCACCTCTGAGGATTCCCTACCTAGAAAACCCTGAATAGGGTCGCCATCTGTTAGAATTGACTTGGCATTACATTATTATTATGAGCACAACTCCTCTTGTTCAGACAAGCCGCACAACTCCTCTTGCTCTTGTGGCTGTTGATGTTGCTCAGTGTCCACTGTATTTTTCCAGAGAGAGAGGGAGGGAGCATCAGTAGGAGCTGGTGGCAAGAAACCGTGAACCATACTTGCTTCCCTTCCCTCCCTACTTAGCATGTTCATCCGTACTCTGTCCTCCTATTCCTACCTCTTCTCTTCAAAATGCCATTGTGTACCATTTCTGTGGTTCTGTGAGGCTATTCTCTTAAAATGAACATGGCAAACACAACTAACTTTGCAGGATTTGAAATTTTAAATCAGGTAACCAATGTAACAGCAACCATAATAAAAGCATTGCCCAAAGCGAATACTACATAAGTATACTGTACGTTACCCATATTCCACATACAAGAAGGTGCCAGAGCAGGAGTTGCAGGGGGAAAGAGGAGAAAAGTGAAAACAATGAAAAACAGGGTGGAATCCTATGAATTCTTTTTAATCCCAAAAAATTAGGGAACAAATCTCAGGACATCATCTATAAGAACATAAGAAGAGCCCTGCTGGATCAGGCAAGGGCACATCTAGTCCAGCTCCCTGTATCTCACAGTGCCCCCCCCCCAGATGCCTCTGGGAGCACATAAGACAACTAGAGACCTGTGTCCTGATGTCCCTCCCCTGCATCTGGCATTTGGAGGTACCTTCCTTTGAAGCCTGGAGATTGTACATCCCCATCGTCACTTGTAACCTGCGATGGACTTCTCCTCCAGGATTCTGTCCAATCCCTTTTTAAAGGCATCTAGACTAGATGCCATCACCACATCCTGTGGCAAGGAGTTCCCCAAACTAACAACACGCTGGATAAAGAAATATTTTCTTTTGTCTGTTCTCTCTCTCGCAACACTCAATGTGAGTGGATGTCCCCTGCATAATTTTATACATCTCAGTCATGTCCCTCCTCAGGCACCTTTTCTCTAGACTAAAAAGGCCCAAACGTTGTCACTTTTCCTCATAAGGGAGGTGCCCCAGCCTGGTCATCATTTTAGTCACTCTCTTCTGCACCTTTTCCAGTTCCACTATGTCTTTTTTGAGGTATGGCGATCAGAACTGTATGCAGTACTCCAGGTGCAGCCTTACCAGCGTTTTGTACAATGGCTTTAAAATGTTGGCTGTTTTATTTTCAATCCCCTTTTTAATGATACCCATAAATCTTAGGAAATGATCATTCCTCATCACTAGTCTTCTAATGTACAAAGATCTGAGGCACAAAGACACAGAACTACAAAATATATAGACCTAAAATAAAATATACAAAAATACAAATACACAATAACAGTACAGTATATAAGTATTTGCCTTTCTAGTGTCCCTTTTGCAGATATGTTTTAAAATTCAATTACCTAATTCAAGATGATAAGATACTGTTCCCAGTGGAATAGGAACTTCTTTCCTCATCAGCTTTTTTTTCTAAAAGAGAACTTCATAAGCACCTGCCTAAAATTTTTTCCATCTCCTGGAATAAACCAGATAATATTGGCCTGTTTTCACCTTAACCCTTAGCTGAGAATTATCTCTCCAGAGATGCATTTCCTTCAAATCTTCTGTGTCTGAACGGTCAACATGCAAGTAAAGCCTCTTGTTTATGTCCTGATGACCAGTCATCAAACAAAAGTAAGCCAGTTTTCAACTAGGAGAATTGTAGAAACCTCAGACCAGGATAACCAGACATTATTTATTCTTATAAAAGCTCTGCTTTTAGTTGTGAAATATGGTTTCACACTTAAGACTATGAAACAATTTACCATGGAGTCAAGACTGAATTATCTTTTTTCCAGGATGTCAAATAGTGATAATTTACCTTTCCCCTTCACTCTTTTCTTAGTTGGTGTGAAAAACTGTAGTGTCTTTGTTGTGTTATTATTTATTTTCCTTGTATTCCTTAGAATGCTTCCCATTCTAAGGAGAGAAACTGAAAGTTAAAGTATCTTTGTAAATGAAAAAGTCTAGCCTCTATTCAGAGACTGAAGTACAGTATATGTTTTCAATATTTTAAACCAATGGGGATAAAAAAATCAATGATTTTTTAAAGAATCAAATGGATTTAAAACACGATTTATATTTTAAAAATTATAATTTTAACTTAAATAATCAGAAATGTTTTTTTTTAATTTAAATTGTAATCCACCATGTAAAACAGTATAGAAAGAATGAAGTTTAAGTTAATTGTATATTTTGGGAAGAAAGGTCATGAGGTTAAGATGCTGGGGGGAAGTTATGTTAGATACATGGAGGGATTGGATAAATTTATGATGTAATTGTAATGTTTGTAATGAGAGGAGCTTTTGATATTGACTTATTGTAAAATACAATAGTTCCACGCCCTACCAATGGTATTTGTATGATTACATTGAATCCCCTTTAAATTAAAGCAGTCAGTTGCCAAATGGAAAGCAGATGAACAGTGTTTAATAGGTAAGGGATGATAATCACACACATCATTGAGGGAGGGGATTTTCAAAACAATGCACAAGATTAAAAATCACAAAGTGTGTATGGGAAAATGCCACTATTAAAATAGACTTCCAACATTACTTCACTTATATTTATTACAGTAATGTGCAAGAGAAAATAGTATTTCTTTGTAACCCAACCATCATTGAACTGTTATTCAACTGGCTTCATTATGGGGTTATACAAAGTGAAGCAATTGAATGGTGTGCCATCTCTCACTCCCCCCCCCCAAGTGTGCACTAAGAACATTATGTTAAAACATGTTTCAAGCATTCACCTAAAATATAAGTTATGTATGCTACAAAAACACTTGCTGATGAGCCATGAATGGTTGACATTCCCTGTTCCATAAGCCCTTGGTGGTAAACTCTTGTTTTGCCTCTGTGTATTATATGTAGCTGTGCTCTATAGTTGCTGATCTAAAACGTTAAAAAAATTGCATGATCTTGCTTAGAACTTACAGTTACATGCTTCCTCCTCAAAGTTCAGAACAACGTGTGTGTCTCCTGTCTGGCACCAGACCAGCAAGTACAGTATTACTTTTGGACAACAGCTTCCAGAATCCCCTAATCAGTATGGCCAGTTATTGTAGCCCAAACAAAACAAAACCGAACCACTCCTAAGCATTGCCCCAGAACTTCTCAGTTAGCACAGTGAAAAGACATGATGATTTTTTGATTGTCTCAATAAAACCTGGCAAGGGACCACATGCTGGGATGTACTATTGAGACCTGATGGTCAGGATAATTCACTGTTGCGAGTGTGCCTAGATCATACCTACAGTTTTGTTCCCTGGGTAGGGTTTGGAGGCAAAATAATCAGACAGTGAGTGAGGCAGCGAAAGTAATTTATTATCCACCAGTGTGATGGTAACTCCTGTAGGATGGGAGTACAAAAAGAATCAATCAATCAATCAATCAGTCAGTCAATCAAAGGAATATTGACACAAATTTTATAGTATCTTTTGAGCAAGGAGGTATGGGGGTGGGTGTTAGCAACTAATCCCACCAATCAGCAAGTTACATTTCTCATGCACGTACACAGGACAATGGAATAGTTTATAGCAACTATTGCAAGTTACTTTCCTAAAGATACGGCTGGTCTGAACAGGATCGACAGTGGGCAGCCTGTCTGTTACACAATTCAGTAGTGAGGAGACTGGCTGGACTGGTTAGGCCAAAGGGTTACATTTCACAAGGGCAATAAAGTACAGAAGCAAGTAATTGACTCAATTACGTTGCTAACTGGACTTGGCTGAAATAGTTTAGTCAGTCTGGTTTGTGAGCTATGGGCTATAATAACTGATAAAGAAAGTTACAAAGGAGCTTTCACTTCCCAAAACAACAGCATTATATTAAAATTTCTTTAAAACTCACTTTATAGCATGAGCATGCAAAGTGCAGACCTGGGGCCACCTGGGACCTCCCAAGATTGTTTTGTGGGTTCTAGCCCATTGCAGATCCCAACCAAATTTTTTTTAAAAATAAAGGGGAATTGCTAGTCCTGGAAGCCTACCGCACTGGTTCTTAACCTTTGTTACTCAGATGTTTTTGGACTGCAACTCCCAGAAGCCTTCACCATCAGCTCTGCTGGCTGAGGTTTCTGGAAGTTGCAGTTCAAAAACACCTGACTAACAAAGGTTAAGAACCACGAATGGCAATTCATATTGTAAATTGGAACAGGCTACATTATTTTAAACCAGAAAAACACTCAGTATTCAAAATGGTTGAAAGATTGCTATTGCTTTGTATGGTTTGGTTTGGTTTGGTTTGGTTTGAACGGGAGCGGGAGGCTAGGTACAAGTATTGGACACATAGAAGCCACTACTCTTCCTTTACAGGAACCAAGGATCAGAGCTAGAAACAAGCTTTGCTAGTCAGTTTGGGATAAGACAGAATTATCTGAGACAGTGTAAAGTCATTCTCCACTTTGCCAAGCACTATCTTACTAAAGCATACCCTGGAATTCTCAAAAGCTTCACAATTTGGAAAACAGACAAAAACAGAGGAACCATTTAAAAAATTCATATGGAATAAAAAAGTTTATATACCAACTGAGAGATTTGGTATTTTGAAAATGTGACTTTCTGAAGTGCGGATTCTTTCACTGTGAGGCAATCTACCATAATTACCTGTCACTCTTTGCCCTGAGCTCACCTCTGATACTACATCCATTTTCAATTATCTTCTTAAGACAAGCCATCAGTTACAAGGGGGATCACCACATACCTTCCAGGTGCAGCATACACACCTTGATTTGTGAGGAGTTAAAAATAGCCGAGAAGTCTGGCCCTCTGCCCGACTTTGGGCAGAGGGGGAGGATTCTGTTCAGCTTAGTCTTCCTTCAGCATGTTTTCCTTGGAGTTTTCCATTTTGCAGACTGTCAGGTTTTTTTGACATGCAGTTGCTGAAAGAAAAGAAACATGCTCCTTTTGAGTTATGGACTTTGGGTCTATTTGTTTAATTATTGGTTTCACATTGTGTTAGCTCTACTCTGAACGGTGCTTCCCTCTGCATCCAAACAATGTTGCAACATAATTCTGGAATGGTGTTATTCTGTTTATATATACAGTATATAGAAAGAGCTGATTAACTAAGCACCCCAAGGAGATTGCAAATGCCTGTATGTGGATCATAGCAAGGTCCTGTCTTTCAAAATAAGAGAATTCTTTATTGCTCATTTATACATTGGCTTGTAGTGATTTTCTCTGCAAGCTCCTGAAATCTAGCTTTTAAACTCTGTATAAAGGCCAGTGGTTAATCCCAAATGTCTAGGATCAGTTATCTTTAAATTTAGCACTTTTATCTAACTTACTGTTAGAATTTCCAAATAATTTTTGATTTAAAGGTGGAATAGGAATTTTGTTTTAAAATTATGCGGGCATATGTATGCATGCATTAGATTGTCAGAACCCTGTTAAAAAAGCACATATGTGCAGTAATGATTGGACAAACGATTTCCACCAGCCTTGATAACTGACATGCAACTGGACATGCACAAGTTATGAAATTGTTTACCAACAGGCATTCCAGCAAAGAAGGGAGCCATTTGTACAGTTACAATTGTGCACACATTTTTTTCCAGCAGAATTCTTTCCAATGTTGATGATCTTTTCCTATTTTGCAGACTATTTGCAATTATGTCACTTATCTTAAAAGGTGTTTTCAATCTCAAACTCCTTAAATTCATCCTTTTTTTATTATTAACTTTTCTTTTTCAAGCCAATAACACAAATCACCCCTGTTCGTTTGTTACATTCCTGTGAGTCCACCCCCACCTTCTTTAACCTTGTACTTCCTCTTTTGTTTCTTGTCTTTGTGTCTTTTCTGTTCCTCATTAATTCTGGATTGCATTACCACTTAATAATCTTTTGTCTGATCTTCTTCCTTTACTTAACAGATACCTTAAGGCTGCAGTCTTAGACACACTTCGCTAGGGATTAATCACCCTGAACATAGCAGAATATATTTCAGGGGACATGAACAGACATTTATTTCACCTTGACTGCCGGTTTGCATTGTTTATTTATTTTTTTCCTCCAGTTCTTTTTCCTTGCTTTGCTGGTATGTTATAATCTTATAATACCTGCCATCTGTATCTACTGTGATTGGAAAATTATTGCTTCCTTTGCTTGGGAAGTGGAACTCTCAGTTTAGATGGAGTGTACTGACAGCTTGATCTCTGAAAATTGGTCTTCTCTGTGTCATTGTGGGGGTGGAAACATTCTAAATTTTGTAATGAAAAATATCTGGGGGGGGGGGAATGAATTTAGAAGAACGTATTTCAAAATGTTTCCATTGTCATTGCTTTTGGAGCCAGATGGGCACTTCTGTTAGGGAACAGTGCTTCCAGAGGGGGCAGCTGGAAAAAAGAGAAACAGAAGCAGGAGGTGGTTGTCCCCTGTCTGTGCAATTTGCCTTCTCAGCTATGGCTCCATGCTCATGTTTGTGAAGATAAATAAAACTCTGAGAATCTGCAGGGAAGAGGGAAGGGTGCAACCCTTTTGGGTAGGGTGACTGCAGGGAAGTAAAGTGAGAGAAAGGTAAAGGTAAAAGTTCCCTTTGACATTTTAGTCAGTCGTGTTCAACTCTAGGGGGAGATGCTCATCCCCGTTTCCAAGCCATAGAGCCAGCGTTTGTCCGAAGACAGTCTCCGTTGTCACGTGGCCAGCGCGACTAGACATGGAATGCTGTTTACCTTTCCACCAAGGTGGTACCTACTTATCTACTTGCATTTTTGCATGCTTTTGAACTGCTAGGTTGGCGGGAGCTGGGACAAAGCGACGGGAGCTCACTTCGTCGCGTGGATTTGATCTTATACCTGCTGGTCTTCTGATCTTGCAGCACAGAGACTTCGGCGGTTTAGCCCGCAGCGCCACCACGTTCCTAATTGCTTAGGGTGAGAGAAAGAAAGGATGCAAAGTGAGAGAAAGAAAGGATGCAAATATCCCTTTTTGCTTCTCCAAGTCATCCACTTTCAAAGCTGATTTTCACCATGAATAGAAGGAGACCACAGTGGTTTAGTACATAGACATTAATATCAGTCCTCACCACCCTCCCTTATAATGCAGGATGCTCAGTTGAATCGTCTGTGGTACTGATGTCAAGACTCAAGGTTCAAGACCCAAGGGAGTGGGTAAGCAGATGGAAACCATTGGAGCACTTGCTTTGCATGGGAAAAGTCCTAGGTGGAATTCTGGTATCTTCAAACAGGGCTGGGAAAGGCTTCTGTCTGAAATCTTGGAAAGCTACAGCCACTTCAAATAATACTGGGCTACTGTAACCGTCCTTGCTGGCTTGTACTTTTTTTTAGACTGCCTAATTATGACAGTTCTCAGTGTGGTGTACAAGATGAGAGAAATGTAAAGAATAAACAATGAAACAATAAAAACAATACATAATAAAATCAAGACAAAATAAGCAGCAGTGACTTTAAAAAAATGCTGGAACACATTTTTAAAAAAAGCAAGACCAAAAGTTGGAAACAGAAGCATATAAAATATTAAAAGCACCAGATCCAATTCTTAAAATTCATGGAAGACAAAAAAGGAATTTACTGAGTGTCTAACATTCTCCAATAAAATAGGTACCAGGCACGGCTCTTCCAGGGAGGGCATCCCACCGGGTGCCACCGCTGAAGAGTCTGCTTTTCCTTTATGCCCCAACTTTGGCTCATTTAGGATCTGGGTACGTAGATGGGAGGAAAAAGCAGGTAGGTGGACTGATGGCCAGACTTGTTATAATGGAGTTTCTAGCACATAAATTATGGTTGGGAAAGAGGGTTTGGAGGAAAGAGAGGGACAAATTGTTAGGAGGTTATTCATCTGCAGTCTTGGTTTCTGGAGAGGCAGGTGACTAAGAGAGTTACTCTGTAGGCTTCACGGAACAGACAGATTATACAGTAAGGAGACAAATGAAGTTAAAGTGAGAGATAGCACATGTTAAATGTTTAAACCAGTGGTTCTTAACCTTTTTGAAAGAAATTCCCCCTTGAGCCATTGAGGAAGTTATTATCGCTCCCCCTCCCCGCGGTGATGATATCTTTCTTATTTATTTATTTATTTATTTATTTATTTATTTATTTATTTGTTTGTTTGTTTGTTTGTTTGTTTGTTTGTTTGTTTAAGACACTTAAATCCAATGACCCCTGAAAACAAAATTCAATTACAAGAAAATGAAATGCCCCCAAAAAGTAACATTTAATGATTTAGTTGCAAGCGAATTTTAAGACACAAAAAGAAATGTAAAAAGGTCATAAAAGCAAACTGCAATGCAGGAACTAAAAATTTCACGACAAAAACTCTGAAACTAAATTAAGATTGGAGGAAAATATATATTCATGCACACTGTAAAAAGGCTGCAGCCATCTTCACAGGTCTGGCTTGCTCCAGCGCCCCCTTACCGCCCCCCTTCTGCTCCAGCGCCCCCACGCCGCCCCTTTTCGTTCTACCGCCCCCTTGAAAAATAAAATCGCCCCCTGGGGGGCATTATCGCCCACGTTAAGAACCACTGGTTTAAACAGGCCTTGCACAGCCTTATCCCTGATTAATTTTGGTTTTGATTATTGATGTCCTATTATTTTTGGAACAATTAGCTCTGTACTGCCACCATCTTGTATCTTTTGTATCAGCTATTTTTATATATATAGTACAAATTTGCTTCTGTTTTTTCTGATTTTTTTATTATGGAAATTGCATTCTAAGTGTATGTTAATGTATTATAAATTGTAAACATTTAAAAATGAGGAAGGAAGGAAGGAAGGAAGGAAGGAAGGAAGGAAGGAAGGAAGGAAGGAAGGAAGGAAGGAAGGAAGGAAGGAAGGAAGGAAGGAAGGAAGGAAGGAAGGAAGGAAGGAAGGAAGGAAGGAAGGAAGGAAGGAAGTGTTCTGAAGATGGCAGGCAGTAGTGGCAGGTGGCTCGAATCTTCGGGTTCTAGTCTAGAGGCCCAAATCCTCGGGGTGGGATGGGGCAAGCAACTCAAGTGTGTGGTTTTGCTGAAGCTCAACCTGGCTATAGAGCCAGAGACTGGGAGTTTGATTCCCACTTTGTGTCCTAGGAGAAAAGCCAATCTGTGTAGACTTGAACAAGCTGCACAGTCCTAGGATGCCCCCAGAAGAAGGGAATGATAGACCACTTTTGAATGTTCTCTACCTCGAAAACCCTGGAAAGAGTCACCATAAATCAAAATTTTACTTCTTGGCACACAATTATTATTATTATTTAAGTTGGTTATTAATGAGTTAACAGAGACTTACAAATTGTTGGTATTTACATATCAGTTGGGTCTTGGGAGGGGGGAATGAGGTTATAGATTATAAATTGAAACAGTGGTTGAAATCCTGGAGCTTTCTGTAGTGAAATTACTTTAGGTCCATCAAATCAGTGGGGATTTGATAACTCCTCCATAAGTTTCTTTGATTCCAAGGACTTACTGTGCTAAGCAACAGGATTTCAGCCAGTACAGTCATTATATATGTTCTACTCGGAAGTAAATCTTGGTGCGTTCATGAGGATTTACTCCCAAATGACAGTAAAGACAACTCCAGACTCCCATTGTAGTTAAGCTATTCCCTAGACACATATTCTGGTTTTCTGTTTGTTACATAGTCTTACTTGATGATTCTGTGTGTCTTCAAGTTGCTTCAGATTTAATGGCAACCCTATGAATATGTGACTTCTTTATTATGTAACCTTACAAAATTGTGCATGACTCCTAATTAGTGGTATTATACAATAGTTCAAGAGTGGGGAAAACCACAAATATGCCCTTGGGTAGTATTTAGTGTAGTGCTTGATTCATGAAAGCAGCCATGTGTATGCACAATATTAACTGTGTTCTTCCCCTGCCAATTGTTCCGTCTTCTTCTTATGCCATTTTGTTTTTATATCATTGAGAAATTTAATTTAGAAATTACTTGCTTGTAAAACCTAAAGAGTTGGCAGAGTCGTAGGACTGGATAAATCTAATCTTATGTGGAAAAAGAATATCGCTCTTTGATTTTGTCCTTTTTCTAGAATAAAGCATGATGATGTAAATGTTTTACTATTTGTTCTAAAAGTGAAAATATTGTCCTTAATAATAACTTTATTTCTTTGAGTGCAACAGAGTTCGTGCTCATATAGTGGGATTTCCCCACTTCTCTCCATCCCTGTCTGTGTGCCCTACTGATAGAGAGGAAGTTGATCCCTTTGAATGAACTGAAGAAACCTTAGAATCCAAGGGCTGCATCAATTCTAGACCAAACTAGAAACAATATGTTAATATTAGAAGGAATGAAATTCCTGTTGGCCAACAAATTCCATTCATTTGAATGAGCATACTCTTGGTCACAATAATGTTGGATTTAATCTCAAGCCACTATTTGTAATAGAATCTCTTGTACTTGGTTGTGTCTCATCTGTATTATTGCTAGTCATGTCCCCCTTACTACTTTTGCTATAGTCATAGTTCCATATGGTTAGCTCAGGAGTGTCATCCTATCCCAATGAATACTTTGATTTTGGAAACTAAGCAGGGTTGTGTATGGTTAGTATTTGGATGGGAGACTACCATGGAATAGTAAAGATCTCCAGATAAGAAAGAATCCAACTGTCAGAGTTCACAATACTAAGCTAGTTCACAATACTAGGACCAATGGTCTGACTCAGTGGCCAAAATCCAGTTGCTTAGTGTAGTAAATCACACTAGAGTAGGTCCACTCAGTCACTGGGGATTAATTGAGTCAACCCTTTCATAAGTTCAGTTGACTCAAATGGGCCTATTCTAAGTGCAGTTTCCAAATGAACCTAAAGTAAGCTTCAATTAGAGTAGGCCCATTTGAAATGATGGAACATACAGAGATCTTGACTCATTAAATTCTCACTGACTCATTGGGCCCACTCTAGTGCAATTTACTGCACTAAGCAACAGGATTTTGGCTGTACAAGGCAGCTTCTTCTTACCTGTATCGATCTTTCTTCCTAACATGCAGGCAGTTTGCCTTTAGAAACTGTTTTTTAATACAGTGGAGTATTAGTTAAGGAATTAAGCTCATACAGTCGGAAAGGAGCCCAAAGCTACTCATGCAGTGTAGGGAGACAAGGGTTTGCATGATATATGAGCTGGGTGATTAGAAGAAATCTAATTCCATGATCCATTTATCAACATGGAGTGTTAGGGAAGTATGGTGAGATTTTGGATTTCCATTTTCAGTGGATGATATGATGGAATTCTTGAGGAATTTGATCTTTATGAATTCCAATATGAACTGTTATGATCTTGGAGTAATGTGTGAATCATACCTATTCAACCAGCAATATGTCAGATTTTACATAGGGTTAAAGGCTGATATGTCACCGCCTTCAGCCTCCCTTTACTTTCCTGAACAATTTATCCCCAGATTGGGTTACCCAGTGTGATGCAATGCATAGAGTGATGGACCAGAACTCAGGAGCCCAGGGTTTGAATCCTGACTCAGCCATTGAAACTAACTCGTAAATATCTCACTTATTAGTGTCACTATAAATTGGTTCCAACTTGACAGCACATAGTTATTTGTTTGTTTGTTTGTTTGTTTGTTTGTTTGTTTATTTATTTATTTATTTATTTATTTATTTATTTATTTATTTATTTATTTATTTATTTATTTATTTGATTTTTACACCGCCCCTCTAGACAGCGTCTACTCAGGGTGGCTTGCATAAGTTAAAACACGTTAAAATAGCATATAAAATGCAATTATACAATTAATTCTAAGCAACAGATTTCCAAGATGGCAATACTCAAAAGAAGAAAAAGAAAAAGAAAGAGAAAATCACTTAATTGACTGGGGGGAAGGCCTGTTTAAATAACCAAGTTTTTAATTGGCTTTTGAAAACACCCAGCGATGGTGCCAGCCGAATTTCAGCAGGGAGTGTGTTCCTCAGCCGAGGGGCGACCGCCGAGAAGGCCCCGTTTCTAGTTACATAAAGTAACAATGGTGAATATCAAGAGTAAGGATCATGAAAATGTCAATCAAAAATGTCATCTTTTTTTCCCCTGGTGACTTGATGACTTAACTATGTGTAAAGTGATTCATGTAATCCCAGGTTTTTAAGTATGATCCCCTTTGGGTTGGGTTGTTCTCCCCCCCCCCATGTTTTATTACTCTGTACAGTAAGGTGTTAGAAGAAATACTGGGCAATTTTTATTGAGCAGAACCTTCACCTTGATACACCTCAGTGACAATTTACATGGAGTTCTTCACTCTTTTTAATAGTGGCAAGGGGAATTTCAAGTGCCTCTCAAATTGCCATTAAGGTCCATTTAGGAGTCTTAATTGGAGCTTTGGGGCTTATAATGTTAATTCCAAAGCTTAGAATTTCTAAAGGATTTCATGGTAAAAGATTAAATAAATCCGTCCTTCATTGTGATGAGCAGGTTTCTTTCCAAGACATCATAGGGACTTTTGAAAGCTTAATTAGGAATTTTTAAATAACTTTTTTAATGCAATGCATTTAATTTCTGCTGCATTTACTCGTGAGGTGTTCAGAGTTTCTGTTGGCTTTTTCGCCATCTATTTACACTTTCTGTTTGTCTTGAATATTTGGAATCTTTATCAGATTAGCATTAGGTATCTAATCTATTTTTCTAGCTAAAACCAGAAAAATACATTCAAGTTCCATACTTTCAAAATAATCACAGTCTACATATCAAAGCTTTAAAAAGTGATCAACTAAAATGATTCAAGCAGTTCAGAATTTACACTGAAACCAACAAAGCCATTATCATTAAACGTAAATCTAATATTGCCATTCAACACAGATCAAATATAAGCAAGGGGCTTATATTTTCGAAAAAGAGATTCAAGTTTATTACAGTGGTGCCTCGCATAGCGATGTTAATTAGTTCCAAAAAAAACATCGCTATGTGAAACCATCGCTATGCGAAACACCATTTCCCATAGGAATGCATTGGAAACCGGTTAATCCGTTCCAATTGGAACGGATTGCCGTCGTTAAGTGAAAAAACCCATAGGAAACATCGCTAAGCGAAACAATGTATCCTCCATTGGAATGTATTGAAGCTGACTCAATACATTTTAATGGCTTTGCGAAGTCAATTTTTGCAATTTTAAATGTGTCATACAAGGGTCAAAAATGGTTTTAAATGCTTGGATTAGCTTCTGCACCCTCTAAAACGGATGCAAAAGTTAATTTGGCTTTGATCTGACTTTTCATTAATTTATGGTGAATTTTTTCCCCCCAACTTTTGACAGCTGTCAAAATCTGACAGCTCCATTATTTCCTATGGGGGAAGAAAAAATTCACAAAAAATTAATGAAGACTCAGCAACTGTTCTAAATTCTTGGGTTCGTTAGAGGACCCCCTAAGTTGTGTGCAAACCTGATTTGGCTTTGATCTGAACTTTCGTTAATTTTGTGTAAATTGTTTTCTCCCCCATAGGAAAGCATGGAGCTGTCAGATTTTGACAGGTCCATTGGTTCCTGTGGGCCAAAAAAAAAAATTCACAAAAAATTAACGAAAAGTCAGATCAAAGCCAAATCAGTTTTGCACATGACTTAAGGGGTCCTCTAACGAATCCAAGCATTTAGAACTGTTTTTGACCCTTCTAAGACACTTTTTTAATTGGAAAAAAAAACATCGTTAAGTGAAGCAGGGGACCTAAAATCGCATTCGTTATGCGAAGCATGGTCCCAAACTTCGCTAAGCGAAAATCGCCCATAGGAAACATCGTTATGCGATGCATATTATTTTCTAAAAAAACACATCGTTATGCGGATTCATCGCTAAACGAGGCAATCGTTAAGCGAGGCACCACTGTACTTCTTTATGACTTTTTAAAAATCTCCAGCAATACTGGGAGCCATTCAAGGTGAAATCTAAAACCCGCTGACCCTTATTTTGAGACTTGCATTTTCTACCTCAGTATTGTTTTACAAAGCAAAACTACTATACTACTTCACTTTAATATAAGTTCCCCAGCACCACCACCATGTTATGTATCATCACACCTCAGGAAGAGATACTTTATCGCAATAGCTATCATGATTGTGCCTTTTTATTGGCCTAATAGAGGTGTCACTACAAAACAGAAACTGGATGCTGTAAATAGAAATGTGTTTATACTTTAGTCTGAAATTGGGAAGTTCTTTTTAGAAAATACTGTAATTAATTACAGACATAGTTCCAGCCTCCAAGTTACCATTATGACTGTTTTTGTAGGTAATTCTTAACTTTCCTGTTTCTCAAATGTAATCAGAGCAAGTACTTAGCTTAACAAATGTGCCCCATGCACAATGCCACAGGCTTGTGTTACAAAGCACATTGTCCTCATTCACCTCCTCATTCATCACCTAATCCATGTAAAGGATCAAGAGGCAACAACATGAGGTAGAGTGTGAGTTAGCACTCAGATCATGGGATATCTAGACTCTGAAACGAGGCGGGGGGGGGGAAGAAACTTTACATTCATTTCAAATACATTCATTTCAAATACATTCATTTCAAATACACTATTGGAGGCGAGCTTTGCAGCTGCCAGAAAGATGTACAAGTGGGTCCTAGATCAAACCAAGTCTGAACTACCACTGGGGGCAAAAATGTTGAAACTGAGGTTGTCGTACTTTGGTCCACATCATGAGATGACAGGATATTCTGGAAAAGACAGTATTGCTTGTGGAAGGTAGCAGGGGAAAAAAAAGAAGACTAACTATAAGATGCACTGACTCCCTAAAGAAAGCCACAGTCTTGAATTTACAAGGTCAGCTGAGGAGATCACTCATTTATAGAGTCACCATACTTCGGAGGGGACTTGACAGCATGTAATAACCAAAATGCTTAATGTACAGCTGTGTCTTTCAAAGCACAGCAATGGATGGAATGTGACCACAGACACGATGGAGGTGGCTTCTTTACCACTTACCGTTCTGATCTGCAGTCATGGTTGCTATGCATTGCTCCTGTCCGCACATTTTCCCCAGTAGAATCTGAGAGCCTTTTGCTAGAAGAACCTGCAGATTTTATTTTATTTATTTTATTTATTTATTTATTTATTTAATTTATATGCCGCCCACACTACCCAAAGGTCATGAGTGTTAGGTAAAAAGCTCTGTTGTGTATTGGAGCTCCAGAAATCAATGTACAGCTCTCTAAGGGTGTGACCATACAGTGAGGAAAGTGCAAATTCACTCACATTCTCTCGCTATGAAATTCCACTGTGGAATTGGGGCCTGTTTGATTTAAGTGGCCACACTTACATGGAACTGCTTGCTTGCAGTTCTACTTACAGCCCTGCAGGTAATACTGTCAAAAAAACTGTGTTAACAAGCCATTATGGCTCCTTCCTCTCTCAGTTATCTCTTGTTAGCTTTAAATAAAACTGTTGCCATCCAAGCTTTGCTGTGCCTGGTTAAAAGACAAAACAAAACAAGAGTGTTGCATGGAGGAGAAGCTTTAAAGAGACTTCAAAGAGAGGTTTTGTCAGTGACAGCATGTGTTCATCCTCTGAGGTAAGAGATGAGGAGGAAGGTGATTTGTGTCTCTGTGCTTGCACAGCTCATCCTCCCTTTCTGCATTGGTTCAAGCAATCAGGCTGAACTATGTGAAAGGATCCATATTTTAATAAGTAGAAGCCTCTCTGGTGGAGTGGAAAACTGTGGATTGGGCAGGGGAGTTTCCAGGCTGATTACATTTTCCATTGCATTATGTGATCAATGGGGGAAAAAATACGAATCAGCCTATCCCAAATCCATAGTATTTCCCACATTTTTCTTTGCTAATGTGGTTACTCCAGAAGTATGAGCACCTACTTAGAAATCTATTTAGAGATGTCCACCTGGACATCCAGAGGTAGTCATCACCTGGTGATGTCAAATGCTGTGTTATTCATTCATAATGGCCAACGTTCTTAGTAGAGAAAACCTCCAGGGATGCACTGCAGCAGGTGATGTCCAACTGTCAACCGACTTTTAATTGTTTCGCCTTCATCTAGGAGGCTGGATAGCTCAGTGCATTGGAGCTGTTGTTGCTTAGTCGTTTAGTTGTGTCCGACTCTTCGTGACCCCATGGACCAGAGCACGCCAGGCCCTCCTGTCCTCCACTGCCTCCCGGAGTCTGGCCAAATTCATGTTGGTAGCTTCGATGATACTGTCCAACATTGGACAGTGGAGTACCTAACAGCAAAGCCAAGGTCTAGGAGCCCAGTTCACTGCAGGAAAAGAGGCAGCCTATGCTGCTTTGGGCAAGCTGCATGTTCTCAGAATGCCAGAAGAAGTACTTTACATACAGGAAACCCTGGAATGCTTGCCATAGGTCAGAGCTGACTAGACAGAATATTAATCTGGAGATTTCTAGATCCACCTATGATACTCTGAACACACAAAGGGATGTAGCTGATATGGTCCTTCCCAGTTGAGAGTTAGTGTATCTCTGAGTACCACTTTGCTCATGGATGCAAGAGCCTCTGTAAAAAGAACAGATGAGGATGTCCTGAACACAGTTTTACAAGACCCGCTCCTTGCCAACTCCCATTACTAGCCAGGTTCTTAAGTGTTGCACACATTCCACTTTCCCTCTTACACTCCACATGTTACATTACATTCTCACCCTCTCCTCAGAAAAAGAATTAAAGCCATGTGAGAATTCAAACTCCTGCTGCCATAAGACCTCTTCAGAGATTTATAAGAGAAAAACTGATACAAAAGGAAAGTGTTAGTGCTGATCCACTATCTAGAAGATAAAACAGGACACTATGTCCAGCAGAACATTAAATCTTAACAGATGATGTGCAGCTTATGGAAAACTTAGTGATAGAACTGGTTGAGAACACCTAGGGCAGTGTTTAGTGGAAGGATTTCATATATTTTTTAAAGAAATTTCTGTAAAAAAAACCCACCCTATTCTGCTCCCAGACAAGGTGATCGCAGCAGCAGCATAAGCTGAGGCACATGTAATGATAGGCAGAAGTCTAACAGACGTGACTGTAGACAGTCAGGTAAGCTAGACATGGGAGATCCAAGACCAATGTCAAGAAAACTTCAAAAGTCAAGCCAGTAGTTCCCACGAGCAAACAATGAAAGTCCAAGAAGTGTAGTCAACCCACTCTAAAGAGTCCTTATAATTCAGGGAGTCAGCAAGAACAGTCAGGATATGTGGCAGGAAAGAACAAGAACCAGAAGAGACTTTCTCCAGCAAACAGACAGTCTGAAGCTGAGGTTTATTCAGCTCTCGGCTACAGCTCTCGGCCTTTCTGAGTTCAACTGCAGGCATTTGGCCAGCTGTTAACAAAACTCTATTCACTGTGCAGTGGTTTTCATACTAGGGTCCCCAGATGTTGTTGGACTCCAAGAAGCCTTCACCACTTGTTCTGCTAGCCAGGATTTCTGAGAGTTGCAGTCCGAGAACATCTGGGGACCGCAGTTTGAGAACCACTGGTGTAGGGAATAGAGGGATGGACTAGAACTCTGGAGACCAGGAGGATTTGAACCCCAACTTGGCCATGGAAACTCACTGGGGGAGTGAAACGGGTAAAAGCAGTCCTTAAATATCTCACTTACCTTGAAAGCCCTATTAAGGTCACTATAAGTCTGTTCTGACTTGATGGCAGAGAACACACACACACACACAATGGAGCTCAGCCACAGGCATTTGGCCTGCTGGTCTCTCTGGGTGGAGGAGTTTTATCCCCAAGGATAAACCTTTTGCTCCCAAGGAAACATGTTCTTCTCTCAAGGACTCATTTCCTTCAGTTGTATATTTTGTTTGCAAGCCTCTATCCAGGCTTGTATCTTCTACCTGCACTTTTCCCTTAGGCTCAGAGGGATCTGGCCCCAGAGCTATGCTGATTTGACTTCTGGCCCCCAGCTCCCTGAAAGTTCAGGATCAGCATTGAGAGGCAGTCACCTAGGGCAGTGGTTCCCAACCCTTAGTAACCCAAGTGTTCATGGATTTCAGCTCCCAGAAATCTTGGCCAGCACAGCACTACAATTCTCAGAAGCCTTCACCACCAGCTGTGATGGTCGGGGTTTCCAAGAACACCTGGGTTATCCAAGGTTGGGAGCCGCTGGGGGTTTGGTCTCCTGGATGCCAACTTCAAGGGACTCTGGCTTATCATTGGAAGATTCATCTGGCAAAACTGTAACACCTTCCTTCACCAATTCCTATCTAGCAGACATTGAGAGCCTCATTTTCCAGGAAAGCAGTGATGGAACTGACAGACCAGATTTGGAGCAAGGGCATAATCAGCATCTTCTTTGGAGCAGTCTTCCAGACCACATGCTCTTAAGTCCGCTATATATTGGGGGCAGCCTCTATGCCAACTGAAATCCAGGAGACAAGAGATACCACACTCTTCCTCCCTTTTTACTTCTGGTGGTGGGTGGAATGTCAGAGCCTAGAAAGGAGAGAGTGAAGACCTCTGGAAGAGGCAATTGAAAGTGGAGGCAGCCAGGTTGATTTGGGCTACTATGGGGAATGAGCCAACAAAGAAAGCATCCAGCTTCTGAATGGGTAAAGGAAGCTTCTCAGTAAGACCGTATAACGTTTCCCTCATGTCAAGGATGAGCCTGGTTGGTAGAGTTTTGTTTGCAACATTCTGGTCTGCAGAATGTTTCTAGATCTCTGTCTTGATTCAGATATTTTTGCAATACACAGAAGACTTGGGCCACAGTTGGGGCTGTGAAGGCAGCAGAGGAAAACTGGGGGCAATAGCAGTAGCTTGCCAGAGAAGGGAGATGATGCACAGAGGAATGCTGGGGATTTTTGCAACGTACAACTTGGCTAAGAGCAGCGAGCCCCATCCACTTGTCCTATTGAAAGCTGACATGACTTCTCAGGTGGCTCTGGTACAATTTGTCTGCTTGTCTGAGCAGAGGTAAGGGTCTGAGGAATAGTAAGCTTGTACATCCCGTTATGGGTGGGATTTGGTTTCATAGGTTTCAGAGGTCTCAGGCATTAGTTTTGGCTCATTTTCATCTGTTAAGCAATCACAAAAATGTTGATGGAAGATACTGCTTTAAAAAATACCATATTTTTTGCTCCATAAGACGCACCTCTCCATAAGACGCACCAAATTTTTAGGAGAAGAAAACAGGAAAATAAAAATCTGTTTTCTTCTAAAAATTTGGTGAGCCTTATGGAGAGGTCCGTCTTATGGAACACACCCTAGGACCCTTTGGAGGCTCACCCTGTCCCCCCGGGGGCCAGAGGGGGTGAAATCGCCACCTTCAAGGACTCTTCTGAAGCTTCCCAAGTCTCAAAAGAGTCCCAGAAGATGGCGATTTCACCCCCTATGGCCTGGCAGGGAGAGCAGGGTGAGCCTCCAAAGGGTCCTAGGGTCTGTTCCAGGACCCTTGCGAGGCTCCCCCCACCCCCACGGGGAGGTGAAATCGCCAGCTTCCAGGACCTTTTCTGAGGCTTAAAAGGCTCAGAAAAGGTCCTAGAAGCTGGCGATTTCACTCCTGCTGGCCCCATGAGGGGTGGGGGGAGCCTCGCAAGGGTCCTGGAATGCTCACTCAGACCCTTGCGAGGCTCCCCCCATGGGGCCAGTGGGGGCGAAATCGCCAGCTTCTCTCCATAAGACGCACGGACTTTCCTCCCCACTTTTTTTGGGGGGGAAGTGCGTCTTATGGAGGAAAAAATACGGTAAATCTAGTACTAATCACAATGGCCCTTTGTGATCAAGATTTTCATCTTGCTTATCTTGACGAAGCATTGCTTTAGATTTGGTACAGAATGACCAGAATCCTGTTGCTTGGCATAATAAATTGCACTGGAGTAGACCCATTAAATCAATGGGATTTGGTGAGTCAATACTTCTGTAAGCTCTGTTGATTCAAATGGGCCTACTCTAACTGCAGCTTACTGTGCTAAAGTAAGTCTCAAAGTAGGCCTATTTGAGTTAATGGAGCTTATGGAGGAGTAGACACACCAAATCCCCATTGATTCAGTGGACCTCCTATAGTGCAATTTACTACACTAAGCAACAGGATTTTGGCCACTGTAATAAAATCACAAATAACAAACCTAGCTGTGACTTCTTGATTATTGAGCCTTTTGAGTACATGTTTACAAGGATGCGTTTGTTCTATTCCCACCTGACAGTCTTTGTGCATTTTTAAAAGGAGATATATATCACAGCCTTCACTTGACTTTACTTTGATGATGTTTTGTAATCAAAAACATGTGAAGCATGCATGTGCAAGCGTGTGGACACATTGTTAATTCACAAGGTCTTTCTTGACAGACAGATGTTTAAATTAGCTGTATCAGTTATCACAACTGGTGATTTGCATGAGTGCTATATTGTTAATTTGTGTTTTCAAATGACAATTCTTTTACTGATTTTTTTTAACTCTTAGGCTAGAATCTTGTTTAGGAATAAAAAGAAAACAAAACATCATACATGGAACAGCAGTTATAGAAATGGTTGGCAGTTGGCACTCTTTGGCAGAGTGTATGTTGTGCAACCAGTTACACAACCAGTATGGTACATACATGTTTGCAAGACTGATACCTCATCTCAGGTCTCAAACTGCTTGCACGATTATAGCTGTGCAGTTTTTTGAATGGGATTTTATCTTTAGGCTTTAAACTCAAAAGTTTTGCTTGCAACAGTGAGCAGTAAAAGCAAATAAACAGTAACTAGCCATAGTTGTGGGGAAGATGCACACTGTGTATACAGTATATACACAGGATCAACTGTTGCTTATCCTTTCAATAAGTGGCACTGCCCAACTATGAACTTTAAAAGTTTTTAATCCATTAATACTATCTGATCTATAAATTGTTTTTGTAAATGTTTTCCTTGTTATTCTATTGTGTGCCGATGTGAACAACCTTTGGAAATATTATCTGACCACAAAAGACATATGACTGAGCCAGCATATGGTACTTACCACAAAGAATGTTTACTGCTGTACTTGAAAGCAATTTGTTATAAGACGTCATAACAGTCTTTTTAAAAAGTGTGCCCTAGATTACAACAACAATTTGACTTTGCAAATGCTGCAGTGGCAGTGCACAAAGATTTAGCGCACATAATTTCTTCAGATCTCTCTGAGGGGGCGACTATATTGACAGATAATATAGGAAATGCTCTGGGATTGGAGCGGTCAGATTCACAGTATTTGCTGTTGACTACACAACACACAAGTCAATCTCAATAAACCCCAGGGTTCCCCTTGCAATCCATTTTTTCCCACTCAACTATTTTGCATTGGCTCAAACTGATGTGAGCTGATGCGGAACAGTATGTGCAGGGCCGGAGGAGATTGCCAATGGGCCATCTAAGGGGGTTCACATGCAGGGAGGATGGATTAAATGGTTCCCAAGGGAGGTGGGGATCTCTTTAGATTGCATTTATAGCCCCCCTTTTCCCATCCTTTGTCATGACCTAGGGCACTGGAGGCAAACCTTTTTTGGCTCGAGTGCCCAAAATGAGGGGGTGAGGAAGAAACCAGTGGCTGCCATGCCGCCCCAGAAGACCAGAACCGAAACAGGAAGTGGCAGTTTCAGGGGGAATCATGGGGACGGACAGGAAGTTAAAGGGGGAATCATGGGGACTGACAGGAAGTTAAAGGACCCAGAACAGGAAGAGAAAGGGGGAATCCCAGCTGCAGCCACTTCAAAAGGTTTGCCGCGTACCAGAAGAAAGGGCTTCGTGTGCCAGCTGTGGCATGCGTGCCATAGGTTCACCATCACTGACCTAGGGGACAACAATGCTAACAGCAGCAAGATACATGTCAAATCCCAGAGCTCTATTCTCCAGCTGGGTTGCAAAGGGTTAACTCCTTACCGCTCCTAAGTGTCAGTTATCCTCAAATGTCTGCTAACAACACTGTTGTGCTAGAGTACCTAGGAAAAAAGAAATGAGAGAAGAGGAAATTGCCCATCTGCTCTTTGCTGCTTGTTAAGGTACCTCTCCTCTGGCTATGCGTCCTGCAGTGCTGGATGGCTACAGCAGAAGAAGCCTTAACGAGCTGCAAACAAGGGATAATCGGCAATTTCTTCCTCTGTCTGATAATTTTTTTTGGGGTCAGCTAAAGTGAATTCATTCAGTGAAACCTACTTTTCTGGGTATGAATTCATAGCAGAATTATGCACATTTTTCCTGCTGTGTAGTTGAACCTTGTGGTACCCAGTGTGGTATGATAAGTAGAGTGATGGACTAGAATTTAGGAGATCTGAGTTCAAATCCCCATTCAGCCATGAAAACTCACTGGGGGAGTGGAACTGATAAAACCATTCCTTAAATATCTCACTTACCTTGAAAGCCCCATTAGGATTGCTATAAGTCGGTTCTGATTTGACAACAAATAACTAATTAAAATTGCACCCTAAGTACAGTATAGATTATTTTAACATAAGGAAGGACATTATTTAAGATGAATCATATCAGAGTATCTATCCAAATCTTGCACAATTTCTGCTTAACATCACATTCTGGTTCCATTCTAGTAGACATTAATGACTTGTTTCCATTTCTGACTCTACTAACCTTGGTGATGAATTTATAATTACTGGACAACTTTTTAGATTGCTCAGAGAATCTGCAGAAACTTATTTTTTTTAAAAAGGGATGACGAAGTACAGTAATGTAATAGTCTGTTCCTCAGATGCTGCTATAGATATAAACTTTGATATATATATTCCCCAGATTCTGCTAAGAATAGGATCATATTGAACTGCACGATCTGACAAGCTTTACAAAAACATAATAAAATTTGTGCTGTCTGGTTCAGTGTAAAATGAGTGTTGTGTATTCTCCAAAAAATCCAAGAAGTCATCAATTATTACTGCAAGCCATTCTCAAGCATGACAACTGATAGCACATGTAGAAATAGATTTTAAAAAACTGGTAATAAGTTTTGAGCCATTTCAAATCATACTCTCACACATCTAGAAGATTATCCCTTACAAAATGATGAACTGCTGGATAGCTCAGTGGTTTAGGTCTCTGGCTGTGGAATCAGAGGTTGGGAGTTCGATTCCCTATTGGGTCTCCTTGACAGGAGCTGGACTCGGTGATCCATAGTGTTCTTTTCCAACTCTGCAGTTCTAAGTTGATGATGATTTTACAGGCAGTGCCTCGGCCCAAGGTGTGTTGAAATGCAAGGTGCTTTCAGTTATTTGGAGTGGCCCCAAATATACCACAGTGTTCGCATCTCCAGCTCCTTAACAGTTTCCACACACATTAGCTATTACTGGGGTAAACGGTTGTGTCTTGTGCCCATGCAAAATAATTGGCTGTGACTTTATGCCAGAAAATTATGATAGCGACTATTAATATCAACTGATACTAATAATGAAATGGCAGATCAAATTTATACGATGAGCTTTACATGTGCAGTAGGAAATATTCCAGAGCTTTTAATTCTAAATCCAGTGATCTAATGGTAGTCAATCGTTTGTTTTTAAAAATTAACAACTGGGAGAAAGATTGCAAAGGTGGAGGGTTCCCACTGTCTCAAAACTTCACAGTCCAACTTGCTATGTCCCCAGAAAACCACTCCCGGGCTGTTTGAAGAATGAAATAAATGATCACACAGGCAAAACACTGTTCAAATTATTGCATTTTTAAAAAAGGTAGAGACCCCTGTGGTAGGGGAGAAAAGTCCAGTGTGGAAGGGACAAAAGACAGGCTGGTTCACATTGACATTTACATTGTGTCGTGATTGGAAACTACTTTGAGTTCACCTGAGCCTGTTCTGAAGTATTTCCAATGTAGTCTCATGCTTACAGTCCCTCCCCTGGTCTCATTTACTTTCAAGTTGGGGGGATGTTGGGATAGGTGTGGCTTATGTGTGCATCCCCATTCCAATGACATTTCGAGCCCTCTGTGAATTCGGGTGAATGCCTACCTAGGTCTTACTGGAATTGATCTTTTAGGAGGAATACAAATTCATGCAGACAAGGCAGTCTGCCCCGTTCTGACACCTAAGGAGTAGAATCACTCAGAGTATCTCTCTCTTGTCAAGGTTCAGTCTAATAATTATATCACTGTAATAGGGGATGAGCAAGAGCGGACATTTCTGTTTTTGAAACAATGCAAAGTACTAGCCTTAACTTACCACATACTTTTTTCAGGGTCCTAAAAAATGCACCAGATTGTTGACCTAATCAATTAAATGTAATTGATTGATTAAGGAGCCTGTCAATTAAAAAAAAATGGTGGAGAACCTAAATCATGTATCATCCCCACCCTTCTAATTTTTATTTCAATTAAGGGAAGCAAAAGAAAATGTTTCATGGTGTTCTGCGAGGAAGCCTTGAAGTTTATTTTTCACAGCCTAATTATTTAAAGATGTTTAAAATGCTCTTGTGAGCAATATCAGGAGATTTCAAACATGGGCTTTCCCAGTGCAAAGTCCTTCTACAATTTGATTAACAGCATTGGATTAACTAACATACACTGTGTCAGCTATTTTACACCCATTATTATCTTGTTCTACTATGCTTGGCTTAATGGGGGGGGCGGAGTCCAGATTTATACATTATTTTATCAGTAGATTACACAATTTAGGAAAAGCAAATAAATCTGTCATGTTATGGTATCTTTCCCTTCTTACCTCCTAGTGTTTATTCTATTACGTCCTGTTCTTTGAATAAGTATAGAAGTCAAAGTAAGTGCAGCTATAATGTGGAGGGAGAATACTTTTTATGTTTATAGTTCACAGTGTTTTTTAAATTACATTTGCAAGTATTGTTCAAAATGTTTCAGTGATTGTCAATTATGGCGCATGCCTCTGCCCTAAAATATACAACCAGCTGTATATTTTAAACACAGTCTGTAAAGAAAGGATTTGGGGATATTCTTCCAAACCCCAAAGAACTTTTCCCCTTTGAAATAATACCTTGATTAGCCATACATTGCTGTAGACAAAAGGCTGGTGATCTACTTTACACACACTCTCTGGAGAAGAGGAACCAGAGACTTACGTGATCAATGTGGATGGGAGAACTGCAGTAAGAAATAACACTCAAGGAAATCCTTTGCTCGTTTGATTTCACTTTTTCATCCCTAGTTTTATGCACATATAATAGCTGAAATAATGATTTCTTTTAACCTCAAACAGAAATGATTTTCTGACAGTCTTTAACCTTCAACTGCTAGTTTCTAGTTTGCTACTCCACCTGCTTATTTGTGTGCTTACAATGACTGCAGATGGAAGGCTGCAACTGTACCAGATTAGCTAAAACTGTTAACAGTTTTAGCAGAAACATGTGTGATATGATAGAGTAGGGACTGTCATATTCACCAGGGATTGGTTCCAATCCCCTCCCATGGATGGTGAAAAATGTGCATTATGGCAAACACTATTATAATAGTGAATGAACACTATACAGGGCATGGTCTCTGGCTCTGCCTAGTGGCCAATCCTGGTAATGACATTGTAGAAATATATTTCTCTAAAAAACACTGTTGTTGTTTAGTCGTTTAGTCGTGCCCGACTCTTCGTGACCCTATGGACCAGAGCACGCCAGGCCAACCTGTCTTCCACTGCCTCCTGGAGCTGGGCCAAATTCATGTTGGTGGCCTCAACGACACTGTCCAACCATCTCATCCTCTGTCGTCCCCTTCTCCTCTTGCCTTCACACTTTCCCGACATCAGGGTCTTTTCCAGGGAGTCTTCCCTTCTCATGAGATGGCCAAAGTACTGGAGCCTCAGCTTCAGGATCTGTCCTTCCAGTGAACACTCAGGGCTGATTTCCTTCAAAATGGATAAGTTTGTTCTCCTTGCAGTCCAGGGGACTCTCAAGAGTCTCCTCCAGCACCACAGTTCAATTCTTCGGTGGTCAGCTTTCTTTATGGTCCAGCTCTCACTTCCGTACATCACTACAGGAAAAACCATAGCTTTGACTATTCGGACTTTTGTTGGCAAGGTGATGTCTCTGCTTTTTAAGATGCCGTCTAGGTTTGTCATCGCTTTCCTCCCAAGAAGAAGGCGCCTTTTAATTTCATGGCTGCTGTCACCATCTGCAGTTATCATGGAGCCCAAGAAAGTAATATCTGTCACTACCTCCATATCTTCCCTTTCTATTTGCCAGGAGGTGATGGGACCAGTAGCCATGATCTTAGTTTTTTTGATGTTGAGTTTCAGGCTGTTTTTTGCACTCTCCTCTTTCACCCTCATTACAAGCTTCCTTAATTCCTCCTCATTTTCTGCCATCAGAGTGGTATCATCTGCATATCTGAGGTTGTTGATATTTCTTCCGGCAATCTTGATTCCGGCTTGGGATTCCTCCAGTCCGGCCTTTCGCATGATGTATTCTGCATATAAGTTGAATAAGCAGGGGGGCAATATACAGCCTTGTCATACTCCTTTCCCAATTTTGAACCAATCATTGTTTCCGTATCCAGTTCTAACTGTTGCTTCCTGTCCCACATATAGGTTTCTCAGGAGACAGATAAGGTGGTGAGGCACTCCCATTTCTTTAAGGACTTGCCATAGTTTGTTGTGGTCGACACAGTCAAAGGCTTTTGCATAGTCAATGAAGCAGAAGTAGATGTTTTTCTGGAACTCTCTGGCTTTCTCCATAATCCAGCACATGTTGGCAATTTGGTCTTGAGTTCCTCTGCCCCTTCGAAATCCAGCTTGCACTTCTGGGAGTTCTCGGTCCATATACTGCTGAAAAAACACTGTACATGGCATCCTCTCTGGCTCCCTCTAGTGGTCAGTTCTGATAACTTCATCATTAGAAATATATATTTTGTGGATTTTTATTTTTTAAATACTTTCAGACTATGGATAATTGAATCATCAGATACTGATCCCATGGGTAAGGGGGTCCTACTGCATTTTCCAGTAATCCTTTCCTAATGACACATGCACTGAGCCCAGAAAAAAGAGGAAATATCTCCTTTAAAAAACAAACAGCAGTTATTTCATAATTTGGGTTACTTGCAACATCTTCCTCTGGCTTTGAAAAATGTTTGCTACTCTCTAGTGATGACTCTTGGACTAGACAAAAATGAATAAGGATATGCATGCTGAATAAAGAGATGCATGCTGAAAATACTCATTTCAGTTGGGTTCTGTCATTTTCCTCATCTTGCCTCTTTCATTTTCTGACTTTGGGTGTGCTGGTCCTTTCATCAAATCCAAAAGTAACTGCCTCTTCCAGGTTCTTTTCTTTTGCTTTTCCCTGTTGGTGTTGCAAGCGGGCATCAGTATTACACTTCCGGTCTCAGAACCAGAGCCATTTTAGAATTGATCTTATAAATCCACACACACCTTTCCCCATCGCCATGGTGCTTAGTAGGGTAGCCTACTGCAGGAGTTCCAAGCCTTGAGTCTCTCGATGTTCTTGGTCTACAGCTCCTGGAAATCCTGGCCAGCTTAGCTAGTGGTGAAGGCTTCTGGGTGCTGTTGGCCAAGAACATCTGGAGACCCAAGGTTGGGAACCAATAACCATCACACTCTGTAAGTAAAAAATCTCATTCATTGCCCTCCCACTCATTTCATGGATCTTCAATGCAATACAGAAAGCAAAAGAGGAAGGAACAGAGGGGGGAAATGGGAGGGAAGGAGCTCTGAGCTAAGTGTTCATCCAGTTTTCTCCCCTCCCACAAGGGAAAAGAGGGAGGGGAAAATGTTTGGGCAAACATTTAAGTTATGAGTCATAACTAATATGTGTTCCCTATCTCCTGCCTGTCCTTTCTTCACCCTTTTCCTTTGCCAGTCTCTCTCTCTGTCTCTCTCTCTCTCTCTCTCTCTCTCTCACTCACACATACACAAGAAAAAAGGGAAAGAAAAGAAAGCAAGGAGGAAGGAGAATTCTGAGGTTTAAAGTACCGTATTTTTTCATGTATAAGATGCCCCCATGTATTAGACGCCCCCCACTTTTCTAACCCAAAATTAAGAAATCTAAGTGGGACTTAGCAAGTGTAGAGGGAAAGGGATCAAAGCCTTGCAGGATCGCTTTGATCCCTGCTTTCCCTTCCACTTGTTTTTGTTCTCTCCGCAGCTTACCTATGTGTATAAGACGACCCACAATTTTTATTCTAAAGATTTTAGACAAAAGTATAGTCTTATACACGGAAAAATACGGTACTCCCACTAGGTTCCAACAACCAATCCAGGGTCTTTTACAACTTCAAAACCTCTGCTGTTCCCCTTCTCAATTTTCTGATTGGCTGAAGACAGCAGCTATTCTGATGCTATTTGATAGATTTCCATGGGGGATTTGACAGATAGGGGTTGAAGGAAAGGATAAATGAAAGAGGGAAACATAAGAATCTGGAGGTCTTGTGTCCCTGTTTCATTAAAACAAAACATTCAGATTTAAGAGTCTCTCTATTACAAATCTCCCGCCAACCTAGCGGTTCGAAAGCATGCAAATGTGAGTAGATAAATAGGGACCACCTCAGTGGGAAGGTAACAGCGTTCCGTGTTTAAGTCGCACTGGCCACGTGACCACGGAAGATTGTCTTCGGACAATCCCTGGCTCTGTGGCTTGGAAATGGGGATGAGTACTGCCTCCTAGAGTCGGTCACGACTGGACAAAAATTGTCAAGGGGAACCTTTACCTTTACCTATTACAAATCAATGAAAGACTATGAAAACAAAGATAAGAGGCTTTTCCATTTTTTTCTCTCCATTCATGGTAACCTGAAAGCCCTTAATAATGAGAGCAGTGAGAATTTATGGAGATACCTCTTATTGGTGGTCAGCATGCTGAACTACTATGCTGATTATACACAAAATAATTTTCTCTTTAATGAAACAGAATGTACAATTCAGCACTTCCTCTGTTGCCTAGAGGTAAGTATATGTAACAACCTAGAGCAGTGGTCCCCAACCTTGGGCCTCCAGATGTTCTTGGACTTCAACTCCCAGAAATCCTGGCCAGCAGAGGTGGTGGTGAAGGCTTCTGGGAGTTGTAGTCCAAGAACATCTGGAGGCCCAAGGTTGGGGACTGCTGCCCTAGAGCAGTGGTTCTTAACCTTTTTGAAAGAAACGCCCCCTTGAGCCATTGAGGAAGTTATCATTGCCCCCCTCCACGCAGTGATGATATCTTTCTTATTTATTTATTTATTTATTTATTTATTTATTTATTTATTTATTTATTTATTTATTTATTTATTTATTTATTTATGAATGACACTTAAATCCAATGACCCCTGAAAACAAAATTCAATTACAAGAAAATGAAATGCCCCAAAAATGTAACGTTTAATGATTTAGTTGCAAGCGAATTTTAAGACACAAAAAGAAATATAAAAAGGGCATAAAAACAAACCACAATGCAGGAAGTAAACATTTCAAGACAAAAACTCTGAAACTGAATTAAGATTGGAGGAAAATATATATTCATGCACACTGTAAAAAGGCTGCAGCCATCTTAACAGGTTTGGCTTGCTCCAGAGCCCCCCTACCGCCCCCTTTCTGCTCCAGCGCCCCCACGCCACCCCTTTTCGTTCTACCGCCCCCCTGAAAAATGAAATCGCCCCCTGGGGGGCATTATCGCCCACGTTAAGAACCACTGCCCTAGAGGATTAGCATAAGCGTGTGGACAATGTGGATCTTTCAGCCATTGAGTTTATAGCTGTGTCGGTGTCATCTTGCTTTGTGTATATATACATACACATTTTCATGTATGAAACACTACTAATACAGTTTGACACCTCTCGCATGCCATGATCTCACAGGTCATGATCTGGCAATTTAGTGTGTATAAGCTACACAGGTTCTTGTACTGTAGCTGGAGAAGAATGGGAAAGCAAGTTCCTTGTGAACTTGCAGAATTTCATTGATCACAACTATCAGGGGATAGATACCTTGTGCTATTTCAAGTCTTGGATCATAGCCATTGGCTACAAAAGAGCTCAGAAAAAAACACATTACAATATTAATATGTTAGCATTCAACTCATTACTTTCTTGGACTAGAAACAGGCTCATAAAATTTAGTGTTCTAAAAATAACGTTTGAAAAGTAAGGTTATGGAGATTTCACTTGTTAATTGCTGTTCACATAGCAATGGTTCTCAGCTTAGATGGTCTTGAACTGCAGTTTGAACTATAATATGCAGAAGCTGTAGTTGGAATTGCCAAGGTCCCGTAACATCTCCAAGGGAATCAAGAGCAATTACACTTCTCCAGCATAACACTGTAAGGTCTTACTGAAAGCACAGATGTAAGCAAAATCAGTCTTGGATATTTTGCTATCCAATAGGTGGCTACTGAGATGTAGTAATAATTTCTATTGCACTTAGACCAGTTCAAGTGCATTCATAGGATCAAGATTGAGCTACCCAGTATATACACACTTTTAGGAAAGTGGTATACTCCTCTTTCTCTTAGGCAAGAGAGAGCACAAATATTATGTACCTTCCGGGGAGGATAAACATGGAATAATGTTTCAGTTTATACATCGATAACATTAATGTTCACATTTCATTTTTCAGTGTAAAATGCAGTGAGTTAATTTTCTCATTTCCCATTTCCAAGACACAGCTAATCAATTTTAAGATCTAATATTCCAGCTTGTGGTCTAAAGATAGGAAAAACCTTCACATGTGTGTTAGTAGATTTGGAAATGAGCACAAACAGAGTACATGGATAAAAACTGTTTTGCATTTGCCACTGCCACATCATTTGATTCTCAGCTAATTATGAAAACTCAACAACATCAGGCCTGGTTAATACTCTGATGGGAGACCACAAGGGAAAAGCAGCTGTGGAGGCCATACGGTAGCTTCAATGGTAGAACACATCGTTAGCATGCAGATGTCTCCAGGTTCAATCCCCCGCATCTCTAGGTATGGTAGAACAAAATATTCCTGTAACCCTGGACAGCAAGTCTCACAGCTGACATTCTGTGCCAGATGGACCAGTGCCCTGACTTGATTCAAGGCAGCCTCCTATGTTTCCAGGTTATAACCATATTGAAACCCCAAAGTACTCCAAACTTGCACCACTATGACTATCAAAGCATGCTTCGGTGTTAGTTATGGTTCCTTGGTAAGCTATTTAGGAACAGGTCTAGTCCCATATGGTGTTGGCAGATGTGGGATTAAGTATTGAAATTTGAACTGCAGATGGGAAACTAGCCAAAGCATTCCATGGACATGTAGATACAAATGCTAGGCTAAGTGTAGGGCAAAGATAGAGAAAGAGGAAGCCTGAAATGCCACCGCTTAGTGTTAAAACACATGTTTTGCATGTAGAAGGTTCAGTTTATGAAGCTCTGTTTTGAGAAGGATCAGGTTACTGGTGATGGAACACCCTGGAAAATTCTCAGAATAGACAGCGTTAAGATAGACACAAGAAATACTTTGACCAGTTACCACCTTCATGTGTTGCTCAGAAGCTAGGAGGTACGTAGGGACAGATTTACTGTACAGTCAATCAAGGCAGAAGCAGAACACTCTGAGAAGAAGAGAAAGCTGTCTTAAGTAGAACAGTTGCTCATACTAAGGCTGGTGCTCAGCTTAAAAAAACACCTGCTTTTACAACCCCATTAGTCATGCTGCTTGTGGGATCCTGGGTTGTGCAATCCAAAAAGTAAAGGTTTCCCCCAGATTTGGATTGTGTTGGTAACATACACAGTCAACCCAAATAATGGTAGACAAACCATGGAGCTGATAACCAGAGAAAGACCCTACTTACCTTCTGCAGCAAGCTAGGGTAGATTTCTTCTACAGCTGGCACCTGTTTATAAGGGATTGTGGAATTAGTTTTGACTGTGATTCATTGCTTATTGCAATCAAGACATTCCACATATGTTATTTCCATGGTTGTTTATGTAAAGATATAAAGACCTGTGTTTACAAATTGTCAGCCTTATCGTTCAGTGTTAAAAAGTCATGGTTATCGCAAGGTAATAAGAGTCTGTCTATCATTCACTTTAGACTGTACCCTTTGCAAACAGCCCAGTGGACTAATTTACCAACCTTAAAATTGTTTTGCAGAACTGCAGTTTTAAAGTTCCATTGCAAAACTGGCATGACTATGCTAAGAAGACCTTAGGCAATATGATGCTGCCCCAAAGGTTGAACAGCTGTTTTGTGGGTGGTGGGAATGTTCGCAGCAATTCTTTTAAAACTAGGAACAGCTTTCTTTTCATTCAAAGGTTTTCCCACTTTGTGGATCTACCGCCTGTGATCTTTTAACACACTGAGGATGGAGACTGGATCATACTGCATATACCTCATGCAGGGTCCCTGTAGCTTCAGACTTTGATTTATCCACCATGGTGACAGCTGTCAAAATACCAGCTGGCAAACTACTGAAGGCAGAGATTCCAAAAGTTGATATGGGAATTGACTGTCCAGAGAAGATAACAGGAATGAATAGAAACCCTTGTCTGGCTTATGATCCCAAAGCGTTCCTTACTGCAGTCAAAGTTTTGCACTATATTCTAGGTAGTCTGCTTCCAGGGATGGGTCATTGAAGGGAGACAGGTTGCTACTCTTTATTTCACATCCTGCTTCATGGTTGGTCTTTTAAAGTTATTGTAGAAGTTCAGATATGATGCTTACGGAGGGTTGGTCTTATGTCAGTGTAGGACTATTCAGTACATTTCGTAGCTTTAGTGCATACTATTTCCCCAGTAAATTACAGTTAAGGATACCATGTGGCAGGAGCCCTAGATCTTAGCAGTACGTGTAGTTTGTGTGTGCGTTTTCTGAAGCCAAAGCATGGAATAAGCTGGAGAAGCATTTTTCCCTTGTCATCATATCAAAGCCAAAAAATGATTCTCCCTTCCCACTTAGTACATTTCTGAAGCTTTGCCCTTTTGAATTTGAGACTTTTTGAGTGTCATCCAGGAGTTGAAGGGGGGGCTGGATGCACATCAGATTCAAGTGCCACATACCTTTAAAAGATATATGATTTTTCAAAGAACTAAATCAAATTAACAAAAGCCTCTTACTTAGCAAAGTTTTATATGCAGCGCCGTTAGAGATGCAGCTTGTATAAGAATCTGGCAACCACTCAAGAGCTTCCCCCATGCTTGAACCCCAAACCATTCCACATTTTGTCAAAGCCCTCATAAAATATCTAAAGTTTCTGGTTTTGATTTACCAAAAATAGGCTTTTGTTCTCCAGTTTGGCTCCGAAGGATAAAAGCTGTCAGATAATAGGCAACACTTTCAACCCTTCTGGGGTCTTTCAGTTGCCTTAGACCTGTCATTACTTCTCCTTGAATTTGTGTTCTCCCATCACCTAAGCGTGCATAGTTTTCTTGGTATTGTTACCTCCTTTACATCATTGTTTTCCTTCTTCTCTAAAGAAACAAAATGCTTTTATTTTCCTTCCTCTGCTGGTGAGTTTCTGTGATGGAAAGTGCTTTGAAGCAATATGGTTTTACTGATTGCTCACTAGGGCTTACCTAGCAGATGAGTGATGACGTTCGTGGTGGCCTTTAGGCTTGACCTTCTGGAGGAGAAGCAAGAACACAGAAGGTGGAGAAATCTTGGGCTTTGCTATCTGTCTTAACACAGATTGTTTTCTTTTAAAAAGCATTTCTTCCAACAACATTTTGCATTTTCAGACACCGAAGCTAGAAAACATGTTTGCGGAAACAAATATTTTGATGTCTGCCATGGTTAGGAGACTATTCAGTGAGCCGGAGTTTCCCTGATTAAAATCTCACTTCATTCTTGAACTCATGGGGTGGTCTTGAATAAGCTGCTGTTTTCAACTTCATTCTTTGCCTTTCCCGATCTTCATGTGAAGAAAATGTTATAAACGGCATATTTTATACCTAGTTACAGAGTTTGGAGGAGTATGCTTTGGACTTGAGTTCCCAAAACTCCCCAGCCAGCATAGCCTGGCTATGGGGATTTTGAGATGTGTAGTCAACAAAAAAAATGCCCAGGTTCTGGTGTTGTAAGAAGCACTGAGAAAATGGATGTGAAGCAGTTTAAGAAAACTGTAAATAAATGCTAACTGATAATCAAACATTCCTTTGTTGTACATTAGTTTCTATCTAAACTGTCTGTTCAACAGCTAAAATGGCAAGATTGAAGCTAGAGGAAAAACAGTTTTATTAAGATTATCTTTATTAAATTAACTATGTGCCCAGAAATTAGAGATGCTGTGGCACAGAAACCTGTGAGAACATAGATCTTAGGAGGCATCATTGTGATTAAACTGTACTTTTATACAGTTACATGCCATCAAATTGCTTGAAATGTTGACTATTAATAACCCCCCAAAATATCCAGTCATTGACAGTCTTGCTCAGCTTGCCAACTCAAAGCTATGGCTTCCTAAGAGGAAGAAATCCCAGACCATGAAGTTGGCTTACACATGGAGGAAGACACAGTGTATGTAGCTTCACTCCCAACCTGCATGACCAAGAATAAAGGAGAATGTTGGTTACACTTAAAGAAAATGACCACCACTTTGTCAACATTTTGCCTTGTGCACTTTTTACACGTGTTTTCCTAATTAAAATCTTTGAGTACCTGACTATGTTTTGTTGGCAAATCAAAAAATATCCTTAGACTTTCATTGCATTCCCCAGCCAACGGTCTAGAGCAGTGGTTCCCAACCTTGGGTTCGTTTTGAAAAACTCCCAGAAGCCTTTGCTACTACATGTGTTGGCCTGGATTTCTGGGAGTTGTAATCCAAGAACCAGTCTGCTGGAGCCATATGGGCCCCTGGGAGGGGGAACCTGACACGTTTTAAGGGGCCACAGACTGGAAAGAATTGTTCACACACCACCTTATAAATTATATGACTTATACAATCCTGAACTGGCCTATATTTCTTTCTTGTTGTGTTTACTGTATGGCCATGGCAAGGAAAAAAAAGGTTGAGAATGGCTGGTCTAGATGATTACAGTACCTATTATTTGCTTTCCTCTACCTTCTTTTCTGTTAAAAGATGAACAAGATTGATACCAGGAGACATCTCAGTACAGTAGTTGCAATTTTGTATACAGCATCTTTAAGAATTGTGCCTTGCAGATGAGATTAACACACTCTGCCTTCCTAGGTTGTGCGGTGTCTAAAACTGTCATCACAGTGGCCTTGTTTTTCATTCCTTTCCCTTCTCCCATGTCACAATATATATTAAAGGACGTCTCTTTCTTAACCAAACCATTTTTTGAAACAAACAAACCCAACCCAACAAACTGCAAAAAATGTCCAAGCCAAATACTATATTAATGTTGAGACTGGTAACCACAATAAAGTTTTGGGAGATTTTGAGTTATGACAACCAAAAACTTGGCCGCATCGCAACCAGGCACAGGCAGTGAAATTAACACCACACACAATAACAAAAGAATGTCAGATGTGTTCGCAAAGGGTCTTGAGTTGCAGTAGCTGTGGGAGCTCTTACTTTGAGTAAGTATGTTTTCCTTCCTCAAACTGGAAATGCTTGTGGCTGCACCATTCTGTGACGGCACTTTGTATCCTCTCACTTCACACTCCTCTGGCCTGTTTCAGGAAAAAAACAACCTTCCACTTTCTTTGGAATAAACACTTGATATATAAACTCTTCCAAAGACAGAAATATCTGCACAGGGAATGCATAAGAAGGAGCTGTGCATGGTGGAGACTTAGGGAGAAGAAAAAAAAATGAAAGCAGGTTCAAATTGTAGAGATGTCATTTAAGCATGTTAAAAAAATTGAGATTCAAAGGAAACCTGTGCTTAAGTCCTGAAGACCGATCACAAAACATAGCAAGCTACTTTGCAACTATGTGAGTTAAGAAAAGCTCCCACTGTGCCCTCAAGACATTTCCAGCAATTAAGGAATTCCTTCTTCTAATGATAGATTATCAGTAACAGCTGTTTCTGCGCAAAGGGCAGCAGCTCATAAGTGGTTCCACTAATGAAACTGCTTCTGGCAAGAAGAATTTAAAGCATGCTATTTTATATGTATTTTCTGTTCACAGCCTAGCTTGACTAGCCATCAATAGTTTGATGGGAGTTCTTTTTGTTTTTTGCTGAACATCCTGAGTGCAATATTGTGGGAGGCTTTATGCTGCTACCCACAAAGTGCTTCTAGATGGTCGGTTGTACATATGGCCTTGTTGAGTGAAGCCACCTGGGTACCTCCAACTGACTCACAACTAGATTTGGGCACAAATCAAAACCAGCAGGTCGTGCCAGTTCCTCCTCCTTCCGAACAGGTGTTTGACGCTTCCCAGCCCCACTTCCTAAAGTGGGCACCCACTCAGTGGCAGAACCCAAAGGTGGTGGGGCAGGGAAGCTAACTCATAATAACCAATGGTGAGTCATACATTTTGGGGTGTATGCACTTATCGGACTGTCCCAATAATAATTCCTCCCTTAGCTTGCCTTAAATACAGGCAACTGTGTGGATCCACATGAACAAACCAGTTCAGTTTTTGTCTCCACTCAGAGCGGGTGTTTTGTAAAGCTACAAGATCTTATGAGTCCATTCAATACCAAAATATTCTAATTCTCAACAATATGTCATTACTGGGAGTAGCATTCTTGCTTCCAAAGTGGGGCTTTAGAGGGGAATCTTGGGGAGGGGAGCAGGTGATATTATTGGCCCTGCTGATCAAAATGCCCCAGAAGGTTGACTCTGTGAGTCCCAGTTCCGCTATAGCACTGTCCACAGCTTGCTCACTCTCCGTGTCACACAGAAAACCAAGCTGACAAAATAACTCATTTTCCCCAGGGGCAGAGAGCTATGAAAGTTCCAACTGTTAAGGTCTGAAACCTTGTGTCTTTAAGAGTGTTAGAGAAATTTAAGTGGGTGCAGAAAAAATTCTCTAATTTTCTTTTATACCTTAAGTGACTCATTCCAGTTAGCACTCAAGTCCACTTTAAGGTAAAATGTCCCCTTGACATTTTTAGTCCAATCGTGTCCGACTCTAAGGGGCAGTGCTCATCTCTGTTTTCCAAGCCATAGAGCCAGTGCTTGTCCGAAGACAGTTTCCGTTGTCACGTGGCCAGTGTGACTAGGGAACACCATTTTACCTTCCCACTCGCATTTACATGCTTTCAAACTGCTAGGTTGGCGAGGAGCTGGGACAAAGCGACGGGAGCTCACTCCGTCGCGTGGATTCGATCTTACGACTGCTGGTCTTCTGACCTTGCAGCACAGAGGCTTCTGCGGTTCATCCCGCAGCCACCAAGTCCACTTTAATGTTTACCAAAACAAAAGGTACCTTCTGCCCTTTCCTTTTAAGCAACTTTAATCTTCCCTCAATTTGCATGAGTCCAGGGAAGGAAGCAGACTGGTTTTGAACCAGGATAGATTTGATTTAAATCAATTTGATTTTTTTAAAAAAATTGTTGATTTTTATCCACCCTGGTTTGAAGTCAAGAGATAAATTTGGATGTGTTAGCTTCCTTGTGGTCCTCCTTTGAAATCCTCTTTAAGAGGAGCTCATTTGAAGGTGTTAATTATCTTTTTGTTCTGAGCACATACTGGCTCATACCTTTCCAGCCAGCTTTCCCGATCACTCAGAGAGAAGTCCTGAAACTTCTAGATGGATTCCATATTCCATATGCCCCTAGTTTCTCAGTTTCTTCACACTGTAAGCAATCTTTTCAAACAGGGAATGGCCTCAGAGCTGCCATATAATCCTTTCAGCTGGCATCCCTACAAGAATTAAGACGTCTTATATTTCATCTGGATTGCTCTAAACCAGTCCTTTGTATCAGATCTTATAAATAAGGTTATTTATTTATCTATTAATTGAATTGAATTGAATTGAAAATATTTTTACCCCACCTTTCTCCTTGAAAAAGACCCAAGATGGCTTACATCATTAAAAGACATTATTTAAAGCGTCTTAGCATGTCAGATATTTTACTAGGCTGTTTGTTAGCAGTGGCAGAGGAGGGCTGCCCCTTCTGCAGCATTTCTGTGTTGGGTGCAAAGGGCAAAGACGATTGATTTCTTTACTCAGTCCAGGGGAAGAGTGGTGTGTCTTTCTGTCCCCTAGTCTGTTCACTCATCCGCATGCAGTTTCTTGCCACCTGTGCCTACCCAGGCAAGGGCTTAAGCACAAGGTAGCTTAGGGAGAGCCCCGTGGCACAGTGGCTTAACTGCAGTACTGCTGTCAAGATTCTGCTCATGATCTGAGTTTGATCCCAATGGATTCAAGGTAGCCGGCTCAAGGTTGACACGACCTTCCAAGGTTGGCAAAATGAGTATCCAACTTGCTGGGGGTGAGGGGGCCAAGTATTTTTTTGCATAGTTATGTTGTAAACTGGCCAGAAAATGTGTTAGCACTATGAGGCAATATATAAGTTGAAACAAGAAATTGATATATTTACTGCGGTATTATTTTATTGGACACCGTCTTGAGTGCATTTATTGAAAGCTAGCAGAGGAAACTGCAGAATAAATGAATGTGCTGGGAAACCCAGTCTTGGCAAACGTATTTGACTGGACTGCAAGCTCTGTAGCATCCTGTCGAAAGGATCTGAATTATGAATGGCATATAGGTGTCAAATGGAAAGGGATTTGAATCGCTGAGCCTTGGTTCCTGATAGGCTTCATGAAGAGGCTCTGGGGAATAAGCAGAATTCCATTCCTTTCCCTTCTGAATGAGATTTGCAGCTGCTGGTGGATTTGACACCTTCACACTATATGAGTGTTGCCACCATTGACAGGCAGTGTGTACTTTAGGAAACTAAATGCTTAAGACTCCAGGTGGTAAAGCCTTCCCCCTCCCCTCCCCATCTTCTTCTTCCCATGGAAGATTTATGTGTCTTCTGTTCCTATTTTTGGCTACGGATGTTGTATTTTCCAGAGCTCATGTGAAAATGTTTGGTTGGCCAGTGTCCCCCCCACCCCACCCCCTTTTAAAAGTCCTTTTCCAAATATATAACTTCTGTTTTAAATAGCGGCAGGGAGCTGCTGCCTAATATCCAGGTATATCTGAGCGATAATGTTTGTAGATCTAAATAAATACACAGAAAAGGAAAGGAGGAGAGGGACAGCTACGCTGAGTTTTCACAGATGTTTATGGCTGCTGTTTTTTCCTCTCTCTGAGGGCTCAATAACTACATTCAGCGCCAGCTCTTTAACATTATCCTTGGTTTAGCCCTTAAAAGGGAACAAATACAATATGTTAGCAAAATCCCACTCTTATTATTGGTGTAATTCAACATTGGTCACATTTACAAAATCACTTAATATGGGTTAATTACTTCTGGGAACGCTTTAACCACTCCTTTGGCTCATAATAAGGAGTTCTAGACATAAGAGGTCACATACTTTTCCCCATTTCCCAAAGCAGAGAGAGATGCCAAGGGCAATGTTTTACCAACATTGGATTTCTTTTGGAAGGAGAGACAACTGGAAATACTTAGGGTTTCTATCCAAACATGCAAGTTGAGCATGGTGGAAGCGGGCATGGTAGGACCTTTACAAATAGCAAATTCAGTCCTCCACATCAGATCTTTAGAAGGAGAAAGCTCAGCACCACAAAATGTGGCAACTCTCAGCTTCCTTGTTTCTCCTGTTCTTCCCTTCAAAACCATTTCGTTAATTCAAGACAGGCCCACTAGCTCGACCTCTCAGAAGAGGCTGAGGATGGATCTTCACCTCCAAACTAGCTCTCGCATACCAAGGGAGTAAGGTTATTTCCCTGCCCATTCTGGCCAATCTCACATTTGGGGCCCAACCCTTAAGGAGCTGCAGACAGTCATTTTGGTTTTGAGTAGGAATGAGATTTTCAGACATTTTATGTTTGATTATGAGGCTGTAAAATGTTAGACTTGGGGGGGGGGAGCTGTTCTGCAGAGGCTCAAATGTTCATAGGAAGATTAAGTATTCTGCCTAGGAACCAGTGATAGCCCATGAAAAGGTCAAAGGTTCAACCCTGGAGAAGTAGAAACTTAGAGAGTGAAGCCCTAATATAGTTGGGACCTAGAGTACAGCTGAAGCGATGCTAAATCTAAATCTCTCCAGCCTAAGGATTTTGGAAATTACTCTCTTCATCTCATGCCAGAATAGTGGCTCCATTTCTGCGCTAGAGGAGGTTGGAATCTGACATAACTGACCTCTTCCTCTTTTAAAAAAAACCTCTTCTGTTGGCCGACCTTAGCTAGCAGAGCAGTTCTACTGGCAAATCCCTCTGCTAGCAGATTTCTGAGATCAGCTGTCAAAAGGGCATAATGTCAATACAATGACACTTCTGCTGGCAGAGGAGGGTTTCTGTGGCAGAAGTTTCTGACTGGGCATGAGATGTTTTAAAAATCGAAGGCCTCTCAGGTGTTTTCAGTTGCTCACAATGTAGTTTCCTGGGAGGCACTGCATACAGAGAATAATGGAGAGGGAAATTACCAGGCCCCTAATGTCTTGCATCTCCTAGGGAACTCAGCCCCTCTTAGCCACATTCTTCATCCTCATGAAGACTCACCATGTCTTAGATGGAGCCTGTATTTCTCAGGTGTAATTGATTTTAAAAACCCAATTTCTCAACTTAAGCCCCCAGAATAATGGATGGTGGAGTCTTGCAGACTTCTAGAGCTGTAGCTCAAAAATATGGAATATGATATGTGCCTATTTCTGATTATTCATAACTCTGTACGGCTGGTGCACCTTTGAGTTAGGACTATACTATTATCTGGGGCTCTGCCCACCTTCTGTTTACCCAAAGCTTTGAGGGTAAGGGAGTACAGAATTGGGGAGAAATACATAAGAAGGAACAAAGGCTCTGGAGTCAACCAGAGCAGAAGTTAAAGCACTGAAACAGAAAGAAACCTGGATGGAAATTAGCATTAGATTCTGATTGGAAAAAGTTAATTGTGAATGCTGAAAATTGCTTTATACATAAGCTTTGGCAAGGAAACAGGTTTGGCTGCAGTTGGGTATACTTATAACTGTTAATTCTATTTAGTCTTATGGTTATCAGGCCAACTTTTCTAACAACAGTTTTTTTTTTTAAATTCTTGGTTATTGATCTGTTCATTTTAAAGAAACTTGAAGAGGAAGCAAATTTACCCAAGAATAAATGAGACTTTATAGTCAATCTCATGCCTAAATGGCACACTGCACCACATTGCATAAAATAATTAGCTGAGCCAGTAATGATATTCTCAGGCTTGAATCCATTTTATAATCCTAAGTAAAGTAGACCAATTGGATCAATGAGATTTACATAAATGTTGATTTACCATTAAAAAACTGATTCAGTGTATCAACCCTAGTTAGAAATAGCAACTGTATTCAGGTTACCTTGCTTTCTCTCCTTCTGAGGATGCAGGATATCACCTATGCCTCCTACACCTTTAAACTCACAACCAGATACAGTGGTGCCTCGCTTAGCGATCGCTCCATTGAGCGATGAAATTGCTTAGCGATGGGGTTTTGGCCATCGCCAGAGCGATCGCTTAGCGATGGCCCCTATGGGAAAAAATCGCTTTGCGATGATCGCGGGGAAGTGATCATCGCAAAGCCTCCATTTTCGGCCAGCTGATCGGCGGTTCCAAAATGGCTGCCGGAAAAACAAAACGGCCACACGCCGTTTTGCCTCACTTTAGAGGCACCGAAAATGGCTGCCCCTATGGAGGATCTTAGCATAAGGTCAGTTTTGAAGCCCATAGGAACGCATTAAACAAGTTTTATTGCGTTTCTATGGGCTTTTTCATTCCACTAAGCAATGAAATCACTTAGCAACGTTTTCCCTGGAACTGATTAACATCGCTAAGCGAGGCACCACTGTACTGGTGCTATTCATGGATAGCTGCCAGCAGTAGAGGCTACTGACAATGTTGTTGAATCAGTGAAATTTGAGTAGGAACTATCTAAGGTGCTGAACCCTGTCACTTGAGTACGTTCAGCACCATGGACATCTCTTTTAAAGTTCAGACCAAAATCTGAAGCAGGTCCAGAGTCTTCATGAAAGCCTAGCCTAGAATTCTGGAACACCCCACCACAAATTTCCTTCGGTTTCCTTTCTTTAAAAAATCCTATGTCACATTTCATTTGTCACAATGCCCCTGCTGTAATGTTACTCTGAGGCACTGTGGACGCTTACACTAAAAGTGGTTGCTACCGCTTCCAAGCAAGCATGGTCCAGCAACATAAGATGGGGCCCATCCATTTTGTTCGGCTAGGGACAGACTCAGAGCTCAGGTTGGCTCTGATGCTCTGGATGGGCATTTGAGTTTAACAGATAAGACATACTGTAAGACATAAGAAATCTATTTGTCATTACGCTCACAAGTGGGTGCAACGAAATGAGGTGCTCTTCCCCAAGGTAAAACTGGACAACACTACAAAAAAAAAGTTAAAATATACACAACTTTCACCATCCAAATATAGATACCCGATTTTCTCTCAGCAATTAAAATTCCACCAAAAACCTATGGCCCCGCATTTAAACTCAATACTGCACTTGGGTAAAAACTATTCTTGAATCTGCTTGTCCTTGCTTTCAATACCCTGAATCTCCTTCCTGATGGTAATAGTTTAAAGAGCTGATATCCCGGATGAGAGGAGTCTTTCAGTATGTTAGATATCTTCCTCTTACATCTGTTCTTATACAATTCTTCCAAAGAGGGGAGTGAACAGCCAATGATGTTTTGGGCCGTCTTGATCACCCCTTGAATTGCCTTTTTCTCTGCCACTGTGCAGCTCGTGAACCATACACAGAGACAGTAGGATAATATGCTCTCAATCGAACTCCGATAGAAGGTGATTAACAAACTCTCAGTCAATTGTTGCTTTCTAAGAATCCTTAGAAAATACAATCGTTGTTGTGCCTTCCTGATAACGCAGCGGTGTTTGCACTCCAAGTCAGGTCATTTGTTATGATAGTCCCAAGAAACTTACATTCAACCACCTGTTCCACACAAACTCCATCTATATACAGTGGCTGAATGTCTGCTCTTTTTTTCCTATAGTCCACTATGAATTCCTTGGTTTTTTGGATGTTAAATAAAAGATTGTGTTTTTTTTGCACCAGCGGGATAGCTGTAATACCTCGTCCCGATACGCAGACTCATCATCCCCAGAGATAAGTCCTACTAGTGTAGTATCGTCTGCAAATTTGATAATCCTATTACTGGGATGGTTATTGGTGCAATCCGATGAATAAATGGATCATGAATAATATAACAGTCTGTTGGCTGTCTTAATCTGGAACTTGCAGTCCAAAGCATCAATATTTCCCCTTTGAGAAATATTTCCCCTTGAGGAGAAAGGAAAGGTAGAGGGCAAGGAAACAGGGCTATGAACCTCTTACTCTTAAAGATCAAGAGGTTTGTGCATTTTATATTGCTTCTAATCTTGTGGACTCTGCTGAGGCCCAGCCCAGAATCTGGAGCCAGCTAATCAGTCCCTGACAACTAGCTTCTCACAGGCAATCTGATTTGGCATGTAGTTTTGTTCTTTGAAAGCTTGGGTAGGTTGGGGGTCAGGGGGATGGGCATGGCATTGTGCAGGTCTGGACTTTCTACTTTGTTTAAGCCACTGGCATTACAGATGACCCCAGGAGTGGCTCCATAATTTCCCATGAAAAATCAAGTTAACTATCTTTGTAACATGCACTATAAAAGAGATGGTATGGGTAGTGACATTGTTTAATTACGGGCCTTAAAAGATAAAACCAACACACTTACTGCTTGATGTGCCACACCAAAGAACTGGAATAAGTCTTGACATAAGGCAGAGGATTGCTGCCAAATCGTCTTCAAAGCCAGTGCCTAATCCCCTCTAAGGAAAGACTTGCTTTTATAAGGAATTCCCAGAAGACAACTGGCGAAACTGATCAGACCCCTCTTAAAAAAATAATAATGGTAACGATGCTCTTTGAAGCTTGAGTAAACAGTCCTTCATTCAGGTACAAACAGAACAGAGAGAGAAGAAGAAAAAAGTTGTTATGGGTGAGAGAATCAGCGGATGAGGTGGGAGTGGAATGGCTTAGTCAAGGTGAAAACTAAGTCCAGCATTTAATAAAAAGTTGTGCGATGGATGCTCATGAATTTCTCCAGTGCAGGCCATAAAAAAGTTGCTATCCTGTATTTAATAAAAAGAAACAATGGAAAAATTAAAGAGCCAAATTCTTAGCCCACTTACCTGATGCCTCTTCTTGTATACTGCGTGACCATTTTCTCTTGGGGAAATGTTCAGTGAAGCAATGTGGTCTTTTGAAGTGTTTGGCCAATTTCCATTTGCCCTTTTTGCGCACATCTATTAAAATTGGTATGTTAAGCTGTTTTATATACCCACTTCCACACATTTCATTTTTCTCTTTGTCTGTGATGTGTATTTCAAACTTCTGATTATTCTGTTTCCATTTGTGAAATTGATTTCAGATGGTTAAATTAATATCAGTCCTTTGCATTAGAGCAAGGCTGAAGAGACACAAGTTGCAATCGACGTAAATATGTATGGGAGTAGAAATGCACAGTACTTTGTGCATATACGGCTGAATATTTCAACTCAAAGCATTTTTTGTATTCATTTTCTCTCTAGCCAAGAAGCCATAAGCTAGCAATTTTGAAAGGGTTGTAGGTGAACAAAGTTGGTAATACCATCTGCCTTTAAGGCATCTTAGAAAGAAAGGGTCAGTGTCCTGATTTTCATGGGAAATTATACAGCCTAGTCTCCCCAGAGTCATCTAGAATGCTAGCCCAGACAAACTGCATACCTTACTGGAACATACAGTCAAATTCACAGTTTCTTTCTCTTTGAACTCTGAATTGAAATTTTGGCTAAGTTAAGAAGACAATGGTTCTTTTATTCTAAATCATATATAAAGAGCATCCTAATTCCATGATCTTAATTTCCCCACTGCATGGAGAAACCCTGAATCATGAAGTAAGAATTGTCAGCTCAGAACTAGAAAACTTAACGAGGTAAGAATTAAGTTCACAATTTAAGTTTTTCTTGTGCGACTAATTCACTAGGTCACCTGAGACTGTCTGTTCTCGAAGATATATGCAAAATTGTTTAAACAATCTCAAAATATTTGTAAATGCTACACATTTTTATTCCCTGTGTTTTCATACGTACAGCACTGATGGTACCTGTCTGTCATGGGTTTGGAGGGAAAGTTCCATCCTATGGGGAGTGGAAGGCGGGACATCAGGGGGGAGGAGCTGTACTGTATATATATTTGGGGAAAGTCCATCGTAGGAGAGCTGACGTGGAGAAGTGGAGTTGGAGTCTGTGGGTCAGACTGTGTACAACTGTTCGTCAGATAGTACATACCTGATAGGTTCAGGTTTCTATCTAGGTAGCCAGAACGGATAAGTTCAGGGTCTGTGCGTTACCTTAAAGTGTTCCGTGGGAACCAATCTGTTGTATGTGTATGATTGGGACTATCCCAAGTTCCAGTATCCTATTTACCTGATCCTTTTATTTACCCTGTTTGTTTTTTCAATAAACCTTGTTCTCTTGTTTATTAAAATCCATTCCTGGTCTGGGTGACTTGGTAGAGCGAATGGTTGGTGGCAGCATAACTACAGGGTGGGATACTCCAGTAGGTCTGGGGTTGATACAATGCAAAATTGTTTAAACAATCTCAAAATATTTGTAAATGCTACACATTTTTATTCCCTGTGTTTTCATACGTTTCTGGCCAAAAGTGTTGAGGTAAAAAATGGAAGGGGTGGTTTCTTTCTTCTTTCCTTCAAAACAAAACCAAAATTAGATTAATATAGTCATATCCTACTCCTCAACAAGTTCTTAGATCATCTGATACGAAGTTTAAAAATTGCACTAAAACACAGCATTCAAATACCACAATATAAAATGGGAGTATTAGAATGCTGAATTAAAAGCAAACTCCAAGCAATGTAAAAAACAAAGTATGGAGGAATTAAAAGCCTGAGAAAATAAAAATATCTTTGCCAGGTGCTGAAATGACAACCCTTACAGGCTCTTCTATAAACATCAGCTGAGTACTCAAAAAGACATTTGTTAAAAATATTAGTGCCACCTACCCACAGTTTTCTTATGCTGTCCCGTGTGTAATGTATTACCGTGTTCTAATCTGTAGATGAGATGGCTAGGTAGCTCAGTGGTTTAGGTATCTGTCTGCAGAGCCAGAAGTTTGGACTTTGATTTCCCCAGTGTGCCTTCTGGGAGATGAGCCATTCTGTGTCACTATGGACAAACTATATTGTCCCAGGGCACTCTTCAGAAGAAGGAAATGGTAAACTACTTCTGAGCATCCTCTACCTAGAAAATCCTGGAAAGGATTGCTGTAAGTCAGGATTGACTTGACGGCACACAATTATTATTATATTGATCTGTAGGTGATCAAGGCCCAGTTCCTTCCTGAGGTCAGACTTTTCCTCTTTGGATTGAATTGCAGTTGGTACACCAGCCAAAGTTGGGCATCAAGGCAACTTCTGCATCTAGAGACAATCCTGCAAAACATATATTTAAGAAGAACGTGGAAGTACTGTTTCTGAAGAAATAAATGGTTTCTTTCACATTATTATCCTTCATTTTGTTGATGCCTGCTAGAGGATTTCTTTATATTGGGCAAAATCCTGTTGCTTAATATAGTAGATTGCACTAGAGTAGGCCCCTTTGAATCAATTGACCTTACAGAAGAATATAGTCACAAATTACCATTAATTCAACCTACTCTAGTGTGGTTTACTGCACTAAGCAACAGGATTTAGGCCACTGCTCCTAAATGATGAAATAATATTGGAATAATAAGACACTTGTAATTCTAAACACAGAAATAGAACACACTTAACAACTGTGTTATGCAAAGCAACATGGAATGTGCCGTTTGAATGCCACTTGCAACCCCAACAGATAGTGTGTTCAACATAATAATTGCAAAAATAACCAGGAGATATAAAGCAGAACTTGGAAAAGTTACTTTTCTGGACTACAGCTGTTGGAAACTTCCAAGCCAGTATGGCCAGCAGCTAATGAATGTTGGGAGCTTCAGCCCAAAAAAATCAAACTTCCCTAAGCCGCGATTTAGGGAAAGCTTCCTGGGCTATGATAAACAGCTGGTGGTCTGCGTTCATTTTGTTACGTCTTGTAGGGCTACAGTAAAACATTGTGAATAAGGTGATAATTGCTGGTACTAGCTTTTCACCTCAACATCTGTAATGCAGTATTTTAAGATACTTTTCTGTTTACAACTTGTTGTACTGTTGAGAATGTATTTCCTAACATCACTGAAAATTGCAAAAAAAAGAATAATTTCACAATTTGCAAGTCAGTTTTTTAAAAAAATATATACTTTTTCCTATGTTCTGTAATGTTTTTTGCTAATTTGCTTTGATCTCTTTTTTTAATACATGAAAACATACTTAAGAAGTGTTACTGATTGGTCCGCTCATTGTGAACTATATTCTTCTGCAATAAATTTGCCTATAATGAGATGAGGCAGAGCAAGATTAAAATGATCCAGGGAGTTGCGTATTTTGACATTTCCCACATAACATTTCTTGAAAAGCAACTTGGTGTGATATGATATCATTGCAAGCCCATGATTTTCAGAGTTGTGCCTGTTTACATTAATTGTCTCTATGAGAAATCACTCATTTGAAAACCATTGTCTAAATAACCCTTTGGAAAGTCGTTGTCATAGGCTGGAAATAATGTGCTGTTCATTTGTGATTAATTGCATAGAAAAAAAGGGGGGACAAAACTGAAATGAGCTCTGTGCTGCCAGAATTGGTTTGCACTAACAGGAAATTATGAACCATTTATAATCAGGGTGCCTCTTTCATTATGACTAACAAGCAATTTCCATTTCCTAAAACCTGAGCATATGACAGGTACAGGAATATTTCTGTCGCCAGGCTTCAGTGGGTCGGTCATGAGTCTGATCTGGTAAAGTAGATCGTTTACGGAAATGCGGTTATCTTGCTGGCATGCATCAGTTTTACTTGGGGCAACTGTCATCAGCAGAATTTTATATAAAACTATAAAATGGCAAAAGGCATTGCTTATTTATATATGTTATTGAAATATCTATCCTGTATCATTCCGATTGTTTAAGACTGTGAGCCATCAGACCATATGCAGCTTACCAGCCATGTGTGATGACAGCCCATAGGGCAGTCAATAAATCTCATGATAAAATGGGCAGCATTGATGAACTGTAAGAATTTCAGACTTAATTTCCAATTTTCAATAGCAGTACTTTTTAAGCAAGCTATGTTCTAGAAGCATTCAGGTAACTTGTTCCGTCTGAGCACTTATAGTTGAATGTAATTGTCTGATATGGGAAGACATAGTCTAATTTCTGCATCACAATCTCAGTCTGTGTTCCTTCCTCCTTATCACTGAATGCGTTAGGGTGTGACGAGATGGCCAAATTGGGTTGGGCTAAATGAGGTTGCTTTGAGGTACAGCATGTCATTTGGGGTGGCTCTTGCATTGAATTGGGTGGTTTTGTGACGGAAACCACACTGCAACCAAGCAACCTTTTTTAGGCCTTCCCCACATTTAAAGAGAAAGAAAAACAAAAAAGGGGGAAAAATTAACGCCCCCCCCTTTGTCCCCTCTTACCTCCCTCTTCATGGAAAAGAGGGAGAAGTCAGCAATTTTAAATATAAATACTATATATACAGTATCTAAGCGGCATAGCACTGAATTGGCTTGCCAATTTCCCAGTTCAGTGCTGGATTACAGAGTTAAAAACCGCTTTCATATCTTTTTATGCCTCCCCCTTTGCTGGGGAGCAGAGGAAGATTTAAATTTCTTAATACTGTAATTTGTTAGCTTCTGAAACAGTTTTAAGTAATGTGACAGCCAGCCATCTACTTTGGTTCATGCGAGAACCGAACCAACACAGAGCTATTCTACCCACACTAAAAAATAGTAGCTCCAGACAGTGACCTAAAAAGGTGCAGGTAGGCATGGATGGGTTGGTTTGCAACTGCCTGTACGGCGTGTGGTCACTAGAAAAAGAAGTGACCCAACCCATTCACAAAGCAGACCAAACTACAGGACAAAGCACTATCTGATTGCAGTACATTAATTCAATACATTTACAGTATGGGTTCCTGAAAGTGTCATTTCCTGTTAAATCTGAACCTGGAAATGCAGTTTAAACTATGATTACAAAACAGAATGGCAACTCATGGCATTAATCCTGGTTTGCAAGACAGTTTTATGATCATAACTTGAACCCAAAGTTTTCCATTCAGAGTGATAGTCCTGGCTATGAGATCTACCAGAAGTGGTAGACTTATTCTCTGAAATTATCAGGGCTTTTCTGTACACAAAATATACAGCTCCAAAAAAACATTTATACTGTTCAAAAGTGAAGTATTTGAGAAGTTCTTTGACTAGATTGTTAAAACCTACCTGCTAACAATGTGAGCAATCCAGCCTCTTCTAATCCTGATTAAGTATGATTACTGCTGCTCTCTCCAGAATGCTCACCAGTGTTTCCAAGATGAAGACCATGGGGAACCTATATCTGATATATTTTATGAAGCTCTTAAATAATGAGAAAGGGGATGACAGTAGAAACACTCAGTACCTTTTAAAGTATTGTGTTTGCTCAGCTGGGATTCCCTATGCCTGTTCTTTAGTTGCTTTTTAATGTCCCTCTCCTCCCTCCCCTACCACTGGAGTTCATGGTATGTGACATTCTGCAGTGATGCTGTTGAATTCCAAGTTCTGAAAATTCCCCCCCCTCCTTTTTTGTAGGCTTCCAGCTGCATTGAGTGTGACACAAAGGATCAAAACATGCATGCACACATGCAAAGAAAACATGCAAGTATGTGAACAGTGGTTCATGCTATGCATGTGACTTATGCTCACATAGCCGTATACAGTTTGCGTTCCCCCTTGTACAAATTCCTTTGGGTGACTTTGCAGAAAGCTGGAAAAACACTGAATTCCTCCAAACTTTTTCTGCTTAATTTTGTTTGGCCATTATATTTTCTGATCAGTGGTGAGCCTTCCAGATCCTCCTATACATGCCAATGGCAATTAAGGATATTTCTTGGTAAGCATGTCCAGAAAAGAACAATTCCATCTAAACATGCGAAGACTTGGCATTCTACAGTCTTAGCTTCTCTTCTTCATTGCTTGCTTCATAACGTCTTGCTGATTTCTCTTGTTTTGGTATCAACAGTATTTGAACCAGAGTTAAAGAAGGTTTTGTTGCTTCTTAACAGAATTCCCCTGTTGCAACTTTTAAAGCAAGTTACCATATTTTTCTCTTTATAAGATGACCCAATGTATAAGATGATCTCCTTTTTCTAACCTCAAATTAGAAAATTTGATCCCTTCTTTTCCCTCCCTTTTGCTAAGCCCCATGGCTTTGCAAAAGGCAGGGGAAAGTGATGGTCTCTTTGACCGCCACTTTTCCCTTCCTTTTTGCTAAGTCAGGGAAAAGCAGCTGTCAAAGAGACTGCCACTTTTCCCTGTCTTTTGCAAAGCACTGCTTCTCCTTTTTGCTAAGCTCCATTGTTTTGCAAAAGGCAGGGAAAAAGGGTGGCCACTTTGACACCCACTTTTCCCTTCCTTTTGTGAAGCCACAGAGCTTAGCAAAAGGAAGGGAAAGGGGGTGGTCAGAGGGCTCCAGCAGTGGTGGCAGCAGGAGGTAGAGACTGAGGCAAAGAAGCAGCTGGGCTCAGCCGTCTCTTGCAGCTGCCCATTGACTGCTGCCCACTGACTGCTGCTGCCACCGCCAAGTCACGAGGAGACAATCGCTGGAGGGGGCGATCAGACAATGGTGGCAGCAGTCAATGGGCACCAGCGAGAGCTGGCCGAACGCGGCTACTTCCATGCCTCAGACTCTGCCTCCTGCTGCTGCCTCCCGTGTATAAAATGACCCTCAATTTTTCCTCTAATTATTTTAGGAAAAGAGTGTCATTTTATAAATGGAAAAATACGGTAACTCAAGGGGCTTCCATAGGAGAAAATAAGGCAATTGACACTAGGGAGCATAAGCAGTAAACAAAGATGGCACTATGCCAGGAGCATCAAGATAGAGGAGTGGTCCTAACCAACTAGATAGGCGGGATATAAAATAAATAAATAAATAAATAAGATAGGAGAAATAACAAATGGGTTCAAGGTGTCAGGCTGTTTCTGACATGAGTAGCTTTCCGAGCAGGATCAGACCAAGATATATTGCCTCTGGTGGCGCACCAAATGATGCTCCCCACTTACCCAAGTCAAGATGCAGAGTGTATTAAAGCAAAGTTATTACAGCACATGAAGCACAAAATCCCCAAAACACTTCTTCCTATCTCTGGCATTAAAATAGAGGTATGAATAAAGTAGGTAATGATTTGCTGTCTTTTTGTAATGCCCCATATCTGTGATCTCAGCCACCTTATTCTGCCTAATGTTGCGTGGTCCTTGTCCCCGAGTAGGTTGAGCATGTGTTGAAGAATTATCTGTGATATTTTAAGGGGGTTATGAGATACATTCTCATTCAGAATGTCTCATTCAGAATGTCAGTGCCCTTCACCTACTCCTGCCAATTTGCTAGTGTAATCAGGACACTCTGCCTCCCCCCAAAAAGTAAAAGCAAAACCAAATCGAAGCTCTAAAACAGGCTTGTCCAACCCGCGGCCCAAGGGCCGCATGCGGCCCAGGTCAGCTCATAATGCGGCCCAGTGCAATTTTTTATTTTAAAAGAAATTCCAAAGTTTCAAGTTACACTGCTGGCCCTTGCGGCTGGAATGTGGCCGGGGCATGTCACAACAGTAGAGGGGGAGAGAGGGAAGGAAGGAACGAGTGGGAGGGGAGGGGAGGGGACAGGGGGGCTGCATGACTGCATTGCGCCGTCCCCGTCAATAGGTGGACCCCCTCCCAGCCCCATAAAGCTGCCGGAGTCGAAGCAGGCAGCCTGTGCTGTCTGAGATCACAGCTGCTGTTAAGCGCGCTTGGAGCTGGGCTGTGGAGGACGGCTAGAGCTGCCCCCCCATGCAGCCCAAACCAAATTTTCATCTTCTAATGTGGCCCGGGGAATGTGAAAGGTTGGACACCCCTGATCTAAAACATCTTGGCTACAACCAGAGACAGAGTTTTTGACATGGGTAATGAGACTAGGTGACCATGGCGGCAGTTTAGTTTTTTCAATTCGAGCCCATCTTTCTTCCATACTGGAACTCAAGGTGTCATATGTAGGGTCCCCGAATCACCACCCATCCAGCAGAGAGAGCCAAACCCAGACCTACTTAGCTACCCAAAGTTTGCTGTATCCTGTTTCTTCCATCCATGCCTTCAGTGATGGGAGGACGATTGCCATCTGAAAAGAGTTAGCAATTATGAAGGGACTCCGGATGGTTGGGAGGCACAAAATTATGCACTCCACCTCCTTACTCATTATGGTGTATGCGTGCTAGATAAAGAGGATAAAATAGACAAATATCTGGTTTCTATAAGCCGTCTGAATTTACATCCCAGTGGAATGGCATATCTTGCATGCAGAAAGTCACAAATCTAATTGCTTGTGGTAGGAAAAGGAATGGTCTGTATCTAAAATTCACAGTGGCTGTCAGTTAGTGTAGATAATACCTAGCTAGTAGACTAAACTACTAGTATATAGGTACTCTGGCAGAACTTGTGAAAGTTACTCTTTTTGGTGTGCAGCTCCCCAAATATAGCAGTCCATGTTGTCAGCAGTCATGCTGCTTGGAAGATTCTTGGAGTTACAAACAAAAAAAAAATCACAGATTCTACCACTTATCTTTGATGCACTCCAGTTCCCCTAGGTTGGAGAAATGGCTTTGTTCAGTTCACGTTTTTAGCTAATAAGTGAAGTAGTCTAGAAAGGGAAAAGTTTTCTTAAGCGTGAGAGATAACATGTCACTAATGTAAACAACACTTCAGCTGTTTTCCTTGGAATGTGTTGATCCAAACAAAGTGGTATTTATTTTTCCTTTTCTTTTGCCTTTCATGTTTACTACAATTATTAAGTACCAATAGTTTTACGAAAAATCTGGCATTTATTATAGAAACAAAATGCAGACAAAGTCTTCCCTTAGATATTTCTACTGAAAATAACATTGTCACATGAGTTATGCATTTGGAAGAATAACTCTTGTTTTAATAACCACTTCATTATTACTAAGGCTTATGTCTATCCATGAACATCTGCTTTGAAAGTGAAGTTTTCTAACTATTAACAAGGCTGTCTATTATTATTTGGCAGTCTGGATGTGAGTAAGCATTCTACAAAGCAGAAGCCTATAAAAGTCTGCATTAGGAATTCTTCAAGTGTGGTAAAGAGAAATATTTAAATGTTCCACATCAGTTTCTCCAGTAAACAGGCTCAAGTTTTCTTTTAGTCACTTTCTGTAATTCACAATATTTAATGCACATGTTGCTCTATATTTTGAGAAGATGCATTTACTAATTTATGAACCGGCATAGCTTTTTAAAACTACTGTAAATTACAAATGGGTTCCTTTTTATCCATAAATTTCTTTGACCTGAAAAAACCTCCAATAAATGGTGTAGCACACTGGTTCTTAACCTTGGGTTACTTACTGTAGGAGTTTTAGACTGCAGCTCCCAGAAGCCTTCAGCACCAGCTGTCCTGACTGGGGTTTCTGGGAGTTGCAGTTCAAAAGCATCTGAGTAACAAAGGTTAAGAACCACTGGTGTAGCAGAACCACTGCAGTCAGTTTACAGTGTCTATTTTACAAGTGTGATTCAGGAAAAGTGTGAATTGTAGATTATGAATTGTGTAAGACTTTGCTGCCTTTACATTATACAATGTATACTTTCTGGATACTTAAGATAAAAAAGATTCAGGATTTTACTCTAATTGTTTATATTTGTGGGATCTCTGGCCGGCGTAAAAGACGACTTTCTGGCCCTGAAAAACATGCCTCAAAGTGGGGGGATCGTCTTGTACGCCGGGTGCATGTCTAGCAAACCCTCCCTCTCCCAGCGAAGTCACTAACCTGGTAGTAAGACCCAGTAGAGCCCCGCTCCTAGCCTGGGAACAGCCTGACTCTAGCGCCGAACAGCTGACTGTCGGAACAGCAGAGAGGCGGCAGCCATTTTGAGATGTGACCACATGGCTGCTGCCTCTCCAAAATGGCTGCGCCTCTCCAAAATGGCTGCCGCCTCTCTGCTGTTCCTTCTTCCAGCAAACCCCGGCTCTCTCCGAAAAGGAACCAAAAGGGGCAAAAGGAACTCTCCCCATGATGCAGCCAAAGCAGAATCACGCATGCGGAAGAGGGGATAGTCTTATACAGCAAGTATATAACAAACTCTACATTCTGAGTTGGAATGTTGGGGGGCCATCTTATACACCCAGTCACCTTATACACCAGCAAATACGATAAGACTTTTCTGTTGCAGAGAACGCTTCCATGCGTGCAGCTCAGTGCATGTGAAGATAACCCATTCAAGAAAAACTCTTAGCATTGGGAAAGCTGTTCTTCCACAATTGCAAGGCATCTCTGGATTGGGCAACAATGTTACTTTTTTTTAATTCATGGAAGAAAACAGGAAATTAATCACTTATTTGAAAAGAATTCATTCCAGTTGACGTGTTAATTAGTGTTCCATAGTTCTTGTAGCAACTGCTGCAGTAACAGTGTCAGATAAACATTAACACATGTGCAAGTAAGCCGGTGTATTTCTATACAGTATTTGACAAATTAAAGCCTCTTTGCTCACAGGAACTGATGATTAACCTTTAAAGACCTTTTGTAAAATTAGAATGGACATATTACAACACATGCCAGAAAAAAAGAAAAAGAAAAAACAAGAGCACGTGTAATCAAATAAAACAACAAAAACTGTTTCTATTGGCTGTGTTGACATCTGGACTACCTCTTGGAAGTCATTGTGAAAAGGTTTTCCTAAGGGGAATGAAAGGTCCGGGTTGGCTTCCTCCAGAAGAAGTCTGTACAGATTCAGAGTGAGTATATCCCATTTCATAATAATTTTTTTTAAAGACAGAGAAAACTGTAGGTTCAAATTAATGCTCTGTGGGGATTTGGCAATTTTTTTGTTTAATTGCCTTGGTAAAAATAATGGCTTATCAGTTTAGGGAGTGTGTGTGAGGGTAGTGATGTGAATAGGTTCCAGAGGTCGAGAAAGCAATTCCAGAAAAGAGTTATATTCTCATTCATCCATCACTTATTTCAAATGATGGAAGAATGTTCAGTGGGGTTTTGGCATGTATTAAACTCTAACCTCATATTGAGAAGTACGATCATGTGAACATAGAAAACTGCCTTTGAATGAGCCAGGACATTAGTCCACTGTCTTCTATACTTACTGACATCAGTGTTCCAAGGTCCTTCTTTGTTCTGCTCCTCAGGAACTCTTTTTTAAAAAGCAGAAAGTATGGCAAATTAAACAAAATACCTTCTTACATACAAAGCATGTGTCTGAACACTTGTATTATCACCCTCAACAGAGACAGTGAATTCAAACGTGCAGTTTTCTTTGACAGTGAAATTGCCAGTTGCTAACTTCAGAGACACACTGGTCCCTTTCAAAGCCTTCTGGGCAAAGAGTCAGCTGTTGGAAAACATATATCACACAACCCCATACAGTAGCTGTGTGTATTCCCTAGGTGTGAGAAGATAATACTTAAGTATTTCTGCATGTTGACTCATTGCCCAGTGCTCTTAAAGAAACAGGTGTCCCTTCTTTAGCATGGGGATTTGGCAGTCTTAGAAGGGAAAGAGAACACCCACCGACTCACTGTTGGAAAAAGAGATGAACAATTAATTACTTGGTATGATGAATCATTGGACAATAATAAACTTTCTGGTTTCATCATATGTTTTCTGCCTTCATCTTCCGGTTCATGATGTTTCTTCAGCTCCACCAACCATGGCCACCCAAAGATCTCCTCCTCCCTCAAAGAGTTCCACCTTCACCCTCTCCTATTCCTTATGTCTTAATATCCCTTCCTAATCTAATACAGTGTGACTTCTCTCTTCCTTCATCTTCTTTCAGTGCTTGCTCAAAACACATGCTTTTCTGTTAAGCTTTTCATTTCTTCCCAGTGTTATGTCCAAGTTCAATCTATATAGCTATATGTTTGTTGTATTTCCCATATTACCCTATTATCATCCTTTCTGGAGAACATGCTACGAAGGTTGACACCATCCTGAACTGTGCATATAAAACTGCCCTATATTCACCTTTCCTAGTTCCTGGGATGTAAGGTGACTCCAAAATTCAGTTCTCTTTCACCAAAGAGACCAGATTTCCTGGCTGTTATATTTTGCAATAACACTTCAGAACTAAGGCACTTTCGGTAGTTCCCTTTCCAGTCTTAAGCTATATACACAGATCTTCCCACTCTGAATGCCTCCCTGAAAGCATTTAAAGGAGTTGCTTTGATAAAAGAAAAGACAATACTGTATGTTACAAGATTGTTGGGTAATACAATTGAGTAATGCAGTGTAAACACATATAGGTACTGTAATTGCTTGGGCATTATTGTAAAGTTACAGAAGATGAAGATGCATCTATAGAGCAAAAGATTTCCAAAAGCACCAAAATAAGAAATGTAATGACACCAAGCTACTTATACCTCTGTAGAGCTCAGGTTTCAAACTTTATTAAAGCAGTGTCCTGGATTCCTTTGGGAACCTATACGGTTGACTTCAGAGCTTCTTCAGCTATAGACAGCCAAGAGAACCAGAACCAGCAGGATGCACTTGACTTATGAAAAAAGAGAGAGGTTCTCTAAGCGACTTCCCTTGGAATCTAGTCGGTTTTCCCTGCTGTTTCCTCTCTAGATCACCTTGCAGGCGTAGAGCAAGAACTCTGGCAGGCTAGCCACTTGCACTGTGTTGTTGTTTCATCGTTTAGTCGTGCCCAACTCTTCGTGACCCCATAGACCAGAGCACGCCAGGCCCTCCTATCTTCCACTGCCTCCCGGAGTTGGGTCAAATTCATGTTGGTCGCTTCGATGACACTGTCCAACCATCTCCTCCTCTGTCGCCCCCTTCTCCTCTTGCCTTCACACTTTCCCAACATCAGGGTCTTTTCCAGGGAGTTCTCTCATGAGATGACCAAAGTACTGGAGCCTCAGCTTCAGGATCTGTCCTTCCAGTGAACACTCAGGGTCGATTTCCTTCAAAATGGATAGGTTTGTTCTCCTTGCAGTCCAGGGGACTCTCAAGAGTCTTCTCCAGCACCACAATTCAAAAGCATCAATTCTTTGGCGGTCAGCTTTCTTTATGGTCCAGCTCTCACTTCCATACATCACTACAGGGAAAACCATAGCTTTGACTATTCGGACTTTTGTTGGCAAGGTGATATCTCTGCTTTTTAAGATGCTGTTGGGGTTTTGCCATCGCTTTCCTCCCAAGAAGCAGGCGTCTTTTATTTCTGTGGCTGCTGTCACCATCTGCAGTGATCATGGAGCCCAAGAAAGTAAAATCTGTCACTGTTGTGTAATGTCACAATTGCACTATACAGACCACTGTACCGTATCTGCCTCCCTGACTCTCGCCCCAAGCTTTTCTTTTGAAGAAAATAGCAGCTGGGAGGTAGGTTTTCATTGGCGTTGTGATCTGGGGAGTGAGGGGGGTGTTCACCGCATCATCTTTGCCCATCCTGCATTGCTTTAGAACCATATGTGAAATGCAATCATGCATTTCAAGTATTGGCTATTTTTACTCTTAGAGTTATTTGCTGGTATGTTCCTGTTGTGCTGAAGAGGATATATTTGACCAAGAACTTCATTAATCAGCATTTCAGAGGAATGCAGAGGAGGGAATAAGTTCCCTTACTCTTGTCTTTGCTGATATGAGGTCTTTTCTCATTCTGGTATGAAAACACAACTCTTGTCTTTATCATTGCCTGAAGATACAATGCAGCTGTGCCCTGACATGCAAGCAGCTTGAACTTTTCCTGAGCTGCTGACTGCTTATCTGCTGTTGCAGACCAGAAGAACATTGGGGGTTGGCACATTTTCATTTAAGCTTAGTGGCCATGCATGTAAAAGCCAGGGCAAAGGCATAGCTAGGGGAGGTGTGAGAGCTGGCAGACTGAATAAACCAACATGGTTGGCATGAAACCAGCTACATGGCAAAGAGTGGGGAATGGGATGAAAGGAAAGAAGGCTTGAGATTACAGTGCATTCAACATACTGCAACATTGACAAGTCAGTTTGGAGGGAGGAAATGGACCCAGAGAAACAGGAAGTTATTGAAGGCAGAGCTGATGGAGACAAGGGATTATGAGGAAACCCAACAAAGTTGCAGCAGGCAGTCTGGCAGCACGGCAGTGTTCACTGACAAAGGCATAGAAGAAAAAAACTTTGTTTCCTACTTACCCTGGAAGTATGCTGCTTGTAATGCTTTATTTTCAAGTTCTGAGTTATGTTTAAATCAATATTTTAGGCCTGGGGGCCCAGCAGCAACCAGTGCAGAGTTTTTGAAATTATAGGGGATGTGCTTCCACCTTGTCATCTGAGAATGTATGTAGGTTTTGGACCACCTTTCAGTAAAGTCATGTGTAGATCACATTAGAGCAGTCGATCTGAGCGGTTGTGGAAGCATAGGTTACAGTGGGTGGGCTATTTTGGTTTAGGAATGACTGCAACTTTTAAATCAGTGGGAATTTGTTGTCCCTTAATTTAGAATCAAGGCTTGCCAAGCTGTGGGTCTACTCCTTCAGCAAGAAATGCTTGCCCACCCATTATAAGCTGTTTGCTCAATCCCCAGACACAAAACTCAATTATCAGTAGTGTAATCAATGCTTTGTTGATATTCAGTGCCATTTACTGGCCTTCACGGAGCTCATCATCACCTTCACCTGCTTATTCTGTAGTTCTCCTGATACAGATGGAGAGGAGAGAGAGAGAGTTGGGCATCTCATGCGTACCTCCTCCAACAGTTTCATGTTGTTGTTAAATAGTTGGTAGGACAAGATGAAACACTGTGAGATACCATGAAATAAATTATATGGAACTGAGTAGCACTTCCTGCCAGTAGAGATGCAACTCATGTATGGCAATGTCTGTAGATCCCATTCCACAACATTGCACTGGAAGGATACTGTGGTCCTGAGTTTGACACAGCCAAGAAGCTGAGCAGAGAATAGAGTAGCATTCCTCCTTATCTCTCTCCTGATACAGGTAATCCATCAGAGCAGTCTAGATGGTTGCAATACTTGGGACTGAACTGAAATGGGTCTGGATAATCCACTTCGTACAGACATGCCTGCAGCTGGCAGAGCAGTTAGCAAAGATAACAAAACAGTGTTCTTATCTAGGATTTCACATATAGCCTTCTTCTTAAGATTCCACACAAAGATATTTTACTCCAGATAAGGCCAGTAGGAGAGAGAGGAGGCATCCAGTCTGCTCAGACCATCTGAAATAATGAATACTGCCCAGCAGTGAAACTTCGATCTCTGACTCCTTGACCAGGTATATTTGATCTGTTGTATAAAGAACAATCCCCCATCTGGTGAAGAGTAGGGGAAATGGCCTGCCTGCGGACAAGATGTATGAAAATGGATTGAATTGATTGTATTTGTGCAATTTTGGAATGACCACAGGGCTGAGCCACGACACCCCCATTGATCCTTTGTGTTCTGTCCCGCATTCGTTGGGTTAAAACTTATTTTAAAATGTACTTCAAGCGAGGAAGGGATAATCAGAATACAATATCCAGAAAAACTCAGCTGGTGCCAAAGGAGAAGGAGGGTGTCAGCTGAATACCCCAGTGAAATGGAAGATGATTCCCAAACTCTCTAACACCTGAGGCATTGTGAGGCTCAGCCTAAGATCCTGCATGTTAGTTTGCAGTGCTGAACCAGCCATTTTATATAAGTGAAAGACTTCCCCCACCATTGCTAACTAGGGTTCTTTTTCTTCCTTTCCTATCCAGCATGGTTAACTGAATTTTTCTGGCTTAAATGTGTGTGTAAAACTATAGATGAATGCTTGCATTCTTCTTATCTGGGCTTTGAGTGGCTTTCACCTTTTTTCTCCTTTATCTTGTTAGTGTGATGCAAATACCACTGCCTTCTGGCTTTTGTACCACTGCCAGAAATATGCATGCAGGGAGAAATAAAATCCTGCTGTGTATCTCTCTCTTTGATGAGATACTGTTGCTCAACTTACACCACATAAGGTTGATGATGTCATCGATCAGCCACAGTGAATTTTCAAAAGTTAAAAAATTCTGATTACAGTTACCACCACCACCACCAAAGGTTCTGTTGGGGACTGCAGGATGGGGGATAAGCCTTCAATTTCCAAAAACTAATTTCCCATGACAAACAAGATTGCAAGGGATCTCTGAGGGGGGAAGTTGTCAGAAATGTTTAATTTCTGAAAAATTGCAGTGGCTTTAGGATGACACCAGGTCTGACCTAGTAGCCCATGGAACCTCATGGAAGCAACAGGATTTCAGCCTCTGAGTGTTTTGTCTAAACTACATGCCCAAATTGATGACACCATGTAACCCTCTTCCCCCAAAGTGGCAGTTGTGGGAATGGTGTTTTTCACAGAGATCTGGAAATGCATAAATACTATCCTAGACCTAGACAAAGATCTGTTTGTACAGACCTATTTCTTCACGGGCCAGTTTGGGGGAGGAACAGTTTAGAGATTAGGCATCCTTCAGTCTCGAGAGACTATGGTAATGTGCTCTGTATGGAGGTCTTGGAACAGTATAGTGTGACTGAGAAGGCCAATTCAAGAGTGACAATCCCTTCCACACTGAAGACATAGACAATCTGTCCCCTGTCCAACTCCCTGATTTTGCTGCTTTCGGGATTGTCTCTTTGCCTCGGCCTGCTGGACAAGGGTCTCTCCAAATTGGGAGAGGCCATGATGCACCGCCTGCCTCCAGGCTGAATGCTCAGATGTCAAGGTTTCCCATCTGTTGAGGTCCATTCCTAAGGCCTTCAGATCCCGCTTGCAGATCTCCTTGTATCGCAGTTGTGGTCTCCCTCTGGGGCGCTTTCCCTGCACTAATTCTCCATACAGGACATCTTTTGGAATCCAACCATCAGCCATTGTCACGACATGCCCGAGCCAACATAGACATCACTGGGGGATGAACAGTTTAGCTCCAAGTAAAAAGGGTTGCCTTGTCACATCTGTCTACAAAATATTATTCTCTCTCTCTCTCTCTCTCTCTCTCTCTCTCTCTCTCTCTCTCTCTCTCTCTCTCTCTCTTTGGACTTGAGAGCAAAAATAGAGCTTCCTCCAAATCTTTTGCCTGTGGGTGATGCCGGTTTAGCTGCATGAGCAGCAACATTAACAACCTGAACATTAGAGAAATAGATGAAAGGTCTGAAAACATGGATCTTTTCCTCTTCCATCATTGCTCAAAACAAATTCCAAAATTACCTTCAGAACCTCCAAAACAAAAATAATTCTACAATTTATTTTATTTCATTTTTAACATCAGCCTTTTTGGCTCTTCCCAAAACAGACCATCATACAAATGTAGAGGGAAACTGCACATTGTTTTTTAAGAAATGATACGTTCTTACTCAGTTTTTTCATAAGTACATGAAAGTTCCAGCAATTCATTATTCTTCTTGGACTGCTTGCTGCCAAATAACTAAAAGTAGATAGTGGCCATATATATTTTGCAGTAGTTGAAATTGCAGGAAATGGCATCATGGATGCATTTACATGTGAATTAGTGTATCTCTTTTTTCATCCCTAATTAGATACCTAAATAAATGGTTTTTAATTTTGTCTATTTATATCAAGTTATTTTGCTCTGTAAAAGGGACGTGGTGGCACTGCGCGTTAAACCACAGAAGCCTCTATGCTGTAAGGTCAGAAGACCAGCCGTCGTAAGATCAAATCCACGTGACGGAATGAGCTCCCATCGCTTATCCCAGCTCCTGCCAACCTAGCAGCTCGAAAGCATGTAAATGCGAGTAGATAAATAGGTACCACCACGGTGGGAAGGTGACGGTGTTCCATGTCTAGTCGCGCTGGCCACGTGACCACGGAAACTGTCTACGGACAAATGCTGGCTCTATGGCTTGGAGACAAGGATGAGCACCGCCTCCTAGAGTAAGACACGACTGGACTAAATGTCAAGGGGAACCTTTACCTTTACCTATCTTGCTCTGTAGTCATAATGAATTATTTCTGAGTCAGAACAGAGCCATAATCTCCTCTCATCAGCAAATGTAAGCAGCCACTGGCACCAATATACAGCGCAGATCAGAACAGATACTACAGTTACTGTGTTTAGAAGAAGTGCTCCTTTAAAAGCCTGGGTTTTTGTTTGTTTGTTTGTTTCCTTGTTTGTTTAGTCTAGCATTACAGTTTTCGCTCAAAAGTTGTAAATGAACTTCCTTTTCTTTTGTGATTGGTCATTTAGAGATAAGCACAGATTTCATTTGTAAGTTAGTTGCTACGGTATGGGAGCTTTGAAGGAATTTGTCTCCGGAGGGAAGAGGTATTATCACATTCTCATTGTACAGCTAGCAATTTGACTAGTTTCACCCTAAAAGTAACTCTTATGTCCAGGCACAAGCTACAGTGGTGAATAAACTATAGTGGGTGTTCTCAGTCTCCCATTATTCCTACATCAGTGACCATTGGTCAAGCTGACTAGAGCTAAGGGAAATGTAGTCCAAAGCACCAGGAGGGCACCAAATTGGAGAAGACTGAGATATAATTTATTGTAATGTCATAGTTTAATAAATAAGTTTGAAACACTGGAGAAATTTCAGATGCTAGAATTATCTAAAGATGCTAGAATCTGAAGAAATTAGAAACACCATTTGGATTTAGGAAGCAATCTGCAAGTAAAATGCCAATTACCAATGGAGTATGATTTTTAAATGTTTCTGCTATTGCACATGTATAATGGGAATACACCCCTCCTCCACAAATCAAGGCTGTTATATTTGGCTTCATTCAGCATGATGTGGTTATATTTCTTTTTAATGTTCTCCCACATGGTTCAGTTCTGTTGGTCTTACAAGGTCTAATTTGTTCTGAAATTGCTTTCCACCCTTTAGGTTTAGATGTGGTAGGATTTACTCAAGAAAAGCAGAGAGGAATTTTATTTGCTTTTTGGAGTCTGTCTATTCAATGGATTAATTGAAAATCTTCCTTATTTTGGCAAGTAAGCTTATGGATGGTATCACAAAAATGTAATAGCTTGAGCTGCAGCTTTCTTTCTCTAGGTGGGTATGAGTTGGAAAAGCTGGCTTTGCAAGATGCTAAAATTTGGTTTGAATTAGGAGCTTTGGAAATGAAACACTTCCCTGCTTTCTGTACTACGAAAACTGTAGTCAAATGAAGAAATGTCAGATGAATGGATCCAAAGCTTCTCAAACCCATGGGTTGTCTGACCTGTGAGTAGCCAACACACAAGTGTACCATAATGCCTCTAGTGTACTTTAGTCTGAGCATCTCATCTTAGAAAGAAGCCATGGGCTTGTTCCTTCATGGTGTTCTTGGACTTCCCTGACCACCTCTTGCCATGTGCCCCTACCCTTGTTCACTGTGTCTCTAAATTCTTTATGCAGGTATCTGAGGAGCCATAGCGGTGTAGTAGAAGGTTAGCTGACCATGTACAAGGATCCAAGTGGAACTCCTAGCATTTTAATTTGCAATGGTGTGAAGAAATTCCCAGACCTTATAGAACTGCTGCCATTCAGTCAGCCTTGGACAAAACAGATGGTCTGTGTCTGCATAAGACAGCTTTATATATTCCCAGCTTTGGGCTGTTTTGCAACCAACCTGGCTCCTGCTACTGCCTTCAGAAGTTCTCTAGCATTCTTTAGGTGACACTTCTCAAAGTAGGATGTGGCTGGCCCTATCATTAGGGCACAGTAAAGTGCTCACTAAAGGGATGTGGTGCCGCTGCGGGTTAAATCGCAGAAGCCTCTCTGCTGCAAGATTGGAAGACCAGCAGTCGTAAGATCAAATCCACGTGATGTTGCTTGTTCCAGCTTCTGCCAACTTAGCAGTTCAAAAGCATGTAAAAATGCAAATAGATAAATAGGGACCACCACGGTGGGAAGGTAACGGTGTTCCGTGTCTAGTCACACTGGCCACATAACCACAGAAACTGTCTTCGGACAAACGCTGGCTCTATGGCTTGGAAATGGGGATGAGCACCACCCCCTAGAATCGGACATGACGACTAAATGTCAAGGGGAACCTTTATCTTTTACTAAAGTGCTCGCCTGAGATGACAGGGTGGTAGGAGGGGCAAAGTCTGCCACTCTACTACTGGAGGAACACATTCTTGCCTCCACTGCTACTGCTAGTTAGGTTCATCAGTGCATCCTTCCTTGTTCATTTGCTACCAAGCAATATTCTACTTACCTCCATCCTGTGGCCGCCCCTTCATCTTCCCTGCCAGTCCTTCTTCCTTCTCTTCTTGTTTACACCAGAGCTAGCTGTTCTTTAGGGACGTGATGGTGCTGTGGGCTAAACCACAGAAGCCTGTGCTGCAGGGTCAGAAGACTAGCAGTTGTAAGATTGAATCCACGCGACAGAGTGAGTGCCTGTCGCTTGTCTCAGCTCCCACCAACCTAGCGGTTCGAAAGCTTGCAAATGCGAGTAGATAAATAGGGACCACCTCGGTGGGAAGGTAACAGCGTTCCGTGTCTAAGTCGCACTGGCCATGTGACCACGGAAGATTGTCTTCAGACAAAACGCTGGCTCTATGGCTTGGAAACAGGGATGAGCACTGCCCCCTAGAGTCGAACACAACTGGACAAAAATTATCAAGGGAACCTTTACCTTTACCTTTAGCTGTTCTTTAACGCTTTCACCATTTTTTATCCTTCTTCTGTTTTTGTGACTGCCATGTTAACAAGAGAGCTCCTGTCTAGAAAGAGGAGACTGGTCTTTTTTAACCAGAGAGGAAGAGGCAGAAGGCAGCAACAGCAGGAACATGCATGCAGAAGCAGTTTGGAAAGACAGGGCAGAGGCAACAGGAGAGCATGGGCCACTTGCTGCTTTTGGATATCAACTGTACTGTTCAAATTGTAGAAGAGACTAAGCTCTGGCCACTAATGATAGTAGAGGAGTTGCTCCCATAGCAACACTGAAAATGTATCAATCCAATGACATAAAGAATAAGGATTGTAGAGCACTCTGGAAAAAAACAAACAATCCTGCATTGCTTTATATAGCAACCATGGGCTACAGCAGTGGTCCCCAACCTTGGGCCTCTTGGACTTCAACTCCCAGAAATCCTCGCCAGCAGAGGTGGTGGTGAAGGCTTCTGGTAGTTGTAGTCCAAGAACATCTGGAAGCCCAAGGTTGGGGACCACTAGGCTACAGGATCTACTCTTTGTTTTCATTCAGTACATACTCGAACGCTGAGTCACCAAGAGAAGAGCTGACCAAGCAATCTTTACCCAGTAGCCACACAGTGTGATTACTACAGTAATCTACACTGCAGAGATTCTACATTATGGGCAGTTGTGATGATGTTGTTGGATTGGAAGTGCAGCTCCCATCATCCAGTTAGTTGGCATAAGCGATGGTGAGCAGTCATGGGAACTGAACTCTTAACAATCTTCGGAAAGCCAAAAGCTGCTCATTCCTGCTTTAACAAAAAGTTCATTTTTTGTAAAGTATATATATAGGTCGTTCTCAAATATTAAGAACAAACTGAAATATATCATTGTGTTTGTCAAGAGTGTGCAAGTATACACACACACACACACACACACACACACACACATGTATGTTATATATATATATAATTAAATATATAACATACATATGTATGTGAAGAAATCAGTTTATTTGGAGGTTGTTGTTTAATTGTTTAGTCATGTCCGACCCTTCGTGACCCCATGGACCAGAGCATGCCAGGCCCTCCTATCTTCCGCTGCTTCCTGGAGTAGGGTCAAATTCACGTTGGTTGCTTCAGTGACACTATCCATCCATCTCATCCTCTGTTATCCCCTTCTCCCCTTGCCATCACACTTTCCCAGCATGAGGGTCTTTTCCAGGGAGTCTTTTCTTCTCATGAGAGGGCCAAAGTATTGGAGCCTCAGTTTCAGGATCTGTCCTTCCAGTGAGCACTCAGGGTTGATTTCCTATTTGGAGGCACAAAACTGCATTACCATCGCTCTGACTTGCTTCTTAATCAGCTCTTGGGACCCTTTTTGAAATATATAAGTGAACTGACAATTACAAAAAAAATTGTTTGTAAAAAATAACAATGATTATTCAGAGGTAGACATCCTGAGGGGTAAAGTCTTAATCAGTGGCTTGTGGGGATAACAGTTAAGATGAGGGGAAGAATCTGGGGACTGTTGCATCTTTTTGTCAGCAGGATATAAACATTTCTTCATGGACAAGAGCTGAGTATGAAATTTTACTGCTCAGTTTTAATGAAAGAGAGAGCATGCAACCATTTTATTGCCCTTTTCCGTAGCTGTCTGAATGCAACAACAAAAAGCTGTTCGTAAAAATTTATGCCACTGGGCATTTTTGTAGGTAGAGTTATAAATAGTTTTAGATTCCTTATTTATTGCATCCTCTTTTTCTGCTTATAACACACATGTATGTTCCTTTACCATGGAAACTTTCAATAAGGGTTTTAAAGTGTCACATAGCATGGAACGATAGGAGTCCCAATGATTAAGAATAGAAAGAAATAGATCTGCTAATAGAAAACTTGCACTGTTTGCGGACTACGGATGCTGCTTGATTCTCACTTGATTTGGCCACTGGGACATAAGGAGTTCGTACCAAAGTTTTTGTTAGTTTTAATTTTAATTATTCATGTGTTAGCCACCTTGAATTGTTCAGGAAAGCCAATATATAAATATTTTAAATAAATGCCAGATATGCTGTTGCCATGCAGAGCATATGCTGCATGACTGATGCTCAAGTAAAACGGGACCCTTGCACCCATACCGGGGGGGGGGGATAATCTAGTTAGTAATTCATTGTTCCTGTTTGCAGATTTTTGCAGACTTTAGAATATCCTGTGTTTTTGGAGCCTAAGAAGGAGCTTAATCCATCCATCCAGTCTAATCAACATCTGTTCAAGATTGTATAATCTTATCTGGAATACAGACGTGTTCATTAAGAGTTTTTCCGCCTTGTTTATTTGTTCATGAATAAAGGGAATCTTAACAGTAAAGAATAGAAAGAAACATACTGATGTGTTAAATATTTTAAGAACTGTATGCAATTTTTAAGTTAGTGCAGCATACTCAAAGATTAAAAGTCCTGATAAAAATGTTCATATAGTGCTTCTCCATCCTCCCCTGTGATACTACAGACATTTTCTGGGAGATATAACTTCAGGTATGCTGCAGTATTTGCTGATTGTAATGAGTGATCTATAAAAGTGTTGAGGGTGATCAAGTAATGAAAATATACACACTGCATTATTCTGTTGAGGAGTTGGTATTTGAACAATGTGTTGAAAAACAACTCTGTGTAACCCCGGGTTGCTATACTAACCATGTGACCATTTGGACATATTTTATTTTATATATTCATTACATTTATATCCCACCCATCTGGTGCTATTACTCCAGGAGGCTAACAACAATTGAAATATATAAGTATTTATTTATTTATTTATTTATTTATTTATTTATTTATTTATTTATTTATTTATTTATTTGCTTTGAAATCTGCTGTGTGTTTAGTGGTGTTAATTTGCAGACCTGCTACATGGAATTCTGCAGCCTGAATAATGGCAAAATTCCTCTGGTTGTCTGGGAGGTTTGTTATAAAGGGGAATTACCTTTTCCCCAAAGAATTGCTAGTGGGTCTGTAAGGCCAATGAAACTGACGAATAGATTCTCCCTCCCAAGGAATCTAAATTTTTTACCTTCTGTCTCTGCAGGCATGGAATGTGGTTTGTTTCTTGTGCTGCCTCAGCAATAATAGAGATGGGATTAGGGTTTTCAAATAAAAATTGACAGTTCTTGTCTATAGAGGTGGTCAATCCACATCTGACTGGTTAAGTACAGATGTGGAGATTTCAGGGCATCCCCTCCCCTCTCGTGCAGGTTTGCATTGGTATGAAAGATAATGATTTCTCCAGGTCATCATGTTTCTGCTTTTTTTCAGTGGTCTGTTTAGCTTGATAAAATAAGTCATTTGCTTGGAATGATGCCCCTACAGAGCTGAGACCATAATGGAGACAGTCAGTACAAGTGGAAAAGGAATCTAAGGCATCATTATTGAAGTTGGTTTAGTACTGGTTTCGGTTCTATCAGTCATAGACATAGTAACCAACAGCTGGTTTAGGAGGAGGCCATTTGCAAATATATATTAAAATCTATAGATTTTTAAAGGCTGTTGGATAGCCATGACATCCATCTTCCTCCAACTACTAGCTTGCTAATCTCACATGGTTTTGAGTCACAGAAACCACAAAGAAGGAGGACAGGTTGCTTATTTGTAACTTTTGTTGCTTTGAGTGGTCATCTCTAAGCTCACACTACCTGCCCTTCCCCCCTTTTGTGGATGTCTGTTTGTGTCCCTGACCAATTAGGTGGACATAGAACTGAGAGAATTGGAGGGGAATGCAGGAGTACGTGCAGTGAGATGGCTAAAACTCAAATCTCATTTTCTAATCTTTATTCTGGAATATTTGAGAATAAAGCTGTGCAGATGCAGTAGCTTGTAGGTGTAAATTCACAAATTATCACTTGAACCAACATAGTTACAGGGGCTGTTCTTTCAAAGTACCTGAGATAGAGAATAAGTGGCTTACCATTGCCACCCCATATTGATTTTTTTGTCGCTGAGCAGAGATCTAAATCCATGTCTCCTAAGTCCCATTCTAACACTCTGTCCACTGCACCATACTGCTCTCAGTAATGCACATAGTAGTAGTAGCAGCAGCAGCAGCAGGAGCATGCTGGCAGGTCACCTCTGATTTATGTTAACCCTATGAATGAGAGACTCTAAAATGTGCTGTCCTGTTCAGCTCCTATATGCTCAAGACTACAGTTTCATTGATGGAGTCAATCCATCTCGAATTTGGTCTTCTATTTTTCCTGCTGCCTTCAACTTTTCCCAGCATTATTGTCTTTTCAAAAGAATCTTATTTTGTCATGATGTAACCAGAGTAGGACAGCCTCAATATCATCATCATTTTTACCTTCCAAGATAATTCAGACTAGATTTGCTCTAGGACCCACTTATACGTTTTTCTAGCAGTCCAGGGTATCTGCAAAACTCTTCTCCAGCATCATATTTCAAATGGCTCGGGGTTTTTTCCCTGTCGGCCTTCTTCATTTGATCTAGAATCTGTTTACTTGTCTTTCTGAAGGTCTATGATATCCATAGAGATCTCTTCCAACTCCACATCTCATCTTCTGTTTGACCCATTATGGATGTTCTTATATATTTATGTTTTTAATCCTTAATGAGCAGTAGTAGTCTCCTTTCATTACCCTCTACAGTCCTATTGATTGAAATGGACCAATTCCAAGTATGTATGACTAAGTTGGGATCCAATCCATTTTCATCATGCACAAACTGTATGGATACTGTAGCAAGTATCCTGGCAGTTTGTGCATGATGAAAATGGATTGGATCCCAACTTAGTCATACGTGGAACTTTTTAATCAATGGGACTGAAATTAGTTATAGCTAGCTGAAATCCTACTGATTTTATTGGTGCTATTCTAAGCATAACTAAGTCCAAATTCAATCCAGTGGATCTGAACCTCATTGTTCTCCTGTTTCTGGTATGATTGTGTATTACATACTGCCACAGAATCTGTGGTGGATACTGTCAAACAATACACTTGTTCAGAATATTATTGTACATGTTGGGATACTTACTTGTTTCTGTGGCAATTATTTCATGATTTATTCTCACAGAATTCTAACACTGGTTCACCTACAAAGCATCTTTCCTTGTTTTTAAAAATGAACGCATAAACACTTCCTTCTCTTTTTTTTAAAGGAGAATTGCTTAATTACATTTTTTGCATAGGTAGGCAATTCTAGAGATATCTGCATTAACGGTGGTAACCATTGTAAACCATAATGATCTTGGCCAGAATAAGTGATTCATTTGCCATAGCTTACACACATAGTAAGCTATTCGTGCAAACAAAAATCCCTGTTAGCTGATACTTTATAATGTCTTGCTTTCTTATGCAAGAACATTTGACCCTCCTGAGATCTCATAATTTACTAAATTAAACTTGCTGAGTACATGAGTGGAAAACACGCAACAAATCTGGCCTATTTTAATGTGAAATGCATGTGGACTTTGATTTATTTTCATGGATATGACTCAAACAGTAAGCCTGAGGAAGAAGGAGAGAGGTTACATCTGTAAAGCAACTAGCATATTGTTAGGAGCAAGGTAAAACACATTGCAAGTAATGTAGTAGTCCATTGATCAATGTTATGAGATATCCAGAAATGTTGTTTGTGATTGGGTTCCTTTTGTAAAGCCCAGGGATTCGGCGGGAATAACAGCCGGAGTCTAAGTAACCGTCAAAAAAGGATTTGTTTTATTAACATGACTATTAAACAGTTCAGAACCAAACGGGTTCGTATTTTCTTCATTGTCAAACAGATTGTATTTCTTGGGTTTTACCCCAGGTCCCATGTCTTTAACCTTTACAGTTTCTTCACCCCAAAGAGGGAGGTTGTGGTCGGGGCGGTGAGGGGTGCACTCAGCACCGAACAAGTGGTCCGGCAACACGGGTGGATTACCACTGAGCCTTCCAATCGAGGGAGGTAAGGGCTGGTTCCACCAGGGATCCCTTGGCTCATCGTGGGGGAAGAACTCGACCCCCCTCCCTGTCTCCATTCCCTACGAGGCTCACCTACTACCAGTTTATTGACTTCTGTTGGTAGCGGCAGCAATCCGTCCTCCTTCATGAGGTTTGGGAAGGTCTTTATCAATGTCACAATCCTTTCTCTCTCTATTCCAGTTTCCACCGTCTGTATACCTTTCTCCTCCCTTAAGCCAATTCCCCCCCTCCTCTCTTCCTCCTCTTTTATAATGTCATCCCATCTCCACGTCTCTGACTCCTCCCCCCAGTCTCCGGTTCTCTCTGCCAGAAACACCTCTATTGCTTTATTCATTATACCCTTTTCGTCATCTAATTTAATCAACTCCCCCACCACACATCCTTCGCTTTCTTCTCTCTCTGGCATCTGCGAGGACGGCTCACTTCTCTGCCTCCACTCACATTGTTGAATATGATATTGTCATGAGGAAACTACAGGTAGGATTGCCCATCAAGTTTGGACCAATTTCATTTTCCAAACTGCATCAACTTGATAAATAACAGTTTGTGTGAGGTCCATATCAAAATGGCCAGATTTGATTCCATGGTGAAATGAATTTATGGATTGATTTGGGTCCAAAACAAAGATCTGATGGGGGGCACAGATATGGTCACCCTTGTTGTTGTTTTTAATCAAATTTTAAAGGTGCATAAGATGCAAGTCCTGAAGCTAACTGAAATGTGGCAGGTCTACTTGCACATCTCCAAATGTCATGCAAATCAGTGCAAAAACAAAGAAGTTATACCAGGTTTGGTTTACAGTGCACATAGATGCATTGAATTTGCAGATTGGCAAACTGATTAATATCTGGGGCACAGACTGAATAGGATAGAACACAGATTGTTCCAGACCAAATATGAAATATTCGAAAGCTCCAAATTGCCTACCAGATTGAATTGCCCATTTCTGTTATGGACCCCTTCATGTTCAGTAGCAATCAATTCTAGCTAAAGATGCGTATGGGGAAAAGGTTCATATTTTCTTTCATTTTTTGTACTTTTAGGAGAGGTGCCTCCTCTGTGTGAGTGTGCATGTCTAGTGGTCTATTCGTTTTATATGGAAGGGAAAGCCTCTGGGGTTTTCCGTTTTTTTTTTTTTTTTTTTTTTTTTGGCGCACTAAAAGCCTTAAAGAACACTTACAAACTGTTCCAAATAAGCAGAGGCAAGGCAACAGAGAATCTGTATATTCTGAAAGCAAACAAGCTGTTTTCCCCAGAAAAAGAAGGGAGGGTGCATGGGTCAAGTCTGAGTCATTGAAAAAAACACCTGAGTTGAGTCCCAGTTGATTCACTGGTGTGACTTAAGTAAAATCCCACCACTCAAGTCCCCACCCCTGATAGTTTGTAAACACAAAATCATTTGTATTTAGAGAGTCTCTTTCAACAGTCTCTAGAAAAAAAAATACAGATTACATGAAATACAGCCTATTTTGTGTTCTGAATGTTTTGTTCGGGCACAAAATGCCCAACCATAGTGGTCGAATTGAGAAATGGCTCAATGGTAATCTAGACCAACCCTCCCTATGCAGGAAATCCACCACTGTGGTATCTTTTATAGACGCTCACTAAAGATGGGCACTTCACATTCACATCTTGGGGGATATGAGTACAGCCCAACCCCAGACTGGGCCACTCGCTGGGCTATGCCTGGCGCCGGAGTCCTTCATCATTGGCGGCACACCAATCCCTGCAGGTGTCTGGCCAGCCCCTCCCCACCTCCCTCTGCAGCCAACGAGGACAGAAAAAGACTGAAAGCATATTTATGTTCCAGATAGGTGACTGAGGCAGTCCTTTTCAGATTTGCAGAATCAGACTTCAGCAAATGAACAAGCCTCTGAAGACCAGTCACTAAGCAAACGAAACTAATCTGGTATACTTGGAGATGACAAAATCTCTTGCTGCAACAACTGTTCCTGGACAGAGGTATCAGTTCTCTCTAGCAAGTGCAATTGCTCTGAACAGGCAGTGCAATAGAGATGTGAAAGGCATGAGAAAGGAGGCCTAACGAGACAAGAAGGAACTGGTGCTCTTAGCAATCGCATGACCTATGGGTATGAACTAAATAGTAGGTGCGAATCTGTGAAGGAGAATAAAATGTCTTTTTACGCCCATTTATACCACACTGCAGTCCAATTCTGATTGAGTGGGAGTATACTGGCGTGCTCTGGTCCATGGGGTCACGAAGAGTCGGACATGACTTAACGACTAAACAACAACAAAACTGTTATTTGCATTGAGAATAGAACACTCCCTTTGAAGCTAGTGGAAACATTTCATCCAGTGTTAACAGTGGGCACGAGGGAATACTGATCTGGATTAAAAGCACTCTGAGGAGACAGAAACAGTTGCACCCACTTGCCTGTGTGTGACATTTCAACCCTATGACATCACAAGGATGCTGCTGACCTGGCAGTCTTAAAGGGGTAGGACTCTTAGGATGTGATCTCATGAGGCAAGTGTTCCCTAGTTATAATTCTTTTAGATCATTGCAGATGTTTCTGGTCACACGACTCACAGCCACTATCAAATCATTTACCCAGCCAGCGGTATAACTTTGGTTTATTTCCCCCTCAGTATATTCCTTAGTACTGTAGTATGACGTGTGCACAACCCTATGGATTCTTTTCCAAAGCTCACTGGGGCAGGCGGCCACCATTACTGCTGCATGGCTGTCCAGCTATAATTTTTTTAAAAAATCGCAAACAGGATATCAGCACGTAAGTAAGCTGATGTCAATGGTTGGGTATACCAGGGCATTGGTAGGTGTTGGATCACTCTACCTATTGTCTGGCAGTTCTTCCAGAGGCGCTGGTGCAACAGAGGAAATTTTACTGAACAAGAACCCCTACCCAATATATTGACATATTGTTAAACTTAAAAAAAAAAAGTAAGGGACTGCAGTGCCTTCTGCTCTTGGATTTAAAATAAGAAAAAGCAGGCACTGGCAGCTGCAAATAGTGTGTATTATAAGGCAGGGGTCTCCAAACTTTTCACCGTGAGGGCCACATAATATATTTTCTACATTTTCGAAGGCTGAAGGAACACATTTATATAGAGGTGTGTTGGGATTTTTTAAAGCAGAGGCTGTATGGCTACCTATGAGGATGCTTAGCAGTAGTGAATTTCCTGGATTGGTGCAGCACTAGATGAACTCTGATGACTTTTCCAGCTCTCTGATTCTATTGAAAACAAAAACGGCTATCAGAAGTAACTCAATACTTTAAAAAATAAATAAAAGACAACCTTGAACATATGGATCCATCTGCTGTGCCAAAGAATGAACAATACATGAGCAAATGAATAATGATCTACTGTCTTATAAAAAAAGGGCAATTTGCCATACATAAACTCTCTTTAAAGGAGAACACATGCCCAAATATAACATAACAAGATAAAACTCCAGAATCTCCTTCAGTCTCATAAGATACATTCCAAGAGGTCAGAAACTGCTGATTATATCTTTTGGCTTCACCCACTGACCTCTGGAATAACAACAGTAAGTATATCTGTGTCACAGATAATCTGGTTAGGCTTTCAAGTAAGTGCCCCCTTGATCACTATGACTGATGTGGTTCTCTCACTATTGGCTTCATTTTCTTGATCTCTTTCATTTTAAGACTCTTATCAAGTGTCATGATTTACAGTACCACCACTTCTATGTAGAATGACTTCCAATGGTTTTTAACTAGCTCTGGCATTATCTATTTTTCCATTGAACCTGGTATTTTTATATATTTATTACATGCTTATCTGTGAGATAGCCAAAAAAGGTGGCAAGGCTTTTAAAATGCTCATGCGCTAGAGCAGCAGTCCCCAACCGTTTTGGGACTGTGGACCGGCTGAGCCTCTGATGAAGGCGGGGCACCCCCCTGTGCGCACTTTTGGGCACATGCGTGAACGAGTGTGTGCCGGTGCCAGCATGAGTGCTCCCCCACCCCTTTGCACATGCGCAGGAGTCCGCATGCATGCCCACCACCTTGTGCAGGCGCTCAGGTGCATGCATGAAGGGGTGATTGAGTGCTCATGTCGGCGCTGGCACACATGTGCAAAGCATCTGTGGGGAGGGGAGCGCGTGCAGGGGGGCGGGAGGTCTGTCTCCATGGCCCGGTCCGGCTCATGCCATGGACCGGAACTGGGCTGCAGACTGGGGGTTGAACAACCTTTGCACTAGAGTGTTTCTGAGAATCATACAGTACTTCATTCTACAATCCAGTCGATGTAGACCTATAATGCAGGCATCCTACAACATAATCACCTGAATTTACTGACAGCCCTTGGCCTGAACTTTAGAAAACATAAGGAAGAATAAGTGAATGAGCAAAGATTTAGGGAGAATTAAAAAATAATGGCAGGGAAAAAAAACAGAGGGGGCATTGGATCTAGCAGCAATGACCCTGACAGTTCTTTTATATCCCAATATCAACTCTCATTCACTGTGAGCTAAATTTCTACCTTCCTCACTGAGTCTATTATTTTTTGGAAGTAGAATATAATAATTAACTATCAAAGCTATGGCTTTAAAATATCTACAAGAATTATGTCCATATGCAGAAAAAGCACCACTGCCAAACAGAGGAATGCCACTTATTTTGCAACTAATCAGATGGAAGGCTAGTCAGAGGAAGAACTCATTTCAAATTGTGGAGCATCAGAATGCAGATGTGTGCGTTCATGGAATATGTTTTTCATTGATCCTCTGCATCAGAAAGTCTGCTGGTGGGACGTTCTATATGTCAGAAAGAAGGGGAATTTGCCCTAACATGCTAATAATTTTCTTTGTCCATGTAATATTTACTCTCCTCTTCCTGGTTCCTCCATGGAAAGGCATTCAAACAGTAAATCTGCTACATACATTCAAGAGAGATGCAACCCCATCTCAGTATATCCTAACTTGTACCCCAAGAAGGCTTGTGCCGTGTTCTGTTTTCAGAATGTATACATTTGCTGTAACAGGTTAATTTGTTCTTCAATTTTATAGCATGCTGAAATCTAGTGGAAGGTGATGACTAGAATTATAAACCAAAACTCCCTTTTGACTGGTTAACGGTCTTCCTATACTGTATATTGGATTGTGCTTTGTTGAGAACTCTTGAATCGACATATATTTTATTTTCAGTTTTTAAAAAACATGTTTAAATTTTCATCTAAAAGATCATTGGGTACTGAATATACTGTAATGCCTAAAAACCAAGCTTTCCTTGAATGTGTTTGTTTGAACATATTCTCTGGTCAGCTTTCTTTTTACCTTGTCAAATTCTTCAAAAAATTCCTTGTCCAGTCAACACAAAACAGATGTCCCTCCAGAATAAAGAGAGTCCAAATTCTTCTGCATTTGTGAGTGGAGTATTTCTAATTTAAGAGCCAGCTAAAAGTTCAAAATTTATTTCACATTCCCAAGTGCCTGAGCCCTGATCCAACTTCTGTCATTGTGATTTGTAGTTAAAGGGATCTGAGAGTTGTAGAAATAAAATCTTTTCAATTTGTGTGACTGTATTAAAGCTGCAGCGAAGTAGAATACTGTATTGGTCTCAGAGCTTTTGGATCAATGTGTGGATGGGAAATCACAAAATTATTTCTGTGTTTTCCTTCTAGATTCTAAATAGATCTAGATGGATTCTAGAATTTTTAAAAAATTAATTTGTTCTTATTTGTGGCCTCTGTGAATCACACCTTGGATGATTCGCGCCTGTGTGGGGCCTCATCGGAAGATTCTAGACTGAGCTTCTGCCGTAGCAATGAACACATTAGAATAGGCCCCTCCCCACCCGTATAAGTACCTTGGCGCCAAGCGTCCCCTTTCAGTTTCTTTCAACTATTAGATCAAACTCTTTATCATCAGAAATTTTTCCTTTCCCCTCGCTTGTTCTCCGGCTGCAGCACCACCACCACCCCAATCATCAGTTTTTCTCCTCAATTATTTTCTCCTATTCCTGGCCCTTTTGGGCCCGTTTAAGCACTGCGTTGTCTGTGATAATAAGATCCCACTTTCTGACAGACACATTAAGTGCCATTTCTGTTTGGGAGAACAACATCAAACTTCTTCCTGTACCCATTGCAAAAATTTTAAGTGCAGAGTTCTGGCTTGTCCGCTCAATAGGCAGGGTGTAAGTCTAAAAACACACACACACACACACACACACACACACACACACACACACACACACACACACACACACACACACACACACACACACACACACACACACACACACAAGCAGTTACAACAACTAAAATAGTTCAGAAATGTGTTTAATACACACGTATCTATACATAATGTGAACTATTTTTATATAGTTTAGTATATGATATATCTTAAGGAGGTGAATTTCTGTGCTGTCCAGTGTAGAAGCTGATCTACTGAGCTCTGCATATTTCTGACCACCATCAAGGAAGGCCTTATCTACCTAATACACGTAAAGGCAAATCAGCCCTTCATTTCTAGATGGATAGCTCTGCTCCCTCTGCCTCAGTGAGGCCTGCTGAAAAATCTCGACATCTGCCCTTGGGGCTTGATCTGCTGTCAACCTTTTCTGTGGTGGTAGACTATGCCAATCTAAAACCTAGATGAGTGGCTTGGAAAGGGAGCTCTCTCTAAATATGGCACCCTGGGACACATTAGGATACATTGAGCAGAAATACTAGCAGCCACAAGGCTCCATGAAAAGGACTCTGTGGCTCTTGATTACAGTGGGGTCTCTACTTAAGAACGTCCCTACTTAAGAACAATCCAACTTAAGAACAACTCCATTTGCTAAATTTTGCTTCTACTTGAGAACAGAAATCCAAGATAAGAACAGGAAAAAAAAACCTTTCTTGCTCTTTTTTTAACCTTAGGTCATCTTAGGTTAAAAAAAAATTCTCCCCCTAGTGGTAGAGTACGTATTAACCAGCTTTGCATTAGTTCCTATGGGAACTAATGCTTCAATGTACAAACGCACCTCTGCATAACAAAAAAAACAGCCAGAACGGATTAATTGGTTTTCAGCCCATTCCTATGGGAAATTTTGCTTCAACTTAAGAACGTTTCAACTTAAGAACACCATTCCAAAACCGATTAAGTTCTTAAGTAGAGGTTCCGCTGTAGTTTCTATGGACGGAAAAGAGCAGATACAGATTAAATGGTTTTCAATGCATTCCTATGGGAAATGCAGATTCAACATAAGAACTTTTCAACTTGAGAACCACCTTCCAATACGGATTAAGTTCTTAAATAGAGACCCCACTGTACTAAAGATGAACCTGGTGACTCTTGGAGCCCACCCCCTCCAAGCTCTGCAGTTTGTACTTCTATGGTTCATAGGTAAAGTGCTCTACAACTTCTTCAGAAGTCTTTAGCGTGCAGCTACATAAGCCAGAGAATGCCCTGTTGAGAACAGGGAGGCTTACAGATGTGCAAGAGACTTGTCAAAGTAGTAAAAAAAAAAGACAATTGCATGTACAGCTTATTTTAAAAAGCAAGCAGGATTTTGGCCATGGCCTTTTCAATATTTGTGTTGACATGCCAAGAATAGGAAAATTCTCTCTGCATGTTCAAATGCCTTTTTTCTATTTATAGAGCCATGGTATCCCTATACTTAGTGCTTAGTTAATGCAGCTGCATGTCTTTTATGTTTTTATTGAGCCGGGTACCAAAAATACAGAAGGTGTCAAAAATCAGCATTTTGGCAAGCGGCAAACCTGGCACAGATGTCTCTGAATGTTTTTGTGGCAACTATAATGCAGAAACTTTCAATGGGTAAAGCCACATAGCTTTAGCTATTCAAAAACCGTAAAGTGTACTGAATTTCTTGTCCTCATTCTTGGGAAATAAATCTTTTTTTTTTTTAAAATGCCCCAATGTAACTTTTCATTGACCTCTTCAAAGCCAAAAAAACAAAAAGACAACTTATAAGAACCTAACACATACTTGACTTGTTAAAGACTGCCTTGTTGTTTCCAAATAGTTGTCTCAGTACAGTATATTTTTAGGAGGGCTGACTCAGGGTTTCTGAGCACTTGGAATTGGCTGAATCATCTCTGCCAGCAGAAAACAACCAATGCTTTTAACATGTGTTGGACGGGCTGTTATGCTGTTCATTGACATGAAAATTCCTTAAAACATAGTGTCTTGCACCGGACTTCACTCAGCTCTTTTGCTGGATAATTGCAAATTGTGCCTTTAACCTATGCCCTTTCATGAACATGCAAAGGTGTTTTTGTATCATGGCACCAGCTCTTCAAGATCACATGCTCAGAGAGAACTTTTTCAGCCCTATTGCACTATGGAAGGTCCAGGAGATTTAGCTATGCAAATAGCAGATGTGGCAACATGCCACCAGTAGATTTTATATTTTCAGAGATGGAGGATGAAACTCCTTTGCCTTTCTTCCTCCCAATATACCTAGGGACTCACTCTCACTGAAAGCTATAACCACCAGATCAACTCACAGAATCACATTTAAATACTGTATATGCAGAGAGGACTTTATCACCAGAAGCAATTGTCATTGGTTAAAGACTTCCTCCTTCTGTCCTTCAGATTTCACAGCTTGCTGACAGTGAAAGGGATTATATAGGAGCAGTGACAACTTTCTGATAGATGTAGGAAATATTAATTTCTGAAAAATCACTCTTGTTGATGACATGATCAGCCTTAGACAGGCATAGGTTATGGTACAGGATTTCAGCTGTTGTGTTAGTCAGCTTATGCATGCTAGGATCTCCTTCAGAGATATAGATTAAACATTTTATTACCGTTAGAAGATATTCTCATTTACCGTATTTTTCAAACCATAAGACGCACTTTTCCCCACAAAACAGGGGGGGTGGAAAGTCTGTGCGTCTTATGGAGCGAAGAAAACAGATTATATTTTCCTGTTTTCTTCTCCTAAAAATTTGGTGCGTCTTATGGAAAGGTGTGTCTTATGGAGCGAAAAATATGGTAACTTTCTTTATCTGATTTGACTTTTCATCACAATGTGGTAATCGCTCCTGTACTCTGGATATCTGTGTTACCACACAACTACTATTTGTTAATCATCACACTTAAGGTCATGATTAATGTTTGTGCTTTTTGCATTTCCAATCCCTGTCACTCCACTAGCTACGCTCTCTCAATCAAACATATATATAATAAATGAGGCAAGGATTCATACATCTGATGGAAGTTCAGTCTGGTAATGTTAAAGGTTGTTGGAAATGAAACTTTCCAATCTTTAAGGTGCAACAGACTAAAATAGTTATCCATCTGAAAACTTGGATAGGAGTTTCTCTGTGTAAGAATTATATGTATCACAAAGTCAGTGTCAATTCAATGTGGAAGGAGTGCCCTCTCTCCCAAAAATATTCTCCTATACATGACACCCAACAGTTTCTGTTTTGTTCTGTGGCAAAAGCTACATTGCAGCACAGAGTAAAATGCCCAGGAATGTTTGGAAAAGTTACTATCCCGAATCTGCCAGATAACATGGATGTAGGAGTTCTAGGAATTATAGTCCAAGAAAGTCCTTTTCCCAGTCTTTGATTCCTAATAATTATGGTATTAATCTCCTATGTACATTTACTTGGGTGTTATATCAGTTTAACTCCTAAGACATAGATCTGGCTGAACAATTTGGGCTATATTATACTCCCAAAACAAATAAAAGTAGAATTAGTTTTTCCAAAATAATTTTATTATTTTCTTGTTATCTGAAACCAGTTCCAGAAAACTAGGATTTACACCGTGCATATGCTCAGTACGTTTCCAATTGCCCACTCTTCTTGTTTTTTTCCAAGTCATCAGGCTAGTTCCCAGCTAAGATCCCAGAGGCCTGTTGAAGAAAAAGTGGAAGTTGTGTTCCTCTTCCCCCCTCCCTGGAAGCCCAGTAGGATTCATAACATCCCAGCAGGAATATGCCCTTTACAACTCTTAGAATCCCCCAGCCAGCATGGAAGTTATAGACCAAGACTTTATCCTGTTCCTGCACAATATTCCCATGCCAAGACTGTTGCAGAAACCATAGTACATTAAATGCTAACATATACTGTACTAAGATACTCTCAAGTTTTGAGCCACATGTGCGCAGGTATCTGCTTTGTTGCAGACACATAGGGACTTTTTATTAAGGCTTCACTGGCTTGTATTTTTCCAGGCAGCTCTGCAAAACAAACGTATCCAGCAACAAAGTAAAATGAGATTTTTCTCAACAGGCAACATTTAATTGGGAATTGGGAGATGATGATTTTAGGATGCTGCACACAGAAATGTTAGGAAACAATTGGACGAAAACAGTGACTGGATGTTTTGCTTTATATCTCTGGTCCTATAAGGGCCTGAGGCTTTAAAAAAAACCACTTAGGAATCTAGACAAGGGTGGGTGGTATGGCTAGAACCCAGGGAAAACCTGATCAATTAAGTCAGAAGGCAATCCCATCTGCATGCATTTGGTACATTTTACTTGGGGGGGAGGTATAGAGGTCTTGAAAGCTTGTACATATTTAAGGTATTGCCTTTATATGGATTTGGGATTTATTCAGATGGGTGCTTCTCTTCTTCATCCTGGAGAGCTCTATAAACACTGAACCTCAGGATTTGATATCCCATTAAAACCTATGATGACGTTTTGTACTGTTTATGCCACAACACTGGAGTAGGCACCCCAGCCCCAGAACCATTGTGATCCCACCTTGAGCCCCTCTGGGGAGAGAGTGACTCTCCAGAGTCTACTCAGGAGCAAGGATATACTCAGGAGTTGGGAAAAGACTCCGTTGCAGATGCTGCACAAGGAAAAGATGTTGCTGACAGCCTGGATAGAAGGCCTTTCCAGATAAGACGCTTTGCTGGATTAACAGCTCCCTCTGTGTCTGTTGCTTCATAGACCTTCCTTGGGTCCCCTGCAGCTTTGTCCTTCCTGCAGTCCTCACTCATGTTCTGGCTGCTTTGTTTTAGTGTAAGGCACAAACACTAGTCCAATGTTATTCGTTCTTACTGTAGTGGCTCTGCAGGACATCGGGGAATGTCTTCGTCATGCGCTTTTTAATGGGAGGTAGCAGAGACTGAACCTAGAATCTTATGCATGCAGAGCAGTGACTTTGACAGAGCTACATCTCACTCCTTACTGGATTGGGCCCATAGAACACCTCTATCTGTATCATAATCTTTTAGTTTTAATGATGTCCAGCATCTATCACCAGAGATGGCTTCCTCACATCACCTTATGATATGGTTGGCTGTATAATGAAAAGTTAGAACAAGGAAGAGGCAACCCTGGAAGTTAATGTGGATCTGCAGGTGTATTGCTAACTTCATTGTATTTGTACAGGACTAGAAAGTTCAGTAGGGAGCAGATGAGGTACTTGAGAGAGAAGAAAGATTATGTCATTCTCTGAATATGCAGTTCTTGTTCTGCTGTTACACATTCCAGTGGGTCTTGTGGAAGAGAATTTCTGTTGGATTATGTTCCATGTTAATTGGTAGGAAAAGGGTGCAGTTTGGATTTTCCACCCCAATCACTAAAATATCTTGGGCCATGCCTGTGTTTACACTCCTTTGGGTCATTAGTGTCATTATTGAAGAGCCTGTTTCCAATTCAGATACTACTATTTTAAAAAATTAAGATAATAATTATTACATCTTTTTCTTTAGGATCTTTCCAGCATGTGTTGTTTGATCCACAGTGTTTTGCAACAAACAACTAGTGTCTGAGCCTATCTAAATGTAAACTTTGGCCTAAACATTACATTGTAGTAACACTCCATAATTCTCCATTATATTATCTTTCTAAGATATCAGGTCTAAGATATGATAGCATCAGTTTTGGGAGCTGTTCATAGAGAAAACATGCACTCATAATGACTTTTCTATCTCCAGCATATGTTGCCATCATTCCAATGAGTAATAAACATTTGCCTGGCTTGAGAAGAAACATTTGCTCACTTAAACAATACTTGCGTGTTCATTTTTTCCTTTTATTTACCCCTGCCCTTCTCCAGTTTATTAAGTCGGTGCATATAATTTCAGAATTGTTCAGCTTTAATAATGCCTTTCTTTAAAGCAATGAAGCAGGCATATAAAAGGAGAGAACATCTGGATCTCAATATATAAATGTAAACTAGGAGCCACACATGAAATGTTTTCTTTGCTTCCTTTACAGAGATTTTTAATGACATACATTAAAAAGTCAGCCCAATGGACTCCTGTTGATTTTAGTGAATGTGTTTAAAATAACACACAATTATTTAACCCAGACTTTATTGGTTTGGTATGTTCTAGTTAGCACTTCAAAATTATGTTGTCTCATAGCTTGTTATTCCAGACTGGACTACACCAGCACATGGTTATGCATCATCATGCTGTCACGCCCCTGTCATTCTTTGTGTCGACAAATCTTTCTTCAGAATGGAAAGGAGAATTTTTGCAACCAATCAAACACAGGCATAAATCTGCTGAAATTACTTGAGAGAAATTCAGCTTAGATGGCAAATAATTAAATGATACGTACATTTGCCAAGTTAGTGAGCACTGTTGCATGTTTGGGTGAGCTTAGGTTCATAGGTTCAATCAACTGCTACAATGCTCTCTATGTGGGTCTTTCCTTGAGAATGACCTGCAGACTGCAGCAGTTCCAGGCTGAAGCAGCCAGGCTGGTGGCAGGTGTGAGCAAACTTGATCACATCTCTCCAGTCCTGGCTTGCTTGCACTGGCTTCCAGTTGTGTCCCAGGTCAGGCCTATAAAGCCCTTCACCGTCTGGGAGCATGTTATCTGTTGGAGTGTCTTTCGCCAATGTCATTTTCCTATGCCACTAAATCCTCTCATGCTTTGACTAAGGAGGCTAGGAAATATTCTATAAGAAATCAGCTGGGTTCCCTCCCTAGTTTTTAGACGCTGCTGAAGATGCTTCTCTTTTTGGAGGCTTTAAAAGGCAGCCTCTTTTAAATTTTTCTGTCCATGTTCCACCATTCTAATTCTTAGTTTCTTAGTACTCCAAACCAATGTGCTGAAAGCTAAGATTCAAGGAATTACTGTAGTACTAACAGCAAATGTTGACTCTGCCAAGAAAAAGATAAAACTGTGTCACACCTCATCAGCGTTCAAAGATTGCATAGATGAGGTCCACAAATCATGTCCAAACATTGCACGAACAGATTACAAAACTAGACATGATAAAGAGTGGCAAAATTAGTGCACTGGTCATTATGCAAAAAATATAACTTGTCAGCCTCCAAAAACCCATGGGGACATCAGGTAGAAATTGTGTCAGAAAATGATGACGTCAAGATCTTGTAGAATTTATGGATGCAAAGTGAAAGACATTTTGAACACCAGAACACCAGACATAGTTATAGATCAAAGAAATGTCTGGATCATTAACACTGCAGTTCCAGGGGATGGCAAAGTTGAAAATAATGTAAAAAGCTAACAAAATACAGAGATATATCTGTGAAGATTCTCACTCATCCAGGTGAGGTTATCTGGAAGTTGAGTCGTGGGAACTGGACCTCTTTCTTATTAGGTTGAAATGTTTCGCTACTCATCCAAGTAGCTTCTTCAGTTTGAGGACAGTTTGTAGGAGACCCCTGATATATCTTCCATGTTGGGTTCACTTCCCCTGGTCTGAATAGGCTTGTTAGATGGACATAGGACTGGGAGTGGGTAGAAATCTCACCTTCGCAGCGTTCTCCACCCATTGTCTTGGGTCGTTAACAGTTGTTAACAGTGGTCTTTCTGGTGTGTGGTCCTGATCTTTCTGGGGATGGAAACTCTCTAGAAAATTTGCCTTTAAAAACAGCCTAGAGCAAGTATGAGCCAGACAGGGATGGCTGCTCTCCTGATTCCTACAACCTGCCCTGAATCTCATACCATCTGAGGTTGGCAACCATATTCCATTCTGCCACTACCAGTTTACTGATTGGTAATCATTCCTGTGTGTCACATTGCATGGACATAATTAAATACAAAAGGGCAGATATGTATGCCTCATTTCAGAGTGATTAATGATGGTGATGTGTCAAACCACGGTCTAAAAAGAACTCCTCCAGAGGATTTTTAAGTGATTCTCTATGCCAAACAAGGCTTTGATTTGGCTGCCTCCCATAGCTGACAGCAAGCTGGTTTTATTTAAAACAACAGCAAGCAAACCTCCAATACATTTCAAACAGGAATTTGCAATGCAGTATCATGGTGAGGTGCTGTTCCAAGAAATAACAAAAACAATTAAAGGTCATTCTGCATATACCAACAGTCGCATTAGTGCCTACAAGAATACTGATGAAGCTGAATTGTAAACCTGGGAATCGTGATCTAATTTTTGTCCTGTAACTGAATTTTCCTTAGGATCAAATCAGCCATGTAGGTGTCTGTCTGTTATTAAGCACATACTGCACATGCTGATTTGGCTATAGAAATAGGAGAGGCAGGTTTATTTTAAAGACATTTTTTATTGAAGCCATACCGGGAAGGAAAGCTAGGGCAAGAAGGAAGTGGGTTCACTTACGACTCTCAAACATGCCATTTTTGTAGAAAAACCTGTCTCTCTGTGTCTTTAATATGGCCAAACTGGTTTAGTAAATGCATTGATAGCTGGTTTGGTTCCTGGATAAGTCATTTCTTTGCTTTCATCCCAACATCTACAGTGTAGGAATAGTCATGCAGACTTAACATACAGGAATGTTGCTGTAACTGTTATTGAGGGGAATTTGGTAAGGTCTATCTGCAAATAATCTATCTGATGATCAAGCTAGGTAACAAGGGAAAAGGGCATTCCTACTGATTTGCCTCCCCAGAATGGGATTCCCTCAAAGATAATACTTGATGGGGATCCAAGGTCCAGTTCCATAGTTATAATGTTTTGATTGGGGCATCCCTAATTTTTTGATTTGGCTTAAGGAATGCTGCCTGGTGCTGGCAGCACAATATAATGCCTCAGAAATCAAATTAAATCAAATTGCAAATTAAGCCCACTCTACCTTCCGACAACCAATCACAAATGTTAACTGATAGTTCTGTAGGTGTGAAGAATCATGTCAGAAGTCTTTCACCACTTGGGGAAAACTTCCTAAAATCTGCTTCCTTTAATGTGAATGAGATGGGACTTATAAGCAAGGAATCAAATGGTAGGAGTTAAAAGCAAAATGTTGTTGTTGGGTTTTTTTATTTGCTTTGGTGATGCACACCAAATGAAAAATTAATGTTCATTTATTGTATAGAATACTCGCCAGAAGCAGGTCAGAAAAAGAGTAACAGCTGAAGAGGGCACCAAGAAATCAGGCTGAAGGTTTTGGAGGAGAAATCTAGTGGATTAGAGTAACCATCTGATAACCAATGTTCTTTAGGATTTCTTTATTCATAGATTTATTATTTTGTGGATTTACTTGTCCTTCTACATACCTTCCAGTTTTTTCCATTCTTTTTGTTCCTAAGTTTTTCATTTAATTTTTTTCTATGTGATGTGTTTTGTATTCATTTCAACATACGTAGCTCTGTTGAAGTTCCTTAACTACAGTTTTAATTCCAATGTATGTGTTGTTAAATAAGTGTGTGAAACTGAACATAAACAGGTCATTATGAAGCTATGAGCATCATGTCTGCTGGGTTACATGTCCTCGAAACGGTTGATAATGCTAAATAAATGTTGAGTTGGCCTATTTTTCCTCTCTTCCTTTCTTTTCCAAGTTTTCTGTGCCTTGCCTTAGAGGGAGAATAAATGAACACACACAAAAAAAAAACACAGAACTGGTGCGTTTCAATTAGCTCTCTGAATATTTAAAGTAAATTTTAGAACCAATGCATTTCCCCTCCATTCTATCCTTGGAATTTGTTGACACACCTAGCATAATGTTTAAGTGTCAGCAGTCTGCTTTAGTTTAGCTTGTGCACCAGTGATGTCTGTTTCAAAAGTCTGTAATAAATCTCATGTATCTCTCATTAAATGAAACATTAGTCAAATGTCATCCCCTTTACATTTTTCAGTCTGCGGTCTACAACATAACTTTAGGTTATTGTAGGCGAGCAAACAACGCTAAGGAGAACCTCTTGACTTCTCTTATGAGAGATGGCATACTCTAAATAACATCTTGTGGTTTCAAAAGACCAACATGTTCCCAGTACTGCTAAGATCTTTCATTCATAGCCACACTCATTTTAAAGATAAGCATGGGAGTTATTTTGCTACTACATTATTATCAGGTACAAATCTTCAAGAGAGATTTCCCTGAAATTTATAGAAAAAAAATTAAGAAAGATGCTTAGGGGCATAATCAGTATTCTGTACAATAAATAAACATTCATTTTTTTATTTGCTATGCTTTACCCTCAGACGTTCCCCCCTTGAAGTTATGATTCGGCTGTGGGGCAACATATTTTCTGTGTGCTCAAATGCTCAGTATTTTAACATTTCCCATAATGATCTTTTCTGCTGTGACTGTGATATAAAATGTGATCGCCCCAAGCTGCCATAAGCAGATACAAGCTGGTTCTCAAGCACAAGGAGCAGCTGTACCTGTTGAGTTTGCAAACTGAGGAGAATTTCATTTCTCTTCATTTTGGGAGAAGTTACCAGAATTCATGAACTTCATGGCTGGCATGGAAAGAAACTTGAGATTTAGAAGGTTCTGTTGTGTGGAGAACTGAAACTGAGCTATTTTCCCATCCCTGCCAAAAGAGTAGCCTTTGAAAAATTTGTGTGTGTTCTCTTGGAATATATTTGCAGGGAAATGCATGAAAAGACCTTTCCCCTTTGGGAATGAACAGAAGGATGTTCAGATATTCCTATATACGGTATCTTCATCTATACCTACATACGTACCTCTGTCAATGCATGTATTGATGTTGATTCTCATGTTACCTATCAAACACTGTAATATGGGGCTCTTCCAGATGGAGCAAAAGTGTCTCTCTGCTTCCTTTCTTGCAAGAGTGTAGGTTCACTGGGATTCACATCAAAACTTCCTTTTTAAAATCCACTGCTTTTCTCTTCCAGAAAACGGCTTCCTTTTCTGAAATGTTAAAGAAATACTTTAAAAAGATTTAAGAAGTCCCGTTCCCCACAGTAGCTTTCTGCTCTGGAGCTTGTTTGTTTCTCAGAGTGCTAATGGAAAGTATCCAACTACAGTACGAGACTCTGAAATTCAGTGGGAAGTATTAACTCCACCCCAGAACAAAGTGATACGAAAGATAGTTTATACTTTCAAAAGGGACAGAAGGGTATGAAAAGTCACATTGTTGAGTCACTTGAGGAGCCAGCTAGGAAACCAGACTGACTATTTTGTTGTTGTTTAGTCGTTTAGTCATGTCTGACTCTTCGTGACCCCATGGATCAGAGCACGCCAGGCCCTCCTATCTTCCACTGCCTCCCGGAGTTGGGTCAAATTCATGTTGGTCACTTCAGTGACACTGTCCAACCATCTCATCCTCTGCGGTCCCCTTCTCCTCTTGCCCTCACACTTTCCTAACATCAAAGTCTTTTCCAAGGATTCTTCTCTTCTCATGAGATTATAAACCTGCATAATTGTCCTATCCCTATAAAAAGGTTAGTGTGACATAGGCTTGATCAGGAGAAGTCTACCTACAGGGAGATACTGTGCTTTGGGTAAGTATGATGCTTTAACTAAATGTGATGATGTATTGCTTAAGATAGCTATGTTTTTAAAGCTATTTATTTTTAAACACTGCATACAGAACCCTACACTGCATACAGAACCCTACACAAGGACTGTTAGCTGTGACAAGACTTCACAGGCTGAATGGTCAAGGAGTGTTACAAATTATATAGTGCTTCGAGGGCTTTGTGTACACATCTTATACTAATGACTTGACAATAGGACAAATCACTGTACAGTACTAATGGAGAGAAGAGCAATACTATAGGATAGCGGGGGGGGGGGGAGGAATAAAAATAACATCAGTGCAGAAACCAGTACACTAAGGAGAACAAATGAGTCCTCTGGAAGATCCCTAAGAACAAGTCAGTGTAACTGATTCAATAATCACCCTTTCAACCTATTCAACAAGGAACACACACACACACACACACACACACACACACACACACACACACACACACACACACACACACACACACACACACACACACACACACACACACACACACACACACACACACACACACACACACACACACACACACACACACACACACACAAAAAGCCAAAAAAAAAAGACATGGTATCTTAAAGACTAACTGCTATATTTTAATGCACGCTTTCATAGAATATATTCACTTTGTCAGGCACAAGAATTAGAATATAGGGATTACATGATAAAACATCCATGCAAGGCTTTGTAGTATAACTCTTATGTCTGATAAAGTGGACCCTGTTCCATAAAAGTTTACATTAAAATATAGCAGATAGTCTTTACGGAGCCACAATCTCTCTCTCTCTCTCTCTCTCTCTCTCTCTCTCCTTTTTTGTTTTTTCTCTCTTGTTGAAATACTTGCACACACTGCTACAACTTTGAAAATTATTCAGCCCTCAACCGTCCTTCCTTTGTTATCTCCTTTGTATCTATGTTTATGCCTTCTTTTTAAAGCCCCATATGTGGATATTACATGTTAAATAATAATAAAATTTCTAGTAACTTTAGATAATATTATTGGATGTTGTTAAAAGTTTATAAGATATTGGGGAAGTTGCCAGTAACAAACTCTGCCTTTATATATTTAAGAATTCCTCGTGCTGCTGCATTTCTATATGATGATTGTTCGTGTGTGTGCCTTCATTGGGCAACTTGAATTTTCATTGGTATCTGGCAGAGTTTTTATTAGCTGTCACTTGTGCAGCACGTTTGTGATCTCATGGGTGAAAGATAACATATTAAACTGGACTGGGGTAGATTCAATAAATCTAACAACTCATCAGTGACTTGTTGCTATTTAACACCGTTGACCTAGCAACAGAATCACCAGAGCCATCTGACAACATCTGAACGTCTCCTTTGGCACCTGGTTTGTTAGTGAAATGAAATTTATGGCTTTCTATCTAGCATGCATTTTTGTGAAACCGGAATCACAAATGAAGAGTCATACAAGTTTTAAGAATTCCAAAAGAGTCTGGACAGATGTGCAATAATGAGTTTTGGATTCTGGCTCACCTTTGTTTAGACAAATAGCTGACCATGTGCCATCAGCAAAGCAGGGGATTTACAGGCTTGGCAAGAAAACTTGGCTGTGGGACTAATTAAGAACTGGAAGACAGCAGAAAGAACATTTGTATTGTCCCTCAGCATTCTGAACCTCCAAGAATTTCCATTTTGGTTCCAGTCGTTTTAAAATAGGATTGTGCTAGATTACTGCTGTGAATGGAGCTGATCTTTTAAAATGGCCCAGCAACTTCTCTTAGTTTGGAATATGGCTGCCAGATCTCTTATTTTGGCTTGGGTGCCTGTGCCATGGAACATGTTTACACTAGTGTTTCATCCTCACTGGTTTCCAGCTCATTTCTGGGTTGGTTTTTGTGCCCTTCACAGTTTGGGGCTGAGGGTGTGTCTAAAAGGGTGCCTCGTCCCATGCGTACCTAACCAAATGGATCTTTAATTTTTACACAGGCATTTATTTCTTCAGGTACCTGATCTAGAGAACAATGAACTGGAATGTTTATTTAATATAAATAAAAAACCAGTTATATGTCCATATACAGTACATCAGCAAAAGAACAGTTAATTATTCTCTTTATTGTGAGCAAATAACATTGTGATGTGTATCTGTCCTAAGAATTCAGTGTTGTGTTCGTACACAGAACAAAACATGAAATAAATTTCCTTGTACCTGGGATGAATCACAGGCCGCCGGTATGGAAATTCAATACATCTTTCAAATATTTGAAAGGCTGTCATACAGAGGAGGGGCAAGATCTGTTCTTGATCATCCCAGAGTGCAGGACATGCAACAATGGGCTCTAATTAAAGGAAGCCAGATTTTGGTTGAATATCAGGAAAAACTTCCTAACTGTCATGAGTTCTGCTGAAGAAAATCTGGAATCTGAGGGGTTAATTACAGCTGAGGAGAATGCTAGGCAATCAGAATCACAGGCAGCCGAATCACCACCAGATTCTCCTCCCCTGGTAGCCAGACTAAGGGAGAAGCTTTGGCAAGGACTCATGACATAGAGATCCGAAGCCCGCATGAATGCTTCCCGTAGGAACATCAGGTCGACCAGCCCTGAGTATTAGCAGGATGAGGTATTTAGATGGCTGCTGTTGCTATAAAATCTGCACCCAGATGCTGGCAAGCTTGTGGAAGCAACAAGTCAAATCTCTGGCTTGCATCCACACTCCTGAGTACCTTGAACCTTGTTCTCTGGATCCTTGGCTTTGAACTCTGACCTTGGACTACGTTGTGAGATTTGGCTTTGGACCCTGACCTTGGATTGCGGTTTGTGATTTGGCTTTGGCATTTTGATATTGGCTCTGCATTCTCTGAACTTCTGACACTGGACTGGCTTATTGGACTCTGCTGTTGAAACTCCCGGGAACATGACATAGAGCATTACAACAGTGGAATCAGTTACCTTGGGAGTTGGTGAGTGCTCCAACACTGGAGGCATTCAAGAAATACTTTGATAATCACCTGGCAGACATGCTTTGATTGTATTCCTGCATTGAGCAGGGGGTTGGACTTGATGGCCTTGTAGGCCCGTTCCAACTTCACATTTCTATGATTCTATGAAATTCAGGTTGCCTCTCCGAAGCTGTACCCTGTTCTGTGCTGTCTTGTCTTTTTAATCTTGTGCCCTGCAGTTCTTTAAAAGCAGACCTACAGATTAATGTGTCATAGCCTTTAGCTTTCCTGAACCAGACCAAACTTCAGAAAAATTTGCAGCCCACTCTAGGGGATTGCCTACTCAAAATGCTCCAGCAGGTAGCGTGGAGGAAAACAAGCCAGGAGTGAGAGAGAGGGGGAATAGCCACATCTTGACTGCAGCCATGATAGATCACGTCCCTTTTCAGTACTGATGATACTTCCAACACTAAAGGTGTGACGATTTGTGTTTCTGGGCTACAGCTCCTAGAACTCTCAAGGCAACATGACCGTTGTCTGGGGAGTTATGGGAGTTTTTATCCAAAAAGACAAATTTTCAGAACCTCTATTCTACACTGCATAATGGCAGCATGGATTACGCTCAGTAAAGATGAAGAAGTTCTTGTTGATCTTATCATTTCTCAGTGTCATAACCAACCAAAGCAGGAAATGATATTGGAAGGAAAAGTAACCTTGTGTTGTGTGCAGCACTGTTCTTCTGTTCATCGAAGAAGGAATTTTGTCTAACAGAGACTTCCATGAATGGAAGATGGAAAGTTTTCCCCCCAAAATTTACCGTTTAGCTTACAACAGTATCCTTACCTTCTGTACTGCTCTTGAAGAATCCCCAACCTCTGGGGCAAATTTGGGGACTGTTGTTAGGGGAAGGGGAGCTCAGCTAAAATTGCCCCCTCCTTATATAAACCAACATCTCTCCCGGATCAAAGAGCCTTCTGTGAATGCAAGGAAATTGCTAGATATGACCCATTGAGTCTAGAAAGAAAGCAAACAATTGTTTTAGAACTTTTTAGTTTATTTACCAAGAAACATCCAGAAAAAAAAATACTGCAGCTTTTGGTTAGTTCATTCCAAATAACACGGACGTCTAACACATTTTGCATGTAAATTATGACTGACCTTCTGCTAACTACTGTGTTACTTGATATGCTTTCAAACACAGATGGTTGATATTTGTTCATATAGATTTTTGGCAAATAGACAAAAATCACTGTGGATTTTTGATGTGCAGTTAAAATAAATAAGCATTTTTGTTGGTTTATTGAATAATCATGAATTTATTTTAAGTTATGTATACAGTATATGCTTTTTGCTGGTATGGTGACGAATGAAGCTAGGGCAAAAACTGTCTTTCTCAGAGAACATGAACATTTTTAATGGCTGTGTACATAGTAGGTTGGACAGTCGATACTTCTTTTCTCTTGTAGGTAGTGTGAAAAAAAATGGTGGAAGTTGATTTGTGAGCCCAGTGCTTCCCAAATTCTATTTTGAACTAAACAGCTTGTGATATGACAGCTCACCATTCTGGAAATGCAGTTTTACAGATAGCAGTACCTCAAGTGCACACTCCACAGAGAATAGAAGCCAATTATATCTTTGTGGCATAAACCAGTGGTTCTTAACGTGGGCGATAATGCCCCCCAGGGGGCGATTTCATTTTTCAGGGGGGCGGTAGAACGAAAAGGGGCAGTGTGGGGGCGGTGGAGCAGAAAGGGGGCGGTAGGGGGGCACTGGAGCAAGCCAAACCTGTGAAGATGGCTGCAGCCTTTTAACAATGTGCATGAATATATATTTTCCTCCAATCTTAATTTAGTTTCAGAGTTTTCATCTTGAAATTTTTAGTTCCTGCATTGCGGTTTGTTTTTAAGCCCTTTTTATATTTCTTTTTGTGTCTTAAAATTCGCTTGCAACTAAATCATTAAATGTTACTTTTGGGGGGCATTTCATTTTCTTGGAATTGAATTTTGTTTTCAGGGGTCATTGGATTTAAGTGTCTTAAGTAAGTAAGTAAGTAAGTAAGTAAGTAAGTAAGTAAGTAAGTAAGTAAGTAAGTAAGTAAGTAAGTAAATAAATAAATAAATAAATAAATAAATAAATAAATAAATAAATAAATAAATAAATAAATAAGATATCATCACCGCGGGGAGGGGGGCGATGATAATTTCCTCAGTGGCTCAAGGGGGCGTTTCTTTCAAAAAGGTTAAGAACCACTGGCATAAACAATATGTGTGTTTGTTGTCTAAATAGTTACATTTTTGGATGTATATTTTAAACAACTTAGATATTCAATTAAGAACTGTAGCTCTGCAAAACAGTGTGGAATTGATTTAAACCACTGTTTGAATCACAATTTAAATGTCAAAAATTAATTTAACTCACTTAAATTATTTTTTAAATTGTGATTTAAATCATGATTTAAATCAATTTGACTTTTAAAAATCATTTATTTTTATCTAACCTGGTGCAAAATTGCCTTGAAAGATTTTAATATGCAGTTGCCTGGCATCACCATCAGGGCATTTTGTCTGATATTTAAGTAGATCAATAGCAGTCTTCCTGCTGGCGGAGTTGTGTAATTGGGTAAGAAAATGCTGGTCACCTGCATCTGCTTTACTGACACTTGGTTTTGTCTGGAAAATAGCCCCGGTAACCACCTATTTCACTGTCAGTCATTTTGATCAATTGCTTCTGGGAAGCATAATTAACATGAAGAATGCCAAGGGTTAGTTCAGCTCTTGCAATTTAGAAGTGTATATGTCAGGATAATTTTGAGACAATTGCCCTGTCTTTCTATGCACTTGAAATGTGATCTGTCAGAGTTAATTAATCTTAGTTTGCATGTCTGACAGGTGTAAATCTTCCCAGATTCAAAATGTAGGCTACTTCTTAGAAGCGGGGTTATATAGAATTGTTATATAGAAAAATACTGCACATGAATCTGGAATGTAAGATCAATTAACCTTCGTAAGCTGGATGTGGTCAAACAGGAGATGGCATCCTGAAGCTGAGGCTCCAATACTTTGGCCGTCTCATGAGAAGAGAAGACTCCCTGGAAAAGACCCTGATGTTGGGAAAGTGTGAAGGCAAGAGGAGAAGGGGACGATAGAGGATGAGATGGTTGGACAGTGTCCTCGAAGCAACCGAATTTGACCCAACTCCGGGAGGCAGTGGAAGACAGGAGGGCCTGGCGCGCTCTGGTCCATGGAGTCACGAAGAGTCAGACATGTATAATGAATAAACAAACAAACAAACAAAAAATTAGAATTGCCATTTTTTGTTATGTGCCATCAAGTCTCTTCAAACGTATGGTACCCCAATAGTGTGGGGGTTTTTTTTTAGGTATATAAGATGTTCAAAGAATAGCTTACCATTGCTACTTCACAGTGAATTTTCATGGGTCAGCAGGGATTTGAACCCAGATCCCCCATGTCCTAGTCTGACAGTCTATCCCCTAGAAGACCTTACTAGTTTGGGGAATTGTCATGAAAAGTCAGTAATATGAGTCATCATTACAACATGCCAGGATCTGTTGGATTCTCCAACTTAATCAGCTGAGTGTCTAATTGGTTAATGAGGGATGGAAAGAATACCCATTAAATTTCTTATTCTCATCAAGCTAAGCTGTCTCAGCAGGGTACAAAAACTTGACAAAGAATTTGAAAACCATGTGACATTGTCTCCAGATGAAAGTGAAAATTGGGGTATATAGTACCCAAGGGCCAATAAAGTTGGTTTGGCATTTCAGACAGAAAATCCCACCTACTGCTGGCAAGAAAAATACAGCAGCAGCAACATGTTGATAACTTTTTAAAATATTTTCATGATAGCCAAAACCTGCTTCCAGATTTAGAATAGGTTTAATCAATTGCACCCTATAGGCAGCCTTCCTGCTTCATGTAGGGGTGTTCAAAATTGAGTCTCTGATTATCTGAACCTTTCCCATGTTCATGTATAGGTCACTGCACATCGTCATGTCAGACATACTGATATTTAGGCCAGGGAATATGTGAATAATATGACAATGTTGCAGATATGTTCTGCCAGTTATCAGTGAGGTGCAAGGAGTTTTCCTGGTGCACCTTTGGGCTGTCTTATTCTTCCCTTTGCTTTTCTTGAAGATAAAACCTCATAGCAGCCTTTAGGAGGAGATCAAAGGCAAACCTCCCTCCCACCACATTTCAGCTTCAAATATCATGAGCTCATTAAGGAGAATTTGTGCTTAGCTTAATGTTTGAAACAACAGCTCATGTGTTATCAAAACAGACCTTAGAAAAGTCACTTTTTGGGGACTACACTGCCCAGAATCCACACAGTCGTAACCTAAGGTGTGGGATTCTGGGTGTCTTAGTTAAAAACAGTAACTTTCCAAAACTCTAGACCAGAGAGATATATATGCATGTATTTACATGTGTGTGTTTACATCATTTTGATGAATTTTTGTGGGTTTGAATCAGGCATTCTTATAACTGAGGAAAGTAGCCTGCTGGTCATTTTGTGAGTTCACATGTTTCCAACTTCTAGAGGAAACCTGAAACTCTGAATTGTTGGCACAGGATTATAGTGGAACAGTTGAGGAAGGCTACGTTGCCTTACATGGTCTTTGAACCCAGGTTCTAGTATCGTGTCAGAAGGAGATTGTTCTTTTTCCCGTCTACTCACTTTTTCATATCGTCCTTAATTCTAGATACCTCCGTCATGGAAGTTGTAAGGCTTATGGTCAAAGAAGCAAAAACTTTAGCATCTGATTAGTGTAACTTTATCAACAAACCATTCTGGAAGCTGCATCACTCAAAACCACAGTTTGGGATGAAAAAGTTAGGTCATTCACTTTAAATGTAATTTAATCAGAGCTTTAACTGCAAAGGTTACTTTGGGTTTATGTCTATCAGCAAGAGGTCACCAACACCAGTGCATTTAAACTCTCCCTTAATCTAGGAAAGCAAGATTTATATCAACTAAAGTATATTAAAGTTTCTGCTGGCGAATTTTGAGAATACTGTTTACTAAGAAGTAAATACCAATTTAGTTAAAGTAGGCTTATTCCCAAGAAAGTGTGGACAGCTTAAGGCTGCCTTTTTATAACCATTTACCTAAGGGTGAGCCCTTCTAAATTCAGTGGGATTTACTTCTAAATAGATACATAAAGGATTGTGTTACCTGGTAATAAAAGCCATTTGAACCGTAAGACTCTAGTCACAGAGGAGACCTGCTCTGATTTTGGCTTCAGCAGAGCCTCTGTTGGGATAGATAGTTCTCTTGCACTTTTTGCAGTTATTGTGATTAATCATCAGTCGCTCTTACTGCAGAGAAGCAGCAGGATTTCCTGGCTTCACGGGAGAATGGATCGTGTATTTTTACAAGACCAATGGCTTTTGATTTCTCTTTTCTTCATACATTAATAGTGAGTGTAATTTTTGTGTAGTGAAATCAAGGCTCTTGGGAAACAAGTTATTTGCATAGCCCTCTCACAGAGGATCCCAAGTTTTGCAGAAAAAGAAATGTTTTAGAAAAAAACAAGGGTGGTGCCCCCAAAAGCAGCTCAGTGAAGACTGAGCAGGCTGAGTGGCCTTAAGATGATATATTGACATGGTGAGGAGAAAACTGAAGAGGATAATGGAATGGAAATGTTCTGCAAGAAGGCATGGCTGGCTGGCTGGCTAGATCACTGAAGAGAAGCATCCTGTGCGACAATATTTTGTTGCAGTATTTTATCATTCTATTTTGTTGCTGCGTTGTTCAGTTTTAGTTCGGCTTGAATGTGTGGTATAAACCAAGATTTGTGGAGGCTTTGAATTTTTTTTAAATGTGCTTTGCCTATCAGATGTTTTGGAATTGGTGCATTAAGATCTACTTTAAAAGTTTTCCTTTTGTGTTGCAGTCCTTCTAGAAATGGCATGCAAAACAAAAATGGCTTGCTTCAGACTACAGAGAATTAGAAACACTTGGACTTCTCAATTTCGGAACATGTCTGTATACTGAGTTCAATAAAAGGAAAAAAAGTCACATTTCTTAGAGTCCTTCTCATATCTGAAGGGACCTCTTTGCAGAAAAGCATGATCACATGTTACATTCATCCCTTTTTTGGTTAAAACATGTTACGTACTGTTATTATAAATATGTTCTTTTAACTACAGCACAAAATTATAATGCTGCATTTTATATGTTTCAGTAGCAGGGGGGATATGTTTAAAATCAAATTCATTTAAATTATGATTTAAATGTTAAAAATGGGATTTTTTATTATTTAAATTAAAATAATGTTTAATTTATTTTAAATCATGATTTAAATTGATTTTTTTAAAAAAAATCTTTGTTTTTTATCTATGCTGTTCAGTAGTCAAAACTATTTTTAGACTGTTTCTACAGTCACCATCCTTTTTCCCTTAAATTTCCTAGGCTTCCCTCTTGGCTGTCCATCAATGCTTTCTAGACTCTGCTTAGAGCACACATCTTAGAATGTCCTGGTCAAAATCGTGTTTACATATTCCATGTGTCTTAAGAGCACTGACTTGTTTTTTTCTCTCTCTGGTACATCTCCCTTTGTGCAATCAGCTGCATGACCAATTTCACAACCAGTACATGACTATTTTTTCTGATGAGGGGCTGCTGTAGAAGAAGCAGCCGTGTTCATCTGTGCAAGCATATTAGACCCCCCCCCCCAAAATAACAAAGCAAGAACGACCCCAAGAGACAAAAGCATTGTGGCACCTTAAAAAACAGGTTCTATGTTTTAATATAACCTCTCTTCTGAGAAAGGGGACTTGATCCATGAAAGCTTACCTGGAAATGTACACAGTAGATAGTCTTTAAGGTCTCAGAACGTTTTTGTCTCTTGGGGTGGTTTTTATTTGGTTTTGGTAAGGATTGCAGGCACAATTATGTGACTGTGTAAGCAAATAGAGAGCAGGCCGGGTAGGTGGGGCTTGTCAGCCATGGAAGGCAGCCCATCTAGGAGAAGGAAAACTCCAATTTCAAACCTCCACTGCCTTGTGGCTATATCCACTGATGGAAAAGGCTTCAGGAGTCAACCTCAAGGCAAAATCCAGAGCTGGAGTCCCGAAGGCAGTTCGTGTCGTTCTGCCAACTCCTGCGACGTCGCTGGAACCAGTTGTATTGGCTCTTGCCTTTCTATTGGACCATTTCATCAACGTGGAGAGGGGGGATCTGCTGCTTGGGTAACAGCCTATCCTCCATACTACTTTACCCAGGCTTCATGCTCTGGAGAGGACACTTCTAAATACAGAGCATTACCATAGTCTCTCGAGACTGAAGGATGCCTATGATGATGAAGCAAACAGGATCCTAACTCCTCTTGCTATTGATGGAATCTTTAGATAGCTATATATTAATGTCACAGGATATATAGATATCATTGGAAAGCTGCTGTGACTTTGACAAGGTCCACCATTCTCATGAGTGGACATAACGAGATTTGCGGAGTACATGTGTGCAAAAAATGGTCTGAAACTCAACATCAAAAAAACTAAGATCATGGCCACTGGTCCCATCACCTCCTGGGAAATAGAAGGGGAAGATATGGAGGCAGTGTCAAATTTTATCTTCCTGGGCTCCATGATCACTACAGATGGAGACAGCAGCCACGAAATTAAAAGACGCCTTCTTCTTGGGAGGAAAGCGATGACAAATCTTGACAGCATCTTGAAAAGCAGAGACATCACCTTGCCAACAAAAGTCCGAATAGTCAAAGCTATGGTTTTTCCTGTCGTGATGTATGGAAGTGAGAGCTGGACCATAAAGAAAGCAGACCGCCGAAGAATTGATGCCTTTGAATTGTGGTGCTGGAGGAGGCTCTTGAGAATCCCCTGGACTGCAAAGAGAACAAACCTATCAATTCTAAAGGAAATCAACCCTGAGTGCTCACTGGAAGGACAGATCCTGAAGCTGAGGCTCCAGTACTTTGGCCATCTCATGAGAAGAAAAGAGTCCTTGGAAAAAACCTTGATGTTAGGAAGGTGTGATGGCAAGAGGAGAAGGGGACGACCGAGGATGAGATGGCTGGACAGCGTCTGCGAAGCAACCAACATGAACCTGACACAACTCCGGGAGGCAGTAGAAGACAGGAGGGCCTGGCGTGCTCTGGTCCATGGGGTCACGAAGAGTCGGACACGACTAAACGACTAAACACACGCGGAGTACATTGCATATGCCAATTCAGTTAAGTGTTGGGAGTACCATCTGGCAGTAGGATCTGCCATTTGAATTCTCCACCATGTCCTAGGGTGGAGGCAAACAGTATGATGCCATTGCCTATCAGTGTGTCCTGCAACTGAGAAATGCCCTGAAGATACCTGTGATTTTTCTAATAATGATTAGATTAAACATAATTTTCAAATGACGTGCTAGCCTTGTAGCTGGACGCCACATGTATTTACTTCAGTATCTCTGAGTGCTACAGGGGCCCACCGATGGTTAAGGACAGGGGGCAGTTGGAGGCCGCTATTTGGTTTGATGATGTCTAGGCCACCTTCCTCCCCAAAAGAAGAGGGGGGTGGACAGGTCCTGTGTTTATTTGCATGGGGATGGGGATTACTTGGAGGGAGGGCATTTCACAATAACATTCCCTCTCTTGCAGTCAAAGCTGATACTTAATTGTAGAAAAATCTGTGGAATTCAGTAGAAAGTATATCTAAAAAAATAAGCATACAATTAGACTCTGATTCCGCAATATATGTTTTATTTTTGTATTTGTCTTTCAGGAAAAAGTGCTGCAAGGGATATAAATTTGTTCTTGGACAATGCATCCCGGAAGGTATGTGATTAATGAATCTTCCTTCGCCTCATTTATCACTGCAGTACTTTTGTGCTATCATATTCACAGTTTCTTTCTTCTGTGCTTTTTGTACACAGTGTCAATTATTTACTTGTTGAATTTGGACAATGTCCAATGTTTTTTTTTTTTTTGCTAAAAATATTTTATACATACATACATACATACATACATACATACATACATACATACATACATACATACATACATACATACATACATACATACATACATACATACATACATACATACATACATACATACATACAATCACAGAAATGAGTACACCCCCTCACATTTCATAAATATTTTAGTATATCTTTTCATGTGACAACACTGAAGAAATGACACTTGGCTACAATGTAAAGCAGTGAGTTATACAGTTTGTATAACAGTGTAAATGTGCTGTCCCCTCAAAATAACACAACACACAGCCATTAATGTCTAAACCTCTGGCAACAAAATTCCCCTTGTAGAAGCCGATTCTCTTTATATACTTTAAACCTTTACATAGAATTTAACTCTGACTCTATGGCTTCCAACCATCCCTCCCTCTCTTTTCCTGGTAAAGACAATATGTAAATATTCTTTTCCTGGTAAATATGTCTTCGTAGCAGGAAGGTTCCTGTTGTACAAAACAAATATTTACAAGCTGATACCTGTCAGGTTTCCGTCTTTCTCCATGGGACCTACGAGGAACTTCTACCTCTTCTTCAACGTCTTATTCTTCCTGCTTCATAGTATTTTCAGGGTCAGGTTCTAAATTTCCAGAGTCAGATTCAGAGTCACTGTCTGAAGAACTAGCATCAGTGCTATCTGGTCTCCTTGGAAACATGGCGTTCTTATCTACAGTCTGCTCTGTATGTGGTAGAAAAACTACATCAGGTTCCTGTACTTTTGGTTCCTCTACGAACGTGGCATTTTTAGATATAACAACTCTTTTGTCTTTGTCTGGAAATCTCCATGCTCATGCACCTGAATCATATCCCAAAATTTTACACTTTTTAGCTTTGAGTTTGCCTTTTGTCCTCTGCTGCCTAGGAATCTGCAAATATGCTGTAACACCAAAAATATGTAAGTGAGATAAATTGGTTTTCTCCCATATAACAACGTAAATGGTATCTCACCCGTTGTACTGCATAATGTTCTGTTCAGAATATATACACTGGTCAGAGCAACCTCTGCCCAATACGTTTGAGGTAAATTAGCATCCTTCAACATACAATTCCAGCTTTCTTTCCAATTGCCCCTCCTCTTTCTGCCTTTCCTTCAGCTGCATTTCTCAAAGTACCTTTTGCACATATCTTAAAGTACCTTTTGCACATATCTTTCCTTCCTTCATTACTTTACATGTTCCTTTCTGTATGGTATAATTCTCTCTGTCTAAATTTGCAAGAGATAAGAGATTATAAGAAAGGTTAGGAGTGCATAGTACGTTTCTACATGTTTTCCCTATGCATTCTATATAAAAATTTCCTTCCCCAGACGCTTTAAGAGATTTACCATCAGCAAGACTCACTGACTCTTTCTCAGACCTGTGAATGGAAGAAAAGTTAGCAGGACTTTTACAGGATACATGTGTAGAAGCACCAGAGTCTAAGATCCAAAGATCTCTCCTCTTCTGGTTTCTAACATTTACAACAGAGAGCTTCTCTCCCCCCCCCCCCGTGCAGCTGGGACCGGGAGGAGTCTCGTTTGCCTGTCTCTCTGTGCTTGGCTTTGAAGTCACGACGAAGGTGTGTTAAAGCTCCACATTCAAAAAACTTTTACGACATTTAGTCTGTCTTTTCCTTGTTTTTTCCCCCCGCTTTCCTGGCTGGCAGTCTCCTTTGTGCTATCTTTTCTAGGGAAAAACTCTGCCTCTGCTCTTTCAGCTCGTCTTGTTGCTTCCTCTATCAACCCACCCACCAGGTATTGAGGAGTTAACTCCGGCATAGTCTCCAGTGAAGTCGCTAAATTATCCTATGAAGGAGGTAGACTGCTTAGAATTAAATAGCTCTTTTGCTTTTCTGTAAATACATAATTGAGCTGCTGGAACAACTCCTGCAGAGTTTTGAGATGTTCCTTCATATCTTCTCCTTCTTTCAAAATGGTTCTGTACAGCCTTCTAGATAAATGGACTTTTGAGCTTGCTGTAGTTCGTATATGAACTTCATGCAAACTTCTCCAGCATCTGACAACCAAGGGTTCCCCTTGAACATGATATAATTGCTCATCTGCCAAACTGAGCCCAATTATAGCCAGTGCTTTTTTCATTCTTTAAATGCAGTTCCATTCGATAAGCCCACAGCAAATAGTTCCCTTCTTTCAACATTGGGACAGGGTAGGGTAGCTTACTACAGCTGTCTCTGCCATACTGGATGGTCATCTTCAAGCCTCTCTTAAATACTTTAGGTGATCGCTCACCAGCTCAGATGTTCAGCAACCACATCCCTTCTTACGCTTCTCTGGAACAAGGGTCCTTCACAGAGGGAGTAGCTGGGCCCATAACCACTGTTAGCATTTAAAGCAAAGCAAAGTGTGCTGCTTATATACTGCCCCATAGTGCTTCAAGCACTCTCTGGGCGGTTTACAAGTCAATTATGCAGGCTACACATTGCCTCCCCAGCAAACTGGGTACTCATTTTATCGACCTCGGAAGGATAGAAGGCTGAGCCAACCTTGAGCCGGCTACCTGGGATTGAACCCCGGGTCGTGAGCACAGTTTTGGCTGCAGTACAGCGGTTTAACCACTGCGCCACGAGGCTCTTTAAAGTCACAGCAAAAGATTTTCCCCTTATGAAGGTCTGGACCAAGAGTTCCAGCATAGTAAGGCGCACAGGAAGACACCAGGAATAAGTGCAGAGAATATTTACTTACTGTACATATTTACATAGTGCTCACAGGAACATAAACATAAGCATTCAGCAGTCAAACATAAGCATGACAGTCAAAATAGAACTGTGAAGGGCACACTAAACCAGCCTCTTAATTTATACTACCTCCAACCAATCAAATTAGTAGTTCACCTCATGGTAATTAATTCCACATGGCTGTGTCCTTCTTGTCACAATAACTCCACCTGCATTAACCAATTTTTAATTACATTTCTTCTTCTTAAAGACCTGACAACAGATTGTCTTTGTCTTCAGTGTGGAAGGGATTGTCACTCTCAAATTGGCCTTCTCAGCCACACTAGACGCTGTTCCAAGACCTCTGTTCAGAGCATGTTACCATAGTCTCTCGAGACTGAAGGATGCCTAATACAATACTAATACAGTGGTGCCTTGCTTAACGAGCGCACCGTTTAACGAAGAATCCATATAGCGATCCCTTTTTGGGGATCGCTATACAGATCAGCCCCAATCGCTGCACTCGCTTCGCGACGATTGGGGCCTCCGGCGGCCATTTTGGAGCCGCCGAACAGCTGATCGGCGGCTCCAAAATGGCCGCCGGAGCGAAAACATCGCTGGAGGGGTAAGTTTCCACGCTTATTGGAATGCATTAAACTAAGTTTAATGCGTTCCAATAGGCTTTGCTTACCCGCACAGCGATGTTTTCGTATAGCGAAGGTTAATCCGGAACGGATTAACCTCGCTATACGGGGCACCACTGTACTGTGCTAAACAATAGGATTTAGGCCCTAGTCAGTGATTATGGGTTGGTGGGAAGTGCAGTTCAACAACACATTGAGTGCCGTAGGTTACGCATTGCAACTGTAATGTGCATTTTAACACCTATGGTAGTGTTGTTGCTTTTCACCTTTTTAAAAAAAATGTTAGATGAGCTCAGCCCATGATTCATCATATATTAAAGCCTCGCACTTACCGTGTGTTATGTGGAAGAGTAATGTTTTATGGGCCACGCATTCTCTGCTTTGGCAATCAAAGGCTGATTTTGTACCAATAAGAGCATTATCCTGCCAAGACAAATGCATGTACTTAACTTGACACACTCTTGCTGTGAACCAAAGCCCGTTGTAGTCAATGAAAAGGGTTACCTTGATTTTATCGGGCTGATTTATAGCCTACAGATGTGCTGGTCTACCAGCTCAAAGCCTTGGAAATGTTGGCAGCCAGACTTTGGCTTGAGAATACATTGGGGTGAAATTAAATTATGGATTAAAATCTTAACAGGCAAGCAAACTCAATCAGTGACTTCACCTATCTTGGCTCTGTTGTAAACTCTGACAAAGCACTCGGAATCATCTGCTTAGTAAAACTGATTTGTGAAACAATTAGAAGTCTGAGAGGCTGTGGACTTTGTTACATAATGTGCCGTGAGTGTGTTTGTAGCCAGCTGAGAATCAAAGGGATATTATCTACAGTATTTGGTTCAACTGTCATCTACTGGAACAGCATGTTTTAGTTTCCCAAAGTCGTATTTTGTTGTATACCTGCAAGGCCAACCTTCTGCAGTATTGTTGTGCGAAGACATGTAAACAGTCTCCCCAAATTTCAGGCTCTTGTTACATATGCTTTTTTCAATTAATAAATAAATTCTATACTGTATTTTTGTGGTCCATGAGCCCAAAAATCAGGAGTTTGTGACAACATGATGTTGTCATCGGCCCCCTTGGTATGTGTGGGGGGACTGGAAATCTCAGTGGGTTCAACCAAGTCATGGAACCAGAACCAGGTCTGGTGTTTTGTGAATTAGCTGCCGTTTGGTGTAACATATATGATTTTACTTAAATTAAAACCCAGTAGGATTCTGGCCAGTATGTTGAATTCCCTCTGGCATCAGGGGAAAAAATCTATAATGCATGTTTTTCTTAGCTCCCTGGATGAGAAGGTAAACTCAGTTTTGGAAATGCACGGTAAAGTTTTTTAAATGTTCCTTAATTTAATTAATGTAAACTTCATTTTTCTGCCAAAAAAGGCACTTGCAGTGGCTAATGGTAATAAAATATACATTAAAATAAAGTTCTGAGAACAGCTAATTAAAAGTATAGTTAAAAAATACAACAGAAAAAAAACCACAGCCAGTATCCAACTGTCTTGACCCTTTTCTGTAGCAGACCAGCTTACATGCAAAAGGGCTGGTTGAATTAAAATATTCCTTTAGCTGCCAGAAGAATAGCAGAAAGGGAGCAAATCAATCTCCCTTGGCAGGGAAGGTCTGAATTCTGGGAACAGCCCTTGTGAATTCCTTTCTTATGTCCCTGAGAGCAGTGCCTCTAACAAGCAGGAGGGGCAAAAGAAGAGCCTTTCCCCAAGAATGTTAAAAACTAGGCAGTTTTAAGACCATACTGTACATGACCTTTCACATTTCAGCTGAAGTCTGCAGGTGAAAGCATGCATATGATTTTCACATGAGCAGAAAGTCAACCTCAGCTGTTTGGATGTGACCCTAGGAAAGGAGGGTTTAAAGATTGTCCACTGTCAAGATAGCTCCAAAATTCACTGGTTCATTTGAATCAGTAAACCCATATAGCCTGAAGTGGACATTACTGGATATGCATGGTGATCATAGAAAGTACGTGCCTTGCTAGACGATGATAATCCATTCCACTGAACTTGCTGTTTAGCGAAATCATTGTCTAGCGAGAAGCAAATCGTTGTCTAGTGAAAATCGGTTTGCAAAGCAGGGACCAAACATTGTCCAGCGAAATTCCCCCATAGGAATCACTGTTTTATGAATCACTATAGCGATCGCAAAAAGTCAATGTCTGGCGAAAAAACTGTCATGCGGGGTAACTGTCTAGTGAGACACCACTGTAATCCCCCCCCCCAATAAGGATTCCTCTTCTCTATTCTCTGATATGTTTCATACTGTGGCATTAGGATACTCCAAGGTTCATAAACTCATAAAATAATGGAGCAGGAAGGAGCCTATAAGACCATTCAGTCCAATTCCTTGTTCAATGCAGGAATCCAAATCAAAGTACACAGTATATCCATGTCCCTTCAGGCAACAGCCAATAAATTGGAATTAATGCAGGGAAACTCACAGCTGATTTGTATTGTAGAAGCCATTTTATTTCACTGCAGCAAACTCTGTATAGTGGAGAAAGAGATTCAGGACTTTTGCTTTCAACAGCAGCTGCCTATCTCTGTTCATCTCTAGTCTTGCATTATGTTTTATGGTCCATGAATCCTGTAAAAAAAACAAACTTACTCTGAAATAGTACTTGGAGTCTTGCAGTGCATACACTGTTATATATAACATCCTAACAATGTAAGACAAATCTCAAAACTGTCTATAATTAATTGCCAGCCTAGTGTATTTACTGTAATCAACTTATCTTTATAGAAATTATTCTCACAAATGTTTTACAGAAATACCCATGTAGTGATTAAGTTCAAAATACCAACTTAGCTTCTCTTTTCAGAGATGTCTTAAAGGTGGGACAATACTTTTTTGCTTTAACTCTTATTGTAATTAGAATATGACCTCAGCAAGTGAAGAATGAAACTAATGTAAATTTTCCATTATTTTGTAACATTCTTCAGCTGCTAATATTGAACACATTTTTCCCTCCCCCTTTAGACTATGATGTCTGCGCAGATGCTCCTTGTGAACAGCAATGCACGGACAACTTTGGACGAGTCTTATGTACATGCTACCCTGGTTATAGGTATGATCGGGAAAGGCACAGGAACAGAGAGAAACCATATTGCTTAGGTGCGTGGAAAGCTATTCTTTCTGGAATTTCCTGTTCTTATCCAAAATGTGCTAGTATTATGTTTTGTTGTTTCACAGATGCACAGACAAAATTGTGCAAATATCTTTATTCATTGTCTATCCACCAAAGGTGGTGCATTCTTTTCCTGTGGAGGTCCACATTGTCCCAACTGAAGTGTGCCCAGAAGTAGATGTATCAGAAGTAGATGTAGTTAGAGCCAAAAATAGGCAAAGTTGTAGATTTAATTCTTTATGGTGTGCATTTTGCAGCATTTTCCTTTTTCAGCTTGAGAAATGTTTCCTCCATCAGCTTCACAGCTGTGAGACAACAGAGAGACAGATTAATTAATACCATGATCAGAAGCAGCGCTGTGAATTGTTGTACACCTGTGAAGCATCTGGATTCCTGGATTAGAAATCAAATGTTTGATCCATGGTCAGAGGTTGTCTACAGTGTATTGCTACATCCCCCAATAAAGCCCAAGACCTCTCCTGCACACTAAGATATTGAGAAAGGTCTCTGAATTTGGCCACGGGTCGTATATTCCCTTGCAGACCAGGGAGACAGGGATTCAAATGCTCATTTAGGCACAAACTATGGTAGATTATCTCTAACGAGCTACTGTTAGCCAAACTCATATCAAGGAACTGCAATGATAAATGAGTGTCTCTGTGTGTGGTGATGTTTTCTGACACCCCCACAATCCCATTTACACATGTATACAAGAAAATCTTGCTGATACAAATGAAAAGCGTGCTTGGGATTTCAGCATAAAATGCTGCACCTGCAAATAAGTACTTATCTGTTAGTTACCCCTCTTATATTTGTGCCATACAAATGGTTTCCTTCTGAGACCAAACGTTGGTATTACCATGTTGTTGGTGGACAGATAGGTAATACCAACGTTTGGTCTTCACAGATCAGATATGTAATTGTTAGTCCCCACTCCTCATGCCTGCAGCTTGGACTTGTAGAAAAACTTATTTTCCTTAAGGTCAGTCTATCGTTGCTGGGTTTCCCTGAAGTCCCATTTAAGTAAGAGAGAATGGCACCCTTTGCTCACAGTACTAGATATGCCGTCCTTCAGCCTGCTACCCCTCCTCTGTCTCTTTTCATTTTTCCAACTGCTAGATTGTCCTTACTCTCAACTGTGCTGTGCCCCATGCTCTTGGCACAGTTCCCACCCACCATAGATGATCTGCTGCTCCTGTCTGCCTGCTAGTGCTGTCTAGGATATTTGCTCCTTCCCCCTGGTATGTCCTGCTGGCATTCCCAGTGTTTCAGAGTTCAATCAGTATGCTTATGACGGTCATTTCCTAATACTTGGGGATTGGATAGCTCAGTGAGTTAGGTCTGTGGCTACAGAGCCCCAGGATGGGAGTTCAGTTCCCCACTGTGCATCTCTGTGTAGCCTTAGGCAAACTGCACAGTCTGATGGTGCCCAACAAGAAAGGAATGGTAAACCACCTCTGAATACTCTGTACCTAAAAAACCCCTGAAAAGTCACCGTAACTCAGAATTGATTTAATAGCACATCATCATCATCATCATCATCATCAGGCACTGCTGGCTGTTGGTGTGCACTCTTTTTGCTTGGCACAATCACTGGAAAGGTGCCGAAGGTTGAAGAGAAATCCTTTTAAAATCTTTTGCCTGTTTTTCAAGAAAGAAAATAATGACTATGTAGTATTCATATTAAAAACTATATAGCAGTCTTAAGGGGGCCCTAGCATATTTGAAGATGTCCACAGACTGGAAACGTTCCATTTTATAAGGTTCATTATATGACTTATACAGTCCTGATTTGGCCTATGTTTCTTTCATATTGTGTTTATGACTGTGATTTTTTTAAAAAGATTGAGAATATATGGAATCCATATTGACTGGATCCAGATATTGAGAAATTCCAAATTTTTAAAATTCCAAATCAGAAGAGCTGCCAATTCCAAACTCTGAACCTGAATTCCAAATCTGAATTCTGGTGGTAGTGCACTTCCTTAATTTAACAGGTGTCCTGTTTCTAGGTCCAGTGCCAAGAGATCCACTACCCTATAGTAGATTCCAGAATAAAACATTCACTTCTGGTAGCTCCTCCTCTTCTTCCTTTTTTCAAACCCATTGTGACATACATTCTGTTTCAGATATCGATGAGTGTACCACAAACAATGCATCTCTATGTCCTCACCTCTGTATCAATACCCCTGGCAGCTATCGATGTGAATGTCATGAAGGCTATATACGTGAAGATGATGGGAGAACATGCATCAAAGGAGACAAAGGTATTAAATGGGGGTTCCTCCAATATACTGGCTTAAAATGCTCTATGACAGGCAAAAAGGCTATTCAAATAAAAGGTATGTAAGGATCCAGGCCTAAATAGCTATTGAGCAAAAGAAAGTTTGATAAAAACCAGTCAATTTTATGATAAGAGAGATTCAAAACTGCTATCTTTATGTTTCACTGCGGAATACTATTCTTTGTCCACCATGTCAGAAAAATGCAAAGAAACATAATCACAGGCAGTGCAGAGTAAAGTTTGGAAAAAATGTACTCCGCTCCCCTTGGCCATACTGGCAGGAGGATTTTGGGACCTGTAGTCTCATAAATAGAATTTTTCAAAGGACTGTTTTGGAGGTGGAGCATTACCCTAATTGTTAATGTCTAAAATCCTGAAAGCCCTCTCGGTGGGCCCCTTCTTATACATCTCTGAAAATCATTATTATTTTCTTGGCAAATCCAGTAACTTTTCTCCCTCTGCTATTTCTCCTGAGACCCACATTCAAAAGTTAGGAAAATGTACCAAAAACTGTGCACCAGAGTTGGTTTGTGCTAGCTACATTATTGTGGAAGCATGTATACAACAGTGACTCATGGAAAACCCTAATGCTTGAATTTTCTAATTCAATATTGCCCATTTTGCCTGATAGTATCTTTCAAGCTTTCAGGCAGAGAAGGCTTTACTGCTGTTACTGTCCTTCCATCCTTCTATGCTTGGATTTAAACCTGAGACCTCTGACATGCAAAACAAGGGGCTCTGCCACTGCACTATCCCCCCTTCCATATTGGCATGGATTACTTTTCTTCTGTTGTGCCCTGGAAAAAATGGGGTGTACTAGTTAATTATGTGCTGCCAAGATGGAACCAAGTGATAGTAATGAGGTTTTCAAGGTAAGTGAGTTATTTAAGGTTTTACTAGTTCCATTCCCACAGAGTTTCCATGGCCAAGTAGGGATTTGAACCCTGTTCTCCAGAGTCCTAATCCATCAATCTATCCACTATTGGGCATGTATGAATGATCTAGACATTTCCTACTGATCAACCCACCATTCTGCTTAGTTCTCACATTGCCTGCACACATTCCAAGCCTACCTTCATAAGAGCTAAAAATTCTTACTCAGATTCTCCACACTGAATGCGGTGCTAAATACCATTTCTTTTCTCCTGTGTGGCCCCACTATATAACTAAATACAGTATTTATCCCAGCTAGAATAGACCCCCTGAAATGAGTTGTACTTCTTAATCACAAGTAACATCAATTCTGTTTATTGAAAGGTGTCTATTCTGTTTGGAACTAATATTGTTCCAAATTGAATTTCAGAACTCACCTAGCCCTGTTTCCTACAATTCCCTACACAGCAGTCCTTCTGCAGCTGTGTCATCTTAAGAGATCCCTGATAGAGATTTCTGGGAGGATAGAGCTTTGAAAAGTTCCATTATGCACTATTCCAAGAGTCCTTTAAGGGTGCAGGACCTGAATTCTAATTGATTCAGTGCTGGATGTGGGCTCTGTATTAAAGATGTTACAGCTGAAATGGTGAGCTCAGATGGCCTCTGGCTGCAATTTTCAGCAAGCCAGAAGTGGAATAATTAGGAAACAACCAAAATGAGCCACTTCTTGGGGATCCAATCATGTGCTTGGTCTAGAATCAGAATGTCTGGATCTTTTAGCCAAAATTCCACTCTCTCACACAAAACGGGATGGCAGAATAGGACTCCCCCCATAGTCTTTTCTACCTTGAGACCGTCTATTTTAGACTACCATCTTGTGGCACATTAAGTAACGGCACCATTGCAGAACTGCCAGCTTCTAAGAATAGCTCCCTCATATTGTAGTGTTTAGATAACAGAGTCAGATCTTCTGATAAATTTCTCTTTATAGAAAATGTTAATAAAAGGCTAATTGAAGCCCCTCATATCCTGGCCTCAAAAACACTAGACAGTGTGGAGAAAATTAATCACTTCGACATGTTCTGCCACACCAAAGGAGTAAAAGGGATCTGCTTCCCTTTGCTTTTTGAGAGCAAATTTTGATCCACAGATTTGGGCAATTTTCGAGGGCAACAAAAATTGCCACATTTCTGTGACGTGACAAGTTGCTTGCATATTATAGAGATGGTGCGGTAAAGCTACATAATTATAGAATTGAATACTTTATAGCTTCATAGCCGTTCAAACTATACACACATGAGCTGATGAGACTTTTCTCCCACATAATTAAACACAGACCAGTTGCAGATAATGCAAGACTGGTGATAAACTAAACAACCCTAATGAAAAAGAATTGCAAACTACCTTCTGGCGGCAACACCCAGCATTGAGTGGACTGAAGCAACGCCGTGCAGCGGTACTGGCTTACCAAACAGCAGCCTGAAATTATTGGAACATTATTTATTTTATTTTATTTTTATACCACCCATCTGGCAACCTAGGCCACTGTGGGAGTTGACACAATACAGTAAAACAATACAATATGAAGTAAAACAATACAATAAAAAGGAACAATAAGACAAAATAATATAGTGTAAACAAAATTAAAATAATATCAATAAAAATATTAGAATAAAATAGTGAAAGCATGGCAGGGAGCGGAGGAGCCAGCGACAGGGAACGGTCAGTGCTGGAAAGAACTCCCATTCCCTCTGCAGTTTTTGTGATCCTTAAAGGGATTTATCACCAATGGGGAGAGATCGGTGGTCCTAAACAGAGGGAGATCCTGAGCAGATAAAGGAGGTGCCTTAGGGCAACCTTCAAAACTCGGGAGGAAAACTAGAAGGGGCTGGAAAATGGTGCTGAGTCGTGATTGCTCTACGTAAACAACAGAACATAAACTTATTTGAAACAAGATATACCGGTGAATGATAGAGTTAACTGAACTTTATATATCAATATTAAGGCTTTTTTTAATTTACTGGAACTATTTGATAAACGTCTACTTAGGAGAGGGGGTGAGGGGAAAGCAGAAGCTAGACACCGAAAACAACAGATTTTAGTTTATTTTGAAGGTGGCTGTTTTACTGTTGTTGCTAAACAAGAACTTTTCCCAAGATTCCACACACACACATATTGCTGAAGCTTTGCCTAGTAACGTTTATGCAAATATGGATTGTTTTGAAAGAAGGTGATAAAGAAAATTTGAGTTACAGTCATTGTGCTTCTTAATACTTGTGGATTACGGAGGAGTAGACTCTTTGTAACAGAGACTGAATGGTGGATTTACCCAACTTCTCCTAGATACATTTTGCCTTGGAATTTTGGATCACACCCCCCCACTATTTTCCTTTCTGCTCTTCAAAGTCCTGAAGTTCAATGGGCTTTCCTTCCCCCCCCCCCGCAAATATCTGGTTATTAAAGCACTATTGTATCAGGATATTATAGAATCCGGAAAGGCCTGTCTGAATAACCATGTTTTTAATGATCGCTTGAAGGTTCCCAATGCAGGGACCAGGCGGATTTTGGGCCATTCCACAATTGCAGGGCTACTGCCAACAAAGCCCAGGTTCTAGTTGCTATTTTCCAAGTAACTCTCAGGGTCAGAACTCTCAAAAACCCAGCCTGGGAAGATCTTACAGGGTGGGCAGATCTAGTAGGGAGGAGGCATTCTGCCAGGTAACGAGGTAACTAAATTAGTAAGCATGATTATTAGGCTTGTGTGCTCTGTGTGAGGAAGGAAATTTGCACTGGACGTTGACATGTAAAACAGAACACGAATATTCGTACTCGTATTTGTACCCCTCCTCACACCTGGCAAGGGTATCCAGATTTGCTAACTTCATACTCAGCTAAGCAGTATGCAACCAAATAGGGCTTTCTCAGAAGACCAAATAGATTGCTTGGGGCCAGGATATTTACTTTTAATGTAGACAAGATGCAGCCCTAAGTCCAAGATCTGTTACAAAGTTTGTATTTTGTGTTAGCGGCTCTATCAGGAATCATAAAGACTCCTGTTGTACCAAATGTAAGCCAGAGGTCACATTGCATGGGATATTGGCATAATTTATGGTGTATGAAGATTGGTCCTTGAATCGGGATTTTAAATCACAATGGATCCATACAGTTCTGCTAGAATAAGGACTCAGATAAAAGTAGAGAAGTAAACACTTTCTTCCCCTCCTGACATATAAAAGGGGTTTTATAAAAGGCACTAAAGTCCTGCTAAATAGAAACAGCTGCTGCAGAACCATTTGCAACATAGCTTACTGTGGATTCATCCAGCCTTTCACAGTAATTCACAGCTGAGAAAGGCTGTTGATAGCATGATCACCTTTCCCTCTCACGGAACGTCCAGGAAAGAGAATTTCAAAGGCTCATCCCTGAGCAGTTTTCTTCGCCATTTCTCTTGCTCTGTTTTTGTCCCTCTTTTAAAAACGAATCTTTCTTTTTCTCTTCTGTCTTTTGAACCACAGGGTTTTCTGAGAAGACGGATAACGTGGTAAAACCAGGGGCATGCTGTGCCTCATGCAAAGAGTTCTATCAAATAAAGCAGACAGTGTTGCAACTTAAACAAAAGGTAAAGAAGGTGTTTGGATTTATACTGTATCTAGAGTAGGATCCCCATCGCCATGAGACATCAGTTCCAACCTCCCTGCACGGATGCTGAAAACTGCAGATACTAGAGAATGCTATATGTAGTGTGGTCTCTGGCTCCCTATAGTGGCCAGTTCCAGCAATGGTATCATTATACATGATTTTTTTTCCATGTATAAGATACCCCTGTGTATAAGACTCTTCTAACTCCAAATTAAGAAATCTTAATTTAGCTTTGAGTGTTCAGCTTCTGGGCTCAGAACACTGGGACATTAAGAGTCCCTGTTGCATCTGAGCCTACAGGCTCCACCTCCAACGACATGTGTTCCAAAGCATCAGCTGACGTCAGTTCAATAAGGCTCGTGATTGGAGGAGGCTAAGTCTCCTGACTGTAGGACACTACGCCTCATGATTGATGGAAGCCTGTTTACAGAGGCAAGATATGGGCCATTTCGTTCTCTCTGCAGCTTACTTCTGTGTATAAGATGCCCCTCAATTTTTAGTGTAATGGTTTTAGGAAAAAGTAGTGTCTTATACATGGAAAAATATGGTACATATTTCTGAGGTTTTTCTTGTAATATTTTTCATATTTTGAGATTGCAGATAAGTGAAACCACAGATAGCAGTCCTGTGAATACAGGAGTACTACCGCAGTAAGGTTTGCCAAAACTGTCTTTAAATCAAATGTTCTGTGGCTGTCTTGCAGAACCTCTTTGTCTGAAGAATGTGTTGTCTCTGTCTCTCTTCTGAGAGAGCAATTCAGTATTAGAATTAGTTTTCTCAAGGGTCTTAGAATCACCTTCCTTAAAGTCTTGAAAAAAACCTAAATAGGATCACTTGATGATGCTTTAACACAGGACAAGTAATTCACTGCAGATAATATGATTTTTAGATTTTCAGTATGTCTAGATTCGTGTGAAGGGCAGTGCCAAAGAATGCTCCAACTACTGTACAATTGCACTCATTTCACACGCTAGCAAGGTTATGCTCAAAATCCTCCAAGGTAGGCTTCAGCAGTATGTGGACCAAGAACTGCCACGAGTACAAGCTGGATTTCGAAGGGGCAGAGGAACCAGGAACCAAATTGCTAATATCCACTGGATTATGGAGAAAGCCAGAGAGTTCCAGAATAACATCTACTCCTGCTTCATATACGCAAAAGCCTTTGACTGTGTAGACCACAGCAAACTATGGCAAGTCCTTAAAAAATGGGAGTGCCTCATCACCTTATCTATCCCCTGAGAAATCTATATATGGGACAGGAAGCAACAGTTAGAACTGGATATTGAACAACTGATTGGTTCAAAATTGGGAAAGGACAAGGCTGTATATTGTTCCCCTGTTTATTTAACTTATATGCAGAATACATCATGCGAAAGGCTGGACTGGAGGAATCCCAAGCTGGAATTAGGATTGCCGGAAGAACTATCAACAACCTCAAATATGCAGATGATACCACTCCGATGGCAGAAAGTGAGGAGGAATTAAAGAACCTCTTAATGAGGGTGAAAGAAGAGAGCGCAAGAATGGTCTGAAGCTCAACATCAAAAAAACTAAGATCATGGCCACTGGTCCCATCCCCTCCTGGCAAATAGAAGGGGAAGATATGGAGGCAATGACAGACTTTACTTTCTTGGCCTCCATGATCACTGCAGATGGTGACAGCAGCCACGAAATTAAAAGATGCCTGCTGCTTGGGAGGAAAGCAATGACAAACCTAGACAGCATCTTAAAAAGCAGAAACATCACCTTGCCAACAAAAGTCCGAATAGTCAAAGCTATGGTTTTTCCTGTCGCAATGTACGGAAGGGAGAGCTGGACCATAAAGAAGGCTGACTGTCGAAGAATTGATGCTTTTGAATTGTGGTGCTGTAGGAGGCTCTTGAGAGTCCCTTGGACTGCAAGGAGAAGAAACCTATCCATTCTGAAGGAAATCAACCCAGAGTGCTCACTGGAAGGACAGATCCTGAAGCTGAGGCTCCAATACTTTGGCCATCTCATGAGAAGAGAAGACTCCCTGGAAAAGACCCTGATGTTAGGAAAGTGTAATGCAAAGAGGAGAAGGGGACGACAGAGGACGAGACGGTTGGACATGGTCATTGAAGCGACCAACATGACTTTGACCAAACTCCGGGAGGCAGTGGAAGACAGGAGGGCCTGACGTGCTCTCGTCCCTGGGGTCATGAAGAGTCGGACATGACTTAATGACTAAACAACAAAAAGATTTGTGTGATCTATTTGATGGCTTTCAGTTCATGGAATCATAAAATTGTAGAGCTGAAAAGGATCCCAAAGGTCACTGAATCCAGTCCCTTGCCAAAGCAGAAAATCCATATCTAAAACATGCTATATGGCATGCTATATATAGATTTCTCAAATTTATAGGGCAATGTTGTATGGTCCATGTAATCAAGTTAAATTTTTATTATTCTTTTGTATATTATTTCCTGATGTTGGAGAAGCTAAACACTCAGAAGAGACAGATGGGATGGTAGTTTTTTTAAAATGACAAACCACTCTAGGCTATTTTATGGACAAAGGTTACTTTTACGGGAGTAGAACCAATTAAAAAAATCATTGTTGACTTTACACAATAAAATTTTTCCATAACAAGACATTGTTTTTCTAACTGAAACCACTCATGGAGAAAATACATGGGGGAACTGAGGTTCATGAAGGACACGATGGCTGAAATCCTATTGCTTTGCTGTACATGTGGAAGGCAAATGGCATAACATTTGGTCCCTTGTAGCTGGCAGTTAATATGCCCCCTGCTGGGATTTTGGAGCATCTGCCAAGCCAGTGGGTGTTCACAACCCCAAAAATCCAGTGGTGACTCATTAGTTGGCTATTAGAAGTGACTTTGGCCTTTTGCCTTCTGCATGCACAACAAAGCAATGGATTTCAATCTCTATGTGTTTTCATGGGATCATTTGAAATGTCCAGTGACATATGAGTGGCTTTCAGTATGTAACTGGATGACAGGAAGGAAGAGGTTGTGTGGATCCGTTTGTTTGTTTGTTTAACGTAGGGCCATCAGAGCCACATTACCTCCAAAATAGAGATTTCTGGCATTCATCTCATCTAGGAGAAACTCACACAGATCAATATCATAATAACAGAAAGTCACCTTCTCTCACTCACCTCCCAAATGGGGAAGACATATTCCAATTCCTCTGGTGGGTCAAATGTAACGTTTCCCTTCCCAGACTCCCCATCTCCTTCTGGTTGCCACTGTTTTATTTCTCAAGATGCTAGAATGTTCCAGGGCATTCTGGGGAAAAATATAGCAACCCAGCCAGTAACCACTGTCCCCTCTGCCCTAATTACACTAGAATGTCATTACCATTCTGTGTCTGGGGAAAGAAGATGGTGGCTGGCAGTCTTTGAGAGAGGCTGTGAAGTTTCCTGAAGATCAAGCAGAGAAATGAAGGCCCAGTTTCTGGTTTGGCTCTAGCCTGGTGATAGGATGGTTTTCGAATTCTCTGCCTATCCTCAGAACCTGTTAGGAGTTTTTCAGCTAGAAGATCTGCAGTGGCTGCCAACTTTCACTGGCAGCCAACTTGTTTAGCCACTCCACCTGCTGTGTGTAAAGTGTTGGGTATGTTAAATAGATTGCCTTTCTACTTCTATTGGGCTGACTATAAACACCTAGTAGAGTCAAGGAGTACCCTGCATTAATGGAGTCAAACCCCAAATTGTGCTCCAGAATTCCGTGCAAGACTCAAGCATCCCGTGGTGGACGTGCTAGAAAGGATTCCCTGGAGACAGAACTTTAAAAAAAAAAAAAAAACAATCACTCTGTCTTATTCTTTCTTCCACACCATCTCCTCGATGGAGTTGAAAAACTAGTCAGAGGGAGTCTTTTGCCAAAAGAAATAAACAACAGGCAATCTAGGCATGCAAAGAATCCCATGTGTGGAAGAGTTCTCTGTCAACATGTGCTTATTCAGATACATGTAAGTATGTATTTAATTAGAAGTAAATCTTAGAGTGGACCCAGGCCTCTGTCTCCAAGCCAAGTCAGACAGAGTTTCTGCACGGAACCTCGTCCGAACGACAACATGAGATGCAGACAGATCCGAGGTTAGAGTTCAACTCCTTGACTGTTGTCCCTTTTGAAAGGATTCCACCCAAGTGTTTACATCCTCGTGCGGGAAAGATTCATGCATGAAGGAGGTGCTGGAGTGAGATCACTGTTGTACAGTGATTCCAAGCTTGAATCAAGAATGTAGAATGGAATAGAAATTAGGTCAAGTGCATATTAATGTCTGGCAAGATAATAATGTTCAACATCAATAGCTCGGGACTTGGCTTTGAAACCTGTGCAAGGCAGATGCTCCTTTCTAGGAGATAATAAAGAATGAGTCAGCTTAATGGAGCAACTGAGTGGGCAAACACACAGCATGTGAGCTTCCGAGGCGGACCGACTCAGCTAGTTGTCATCTGTTATCTCTTCACGCCTAAAATTGACTATGGTCTCTGTTAAACAAATAGTTTGTTTTCAGCTAAAATTGTACATGGATAAGTTTCCTCCACTCAGCAGGGGGAAATAGTTATCCTCTAGCACAGTTGTTCCCAATCTTTTTAAAGTTGTGACCCTTTTTTTATAATATCAAAGTAACCTGCAAAGCCCCCACCACCACCATATTTGCATAAAATGGTATTTTCAATGGGGTAAACTTATCCCTTCTCAGAAAGTGGAGGGTGTTTTTCTCATATATACACATGCATGCTAGCTCTGGTTCCAAAAGGTCAAAGAAAAAAAATCATTTAACAAAGCTACAACACATATAAGAGGAACCATGACACACACACACCCCCAGAAAACACTTTGCAACCCCCTTGGGAGTACAACCTCCAGGCTGGGAAACACTACTCTTGTGTTTCAGCCTCTATAGGTGAAAATACTCCAGCAGCAGAGCACACGCTTGAAGTGTAGAAGATCCGTCTTAAGGACCTCCATGTAAACAAGCTACAGTAGGAGTGTTGGATCGGATCCCTGTGAGAGAACTTGTGAAGGGCTGTCAAACACAACAGAAGCTATCTGGTTGGATGAACTAAATAAAATAATAATTATCTGTTATCAAGTCAATTTATACTTACTTTCCAGGGTGCTCCGGGTACAACAGTACTCAGAAATGGTTTGCCATTTCCTTCTTCTGAGGGCACTGTGAAGCCATGTAACTTGCCCAAGACCACAGAGGCTGGCTCTTCTCTTTCAAAGGAAAATGGAGAATGGAGCTCCTGACCTATGGCTGCGCACCAGTCAGTCTAGAACCTTGTACCATTCAGTGCCCTAAATCTAAGAGTTGACTCTTACGTTAGTATTTGTATGTAGGTCTGTGTAAAAGAGGGGGAAATGCCAAACTCACTTCTTCAAGTTGCTGGAGTGTATTCGTATGGAATTTAAAAACTCAGCCATAGCAGCAAAACTATTTGAAAGGTTGGTGTGTGTCTCTAGTTCTTTCTAGCAGAATAACCTTGTGTAAGAGGATAAGTGGTCTATACGTAGAACACCCAGTCTAGAAGACTCTGCTGTATCACTCTGGCTTTCTTAGAGTTCAGACCTGCAGTAATATGTCTCAGTAACTGAATCATGAATTGAGAGTAGTGCACTGAAAGAAATTGACTCAAATGCTGTACCTCAATTAGGTATCCTTGAAAATGATGAAAGGCTTTTGGTTGATGGACATACTATTTGTTGCAGGTTGCTTTGTTGCCAAATAATGCTGCTGACCTTAGCAAACCACTCACAGGGGAAAAAGTACTTGCATCGAATGCCTATATACCAGGACCTCCAGGACAACCAGGTGATAGAGGTCCTCCAGGTAAGGCAATAATGACCCATTGCTCCATTTCAAAGATTCAAGAAAAAAATATTTTGTTTTGTTTGATATACATGTCGTTTTGTATCCCAGCCCATTCTAAAAGGAAACCAGGTCAGGAGTAACCACAGAGCTCTCCAGTAGGCCTTTAGTGGTAGACTAGTTCCATCTGATTAGAACTGTAAAATGAGCTGTCCAAGGTGCTGTAAGCTTTATTTCTTCCCTTTTCCGAAATGAAAACAAGTTTCTCCCAACCTGTGTGTTTGCTGTGTGATTTGTGAAACATGGCTGGGAACTGCAAAAGGATGGAAATGGTATGGGGATTTTCCTGAAAATCTCCACCTGTAAGACCGCACTGCTTGTATGCTGCATATTTGCACTGCGTTGAGAAGGGGGTTGGACCCGATGGCCTTATAGGACCCTTCCAACTCCATGATTCTGTGATTCTATTTATTCATGGTGAAATAAAGCATTATAACTGTTATTGCTGTCATAGTATGATGTTACTTAGCATAACGTAACATAGCATCCTAAGTAAACAGTCTGATGTGACCCATCCGAACAATGACACGGGTTCTCCAAAGCAGCCTGATGTTTGTATCAACTGTTCATAAAAGTCCTATTCAGTCAATGCAACTCTGTGTTGTTTAAACACACAAGGAGGAGAAATTACTAGGCCTGACTTCTATGGTTTTTCTTTGCTTTTAGCAAAAAAGAGCCAATTCTACACATGGGGTAGGTTGATTTGAGCAAAAACACAGGAAAGAGAGGGTTCTTGCGTGTGTATCTGGGGTAGAAGACAGAAGGGGCAAGGCTGGAATGCCGCCTTCCTCACATGTTTAACTAACGCATTGCCTTAATGACTAAACAAGGCTAACAGATAGAAATTCTATGAACTATGCTAATTTTGAACACAACCTCTATTTCTGACACTTCCATCAATTTCTAAGGAATCCTTAGATTAGTCTACATGAAATTAGCCAAGTATGAGAGCATCAGTAGCTCAGCAGTCCCAACAAACAGAGGTAGCTGCAAGAGGCCAGCTAAAGTAGGAGAGGTGTTTCTTCCCATTTTTGTCTTAGGTTAACCCCATCTGCCAACCATAATTGCACACAATAGCCTGAACCTATTGTCAGACTCAACTATTTTATTTTGATTGCAGGTGCTACAGGTCCAAAAGGAAGTCCTGGATCTCCTGGTCCTCCTGGTCTGCCAGGCCCTAGAGGAGCCATGGGTCCGATGGGGCCATCTCCAGACTTGTCCCATATTAAGCAGGGCAGACGGGGCCCTGTGGTTAGTATTCCAACTCTATACTGTGAGTGCACATAGTCTGCATGTGTCCTACCGCAACATATTTTTGAGGATTGTGGTTTTGTCTTACAGGGTCCTCCAGGGGCACCAGGAAGAGATGGAACAAAGGTGAGCACGCAAATTTCCCACATACTTCTTTTAAAAAACAGAACGTCCTGTCAAGTTGGAAGGATAGAAGGGATATGGGGCTTATAAAGAAAGGCAGAGGTAAAATTGCCCATCATCAACAGTGCTCCCTTATTGTTGAGACCAGTGTGGAAAAGCAGAACGTGCTTATGCAAGACAGGTATTCCACTTAACCCCAAAGGACCTGTTGTTGCTAAGAGCTTCCCTTGATAGTCCCCTATAGTTCCCTCTTTTAGACGGACTTTGATGGTGATCTCTAGTCTGATCTCCACCAAGGACTCAGGCATAGGTCCCAAATCACGGAGTGTAGACAAGTTCCTTTTTTGTTTTATAACTCCCAGAATCCCTTGGCTACTTTCTCCACCTCTGCTAAATTTTGGTATGGAATGGGGCCACACCTCTGTGCTCTTAACATGTGTTATTGTTAGTGGTTATCACATGTTTTTGACTTATGGTGACCCTAATAGCACTTTTGAGGCACATAAAATGTTCAACGAATGGTTCCCATTCCACCCTCATCCCGTGAGTTTCCATGGCCAAGCAGAGATCTGAATCCTAATTCAGCACCTTATTCTCCACATCACACTGTCTTGCTTTCCATTCTTGTTCCCTCTCTATTACAGTACATCTACAGTATAGTTTTAGCAAGGGTTGGTGCCATTTGTTATGAAAGAATGTCTGGGGCCATAGATTGCATGTTAGATAGGATATAATGTTCTCCAGCAGTTCTCATTCCATGGAAATACTTTCAGTTTAAATTTACAGTCTTGAAACTTTAATCCAGTGTTGAATTGCTGTTATGGTCTGACCTGCTGCCAATACTGATGCTTTTTTCCAATTTCTCTCTGTTAAATCAACATATTAATACTGCAGATGAATGGGCTGTTTCGTTGTTGTGGTTGCAATTGTAGATATGTTAGGTTGGACAGAATTTAGATTTTTATGGAATAAGGTTTGGGTTTCTATAGGTCTGTGATTCATTATTTATTACCTACTATAATTATTTGTCATATTTTTATCTTTTTAAAAGAGTGCCTCCCCATTCTTCAATATTCTCCGAAGACTGACACAATTCGTTGATTTGAATCCTTAAGATAAATAATGTAATTTGAAAATAATTGGCCAAATCCAATTGTTAGTTCCAAGCAGTTTAGTGGTGAAAAAGAGCAAATGTTCTGATTTAGCTGGTGGAACTTCGGATTTAAATTCCTGAGTCAACAAGGGTCCATCACGAATCAAATCCATAAGTTATGTTTCAGATTTAATCAATGCAAATTAAGCAGAATGCTGTTTGTTTCAGGGTGAGAGAGGTGCACCAGGAGAGAAAGGGCCACCTGTAAGTATGATGTCTGATTTCTACTGAGATTTTATCTGTAAAGAATGGGGCAATATTTCTCATACTCAAACATCTTAGGAGAAAGTGATCGTGTTCATATCAACCATATGTTCATTTCTGGTTAATTAGAGCCAAACTAGATGTTTACTTAAATATGTGGCTGTTGTCAAAAACAGCAATTACATGTCTACTTTTGCATTTTTGCAGCTCCAAAGGACACCTGAGAGCTCCCCATTAAGGAAAAAAAATTGCTCAATAAAATGCTTCTGCTACTCCTTCCTTCCTTCCTTCCTTCCTTCCTTCCTTCCTTCCTCCCTCCCTCCCTCCCTCCTTCCTTCCTTCCTTCCTTCCTTCCTTCCTTCCTTCCTTCCTTCCTTCCTTCCTTCCTTCCTTCCTTCCTTCCTTCCTTCCTTCCTTCCTTCCTTCCTTCCTTCAAAAAACAGAACATCTTGTCAAGTTGGCCCTTGCCCCTTTCCTTTATCATGAGAGAAAGCCACCTCTGGGGTTGATATGACCCTCATTTGAGACAAAAAACATTGCTCCCAAGCCTGCTGAGGTTTCTCACACCTGCTTTATTGGGAGAAGCTTCGGGACTCAAGCTGTCTTGCATAGGGAGAAAAGCAGGATGGAAATAAAATGAATGAATGAATGATGCTGGTGCTGGAAGCAGTATTTGTTAGGAGGCGCAGAACATTATGTTCTCAGGGGATTAATAAATTATATGAAGATTACAGAAGGGGAAATGAGGTGGATAGTTGTCACTTATAAGCAACCATGTGCTTAAGATAACTTTTGGTTGATTATTTCCTCCAACTTAGTGATGCCAAAAGAGACCTCCCTGCTATTACACCAAAATAATGCAGTATTACATAAATCATTGATAAAAAGCAAAATGTCATCTCCAACTTGCCAATCTGCTTTGGGACCATAAGCTAATTCATTTATTATTAAGGATGCATCTTTTGTGGCTGCAGAGATGTACAGTGGACTCTTGACTTACAGACGGCTTTACTTACAGACTTTTTGAGTTACAGACTTCTCTGGCCACAAAATTTAGGTTTGACTTGCAGCCGGAGAATTGACTTACAGACCAGAAAAAAACCAAAATGGAACAAAAACGGCCTGTTACGGGATTAATCGGTTTTCAATGCACTGTAGGTCAATGGAGACTTGACTTACAGACTTTTTGACTTGAGAACCGCCTTCCAATACGGATTAAGTTCTCAAGTCAAGACCCCACTGTATTTGTATACATAGACTAAAAGTAATATACGAACTTCTAGCCTGTGGCTAGCAGGGACTCAAGAATGTTGAACTGCATGGCTGCCAATGTTTCTAGGAAATCCTGCAAGCTATGATATGTGAATATTGGTGTATTTTTTGGTGCGGGTCATACCCATTGGCATTAAAAGACCTAAAATGAAGAGAGCTGCTTCCCTTTTTATCTGCAGCCAAGATGAACCAAACACGCACCTCAAATTGCTCCAAGCAGCCAGTTGGTTGGGAGTGGGAGTTCTAACACAGAGAGACAGACTTCTCCTATTTATTCCAGTGGAATGTTTTCTATGCATGTATTCCCCACTGGCCCCGTCTCACCCTCCTGAAGCCAATAGAGAGCCTGTCCTACCCCTCTATCATATACTGATGTAAAAAAAAAAACCCTTTTCTTGTCCCTTGACTATTTATATATGTTAGGGTTTTGGCAACAGTAAAATACGCAGAGTAATTGAAGACACTTTACCAGTTCTTCTTGTGTTGCAAGACAGTTATATGTACACGTATTTACAGTTATATACAGGCAGGTTTCTTAACAGCACAGCAGGAACTCTTTATACAAACTGGCAGCATGCGTGGCAGCAAGTGATAGTGGAGGAAGAGAAAGAAGCAAACACACAGTCCACTTATATACATATACATGGCATATTTTGTCCAATCAGAAAACAGATGACTTCATGCTTTGCACCTGGTCTTCTCCTGGTTTCAAGTCATTACATCATGTCCAGAGTGATTCAGCACTCTCACATCTGTGCACAATGGCAGCTCGTTAATGAAACACATATACAGGTTCAGGCTTATAAAATTTCTATACTCTGACAATATAATGGTCTCCTTTAATATTTTTCACTTATTTCCTCCTTCACTGCCACCAGCCTAGCTGCCCCCATGTATGTTTGCCCCTTTACTCAGGCCCTCTTAACACCCTCCACAAAGCTGTGCCTCAGGCATTGATGTTCACATCACTGAGCTTGAATTAATTTAATAAGATTTTATTAAAATAACAGTGTCTGAAGGCTGCTGTTCCATTTATTCAGCACCATTGACAACTCTAAACCCCTAAAACCTGACACTCATTATTTCTCCCAGCCAATTAGAATCATTATCACAACATTCCTTGCTCCTTACTTGCCCCCTCCCATTACAAACTTACTAAACCAATGCATTTCAAAGCAAAACACTTGTCATTACCATATAAACTATACGTTTAAACATAATAGGACATCACATGGCCCATATGCTCAGGATCAACAGGTATGGCTTTGAAGCTGCTCTGAAGCAAAACTGATTGAGGAAGTAATTAAATGGTGGAATAGGAGGGGTTAGTGTTTGCACTCCAAATAATGCTTTCTGTGCTTTTCCTTGTAAAGAATTATTGGCAGGAATCCTGTTAGATATTTACTGTACTTTGGTCAGTAATTGCATAGATCAGTGTCAAGATGCTGCTTGCATTCCTGGTCATACCCCAGCACTGCAACGTGACCAGGAACATAAATGGCAAGTCATTATTTAGCAGTCATTCACAGGTGCAATTATGCGGGTATAAATCTTGAACGGGATTCTGACCACTCTTTCTTATATATTAGACAGTGAAAAAGTGAATGCCACAAAAGTCGACTTCCTTCAGTTCTTTTATGGAGCTAACTCTCATCTTGCTTATTTAAGTGAAACTGAAGGTTTTTAAAAGAATCTTATGCAATGAAGCATTTTTTGTTTGAAATTTATATTTGGAGAAAATTCATGTAGGATTCCCTGCCCCACCCCCTTTTCAATCAAATAACCCTGTCATGCATGTGGTGATGACCTGCCCACAATAGGGGCCTTGATAGTGTCACACATTAGGAACGGGAAGGACTAGTAACTTGTTCTCTCAATATTTTTAGGGGCCACCAGGTTCTTTTGACTTTCTGTTACTGATGATGGCAGACATCAGAAATGACATCGCAGAGCTACAAGAGAGGGTGTTTGGGCACAGGACTCATTCGCCAGCAGAAGAGTTTCCATTACCTCAGGAATTTATGAACTATCAGGACCTGGTGGATCTGGGATCTGGAGAAGACTACAAACAAAGGACTACATCAAAAAATTCCAGAACACGCAGGGAAAGCAATCATTAAAAAGAGCTTATGACCTGTAAAGAATTAAAACTAATTGTAGGGAAGTGATCCATAAGTCACGTATACCAACATACTTGCATATATTTCAGCTTGGCCATATGGAAGTCAACAGGAAAAAAAAGACAGTGTACACATTTCAGTGGGATTAACACATTTCATTTCGTAAGTGTTGCATACAGGCAGGACCAAATTAAAAGTCAAATGAGGTGACGAGTTATTGTGAGAAGAATCTGTTGCTAGGATGTACCACTTCAAGAATGCCAGCGGGGAATCACATTCTTGAGTAGTTCCTTGTGTAAATACAAACTTTCTTGCATTTAGAAAACCAGTGTGCTATAAAAACAAGTGTTGGGCATTTTTCTTTGACTTGCTAGCTTTTCAGTTCAAGGAGGTTTATGTTTGTTTCTTTTAAGATGGGAAGGAATGAAATATTTGATCCCCTTGTTGATGTCTGAAGTGCTACAGCTGAGAAGCATGCCCTTGGGCTAGTACCATCTGACATATTCTCAGCCACCATTTGACTGTGATCCTTCATTTCCACCATCTGCTCTGCCAACATCTACACGTAAAGAAAAGTCTGTGCCAATGCAGCTATGAATAACCATGTACAGAACTTTTCTCATTTCCTTCTCTTGTACAAAGTAGGCAGATCTTGTTGGCCAAGGTATCTATATATTCTGATACATTCTTTTTCTCAGACCACATTCCATTTTCCATCATCTTGCAAAAGGTGAGCAGCAGCTACATTCAGAATTTTAAATTGTAGAGAGTTTTAGACGCTCACTGTAAGTAGCAAGTTACTAGTACATTGGGGAAACTCCCAAATAATGCTATGAATCTCATTAACCTGTTGATCAAATCCTTGGTTTGTGTAACAATGGAGGGTGAGCAGTTAGCATGCCGTGGAGTTAGTTGTCACACTTCTCAGTTAAGAACACCAATACTCTTTCTCACATTAAGGTGACATATAGGGAAATAGACTATCTAGTAAACAACAGGTACTATGAAATAAGCAGCAAAGGCACTGTTACTTCTATGACCAAGTGGCTTCTAAGCTGTCTTAAATACAAGTATTGTGGCTTGAATGGCTTGTAGATTGCACTGTTCTGAAGAGTTGTACAATATTTTTAAAATGCACTGATAACATACAAAATGATATATGTATTTTATTGCTCAGAGATTTCTCCCTTTTCTATAAATTTTTGTGTTTCCCCAGAAATGATTACTGGTAATAAAGTGAGACTCGCCATGTGTGTCTAGGTAAGATCTAGCTCATAGATCTGAATATGTACTAGCAATGAAATCTGTTTTAGAGCAACATGTTCTAAAAATTGGGTAACTGTAAGTATTGCTACTTCAAGGTGTACCTGCATGATTGGCGGTAGAGACAGTTTAAAATGTTTACTTTTCCTATTTCTCAGTAAATCAGTGAATTAAGGGTTTTTTTTAAAAAAAAAAAAACACTGAATTAACAGTGTTTCGGTTATCAGCTAGTTAAAAAATAGAATTTTCCAGAAATGCTTGCCTTGAATGAATCCTGATCTAGATGCGGTAGTTCTACGTGATCCAGAGCCAGAAATCCTCATATATAATATTGGCCAGCTTCTTTGTTAGACTTCTTCCCTATCAAACACAGCCAACTCTGAAATATGTGTTAATTATTGGAAGGAGGGGAATGCAGAGGATCCAAGTGAGGGTACCAGTAATTGAACTGCAGTGGATAGGTTCACAGAGGAAGTACCTGCCTGTCTGGGGAACTCAAAACAGAAGCTGTTTATCCTGCACATCCATGGAGAGTCAAATCTGCAGAAGACGATCTACATGTGGAAAAGAATATTTCTACAAAGGTTTAGGTTTGGGGTGGGCAGGGAATCAAGGTGATGGAGAGAGCAGTGGAGACTTTTATATCCACATACCAAAATACTGAATATCCTCCATTGCCGAAGAGTTGGGTTAGATGACATTTGAGATCCATTCCCTCTTGAGCTGCTGGATAGTTCAGTGGTTTAGGTATCTGGCTCTGGAGTCAGAATCTGGGAGCCCTGTTCCCCACTGCGTTTCTTTGATTGGCTGGACCTGATGACTTATAGAGTCCCTTCTAGCTCTGCAGTGCTAAAAAGATGATGATGAATGTATGATTCTGTGAAAATGTGAGCAGATCCTACTGGAGGTAAACTGTAGAAAGATAGGGGGGAAAGAACCCTGCAGTCTTCTAGACTAGAGAGTCATTGACATAACCTCCAGGGGGTAAAATCTGGCTTTAACTACTTACGCATAGAAACTCTCAGCTCTCGTTCTGTCATTTCTAAATTCAAATTTCAAAAATGCCTTTGCACAGTTTCTCTACATGCCTGGTTCTGAATGCCAGGAAAATAAAACAGCAATGTGGTTCTCATGTAAAATGCGTAAATACTGTACCCACACACACGCCCAAATCAGACAAAAACATTTAGATGAAACCATAGCATATGTCAGTGATGGTGAACCTATGGCACACGTGCCACAGCTGGCACACAGAGCCCTCTCTGTGGGCACATAAGCCATAAGTCGCCATTGAGAAATACCCATCCTCCAATCCTGAATTTTGGCATTCCCCTCTGCTGGTGCAGTGGTCCAGTGGAGGGGTGCAATGGCAACCGGTCTAGCCCAATGGGGGATTGGAGGACCGGTAAGTACAGTATTTCTTTGTTGATACCGCCCATAGGAAAAACACAAGCATTCAACCCTTGCAGTGCAAGGGCTGTTGTTTTAATCTAAATGAAAACCTCAGTACAGTATTCAGTTTTAATTGCAATATTGGCACTTTGAAACAAATAAGTTGGTTTTGTGTTGCAGTTTGGGCACTCAGGCTCAAAATGGTTCGCCATCACTGGCATAGGTCTTGCACATTGGTTGAGGGATTGTCAATTCTTGTAACTGTGGATTGGGGAGTCTTTCTGAAGAGATCATATTCCCTTCCAGGTATTCTGTTGGCCATATATGGCAGCAGGAAGAGCCAAACGTGAGGTCCTCTTTCTCTTTTACCGGGAATCTCCCAGCCCAGTTGCTGGAGAAGGGACAGAACCTGCCAGAGGCCTCAGTTGATAGCCTGCATGTTTCCTTTGATGTTTTCAAAGTCAAATGTAACCTGCATACGGTTCCAATGCAGTGCATAGTCCGAAGAGAATATGGCTGGCCCATAGTGGGGGGGGGGATAATTCCCAGATATATTGCCCACAGATACTTAGGTCACATGTGTCCGTTAAGTAGGGAAAAAACTAACAAGTAATCTAATTCAGTTCACTCCATATTTGGTATATATAGGACAGAGCATAATAAAATTTGTTCCATCCAGTTGTCTGTGACCCAGTTGTGCCTGATGTTTTCTGCGGCAGGCCCTCTCCTCCCTTCTCCTGTAAAGCACAAAGGTTACAAGTATAGAATAGCATATGCAGTGGGTCAGTTGGATTGGCTCCATAGAATTTTATTGGGCCGTTGAGTTGTGAAAACACATAAGAAGTGGAATCCTACCCATTATTTTTCCAAAACCAATACAATAGAGCAATTTACTGCATACTATTGTAATGACATTATTATGTGTTGTCAAGAAGCATATTTCTTTCTTTCTTTCTTAGGCTGTAGATTAAAATGGTTTGTAAAAGCCATGCTGCAAACATGATCTATAATGCTACTTAAGGTAGTCATCTGAAAGTCATCCAAAGGCTAGCTAAGGGCTACAAAGACAGCAGCGGTGGTGGTTCATGAGCAGGGAAGTGGCCTGCTGGTGAGCCCACGCTTAGAGGTCCTGGCTGCACACACAGAATGCTCAGGGTATATAGATTTGCCATCAGCAATGTGGCACTCGTGGTAGGACTTGAAAGGGGACCTGTCAGAGACAGAAAATGAAAAGCTACAGAGCCACAGTGCCCAAAGCTCAATTTTATCCCCAGCGCTGCTCATAATGGAGGGAAAATACACTAGTCATGGAGCTGGCATTGGTAACTTTCTCTTTTCATTGGACTGAATGACGGGGAGCATTTTGAAAAGCCAAAAAAGAAAGAAAGAATTAGAAATTCCCTCCCCCCATTCACAGACACACAAATTTGATTTGCCCTGACCAAAGACAGCCAAAGCCCCAATCTGATTCCTCCCCAGGATGACCCTGTAAACATTGCTAAAAGTAGCATTATTGATTCAGTATGGTTTCACAACTTAGAAAATGTGCAATTTCAGTCTGCCTTTGTTTACTAAGCAAATTCCACTGAGTTCAGGGAAACTTACTTCCAACTATGAGTAGATAAGATTGCACCTTAATATGTACATGTACCATATGTGCGTGTTTATAATCATCAGTGTTTTTTTTAAAAAAAAATAACTAAAAATCTTTACTTCTTTGCAAAATTCCCTGAACAGAAAAGGGGGGGAAATCACCTGCTACCTAGGCTTAATCCTTTGGGATCATAATGTAATTCCTGTCCAAAACTGTCTATAATAATGTAGACAATCCACATGAAATGCTTACTCTGTTTGTCTCACAGTCAAATTTGTACCCAGTTTTTAAAATCACACTGCATAATGAATAAGAAGCAACCAAAGATTAATGATGCATCCCGTAATTTCATTTCTTTTTTTATATAAAAAACCACTATGTCCCTTTGTATTCATTTAGAAAGCTATACAACACACACTATTTATAAGAATTATATGAAGTACTAGAGAGTGTATAAATGGTGATTATGCACTATATTTGCAATTAAAGAATGATATTTTTCTTACACCAGTGTTGGCTTTCTTTTTATCATTCTAATTTTTGTTTATAACAAAGCCTATAAATAGAGATTAGTGAAGCCAGCGCAGATTTCCAACATTACTGAAAGGCAAGGAATGAAATAGGCTATTATACATATGCTACTCACTCAAACAAGTAATACAGTTTTTCTTTAGAGGGTGGGAAAGTAATATTTACAAGTGTCTTGACTGATAACACAAAGTTATGGAAAGAAATATCCTTCATCTCTCACAGAAATCTTCAGGCAATATATTGTTGGCCATGCTGCCATACAAGAAGAAAACGCTCATATAATTAATGCACATTATTTTCACATATGTACTACATACAAAACCACAGATGAAGAACACTTTACACAGGGTTGGCAACTTCGTAGTTTGCATAGCATAAGGAGGCAATCACACAAGCAAGCATATTTGCGTTGCTGGCAAGCCATCACGTTCTTCGGCTTCATAAGGTTAAAGAAATGGTTACACATTCAGTTACGCACATGGTCACAAGACGAATTATGTGTCCCAGACCCAGTGAATTGATGTATGGACCCTGAAATCTAACAGCAGTGAAATACCCTTTACTGGGAGGTTTTCAAAATCCATTTGTTGAGGTCATAAGAGAAAAGCACTGGGCAACCGTCTTGACTAGAGATAGGCAAACCTCTGGTTTGGCAATTTGTGCCGGTTCGTTTAGTGGCCACTGCTCTGAGTGGGTGCCCGCCAGTGGAAGTGGGGCTGGGAAGCACCGAACATCTATTTGGACACTAAACAAACCACCACAAACTGGTAGTTCGTGCTCATCTCTACGTACTTCTGACCTACCAAGCTGAATGTGGATGTCCCAAACATAAACAATGACCTACTGATATGACGGACAAAACAAAAACTAAAATGAGAGTTTTGTCTTATCTTTGATATGGTGCCAGATATTTCTCCTGAACTGCAGGCAGCATAACAAGTTGCAAGTTGTTCAGGTTTGCTTTAGGGTATGCCATCATTTATCTGTGATGAAGATAGCTTCTACCTCAAGAATGAACAACCTACAGGCCTATAGATGTTGTTGGACAGCAATTCTCATGACAAGTCCTGGAATTGCCGTCCAATAATATGCTGCATAGCTGGAGAACTGCTGGATAGCTCATTGGTTTAGGCCGGCATCTGACTGTGGAGCCGAAGGTTGTGAGTTCAATTCCCCACTGTGCCTCCTTGATAGAGACTGGACTCAATGATCCCTAGGGTCCCTTCCAACTCTGCAGTTCCAAGATGATGATGATGATGATGATGATGATGATGATATTATTATTATTATTATTATTATTATTATTATTATTATTATTATTATTATTATTATTATTATTATTATTATTATTATTATTATTATCTAGAAGGCTGCACTTTGCCCATCGCTATTACATCTGGCCTGTATCCTGGTTATGTTGGTGTCTTGGACTTCATTCAGATGTTCTCAGGGCCATGATTCTGTGAAGACATTTAAATTCTAATAGTACCTAATGGAGACAGACTGACTTCTACTGATGATGCACTATGTGACAAACATTTTGGTTCCATGCCAAAAGACAAACAGGCAACAATCAAGATATGTGGTGACTGCAGAAATGAGAATGTTTCATTTGTTCCCGTGGCCATTGTTGTACTGTTTTGTCCAACTACTTCAGTCATTACTTTGACAAGATGAGTCTGCTGCTATATCTGATTTCTGTTATCTAGCTGTGCAAATGCAGATCCCCAGATAGCTATTGAGAGCACATCACTGTAACACTAGATCTCATCACAGCCAAATGATTCCTCTGTTCCAGGACATTTGGAAAGCCCAAGGCAGAAGTGACACTGATACAGGCCAAAATTCACACGTGATTGCAAATTTATTTTGATGGGTCAAAACTCTCCTCACATCTCTGTTAAGAAATGGCTACTTTCTGTTGCAATTCAACATCAGCCAAATCTCACCTGCAAGAGCCATGTTTGAATATTTGCTGTTTTTTTTCTCTCACACATAAAGTCTTTACCATCTAGTCTGTTTTGTTTCATTTTTTGCCCATTCCATTTCCACATCCCTCTGTTCGGCCACAACCCCCTTTCGAAATAACATGCCTGACAAAGGGGGGCTTGAAACTCTGAATATGAACATACAATTCTGTGCTGCCCCCCCTTTCTCTCTCTTTTTCTTTTCTATTCTTTTATTTTATTTTATTTTCTGGTTGACCTAATAAATGTATCACTCAAGCACTTTGTTTATTGGCAATGTTTATTGGTGAATAACTCTGCTTCTGCATTCAACATTGGAACAATAACCTCAGAGAGCTTGTGTTTAGTTTTATTTCATGGTTGATGAGACAGCTGAATGCATTTCATCATGGTGCATTAAAGGCATCTTGAGTGGATATTCTTCATTACTTTCAATATACATTTGCTCTAGTTTAAGTTTTCTGTCTGGTTCACTGGACCTGCCTTGTGTCATGTTACTTTCCAAGTGACAAACGATAATGTTTTTGCCTTGATACAAGGCACTGAGCCAATTCTGCTCATTGTTATGTGTCCTTAAAGTGGAAGGGAGTTTACCTAAGTCAGATGGAAAGCTCAGCTAAGAATGCAGAAGTCAGTCTTCTTGCAAAATGGACTACCAATACTGTTAGGATTAGTTGGTATTTACTGGCATCGTGCAGGGACTGAGAGCTGAGCTTGTGAATATAGAATAGAAATGAATAATCTGGACACTGGCAGTAAGGGGTTAAAAATAAATTCACTTTTTTATTATGCAGGAAATGCATTTAAGGGAAAGAAGAAAGGAAGCATTCAGCTTGGGCAGAGAACTTCTAAAGTTTGTGTATATGAATGTAATTCTCCTGTCCTCTAATGGAGAATGGACAACAAAATAGATGTGGGAAGTGACATCAGAGAGAGACAGAAAAGAAGCAAGCCTCAGGGTACCAATCTACACACGGTTATTTCATTTTCATTTGCTTAAGATTGCACAATGAACAAAGATCTTAAGACAGTGTACAGATCCCTTCTGGTACCATAGTAATCCTACCCACACCAAAAAAATTAGAAGCCCCTGATGGGCTCAAAGAGATCCATACATGCCTTCAGAACTTTGATTGTTGGGCAATCTTAAGAAGCAGGGGAAAAATAAGTGGAGTATTTACAACTTACATGTTCATCCCCACTACATTCCTTGGAAAAACTTGTAGACTTGCAAGTATAATTAAAGGCTTCCATGTCAACATCAAACTCCAACCTCTCATGCAAATCCCATCAGTGGAGAACCTTCTCCATTCTCTACCCAAGATGCTTCTATCCATCATGGAGAAGATGAATTGCTACCTACACCAAAAAAAGAGTGATCTTACCTGCAACAAAAAAGCAGGAAACTCTGAAAGGCTCAGAAAGGTGGGGGTAGAAACACTCCAGATACAGTTTAGTTCACAATTACATCGTGATATTGCGAGGAAAAGGAGTGAATCAACCCATCCCCACGGTGGACCATTCAGTGGGCTATATACCTGTCTGATCACATCCTCATCTATAATCTACTAACAAAAAGAAGCAGGGAGGAAGTGAAACAGTCACATAAATGTACCAGCAGAGGTTGAGCAAAGGTAAAGGGACAAGGAAAGGCCCAATAAACCACAACATACATAATCTAAATCCATCAGAACCTTGAAAGCAAATAAATTATTTTAAGAAGCAAAATAAGAACTACCATATTTTTCCGTGTATAAGACACTACTTTTCCTAAAATTGTTAGACTAAAAATTGCGGGTTGTCTTATACACGGAAGTAAGCTGAGGAGAAAACAAAATGGCCCATATCTTGCCTTTGCATAGAGGCTTCCTTCAATCACGAGGCTTAGCTTCCTACAGCCAGGAGACTTCATTTCCTCCAATCATGAGCCTTATGTAACTGACATCAGCTGATGCTGAACAAACCAATTGGAATGCACCTTGTTGGAGGTGGAGCCTGTAGTCAGTGCTCAGATTCAACAGGGACTTGTCATGTCTGAGCGTTCTGAGCCCATAAGCTGAATACTCAAAGCTAAATTAAGATTTCTTAATTTTGAGTTAGAAAAGTGGGGAGAGGGTCTTATACATGAAGGCGTCTTATACACTGAAAAATAAATCATGTCAGAGATTTGGAAGTAACATTCAAAAGGAGATAGAATGATTTGAAGATCCATAAAAAAAGTGGGAGAGCAAGTGACCAAAAATATGTTTCTAACTGTAGAAATTCTCACAGTGAGCAAACCTTGGGTGACAACTTTTGTATAAGAGCCCTATATCAATTCTTAACAATTATTGAGAGAATGAGGAGGGATCACCAGATTTCCAACTGGTTGCCATCTGCAATCTGATTGCTGAACAAGGCATTGAAATCAACACTGTGTGTTCCTTTTTTAAAAGGAAAAGTGTTATGGTCATAAAATGCTGATGTGCAAAGTACGGTATCTTTCAGAAACCATCCTAGCAGTACCAAATGCTACATCTAACATGGGCCCTTAGCAGATATGCAAAAGGGTTTTTTTTTTAATGCTATATTTCAATTTTTAATCCCGTTCACATGATGAATTGGCAAATGATAGAATGTGACTCTGGAAAGGAATGTTCAGCATGCGTTAAAAGACCTGTGAGAAACTGGGAGACTAATATCTTACATTATTCTTCATTCTCCTGCAATATCCTCCTCTGCTGGCCAACATATATTAAAGGAAAGGAAACAGTTTTTCAAAGGATATGAAAAACCTGGTCTTCCCCTTCACAAGAAAAATGTCCTTAGGGAGCACATATGTAGAAGCCCTGAGAGTCGATATCGCATTATTTGGTCTGAATGTGGGGGGAAGGCAGGAAATTAAAGACACATGTGACAAAAAATTGTTGGTGACAGTCTGTGTGTGGACTGTTTTCCTAAACTCAGAGACATTACTCCCTTGCAGTGTAGTTCCCAAATTGTGTGTGTGTGTGTGTGTGTGTGTGTGTGTGTGTGTGTGTGTGTGTGTGTGTGTGTGTGTGTGTGTGTGTGTGTGTGTGTGTCCAAAAAAGTAACTTTTTCTAGCTCTACATTTTTTTAAATCTTCATGAATAGTTACTAGACCTTAACCCTAGATATCTAAATTTCAAAGTATAGATGCTAATCATGAGAATTCCCAGAGGCACTCTGCCCCTTATGGGGCGAGATAGGGAGCATGCCAGCAATTAGGGAGGACCTCTTGTGTAAGGGTAATGGCTCTGAATCTCATATGCAAAATCAAACCGCCTCGAAATACTGAGCATTACAAACAAAATAGGTTACAACACCAAATAGGCCAGAATCATGTCATTCACTCCTGTTGGCATAAGTCTAATACTGTAGTGGCCATTTCTATGATGAATTGCCACCAATACAGAAGTTGGTCCTTGTTTTTCTTGTTACACAACAATTGCATGACTTGGTGTGATACATGAAAAGGAAGTCTGACCTCTTAGCTGATGGAGGCCCACCACAAGAAATGGACAGGGCCTTATGTTCCTAGCCAATCAATCCCTGGGAAAGCTCCTGCACTTGCAATCAGGACAAGAATCCATTCCTTGTCTGATGCTGCAGAGTGTTCCAGGAAGAGCTTAAATGCTTCCCAGGTGGACCAGAGTGAAGACTGTTCCATTCTGCTATGTATCACGCAACCCCAATTCTTGCCTGGCCATCCTCTTCTGTGATTGGCTGGATGAACTGCAGGGAAACGGTGTACTTTCTGGGAGCCACAACATTGCCAAGAAGAGTTGCAGCGGTGCTCTCAACCATGACTCTGCAAATTAGGGTCCCCATGACTCAAGAAAGGGATCCTGGCTTCTTGGGTGATATTCCAGTGGTTACAACGTTAAGTCAGCTATTTGTAAACTGAGTTTTCACAACCTCATGGTCTAACACTGACAAAGTAGCCAAAAGATGTGGATGGATAGAATTGCCAATACCTAAAATGAAAGGTTCTTGGAGAAGCCTCATCACAGATTGCCGTACCATTATGTTCTTGTAACACTGCGGCCAATTCTTGGGGGGGGGTGGGATTTCCTTTGTGATCATTTGGAAAAAAAATCACTCACCTCTTCAAGGCCGCTTTTTCTTTTGTATCCATTTTGTTCCCACGGGGACTTCATTGTCAGAGGTATCTGTGAAGCGTCTGCTGACCGCATACTTGTATCCAAATATTTGTGCTATTCAGAGATGAACTGCTCATTCAACTAAATGCTCAATTATGCCTGGATCCTTTTAACTGGAGCAAATGCTTGTGCCAGGGAGCCCACATGAGATTAGGAAAGAATTTCTCAGCCTACGGAACAGACACCCAGGGACCGGTTGCTTCCAGGCTGGAGTACTACAGTGGATAGCTTTCATGTTGGGCTGCCTCTAAAGATGGCACAGAAATTGCAGCTAGTGCAGGAGATGCCTGTTAGTATGTATTTGGCGCTCAGCATTAGCCCTGATCAGATACTATGCATGAATAGGAAAGATCCATACTTGCAAAGCCCATGGGGTGCATGTACTGCCCCAACATCCTCACCCGTCTCTCTTTCTGTGTTGAGCAGGGAAGTCTGCAGAGGGAGCCTCCATGGAGCAGAAGGCAGGCAATCTGCGAAACTTGGAAAAGGTATATGGTACTGATGAGCAAAACTGACAAGTGTAGGTCGTTACCTGCACATCCATTTGGCGTTCAAGCATACAACTAATCAAACAGGGCTCCTCTAGGCATGTTACGCATGTGTGACATTTTTGCCAATTTGTTTCTTGGCCCAGTTTAAAGTACTGGCATTCGAGCCCTCAATGATCAAAGGCTGGAATAGGCCACTTGCAGCCCACGGGTGGCCCATAGCCCCCCCCCCCAAGATCCTTATGTGGTTCCCAGCTCCCCATGCCAACAGACCAAATCCCCAATTTTATTTTATTTTTATGTTTAGGGGGCATTGAGACATTTCCGCCATGTTCTGAGAAGTCCACAGGACCCTTGGGGCTCACCATACCCCAACTTTGGAGGAAACAATCCATTTAAAAACAATCTTTGCCACAAGAGTGTACAAGGGGGCTTCTTCAGTTTTTAAAAAAAGCATCACATTCTCCTTCTTTTTTTGGGGGGGGCTTCCAGCCCATGCTTCAGGATGGAACAGGTGGGAGATTGAATATGTTGCCCCAGGTTGCAAACTGCTAACCGGACTTTGCCAAATAATACCATCAGAGGCGATGCTGTACTGATTTCAGTCGTATTGTTGCATGTTCTAATTAATTATTTTTCCTACAATTAATATACAGCATGTAGTGATAATCATTATTATAAATCATCAAATCAAGGTATGGATTACTACATACAGAATGCTCTGGTGGTTTATATTCCATTCTTTTGGTGACACTCAGAGATTGTGTGGCTTGTCCAGGGAAACACAAACTGGCTCTTCTTGTGAGAGGCGCACCGGAGAATTGTACTCCTGAATTCCAGCTCCACAGCCAGAGAGCCAACTCACTGAGCTACTCAGCTAATAGAGCAGCAAGGAGGTCCATCACAGACTTCTGTGAGAGAAATAATACAGTGGCTAAATATAATTTTTGTCCCAATAATGAAAATCAAAATCAGAAAAGTTACTTTTGGGGACTACAAACTGGCTAGGACATTTTGGAGATTATAATCCAAAAATGGAATGATGAACCACTTATAAATACTTCTGTACCTTGAAAACCCTGGAAAGGGTAATCATACATTGGAATTGACTGGACAGTGTATAATTATTAATTGATCCCGAAAGAAATGTTTCACAGCTCCAAGTTAAACTAAATGGAATGTTTTGCCCTTGCTCTATTCATGTGCATGGGGGGGGGGCGTTGAGTTTTTTTGTTTGTTTGTTTTTTTGTTTTTTAAAAATCTGCCTATTTTTTGCAAAATAGCTAAACATTTATCCAGGGGTGTTTGTCTTAAGAATTTGAAAAGCTACTGTTTTGGACCACAACTCTTGAAACCTAACTGTCACGGCAGCCTGCTTCTGAAAAGAAGCCTAAATCCAACTGCTATACTCATTGCTTGGAAACAACCTAGTTTGTATCCAGGAGACACTTAATTCCTTGATTTAATAACTTTTTTGTTTGTTTCTTTTGCAAAGAATTAGGGATGATTGTTTTTTTAATCTCTCTCTTTTCCAGGAGGGCTGTTATGTTCTTTCTTAACCACCAGGTGGCACAAGCAAGTTGCAAAATCTTTCACAGGAACAGAACAAGGCGTCTTCCTTTTAGACAGGGTTTGTAAACTACTGCATTGAAGGCATTGACAGTGTGTCCATAACTTTTCACCTTTGGTCCCAAATACAGAAGGAAGTAGATGACAGAGATAATCGGGGAGTGGTGAGAAGGTGGCCAGGGTTTTGCTACCTCCTTCTGTTACTTTCCTCAGTGTTCTTGGCTGCCGGGCAAGACAGATTTAGACATTTTTAGACAGATTTCCTTATTGTGGATGATTCACTCCCTTCCCCTCATAATTGGTACACTGACATAGTTTTTTTCTTTCTGCAGACCGTCTCTTTCCAAATCAAGCATGGAACCTGGGAGCTGACTGTAAGGGAAATTCCATTTTTCTTTAATAATTGACAAGTAGGTGTGCAGTATCACGCATTTATCGTGCTAATCAAGTGAGGGAGGCTATTGCTGTATATTGGAGTGGGAAATCTCTAGATACTTAGGACTATAGTGCACATCAACCCTGCCCAACACATTGTGTGTGCCGTAGTCCACATCATCTGGAAGACTAAATGGCGCTTGTCCCTCCTGTATACAGTACAGGATTGGGGACAATAAGACCATTCTTTGTGGAGAGGAGGGAGAAAATATGAGTAAAATGAACCAGGAGGCACTTATTTCAGTGCAAATGCAGAACGATATAGTGACCCAGCCATCATTAAGGTGAGTTGGAAAGCCTTCTCTCACAAGATGTCTGTGTGCTAGATCCCTTATAGCAAGGATCCCCCAGACTTGGTCCCCCAGATGCTGTCAGACTACAACTCCCAGAATCGCTCAATACTGGCAATCCTGACTGAGGCATACGGCACTTGAAGAAGCACTGATCTATTGTGGGCGGATCATTTACTTCCTCTGATGTCCCACTGACCCCAACCAAAACTGCCAATGGTTAAGAGAGGATGAAACCCATAGCCCAGTCCTGTGACATTTAGAGAGTTCAAGATATCTGAACCCTGATGTAGATCTTCACAATATTTTGTGTAAATGGCTCATTTCCAGGCAAAAGTCAGATTATCTTTTCCGAAACAGCATTGCATTAAAAGTTGCCTTGCTATGATAAACTCTGTTTTAGTTAAAGCTGGGATATTCAGCTGGGTTTTGAGACTTGAACATCTATTTTCCCCTGTCAGGAAAGTAGATACAGGACTGTTATCAAATGCATTAAGAGTCAGCAGGCAATAAATGGCAAGGTGCTAGAAGTTGTCAGGCTCTTTCCAGAGGGCACTGATTGGATTATAAAGATGTGGGAAACTGCTAAGCTTGTTAACTTGTTAACTTCACCAAATGAAAACTCATTAAGTTAGACAATGAAAACTTAACTTTTAGTCTAGATTAACAAAATTCGGTCCTTTTGGGGATATCTTTTTATTATGAAGTCGTCATTGTGACTTTCTAAGTTTCTCTTTGTTAATAAAAAAATAGAGATTTATTGCTTCGTTTCCCCCTCCCCCTAACTTTTATTTGTTTTAATATCACCTTGTCAAATCAGTGGGTCTGTTCTAAGCATGACTACAGTTGGTGGACCTAACCTAATATTCTTGCAATGGAAGCTCTGCTTGCAGGAAAAAAAAATGTATGATTTGAACTGTGAGTTTCTTTCAATGGCAACACTGATAAAGTACAGTATTGTGATTGCTGACCAAATAAATGTATCCACAATGCTCTTCCAGTCCTTCAACTTGTGTAAGGTATATCTGAAAAAGGCTAGAAGGAAGAGGAACCAGTGCAGTGTAAAAGATACACTACACCTCAGGAGATTTGGGTTTAAATCTCTACTTGGTCATGGAACCTCACTTAGTTTGCAATGAACTGGAATCAGCTTGAACACAAATAACTAAGCTCTGGCATTTCCACAGCCGTATGTTCCCAGAACATGATTGAATTGCATCTTCCCCACACTAGATTTGAATGTGTCTGTAGTTCTGTGCATGCTCACCTAGTTAAACCCATTGACCTCTGAGGTCTTATGTCTCAAACCAGAGTCGATCTGCATGTTCCATTAACCTGTGAATCCAAACTGACCACACCATCTTGATTACAACTGTAGAAAATCCTTTATTGTTGGTTTTGAGGAAACTATTTTTGCCATACCTCTTCCCACATTTTCATGAGTCCTGTTTGGGGATACAGTACTGGGCTGAAGAACACAAGATGATCACTCTCACTCACCTCTCACTCACATACAGTACACATATCAACAAACATATACACCAAAATAGGTCCCTACATCTTCCTCCTTCATCACTACAGGTTTCTTATCTCCAGCACTTTCTCTGTTGGCGATAGGATTGCCATATGTCTTTCTTGACACTAGGTAAATCTTATTAGAAGGCATCTTCTGTTTGAACCACTATACATACATTAGATAAAGCACTTTATGACAGAAGATCAGAAGGATAAGATGGGAGACACAAGACCTCAGAATATTTGTTGTTGTGTAATACCTGTAGTTAAGTACATTGGAATGTGACTTGGCAAGCCAGGTTCTAGTTTCCATTAAGCCATGGAACTCACGTGGGAACCTTGGGTCAATCACTCTTCCTTAGCCTGACCTACCTCACAGAGTTGTTGTGAGGATAAAATGGAGATAAGCGCTATTAACACTAGCTTCAGTGCACCGGAGGAAAGGCAAGACATAAATGTAACTAACAGCAACTAAAAGATATAATAATTTCTGAATGGATTGCTATAATTATAAAATAGTTCGTAGACATTGCATGGAAATTGTTGTCCCCTTTTGCCTTTTTATTTTGCTGGTGCACTTCCTGTTTTTTTGGTGCTGTGACAAAGCATCCATTGCAGCTATTGGTTCAACACTGATCTCGTCTCATTGTAGATGTGCAGCAGATGGCTGCACAGGTTGACAGGGAGCTGCACAAGATGAGGCCAAGCTGAGACAAATGGGAAGGGCTGCTGCACTCATCAAGGAGGGCAGGGTCCTTGTTGATTTAATTGCAACCTTATTATTTAAGTCTTTGTTTATCAAGACCAGCTCTTCCCTTCATAGATGCTCAGGTGCTGTTATTTCTGGGACAGAAGAAACCCAAGCACCAGCAGTAACCCAGTGGATGCAGTTAATAGTCCGCAGACTACATAGGCCAGCTTTTGAAAGCTTTTAATATTCTCTGAAGTGCTGCTTGTATCCAATTATAACTTGCTACTTGCCATCTTAATAATTTAAATCTGTCCACTCGTTGGGTGGGAGGAGGGAGGTGGGAAAAAAATGCAGTAATCAAACCATGGAGGCTTTTCTGTCTCTCTCGCTCTCCTGTCTTTGCTTTTGACAGCGTCAAATTAAAACTTAAATGGGAGAGCTTGAATGAGTTACTGTGCAGGAATAAAGGCATTAATGAGGTAATTTCATTATGGAGGCTCATCCAAGCCTATGTGAAAACAAGGGGGAGGTAAACCGACAGGAAATTAGGGTTCCTTCCACACTAATTAATGTTTAAAGGCATTTAGTACAGTCACCAAATTAACTGCTCCAAAGAACTCCCATTGGGGGGAAAAATACATTGTTGCCCTTCCCCTGTAATTAGAAGACAGTACAAGGAGAACACTTAATGAGTATAAAGCCGGCCTTTAACTTATTCTGCCCAGCCACTGAAAACAGGCTTTTATGGAGGCCTAGGTTTAAGGAAGCACTGAGCGTACAATATAGGATTGTGAAGGCCCTTCTGCCCTGGGAGCTGTAAACAGGTAGCCTCTGAATGAAGGATGATGAGACTTCTGGGAGGCCTCTCTTCCCAGCAAAATAGCCCTAAATTCACCCAAAGGGAAGAGAGAGAAAAGGGTGAAGAGGCCTAGCTCTGGCCGAGACCTGAATGGTCCATGCTGTCTTAAGCGATTACATGATGTTAACGCCACCCCCTCTCATTGAGTTATCTTTACCCTGCTTTTGTCTCCTCTAATTGAAGTTGATGAGGTGCTAATTGGTGGCTTTAAAAAAAAAGAAGAAAAAGTGGGGGGGGGCGAAGGGTGTTTTTTTTAAAGTGCTACTTAAGCGTTGGCAAACAGAGTGAGACAGCGTGAGTGGAGTTAATGAGGGTTTAAGTCCGAAAGAAGGAGGGGGAGATATATATATATTAAAAAGGGGGAGAAAGGAGGGAAATCTTGGGAAGGAGTAAGGGGAGCAGGAAGGAGGGATGGGTGCACCCACTCGCTTCGCCCTGCTTGTGTGAGGAGAGAAAGGTGACCGTCATGGGGGGCGCGGGGGAGATATTTGCTCTCCCTCATCTTAGGGCAGTCGAATCGGGTAAGAGATAGGGCCCCCGTCGGCTTTGATCTACGGGCAAAATGGCGAAGAGAAGCAGCGGCCTCAAAACAGCCCATGAAACTTGTTTTGCATTTATTTGCGACTACATCCCCGTGACAGAAGAGGGCCCTTCAGGCAAAACACTTGAGCCAATTCAGAGGCTTGGTTGCTTTTTTTAAAAGAGAGGCAGAAAAGACCCCAAGTAAGAAAGCAAAGGCTGCCAACTCTTTATGCAGCAGATACACTACAGCGAACCTTCCACTTTTGCGCGCATAAAGAGATGACAAAGCGTTGAATGGTTCGAGTGGAGAGAGAGATTCAACCGAAACAGAAACAACACCACGTCTCTTCTGGGGCTGCTTTCTCTTTGCCTGTGTTTGAGGCCATCTAAACGCTCTTGCTTTCCTTCAGTTGTTAAGGGCTGGGAGTTTCTTCTTTTTCCCCCCCTCGTCCCCAACCCTCAGTTTGGAGACGAGATTCCCACAACAATTGGTTAATGCAGGTGGAGTTATTGTGACAAGAAGGACACAGCCATGTGGAATTAATTACCATGAGGTGAACTACTAATTTGATTGGTTGGAGGTAGTATAAATTAAGAGGCTGGTTTAGTGTGAGCACTATGTAAATATGTGCAGTAAGTAAATATTCTCTGCACTTATTCCTGGTGTCTTCCTGTGCGCCTTACTACGCTGGAACTCTTGGTCCAGACCTTCATAAGGAGAAAATCTTTTGCTGTGACTTTAAAGAGCCTTGTGGCGCAGTGGTTAAAACGCTGTACTGCAGCTAAAAACTGTGCTCACGACCTGGGGTTCAAATCCCAGGTAGCCGGCTCAAGGTCAACTCAGCCTTCCATCCTTCCGAGGTCGGTAAAATGAGTACCCAGCTTGCTGGGGGGGCAATGTGTAGCCTGTATAATAAAAAAAAAATTGTAAACCGCCCGGAGAGTGCTTGTAGCGCTATGGGGCGGTATATAAGTCCAATAAATAAATAAATAAATAAATAAATAAATAAATAAATAAATAAATAGATGTCCATCACCAACCTTTAATGGATATGCAAGTTGTACAGTACTATTACAGTGGCCATCAGAGATTGCTTTCTTTATGACATAACACTTCTTTTAATCAGTCCTATCGAGCATTTTCTGGGGGGGGGGGAAACAATTTGCAACAAGCAGCTTGAGAAGTATTAATGCCAGCTTGGCGGACAGAAGATTCCAGGTTCATTTTTTGATATATCTACTTATTAAAAGGCCTCATTTAGAAAAGAGCAAAACTTGGGAGATATTTTCGTCGTTGTTGCTACAATTCTCAGAACTGCTCAACTAGCATGGCCACGGTTCTTACCAACCTAACTTAACTTTTACTTTTATTGGATTTTTACCCCCCCCCCCCAGACAAGGTCTACTGGGGCGGCTTACATACATAAAAACATAGCAAAACAGCATCCTAAACATCAAATTTTTAACAATTATATAAATCCTTGCAAAGATGGAGTGATTAAAAGAAAAAATAAAGGTCAGTTTAATTGACTGGAGGGAAGGCCTGCTTGAAAAGCCATGTATTTAAATGGCTTTTAAAAACACCCAGCGAGGATGCCAGACAAATTTCTGTCGGGAGGCTGTTCCAGAGCCAAGGGGCCACTGCCGAGAAGGCCCGGTTTCTTGTTCTTTCTTTCAGGGCCTCTCTCGGCATAAGTAGGGTTGCCAGAGGTCCGGCAAAAATAGGACATGTCCTACTTTTCAGGATCATGTCCTCCGTCGGGCAGGCAAAGATAAAAAAACTCCAAAATGTCCGGCTTTTGTAGCTCCACCCCCAACCCCTGCAGCTGAACCCCTCCCTGTTACTTCCTGGATTGCAGCACTTGTAAATCCTCCAGTTCTTGCAGAGAGATGGGGGGGGGGGGAGATAATGTTGCTTGATTGTTTAGGGCTGTTCCAGCCCCGAGCAATCAGTCCGCACCTTGTGGATGGCTGCTTCTGTACAGAGCTGAATAAGGCAGGAAGGTGCAAAAGAGAGATGGATGGATGGATGGATTGATGGATGGATGGAAACCTGGACCTGCCTGCCGGAGGGGAGGCTGTTCTGGGGTTTGGGGTGGTGGTGGTTGAAAGCCAGGGAAATAGGGGCCGGTCCGGTTCCTCCTTCCTCCTAAAGCCGGGGAACAGGAGGCACTTTTATCCTCCCCTTCTGCTCTGACCCCCCCGACCCTGGGGCATGTGCAGAGTGTGTTTCCAGGTCCAGGAGCATATGCAGAGTTATCCCCTATGCTTGTGGAAGCTGGAACACACACATACACACACATACAAGTGGATTTCTCTCAGCTTGAGAAATTGCAAAGGGTGGAGAAAATTGCTTTGTGTGTGTGTGTGTGTGTGTGTGTGTGTGTGTGTGTGTGTGTGTGTGTGTGTGCGCGTGCGCGTGCAAATCCATTTTCTCCACCCTTTGCATTTCTCAAGCTGAGAGAAATCCACACCTTCTGTTTTTTTCCTGGTTTTTATAAAGTGTTTCAAATCTGTCACACAACTTTTTAAACTTTTTGTTTCACTTTATTATGCTTTTCTTAAAATAAAAAAATCAATAAATACAACAAGGGGGATGGGTCTCCATTAAAGGAAGGACTAGATTGTCTCCATTGGTCCTGGGAGCCCAGTAAGTATATATGTAGATTTGTTTTGTTTTGTTTTTATTTTTAAACATTTTTTAAAACACTAAAACACAGTGGCCAGTGGATTCTGAGTTTTGTAGTCCAAAAAATGTAACTTTCCCAGTCTTTCAAGACTGAGTAGGTTGAATGGTTGAATGGTTATGGCATTGCCCAAACAGCTATTCTCCCCAATACCTAATTCCAAAAGTGACATGCCCCCCACCCCACCCCGTGCACAGAGACCCCCCCATATGTCCTCCTTTGTCCTCCTTTTCGGCTTTCTATGTCCTCCTTTTCGGACACATGTATCTGGCAACCCTAGGCATAAGGCCCCTCAGCCGTCCCTGCTGGCTATGTCGGGTGATTCAGGTAGAACTAGGTGGGAGAAGACGCTCTGCCAGATATCGAGGTCCCAAACCGTTTAGGGCTTTATATGTCATCATTAGTACTTTGAAGTCAATGCGGAAATGAATGGGCAGCCAATGCAGAGTGGGGGAGATAGGCTGATATTTCCTCACCCCACTAAGGAGCCTGGCTGCTGCATTCTGAACCATTTGAAGTTTCCGCATCAACCTCAACGGCAGCCCCACGTAGAGAGCATTACAATGGTCTAATCTCGAGATTAATACTGTAACATAGGCTACCAACCAGGAGATTCTGGAAATTGTAGTACAGGAAGGGGGGGAGAGAGGAAATCTGCAGGTTTTAGGAATACTTTCTTCACAAACATTGTGGGTTGCAACTGATTCTTGGGCCAGCTGTCTGACTCAGTATAAGGCAGATTCTGTGTGTGTGGCTTTCCAGTTGAAGTTGGTTTTAAAATCAAGAATCTCAAAAAAACAAAACAAAAAAACCCCGCAAGAAAGTCCATGAAGTTGCTCATAAATAATTACATCCAAATTAAAATGGGTTAAGATTATTTTCTTGAAGATAACATGGAGGAATATAATGAGGGCATGAATATAATGAGGGCTCTTTTCCTTTGAACTCTAGCTGAAATGTAAGCACTTGATATATTCTGGAAAGTTTGAAAGCTTGGTTTTTAATGCTCTGCTTTGAATAACTTCATCGTAAGAGCTTTTTTGGAGCACTTATACCAAGGGATCTTCTTAGGCATCCTTCAGTCTCAAGAGACTATGGTAACGTGCTCTGTATCGAGGACTTGGAACAGCGTCTAGTATGGCTGAAAAGGCTAATTCGAGAGTGACAATCCCTTCCACACTGAAGACAAATACAATCTGTCCCCTCTCCAGCTCCAGGGGATAAGTCAATAAAATATCCCCGTTTTGAACTCTGGAGAGACTGAACCCATTGCATTATTTTTTAAACTTACAGTACAGTATTTGTACAGAGTTTCTTCCTCCTCTCTGATTAATAAGGTTTTTGGAATAGCAATTTTTTAAATGGCAGATTAAATAATGGACATGCTTGCCACTCCCCTTATCATGCTTCCTGAGAAATATCCACTTAATGACATCCAACTCTTACAACTCTTAATATTTGGGATTAGTTTTCATGATAGCAATTTTATAGTTTGAAAATTAGCTTATTTTTCTGTCATCAGTATCATGATAAATTCTACTTCTCACTTAGCATTGATTGGTTCTCTCATGGCCATCTTCAAACATGAGATTTAATTTTTAAGAACAGAAGTGCAGTCTGCCTGAAAAATCTCTTCCCTGGTGTGTAATGGATATTTTTATTTTGCAAATTCTTAGAGGCATTTGTGATGGATGATGATGATGAAAAATTCACTTGCCATAGCTGAATGTTAGCACTGAGAATATTTCTTCATGCCTTTATAATCTGTGTGAAATGGATATTCCCACTTTTACCTTTAATGAAGTAATGGTGCAATGCTATATCCACATACATGAAATAAACCTTGCTGAACTCAGTGGACCTGTATCAGAGAAAACATATAATGATGCTTATCTGTATTTAATTCCAACTTCACTTTGGATAGAAAACATGCCTCTCTCTTTTAATCACTCAGATATGTTCCATATCCTATTATTGAACAGCAGACAGGAGGATGAAGGAGTCAAAATCTCCCAAATTTATTCCTTTAGGGAGCCAGTCCATCTCATATTTGGTCTTTCTTTTCCTGCTGCCTTCTACCTTTCCCAGCATTATTATCTTTCAAGAAAATCCCACCTTCTCATGAGAAGAACAGCCTCAGTTTCAACATTTTTGCCTCCAGAGATAGTTCAGGCTTGATTTAATCTAAGACCCATTCATTTGTCATTCTGGCAGTCCAGGGTATCCACAAAGCTCTCCTCCAGTGCCACATTTCAAATGAATCTTTTTTTCCCTTTTTCCTGTCAGCTTTCTTAACTGTCCAGCTTTATCACATATCAGATACATGGTGACTAGAACAAGAGTATGGATGATCTGAGGCTTTGTCTCCAGCGACACGTCTTTGCATTTGATGATCTTTTCCTTCTTGGCTGCAGTCTCCGTTTGGATTGATGATTGAACTAACGTATACAAATATTTCTTAACTACATATTCCAATTTCTTCGTTATCAATGTCAAAGCTGTGCAGTTCTTCTGAAGTCATGATTTTTGTTGCTAAAATCTGGCATTGAAAACCAAAATGTATTGCTGCAGACAGATCAAAGACCACTGGGTTTTGTCATATTTATTTATTTCCACAATGTCTGCACTAAGACAAATCTGGGCTAAGGTTTATATACAAACAGAGCACGAAAACTACAGCATATAATGACAGCATGTAGCAAAGAATTTGTGCTACCAACACACAAGTGTCTGGGCGCCATACAGCAAGTCCTGTCTTATCTGCACATACAGTAGAAGAATGAGGTGGCGGAGTGGATTATGCTGTGCAAGAAAAAGAAGATAATTCAATGGACAAGAATTTTTTCCTTGATTTTTTCCCTGATGTACTAATTTTCTCTTTGCAGAATACTTTTTGCATTAATTCTACAGTATTTTCATGTACCCAAATGTGGCATAACTCAAATGTTTCATGTACTAATATCTGTCACCTTATTATCACCTCAGATTATGGATGTTTAGACTAAATCAAAAGCAAGTTGATTTTCCTCTCAAATACAGTTTCTTAATGGGAGAAAATCAACCCAAGGAAAATACCGTACTAGTGTATAACTGGTACTGGTGGGTGGGAAGAGCTGGTATAATATAATATATTGCAGGGTACCCTTGTGGGTGCAGTTTATCTTTACATACTCTGTGCAAAAAGGCCTAGTGTAGTCCCGGTCAATGGCAATGACACTAGAAGCTCCACCCTTTCCTAAGTACATTCCAGCTAATTTATTTTTCCCAAAAAGCTCAATGGGAGCCACTGAAAACACAACTCATTCTTGTTTTCATAGTTATACTCTCTGAATGAGTTTTAGGTACTGGTTTGACTTTGGTTTATGACAGACCCCTGGAAACTGGCAGACATAGAAATAAATGTTACAGTCTCACTGCACTTAATAATTTTTTCCATTTCCAATTTTAATATTGTAAGCTACCTTAGGGCCTCTTTGGGACAAAGTGCCCAGTGTCTGGTCTTAAAGCACCTAAAAACTTAGACAGCCTAAGAAGAATGGCTGTGGCCCCAGTACAGGGCAGTCTTTTCCTGCATCAAGGATTTTCCCCATGTTTATCTTAGTATTGTTTGAGCAAGAGAGATACCTGCCATTCTTTGAGACCAATCTTGTGTTCCCAGGCTGCAATGCAGCACCTAGCTGGATGCAAATAAAATTACCTCTTGAAAAGGAACCACTGAGTTTTAAGAGTGCACCTTTTTTCATCTTTCAGGTTCCAGAAGGGAAGAAGAGGAATATCTGGTGGCTCATTTGGTTGCTTTCTTATGGCTGCTAGATTGAGAAAGTCAGAGTTCAAAGCCCAGGGTTCACTTCCAGGTCATCTGCTTTATAAGAGTCTAACCTCTCAAGCCACCTGTGGTCAAAGGTTCCCCAAGATGTCCGAGTTGGCTTGGCTCAAATCCTGCTTGAAATAATCGGTAATAAAGTTAGTTGTTCATTTTGACACAAATACTTTTATGCAGAAGTAGTGGATAACTCTCTGAATATTAGAGATGACTTTAAAAGGATGAGTGATAAGGTGAAAATAAATCCTTAAACAGGTTATTGAAAGAAAGAAAAACAACATGGCATGTAATAAATGGGGTGGAAAAAGTATGGCTCTCCAGATCATGTTGCATCAACTCCAATCTGCATAGCCAGCTTTAAAGGATGATGGGAGGGATCATCCAGTAACGTGTCATGCCTCAAATTCCGTACCTCTTCAATGAGATGCAAAGTGAGTTTTGTTGTTTTTGCAGGTGAAGAGTGGATTGGACTGCAGTATAAGAAATAGCAGATGCATAAAAGTTCTTGGAGAGTGCTATAAAGAAAAAGTTACATATGGCGTTAACAATTAATGACCCAGAAATGAAGTAAATTGGAATAGTGAGGCCCAAGCTCATCTCATAGACTGGGATGGGGATACAGTATGTGCCTCAGCCCAAAATATCTGAGGGAGGTACCTCCTCCTCTGGTGGATCCAGTGGGGCATGCTTTTGTTTCTTTTTGAAACAAAAGAGACTTGCATTAAAGCTGGCATTCATTTGCATGGGATTGTCACAGATTGTTTCTGGTTGCTTGTACTGCAGGCTGTGTTGCTCACTTCAGTTTCAATTGCAACAGTAGTCTAGCACCAATCCAGTTTTAATCATATGCAATTAGTAACACTCTTCCTTGAGGAAAGAAAAGTCCTAATCTGCTTTAAAAGATGCCTCTAGCCAGTTTAATAAGGTCTGGAGAGACACTACAATTTGGGTGGGTGTGCTAGCATGTGTTTTCATAGGCAGATATTTCTTGCTCAATTGTTTGATCACATATTCCATAATTCACATTCAGCTAAATAAACATTGTTTCCCCCCCTCTGGCCATGAACATATTTCTTTAATTAAAAGGCCTCTGGGATTCAACAGAATACTAAAACAAAACAAAACTTCAGTGCCCTGCACCTCATTTTTCTCTGCTATAGGTAAAGACAGCTTGTGAGTTTGAATTTATGCCACCAGATGGAGTAATCTGACCAAGAACCTGTTCCCCAAACAGGGAAACATGTGGGAGGGAGAATCCATATATATATATAGTACACCAGGTAAATAATTTCCAAAGACGTAGTAGCTATGTTAGCCTTTCTCAGTCTGTTGGTAAAATTAAAGGGGAAACGGGGCACGGGGCAGGAGGAAGAGCAAAATATTGTGGCACTTAAAGAAAATCTGTTAGTCTTTAAAGATTTTGCCTTTCCCCCACCTCTTACAGTAACCAATTCAGTGGGTCTAGACTAGTGTGGTTTACTATGTTGAGCAACAGGATTTCAGCCAAGAGGGATTAGTAGTTGTTCCATCAAGTAACTTCAAACTTATGTTAAATAAGTTGAATTAATGATCTTTCAAAAGGCCCTACAGTGGACCCTCTACTTACAGAATTAATCCGTATTGGAACGGTGGCTGCAAGTCGAAAAGTCTGTAGGTCGAATCTCCATTGACCTACAATGCATTGAAAACCAATTAATCCCATAACTGGCAGTTTTCATTCTATTTTTGTTCCATTTTGGTTTTTTTTCTGGTCTGTAAGTCGATTCTCCGGCTGCAAGTCGAATCTAAATTTTGCGGCCAGAGAAGTCTGTAACTCGAAAAGTCTGTAAGTCGAGCTGTCTGTAAGTCGAGGGTCCACTGTATAATGAATAGCACTACCCAGATCTTGCAAATTAAAAGCCATAGTTTCATGTATCAACTCAATCTATCTTCCTTTATTGAGTCAATCCATATGTTACAGTAGGTTTTATTTTCCTACTATTTTCTACCTATCCTAGAATGATTGTTTTTCCGAATGAGCCTTCTCTTCTTATGCTGTCCCATGTGCATATGCCTTCAGTATCATGGTCTGAAAACTACATACAGTATTTATAAGAGGGAGAATACTGACTCACAGAGAAGGACAAATGTCACTAATTTTTTCGGTGTTGGGAGGGGGAGTTACTTTGCTCAACTAGGAGCAGAGAATATATTGTCTGAAGTCCTGTTATTTAGTGTAGTAAGTAACAAGACTTCAGACTAGGCCCTCAGTGAGAATTTGGTGAGTCAATTCCTATGTATGTCCCACTGATTCAAATGGGCCTACTTTACTCTGGAGTTGACACACCAAAAGGATTTCAGCCACTCAGTAGACCATTGTGTCCATCTCCCTGGAGATCACTGGTTGTCTTACAACTAAGCTCACCCAATATTATTTACCTTACAAAATCAGATGAAATAAGTGCATTTATAGGGAGAAGGAGTTAGTGCTTTCTATCCCTAGTCATAATCCTAATTATTCCCCCTCCCCGCCCCAAAGCTCCTGTGTGCTTATCATGCAAAAGCCCACCCAGTGCCATTATGGCCTAGGGGCAATCTGTGGAAAAGGAGCTGGCCAGCTCCCCCCCCCCCCCGCCCACACAGGTACTGCATCTCTCCACATACCTGCCCATCTCTATATTGGTTTTTCACTATTAGACCAATGCCACCTCTGAATCAGTGAGAACAGCCTTGCATCGGGCTTTACAAATGAATCTCTTATTTCAGTGGCTCTTAATCTTTCATGTATTCCATCGCACAAGTCATGGTGGTATCTAAGAACCTCAATTGTATCACAACACATGTAAAATGCCCAATTTTCCTGAAAAGGATTTTTTCTAGGCATATGCATTTATTTATTTTATTTATTACTTTAATTTATATACCGTCCCTTTAGTGCTGAAGCACTATTCTGGATGGTTTACAAAGCATTAAGAACACTGAAATATAACCGGGGGCGGGGGGGGGAGAAGCAATCATGGGACAAGAGTATTAAAAAAAAAAAAAAAGAACCAGGGGCACCAATAAATTATTACAGAAAAGTGAAACTGGAGGCAAAACGCTCAACCAGGGTCAACGAGCATCCCACTATCATATTTGTCATTTATGGTAAATTATAGTGATAGAAACTGCAGTAACTTTATTGGGAATAAAACAAAAATAAGTGGAATGGATAATAATTCCTTTAGTCCACTTGAAAGAGATACCGGTATATGGAACTGAGAGAGAGTAAATTCTTTGTAAGGAAAATCCTGCATACCACCAGACCAATTCTTTGCCCCACTGGTGGTATGGCTGACAACCACAGCACTATTTGAAGGGGTATCACAGGATCGTTGTCCTTCTGAAGGTATGTCCCACCCAAGTCTGCTTTAAAGTTAAAGAACCAGAAGAAGAGAGAGCAATGGCTCTCAATTTATCGCACCTGGACAGCAGCACTATGAGCAAACACGCAACATACTGTATATGGTTACAACTTCCCCCCAATATTAGGGCCTTATGCTATTTCCTTCTAGGTTGCAGTCATTCTATTAATATTCTCACACATCTATAAATTAAGATTTGCCACTTCTATGCAAATCTGTACTCTCTTTTGTTCTTTTTAGGTGAACCTTTCCCTCTTTTCCTGGGAGCCATGCAGTAATCTCATAGATAGCACAGAGAGGTCTTCACAGGCACCCTATGGTGGAAACCCAACCAAAATGTCAATTATAAACATAATCTCCCTATCAATATGGCCATAGACCTGAGTGTCCTGAAGCCCAAATCCTACATTTAGTCCTCACTACTAGAGTAGAATCATTAAAATGGTGGGTTTGCATAAGAGTTTGTTTAATTGGTTAGTAAACTATGTCCGCATAGTCAAAGCTATGGTTTTTCCAGTAGCAATGTATGGAAGTGAAAGCTGGACCATAAAGAAGGCTGACCACCGAAGAAGTGATGCTTTTGAACTGTGGTGCTGGAGGAGGCTCTTGAGAGTCCCCTGGACTTCAAGGAGAACAAACCTATCCATTCTGAAGGAAATCAACCCCGAGTGCTCACTGGAAGGACAGATCCTGAAGCGTAGGCTCCAATAATTTGGCCATCTCATGAGAAGAGAAGACTCCCTGGAAAAGACCCTGATGTTGGGAAAGTGTGAAGACAAGAGGAGAAGGGAACGACAGAGGACAAGATGGTTGGACAGTGTCATCGAACCTACCAACATGAATTTGACCCAACTCCGGGAGGCAGTGGAAGACAGGAGGGTCTGGCGTGCTCTGATCCATGGGGTCACGAAGAGTCAGACACGACTTAACAACTAAAAACAACAAACCAAGTAACAGTTCAGTGGCTAAAATCCTGTTGTGCAGTTATGGAAACATCTTAACTTTTCCAAGTGAATTGCTATCAATTAAGAACTCTCTGTAGATCTTATCTGTTGCATACTGAATCACACAACTTGCACCACTTAATCTCTAATCCTTTCAGCTAGTGGGACTGCTCTATTTATAAGTGTTGTAGTCTAAAATATAACTTTCCCAGCGGTGTCTACTAAACTTGCCTGATGTTTGAATGGTTACTGTTTTTACTACATATATTCTATCAGCTGCTATCCTTGAGACACTAACTGGAAAGAATTTTGCCTTTTGCCTACTTTCGCAGGTCTCTGAAATGGAAAAATTGTAAGTCTTTACCAATGCAATGGCTTCACAAGAACTAGCAGAGCACTGTGATATTGTTCAAATAATGACCAAAAGCGGTGACTTCATAATTCCAAAAAGTATTTACATAAGTCAATATTTGGGAGAAAATTGTACAAAAATTTAAAAATTGGATTTTTTTTTTTTAGCTTGGAGTGGGAGATCTTCTGATTGTTTTTTGAAAACCAGTGTTTTTTTTGTCCTTTGAAAACACATGCAAAATCCTTACTTGTAATGGGGAGGATGTATTATGTATGACCTACGAAAGCTCATTTAAGCCTTACAGATCTCAATTCTCTTTACTTGGTAAATACTATTGCTCTATTATTGTCTATAATTTAGCAAAGCAATAATCTGATTCCCAAATAACTACTCAGCATGAGCAACTGCTTATTAACGAGACAAAAGATCAGATGATTATAAGCATAAACAAAGTATACCCTTTTTATTATTCTCATTACAATAGGAGACAATGAACAGACTGAGACACAATTGCCGGAAAAAAATGGGATTGTAATAGGAGTTTAAAGCGTCTGCTCAGCTGGACCTTTGTGACACACACAGTGGATTGGCTGATGAATCTTACTTTTGTCTAGCAACTGCCCAGGTGCCTATTGTTCCCTTGTTCTCTCGCAGTCCAGCAACAACCAGCTGCAAGTGTGCAACAGAAGGGGGAAAATATTCAGAACTGGGGGCTGGAAATCTAATTACAACAGGCCACATCAAGCTACGATGTAAGAATTGTCAGTGGTGGATGGGTTTCTCTAGACGTATCTCTAACTACTGTATAAGGAAGTCAATATGGTGTAGTAGTCGGAGTGTCAGACTGACTTGGAAGATATATATTCTATATCTATGCCACTCACTGAGTGATACAGAGTTACATGGGAAGGAGTTCCATAGCTTGGGAGAAAAAACAGAGAAGGTCCTCTCTTGTGTCCTCACCAAATGTACCTGTGAGGGTGTTGGGGTCGAGAAAATGGTCTTCCCAGTGATTTTAAAATCTGGGCAGGCTTGTAAAGAGAGATGCATTCTTCCAAGTAGTTTGGACCCAAGTCGATTGAGGCTTTATAACTCAAAACCAGCGCTTTCAATTGTGTCTGGAAATGGACCAGCAGCCAGTGAAGCTGTTGTTGTATCAAGAGAGTTATGTGATCCCTGTAACCAGTTCTGGTTAACAGTCTGGTAGTAGCATTTCGGACCTGCTAAAGTTTCCAAACGTTTTCCAAAGGCAGCCCCTCCACCAACCACATTACAGTAATCGAAACATGATATAACTAATTAGTAAATTAAACTGTACATGAGGATGGGCATTTAGAAGGACAATTTGGGGCATGTGACATTGTAAAAGAGGGGCAGAGAACCCGTAATGGTCCAGATGTTAAACTCCAACTCCCATCAGTCCTTGCAATCACAGCCTGTGGAGAATGATGTTGGCATTTGTAGTGTGGAAACATTTAGAAAGCCAGAGGTTCCTTAAGCCTGATGTAAAGGAGTCACAAGAAAGCTGTACAATTGATACAGAGTTCTATCCTGCCTGGTGCAGTGATATACAATTACTTGCTTGATAGCTAGTTTAGTTTCTTTAAGTGCTCAATAATATAATGTAATGAAATCAAACTCAGATGAACAATGATGCCAGTATTTCTCTTTACTGCAGTTTACTTTAATAGTCCCTCCTATGCTATTCCTTTAATATTTCTCTCCTCTTGCTTTTACACATGTAGTGTTATTATGCCTGATCTGTGACACAGCCTTCAGGATTCAGTTGTATACACTATGTGAAATTAGTAGCGTATAACTAAACTTTGCTTTCTCACTGGGAATTGTACACAATCCATGGAGAGGGTCTTAAGCCATCCTCACAACTTGTCCTTAAATTATGCCCACATGTGGGGGAGAGTGGAAATTTAAACTGAAAGAAAAGTGTGGTATAGGGAGGGGTGGGCAGCAGAGGGAGAAAACTGATGGATGGAACTGGCTCTTTCATCTAACTACCGTTTGTCATTTTGTGCATGCATTCAATGGATGATGAATCAAATGGTAAAGCTGCTTCAGAGCTGCATATATTCAGTAAGTAGTGTGCTTGGATATGGAGAAGTAGGACCTACTATGTGCCCCACTGACCTGGCCTGAGTCAAGGGATGTCTGCTCGTCCATTCCCAGGTTCATAGACCTGACGCACAGTGGCTTAAGGAAAATGGGGAGTACTATAACTTGGGGATGGGAATCAACAAACTAAGAAACAGTTGTAACTTCTGAACCAGCAAACTGCCTCAGACTGCACGACACTCCTAGTTGATGGCACTGGGCTCTGGGTTCTCTCAATGGCAACTGCCACGAGGAGCCAAAACTATAGGTCCTGAGAAGCAAGGGTCAGTGAGGGCAAGGCTCGGTACTTCGGGATGCCTGGTTACAGTCTGTGTACAGCTCCAGGAGTGCTAATGTTGCTGGAGAAGCCGCTGGCACTCTTCCAGTCATTGCCTGCTCCAGCGTTGCAGTTGAGTGGGGGTAGGCTCTCCAGCATTCGACCCAGATTGCTGACAAGATGCCTGACATTGATCATAAACCCAGTAATATTTTAGGCAGTGGGTAGCCCTGGAGCTCTGGAATCTCTAGGCCTGTCCCTGGGACACTCAACTAGGACTGCAATCCAAGGATCCTCTTGGTATATACATTCCCAATTGCCTTCACTGTCTGGAGTCTCCTCTGTATTATATCCTTCCTCCATCTCCTCCTAAACATCACTGCAGGCCCCTTCTTCCAGTCAGAGCTGTTCTCCCCAGCTCTGTTGTTCCCAGTATCTCTCTTCCTCTCCAACTCCTCTAGAGCACGTTTTATAGTCTCCATGTCCAAGGTTGTTTTTAAATCTTAGAACTGCAGAGCTGGAAGGGATAGATCATCGAGTCCAGCAGCCATAAAGGAGGGGAACTGAACTCCCAACTTCTGGCTCTGCAGCCAGGTGCCCACCCCCTTCTTGGGTTTTATTCTTTCCTTGCCTTCCTCTAAAGCAGTGGTTCCCAATCTCGGATTCCAATATGTTCCTGGACTACAACTCCCAAAAATCCAGGCCAGCACAACTAGTAGTGAAGACTTCTGGGAATTTTAGTCCAAGAATACCTGGGGACCTAAGGTTGAGAGCCACTACTCTAGAGGCTTTCCTTCACTGTCCCATCCCACCTGGTTTTGTGTTTCCTGGCCCACATTCTTCTCAATCCCAGTGACAGCTGGTGCCTCAGTTGCACCCTACTCTTCTGGGGACAGTGTGGGGCAGATGGCCCACTAGGGGCCCGAGCAACAGCAACACCCTCACAGCTGTATGTTTGAGTACTACTCAGTGAGTGTGGTGAAGGGAGAGACATTTGTACACAAGAAACATTTTCTTTTTTACATGCTAAGTCTGAGGAAGGGAAGTCCTTTTCTGAAGAGAGCAGTAAAACATTTGATATGTACTCCAAGCTAGAGTAGTATAATATCCAAAATGTTTTCTCTCAAACAGCATTGCAAAATATTTTGCTACTTGAAGCACAACAGCAAATGGTGCCCCACATCACCTCCTCACATCAAAGAGCATTATATCCAAAGTTTTTTTGTACACAACTGGAATAAAATCCCCAAAGTAATACAACAGTAAAACATTAAATAATTTTTTAATTTTTTTAAATCAGCCTTTTAATGACACATCAAATTTCCTGTGTGACTTGGTTCTCTCATTCTATCTAATGGTACAGTTGGCTCTAGAGCTACAAGATTCGGCTGACTACATGGAAGGGCACCAAAGCTAACCTTTGAGCTCCTCAAATAACACAGATTTTTGTAGCTCAGATTATCATATGTATTATGATAGACACTTTCATAGACTAGAGCAGTGGTTGCCAATCTTCAATACCTTACACCCCCCAGTTAGTCTGTTCAAAAATATGGATCTCACTTTGATAGAAACAAATCCATTCTTCCTGAGAAAGACAAACATTCTGTTATTATATTTATAATTCACACAACAGGAAGCAACCCATCCTTGCTGTTGGTAAGCAGGGAAACTAGAGAGTAGATCACTGGTTTCCAATTTTGGGTAACCCAGGTGTTCTTGGACTGCAACTCCCAGAAACCCCAGCCAGTACACCTGGTGGTGAAGACTTCTGGGAATTGCAATCCAGCAACACCTTGGTTACCCAAGGTGGGGAACCACTGGAGTCGATGAAACACCAAGTGTCCAAAGTTACTATTAGTACATAAACGGTCATGGATGAATAATGTATGGCAGGAAAGGTGGTGTCACATTATACTTTCAGAAGACCATAGTGTGGAAGAACAGTGAATTTTTAGGACTTTTTATGAAAACTCTGTTCCTCATGTAGAGTTCCTCAGGGTTCTTCTGGCGGTAAACACATTACATGTGTGAAATGTCCACTTTATTATATGTGTGACACTTTGTTTTACATTGGCCATTATATGCAGCATGCAATTTCCCTGCATAGCATACTCCAGCTGCCTTCTGGGAACATTAGCCAGTGTTGCTCCACCTGAAACCTGCTCTCTGAGAGTAACTTTGGTTTGGAGGCCTCATCTTTAGGTGAAAAATGAAATAGGCCTCTGGTGAAAAAGTTTTTTAAAAATCACACAAAAAACAGAAAACCTAATGGCTTATGTGGGTTACTCCCTCCCACATCCACAATGAGGTGGTTGCAGCATACACAGATGATGACAGAAGTGACTTGAATTCAGTCATAAAAGCTTTTATTTGTCCAGCGTCATTGTTTTCAATTTCCCTTGACCTAGCTCAGCAGATCTCTCCCCTTGGACAGAAATGCAACCCTTTGTCGCCAGTGTATGGTCTTTCTGTGGCGAGCAGCTTTGCAAGCTTTTGTTTTCCATTATCATATTGTTAAATGGTCATGTAGTTCTTTCAATTTCCATGCCTCAAACATGTTTTGTAGGCCGTCACCATTCCCAGTTCATTAACTGACTGACCTCAGCATTAACACCCCCCTCTACTGACGTTGCCTTGGAAACAAAGCTTCCTGTGCGTAATCCAAGATTATCTAGCTCTTTATCCTACATGTGACCCTTAATTACTTGCTAAATTAGAATGGTTTTCTAAAAATCACAAGAGGAGGTTAATATGTTCTTCCAGAGCTGGTCAAGCTAAGATGACACTAAATTTGTAGGGAATTCAAAATACATGATCCCTGAAGGCGTCTCTTTCAGAGCAAAGATGAACTTTCTCAATGAGAGGCCTCGCACCATGAGATTGGGCCTGTCACTCACTTTCCTTGTCCTGCTTCTCTTTCTCCATCCTTGAGTTAATCTGTTCTGAACAAATTAACTAAGTAAATATGGGGTAAATTAATTACGGCGCCAGATTCATTGTCCATTTGTCTTCAGCAATTAACATGGTAATCGAAATCAATAAATCTGTTCACATCCACATAAGAACACACCAAGTACTACCATACCACCAAAGATGAATGTATTTGAGACATGTACGTAACAGAATTTAATGTGGAGTTTAGACACATTGCTATTGTGCAGGCTGAACAAGGAAGGGATAGAAAGAATTTCCATAGCAAACATCTTTATTTGAACACAAATCAGTTCAAGCACAATATTAGTTTCTAAGGAATCTGGTGAACTTTAAACGTAAACCGTATTAGTAAGTAAAAAACAAACAGAGATATGTTGGGCTGTGAAAACAAAACAAGCCCCGAAGTCTACAAGCTGGCAACAACTTTATTAAGACCAACTAACATTCCACTAGAGTGTGCAAGTTTTCAGGTTCTCTAAAACTTCTCATTTTGGATTCTAAAAATCTGGCCAATTGTTTTTGCTATGAGATTTGCAGCTAAATTTTGCATGTGGAGAATGTGATTAAATCAAGTTTCAAAACAACCACCCAACCCTCCTCCCTTGCTACTTCACCCTACTCTGAGTTACCTGTGGCAAGCAAGAAGCTCTTTGTGGTGAATGGCTACCAGCTTCTGCAAAGTGGTTGCCCATTCATTTTTCTTACATAACTTCATGATACCATTAAGAAATAATTCATTTGGTTAACGGATGTCATAAAAATATCTGTGGACATATCTGCATTTATTTTGAAACTTTGTATAGCCACAGCCTGTGCAACAAAACAAAAAGCCCTTAGTGTCATCACCACAACTACTTTGATAATTTTTCAATTAAGGTTATTGGAAACAGGGTACCTTGAGGAAGGTGGCTAATGGACTCCCTGAACACTAAATGAATAAGCTGAACTGCTCTGGGCCACACTGGACCATTTCCAAACACTGCATTGTGGTCCAGTACAGATTTTATCTTCTTGGGCTCCATGATCACTGCAGATGGTGACAGCTGCCACAAAATTAAAAGACATCTGATTCTTGGGAGGAAAGCAATAACAAACCTAGACAGCATCTTAAAAAGCAGAGACATCACCTTGCCGACAAAGGTCCGCATAGTCAGAGCTATAATTTTTCCAGTAGCGATGTATGGAAGTGAGAGCTGGACCATAAAGAAGGCTGACGCCAATGAATTGATGCTTTTGAATTGTGGTGCTGAAGGAGACTCTTGAGAGTCCCCTGGACTGCAAAGAGAACAAACCTATCCATTTTGAAGGAAATCAACCCTGAGTGCTCACTGGAAGGACAGATCCTGGAGCTGAGCTCCAATAATTTGGCCATCTCATGAGAAGAGAGAACTCCCTGGAAAAGACCCCGATGTTGGGAAAGTGTGAAGGCAAGAGGAGAAGGGAACGTCAGAGGACAAGATGGTTGGACAGTGTCACCAAAGCTGCCAATATGAATTTGACCCAACTCCGGGAGACAGTGGAAGACAGGAGGGCCTGGCGTGCTCTGGTCCATGGGGTCACGAAGAATTGGACACGACTTAACGACTAAACAACAGCGACTCCTGTGCTGAACACACATCTCATTTGAATAGACAATATTTACTCTGGGAATGTAGCCAAAGACAAAATAAGTTGAAGATTAAGTTTCTAGTAGTAACTGTAGTATAATCACAAGTATCTAATTCTATTGCTTTAATTATTTCATTAAATAATTATAAAATTTGTCATTAGCATTCGGATTAACAATTCAAGTTCATTTTCCCATCATCTCTTAAACAGTTCCTATTAGAAATAAGTGGCGATCTCACAGATTTCAGTATAAACATGACTTGGAGTGTCCAATTTCATACATTACTGTTAAATATTATCATTGAACAGTTAGTAAAAATTAGTCATCCACAACTAATCAGACGGTTTTCAATATTAAAATTTAAGAGTTAAGGACATCCTCATCAGTGTTTAGTGTTGAATAATATTTCTTTTTACAATGAAGAGAGAAATTAGTAATCTAAAATCATATAACAGATAAAATATTAATATCTGTAAGGTTTAAAATGTAGACTTGCCAAATACAGTACTTTTTAAAAAATGAACAGAGGCTCTACAAAGCACAGCAGCCAGAATCAATAATACTTGAACGTTCCTCCTACCATGGAAATGCAGTGATGGGAAATGCTTGTTACACAGGTATCATGGCGTGGCCACCCTCTTTACTGCCTTAAACTGAGAGTGAAGAAGTTGAGAGATTGACACAGCTCATTAAAAGAAACTGATCCCTGTGATTGGCCAACACAAACTTGTGACTCCATAGGCAATGAACTCCGGACGTTCAATATGAATGGTATAAATAAAAATTGCTTTCACTGGTGGATGAACCCAATGAAATCAATCTGTTGATTGATTTCATTGGGTTTACTCAGTTGTTCCAAACCATGCCACAAAACCAGACCACACTGGCATATAGTTATGATATATGATTCCCTAGTAGCACTGTTTGGTGTGAAATAAAATACCTCTTCCGCTTGTGCTTCTATATAAAATGATCCATCCTTCATCTTTAAGAGCTGGTCTGTATCTTTCTGACACAGGGCTAGGGAATACAATCTTTTGGGGATGATTGACTGAGATGCAAAATGGTTCTTTCTTTTGCCTTCACAGGTGGGTACCAAGAGTTTAAATAGACTACACTGAAGATAAAGACCTTTTAAACAGGCTGGATTGCACCAAATTTCACAGTACCCTAAAGAAAATCTATCTGTCCTGCAGGAACTCCAGTGCTTCTGATGCAGTGTTTGCTGCACTATTATTGCATTAAAGAACAACTTTGTCTTAGAGATTAAATCAATTGAGATAGAGTCAGTGAGTGCACTGGGGAATGTATAGCTATAGGGCTTTGTTTCTTTTGGGAAGGGGAGGAGGCCTTACAATATCTCTTTAAGATCTGTTTCACGTAGAAATTTACAAGTAAAGCCTACCAAGGGAAGGAAAAAAAAATCAGATTTCTAAAAAAGAGGCAGAAATACATCGTGGCACAATGTTGTTATTACAGACCTACTTGATTCAATTAAGGTCTTGAATTGGCAAGACCTGAGCAGGGCTGTCAGTGATAGGATGTTTTGGAAGTCATTAACTAATGGGGTTACCCTAAGTCAAAAATGACTTGATGGCCGACAGCAGCAACATCCTGCCTTTTGTCTATGGAGCTCAAGGCAGCATACATGATTTCTCTCTTCCCATTTTTGTCCTCACATGAACCCTGTGAGATAGGTTAAGCTGAGAGGCAGTTACTCGCCTACGGGCACCCAGTGAGCTTCATGGCTGAGTGGAGACTTGAATCTCAATCTTCCCAGTCCTAGTCTGAACCCTAATCCACCCTGTAGCCCAGCCTGTTACTCTCAGGCTAGGTTGGGCTATATCACCTCTAGCCAAACTAAGAATGATGAAATTTGCAGACAAACCTATCCAGAGGGGGGTCAGGTTGGCACAGTTTGCTCTAATCACAATACCACACTGGCTTCCCAACATGAAAGGCCATCGGAGGTATGGGAAATATTCTCTATTAGCATAAAACCATCAAAATTAATCAAGGCAAAATAGTCATCATTTTAACAGAAAGCAGGCATAACCAGAGAAAGAGAGATCCTTTTGTTATTTATTTATTTATTTATCCATTCGATTTGTATGCCGCCCGCAGTCTGCAAGAGTCTCCTGCTTATCTAGGAAAGTTAGTGATTCAGGGTATCTGATATCATGCATTATTTCCTACTTTTTCACTCTTTATAGTCTTCAATATGTACAGGAAGCATTTACAAATTTTCCCAGGGAATAGTTTCAAAAAACATTTGGTGTGTGATAAACACAGGGACAAAGCAGAAGGCTGTCATTCTCCAGCCTGTCAAATTACAGTTTGGGGTCCTCCCTTTTGTTGTCTGACAGAAGGCAACCCTTGATTAAAACCTACTTGATCAGGATTAAAACAATTCTTGAAAGAAAGTCTGGGATTTATTTGATAGAATCAGAGCTAGCAGTCAGGGCTGGCCTTCAGGTTCATAATAGGAAGTTTCTTACTTCTCTGGACGGTTCCCCCATTGAGACTGGCTGCTCTAGACCACTTTATGTTTAGGGATTTCCACAAATGTAAATTAACAGGTATTGACAGTTATCTACCTGCCACAGAGACAAAAGGGTAACCAATGAAATAAGCAGTCAGGTTCCCATTCCATAACCAAGTGGGCAAAGTGTGGCCTTGGGGCTGTCGCACAGAGCCCCCAAAAGGTTTTTTTTAACAGCCCATAGACATCCTTCAAGTGCATGTTAACAGACTTTAAACATGATTATATCCTTAACCCCTTTCTACAGACAGATAGCACCTGAAATTCCAAAAAACCAGGAAGATGGCAGACTTCTATAGGATCAGAAAGTGAAGAAAGGTCTTTTTGCCTTTGATCACAGGTTTGGGAGGAGAGCCATGGAATATTTCTGGGTGGCTTCCTTGGAGTTTGTAGGATTCCTGTGAATTTCTCTTGCTGTAAAGAGGTCAGGAGCCTTCCTTTGTTGCGGCTCCAGGGAAATAGCAAGCATCAAGTTACAGTACTTACAATATATACCAGCCCTATGACCTCTAAAATGTCCTGTTCTCAACAGCCCTATTTAGCTCTTGTAAACTCAGACTCGTGGCTTTCTCTATGGATTAATCCATCTCATGTTTGAGCTTCCTTTCTTCCTGCTGCACTGAGCTTTTCTTAGCATCCCCGCCCTCCATCCCAAGAAAATCTCACCCTTCTTTCAAGTTTGCTCTTTTTTTTTACCCACTCGCCACCCACACCGGGAATCCCACTCTGACAAAAAGTAGAAAGCTAACTGCTATTTAATAGTCAGGTGGGCGGAACTACTCCCGAAATTAAGCGTTCCGTCCTTCTCCCATTTTACAGGAGGAGGAGCAACGGTGGTGACGGAGAGGCGGGGAGAACGAAGCTCCGCCCCCGGCAGAGAGATTTCGCGCTCTTTGCCCTTTGGCCGTGCTCAGGCCCCGCCCCGTAGCTTCTCAGCCAATCCGCGAGCGCCCTGTTGGCCGAGCCGGGTTGCATGAAGCGGAGAGCAAGATGGCGCCGCTCTGGGTGCAGAAGGGAGGCTCAACGAGTGCCGGGGAAAGGCTGCTCTTAGCCGCGCTGCTTTGCCTGGGCAGCCGCTTTCTCCCCACCACAGACGCCACCGGCCAGGCGGAAGGTGGCACCGCCACTCCTACGGCGCCCCACCGGCGGTTCGAGTATAAATACAGTTTCAAGGGACCGCACTTGGTGCAGGGGGACGGATCGGTGCCTTTCTGGGTCCACACGGGCAGTAAGTACCGATGGGCAGAGCCGCAGAGGAAGGGAGGGAGGCTGTATTTGAACCCGGGTTCAGTCCTGGAAATGGTTTGCGATCACAAAGCTTAGTGCTGTAGGATGTTAAAGAGAGGCAAAGGGCGTCTCTGAGCATGTGTAGAGTACCGTCGTCTCGCCTTGGAGGGTCCGCAGCGCACCTTCTTTCCTCAGGGATTTGGGACGAGCCCTACAATTCAACGAGTATTGTCCAAATAGGCTTCAGTCCGTAGTAGAAACTTGCCACGGAGGAAAACGGGGAACTTATCTGCTAATTACGTTTGTTTTCAGATTTGTTCTTATCTTTAAGGCTGCCACGTAGCCCTTCTTGACTTTTTCCAGACTTTCTCAGTCATAAATACAGTACAGGAACTTACCACTGCATGTATACATTTACACATGTAAATATGTATTCTTTCATTCTTACTCCTGCCTCTCCCCTGGACTTTTGAGGTTCCCCGTAAGCTGTTGCTTCATTATATGCAATATATAAGATGGACAAGAGATAAACCTTTATTCCTGGTGCTTGAAGAGTCATAAATAATGCTGAACTGGAAGGGCCATGATTGACCAAGGTGCTTCTTGAGGAGAGTACATACAGTGGGGTCTCTACTTAAGAACTTAATCCGTATTGGAAGGTGGTTCTCAAGTTGAAAAGTTCTTATGTTGAATCTGCATTTCCCATAGGAATGCATTGAAAACCATTTAATCCGTATCTGCTCTTTTCCGTCCATAGAAACTACAGTGGAACCTCTACTTAAGAACGTAATCCATTTTGGAATTGTGTTCTTAAGTTGAAACGTTCTTAAGTTGAAGCAAAATTTCCCATAGGAATGGACTGAAAACCAATTAATCCGTTCTGGCTGTTTTTTTGTTATTTATTTATTATTTATTTATTATTTATTTATTTAATTTATATGCCGCCCACACTACCCAAAGGTCTCTGGGCGGCTTACAGCATTTAAAATACAATAAAGATATGTACAACTAAAATACAATTAAAATATATATAAAATTGCCATCAGACCCACAGTTAATATTATTTCAGTTAAAAGCCTTCTGGAACAGGAAGGTTTTGACCTGGCGCCGAAATGTCATCAGTGTCGGCGCCAGACGAATCTCAGTCGGGAGGGCATTCCATAGTCTGGGGGCAGCTGCCGAAAAGGCCCTTTGTCTGCAAGCCATCCCTCTTACCTCCTTGAGGGATGGCTCTTTCAAAAGGGCCCCCTGGCTAGATCTTAACTGCCGGGTAGGCTCATATGGAAGGAGGCGGTCCTTCAGGTATCCAGGGCCCAAGCCGTTTAGGGCTTTATATGTCAAAACAAGCACTTTGAATTGGGCCTGGGCAGCAACTGGTAGCCAATGTAACTTGTACAGAATCGGCTTGATATGGTCCCTGGCGGCCACACCACTCACCAGCCGCGCCGCTCGATTCTGAACCAGTTGCAGTCGCCGGACCGTCTTCAAAGGCAGCCCCACGTAAAGCGCATTGCAGTAATCTATACGGGATGTTACCAGTGCATGTGTAACTGTCATGAGACTCCGCTCGTCCAGGTAGGGCCGTAGCTGGTATAGTTTCCGCAGCTGGAGGAAGGCGCCCCTGGCCACCGAGTCCACCTGGGCTTCCAGTGTTAGACTGGGGTCCAGGAGCACCCCCAAGCTGCGGACCCTGTCCCTTAGGGGGAGTGTAACCCCATTCAGGGCAGGGAGATGGCCCTCCAGCCTGTCTGGCGAAGCACCCACTAACAGCACTTCCGTCTTGTCTGGATTGAGTTTCAATTTATTGACCCTCATCCAGTCCATTATCAGGTCCAGACACGAGTTCAGGACAGAAACCGCCTCACCTGGATTGGTGGAAAACGAGAGGTAGAGCTGAGTGTCATCAGCATATTGCTGACTCCTCAGCCCAAACCTCCTGATGACCTCTCCCAGCGGTTTCATGTAGATGTTAAACAGCATGGGGGACAGTATTGAGCCCTGAGGAACCCCATGACATGAATGCCATGGGGCAGAGCAACTGTCCCCCAGCACCACCCTCTGGACACGGTCAGCCAGGAAGGAGCGGAACCACCGTAAAACAGTGCCCCCAACTCCCAACCCAGCCAGCCTATCCAGAAGGACACCATGGTCGATGGTGTCGAAAGCCGCTGAGAGGTCCAGGAGTATCAACAGGGTCACACTCCCCCTGTCTCTCTCCCGGCAAAGGTCATCGTACAGGGCGACCAAGGCAGTCTCTGTACCAAAACCCGGCCTGAAACCCGATTGAAATGGATCCAGAAAATCCGTTTCATCCAGCAGCGCCTGGAGTTGCCCAGCCACAACCCGCTCCAACACTTTGCCCAAATAAGGGAGGTTCGCTACTGGTCGGTAGTTAGCCACCAGCCTTGGGTCCAGGTTTGGCTTTTTAAGGAGTGGTCGAATTACCGCCTCTTTCAAGGTGGTAGGGACCACTCCCTCTCTCAAAGAGGCGTTCACGGCCTCCTGGACCCAGGTGCGAACCCCCCTGGCTGATCTTCTAATTAGCCAGGATGGGCAAGGGTCGAGCGGAGCTGTGGTAGAACGGACAGATCCAAGCACCCTGTCCACATCCTCAGGTCTCAACAATTGAAACTCATCCATTAATACCTGACCAAAGCACGGTGCGCTGGACACATCCTCTGATTCTGCAGTAACTGTGGAGTCCAACCCACTGCGAATCTGAGCAATTTTTTCCTCAAAATGGATTGCAAACTCATCACAGCGAGCTGATGAGCAGTCCAGGACCTCCACCGGGTTTCCCGGTTGAAGAAGATCCTGGACCACCCGAAACAGCTCGGCTGGACGACATTCTGAGGAAGCAATACGGCTGGAGAAATATTGCCGTTTCGCCAGCCGTATTGCCACGAAATAGGCCCGATAATGGGCTCTAAGTCGTGTTCGGTCGGACTCCCAGCGGGATTTCCTCCACCTGCGCTCCAGCCGTCTCCCCTCTCGCTTCATCGCCCGCAGTTCAGAAGTATACCAAGGGGCTGTCTGGGCTCGGCGAGCAGGGAGAGGGCGCTTAGGCGCAATCGTGTCAACAGCCCGGGTCATCTCCTTATTCCATAGGGTGACCTGAGCTTCGACAGGAGCGCCGACCATATCAGACGGATAATCCCCCAGAGCATTCAGGAATCCATCTGGATCCATTAGTCTCCGAGGGCGGATCATCTTAATAGATCCCCCACCCTTGCAGAGGGAAGAAGAAGCTAATAGACTAAACTTGACCAGGAAGTGGTCTGACCATGACAATGGGGTCACAACCAACCCCTCCACATCCAAACCACCATCTTCCAGTCCCGTTGAGAAAACCAGGTCCAAGGTATGGCCCTTCTCATGCGTTGGGCTGATGACACATTGAGACAGCCCCATGGTTGTCATGGTGGCCATGAAGTCCTGAGCCGCCCCAGTCAAGGGAGCCTCGGCGTGAATGTTGAGGTCCCCCAGCACCAACACCCTGGGAGTCCTCAACACCAGGTCCGAGACTACCTCCGTCAGCTCAGGCAGGGAGACTGTTGGTACGCAGCAGGGTGGGCGGTACACCAACAGAATCCCTAACCTGTCTCGCGAGCCCAACACACAATACAGGCCCTCGAGACCTCCTCTCAAAGGGATAGGAAGCCTGGTCAAGGAGATAGAACTCCTATAGACTATAGCAACTCCCCCTCCCCGACCCTCCGAGCGACCTTGGTGCTGGACCGAGTACCCAGGCGGACACAGCTGGGAGAGGGGAACACCACCCTCCTCTCCCACCCAGGTCTCAGTAATGCACGCCAGGTCAGCCCCCTCATCCAGAATTACATCATGGATGAGGGCAGTTTTATTTTGTACTGACCTGGCGTTCATCAACAGCACCGTGTGGCTTGAGGGTTTGCTGATATGGTCACCTGATACCATCTGGTTGGGAGTAGGACTAGAAGAGGGGATAGATGTAAGATATCTAACCTCTCTTCTCCTACGCGGGCATGTTCTACCCCCACCGCCATTCCTTCCCCTACCCAGCACCACCTCAATGGCTGCCCCCTCCAACGCCCTCCCCCCTTCCTGTTCCATTAGATCTGCTGTGGGTCTCTTCTTAATTGATGGCAATTAAAAATAATTTAAAAAACATTTAAAACATATATAAAATAAAACAAAACATTTCTAAAGCCCCTTCTCTTCCCCCCCCCCCCAAGTCATGTGGCTCATGCTGAGAGGAATGAGGCAGCCGGAGCAGCAGGACCTGGTCCTGCAGACACAGAGGGGGCCGAGCAGCTCTTCTGGAAAAGAGGACTGGCATCCAGCAGGGGCCCAACCACAGTCCACTGCCTCTCACCCAGTGGCTGTGGCCAGCCGATGGTCCCTGGCTTCCTCCTCACGCAGGCACGCTGGTCTGGTCAGGTCCCAAAAGCAGCTCTGGCTAAGAGCTCTCTCTCTCCCTAGGCCAGGTGGCTGGTGTTCACAGGGAATGAGGCAGCCGGAGCAGCAGGACCTGGTCCTGCAGACACAGAGGGGGCCGAGCAGCTCTTCTGGAAAAGAGGGCTGGCATCCAGCAGGGGCCCAACCACAGTCCACTGCCTCTCACCCAGTGGCTGTGGCCGGCCGATGGTCCCTGGCTTCCTCCTCACGCAGGCACGCTGGTAGAGGTGTGTTCGTACATTGAAGCATTAGTTCCCATAGGAACTAATGCAAAGCTGGTTAATACGTACTCTACCACTAGGGGGAGAATTTTTTTTTAACCTAAGATGACCTAAGGCTAAAAAAAGAGCAGGAAAGGTTTTTTTTCCTCTTCTTATCTTGGATTTCTGTTCTCAAGTAGAATCAAAATTTAGCAAATGGAGCTGTTCTTAAGTTGGATTGTTCTTAAGTAGAGACGTTCTTAAGTAGAGACCCCACTGTACTGTACTTGGAAGAGTTAACACAGATCACTTTCACATTACGTATTTATGAACTCTGAAGAATGTGTGTTTGCTTGAAAATTTGAAATTCATTGAAGTTTGCTGTACATCGTATTGGAGACAGCATGCTTGTTGCTCTGAATAATTATAAGTTTATGATCCTTACATCTACATTTAACCTCATGTCTCCTAATGTGTGGGTGGGATGAATGTTAAGGGCCTGGAAACACAGTTTTCAGATTTATGGTATCTGATATTATTTATTTCCTTCATTAACATCTTGCCCACATCCTAGTACCAAAGGTGACTCACACCAAAGAATAAAAAAGATTGAGCTAAAAACACTGGTGCTATTTGTAATTTATTCTTTTGTACAGGAAATCAGTACATCTTGGTGGCATATTGGTACTCATCAACAAGGTGCTGGTTATGATCTATGGGGTGTGCACCCAGAAGCTCAACCAGCACTTGTTAATGCTGGCATTTTTCTCCTGTAATTTAACTTTTTCTTAGCAGATGTAAGTTACTAAAAAGATTCTGGCTAATTCGATATAATGTTACAGCATGATTAAATAAGTTATTACTTAAAATAAATACTGAAATAAAACAGTTTTTTAAAAATATAAAGTATAATCTGGAAAAAAATGCTGGGAAAGGTTAAAGGCAGCAGGAAAAGAGGAAGACCAAATATGAAATAGATTGCCTTCGTAAAGGAAGCCACAGGCATGAGTTTTCAAGATCAGAGTAAGGCTGTTGAGGACAGGACATTTTGGAGATCACATTCATAGGGTCACCATGGGTCAAAGTAGATATGGCACATAATATCAACAACAGCAGCAGAGTACAGTAAGGGGTGGGAGGAAGTGCACATTCAGCATTAAAAATCCTTTCCTCTGCAGCCACTCAAAGACTACTGAGTATAAATAAAAAGTTCTTTGATTGCTAGTGGAAGGAGAGCAAAGAGGAGACTGGACTAACCACCCTCTAAAATTCTACAGGCTGGGCTTTTCTTTTGTTTTCACAGAATGTGCTTGGGAGGGTGGCAGAACCGGGAGAAAGATTTTCCCTGAAAATCCCATGATCTGGAGAAGCTCATTGTCCTTTGGGTAGCCTGGAAATAGACCATTCCATAGTTTCATGGTTTTGTCTTTTCTTCTTCCCATACTCCTCTTGCAGGCACTACACCCACAGGTCCTGTCAGCACACTCATTTAGAATCACAACTGTATTGTGTGTCCTATAAACTCTGTACGACCCATTGTGTGTGTCACACACACACACACAAATATACTTATAGCTGCCTTGTCTGTTCCTTATATGATTTATGATATTTCCCTTATATGATAGGGTTCTGCTAATAGACAGAGAAATCCTGTTTCACTTTCACCTTCTAGCAAATATTTTTTTTACTTTACTTAATATAATAATAGGGGTAGGGAGCTTCTGGGATGTGCACCAAAAGGCCTCCTCAACTGTCAGACCTGCCACTTTTTGACTAAGCCCACCCTTTGAGCTCAACATTAGGGAAAGAGTGAGGGTAGAACCCCCGCCTAGATCTAGATCACTAGAAAGATTAGCTCACCTCTCAATGAACGAGGCTCATGGCTTGAAAAATATACCCTAATCCTACTTTGTATATGTACTAACTTCAGGAATATGGATACTGTCACTCTTCCCTTTCCTTTTCCAAAAAGATGATTTCTTGAATACAACTTGGGGTTGCAGCTTATGTTTTAAATCGGGTGTATTTATGGTGACTCTGAATCTTTATTTCCTGTCGTCCTTTGTACAGGAATATTATTCTATTGGAATCTCAATATGTCATGGCATGTATACAGAAGGTGACCCCCCCCACACTTCTGAGTCCTGTTACATACACAGGATACTTTTAAGAATTTTGATGTGTATGGCCTTCTCTCTGATGAAGGAGCATTCTTTTTGTTGCACTGCTGTTTGCTTATCTGACCTAATTTGTCACAAGTATTGTGCTGCTTTTCCAAAGTACAGTATGTGATTAGTAGCATCTTTCATTACTGTGACATAAACCACACCACATGATGCTTAGGTAAGCCAATAAGGTGTTCCAGTAACACGTTCATTTTTAAAATTCATTGTGACAGAGTTTGTTCTTTCTGTCTTTTGTTTGTTCAGGGAGTCAAGGTCATTTAGTTCCCCAGCTCCCTTTCTCTGTTATAATAGACAAATCAGCTGCACTTTTCAATGTGTGTCATATGTAGAGAGGAATTTACTTCATACTGCTGTTTATGACAAGTGATGGTATGGTGGTTTATGTACAATTGATGCCAAATCTGGTGATTGTAAAATTACGCCTTTTTAAAAAAAGGTATGGAAGATATTCACATATCTCAAGAGTGGCAGAATGGTGTAACATTACCACCTCACCCCTAGCAAGATTACATGACTGAACAGGGATTTGAACCCAGGTCTCCTTAGCCCTAGTCCAGTCCTCTGTGGACTTCTGTATAGTAGAGTGCCTCTCTACAGAATGATTTATTGTTGTTTAGTCATTAAGTCATGTCCGACTCTTTGTGACCCCATGGACCAGAGCACGCCAAGCCCTCCTGTCTTCCACTGCCTCCCAGAGTTTGGTCAAATTCATATTGGTCGCTTCAGTGACACTGTCCAACCATCTCGTCCTCTGTTGTTCCCTTCTCTTGCCTTCACGCTTTCCCAACATCAGGGTCTTTCCCAGGGAGACTTCTCTTCTCATGAGATGGCCAAAGTATTGGACTCTCAGCTTCAGGATCTGTCCTTCCAGTGAGCACTCAGGTTTGATCTCCTTGCAGTCCAGGGGACTCTCAAGAGCCTCCTCCAGCACCACAATTCAAAAGCATCAATTCTTTGGTGGTCAGCCTTTTTTATGGTCCAGCTCCCATTTCCATACATCGCTACTGGAAAAACCATAGCTTTGACTATGTGGACCTTTGTCGGCAAGGTGATGTCTCTGCTTTTTAAGATGCTGTCTAGGATTGTCACTGCTTTCTTCCCAAGAAGCAGACGTCTTTTAATTTCGTGGCTGCTGTCCCCATCTGCAGTGATCATGGAGCCCAAGAAAATAAAATCTGTCACTGCTTCCATATCTTCCCCTTCTATTTGCCGGGAGGTGATGGGACCAGTGGCCATGATCTTAATGATGCTCTCCTCTTTCACCCTCATTAAGAGGTTCTTTAATTCCTCCTCACTTTCTGCCATCAGAAGTGGTATCATCTGCATATCTGAGTTTGTTGATACTTCTTCTGGCAATCTTAATTCCGGTTCGGGATTCATCCAGTCCTGCCTTTCGCATGATGTATTCTGCATATAAGTTAAATAAGCGGGGAAATAATATACAGCCTTGTCGTACTCCTTTCCCAATTTTGAACTAATCAGTTGTTCCATGTCCAGTTCTAATTGTTGCTTCCTGGCCCACATATAGATTTCTCAGGAGGTAGGTAAAGTGGTGAGGCACTCCCATTTCTTTAAGGACTTGCCATAGTTTGTTGTGGTCCACACAGTCAAAGACTTTTGCGTAGTTAATGAAGCAGAAGTAGATATTTTTCTGGAACTCTCTGGCTTTCTCCATAATCCAGTGCATGTTAGCAATCTGGTCTCTAGTTCCTCTGCCCCTTCGAAATCCAGCTTGTACATCTGGGAGTTCTCAGTCCACATACTGCTGAAGCCTGCCTTGGAGGATTTTTAGCATAATCTTGCTAGCGTGTGAAATGACTGCAATTGTACGGTAGTTGGAGCATTCTTTGGCACTACCCTTCTTTGGGATTGGGATGTAAACTGATCTTTTCCAGTCCTCTGGCCACTGCTGAGTTTTCCAAACTTGCTGGCGTATTGAGCGTAGCACCTTAACAGCATCATCTTTTAAGATTTTAAATAGTTGAACTGGAATGCTATCACCTCCACTGGCCTTGTTAGCCAGGCTTTCTAAGGCCCACTTGACTTCACTTTCCAGGATGTCTGGCTCAAGGTCAGCAACCACACTATCTGGGTTGTCTGGGACGTCCAGATGTTTCTGGTATAATTCTTCTGTGTATTCTTGCCACCTCTTCTTGATGTCTTCTGCTTCTGTGAGATCTCTGCCATTTTTGTCCTTTATCATGTCCATCTTTGCACAAAAGGTTCCTTTAATATCTCCAATTTTCCTGAGCAGATCTCTGGTTTTTCCTTTTCTATTATTTTCCTCTATTTCTTTACATTGTTCATTCAAGAAGGCCCTCTTGTCTCTCCTTGCTATTCTTTGGATATCTGTATTCCATTTTCTGTAACTTTCCCTGTCTCTCTTGCATTTTGTTTCCTTTCTCTTCTGTTATTTTTAAGCTTATTGGACAGCCACTTTGCTTTCTTGCATTTCCTTTTCTTTGGGATGGTTTTTGTTGCTGCCTCCTGTACAATGTTACGAGCCTCCATCCATAGTTCTTCCAGCACTCTGTCCACCAAATCGAGTTCCTTAAACCTGTTTTTCACTTCCACTGTGTACAGTATTCATAAGGGATTTGGTTTAGATTATAACTGAGTAGCCAGTGTTTTTTCCTACTTTCTTCAGTTTAAGCTTGAGTTTTGCTATAAGAAGCTTGTGATCAGAGCCACAATCTGCTCCAGGTCTTGTTTTTGCTTACTGTATAGAGCTTCTCCATCTTTGGCTGCAGAGAACATAATCAATCTGATTTCAGTATTGCCCATCTGGCGATGTCCATGTGTAGAATCGCCACTTGTGTTGTTGGAAAAGAATGTTTGTGATGCCCAGCTTGTTCTCTTGACAAAACTCTATTAGCCTTTGCCCTGCTTCGTTTTGAACTTCAAGGCCAAACTTACCTGTTCTGTTTATCTCTTGACTCCCTACTTTAGCATTCCAGTCCCCTATAATGAGAAGAACATCTTTCTTTGGTGTCAGTTCTAGAAGGTGTTGTAAGTCTTCCTAGAATTGGTCAATTTCAGCCTCTTCAGCATCAGTGGTTGGTGCATACACTTGAAATCATTCTAACATGTTTGAGATTGTATCCCAGTATAGCTTTTCCCACTCTTTTGTTGACTGTGAGGGCTACTCCATTTCTTCTACGGGACTCTTGCCCGCAATAGTAGATATGATAATCATCTGAATTGAATTTGCCGATTCTCATCCATTTTCATTCACTGACGCCCAAGATATCAATGTTTGTTGTTGCCATCTCCTGTTTGACCACATCCATCTTTCCAAGGTTCATAGATCTTACAATCCAGGTTCCTATGCAGTATTTTTTGTTTGCAGCATCGGACTTTCCTTTCACTTCCAGGTGCGTCTGCAGCTGAGCGTCCTTTCGGCTTTGGCCCAACCACTTCATAGCTCTGGAGCTACTTGTCTTTGTCCTCCACTCTTCCTCAGCAGCATGTTGGATGCCTTTCGACCTCAGGGGCTTAGATCAAAAGATCAAGTTATGATCTTCCAGCATCATATCTTTTAGCCTTTTGTTTCTGTCCATGGAGTTTTCTTGCCAAAGATACTGGAGTGGCTTGTCAGTTCCTGCTCCACGTGGATCGCATTTAGTCAGAATTCTCCACAATGACCTGTCCATCTTGGGTATCCCTGCACGGCATAGTCCATAGCTTCTCTGCATTATTCAAGCCCCTTTGCCACAACAAGGCAGCAATCCATGAAGGGGCTATAGGGTGGTAGTTTCTCCATATTGTTAATATGAATCAATATTACACTTGTATTTGGTGCAAATGACTTTGGCATCTATGAAACTCTGGCAGGTGAGGGGGAAGAGCAATGCTTGCTTTAGCAACTTGGTCACACACGGTTTTCTGCAGCTAATTTATATATATTTGATCCTAACGCTTCCAGATGCAAGTTGTTAGCACATAGTATGACTTAAATATAGTATGACTTAAGTATGTATCTTAGCTATGATTTAAAATAAGTGTCAAATTATTATGTTTTAAATGATTTTATGATATTTGTTATATTGTGACATTTTTATTGTGTGTAAGCCGCCCCGAATAGACTTTGTCTAATGGGGCGGGGTAAAAATCTAATTAAAGTAAAAAGTATGTAATGAAATATGGCTTACATATATGTCATAGGAAAGACCATCTTCATTGAACAAGTAGATCTATTTTAAACACTTTCTGGTAGGACAAAATCTCTTGTTGGTTCTTGTTTGTTAATCTTAGTCAAAACGATTTCTAGGAATGATTGAAACCATTTGCATCTTTAGAGATGCATGTCATTTGCAGAAATGGAGTGACTATGTGTTTCTACATGCTCAGCCTCACCTGTTTCTCTGTGCACCACCAGTTATTCATTTCTTTACTTATTTTTTTTTTACTTCAGTCCAGATAAGTTTTTGATTTGGTCTTGAGTAACATACTGTGCTACTATTACATTTCAACTGAAATGGACTGATCTGCAATTTTTATAGTGCTATGTTGACACTTCTGTCATTGATTAAACCAGCATTTGAGGCACGAGCAAATAACCTGCTGATATCAAATCCTGCAAGAACCAGGAAAATGCACACATCCAGTGCATTAGGTTTCTAAATCATGAGTTGGGGTAATTAGAAAATGCCATGGAAAGATTAAAAACAAAAGTTTTATGTTATAAAGGAGTACAACACTTCTGCTGATACAAGCTGTTTAGTATGGGTGCTATGCTATAGCCATATTTCTATAGTACAGTGTAATATTGGGGACTGGCAACGATATTTCTGAATGTTAATACCAGATTTTACTGTTACAGAAACATGACAGGGCCCCACACTGGTAAAACTGGAATGTCCATGCATTATTTCCATGTTTGCATGTTAGATGCTATCTCTGAGCTACAATGTTAGATAAGAATGGAATCACTTCTACAAATAGTTCAGTATATCCCCCATAGAGTTTATTGGTCTTCAGGTACAGTGTTAGACTGTTCCCTGATTGGTACTGTTTTTTCACCCTTGATGTCATAGCAACACGTTAGGAGAGTTGTGAGGAAGGATAAATATGCTTAATTATCTTTAAAAACACCTTGCTTTGTTTATTCATCTTAAGTTTGGATGTGTGTGTAGGTTGTGCAGGATTTGTTGCTTGGTTTACCTTCTTTCCCAGGCTAGCTTAGTATTCCCACGTTGCAGTTCTAGAAAGTCCTTCTGATCCAGTGTTACAGTGCTTTGTTTGCAGAAGTTCCAACCTAAGTGGTAAGACTTCTCTTTCACTCTTGCAGCACCTGTATGTGCTAAGAGGGCTCAGAAGATGGTCTCTCAAGACTTTTAGTGGCTTGTAGGAGTCTCCCAACTCTTAAATTTGTACAATGGCAAGTGCTCATGAAACTAGCAATTGTTATTTAGAAATTATCTATTCAGAAGGTAATTTTCCTATTAAAGTTCCACATGCAAAGCATCTGACAGTTGCTCTTGCTCATTGTTCTGGTCATTGTGTAAACAAACCATGTTCTCCTTCTGCAGAGCCTAGAATGTTAGGAAGAGTATGTGGCTTTCCTCAGTTCATATTAGAGATGAGGGTATTTGTATACATATGTGCATACCCCTACACAGGTGGACATAACAAGGATCTTAGCCCCCTGGGGCCGGACCATCCACTCACCTTCTGCTGTTGCTGCAAGCAGTCCGAGAGCCAGTCCTGGTAGGAGGTGGGAGGACGAACCTCTTTGCAAGATCAAAGAGTGGCTTGCAGACTGCGAGCTCCGGAGCGATAGGAAGGGAGCGCGGAGCCTGCGGCAACAGTGGAAGGTGAGTGGACGGTCCAGCCCCAGAGGGTTGAACCCTCATTATATCCACCTGTGCTCCATCTCTAGTTCAGATATCAACTGAGTCAAGCATACTGTGCTGAGGAAGTACCATGCTTAAGTACTCCATTTCTTGCTCTGTTTATAGGTTGCAGGGCTGTGTGGCCCTCTATTCTAAGTATCATAGTCCTCCACTTTGTCTTTGGTTCAGAATATTTTACAAGTATGGGAAACAACTGGGTTTGTGACAACACACATTGGACACTCCCCCTTACTCCATGGAATAAGTGACTGAATTTTTCAACTATGTAAAATCAGTTCTGTAACTGGAGATGGGGTATTACATGCAGCAGTTTTTCTTGCAGTAGCTATTACTTGTAGATAATAATAATCAGTTCCTGATTTTCTTTTCAGATGCGATTCCCAGTGCTGATCAAATAAGAATAACACCATCACTAAAAAGCCAGAGGGGGTCAGTATGGACAAAAAGTAAATCTGTATTTGAATTCTGGGAGATTGAAGTGACCTTCCGAGTGACAGGAAGAGGGCGAGTGGGAGCAGATGGATTGGTACGTAGGGCAGTCACCTTTGCAAAAGATCATTCTTATATACTGTATTGCTTAAAACTTAGATGTGAATTTCTCTGAACAGGCTGTCTGGTTTACAGAAGGGCAAGGCTTAGATGGTCCTGTTTTTGGAGCAGCTGACAACTGGAATGGTGTTGGCATCTTCTTTGACTCCTTTGACAATGATGCAAAGGTTAGTGGAAAGTTATGCAAAATGTGTACAATGAATTTATGTACAACGTTTCTTTAGGGCTTTTATGAAAAGGACATCTGCATTCTAAGAAAAGTTAAAACACGAGTGTAGAATTTTGGGCACTCAAATGTGGATTTGAGGCTCTAGATGCTCTGTGTTGTAAAGTATCATGGGAGTTTCGATTCAAGACATCTGGAGAAACCAAGACTGTCCATCACAAATAGAAATAATGGGGATTGCAGCTGCTTCCAATATGTGTTCCCTCAAAAGTAACCTTCAGTGAATTCAGTGAAGCTTATTCCCAAATAAGAATATACAATATTCCTACCAAAAATGTATTAACCTGAACAAATAGTTGAATTTTTGGAAGTAAGGTGTTTTTTTGGAATGATCTTGCAATGAGCTGAAATGTTATTCAGGTGCTTTACAGGTGCCTTGCCACCAACAGTACGACCTTAGCATGGGAATCTGTGTACACCTACATCAGTATTTTCCGCATAGATTTTCTTTAGCTTTTGTGCTTCATCTCATAACAGTTTATTACTCTCACTTGAGGGTAGTGCTTTTCCGCTATATCTTAAAAATCATTGCCATTGAAATCTGCAGCTGTGTGTTAAGCTTTATTATGCTGTTTACATCTTTCAATGATGCCTTTCACTGTTAACTTATGTAAGGCTTCCAGCTGGCACTGTGTATTTTCTGATAAGGGAAGGACTATACGGAGTCTTCACTAGTGTGTTTAATTACAGTTAACACATGATTTTTGAAGTTTAAGCATTTTTTAAAGTCATTCATTTTACTTGGGCAGATTTCTGGTCATTATTGGAAAAAGAAGAATATTTTAAAATAAAAGAATTCTACTTTAAAATGTTCATTTTAAAAGTCTGAGCTTATTTTTATTTTAAATTCCATTTCCTCCCTAGAAAAATAACCCAGCAGTGATTATTGTGGGAAACAATGGCAAGCTCCATTATGACCACCAAAAGTAAGTGATATATACATTATGATCATTGTTCTTCATTTGCAGGAAATTATTTCAAATTAGGATGTAGTGAGATCAGGTAGCATAATTTATGCTATATAAGGCTGATGACATCATCAGCCACTAAAGTTTTTTGAAAATAAAAAATGTCCAATTATGCCCCCCCCTTGAAGGTCCCAATGTATCTTTGGTATGTCTTTTGTCATGGGGAGGCTGCTTGGGCCTGTGGGGTAGGAGTTTTTAATTTCCAAAAGTTGATACTGCTGGGATGATTCTGCCACCAGCGGAGATTTTCAGAAATAAAAGGCTTCCCTCCTATCCCACAACCCCCAACAGCTTCCCTATGGCGAAAGGGATCCCAACCGGGCCTCAGAACGAGGGCAGGACTGGAAAGAGAAATGTTTAATTTCCAAAAACCACAATGGCTGCTTACATCATTAACTTTACATGGTGTAAGTTACACTATTGGATTTCAGCCAGGGATTTTAAACAACATCTTAAAAGTGCTGTTTGCTTTTATATATGTTTTAAATGTTTGTCCTACCCAGCACTGGAGGGTTGGAGCGTGTTACAAAGGGATGGAGATGCTTTTCTCTAGAGACCAGCAGGGATCGGTGGTGCAGGAACTAGGGATGTGCACAATTCGGAATGAGAGCCTTCAGAATTGGAATTGCAAAAATTTGGAATTTGGGGTTATCCAGATATCCATGAGAGCCGATATGAATACTATATAGTCATTAAAAAAGCACAAGCAGGCAAATCCTTTTTAAAGAATTTCCCTGTGTCTTCTCACACATACCCAGTGATTATGCCAAACAAAAAGAGTTCTCACCAACAGTGCCTAGGTAACAGGAAATTACTGCAGTGGGCGTTCTGATTGAACTCTGGACAGTGGGAATGTTAGCAAGAAATACCAGCAGCATTGGGGGAGCAGAGAACAGGGTGCATTGCGGACTGGGCAAATACCCTGGGCAGCACTGGCAGGCAGATTGGAGCAGCAGATAGCCTATGGAGGGTACGAACTCTGCCAGCAGCATGGGGCACAGCACAGTTGAGTGAGTGAGCAGTCTTGGACTGGCAGTTGGAAGAATGAGAAAAGCAGGAGGGTCAGCAGACTGAAGGATGACATAACCCTGTGAACAGAGTGTGCCCTTCTCTCTTACTTAGAGGGGACTTCAGGGAAACCCAACAGTGCTAGATTGACCTTAAGGAAAATAAGTTTTTCTACAGATCCAAGTTGCAGACATGAGCAGTGTGAACTGACAATGTCCCCTACCTGCAAGAACATTCTCATGGGGCACATGAGTTGATGGGCAAGACAGCAGTCCCACTGCCTTGGCCAGACTTACCCAAACGGATTGCTTCTCAGCCTGGTTATGGCCCCTGTGCTATTGACTTCCTCACATGTGTACTAAGGAATCTGTTGATTCCCAAATAATAGTTTGAAAAACTCTGCTCTAATGTTCCATATGCACTGGTGGCAGCCAGTGTCTAACAATAACCATGTTTCCTCTTAATGTGGTCTTTAAACTCATTTAAAAACTTAGCTAAGAAAATCCTTTTTTGTGGATGTGATCTGTTTTAATAATAATGGAGTTAAGTATTTCCTTTCTGGAATAAATTGATTGAACTTTGATTCTACTTACAGGGTGCGTGTTTCTGTTTTCCAAACTTTTTAGTATTATATTCTGTTCTATTTTTTGCATTTTAAGTTTGTGTTCATTATATGTTCTCTATCATAAAGTGATGGCTCCACACAGGCACTGGCATCATGTCAAAGAGATTTTCGGAACAAACCTTATCCAGTGCGAGCAAAGATCACATACTACCAAAGGACACTTACTGTGAGTCCTCCCAGTTCTTACTATAGTTTTGTGTGTTCATTCAGTGCTAGAATGTCTTACTTATGTACTTATGGTCCCAAAAGTTGTCAAAAATACTAGATTTGAAAGTGGTATACCCAGTATGGTAGGAAGGTAATGGCATTCCGTGTGTAGTCACGCTGGCCACGTGACCATGGAAACGGTCTTCGGACAAACGCTGGCTCTGCGGCTTGGAGACGGGGATGAGCACCGCACCCTAGAGTCGGACATAACTGGGCTAAATGTCCAGTACAAGGTGTGGTGATGCTCAAGGGATCATGCAACTTTCTCCAACATATTCTTTTTGTGCGGTCAGATGATGATCTATTTGGTTTGGCCTGTCAAGTCTTGCAAATTTTCATTGTGTGTCACTTGAAGATTGTAAAGTGCCCCGAGAAACAGTTTAGAGAGGTCTTTTTCATTTATCTTGCCTTTAGGTTTAAGACAGAGATTTTGAGCCACTGGTGCAGTTTTTATCTTGACGTAACATATATTAGATCAGTGATTCCCAGCCTGGGGTACTTGTACCCCCAGGGATATGAACCAGAACCTTTAGGGGTTACACAAAAAATTGAATAATGGTGAAAAAAGGCACATACATCAACAGTGTAAGATAAGATACAAGTCCAAAGTTGAACAATTAATTGAACCTTAGGATGAGAGGCAGAGGGGGTTTTCTACATTATTTAATCTTGAGAAAAGCCCAGTTCCTTCTCTTTGTTATTTTGGTGAGTGGTGGGGAGTCCCTCCCTAAACAATGTGTTGAAGTGCATGTGCTTGGCAGCCCATCCCTCACAAACTCAGATTTCACTCTCCTCCACTTTGTGAACATCTGAGTGCTGTCACGTACAGTATCAGTGTATACATATATGCAGGCATCTGAGTTAGTCCTGTCAGCAATTTTCAGTGACTGAGTTTTCTAGGTCTTCTCCAATGTATTTACTTGAATTCATTGTATCTTTTGAGTTTCAAATATATATGCCCTGTCTGTTCACTGTATTATTCCATTGCTTTTTAATCCTATAATTGGGCTATTTATTTACAGTTAGGGCATATACATTTGAAATAACAGCAACCATGTTAGTTACAAACATTTTGCTAATATGAATGATGCAATTTATGGAAATTGGCTTACAAGGGGTATGCAAGTGAAAAAAGTTTGGGAACCACTGTATTAGACGATGCCCCATCAATGAAAGAGCTGTTGCTTTCAATTAGAGCTTTGCCATTAAGCATATGTTAGGGTGTGGGGAAATGCCAGTTTTCCTTTAGTGTCAGAACTGAGGTTTTGTGTAATTAAAAATGGCATATCCCTTGATCAGTGGTCATTGGAGAGGTCCTGAGTGTACAGTTCTCTGCAAGTCACGTTCATCTAGCACAGCATTCCCCAGTACAGTGCCCCCCAGATACACTGGATTTTGACTCAAAACACTGAAGTTCTAGTACAATATATGATAGGCAGTACGTTGGGGGGTGGCTATGGCATTTGCTTAAATGCTGTGCAGTGACTAGGCTGGGAGACCCCCTTGGAACATCACTGCCATTTTGAATACGAATGAATGAGCTAAGTAGTCAGTTGGCCTCACTTTGTATAAGGAGCATCATATCTTTACAATCTCTTGGTAGGTATTGATAAACAATGGCTTTACTCCAGACAAAGAAGACTATGAATTTTGTGCCAAAGTAGAAAACATGGTTCTACCATCTCATGGGTACTTTGGGATCTCTGCAGCAACTGGTGGTCTTGCAGGTGAGTTTACTTGTCAAGACATACCTTACCTTTCCTTTTTTTAAAAACAAGTGATATTTCTCCATGGAGTAAATTAATGTTTGCTAAAATGTGAAATGCCTGTTGGCTTAAAAAAGGGTAAAGTAGGTAGCTACTGTGGCTGGCACAAACTAGATGATAATACTTTTGGAAGGAATTCAATGGACAGGATTTACAGGTTCAAATTGTTGTCTTGACTGTTTTCCTTCCAGTTGAGTGATTGTGATTGTTGGCATTTATTTAGCCTGTTGTGAGAGCTTCTCTTTAAGAATGCAGGGGACAGAACCAATAGCATCAGCATAGGGGAGTGCTGGTCTTAATGTATGGAGTCATACTATCTGGTGCTCTAAGATTCTTTTTAAGCTAGTTACTGCCAAAAGCATCCCATTTGTTTATGTCAAAATGCAAAGGGTAGGTATCCCCAGAGGGCTGGGTGTTTCTAATACTATTTTCCACTTTTCCTTTCCTAATCATGATGCAAACTGCTCTTGTTTTAGAATCAGCCTGCCTTGTTTGAGGTGCGGGGGTGGAGGTGGGCTGGCTAGTTGAGGAAATCCAAATCCAAAACTCTGTTGGGCATGGGGAACTACTTGTGCTTTGGAACTGAGCCATGGCACTTATTATTCCAGTGGCTCTGCTGGTTAGAAGCTACAGAAATTCATAGTAAACACCATGGCTGGTATCTGAAGCGCAATGAGTTCTGCTTTGGGCTCACACTTGCTTTAAAATGTGCACTGAACCCCTTGTAGCAGATTGTAAACACGTAGACGGGATCTTGGTTACTACTGTATAGCATCTCACAAATCTGGATGTGTCCTGTATCAATCCATTCAGGTATAAAGAGCTTCATGGCTTCTTAAAGACTAACAGGTTGTATTTGACACAGGCGTTCATACACTACATCCCATTTTATCAGATGGAGTAAGCTGGCAGTCCATAATGTTTATACCAAATAAAAATTTTTATTCTTTAACGAGCTTCAAGGGTGTTTGTTTTTGCTGCAACAAACTGACACAGCCACCTTCCTGGAAGCACAGAAAATGTTATCATATTCAACATTTTGGCCTCCTTTGCCTAATGTGACATTTTGCTGAATCAGTTTATGCATTGGCTTTTATTTTTTTTAAAAAAAAATTTAATCTTTTTACGAAAGGTAACATATATAGTGTAAATGTGAAATATTCTGATCCCCTTGTAGTCTGTCATCAGAGATTTAGGATTTGTGTTCTGTCACATGATTTCACGTAACTGGGCTCCCCCCCCCATATTTGAACAACAGGAACACTGCAATTAAAATAATTTTGTCTAATCCATATGGACGAAATATTCAAGCACACCACAGTAACATAGGATGTACACAAGGAAGCAGCTTGAATGATGGATGCATGGTGTGTTTGTGGAGAGATCCTCACTTTGAATTAAATGTTTCAATGGCATGAAAATGATAGTTGATGTAATACTTCCCTTTTGCTTTCAGAATGGATTTTTTAGAAAGCTACTAGTTGCCATTATTCATGTAGGACTCACTTGTAGGCGACACAGATCAGTATATAAATTATCTTTTTTTCTCATTGTTAGCTGTCCTGAATGGTGTGGAAGCACCAAAAAGGCAGGGTGCAATTTCTTTCATAAAATATTACATTATTTGGGCCAATGAACAAGTATTGCCGTTCATTTCTGAAGGAAAAAAAGTATTGGCTTTTTTCCATAGGTGGTTTGGTCATGGTCATTTTTGAATTTATAAATCTCAGTGAATTTTTAAAGTGGAATGTGTTTTTGAACTTAGTGTATGTACTTGCACCAAAGTGGTGGATGACACTGAGCAACCTGAATATATATATACAGTGGTGCCCCGCATAGCGACGTTAATCCGTTCCAGGATTAACGTCACTATCCGGAAACATCGCTAAACGGAGGAAGAGGAGGAGGTGGAGCGGGAGAAGGGGAGCCAGGCGCCCAGCACTTTCCCTTTGCCCGCCGCCTCTGCGGCATGGATCCCGGCGGCGGGGGCAGGATGGGAGGGATCCGGATGCTTTTCAGGCATCCCGGGCTTGGATCCGCGCCACGCCCGGCTACCCCAGCCATGGTCAGACTCCCGGGAGTCCAACCATGGCTGGGATAGCTGGGCGCGGGGCGGCTCCGGGCATCTGGATCCCTCCCACCCTGCCTCCGCTGCGGCCAGTCTCCCCCGCCGCTCAGCTGGGGGAAAATGCCAGTGGTGGCCTTGGAAGGACCCTTCCGAAGGGTCCTTCCGAGGCCACCGCAGGCATTCCCCTTCGGAGGGGGCATTTTCCCCGAGCTGAGCAGGAGCCCCGCCGCTCAGCTGGGGAAAATGTCAGCATTGGACGGCGGCCTCGGAAGGACCCCGAAGCCACTGACGACATTTGCCTTCCAAGCTCTCAAAGGACTCCCCTCCGACATTGGAGAAAGTCCTTTGAGAGCTCGGAAGGCTCTCAGCGGCGGTGGGGGCAGGGTAGGGTGGATCCAGATGGCTTCCAGGCAAAGCACTGGAAGCCATTCGAACCCCCCACCCCCACCCTGCTGCCGCCGCTTGAAGCCACCCCACGCCGCCTAACCCAGCCATGGTCGGACTCCCGACCATATAAATGTAGTAATGCCAGCATCAACTGAAGGTGAGTTCTTGGCAGTTCTGCCACATGACCACCAACCACATGTACTGGTGCCTCTCTTTCTTTATGGATATTAAATAATGAATAACATAATATGGTTGGTTTTTTTCCCCTCCAGATGACCACGATGTCTTGTCTTTCCTGACATTCCAGTTGACAGAGCCAGGCAAAGAAGCGGTAGGCATCCCTTTAAACAATGACAGTTCCTTTGGGCCATGCATGCACATGGGAAGAAAGACTTTTTTCTCTTCACTTTAGCATTAGATCCTACAGTGATGCCTTGCAAGACGAATGCCTTGCGCAACGAAAAACTCGCAAGACGAAAGCGTTTTGTGATTTTTTTGTGACTTGCAAGACAATTTTTTCTATAGCCGTTCTTCGCAAGATGAATTTTTCGCAATATGAAACGACTCGTGGAACGAATTATTTTCGTCTTGTGAGGCATCACTGTGTTTCAGTTTCATTGTGTAGACAGATCCGTCACTGGCCTTCCCAGTGACATCTCCCATAGCTCTTTACAGCTGGCCATGCTGGTTTGTGCTTTGAGAGTTCTCAACTCACCTGAACAGCACAAGTTTTCCTATTTCTGGTTTAGATAGAATTTCCATGTAAGGAAACCTGTTCTGAAGTGAAATGGGATTCTCCTTTCACTGAACTTTATTTATCTATATATACATAAGTTCCAAATTTTACTGTTAATAATTCTGAGTCTTTGGGTAACATGTTTTAGCTGAGAGGTCAGCAGTTACATATCGATTCTTTATGGAAGACTTGGGTAGATGCCATCACATTCTAAAATTAAATCTGAAATTTAAAGTCCCTAATTTTTAGCTGTTTATGACTGACAACAGGATTTGTTTTGGTCGTAAACATCTCCAGGAATTGTCAAACCTTGTGAATTATTACTGATTGACTATCAGTATTCCAGACCTTTTGCATTTCCATTACATTTCATGTTCTGTTTTCCTACCACTAAGTAAATGTCTGTCTACTGAGTGACTCTGCAGTGTATTTGAAGAACTGTGCTGCAGTCCTTAAAAACTTTAGCAGATAAAACTGGTCTTAAAGTTGCCACTGAATTATTTGTTATTTTCCTGCAACAGACTGAAACAACTACTCCCTTGAAAACATAATTAAATGATGGCCATAGTGGATATCTTCTGTTGCTTTAGTGTGTTTACAGACTGGTGATTAATCAGTGCTTGAGTCTTGACATGAGAGGACAGATCAGGGAAAAGTGGCTGCCAAGAAGGACTTGGTCATGTGAACATGGACCGACTACAGCCCTATCCAAGTGTGAAATCCTGACCCAGTTACAGTCACATGAGAGAAAGAGCAGGTTAATATTTACTGGCCTGATTTCTGCTGTTCGTTTCCCACTTCTGATCCTGCTGTGCTTCATGCATTGGAGGAGACATGTTAAAGGAGAGCCAATTCTGTGTGATCAAGTTCCCTGCAGAATCCAGAGCAGGGATGCCAAAAATGCAGTCCTCATTTCTCCATTTTCTCTATGACGAACAGCATGTCCATACTGCTAACCATGTATAACAAACTGTTAAGTCACCTTTGTCTGTATTGCAGGCATACTTAATAATTCTTATAATTCATGACCTGAACACAGAGGAATTCACCACATCAATGTAGCAAACCTTTAGACTACACAAAAGAACTAAACCAAGAGAGGGCAACTTGTAGCCCTTCACATGCTTTTGGACTGCATCATCTTTAGCCCTAGTCAGACTAACCTACAATGGGAGTTGGAATCCAGCAATATCTGTTGAGCCCCATGTTCCTCATCCTCAATTTAGAATATGGAATGGATAGGTTTCAGACTGTGTCTGTTGAACAAGCTTTGCACCTTATACCTTCCCCCAACATGTTGTTTGCAATAGGGAGGGCTGCCAGGTGTGGAGCATAATTATCTATGTGTGCCCTGCTCTCCCTTCTGATAATAGTTAGAGACACCTGAATAAGAATAGCCCCAAGTTCACACATATTAAAAATGCATGCCATAACCTTCTAAGGATGACCTTTTCAATAATTTTCTCTTTCAAATGGTTTTAAAGCCTGCCCCCGATGCAGAAATTCCTGAACAGGACAAAGAGAAGTATCAAGAAGAGTTTGAGCATTTCCGACAAGAGCTGGACAAAAAGAAGGAGGAGTTTCAGAAGGAGCATCCTGATGTACAAGGGCAACCCAGTAAGTGGCCAAGTTATGGAAATGATGAGGGATGGGTCATGACACAATTAATGTGCTTGCTTTCCTAATATTGTTTTAATTAGATTCTTTACTAAAGAAACAGGATTCTTGTCTGTACTGCGTTTATGAGAAATTGCTATAGCTCCAGAGTTACCATATGTGAAGTCTTATGGAATTTGGAGAGGTGTCCAGTAAACACTTCTTTAATTTCCGGTATATCAAAAAGTTAATGTACATCCACCATATGAACTCCAGCTGTGGTTGATCTTATTCTTCTGGAGTGCTTTATTCCTGCTTGCTATATAGCCCAATGTATATAATGCCCTGGTAATGATAGTGAATCCAGCATTAAATGATTGGAAGGCTGTTCGTTGCCTACAATTAGAAAATATATTATCCGATGCTCACCGCGTTGTCTCCTAAAATAGAAAATATTATTTGTAGGTAAGAGGACAAAAAACTTGTATGTGCAGTTATTAAGAATTAAGAGTCATAATAAAATTGGCAGCAGAAATCTCAGCTTTGAACTTGAGTGCCTAAATCTTTTTCATAGGATGCAGTCTTATACCTCAGATTTCTTTTTGAGCAGAGACATTTATGATTTCATTGTTTGTTGCTCAGGCACACATAGATAGTTATTTCTTTGCCAGTTTTATACTTTGTAATTGCGAACAATTTGCTTTCAAATTACTCTTCAGGATGTAATGATTCAACAGCTCTAGAGATAAATGCTTTTTTTTTTTGTAAAACAAAGTTGTCTGAAATTGGGCTTAGTTTCCTTCACCAGTACCCAGTTAAGGCACGTTGATAACCCTATTGGTGAAATGTCAGCGCTTAACTGCTTGAGAGTATATTGCTATCATATTGTTTTTTATTTCTATTTTAAAGCCGAAGATCTCTTTGAGACAGTGGGTGATCGTGAGCTGAGGCAAATTTTCGAAGGCCAGAACCGAATTCATCTGGAAATAAAACAACTCAACAGGCAGTTGGACATGATTCTGGATGAGCAGAGGAGATACGTCTCTGCATTGACAGAAGAGATTTCCAAAAGAGGAGGTGGTGTCGCTGGCCAGCAAGGACAGGTGGAAAATGCTTCTTTGGCTTGCCTATTCCGTTGTCCCGATTTTTTACTTTGCTGTGCTTCATTCATACTATTAACTATGCTGTTAATTTTCCGTTTTTCTTTTTGCTTAAGGTCTCCCAGCAAGGAATGGACACTTTTGTGAAAACACAAGAGGAGGTCCTAAGACAAGTCAGTGAAATGAAGTAAGAGCATGTGACAGGGGACAAATATTAGCTTAGCTTTTGTTTGATTCAGGTTTTATGTTCTCTAGATCAGATAAACAACTGCTGTTTTAGGTATGAACTCCATAGATAATCAAAATATCTCTGAATTAAAATAGGGAATTTCTACATAGTAACACACATTTCATTATTCCTTGAGCAGTTGTAAGAAGTCTTTCAGGTCTTGTTACCCTTTGCATGTTGTTAGAGGGCTTACCTTCGAACCCTTATTTGTCATGTTCAAACAATAAATAAAAATCTGTTTATAGGTTTCCAGGGCTGCTCTTAATGCCATCAGAAATTTGTTTCATTCGAGATGAAAAGCAGCATATGTTTGGATGCGCAGAGGTCAAGTAAATTCTTTGGGATGCATTAGAAAAGGGAGCCTGGTTTGGAAACTTCAAGACCAACAGTCTTGGCGGCAGAATCGTACATTATGGCGAGATGAGTCTTGTCAGTGCTGGAGAAGATTTAGGGACAATAGTTAAGATGAGGATCTGAATGAGTTCTGATCAGTTTCCTGAAGAAAGGATAATACTAGAGCTGCTATTCCTTGGAATCTGTTTGCAAAGATTCCAGACAGTTTAGCCAGAAAGCTGGCACTTAACACCTTCCTCCCAGAAGGACCTAGTTGTGGGTGCATCTTCCTGGAGACACAATGAGCATGTTTCTGAGCAACTTGTTCCTAACTGCTGCGTTGGCTGATGCTACTTACGAGGAAGGACTTGGGAACAGAATGCTTGTGGATTTTCTATGTTGCCCCTGTACTCATTTTGTGGAGCTGGTGTTGGTGGGGTTAATCCCCGTAAATACGTTGTAAGAAATTTTCTTGGAATCTTCTGTGCAACTGTTCTGAACCATGAGGTTTACCAATATTAATACTTCGGGGACATATCCTTCAGTGCATCTAAGTAGGTCAGCTTTTATAGAATAAAGATTATGGAATGTACTTGTGTTTTCAGCCATGTTCTTCAGAAACAGCTTTCATTTTAATATTCTTGACAAATCTTTATTCTGGAGAAGTAAATTAGATTTCCTTGTTAACATTGGAAGCCTGCCCTTTTAGTGACTACTTATTAAGAAAGCTTTTGCATAACATCATCTTAATATTTCCAGTTTGAGATTAAAGAATGTCTTGTAGTAGATAGAAAAACAAAAACAAATGAACATCCCTCTGTCTTTTGGGTTAGCCCTACAGGGAAGAGACTATCCACACAATTTTTTTCATGTCAAGATCCATTTGTTTCCTAATCGCTTTATTAGAAAGAACTTCTGGCTTACGCAGACAATGGGAGAGGCTGGTCTGTTTTGCTTTGCAACAGAGCATTATTGAGTCCAAGTACCCCACATCAACTATCTACTGGGATACTTGATATATATTAAACTTGCATTTCCCATACCTTTATCCTAAGTGATTATATTACAAAGAACTGATCTCTGTAGTTGACAAGTAAATAAGTTACAGTATTAGATGTTTTCTTAAAATCTATTCTTACGTTTTGGTGTTCCCTGTAAACGAGTAACAAACAACATTTTTTCTGAACTGTATAATCTGACCAACCCTCCTCTCTCCCCACATCTTTCGAATAGTGGTGTCAAATGGGGTTAAAATTAAAATGATTTTTGACCAGTATCAAGCAATGATGTTAGTTTCTCGATAGTTTTTGATATTTCATCTCTGATACTAAGATCCTCAGTTTGGTCTGCTACACTGAAACTTCACCTAGAAGGTGGTTCTGAGCACTAGGAAAGTTTCATTTTAGTGTGTATTTGTATAATGATAACACAATGTCTATATCTGTTTATCAAAGTCTCGATTCATGTTCTGCAAATTGAAAATCTCAAGGTTGTCTAGAAATGTTCTGTCTTCGCTGATAGATACTTCAGTGTAGATCAATATTTAAAGTTTATTTTGGTGTTTGTAGGAAAGCAGTGATTGAACGCATTTTGATTATTTGATTCTGCTGGATTTGTGATTATTATGTGGCTGAATAAAGAGCTTTACTAAAGACTAGAACAAGACACCAAACAAAGAGTTGTACTTAAATCTCCTTTGTCCAAGGAAATGTAAAGTCTAAGGTAAATTAATAGGGCAAATTCGGGACGTAGACTTTGATTATTCTGTTAACGGCGAAAGAGATTATAATTTTATGAAGATATTTAGCTGTAGACACTAATCCTCTTTGCAACTGGGAAGAGGCACAACAGGAGAAACTTCTAAGAACATATTGATTAAGGGTTCTGCCTGTCTCCCTTATCCAATCAGTGGAGATGTCTAATATCACCAGTTACAGTATCTGCACTTTTTATAGCTTTAATTTTCTTTTCTGTAAGAAGAAGGGAATTTATGCCAAGATAATTCTCTGTGTTATACTAATGCATGTCGTGTAAAATGTAATCATGGGCCACAGCTCTTAAGTCTTTTCCTTATCCTTAAAGCATCAAATGTTTTTGCTGCTGCTGCTGTTGTCTTGAAACAGATTTTAGCTTCGATTGGTTTATGACATTATTTAAAGCCTTTGGATTCAAATAAAGTCAGTTGAGTCCTCTGCAGAATCTTTTAAGGAGTAGAAATTTGTACTTAGAGGAATTAAGGTTGCAGTCATATACTCACTTGGTGGAACTTAATCCTATTTATGATTTATCAGAATTTATTTCATAAAATGATTTCAAAAAAGCTAAAAATTTATCAAGTCAGATTGGGCAGATTTGGGATATTGGGGAAATGAAGCCTTCACGCACCCCAAGGTATGGTTAATTTTAGGATCTGTTTTTTAGAATTATATGGATACAGCTAGAGCAGTGCTGCCCCACTTGCAGATGTGTTGACAGTGATTATATGAGAGACATTGTCTATTGCTGGGCAGCCTGAGGGCCTTCTCCATTGTTATGATGTGGACAAGTGTTCGGCCAGCTCTCCAGCAGAACAAATGTGCAACGGTACCTTTTTGCTTGTTCTCCCGATGTAGAAACATATTCCTGTGATACCCTCATAAAACTGTTTAGCTAAAGGGTATCTTTGTTCTGCATCTACACCAGTTGTGATCATTGCAGATCTCCCTCTCAGTTGCATATGCTGTTTGCTGAATATATGAGAATGAACATCTCTGATGCTTATGGAAGCAAATGTGCCAGAGTGTTTGTTGCTATTACTCTGGGGTAGGAGCCCTTTGCCTGTGTCTCGGCCCATCTTTTTTTAATCCTCCTGGCCTTTGAAGTAGTGAGTGAGGAGAACCTTGCAGTTGTAGGGAAGGGTGGGGGAGCTTTTAAAAAACAACAACCTTGACATAAAGAGGTGTGCTACAAGAAAAACTTTCATTTGAGACACTCAAGAATTGTCACCACTGAGACAGGGTGTTTTTCCCCCCCTTTTTCCAGAAATGCCATGGGAGAAACATTAAGGCAGGTTAGCGGTCTGCAGCATGCTGGTTCTGTTGGTGGAGTTTATGAAACGACTCAACACTTCAATGACATCAAAGAGCACCTCCACGTCGTAAAGAGGGACATTGAGCATCTAGTGCAGAGGAACATGGTACGGTGGGCAAACATTTCATTTCAGTGGGTCCACAGATCTGAGATTTCAAAAATGAATGGCAACACTACTGAGCAACAAACATCCATCGTTCAATATCTTTAGGCTAGAGTTGGGAGTCAAGGTGATGGGCCCCTTGTTGTGTTGTGTACCTCTCTAGGAAATATGCGCCCAGGAATGCTTGATTCCATGAGCCACACCCACACCATTGTCCCCTTCTTCTTTTGTTTGCCCTTTCTCTGTGACCCAGAGTGGGCAACAAGTGGTAGGGTACAGGAGGGCCATCTGTCACCATCTGTTAATCCCCCAGTTGGCCCGGGAAGATGATAGTGAGGAGAAACAACATTGTTTGGCAACAGTAGCTGTGGGGCTAGTGTAGGGTTGTGGGAGGGGGGAATGTCTTGCCAAGGAACCTCCAAACGGAGTAAGTGTGTGTTGTGGTAGTGTTCCAATTTTCCCTCTCCTTGTTTGTAGAGCTGCTTTCCTCTTGTTCCTCCTTTATGTATTTCACTCTAAAAATTGCAAATTTTAATACAGTGGTGCCTCGCTTAGCGACATTAATCCGTTCTGCAAAAATCACTGCAGAAGGAAAACGTCGCTAAGCGATATAAAAAAGCCCATAGAAACGCCTTACAATGCGATTAATGCGTTCCTATGAGCTTAAAACTCACCTTTAAGCGAAGATCCTCCATAGCGCCGCCATTTTCGGTGCCTCTAAAGCGAGGAATCCATCCCTAAACACAGCGGGCAGCCATTTTGTTTATCCAGTGGCCATTTTGAAACCGCCAATCAGCTGTGCGAAAATGGGTGCTTTGTGATGATCACTTCCCTGCAATCATCGCAAAGCGAAAATAGCCCCTAGGGACCATCGCAAAGCAATCGCTTTTGCAATGGCAAAAAGTCCATCGCAAAGCGATCGCTTCGCTAAGCGGAGCGATCACTATGCGAGGCACCACTGTACTGTGTACCTACTGCTTGTTGCACAGGAGCAAAAAGAACCCTTCCTTTCGAAAGAAGTGCATATTGATTGTGTTTCTGCTGAATGTTAACTTCTGTTTTCTTCCTTTCCAGCCATCAAATGAAAAGCCCAAATGTCCAGAGTTGCCACCATTTCCATCCTGTTTATCTACGACACATTTCTTTATATTCGTAGCAGTCCAAACATTATTGTTCATTGGTTACATCATGTATAGGTAAGTGATCATGTGAGTATATTTTGCACATGGCAAAACAGAATTGAACCAGTGTCCAGAATCCTGTTATCTACATGTAAGCTTAATTGCGTAACTCACCATGGCAATTTGTATGTTAATTATGGAGGTGTCAGTCACATTACTAGACACGTGACTCTTGTGCAGTCAGGAGTGCATCTTTTAATATGACTGGCATATAGTTAGTTGGAGATATTTTGTTGCCGTGAGTTATACGGTTTGGCTTACATATGCCTAAATCACCAAGATTCTGTGGGGAAGCAAAAAACACCAATTGGTTCAACCGGTTGAAAAAGTGCCAGGGTTTTACCATCACAACTGATTTGCTCTGTTATTCATTTATTTATTTCATTTCTGTCTTTATTCTCCCCCCCCCCCAAAAAAGGATTTAATGTGGCTTAGAACAAAATATAATCAACACATAAAATGAATAATAGCATTATGTAAAAAAATTGAAGCACTATTTAAAGATGCACCAATGAAGAATAGAAAAGGCTGTTGTAGGAGAATGAAGGTGGCTCCTGCTCCCTCCTCTTTAACCCGTTCCGTTAAAAGCACCTTCTGCAGTGAGCGAGGTCAGGAGTTGAAGGCTCACATAAGTAAAAGGGTTTTTTGCCTATTGGTGGAAAAATAGCAGGGTTTTAAGTTGCACCTTTGTTGGTAGCCAAAATTTATTTCACTTTTTAGGACTGGAGCATCTTGGATGGTGCTTTGTGAGCTCTTTGAAGGAAGGGTGGGAGTAAAGGATGTAAAGGTAGCAGCAACCAATGTGCATGGAGTTGCTCAGATGTCCAGATCAGCTGTACAGGAAGACTGTGCTCACCCAGTTCTGAGATCAGAATAAAATGTGGAGGGGGCGGAATCATATCTCCTTAAGAGCCAGTGTGGTGTGTCGCAGATAAAGTAATGGACGTACACCCACAACAAAAACACACTGATCACCATGATCACCTATCTCGTGAAAAGGACAAAAGCTGATCTCACAGATATAGTCAACTCCCAAACAAACTGCACCAGAGCACAGAGTGCTACTCCTGTCCTCTGAAGATGCCAGACACAGAGACTGGCAAAACGTTAGGAAGAACAATCTTCAGAACATGGCCAAAGAGCCCGAAAAACCCACAACAACCAAAGGTTTCTTAGTCTGTAGGTGTGAAGGGTGTGGTCAGTGATTGTTTTGCACAGAGATTGGTTCTAAGTTTCAGCCCTAGTTTGGCCAGTCTTTGAACTCTAGATGTGAAGTTGCTAATCAATGTTTTGTTTGTTTGCAGGACTCAACAGGAAGCAGCGGCTAAGAAGTTCTTTTGATGGCCAGTATCGCACACTTGGTGTCCATACTGAGTGCAGAGCATTACATGAGTTGTGAATGAGGGAACTTTAGTGTTGAAAATGCTTCAACGTGTAATATTTTTGAGTTCTAACTGAGTACACTGAATTCTGGATTAAAATATTGTAAAATTCAAAATAATAACTGCTCTGTCCTTGAGATTCCCAGAGAAACTGGATTTAGGCCCCTTACTCAGCTACTGTACTGGGTACAGTGGTGACACAGGTCTTGCCCACAGAATATACTGCTGTCTGATTTTGAACAGTTGGAGTGGTTAGGAAGATTTGCTGTTAATATATTTTTTAGATATCTAATGGCAGAGTTCTTAAAATTGTATTGTTTTCGTGAAAGAAGTTGCAAAATCTTCACTTACATGGCGGACAATATTGAGAAGAGATATCATATAGCAAGTTTGCTGTCCAAAAATTGCAGGGGGCAAAAAAAACAGCAACGGCAGTCCAGAAATCTTTAGGAAAAGAGCTCCATTCTCACCCGTGGGTTTTTGGGGGTTTTTTGTGGAAGAAAAATCTACAGAAAATCGTAGTCCTTTCCAGCATGTTTTGGTATAGTTCTTTGTATTTTTGACACTGACCATACTTTAGTAAAAGTGTTTTTTAACCTCTCTTCAGCGAAGAGATCTTACCTTGCATGACTTCAAAATTCACCTGGCTTGGACATACCACCTGGTGGTGATCTGTGTTAAAAATATTCACTGAGCTTTGTTACAAACCATGCAGATGTTCTAGTGAACATTTCAGTTGTCTCCCGTGTATTAATGTATACATTAATCCAGGAGCATACTGTGACAGCATTTTCATAAATTCTCCCAATGTTAATCTTTTATGTTTACTAAGCCAGTATTCTGTATAAAAGCCCAGAAGTATTCTGCATCAAGCAGCCTTTACAATCTCGGGAAACAGAAAATACCAATATACTCTCCCTTGATTTCGTCCTGTGAACTGTCTCTCTTACTGCTGCCTTCAGTCATTACAGTTTTAATATCCAGGGAAATAGTGAATGATTTTGTCTCTTGATGTGCATAAATTAGAGTGAAGTTTTATTAGATCTCTCTAAACTGGCCGTTTATCACTGTAATGATTCCATATTTTGGATCCCCAGATATTGTTGGATTTTACCTCCCAGAGTCTCTCCATAGCCAGGTGGTGGTGAAGGATTTAGGGAGCTGTTGGCCAACCTTATTTGAGGATGCTGTTCCTCTGAAATGGCTGGACTACCACATTCAGTATTACTTACCTTGCATTGTCCAGAATAGCTTTGATGAACAGATCAAATCTATGCAAAAATAATAACCTGAATCTCAGATATAAGTTTTTTCGTCTTCTCTCCCCTCCACGGCATCAATAGCTAAAAGTTCTGAACTTTTAGATGGTAATATTTTTCATCGCATTTGTATCTACACCTGATCAAAAAATCCACTGTTCAAAATTAACAATCCGTATATCACAAATAAGGACAACTTAGCGAGCTGCAACATTTTAGCTAAAGAAAATCAAGCAAAAGGGCAATTTGCCCAGTCACACCAGCAATTTTTTTTTTTTACAGGTGCCTTGGGTAATTTTTTTAAGTGTTTCGAAAATGATGTGCTGCTCAAAACGGATTGTTAGTGTTGAACATTGGCCTTTGGTTTCCTCTGTCAACACCAAAGAAAGTGCCACGTCTATTGCGGAAATTTTTTTTTCAGTGCTTTTTATGCTGGAATAATTGATTATATTAGGATGTTTTTCCTTTTGGAATATACTTTGGGAAATGTGAATCCCTTTGTAGAATTTTTTTCTATATTTTGTTTCAACATGTGAGTCCTCCCAATTGCAATGCTTTCAATTTGAGAATTAAAATATTGAAGCAACCAATGGTATTGTTATGTTGTTTTCAGGTAGAATAAACACAAGCTTTGAAACATCCCAAAGACAGGAATTAATGCTAAAGCAGTTCTCTCCTGGAAGACTGCAGGATTTTGGTCTCACTAATGGAAGTGGAGAAGAGTTGAAATAAGTCTGTTTCAAAAAGCAGCTTTCAAATGTTGTCCCTTTTGAAGGAGGCAATTTGAGCAAAATGCTACTTTTCATTATGGTGTATGGTCAGATTTAATCATTTCATAGTCCAGTCTCAGTATGTTGGATAGTTGCTGGTGAATGGGTGCAAGTGAGGAACTTTAATGTTCTAATTCCAAATGGTTGTTTGTAATAACATGTCTGATTGCCCTTAACTGCTGCAGATATTAAAAGTTTACAACCTAACATGGAAAGGAAGTGATGTCAAATGAGGTATATTAAATCACAGTTGCATAGTGCAGAATTCTCATAATGAGCATGTCTATACAGAGTTCTTTAGTCCACTGTTGTGTTATGAAAACATCGGCAAACAGAATTTAACTATATTGTCCAATCCTGTACACGTAAAACCAAGGTGTCCCAAGATTTGCATCAAAAACATATTTGAATAAAAACATATTTTTAGCAACTTTCATTGAAATTTGTAATTTTGCAAAAAATTATCGGTGGTGGGAATGGGACACAGGAGTCTTAGAATAATTCTTTGAATTAATACATTGCATAATTTTAAAGGAGTTCTCTGCATACAAATTGGATTCTAATCATTTCCAATAGTATTACTTTAAGTTGTTTGAGTTAAGTGCATGTATCTAATTGACAGGCTGCTCTAAACAGTTCTAAAAAAGATTGGTAGCTAAAGTAACCATGATCTTCTCAAACAAGTATTCTAAGCTTTGACAAGATGCATGTAATAAATACAGGCAGAGCCGCTTTGTCGGACAAGCGGTCGGTATCCCATTCCTTAGTCAATCTTTACGGTTCTGTTTTTTTGTTATCTTAAGGCCCATCCAGTTCAGTATGTTGATTACTATAAAGTTAGGCAAAGCCATTCTGTAACCATTTAGATGATGTTTTCTGTCAAAAGGAAAGTTCACATCTGCCGATTAACAAGTGATAAGCTTGGATTACTGAACATCCTGTACTGTTGGTTTTTTTAAGAGTAGGGCATGCTGTAATTAGAAAGGTACTAAAGTGAATTAACAGGATTAGCCAAGAATGACTCCTCCCTTATATTCAATAAAATGGTGGCTCTGTGCAGAGGTCCATTCATATGGAAATAATTTCAGTAGTTATTAAGGCTGGAATAGTTAGTACATGTTATAACAGCATCTCCTTGTCCAAAAAAATACGCTGTGGTATGCATTATTTTTCAAAGCATGCATTTTCCTCGTTTAAAGATGTACAAATTAAAAGTCACTAAAATTACAAGCCCTAGCAGTAAAATTAATTACTTAACTGCCCCAGTGATTACCATACAAGTGGTTTCAATATTTGGGTGCCCATTCATTTGCCAATTTCTTGGAATATCGTTTGCATCATTTCAGTTTTATTTCTTTTGTAGTTCTTGTTCATAGCTTGCCTTTTGGCATAATTTTGCACAACCTGTTTCAACACAACCAGTTCATGCATCTCCAGGCCAGCAATGGCCAAGAGCACATGGGAAGAAAGCCTAGCCCTTGCGGGATGATGTCTGTTGATGATGTTTGCCTGTATCTGTAATCCTAGTTTAGATCAACTCCCTTTATAAGTAAACTAAGCATGTTGGATTATTTTTGGAGCAACTCAGCCCACACCAACCAAAAATGTAAGGGCACAATTGACATAGGATTGGTTGTGTTACTTTATAAATGCACACATCAGAATAAGTGTACAAATATTTGACTCCAGGGATCACACCATCTCAACAATGAATATGAGAAAACCCAGCAGAAATTGCTGGAAATGGAGGGAGGCTTCTACCTCTTTCCCCTCTCCTAACAATACCTGTGAGTCTTGATGGTTCTGGATTGCTTTGGGAAGGAGAGTAGTCTCTTCTTCCTCCCAGTGATTCTGTTAGTCAAAGTTGGTGATGGTTTGGTGGGAATATGGAGGTCAAGCAACCAAAAAGCAATTGTTTTAGTTAGTTTTGAAAAACAAGTTAATTATTATTTATTATTATTTATTTAATTTATATCCCGCCTATCTGGTCGGGTCAGAACCACTCTAGTTACATTTTTAAAAAAAGACTGCCTAACATCTATTTGGGTGGCTTGGAGCTGTTGCGAATTGCTTTTTAAAAGTAACTTTCCAAGATAGAGCCAGTGTGGTGTAGTTACTGTATTAGAGTGCTGGATTGTGACTCAGAAGATCTGGGTTTAAATCCCCACTTGGTCATGAAACTCACTGGGGAACTTGGGTCCATTCATACTTGTCTGCCTGAGCTATGTCACCGGGCTAAATTCTTGGGCAGGAGAGCCATGTATGCCAACTGAGCTTAATGGAGCTAAGGCAGAAGATGAATGCAAATAATAAGTTATTATGAATAATAAGATTTCTGGAGTAAAGTGAATCAGATGCTACAAAAGATATTAGAAACTTCAATACCGACAGTACCAGAACTATTCCTATTAAATATCTTGCCAAAAATCATATTTAACTATTCATGTTATAAGAGCAGCAAGAATAGTTTTTGCAAAACATTGGAAAGAACCTAGAACACCGCAGATAGATGAAGTGATAAATAAAATCCTTGAAACTGCAGAAATGGACATACCGTAATTTTCTGTGTATAAGATGACCCCCACTTTTCTAACCCAAAATTAAGAAATCTAAGTGGCGCTTAGCAGGTGTAGGGGGAAAGGGATCAAAGCACTGCAGGATCACTTTGGTCCCTGTTTTCTCCCTTCATACTAAGCCCTATGGGGCTTAGCAAAAGGAGGGGGAAAGGGATCGAAGCAATCCCACAACTGCAGGATCATTTTGATCCCTTTCCCCCTTATACAGCCACGGGATTGCTTTGATTCTTTCCCCCCTCCTTTTGTTAAGCCCCATGGGACTTAGCAAGCAGAGGGGAAAGCAGGGATCAAAGCGATCCTGCAGCGCTTTGATCTCTGTTTTTCTTTTGCTAAGGATTATCAAGTGGAGGGGAAAGCAAGGATCAAAGCCCTGCAGGAAGAATTTGATCCCTGCTTTCCTCTCCACTTGTTTTTGTACTCTCCTCAGCTTACTTCTGTGTATAAGACAACCCTCAATATTTTCTCTAAAATTTTAGACAAAAGTATAGTCTTATACATGGAAAAAAATATGGTACTATCAGTTTGGCTAGATGCAAAAAAGAAAAAAGACCACCAGAAAATTTGGTCACAATTATATACATGGTTACAAGGTAGATAGAATAGTGGACTGATACATAGTTATCTGTATGGCTGCAGAAGAGACAGAATAAATGATGGATAAAGACTATCAGCTACATAATTAGAATAACAATATACCTGTCTGAATTTGATTTTTCCCTCTCGCTCGTTGTTTATATTTATTTATGATATGTGGAACTATTAGTAGAAGAGAAAGTATAGAATTACTATGAAAAACATTGATTTGTAATGTACCCCTCCCAAGGGTACCCCTATCCCAGCTGCCCCTTACCTTACCCTACCTTTATAAAGAAAATAAAAAATACAAATTAAATAATAATAATAAGATTTCTCTGTAGGGATAGAATCCTGGAAATGCATTCTGTTGATGCACCTTTCTCAACACCAATTCTGGAAGGTCTCTTCTGCAGTCCCACTGAATGAGTGTTGTACATACCCTGAAAGGCAATAGAATACCCATTCTGTTTGAAACAAAGTGGATTTTGCACCAGACAGTTTATTGTACTCAGAAGGGACGTGGTCTCTGCCCAATCCCTGGTTTTGAGGAATTGGATACCTTTGTTTTTCCATGTACTTTGGAAAATGCTGTAATCAGCTGTTCAAAGCTGAAATGGCCACCCAGAAAAACATTTGCGCTGCCTGAAGTGGGACTCCATTTATAATTCTGTCCTCTTCACCCACTACATAATATTGATGAATTGGACTCAGCTGACTTTTTACCTAGTGCAAAACCCACAATGTAATCTTCAACTGCTTATAATAAGGATTGTGTTGTTCCTTACCTTTCTTCTCTATGCTTTTTCAGCAGCCTCTGTCTTTTGCCTAAGGCAAGAGATGGACTTCTGAGCTACAGCCAGCTTTGTGTTTGCAGAAATGGAGACCCAACACATATGCTACATATAATTTTGATAACCTCCGCACCTCATACTAGTGACTCATTCGATCTGGAATCTTAGAATTGAGTCCAACTTCAAATTTAACGGGCACAGCATCTGGCCAAATGTTGGGACCTCCACCCCTTTTCATACCCCCTAATGTGAAGAGCTCCTCAAGGGTTTGCATACTTTCTGTGCATTCCATCTGGTCTTAATAAAGCTGTTGATATGTCAATTTTGGTTTGGCTTTGATCTTATATAGCAACAATCCACAGACTGTACTACTGGGTCACTGTACAGCAAGACTAGGCAAAATATCTCAATCAGCAAGTGCCCTGAAAGGACAGGGGCTGCACACATGTGCATCCATGCAAACACTATGCTTCTCAACCATTTTATGTTCCACAGGTTGAAACATTGTCTACTTTGTATCCTGAGATCAGAATAAAATGTGGAGGGGGGAATCATATCTCCTTAAGAGCCAGTGTGGTTGTTGCAGATAAAGTAACGGACTTACACCCACAACAAAAACACACTGATCATTATAATCACCCATCTCCTGAAAGGACAAAAGCTGACCCCCACAATTATAAATACTCAACTCCCAAACAAACTGCACCAGAGCACAGAGTGCTACTCCTGTCCTCTGAAGACGCCGGACACAGAGACTGGCAAAAAACGTTAGGAAGAACAATCCTCAGAACACGGCCAAAGAGCCCGAAAAACCCACAACAACCATAACGGACTAGGACTTGGGCAATTTGGGTTTGAATCACCACTCAGCCTTGAAAATACATGTGGGACAGTGGCAGTGCGAAAACTACTCCTGAAATATCTCTCATACCTTGTAAACCTTATTAAGGTAATTATAAGGCTGATGTGACTTGATGGCACATAAAATACCTCTTTCCTCCCAAGAATAAAATGAAAATAAATCCTGATCCAGAGTGCTGTGTCCTTGCTGCCTTCTGCAAATACCATTGTGTTCCCCACCTCTCCATGTCCTCAGACAATGGTTGACCAGCTGGATAGTGGGAGGATGAGATTGGTAACTCCATGGCATTGTGGGTCACACAGTTGTTGTGGACAGAGGGCTATGGCTTGCTCCTGTCTGCTTTGAATATGATTTACAGGGCATATTTTGTTTTAAAAATATATAGATCGTCATTTTATTTGTTCATGGCACTTTCAGACAGCCCACTGGCAAGAGTTCTCTGGCCACTCTATTAAAAGTCTCTAGTGCAACAACAAGACAAGAACACGATCACTTGTGAAGACAAGAGACTATAAAGCCAGCAGTAAGGGGATGGAAGACTTCCACCAAGTTAAGCTAAACTAAAAGTAAGATAAAAGTGCAAAGATCTAAAGGCACTGTAATGGTTCTGAAAAATACCTGGGTGATTTTCCCCCCACCCCCAAGCCTTCACCTGCCACAAACTCATTCACTAAAGAGATGCCAGCACAGGTGCTGTGCTAGAACCTCATTCCAACATACATTCAGTATATTTTTCCAGTGGCCCCATCCGCAAACCATCTAGGATTTGAAAGGGCTGTGAGTAGGCATCCTTCGGTCTCAAGAGCCTATGGTAACGTCCTCTGTCTTGGAACAGTGTCTAGTGTGGCTGAGAAGGCCAATTCGAGAGTGACCATCCCTTCCACACTGAAGACAAATACAATCTGTCCCCTGTCCAGCTCCCTGATTTTGCTGGTTTGGGGACTGCCTCTTCGCCTTGGCCTGCTGGACAAGGGTCTCTTCAAATTGGGAGAGGCCATGTTGCCTCCAGGCTGAACGCTCGGATGTCAAGGCTTCCCATACGTCTTGACTGAAATCCGGTGTCCCATTGGGATAAAATGATATTAATGAATAAAATTATTGATTCTCGTTAACATTCCTCTCCCTCCACGATCTCTTTGGTCCGTGTCTAGTAAACATGATTTGCTGAGCCAATCTACAGTGTTCATACAATCAGACGGGTCCTACCATTTACCTCAACAGGATCACCTCCTACAGCTCAGTTTACCAGTTTACTGTTTGTGCTTGAAGGAAAAAATTGTCTCAATATCTACTGTGACTTCTCTCTTTTTTTAAAAAAAATTGAAAATTGGCTTAAAGTATTAATACAAAAAGTAGGTAGCTGCATCTAATGATTTTTTTTTCCTGGAGTAATCTGAACCATCTGCCTCTGGATACTAAGGGCTTCGCTGCCTTAATCCAGATTATGGCTGACTAACTGTTTTTGGCATAGAGTTTTCACTAGCACTGTGCCCTTCAAGAGCTGTCCAGGGCTGCTGAAAATTCAATTCGACGACTACTTTATTCTTTCCTTTTAAAGACTTACATCGTTTTTTTTCCTGTTTTTTTGTTTGTTTCACAAATTGTGAAAGGGAAACGTGTTCGAAGGCACAAGGAGAAGAAAATGGCTTTCCTAATGAAAAGTATGATAAGTAACCAGGTGAAAAATTTGGGACTTGGTGGAGGGGGCGAAGAAAGCAAAGAGGAAGCTGCTCCGAGTGACCCAGCTGCCGCTGCAGGAATGACCCGGGAAGAATATGAGGAGTATCAAAAACAAGTGATCGAAGAGAAGTGAGTATACAGTACTTTCGCACCTTGTCTGTTTGTAGCTCATTCAGACTGTCTTAGTTCCCGAGGTTCCTTAGCCTAAGAAAGCTGCATTTAAAATATATAATGGTAAATATATATATAAAATATATAATACATAATGGTAAATAATTATATATATATATATATATAATGGTAAATATGTATTTACCATTCCCATGGTAAAATTGTTGTTGTTGTTGTTTAGTCGTTGTGTCCGACTCTTCGTGACCCCATGGACCAGAGCATGCATGGTAAAATTACTGAATTTAAATTAACAAATTCCTAGGAGGGAAGGAAGGAGAGATATCTATAATATCCCACCTATTTCTTCAAAATAATAATGGTAACATCTGTGAGCTTCGTCTTTCCCACTGCTCTAGCCAACCAAACACTGAAGAAACACTCTCTTTTTTTGTAAATATGGCAAGGTTTTGCCTTTGCTGACATTACTCGGGTAGTTTTAATTTAACTTATTCATGTTTTTTATTTCTTGTAAACAGAAATAAATTGTACAAACTTGGATTTGTTCCAAAGATATACAGGTTGGGTTAATACGCATGATTTCTAGACCTGCCTTTAAAAACACTAGATAGAAGGCTTAAAGTAATCTCCCTCTGCCTCTGAGATTCATTACAATTATGGAATAATGGAAGTGGCTTTAATGCTTTCTACGCAAAGGAGATCCAACTGACTTAAAAACGATAATTGCAAGCATTGTTATTTGTCCTTCACTCTTCCTTTGAATTTCACAATTGCTAAAATAAAGTCAAGTAGTTCTGAGGATGCAGGCTTTTTTTAAAAAAAAAGCCAATCGAATATTTATGTACCCATCGTACCAGTAAATTATTTGTGTGATCATAAACAGTAAAATAAAAGGTTTAATAAAAGCATTACAACCAGGCACTATCAGAGCTAAAAAAAACAAAAAACAATAGAATTTCAAATCTCCAGTACATCATTTCACTAATGATCAATTACATAATGGTTGACTAAATCCCACATCTAAGATGATTATGGGTGAAAGGTTAATGACCTATGGAATTTAAGACAAGCCAGAGTTATATTTAGAAATAGCCATTTGGTGTGTGGACTTTAAATGTACAGACTCTTAAATGCAAATTTTAAAAACATTTAGCACTTATTAGAGTTTTAAGTCAAGAAATATCCAAGCAGCAGGATAGGGTGAAGAAGTGTCAACCTAGTTTGCTTATCACTGCTAAAACCTTTAAAACTGGGAATGAGGGAATGTTGTTTATATTTTGAGAATTATTTTCAAAAATGCATTTCAAATGAGGCTATATTCAAAGCTGAATTATGTTTTGCCCTCTTAGCAGAAAACAGAATTACCATGCTTTTCATTATTTCAGTGAATTTTTTTTATCCAGGACAACATATACTGTAGAAAGAAGCAACTCACACCTAAATGGGTGATTAAATCATCAAGCAAACTTGATAACAGATGCAATGTTTTTCCCTCCTTTATAACATCCCAGTTCTACAGATGAATTTTAGCTATGGTTGAATGACATATTAAAGGTCACACAGTAACTGAAATCCTGTTGGTGCAAATTTACATATTACAAGCTGGATGATGTCATCATTCAGTGACAGGTATTCTAAATTTAATCTAATTAAAAATGTCCTATTCCACATACCCCATTCAACTTCCAAGACTCCCTAGAGACCCCTTTTGCTCTTGGGAAGCCTTTGGGAGCCTTGTATTGCAGGGGAGCCTTTAATATTGGAAATTTGGATAATCAGCCGTGAATCTGGCAGGGATATTCAGATATTAAAGGTTCCCTTTCCCATGTCTTTCCAAATATCCATTGTCAGGTGATGGTATAACACAGCATGTGCAGTGTAAATTTACATCAAACAGATTTCAGCCAGTGACTCTCCTTTTTTCCACTTGTTTCTCCACTTCCATATACTTAACCATATTGTCAGCATTCAGAGCATAGCAAGGTAGTCAAGCTATCAGTAATAAAAACCCAAGGAGATATACATGAGAAAAATCTCGTAATACTTAACCCTAAACCATGAGTGTTGCTTGGCCATTGAAGTGGCCAGATTATTTGGCATGCTACCGGGAAAAATTAAGTGACTGCCACGTCCATACATACTTGTGACTTCATTAACTAAGTTTCTATTAAAAGTGCTTTGGTCTCTTGAGAATGTCTGTACAGTCTGGTAGAGCTTGGAAAATTATATCTTTGTGCTCGCTACGACCTCTACAATCCCTAATGCTGCAAGTTAGAGTCAAAATTCTAACTTTTCCCAGATCTCAATAGTCACCTCTCTTCCTCAGCTATGCTAAAAAAATATCGAGCAGTCCAGCCTTACGCGTTGCGCACTCAGGTGGGAAATATTTTTGGACTACCACACCCAGGAGGCCCCAGCAAGGATGTCCACAAGCCATGCTGGTTGGATTATTCTGTCCTTTGTAGATCAAAACAATAATCCCTGGAAATGTTCATAGTTCTAGGGTGGCTTTTCTGTCTTTACTGTAAGGTAGCCATTGTATATTGCTAATGGATGGGAGTGATGGCCTCACCTATTCTTGTGCTTTGATTAGGATCTTGAGACACAATGTCAGCTTTTTCACAGGATGGAGATGTCGCATCACCTGCTAAAGTCTTAATATCCCACAACTGTAAAAAAGGGCAGCTGTGCCATGTGGTTGAAAATTGGGGAATCGTAATAGCAGGAGAGGGCACTGGGCGGTAGGGTCTTAGAAGCATGGCTTATCAGAACAGAAGGGCCTAAATGCAATTGCTGGTCTCAACTAAAGCAGCCCCATGGAATTAAATGGTGAATGGTGAGTCCACTTTAAAAGTCCCATTGATTCAGAATATGCTAGCAATTAGATTTAGGCCTAGGACTATGAATTAGTTGTCTATGTTAAGCATAACCTTTGGGTCAGGACACAGAACCATTTTTTACTTCCTCGTTTTTCATCTTTTTATAGGCTGCTATGTATAGTTCACAAGAGATATGGGTAGATTTGTGTTTTGGGAATACAGTGGCGCCCCACATAGTGACGATAATCCGTTCTGAAAAAATCTGCACTATCTGGATTTGTCGCTATGCGGGACTAAAAAGCCCATAGGGACACATTAAAACACATTTAATGCGTTCCTATGGTGGAAAACTCACCGCTATGTGGAAATCCTCCATATGGCCACCATTTTCGCCGCCCGGTATGCGAGGAAACTGCGCGGAAACGCTGTAGGTGGCCATTTTTTCCAGCAGCCATTTTGGAACTGCCGATCAGCTGTTTTTAAAACATCACAATGCGAAGATCGGTAAGCGAAACGCTTACCGATCATTGCAATGTGATTTTTGGCCATTTAAAACGTCACAATGTGTTTGCTTTTGCGATCGCAAAATTCACATCACTATGCGGATTCGTCGTTAAACAGAGCACTCGTTAAGCGAGGCACCACTGTATAATTATAGCCAAAAGCAAAAATCTGCACATCGCTACATAAGAGTAACAAAGGAGAAGGCCAGATATAAACGAAGAGGCCTACCTTGTCTTTGGTTGTTGCAGAACCAGTGATCTCTAGGAAAGTTAGGAAAGGAAAATGGGGAGGTAGAATTTGAATTCTGGTGCTGGAGGAGGCTCTTGAGAGTCCCCTGGACTGCAAGGAGAACAAACCTATCTATTTTGAAGGAAATCAACCTTGAGTGCTCACTGGAAGGACTGATCCTGAAGCTGAGACTCCAATACTTTGGCCATCTGATGAGAAGAGAAGACTCACTGGAAAAGACCCTAATGTTGGGAAAGTGTGAAGGCAAGAGGAGTAGGGGACGACAGAGGACGAGATGGTTGGACAGCGTCACTGAAGCTACCAACATGAGTTTGACCCAACTCTGTGAGGCAGTGGAAGACAAGAGGGCTTGGTGTGCTCTGGTCCATGGAGTCACGAAGAGTCGGACACAACTAAACGACTAAACAACAACAAGATGTGCAGTGGGAGGATATATCTTATTAGCACTCACTTCAGAAAAAGGAGATTGGGGGGGGAGAGAGGACACTCTTGATCACACTTTTGTTAATCCTCTAGGTGACCACTTCTATTTTAAAGGAAAAGCAGCCCTTCTGCTTCCACTATCAATCATGTTTCTGTGTTAAAGTAGAAAGCATTTTCTGGGTGCAAATGAAAGCCCAAGAGGAAGATTTTTCAGTGAAAAGTCAGTGCAGAGTATTGATTCATATTGGATTGCAACTACAATTTGGCCTTGGGGCCTTAGAGAGCAGCTGCCAGAGTAAACATTACAGAGTAGAGGGGCCAACAGTCTGACCTGGTGTAAGGCAGCTTGACCTTCCTGTAGTTCTTCCACGGCTCTTTGAGGTGCCACTTTCCACTCACGTCCTAGCCGTACACAGTTCACTTTTCCCCCCTATGTACTGCTGCTGTGAGTGCCAACCAAATATGCCAGAAGTGTGCACCTGTGTTTTTAACAGATGCAAATATCGGAGAAAGCGAGAATTTGTACCTCCAGTGCCAAAATATGTACCTTGGGTTGGTGGGGTGTGATTTGTTACTCTCCTTCGAGCAGCAAAGTATGCTAGATTGGTTCTGAACAGAGTCGCCTCTTTTTACTCAGGCACACTCTTTCTTTTGTATAACAGTGTTTGCCACGGCATTTCTACAGCAGTGACAATTCTGTTTTATCACTGCTCCTTTGGCCCAACATCGATTTGTCCAAGGAGAAACTCTAATGAAAAAAAAAAACAGAAACAAAAGCTTTTTAAAGCCAGCAGCACATGGAGGGAGAGGAGTCTAAAATTAGAAGGAAACTGAGTATTCTGTCCCTGGAAAACCCTGAAAAGGGGTGCTGTAAATCCAAATTGACTTGACGACATATTATTATTATTATTAAACAAGGCCAGACCTATTATTAGGCAGAGTGAGGCAGCTGCCTCAGGTAGCAGGTGCAACCGTGTGACTGCATTTTCTGACCTCTCTGCTTTCCTGGAGGATAGATAGGTCTCTGTGTGCCAGAGGTCTGTCCTCATCTTTAGATTCAGCCTGATTCCCTCAGGTGTGATGGTGGAAGATATTTCAATTCCCAGTACTCAATTGGAAGACCAGCAAGCATCTGGCCATACAACAACTGGAGAAGAAGATTTTCTTTAATGACTAACTGCCCAAGTTGAGTTTTTAAATGGATGGTTGTGCCTTCCTGCTTTGAAAGCATTTTTGGTGTTGCTTTTATTTACTGTCTTTTAGTGGTGATATCTGTTTGATCCTTTTTAATATTTGTATACTCACTGTTTTTTGTTTTTAATATTGTCTTTTAATGATGTACGCCATCTTGGGTCCTTCTTAAGGAGAAAGGCTGGATAGAAATATTTTAAATAAATAAATTTAGCCCCACAACAGACTTGCTTTTCATCTGTTGATATGACTAATGCAGCAGTCTAAATTTTTGAACTCTCCTTATGGGGAGGGGTGGCCGTTGGGACTGTCATGATGAGCATCTGTGCTTCCAAATCGTAAGAAGGAGACTCGTGTCTCCTTCTTACAAATGTCACTGCCTCCAGTTTGCCTATGAATATCCAACACACTCCCAGAATTCATATCTGATGAATAAAGGAGGCCTTCTGGGTTAGACTAAACTTCTGACATACCGTATTTTTCGCACTATAAGATGCACTTTTCCCCCACAAAATAGGGGGGGGGGAAGTCTGTGCTTCTTATGGAGCGAAGAAAACAGATTATTTTTTCCTGTTTTCTTCTCCTAAAAATTTGGTGCGTCTTATGGAGAAATGCATCTTATGGAGTGAAAAATACGGTAGCTTCCTGTATTCCATTTCAGCCATGGAAAACCACTTGGCTTTGTCTGTGGAGTGCAAAGCACAAATAGCAGCCCCTCCATCACACATATGCATGTTCTTTATATTCAGTATGATATTTAGAGACACACTGCCTCTGCACATGGAAGCTCTGTTTAAGTATCATAGATAATAACCACTGACAGATCTGCTCTCTGCCAGGTTTACTGGAAAATTTTAACAAATCTTGTGTGGTTGTCTAAGGGTTGCCTTAGAAAATCTTTTTCTAGGGAGTGTGGGAATCCAGAATTCTGGGAATGAATTCTGGCCATTCTAGGTATCTTCTTTTGTCTCCAAAGAACAAACAAGAGGTGGATTTTGGGGATCATCTTCCTTCTCTTCCTATTTCTGCATTCCAGAAATATGCTGAGTTATCCAACACAACACGTAAGGCAAAAACGTGTGCTTTGGAGGCATTAGATGATAACACAGAGAGGGATGGGAACACATTTTCAGTGTGTTCTTAACCCTTAGGTTAAGAACATATCTGGACAGTCACAAAGCTTCTAGCTCTCCTCTCTCCTTCTCCTTCTTCTTTTTTGGTATTTTTATGCAAATAATGAAGAAAGGCAGTACAAAATGTGGCTTGTTCTTTATCTGAACGCCAGCCTCCAAGAAGGAGATTGAAAAGTAGAAAAGGCTTCTTAAACACTACGACCGCACTGGCAGTTCAAGCAGAGGAAGCCATAGAGACACCGTCAAGCAGAATGGATGGAACCATCTGAGCACTGTAGCATACAGAAGGATTGTATCAATATATGTAATTGATACGAACCTTCAGTATATTGAAATGCTCTGACAATAATTATACATTTAGAGAGAGAGAGAGAAGTGTCTTGAGATACAGAGGTGGACAAGCAAGACCTTTTGCTGGCTACAGCAAAGGACTTGATGATTTGCTATGTTTGTTGTTTAGTCATTAAGTCATGTCCAACTCTTCATGACCCATGGACCAGAGCACGCCAGGCCCTCTTGTCTTCCACTACCTCCCGGAGTTGGGTCAAATTCATGTTGGTAGCTTCGATGACACTGTCCAACCATCTCATCCTCTGTCGTCCCCTTCTCCTCTTGCCTTCACACTTTCCCAACATCAAGGTCTTTTCCAGGGAGTCTTCTCTTCTCATGAGATGGCCAAAGTATTGGAGCCTCAGCTTCAGGATCTGTCCTTCCAGTGAGCACTCAGGGTCAATTTCCTTCAAAATGGATAGGTTTGTTCTCCTTGCAGTCCAGGGGACTCTCAAGAGCCTCCTCCAGCACCACAATTCAAAGGCGTCAATTCTTCGGCGGTCTGCTTTCTTTATGGTCCAGTTCTCACTTCCATACATCACTACAGGAAAAACCATAGCTTTGACTATGCAGACCTTTGTTGGCAAGGTGATGTCTCTGCTTTTTAAGATGCTGTCTAGGTTTTTCATCACTTCCCATCGATTTGCCATTAGAGATGGACATTTACCACAGTTTGGCACTTCAGCAGAGTTTGGCGGATTGGGCTCACAGGTGTTGTGCATGTGACCTGGACTGTGTGTCCCATCTGCCCCTGCAGGCGCCCACTCAGAAGTTGAGGCAGAGCAAGGAGACCCTTGGCTCTGCTTCTGACAGGGCACCTGCAGGAGGACGCAGGGTGTGGAATCCAGGGTGCCCATGCCACCATGGGCCCAATCCACCAAAGTGCCAAACTGCGATAAGTGCCCATCTCTATTCACCACCTCTGACTTGAGAAAGTTATTTTTAAAACTACAGCTAGCAGCGAAAGTGGAATCAGATTGTTCTTGTTCTCTGCTGCTATGCAGAACAAGGAGGTAGGTTTGGCTCCAGAATTGAGGAGGTTTTAGTGAAGCCAACTCCTGGTTGGTCATACCTCCTATCTATCTAGGTGAGCTACCTCTGGCTTACTGGGAGGCAGCACTAGACAGATGGGTTTGAGCACTGGTTCTTAACCTTGGGTTACTCAGGAGTTTTGGACTGCAACTCCCAGAAGCCTTCACCACCAATTGTGCTGGCTGGGGTTTCTGGGAGTTGCAGTTCAAAAACATCCGAGTAACAAAGGTTAAGAACCACTGGGTTTGAGAACCAGCATTCACATTATTTGAAAGACTGTGGATGCTTCCCTGGGTTTTCAAATCAGCTGGTTCTTCTGATGGCCCTACTACCTTCAGAGGGCTGTCCAGGAGGGACCTGATAGAGGGCCTAGCCTTCTCAGTGGCAGCATGAAGGCGGTGGAACTCCTTGCTAAGAGAGGCTAGGTTTGAACCCTGCCCACTTTCCTTCTGGCAACAGAAGAAGACCTGTTTATTTATGCAGACCTTCAGAAATTAAAAGGCTGCAGTTACACAATCTGAGCTAATGTGCTGGTTTTGACTATTTTAAGGCAAATTATTATGACTTATTGGAATCAAGTGCTTTTAAAGAATTTTAATTTTAATTTCATTTTAGTTATGGAACTGGATTTAATTATATTTTAGTATTTGTGATTTTATTGTAGTTTAGCATTCTGTTATTTTAAACTGCTCTGATAGCCACCTTGGCTCCCAGTTCTGTGAAAAAGACAGCCTAGCAATGAAGCAATGAATGAATAATACATTTTCCACACAGCCTCTGATGAGGCATCATTCTGGGGATGTAAAATGGCTGATTTAGATAAAAATATTCTCAAAGGGAAGGGTAGGGCCAGGATAGAGGTTGGAAAAATTGGGTATTCTGACAAAAATTCCCAGAATCCCCTTGCTGACTAGGAAATTCTGGGAACTGTAGTCTAAAATTCCCAAACTCTAAGTTTCCCAAACTCCAGGCAGAGGGTCACCGGCAGCAGTCCAAAGATACCATGCAGTAATGTCAGTCTTGAGCAGAGAGTAGGTTCTGGGTGAACATCAAGAAAAATGTTTCCAGGAGAAACATTAAGCAGAGGCTGAAAGGGAATTTGTGGGGGACATGTGAGGCCTGTTTTTAATTTCTTAAGCTGACAGCTGCACCGGATGCTCTATGACACCTCTGTACAAACCTATGATGCCATGTTTTCTGCCTCATGCTACCTCTCGAGGTAGTTTGAAGCAAGCATGGTATATAGAAAGTACAGTATGCTCAATCCACAACTACAAAACATCCCATTTTTTGCTTTCAGAATGGAACGGGATGCAGCCTTTGCTCAAAAAAAGGCCGAAAGAGCCGTCCTGAGAGTTCACATGCGAGAAAAGTACAGACTCCCAAAGGTAAGACTCTTAAAAAAATAAAATGAAAATAAACTTCAAAAAGTAAGCTTTCTTATAACAGATTTGTTATTTATCTTCTGCTTCCTATCTCAAGGATCCAGAAATTCTGTCCAAAATTATAAAGATATGTCTCTCTTGGAAAAGCAAAGAGAAAGAAAGAGAAAGCAGGCAAGGCAGAAATTTGAAATATTAACCAACAGGTCTCTGTGTATTTTTGTGTAGGTCCACATGCGCATAACAATGGTACTTTTTGAAAACCTATCTATATAGTAAAAAAAAAACACATCAAGGCCAGACCTGCTACTAAGCACGATGAGGTGCCTGCAAAAGATATATAGCAAAAGACAGCAAATGCTTCTTTAACTTTGCTTTTTTTAGTTTTTTACTTCCAGCATTACTCTGTGGCAACAAAACTAAAAAAGAGCCCTTAAGATGTAATGGATTGTAGCTCACAGAATCAGATGCCTGAATCCCACACATACTTGGGTGGGAGAAGGATGTTGGGGAATATAAACTCAACAGGGACACACACTGATGCTCGTCTTAAAAGTTGATGTTTAACAAGCAATAGCCAAGACATTGGAAGGCCATCCAAGAATAAATAGATCAAGAGATTAAAACATGTATCATTAGTTACTGGGTTGGTTTTGTGACAGATCATTTGCAACAAAGCTCCACTTAGGACAGCAAAATAGGACAGGTTGGCTCAGCATTATGACACCTAAAATCTGGCATGGGCCATATGAAAGAAAAAATCTATAGGGTAGATGATGTGTGTGTGGTCTGTTTGTGTTCTTTCTTAAGATCTTCAGGAGAAAGTGTCCAGCAGTATTGGGGGGGGTGGCGGCTCATGCTTATTTTAGGCTAGGGCAAGTTTCCCCCCAAAACTGTTTTAGAAATGATAAAGCAAAGCTTGAGGGCAAAAGAAAACATGTCCTACTATACTGAAGTCTTAAAACTTAGGGATTCTAGCAGTGGGAATATGGAAAAATTGCCGTTACTGAGACTTTGACTAAGAATCAAGAAAAGGCGTCTCAGCGTTATATGAGAATTTAACCTCAGTCATGCTTGCATCCAATGCAAGACTTGAGACAAGTATTTCTTTCTTCCTACCGTGTTTTCTACATTTTGTGCAAAATGCTTCCGCACAAAATTAGCAAATTGTGAAAATAATCAAATTGAAAAAGCAGGCAAAATAGTGCAGGATGATTGATCGCAAAAACACGGTAACCCATGCAGTGCTAGTCTATGCAGCAAGCTGAAAATTAATTTCAGTGTTGTGTATTTTACAGAAATATGCAAATATATAAGTTGAAACTACACAAAATCCCCACAAGACCAAAAATCATTAAAAGAAAAAAGAAAAGAAAAAAGAAAAGTCGAAATTTCCAAGCAAAATAAACTAATCTGTACCTCCTATACTAATGTGTGGATCAGATTACAGCTATCCTCTTATTTCTCATGTCCCATTTATATATATGCATGCAGATTGCATTCGCTTCACCCCATCTGTGTACATGTATGCATACAGAGCACCGTTCAGTTCAACGTGAGACATTTAGACAGGCATTTAACTCAGAGCTGCTAAAATCAATGGGACTTAAACATTTGTCGATTGGATTGTGTCTACTCAGAGATAAATGTTCTCTGAGAAAGTCACTCCCATTTGTACTCTAGAAAGAGATATTCAGAGACAGGAAATGTTTACTAGACTATCTTGGCCAGCATGCCCATTGACTATACTGTACTGAATTGGATATCCTGGGAGTTATATTTTTTTTTAAAGGTGATTTTCCCCAACTCTGCACATATGGTATCATCTGACACCATAACCCTTCAATATTCAATATAAGCCACAAATCTAGAGAGGTAGAAGCTGTCTCACTGTCTGAGATACAGGTGCATAGACTCATAGCTTAGGTCTCTGACTGCTGAGCCAAAGATTGTGAGTTCGGTTCCCCACTGTGCCTCCTTAACAAGGATTGGGCTTGATGATCTACAGGGGCCTTTCCAGTTCTAAGATGATAATGAAGCAGCCACATTGTCCTCTTTGCTCTGAAATGTGCTACAACAATGGGGGCAGGCAGCAGCCTTTTCTAAAGAGTATGGACCTGTCCACACTGGGAAATTCAGTGCAGTCCAGTTCCTGCTAAAACGGTTCTTCTCTTAAGTGCAATCTATTTTAACTCTCAATCTTTTTTGTCCACACTGGAGATTGTGCTACAAATCCATACAAAGCAAGGTTTACCTGGTTTACTTGTGAGTAAGGAGGCAGCAGCAACAGTAGCAAAAGACAGCTGCATTATAAGGGAGGACTATGAGGGTGAAGGTTGGGGAGACAGAAGGGAGGCTAACCTCCCCCCACCCCATTTTCCAGCTTTTCTCTTCAGCTAGGGCTCTCCTGGGGATGTGCTGCTTTGTGGGGAAGAGCCTAAGGAGACAACATAGCCTCCTTCCCTGCCTTTTCCCTCAGATCTAATTCAGGAGGCTGAGGTGACTGCCCTTTGTTTGTTTGTTAAAAGATTAAATGACGTATTGAATAAAAGAATATGAAAACAGATGAGGGGGTTTCTCTACTCTCCCTGCCACAACCCACCTAATACATCAGAGGGTTGTCTTCTCAGTTATCGCTGCCCCTGGTGTCATTTTGGTGAAAGTACCACTCTGCAAAGACCAGTCCAAACAAATGACTATTTTGCTTCTCAATAAATTGTGCCAAAAAGATGGCATGCTCTAGCGCTGTGCCAGTTGAGTGCAAGACAGCTCTTAAAGGAGAAGGATGGATCAATCGAAGTTAGAAATGCAAGTGGGTGAGGTCTTTTCATGCCAACGAGTACCATCAGGTTTTCATATATCATAACTATATGCTGGTGTGGACAGGCTCTAAGGTTCTTTGAAACAAGGGAGGGGAGGTCTTCCCAACAAGAGGAGGGGTTGGTTCATTGTTCTTTTCACTCTGCTGCCTGAGATGAATGTTTCACCCTGTCTAATGGGAGGGCCTGAAAGTTGGTCTGTCCATAAAAGAATAAATGAACAGAAATCTGACATCAGTTCCAGCAATGCTGAAGAAACAGAAATGTCAACAAACACTCTGAAACTGGCCTCAAGGTGACAATGAATGAATAAGGGAACTTCACAGCATGAAACTCTTGAATTACAGCACAGCAAGAGTATTACTTGTGGCTTGTAGTAGAAGACAAGATTGTTTCTGTTAAATCACCAACTATTTTGTGAAGGTCCATTGTTAATAACATAATTGTCACTTTATACATTTCATTTCCATGTAACCTCACTGTTTATACTCACCAACCCTGAACCACCCACATGTAACTTGTAGGATGGATTTGAAATGTGTGCATGTTTTAGTGCAGAGAAAAGTATGGGGAGATATGCCCATTTTTACCCATTCTTAGCCCTTCCCTTGGAAAGGAAAAATGATCATTCTGGTTGCTTCTTGGTTAACAGACAGACCCAAAAAAGGCCCTTTATCTACATGGCTTTATTCCTTTATATGTACGACACTGAGCTCTGTCTCCACATGTCTGCCTTTGGAGAGCAGAAAGTGGAGGAGAGAGGAGAGGAGGTCACAAAGGAAGCAACAGAAAGGAAGGAGATGTCCCAGAGATTCTGAGGCAAAGAGGGAAAAGACTTTAAGGGCAGATGCAATGGTGCTGCCCACAGAGACCCAGTGTTAAAGGAGAAGCATGCAAGGTTGCATTTTTCTCAACATAACTCAGGATTCATATTTTATCCATTTCATAAATGGACTCCATGTAGTCCTATGCTGTAATACTCTGGGAGTTCTTTAATTTGCCAGGAGGTCCCTTTCCATTTATCAGCATTTTGCATTCTTCCTGCAACTTATTAACACACAAAAACAGTAAGCTGGGGTTACTTTTTTTTTTTTTACACAAAATAGTGACATTGAGTGTGTTACAACAAATACCTTAACCCTGGAGAAAACTAGAAAGAAACACACTAAAGCTGCTTTGAAGCCAGATACCTTTGACTTGGCAAGAACAGAGGCGTAGAGAAGTTTTTAAAACATTTTCTTTTTTATCTTCAGGGCAGGGCATTGCGTGACAACTGACTGCAGCTGAAAGGCATGGCAGAGTTAAAGCTCGGTTATTAGGTTTTAACAGCTGGACTTAGATTCTAAGTATAGAAGGAGAATCTGTGTTACTTTCTATCTTTATGTGTTCATCAGTATCAAAGCCATGTCAGCAGTTCATCTCTTTTTCAGAAAATAAACTCATCAGCCAACCTACTATTTAGGCTTACATCTAAAAAATACAAGTTCAGTGGTCAGGGTCAAGCAGGTTGTACGGAGCAGGGGTGGGGAACGATGGGCAAGCCAAAGGCTTTGGACTACAAATCCCAGAATCATTTTACCATAGGCCATAGCGGCTGGGGCAAGTGGGACATGACGTCTAAAACATCTGGTGGGCCAAAGGTTCTCCATTCCTAGCATAGAGAGCCCAGATTGAAAAAGTATTTGGAGGTAATAGCTCTCCAAATCTAAGCCAACCACTAGTCTTATTGCCTGGGTGATTTTTAGAGTTGTGGTCCAATAAAGTAATAATTCTAAGTTTTGGCAGAGAGCCTGTATAAATAGAGTTGCATACATGTAGCCCCTCTCTTTCTTTCAGATGCTGCTGACTCCATGGGTGGGGTAATAGCCGAATCCTCTGTCTATGCATTTATTCTGTGCATGGTGGGGAACAAACAGCGAAGCCCCTATTTATTTAGAATTTCTTGACGCATGATCACTGGGAATGGGCCTACCACTACAGTTTTGAATTCAGGATTTGGAAGGGAGCTGTTCACTAGGAAAGGTGGGTGGGTCTCCAGATGAATATTTGGCAGATCCATGTAAGGGCTTCACTTTCAAATTGGGATGGTTGAAAATTTTATTTGGTCATTAAAAAAAGAAAAAGAAAGGACCGACATCCACAATTTTATTATATATCAGATGGGGGGGGGGTGAAACAAGATTTTAAAAATTCCATTGTGAGTGAAAAGCAAAATATTATTTGTCCATCCAAGTAGAGTGCTGATTTAGCTCTTAAAAATCTAGAATCTGCATGCATTGAACTATATTGGTCTGCTAAATGACAGTTGTTGAGTCTTTTTTTAATGCATGGGAGGCAGGTAAAATATGGTCTTTTTGTCTGTTGGTAATAACGATGCCTACTGAATTTAGCCGGTATATATAGTAGAAGAACCTATGGGAATTCACACATTTTTCCATAGATAGAACAAGGAGAACTTGAACAGATTTGCTCATTCATGCTTTTGAAGAATCAGAAGTGCATGGAAATGAAAGAGAAAGAGAGAGGGAGAGAGGGAGAGAGAGATGATCTGCTTGAAATAATCTTATACTTCAAAACCTTATGTTTGCAATATTTTTAGAGATCTAATAAAGGTATCATCCATTCTTACCTTGGGATCTTGTATTGCAAGATTCGTTTCTGCCTGGAAATCTGATGTGGAGTAGCCAGTTGTGCTGCTTTCATTGCCTTATTTTCTTCTTATATATTTTATATAAAGCAAATATGGAAATACAAGATATTTTAACTCACCTACACTTCTCAAACAGTAAAAACTGAGCCCAGTAGAGTGGTTTTCAAACTATGAACTGCTTGTTGGAAACAGGGATCACAAAACAAAGTCACTTTTTAAAAAATCCATTTAGATGTGAAGCCTACTGCCATTTCTTATTTGCCATTGGAATAATCACAGTTGACTTAAGGTTGCCACATTTTTGTCTGGCAGAGCACCTCTGCATTTGATCCCAGGTGGAATTTTGCTGCTGTGAAAGGCTGATTTTTCATTATGAACATTATAGTATCTGTATGCTTTTTGAAATCAGTGGGTCCTGTGTGCTTTTCATTTGCAGTTAATAATTAAGATTTCAAACTGAACTAGGCATACACAACTTAATGTGGATTTAGATGGTGTATTTTATCTTTGCTGCTGTTGTGGCTTTTATCCTTCTTTCTTAATCTTTATGATGATATTGAGCAAAATCCCTTTAGTTATATCTGCAAACATAACGCAACTGGCTTGGCATGCAACAGATACTGTTTGATGCAAACGCCCCCCAGCCCCCCAATCCACAAATTACACCATTTGCATTAGGTTGGAATAAAATGACAAGATTACTTTTGCAGGTGTTTATAAAATCTAACATGTACAGTTTTGGGGATTGCCTTTGGCAATGAAAGAGCTGCAAAGAATATTTAGAAATATTTGCTGCAGTATAATTAATTAATTTTTATGCTACCTTTCTCTTGCTCAGGGGATTCAAGGTGGCTCACTCATAATAGAAGCAAACAGAAACTTTAAATAGATCATTAAAACACAGTCACATGTAGCAGTATTAAAACTCTAACTCAGAGAAAATTTTAAAAGCATTTATAAGACTTGTAAAAGAATATAAAAATAGCACCCACTGGACTTCTTAACTTATGATGAAATTAGAGGGGTCTGACGCTGAGAGAGGCTCGGAAGGAAAAAACTAGAAACCGGGCCTTCTCGGTGGTGGCCCCTTGGCTGTGGAACGCCCTTCCAACAGAAATTCGGCTGGCACCCTCGCTGGGTATTTTAAAAGACAGTTAAAAACTTGGCTATTTAGGCAGGCCTTCCCTCCAGTCAGCTAAGTCTTTTTTATTTCTTCTTTCCTTATCCTACCCCATCTTGGTAATCCTTTCTTAAATTAATTGTTTTAACTAATATAGTAATTGTATTTTTAATGAGGGGTATAAATAGAGGGGCGGGGTATAAATAAATAAATAAATAAATAAATAAATAAATAAATAAATAAATAAATAAATAAATAAATAAATAAATAAATGTGAGTAAGGCATGTGTCACTATAGCCAAATCTCTGTTGAATGGCCTGCATATTGTTCTTGTGGATGGACATGGAATAAGCCCTTGACCACCTAAAACAGCTCCTCTGGCCAGCTTTGTGCAGCCACAATGGCAGCAGAGAAGAACAGTCTCTCCATCGCTTACACTGCCACAGAGTAGGTCTTCTTCATTCATGATCCAGTGGTGCTTCCAGAGCAAAGGGGCTGGTTGATAGGATGCTGCCTTTGCCCAGGGGATGCCTGAATGTATTCACAGTCCTCTCATTCTTTGGGGAGGTTCCTTCCATGTCCCCCTGAGTATGTGCTCTAACCCATGTTCAATTGGATTCACTCTGAGTTTTCCACCATTATTGTCTCCATCCCATCCATTCCATCACTGCTAACTCCTTATTTAACAAAGCGTTTAATTTGGCTCCACTCCATGGGAGGCGATACTTAGAAATCAATCCGGAGATCAGTCAGTGTTTCGACAGAACCATCTGCTGAGGCGACAGGACACTTTCCAAGAGTTGTAAGGAAACCATTTGGATCCATTAGGCTCCAGGGGTGGGCCATCTTAATGAGGCCCCCCCCCATTACTGTGGGGGCTTTGAGTTTCAATAAAGTCTAAACCGGATATGATTTGCCCATGACAATGGAACTACAGAAAGTTCCTCCACACCCAGATTGTTATCAACTCACCCAGCACAGAAAACCAGATCTAGAGAGCACTCTACAACACGAGTGGGACCTGATACCACTTGGGGCTGCCTCGTGGTCCTCGTGGAGGACTTGAAGCCTTGAGCCAGCCCAGGTAAGCCAATCTTGGCATGGATGTTGAAATTCCCCAGGAGAAGAATCTGAGGGGGCTCCAACATCACCCCATAGACCAACCTGAACAGCTCCGGCAGGGAAGACTGTTGAGCAACAGGGTGGGCAGTACAAGAACAGAATCCCTGTTCTGTCCCAGGCACTCACTTTCAGATGAACACTCTCAAACCAAGAAAACCATGAACAAGGCATCTGATGGGTGGTGGTGGTGGTGGTGTAATAACAAAAGACCACTGCAACTCTGCCCCAACCCACCCATCTAGTCTAGCTTGTTGTAGCACAGAGAACTCAGATGGGCAACCAGGGAAAGACTGACTCCTCCAGCCTCATCCAGCCTGGCCTCTTTATAGTAAACCAGGTTCATCCAGAATCAAGTACAGTACTAGATAGCTAAGATTTCCCCTTTCACTGACCTGGCATTCAGCGACAGCACATTCAACCCAGTGCGACTGTTGCCAAGGCTATTCAGACTATTTAAGTTCAGAGACAGTTTGGGGGAACCAACGCCCATGTTATTTTCTGCCCCCTCTTCCCACGATATTTTGACCTATTTATACAAATATGAATTCTGCATGTAATATGTCACATATTTTCAGACTGAGTAAACAAATCATAAACAATGTCCCTTTTGTGCTCGCTGGATCTACAAAGCATTTGCTGTGGAAAGAAAGTTTGTACACCGTAGGAAAAAAGAGAGAAACCGAGGCGGTCACTTAACAGGATAAAGTAGGGACGCATGAATGTGTAAGGACACCGTTGGAAGGTATATCTCCAAAGGTTTAAGATGTTTTCCCCAATCTAATGCCCTCCAGATGGTTTGGCCTAAAAATTCACATTATGCCATGGTCAATAAGGTTCTGGTGTGATGGAGGTTGTAGCCTACACACCTGATGGTACCAGGTAGGGGAAGGGTTATTATAAGAATAAAGACATTCAGCTGTCCTGCTTAGAGGAGCACCTGCTTTTTATAGTATTTGGAACAATGATTCCCTCCGTCCACTCAGGGAAATGAACACGCTGAGTTTTAAAATGCCTTTCCCGTTGCAACCGTCAGCTTAATCCAGC